>NC_053047.1:41486971-42758971 GCF_003473485.1 Medicago truncatula | reverse complement strand
ATTATAGTTACTGAAATCATATTTAAACGGATTTTTATGAAAATTTGACATAATTATGAATAGTGTAACATGATACATAAAAATTATGCTAAACGTATAAGATTAAGTTCATGCTAACTTGTGCCTTTAGGGTATATATTAAGCATTCCATAAATATTTCAATCTCTAGAAATATAAATTGGCATAATTTTTTAGATAAAATTTTCATTTTAGATTTTTTAACATGTGCTTTAAGGGCACAAATTAACATTTTTCATACAATTATTTGTTTATTTTTTTAATTTTGTGTTAAAATATAGAGAACTAACTGTAAATTTTGTCGGTTATTCAAATGTTTTAGCCGTGGACAGATGCAAGCATTTACATGCTACATATGATGTGGTTTCAAAGTTCAAAATATACACGGTAAATTAATGATTAGGTTCTACCATTATAGATTAATTTCTGATGAGTTAAAAAATATATATAAATAGAAATGCATCCTATGACAAAGATGTTTAAAATACAAAAAGAATGTTGATTAAAAAAAAATACATACAGAATGCAGCGAGTAAGAAGACAACGAAAGGAGCAAGCTTAACAGAAGCCATTGTTTGATCAAAAGAAAGAACTGTTTATTTTGTTACTTATGAGCTTAGTTAGCCTTGTAGTATTGCATTAGTTCTTTCTTGCATGCATCAATTTATAGACAAAATAAATGCTTTTGCATGATCCATCGATCCATAAATTGCTTATACATGATGTGGTTAATGACAATATGAGAATTATAATATTGATAATGTTTCCCTTATTAAATTCAGAAACAATGAACACAAGATTAATTTAATTATTAAATTCAGAAAATTGTACAACACATGAGCTTATGCATGTTGGGAAAGGACACATAAAAGATGCTTATACATGTCCATCCAAACTTTTGTCAAATATTGGTTTACTATTCATATTATTTTTTTAGATGTGCCTTTTAATGATTTTGAACGGTTTTCTCCTCTAGTGCAAGAATATCAGTGTACGAATAGTTATATACACCTTCTGATCACTATTATAAACAAAATTTATAATTGTAGATTCATTCAATAAATGATGTATGTGATTTATATTAAAAAACCACATAAATGAATCTAAAATGTCAATTTTTGCTTCTAATAGTGACATGGGGATGTAAAGTGCAAGAATCATAAGAAGTAAACGATCTTTGAACATTAGTCATGTTATGAGATTGTATAGTTATATTGCAAATCGGTCTAAGACACGGTGTTTCATGAGATCATGCAAGAGTACGGTCATGTGGATGAGGGCAAGTGGATTTTTTTTTGTCCAAATAAAAAAGTGCATCCTTGCAAACTTAGAACTTAATATTTTTAGACTGGTCTAAAATATTATAAGGTCTAAGTTAGCAGTGCAACATTTTTGAGTGGTATCATTTGTGATATTTTTAGAGGATCTTATACTTTCTTATCACTAATTACATTAAAAGACATGTCAAAGGGGAACACTCATGGAATTTTTTAGATAAGTTTTGAGGAATTTAAAAAAATTAACAAAAATTCATGAAGGAACCAAATTTCTGAAGCATTTATCCACTTTTTATCTAAAGGGGTAACCACAAATTTTATGAGTGTTAAAATTATTATTTGTAATTATTTTATCCCATCATAACATTACAAGACACCTAAAAGAGACATGGTCATGGTACTTCTCTTGTTAAGTTTTGAGAGATTTCAAAAACTTGACCGAAATTCGCGAGTCAACTTAATTAATGATGCATTTACCCTTTTTTTTTTCTTTTCAAAGGAGTAACCACAATTATTTTGACTCCGAAAATTTTCATTTGAGACTTTCGTATCACCCATAACATTAAAAGACACAAAAGAGGCACACTCATGGTACTTCTCACATAAGTTTTAAGAAATATATTTCTTTTTGACCCCAGCCCAGCCCAGCTGGATGGACGGCGTCGTCGTCGTGCATGGTATCCCCAAAACACTAAGGTGCGAGTTAGCAAGCTACACCCACTTGTTTTTTTTACTAAAAACTCATTATCTCTTCAGAAATATTACTTATATGAATGGGTATTATTGTAATTTGGCTATTCTATTTTATTTAAAAATAATAATTTATCTTTGCCTTTCGCCCACCTGGTTCTTTTTTGAACTCCTTCTTTGCATCATCTCCCCAATCCTCACTGTTATCTTTTTGTTACAAACATTTATAAATTGAATAATGTTTTAAAATGCTTTACTGAATCATTACTCGTGAATGATTTAATGGATTTGCTAAATCATCACGTTTCTATATTATTGATGTTCAAGTTCTTTCTTTCATAATTATCATGGGAAGCATTTATGCTCAATTTGTTCTAGAATAAGAAGAAGAAAAAGAGACAAACATTGCTGGGGAAGAAGATAATAAATGCAGGTGATATAAATTCAAAAACTAAATCTATATATCAAATTACATTAATACCCCATATTTGAGTAGTTGGCACTTGGCAAAATGATAGTGTTGGTTTTTTTTAGTAAAAAACTAATGGATGTAATTTGCTAACTTACACGCGAGTGTAAATTATCAGCTCCATAAATATATATATATACCCGTTTGCAAAAATGGGTACGCCAAGGGCACACTTTTGAAGATCCTTCTCCTTTATATAAACACTTGTTACTTGTTAGAAGATATGTCTATATAATGTGGAACATTTTTCAATTTATACTAACACTAGTTCTTTCTTAAAGGACAACACTAATTCTTTCCTAAGGGACATGTGTTTATTCTTGCCAACTTCCACTCAAACTCACTAGTTCCAACAAAAATCAATTTGTTTATTGGTCTTATCTCATTCTATTGAGAAAAAGTCATTCCCTAAAAAAAATTAACGATATATCCCTAAAAAAAAAAAAAAAAAAATTAACGATATATGGTTTAGACTAGCATGCTGATGCATGTCATCACAACTTTAATACATGCACAACGTACTTAATTTTTAAAAAAACTAGTTACAAATCCGTGCTTCGCACGGGTTGAATAACGTATTTTTTAAAAATTTAGTTTCGAAGAAGAAATCTTATAAATTACGGAAAATGATTGTCATTTATAAATGTGAAAATCAAAGCTGCGTAAACCAAAATTTTGCAACACAGAGCCTAAAACACAACATAAAAAATAACATATCAACTATTGTAATCTCTTATATTCCTTAAAGTTAACTCAATCGCAAAATTTTGCCCTAAATTTAACCTAACTTCTTTACTTAGTTTTACTGTATCAACCCTATTTAATTTAATGAAAATGTTAACGTTAATTGTTAGGGAAATCAAAATAAATAAATCGCTCCTAATTTTTCTCCTTAATTTTACTAAACAAATTATATTAACCATAAATTTAATTTATGCAAAATGTCATCTCTTATTTATAAACGTTAACCCGCGTGACGCAATATTAACCCTAGATTTAACTAATTTTTTTCGTGTGACTTTACTATATTAACCCTAGATTTAATGTATGCAAAATGTCATCTCTTATTTCTAAATGTTAACTCGTGACGCAATATTAACCCTAAATGTAACCTATTTTTGCGTGACTTTACTATATTAACCCTAGATTCAATTTATGTAAAATGTCATATCTAATTTTAACCTAATTTTTCCATCCACACTTTTGCATTTAATGTTTATCTAAAGTAAAATAAAATTATGTTCCCAATTATATGCAGTTTTTTTGGAAAGTAATAACCGTTAACCCGTCTCGCTATACTTAACCTAATCTATTACTTATAAATGTTAACCCGTCTCGCTATACTTAACCTAATCTCTTACTTATAAATGTTAACCCGTCTTGCTATACTTAACCTATTTTATTTCTTAAAGTTAACCCGAACGCAAAGTTTTGCCCTAGATTTAACCTAACTTCTTTGCTTAATTTTACTGTATTAACCCTATTTAATTTACTCTGTTTAATTTAATCAAAATGTTAACGTTAATTTTTAGGGAAATCAAAATAAACAAATCGCTCCTAATTTTTCTCTTTAATTTTACTAAACAAATTATATTAACCCTAGATTTAATTTATGTAAAATGACATCTCTTATTTGTAAATGTTAACCCGTGACGCAATATGAACCCTAGATTTAACCTATTTTTTCGTGTGACTTTACTATATTAACCCTAGATTTAATTTATGCAAAATGTCAGCTCTAATTTTAACCTAATTTTTCCCTCCACACTTTTACATTTAATGTTTATCTAAGGTAAAATAATAACCTTAGATAATCACGGCATAAAAACAATTCTTCGAAAGAAAATATGTTAAAACGACGGAACATTGTGATTCATCATAAAATCTGTATGGACTGATTTAGAGATCATATAATCAGTTTATGAGATTAGGAATTGACATAATATTTAGGATGAAAACAATTGGAACCAAAAAGGAACCAATGATGTGTGAATGATGATTATATATTTGAAGGGATTTTAAGAGGGGTTTTTCAAAATTTTAATCCTCTTTGCGGAAGAAATCCCATTGAAACGGATCTTGATTAAATCATTAATCACAAATCAAACAGAAACTTAAACACTTTAAGATTCATGTGTTTACCTCTTGAAGAGCAGAACCTTTGTAGCAGAAATCTTTCTGATCACGAGCAAAGCAAAGCAGCGATGCCTCTACTCAGTCCACACGAACAGAACTTCTCCGATGACCGGTGCTAGCCAATTCCAACGAAGATTCAGAGAGAACAAGGTTTAGAGAGCGGTGGCTAGGGTTTCACAACTTTTGTGAATTAGGTTAAGCACTCACAAAAAGTTAGTAATGTTTCAACACAAGGGTTCTATTTATAGAATCACTTGTGTGGACAACAAGACAACACTTAAATACACCATACCTTACGGTGGACCGCGTTTCTCTATTTTTCGTAAATTAAATAATAAAGTCATATTTAATTATTTAATTAATAATAAGTCTCACTTATTATTTTATAAATAAGTCTTACTTATTTATTTCTCTCATCTATCTGTCCTTTGTGTGTGACCCTATAGGTTCCCGTAACGTTGGCAATAATATTAAATCACATATTTAATATTATAAACAGTGAGCGGTATCTAGCAACACATCACTGCTACCCAAGTGACGAGAATGTCATGTGATCTGACGAAACCTTTCTGTGATAGTGATCATGTGTATAATTACCCTTTTGCCCTCATGTCTATATTGAACATAAGGCATAGACCGTGTCATCCTTGTCTAGTTCAATATTGGGCCCGTAGACATTTCTCCTGTTATGTAGGAGGGGAAAATTCCATCTAGGTCACTCATGTCCCTCAGCATGATTCATGGGGTACCCATCAACCAACTTTATAGTCATCCTGTTACGGACAACGTTTGAATGGTGACAAAGCACTCGACTCCAACATCTAGGGTACATAGTGGTTTCAGGTCGAAGGGTGGAATACACCACTATCACTATGAGAATATCTTATGACACTTTTCATAACTTTTACTATGTAGTATTCTCATGGCGGATCAATCCAATATAAATATTACTCCTAATATTTATATCTATGTAAAGACTTGATAACTCTTTATCCATGATCTGTGAGATGTGATCATCAGTCTACCTACATAATAGTCTCTATGCTTTAATGATATCCCACTTCTCAACAAAGCTTGACTACAGATACTTTGAGAATAGTTTCCTTATGTTTAATGGGGTCTCACAATTAAGTTATACTTAATGTTCCATTAAACGGACTAACTATTCTAGGGACTTTATTATTTTGAAACAAAACAAAATCAATAAAGAAATGCCTTGTTATTATATATTCACAATATATATTTATATCAATATCATGATACAAAGCCAAACCCAATCAATATAGATTGGCTATTAGGGCTTATTCCAACAATCTCCCACTAGCACTAAAAGCCAATCAAATATTAACTCAATATCTATTGGTCAAGTGTTAGCATCAAGCACACTCTTGACAAGATACTATACTAGCAGATAAGGAACTCTTTCCTATGTTGGTAGGTTATACTTCTTTCAATTTCCACTATCAATCTTCTATCGAAAAGAAATTGAAGTGTCAAAGTATACATTTGGATCATTGGTGAGATCAAGTTTTCATTGCTCGCAAGATTTAAACCAATTTTACCTCATACGAGATCAATGGAATCCGCAACGCAAGAAACACATGTTTTCACTGAGTTATGAGCTAAACAATCCAAATCATATATATTTGACATCTGTAATAGAAACAACAACTATTTGAAGCTTGTACTTTTACAAATTTCATAGTTGATATCCTAGCATAACATTTATTCCAAGTTACGATCTGGATATACTGTACACTGATATGAAAGTCAACATCATTGTAACTCATTTACAATGTTTCTTTCATCTGTGTTCAAGAAACAATCTATAGTCCTTTAAGACATCCATGGATATTCTTGAAGGTATTATAGTGTCGAACACTATAATCAATTTTGGTACATATTGAAAATAATTTTCTAACCATGTCTTACATGTGTAGATAAATTATTTTGGTGACTAGTATGTCATCTACATACTCCACCAAACTAATTTCAATGCTCCCACTAATCTCCTTATGTGCACAAGATTTCTTTATTAATCAAAGTTTTCATAAAACTTCGTTAATAAAATAAACAATTTAACTTTGAGAAGATTTCTCTAATAAATAAATTTTGTAATACATTTACCTTCTAGTATCCTTTGGATTAACGGAACCCTACATATATGTCAAATACATATATAAGGTCA
This sequence comes from Medicago truncatula, assembly GCF_003473485.1. Lineage (NCBI taxonomy): Eukaryota > Viridiplantae > Streptophyta > Magnoliopsida > Fabales > Fabaceae > Medicago > Medicago truncatula. The sequence goes on along the minus strand of NC_053047.1, from coordinate 42,752,193 downwards.
TTCTAATTAAAGAATGCAACATCGTTATCCATCTCCTAGAATTCGTATTATACAACAAAGACAATTGGGATCTTTAGATTTAAGCATTACGATGATGTAATAGTTTCGTCATGATTTGCATCATGAGTTGCATGAAACTTTCTACAATCAATCACATCTTAAAGGTATTCATAATACCATCCATGTCAGTTTTCTACAAGAAAACTCACATTCATCTTATGAGTCATACTCATTTGGATGATATAACCAATATCCATATATGGTTTGTGTACATGGATTCTTTATAAGATCTCATGGCATCTAGCCACTTCTCAAAATCAGGCCATTGCGACCTTCTAGTAAGTCATGTACTCATCTTCCATGAGCATCATATCACCTTGTTGAGTCATGACAAAATCATGTTTCTCATCCTAGTGTTATGACATATCAGACTCATCTAGATCATGTGCTACTCGAACTAGCGAATTACCAACAACCCTTTGTTGAATCAATTCATGTTCCATTCTTAGAGAAACATGTATTTTGTGGTACTTGACTTAATTCAAGTTCTACATCAGTCCCACTAGCTTTTGCAAAGCTATACTCCTTGAAAAGGAATACTCTAGTTCTAGCGACAAACAACTTTTGTCAAGGAAGAAGATGTAGAAATAGTATCCTCTAGTTTCCTAAGGGAACCTCCACAAGTATACATTCATTTAATTTGAAGTTTAGTTTATCTAGTAAACCATATAACCTCAAATTATCATAAAGTCAAAATAGGTACTCTTACCTCCATATCTAATATGGTGCATTTATGATTACTCAATCAGAACTTGTTGTGCGTGAAGAATAACTGTAATTTAATTAATTTTAAGAGTCTTTGAGTTATAATCAAACTATTTTAGATCGAGTCATGTCAAAAATGAAACGATATAAATAATCATTATACTCATTAATCAAGCATTTACCATCACGACTTACTCGTATAGTCTTTATACTTTTCAAACTTATTCCTTTTACTTCATTGTTGAAATCATTGAACAATTTCAAAGTTTTTCATGAATCGTGTCAAATACACTTTTCTTATCTACTAAATGATTTAGTAATGTCAGATGAAGTAATAGAAACAATATCTAGCAAATATGTTTAGTTATCCGTATACATCTCATATGTATATAAACTCAAATAAATTACGTGTCCTTTCACCTTTGTTGGTGACCGGTATACTAATCTATTTTGAAAGGTGGGACTCAGATCCTTCAAATGATATAAAATCAAATGAGTCTAATATTCCATATCTATGGATTTTAGAAATGTGATTCACACTTGTTTGTACTAAACAGGGATGCCAATGATATACAAAAGGTTCTAATCTCATTTGATCCTTTTCTCATAAGTTATAGACCAGCTTATCAAGATCATGGAACTCAATTCCATTACTTGATTAGCACACTTGTATAGAAAACATTATTTGGATAATAGGACAACATTTATCTTTTTATTCAACTATACAATCATTTTCTTGTCAATACAAGATTTATGATTTAATGCTTCTATTTTATATGGAATTTAATAACAATTATTTTGTTCCATATTAAGTTTAATTTAAGTCCAAGCATTAGCTCCTATGTCAATGAAACAATTTGTCTCATTCTAGACGTAAGTGGACTTCGCTTATAGTTAATGTCCCGCTTCTTTAAAACTCTCTATATTTCAACAAATATGAGATTAACCATCAAGTATCATATACTTATGATGCAGAAGTAGAAATTTAACTTTCTATAACTATATGGCCAAATAAGAAGTCTTACTTCTATTTTGACTCTTTCATAATATTAACAGTTTTTCTCATTCTTAAGAACAATTCTTAACTTTGTACCAATTCAGAAACACCTTTCTGAAGATTTTGTTCTTCATAAGAACATTTAACAGTATAATAAAATGTATATGCCGAAGAAATTCTAAATACAGAAAATAAATAAAATAAATGTATCATAATTTAAGAACATAATTAATTAGGTCTTTAATTAATTTTGCTCCCACTATTTTACTCAAATCAAATGACCTTCAACATTTGAATTGGAAAATCTTATTGGAAGATTTTCTAATGGGTTGAAATCCATATTTTACCTTGTTTTAAGTCAACGGGGGCTGCACTCAAAACTCAATTATTTAGGTAGGAACTCCTTCCAATTGTATCTCATACAACTTTCAAATCATTTGAGTGAATAACTCCTTACTCTAACCTATCATATAGGTGTTCCCAAACATTGCTTCTAAATTTATTTTAATCATATTAAAATAATTTAGTTAAGTTGGACCCAAAGAATAACAGTCGGGTAAATGGAATTACCGCACCGCAACTTACTAGTATAGAAAGTGCACCTCGCGGAGGCGAAACCTACACATTTCGATATTAGTCTTGAAGGGTGTCATCCTTTGGAAAGCAATTAACTTAATATTCTTTTGAAGTAAATATATATATTTTAATCTTATTAAAATAATATAGTTAACTTAGATCCAAAATAACAGTCGGTAAATAGAATTACCGCACCACAACTTACTAGTATAGAAAGTGCACCTCGCGGAGGCGAAATCTACACATTTCGATATTAGTCTTGAAGTGTGTTATACTTTGGAAAATAATTTACTTCATATTCTATTTGAAGGATTTTTAATTAAGTTGATCTCACTAACATGTGTATCTTATACACACATCTAATATTATACATGACATTCATGTTCATAGATAGCAAGTATATATAAAATATTTAAAATATACATGCACTAATCTAAACACACATTTCATGCATCACATACATAAAATAATAAACTAGGTAGTATGATTATGACCTCCTAACGCGTAAGAATTAAATAAACTACTTTATTACAATTCTTTGGCCCACGAGCAAGCTTCAAAAGTTTCTCCATCGAAATCATCTTTTGGCGTTGTCTTCTCTTCAAATTGAGCATTTACATTATTTAATACTTAAATAAAATAAATAAAAGCAAATCACGACACACAGGTCGTATTTAAATAAATCACGACACGCAGGCCGTATTTAAATAAAATAAATCATGACACGCAGGTCATATTTAAATAAATGAACAAACGCCAAAATAAACTAAGGTCATAACCATATACCAATAAAATAATTCAATTATATGAACACTCAATTATTATTAGAACTAAATCTCTATTATTAGAGTGGTCGATTTGTTTCCAAAACAAATTAATGTCATGAATAAAAGTATGATGCCACGTCATTTGGTTCAAAACAATATCGCCTTAATTGATCATCACGGTATGCTGATTTAATTTAAAAATCTAAGCAAATCTCCTAAAACAAAATTTTGCATAAATCAAGTGTGATAGCATGCAAAAGTATAGCCATGATTCTAAGAGATATAGTTCTTCTTTTATATAGTTCTTCTTTTAAATTGATATCATATCAATTTAAAAACAAAGTTATTAATTATTAAACAAAATCACGCTAACATGAATTTCAAAATCAACTATTTCCAAATTCACATTTACGGTGACCAATAGGCGAATTGCTATGAACCAAAACAGATCGAGACAAATAAATCATGTATACATCTTATGTATACAGAACCGTGAACAACTCATGCTTACAGGAGATAAAATTTGAATCATATTCAAAAGTGTTCACTATATTCGTGGCTATTTAAACTGAAATCAAAACAAAGTATGCCATCCGTTTGTTACTCTAATTGCCAAATCAAAACTGATTTCACGGTGTATTTAATTCATGAATTGTTCCAAGAAATAATACCTTTATCAAATTTCCTTTAAAAAATACCTTTATCAAATCAAATTTAATAAAAGAGAACAGGTATTAAATTTGAAATCAAAATTTGATTCTCAGAACCAAACAATATTACTCCAAACAAAAGTCAAAACAATTTCAGAAAACTAATAACCGTGAAATTCCAAAAACAATTTTCCCTTTTGATTCTAGTAGGTACAAACACATATGAATATAAAATCTGAATCATATTCAAAAGCAAAAGTCATATGTATCGATGTATATCAAATATACACAAAGCAAAATTGATCCCGAGCAAAACGAAACGAAAATCGTATAGCATATGATCTAAATCGAAACAAACTAAAATATTTCAACGATCATAATCAAAATTATGAATGCACACAATACATCACATATATGCAAATAAAACCAGCCTTTTGAATCAAACACAGTGTCGATATTGAAAATGTATATATTGTATCACATACATATATACAGAAAAGCCAAAATATCGATAACGATGAGATTTCAAAAACATGATTAAACACATTTAATCAAAGAGGCGTTTATAACTATGAATGCATCATCATATAAACATAATTATATTACATCAAATTGATTCGAATTGAATGATTTAATCACAACCAAAGCTCTGATACCACTGAAGGGATTTTAAGAGGGGTTTTTCAAAATTTTAATCCTCTTTGCGGAAGAAATCCCATTGAAACGGATCTTGATTAAATCATTAATCACAAATCAAACAGAAACTTAAACACTTTAAGATTCATGTGTTTACCTCTTGAAGAGCAGAACCTTTGTAGCAGAAATCTTTCTGATCACGAGCAAAGCAAAGCAGCGATGCCTCTACTCAGTCCACACGAACAGAACTTCTCCGATGACCGGTGCTAGCCAATTCCAACGAAGATTCAGAGAGAACAAGGTTTAGAGAGCGGCGGCTAGGGTTTCACAACTTTTGTGAATTAGGTTAAGCACTCACAAAAAGTTAGTAATGTTTCAACACAAGGGTTCTATTTATAGAATCACTTGTGTGGACAACAAGACAACACTTAAATACACCATACCTTACGGTGGACCGCGTTTCTCTATTTTTCGTAAATTAAATAATAAAGTCATATTTAATTATTTAATTAATAATAAGTCTCACTTATTATTTTATAAATAAGTCTTACTTATTTATTTCTCTCATCTATCTGTCCTTTGTGTGTGACCCTATAGGTTCCCGTAACGTTGGCAATAATATTAAATCACATATTTAATATTATAAACAGTGAGCGGTATCTAGCAACACATCACTGCTACCCAAGTGACGAGAATGTCATGTGATCTGACGAAACCTTTCTGTGATAGTGATCATGTGTATAATTACCCTTTTGCCCTCATGTCTATATTGAACATAAGGCATAGACCGTGTCATCCTTGTCTAGTTCAATATTGGGCCCGTAGACATTTCTCCTGTTATGTAGGAGGGGAAAATTCCATCTAGGTCACTCATGTCCCTCAGCATGATTCATGGGGTACCCATCAACCAACTTTATAGTCATCCTGTTACGGACAACGTTTGAATGGTGACAAAGCACTCGACTCCAACATCTAGGGTACATAGTGGTTTCAGGTCGAAGGGTGGAATACACCACTATCACTATGAGAATATCTTATGACACTTTTCATAACTTTTACTATGTAGTATTCTCATGGCGGATCAATCCAATATAAATATTACTCCTAATATTTATATCTATGTAAAGACTTGATAACTCTTTATCCATGATCTGTGAGATGTGATCATCAGTCTACCTACATAATAGTCTCTATGCTTTAATGATATCCCACTTCTCAACAAAGCTTGACTACGGATACTTTGAGAATAGTTTCCTTATGTTTAATGGGGTCTCACAATTAAGTTATACTTAATGTTCCATTAAACGGACTAACTATTCTAGGGACTTTATTATTTTGAAACAAAACAAAATCAATAAAGAAATGCCTTGTTATTATATATTCACAATATATATTTATATCAATATCATGATACAAAGCCAAACCCAATCAATATAGATTGGCTATTAGGGCTTATTCCAACAATATTATCCAAAATTATAAAAAAGAGTGTTGTTGTTGTAGAGTTACCAAAAAAGGATTGATACCCATATTTATATCAGATGAAATCAAGCAAAGAAGTAGCATCGGTGAGTGAAGATAATCTTGTCTAGGATTAAAGTTAAGGTGATCTGTTGAAAGTGCGGATCATGAACACCAAATCTTTATTTGGGAACGACTTGAACGTGCATATTTTTAGGTGGCTTCTCTAGATCAAAAATTAGCTTATCACCTACCTCTAACATATGTTCTCGGCAAAAGTTGAACCATTGACCGCCTAAGTATTTTTCGTAACTTGCTCTCTTTGCCGTTATCAAGCGACATTTATACCTTTTTTGAGTTTGTTTGTCGAAGAGTGTGATTTTTTTTCCCAGTTCCTTTTAGAAATGTCCTTGATATCTCATTTGGGAAGTGCTAGGTACAAAACAAATTGCAGTGTTAATTAGATGTTATATATATAAGTACATTTCTAAAACATACCAAAGCATTATAAAGATTTGCTGTAGGAAAAGAACATGTTCAATTTTGTTCAAGAGATTAGGAAAAACAACATTATAATTAACTTGATACTAATTGGAATCAATGAAGGAACCAACAATGTGCAGATTAACGTTACATAATAGTTAGGTTAATATAAAAGACTGCAAGTGTCATTGACTAACCAAAAAGGGATTTTTGTCAATATTTACATCAGACAAAATGAAAAGAACAAATGACATCCCAAACTCAAGATAGTTTATGATTACAGTCCAAAGCGGTGCGTCAAAATAGTAGAAGTTCAAATAGTTCAGCAATAAAGATCTACTTTGGAACAACTTGAACATGCAAGTTCTTCGGTGACTTCTCGAGATCAAAGATGAACTTCTCACCTTCTTCCATCACACGTTCTTTGCAGAAATTGAACCAATGCCCACCCAAGTATTTTTCATAGCTTTCTCATTCGGCGGTGATGAGGCGACACTTATATTTTCTCTGTATCCGGTCATCAATGAGAGTGATTGTTTTGCGCTTTCCTTTTAGAATTGTTCTTGACACCTCGTTTGGGAAATGCTAAATAGGGAAATAACAACAATATTAGTCTAATGCATATTAACATGGATAAGACGTATGCAGATATAGTTACATATAATTTATAAAATAAAGGTAGCATAACTGATTTTAAGCTAAAGAAAATGTATCATGACTTCTAATTTATCTTCCTATTATCTTCCTAAAAAGGCTAGATAAATGCATTCATGTGCATTATATGAACCCCGTTGACCAATTAACATTGTTGAAACAAATGGAAATTAAGCATCGCTTCCGCATGTGCATCTATAGCTAGCACCATTTGACATTGATGTCTTCGAACATTTGGTACAACTTTCATAATATCATCCAAACTGGTTAGGATTGAATTTAATTGCTTTCCAAATAGTGATGCAATATATATCCTAACACAAATTATGCACATGAAATAAAGAATAATGCAATATGTATTTTTAATTTGTGCGTAAAAAAATTCAAAGCATGTTTGTGCATAAAAAAAGCAGACCTTGACTAAGTTTATAAATTCAACAACTGGCCTAACATTAGACAGATTGGAAAATTCGTTGTACGAAATACATTGAGAAGAAGCCGAATGAAACACCCTATTTCTATTAAAGCAATAAAACATGCGAATAATACATTTATTCAAGAAATAAATGCTACGTCATCATACAAAATTCAATATTCAACATGCAAGCATAAAAATCTCAATAGTTGCAGCGAATATAAACCAGAATACATCGAAGCATACATGTCATGAATCAAATAATACATCAACATAAATGAATCTCCAAATCCCAACAATGGATAAATCTCCAACATGAATAAATAATCCAAACAAAAGATAATCTAGACAGACACAACAGACGCCTAGATCAGAGTCATCCTAGACTCTACAAACACCGATACCGGAGATAACTCCCGATATCCACCAAGCCACAAGAACTCACCAGAGCAACAAATCCTACACAACGTTTACCCATCCATACAGACAGGTAGGCGGTCAAAACCACTAGGGTAAGTATTACATCATCATAATCCACATAACAGTTAACATGAATAATTTAATTCAAATTTCATATACTTAATCAATGATGTTAATAATACATGATAACAATTCCAAGTATCACAACAATCACCCACAATCACAAGTATGTCATAATAATCATACATGATAACAAATCTAAATATCACAATCAATCACTCACAACCACAAATATGTCAATCATTCCACAATTGGGACTCATGCAACAATGATATGTCCCTAATCATGACACATAAATGCATTTGGTACCGAATCACCTCTGTAACGCCCTAATTGTTATTTAATTATTTTTAGTTGATTTAAAGTCTTTTATATGATTTTAAATGATTTATGTTGATTTTGTGGTGTGGTGTATTTTATTAAATGGTTATTTTCATTATTTAATAGAATAGTGGAGAAATAGAATTATTTTGGAGTGTGGGAGTTAATTAGGATTTCATAAAAATTAAGGGAGTTTAATGAAATAAAAGGGGAGTTATAGTTTTAGGAGTGAGGAAAAGAAAAGGTCAGAAGCAGTTTTACGTGAAACAAGTTTTGGGAGAGAAAATCAAGAACAAGGGTGGGAAGAACAAGTGGAGTCAGAGAATCCGATTGTTGTGCTTTTGTTCATCTAAATTAAGGTAAGGGTGAGACTATCTCTCAATAATCATAATCTATAATTTCTGAAAATTGACCTAATTGCATAGTTTTTTGGAAGATAAATTGAGGGTTAGGGTTTGATGATGATTCTGAGGGGAATGGGTATTGATCATGTTAATTCTGTTGTAATGTAATGTTCAGAATGAAAACTTAATCTATATTGTTGTTGTGATCATAAATTGATTAAAATTATGATTGATTGGATGAATTGATGAAGATTTGTATGATGGTGGAGTGATCTGTATTTGTTGTTGTTGATGCATGTTTTATGTTCCTTTAGATGCCTAATTGTATAATGAACCTATAAACAATCTTTGGAAACATGTTTGGGCATTGGGAGATCAAAATTGGGAGTTTTGGAGTGAAAAATGGTTTAAACCCGTGAAAAATTATGCAGAAACGATGACTTTTCGCTTAAGCGAGCCGGAAGCGAGCCGTAAGCGAACAGCTACTGTGAGTAGTTCGCTTAAGCGAACACTCGTTCGCTTAAGCGAAGTGCCTTTTGACAGTATTTCTAATGTCGCGTTCTTGTGTCTTTTTCACACGTTTCTGTTTTGAATTGGCCTTTGGTGTAAACATGAAAGTTGTAGATAATTTTGTTAGCTTTCCAATGGATTTGGTTTGACTCTAGAATGATTTTTGGTTTAGGAGTTATGATGAAAATACTCCAAGAAGGTCTTAGGGAAATCTTATGAAAATTCAGCACAACCATTTCCAAGTTAATCCAAAACCTATGGGATAATTCCAAGGCTCAAAACTAGAAGTAATATGAGTGCAATTAAGGTGTTTAAGAGTATTTAACCCATGTTGTGAGTTGACCCTTGGGGTAGGAATGAAGGTTGATTATAGTATTGTTGATGTTGACCAAGTTGTGGAGTAAGTCATAATTATTTATGCACAGTTGTCGTTGTCTACGTTGTCGTTGATGTTGCCGTTGTTGAGTTTAGTGAATTTGGAGATGATTGAGTATGAAACCAAGTGAACATATACTATGTTGAATGAACTTTATGCATTAGTTTGATTATGATTAATTGTGTATTTTCTGGAATCGTTGGATCAATTATGATGGATTATTGTTGACTGTGATGTATATTTATATTTAAATAAATTATACATGTTGCTGAATTCTTTTCAAAGGTTGAAGTATTATTAATTGGATTGTCGAGGTGAAGTCATATTTACATATATGCATTGATGAGTAGTGGTTGTCGTTGATGTTGTTGAGTTGTATGTAGAGATACACATGTTGGGTAGTTGCATAAACATCAATGTGGGAGAACTTCGGCTCTGGAACGCCTTGTCGTTCAAAGCGGTGGAACAATAGTTGTTCAAAGCGGTGTGGAGCGGTGAGGACTTAGGTCCTGTTGAGAATGCTTTAACCATTCGACAGCGGTGTGGGTCACGGCCCTGAATTATGGTACCACATGCATAGTTGCATTTATTGAGGAGTATTAGGGGGGAGGTCATGTCTTGCATGAGTCTTAGTGGTGGTTTCGAGTTGTTGCATGAGTCGTTGTTGTTGGTTTTAATTACCATTTGTTGTTGATGTTGTTAATGATAATATACTTATATATTGATGAATTATTATTATGACAGGGTGTTAGATTTAATTGATGAATTGGATATCTATTATTGATGATATTGTTGATTATGAAATATATACATATATTGGATAATTGTAGTTGCCGTTGTTCTTGAGAGATTTGTTGTCGTTGTCGTTGAATCTTGTTGTCGTCGTCGTTGTTGGTTGAATTAGCAAGTGTTTATATTATTATGATATTGATTATAATGTTATGATGACTGTTTATGGTGTTGAATATGAGGTTGTTAGGATGTTACGTGATGATGATTATGAATGTTGTGATGATGGTTATGTTAAGTTGATAAGTTGTCTTTTATTCATGTATTGCTAATGGAATGTTTGATGAATAATTATTATTGTGGAATGATGATGTTACGTATAGTTGCTAAGTTGTCCTCTATTCATGAGTTGTTAATAAGGTGCTTGGTGGAGAATGTTAATACGAATTAATGATGTAGTTATGTTGTATATGAATTATGAATATGATGTTGTTACGTTGTTTATGTCATTGATTATGAAGTTGTCATGTTGTATACGAATTATGAGTATGATGTTATATGATTATGATTAAGATGTTGATTATGAAGTTAAATGATGCTGTTATGATGTTGTTTATGATATCGAGTTATGACTGTTGATATGATGAGTACATGATATGGTTTAGGAGTCGTTAAAAGAATTACTATTACTAATTGATGGAGTTTAAGTTGTTAGTTGCATTTGATGAATTATACATTATTATTATTGATTGTGAATCTCACCCCTTCTGCTTGAAAATGTTGCTCTTCGTATGAGTAACTTGCAGGTGATCGAGAGTAGGTTGCTGTGTTTTTGCTGTCGTGAGTGGCTATCCCTCACTGAGTCGTTTAGGTGCTCTAATACGTAACGGGATGGGAACTTTGTTGCATGCTTTTCTATTCCTTACGTATTGTTTATAAATTTACATGATTAAGTTGTTAATTGGATTTTTATGAGATGTTTTGATGAGGCCTTCGTGCCAAGACTTTTTATGTTAATGAATTTAATCCGCTGCAAAGTTTGAATTAATATGTTGAAGGATAAATTAGTTAATTGACTTATTTTTGATTTTATGAAGTTTAACATTCCGTTTAAGGTGTTTTACTCTGATTTTTACGAGAAATTTTAAAGTTGGGAAAACGGGGTGTTACAACCTCAAGGTCGTCACCTTCGATGCAACAAAAACATCGTATGTAAGATTTCACACCCATCTTACATAATCTTCGTAGTAAAAGAGCTCAACCCTTTTACAACTGCAAAACTCAACATGACTATGATGCATGGACATACAGTAAGGACTCAATAATGCAATCACCTCCAATTTTCACAACAATATAAAGGACATCTTCCAAATATATTGATCATCTCCACAACATTCGCATTATCAAGAAATTACGTCCATACAACATTCCGGTCATAAACAATTAAGAGTCAACATTCCATACATCATATAGTTTCACCATTTCAAATATTTCTCATATTCCAAGTAAGAGAAAATACAACATCTCAGGATAAGTATCATATTCAACATCTACAATTCATCACACACCTTCATTTAGACACATAAGGCTAGTCACGAAAGATTATAAGACAATTGGCTAAAAGAATCATTTTTGGTGAAATTTGTATCAAGTAGCAACTGGCTAACATTGATAATACCCAAGATAAAATAAATTGTTCAAGTTTGAAGCTCACAAGATAAACCTAATCAATCATGTAATCATAAGCTTAAGCCACTTACAAACTATTAGACATTAGTTCAAAGTATAGCTTAAGTCCGTGTGAGAAAACCCAAATTTACATTTTTCACATTTCCACCCGAAATCCAAGTTTGACATGATTAAGACAATCAACCAACATTACAAGCTTTGTCTAAGTCTATAGGAACTGTAGACCCAACTTGTAACCTTAGTTAGTTCGCAAAAGTTCGTTTCGACAAAATCCGACATTTTCCAAAATTTCAAGTTCCAAACCAAAATGAAGAATCCCAATTTCGAATGAGCAAAACTTGTTCCAGTAGAATTAGGAGCCCAAACAGATGTTTAATAAGTTGAAAGAATCATTTTACAAAGCTCGGGTTGGCCCTCTAAGACCCGGAACAAAAAATAGAGAAGTGCTGGAAAAAGGCAGGTCGCTTAAGCGAACGAGTTCTAGTGAGCTCAGTTTTGCTCGCTTACCTGGTCGCTTCTGACTCTCGTAAGCGACCAGTCTTATGAGTACTCGCTTGGCGTTCGCTTAAGCGACCATTCATAATTCTACAGAAAAATGTTACGGGTTTCACCTCTTTTTCACCCAAAACCCCCAATTTTGATCACCTGATGGCCAAATGTGTTTCAAGAAATTGTTTATAGGTCAATATAACAAAAAGGGTTCCCAAATACACAATCAAATGGAAACTAAGGACATATGAGTACAATTCACCAATCAACCCATTTCAACAACAACAACTCATTTCTCATCACCAATTCATGAATTATGAATACCCAAGCCATGAATCATCAACAACAACATCACTTAGCAATAACAACATCAATTGAACATGGTTCTCATCATAATTCAACCACAATATAGCATAATTCATCCAATTGAGCATAATTCACAAGTTAGCACTTATACACACTTTGAACATGCAAATTCACAACAACAATTCAATTATCATCAATTTCATGCATACAAACATATCATCCTAGTTAGAGCACGAATTTTAACATCTATGAACAATTAATCAATTATCTAATTAATCACTTATTCATACAATAATTGAAAAAATTACACTAAAATGATTATGATGAATTCTAACCCCCTTACCTTAGTTAGATTAATTCCCTAGCTCAAGCTTCACTTTAGCTCCTAGCTCTCTTCCAATCCTTGAATCTTCAAGTTCCTCTCCTCTCTAACCCTTTTCTTCTTTGCTCCCACTTTCTCTCTCTAACTCTCTCAAAATATCTATGTAAATGAAAGTGTGACGAAATTTCCTATAAGACAATGTTTATATAGGATGTCCCCTTAATGGGCCTAACCCTAAAACTTAGTGGACTTAACCCACTCCAACTCAATTCTAAAATGTTTCCACACTCTAACGGTAAAACACTACAACAGTCTCTTAACGGTAAAATTCTAATAACTAATCACTAGGATAGTAACTTAGCAAAAATAACGGTTCTCACTAACTACTAAAAGTAATTCTCACCAAAAGTTACTGATTTACTCTTACACTCAAAATGACCAAAATACCCCTAATTCCAAAATGACTATATTACCCTTCTAACACGAAAACCCATGAAAATGCACCCAATGAATAATGATCATACATAAGCACATATAAACACATAATAAAACAAATAAAAATAAATCTAACGAAAATCGGGCTGTTACACCGAACTCTGATTTAAGTTCTGACTCATGCTTTGACTCTGAGCTTGAGAAGTGTTAAGGTCACGACAATATATGCATAATTTGTTACAATATAAAAGTGCAATATATATATATATATATATATATATAGGGCATTTCAAATGAGAGGACTTAATAATAACCATTGGATCTAAACTAATCATGTTACTTCATCAATAGCTATGCAGTCAATTAAACAAAAAAACACAACTCTTCGTCTTTCTCTGCACACGCTTCTCAATGCAACTTGTACAAAACCCTTTAGCTGGCGATGGCGATGCTTACTGCTTTTGTTAGAAGATTTCTATGGCCACCTAAATCATACATACCCCAATTGACTGTTTTTTCTTTCTTTCTATTTTCTATTTTTGTGACCCGTTTCTTATCAATTGATTAAATTTTTTAAAAAGGGTTAATTTAAGGTTGGATTTGAACAATAGTAGAACTAAACTATAATTTCACTCTTAATCAAATCAGCTTGTGATTATTTGTTAGTTTTCTACGAAATTACTCTAACTAATTGGAATTTCTCTCCCAAAGCTATCATAATCTTTATTTTCTTTAACAAAATCTTATTATATTTTCTTTCTATTGAACCTAAATTGAGGGAGAGGAAAGAAAGGAACAGAAGAACGTTGAAGAGATCCTTTCTATAGAGAGAAAAATCAAGGAAGAACAATACATAGAAGAGGTAAAAAGAGCAGTCACTTATGCCTTATGCAATATATATATTTTTTTTTTTTAGGCATTTAGACATTTTCTGAAGAAAAGACATCTACAATTTTACTTTTAATTAAAATCAAAATTTTATAAAAATAATCATACGCATTATACAACGCCAGAAAATATTATACGCAATAGCGTAACAAAAAACCAGACACACATAAAGTATTACTCTAAACACTAATGTGTGTGTGTGTATTTGTGAGGTTGAAGAAAGAAAATAAAAATATTTGGTATCATTAAATGACAACGTGAGTAAAAATATTTGTGAGGTTGTGATGATTAAACGATATTGAAATTAAATATATAAATGATAAAAAGATAATAAAATTCCTTTGAAAAAAGGTAATAAAATTAAATGGGACCTCCTTACAAAAAATTAAATGCAACGGTTCAAAAAAAAAATTAAATGGAAGAAAAAAACGTATTGAAATATAATATTAAAAAATAAAAGAAAATGATCCCAATGTGAATTGAAGAGAGATACTTGTGAAATAAATTGTTGAGAAGTAGTTTTTTGAAGTAGCATTCAACAACTTTTGGCCAAAGCTTATACCGTTCAATTTTATACATTAAAAAAAGTATATTTTTTAGTAAGTACTTAACTGATATTGTATTTGACCTAACTTCTCTTTAAAAATGTAGAGAAGTTGAAAAAAAATGGGTCAGACGGTATCTTATTCACCTACAACAGCAGTGTAGAAGCAACTGAATTTGGAAGAAAAAATTGACAGCGTGAATAAAAATATTTGTGAGGTTGTGATGGTTAAACGATATTGAAATTAAATATATAAGTGATAAAAAGATAATAAATTTTCTTTGAAAAAAAGATAAAATTAAATGGAACCTCCTTAAAAAATTAAATGGAACGGTTGAAAAAAATAAAGTTAAATGAAAGAAAAAAACATGTTGAAATATAATATTAAAAAATAAAGAAAAGGTTCCCAGTGTGAGTTGAAAAGAGGTGTTTGTGAAATAAATTGTCGAGAAATAGTTTTTTAAAGTAACATTCAACAGCTTCTGGTCAAAGCTCATTCCATTCAATTTTATGCGTTCAAAAAAGTTCTTTTTTTAGTAAGTACTTAATTGATATTGTGTTTGGCCTAACTTCTCCTTAAAAATGTAGAGAAGTTTGAAAAAGTCGGGTCAAACGATACCTTAATCTCCCACAGCGGCAATGTAGAAACAACTGAATTTGGGAGAAAAAATTGAAAAATAGTTAAAAATATAAAAATTGGAAAATAATTAAAAGTTATTAAAAAATATAAAAATTAGAAAATAATTAAAAAAAAATTGGTTAGGGGCAAAATGGAAATTCATAGACCATTGTTAAAATAAAAACTCAACCAATTAGTAGATTATCAAATTGCCCTTATAGAGGCAAAATGGTAAATTTAAAGGACATGGATTTTCTTATTTGTATATAGATAAAATGAAGTATACTAATAATACAAAAGTAAGGATGATATAGGTGAATAAGACAAGACTCTTGTAGCTCAATAACAAAACACCTGTCTTTCGCAACATAACGTGGGATGAGGCACTACGGCGACACGATAAGGGAGAGATGAGGCGGAGATTTCACCGTTCCCATTCTTCCTCTACGTTTTTCTTCATTCATAAAAGGCTAAATTGTATTTTCGGTCCCTTAACTATTTAGGTAGTACCGCTTTGGTCCCTTAATTTATTTTGGTCCCTTAACTTCTCTCCGTTATACATTTTGGTCCTTTCTATTAGTTTTAATTCAAAAACGTTAGGTTTTCTTCATTTTCTTTTGGAATTTTTCAGAGATTCTTGTTCTTGAAGGTTGATGGAGATGATATGAAGATGAAAAAGAGGAGACGAAGATGAAGAAAACCTAACGTTTTTGAATTAAAACTAACAGAAAGGATCAAAATGTGCAACAGAGAGAAGTTAAAGGACCAAAATAAATCTAATTTTAATTATGGGACCAAAGCGATACTACCTAAATAGTTAATGGACCAAAAATGCAATTTAGCCTTGATAAAAAAATATAATTTTCACAACATTGTCTTACTTTTTTACCTGCTTCTTTTTTAGGATACACGTATGTGAAATATTTTATAAGTATCATTTGTGTATATGTGGAGTAGCATATAAATATCTAAAATTATTATTTTTTAAATTAAAATAACTAATTTCGATACTTCGTGGATACATATATGCGAGTATCCGTAAAATATTGATATTTGCTATGTATCTGATATCATTTCCGTGTTTGGAAAATCCGAGCTTCATAGATTGAGAGCTATCAGTCAAAGACCTCCACTAAATCTCTAGTTTGACAACAACTTGATATGTTTTTATTGGTCAAATTAGCCGTAAGAGTCGGCAAAATCAGCAGAGCAACTAAATGAGAGAAGGCTACCTCCAACCAGCTATAAGACCGTGTAAGCTCATATGTTGCAAGGCCACCATCTTCATTCTGTAGTGATTGGAAAAATAAATACATTTAACACATAAACTTAGTTTTATACGAATCAAATTGATAATCATCTCAAGTTGCAGTTAAAACTAATATATTTTTTTAATAAATTATAGCATTATACTTCAAATATTTTATGGGGAAATTTCTTCTCACTGTTTTTATAGTGTAAGAAATGGGATCGAAGAAGATGAAGGCGGATATAAAGAGAATGATGAGGTTCCACCAAAAAGAAAGATTTCGAGTAAAGATGATTCAAATGACGATGGTCGGGAGAAGATGATGGGAGACCCTTAAAAAATAGAGTTAAAATATTCAAAAGAACCGTGATTTATGTATGTTAGTAGGAGCGGAACAAATAGCATAAAATAATAACCATGATTTATTTGCTAGGGCTTGTATTCAGATAATCTGATTTGAATTATGACTACCTCTAATGAGATAATGACATTTACAGCATCATATATATTTGATTACAACGTTTTCATAGGAGCAGACGAGCAGTTACGTAGTTTCACTAACATTTGCACATAATTTTGCGAGCCTGATTCAAGTCTACATCATGGTATGGTACAGTAAAAAGCTCTTTTCTCAAAGATAATATTATTACCAACAACGACATTAGAAATAAATAAACCACAATGCCATGTCTATTAATAAATAAATAAAATCATATAAAATAAGGGTAGGATCTTTATGAGCTAATTCACATTGGTTATTTAGAATATACTCCTCAAGATAACCTAAACTCACAATATAAAATTATTGGCATCCCTAACTTGTGTTGTGTGAATAAAAGGCCTGACTCCCCCTTCATACATTACATGCAGAAACTAAACACTAAACTCAATTTATGTACTCTAGCTATTTAGAATATACTCTTTTTTACTTCAAACAAAAGTAATTGATCTTTGTTTAACATCAAGGTATGTGTCAATTTCTAAAAATTATATATATTCTCTAACTTTTAAATTTCAGTTGTATTATTTTAAATTTATCTAGCTAAGAAAATTTCTAGATAAAGATGTGGAAGCTGAAATTTTCAAAAAACAAGGATGGTACTGAAGAATTGGTTAGAAGTGTGAATAAGAACATTGGAAGACAATTTTGGGAGTATGATCCGAATCTTGGAAATGAACAAGAACGAGCTCAAGTGGAACATGCTCGCAAACAATTTCATGTCAATCGCTTCAAAACTAAGAACAGTTCTGATCTCTTAATGAGACTCCAGGTAAATACATGCATAAATATTATAACATATTTGACTATTGATTTTTTTGTTTTTTTTTTCTTCCAAAAAGCTAAAGGAATATATATCCTCTAGCACAAGGTATAAATACTTAATTTTGGTTTTGTAGTTTGAAAGGGAAAAAGGTGTTTTAAATATGAAATCAGAGAAGAATAATAATAAGGTGAAAATGGAGAAGGAAGAAGGATATATAATTAGTGAGGAAAAAGTGGGAAAGACACTAAAAAGAGCATTGAGATGTTACTCAACATTGCAAACTGAGGATGGTTTCTGGCCTGGTGACTATGGTGGTCCTTTGTTTCTTTTGCCTTCTTTGGTATGTTTAATATCATTTCCCTCTTTTTCTCTTATACAATACAATGTCCTAAGCACTTTTTTTTTTTTTTGACAAAACCCTAATTAAGGTCATTTGATTCCACACAAAAACATGTCCTTAGCATATTTGTTGACATTTTTATTTTTTACTTAATTTTTTTAAATTACTGTTGGAACATTATGAGTGTTAATTTGTGAATTACAAAATTCTCACGTCAACTATCTCATTGAGTGCTCATTTATGAGGAGAAATCATGTCATTGATTTGTAGATGTCAACTAATCCTAGTCATTGGATTTGTAACTCATCTTTGACTCTTCACCTATAAATAGAGCTCCTCTCCCTCACTTCTACTCATCCCAAAAGTTCTCTTGAGTTGTCAAATTTTTTTTCTCTCTTCTCCCTCCTTTAGCTTGGGTTGACAATCTATTCTTTTCCTCTCCCTCTTTTTCTGTCCCTTCGGATTTAAAGAATGTTCTTAAGGTCATAGTCCCTTCGGTTTATAATGTCCATTCGGAATTAAGAATGGTCTTAAGAACATAGTCTCTTCGGTAAATTTTGTCCTTCGAAAATAAGAGTATTCTTAAGATCAAAGTCCCTTTCGAGATAAAGTGTCCCTTCGAAAAATAAGAATGATCTTAAGAATATAACCCCTTTTTATGTTATATGCCCTTGGAGAAGTTAGAGGTTAGAGTGGTGGAAACACCATATTAGAGTGGTCTTAGTACCATATAAGAATAGTCTTAGTACCATAATAGAGTGGTATCAATACCATATTAGAATGGTCTTAGCACCATATTTGAAGGTGTATTTCTAGAACAGATCCTATAGTGCAAAAGGACTCTGATACAGTTGTAGCTGGACTGTTTTATCCTGATGATGTCGTGGTTGATAGTCTGCTTGCACAATTTTGGGCAGTGCCATGAAACGTCTTAAAGAGAGCGACCTAGTCTGCGACTCAGTATAGTAATCTTTTCGATGACGGAAAATATTTTTAACTAATTTTGACTATTGTTCCAACAATTACAAATGTCACTAATTAAGTAGTTGTTATTTTTGTTTGTGGAAAAAAATAAACCCATTATTTTTAGGGTTAATTAAGTTTTTGGTCCCTATAAATATCTGCAGTTTTGTTTTTAGTCCCTATAAAAATAAATCACAGTTTTTAGTCCCTACAAAATTTTCTGTTAGTGTTTTTAGTCCCTGTCAAATTAAAATTTGTTTAATTATGCTTAAAATTTTAAATTTTTTAATGATTTTTTACATATTTCCTCCGTCCCATAATATAAGCAAAAAAAACACATTTTCTTTGTCCCAAAATACAAGCAAAAAAGACAAACTTTTATCTTTTCCAAGATTTTTTTTTGTTATTCTCGTAAAATTAAATGCAAATTACATTCAATTTTCTCTTTCTTTCATTTTTTCCATAACCAATAACCAATGAAAATTGTTTATTACATCTTCCTATAAAACTTTTTCCAAAGAAAACACAAAAAACTATACTCCAAATTCTTATGTTTTAGTTTTCTTAATAAGTGTGATTTTTGTTTTTTTGCTTATAATTTGAGACGGAGGGAGTACTTGAGAAGTGTTAGCAACATTCTCTTTTAAACACTCTCTCTAGTCCCCGTCAAGAATTCAATTTGAAAGATAAATTTAATTGCACAACTAATAACTTCTTGAGAAGTGCTAGCAACACTCTCTTTTGAACACTCTCTCTAGCAGTCACTCTTTTATTGGGTAAAATCAATGTATGTCCCACCACTTTATGTGGGTTCCATTTTCAAAGTGTAGGTCCTACATTGATTTCACCCAATAAAAAAATGAGTGTTAGAGAGCTCAAAAGAGAGTGTTGTTAGCATTCTTCTAACTTCTTATGTTGGAAAATACGAGAATTTCTCTCCTTCTAAATAATTCAACAAGCCAATCAAATCAAATGCAAAGAGGAAAACATAACAGCCAAATTGAAGAGCATGTTCTAATGAAGAACATAGGAGAAATGAAACCAATTTAGATCATTGAAAAATTCACATAATTAACCGTTTCATTTTCCCCACAACCTCTTGCACATAAAAGAGAGCCAAAGTGTAAAATTCCATGTTGGACCAAATTGTCCTTTGTTGAAATTTTTAGAAGTCACCACACAAACACAGAAGCCTTCGACGGATCATGCATGCAAGAGTATGATAAACTTTCAGCGTGTATTAGTGTAAGAAAATTATACTGGTTTAATTTGTATCAAAGACACTGTAAAACTTTTTCACAGACATTTTTAAGTTGGTTCATAAAATATCTCTATAAATATCTTCTTCATGTGATTTGAATGCGTAAAAATGTTTCATAGAAATTAACCTCAAAAAAAAATATTTGTTGAAGTTTATAGTAAGTAAACAATTTCGGCTCTTGAACATATTTTGCATGATGTGGTTGTTTTAAAGGGAAAAAAATTATGTCATTTAAAAGTGGTCAATATAATTGAATTTACTTCTTTAGGTTACTTCTTCAAACATGAATGACTAATTACACCAGAAAAAAAAAACATGAATGACTAATAAGTATCTTTAAAGATTAATGTATTTTCTGAAAGAAAAAAAGTATTTAAAATTCTTTATAAAAATGTATTAGAAGGAGTACATTGTCAGCAATTTCTAGATATAGCATCTTAAAAAAAAAAAACAAGAAATTTCTTGATAGTACACCCAAATATATTTTAACTAGTGCTTGTCAACGTGATGGCATCAATTTTAACACATTATATGTGATTGATAATAAAAAAAAATTAGTTTGTTTTAATAGTTTTATATCTTGTCTGTGAGGTGGAGTTCAGTAAACAAGAGTTTGAGATTGCAATCTAAACAAACAAAGTTCAAATCCAATTAAAGATTATAGTAAAATTGTCACTAGTGCCACTTTAATTTATAATAATTTTTCACCTCTCCAATTTTCTCTAAAAATTAATAATTAATTTAACATTCAACTTAAATTATTAGGAGATTCGCAATTAGACGGTGAGATTGAAGTTTAGACCCCTCAAATTAGTCTGTCCTTAGATTAGGTGTCAAGTTTTTTTTTTTTTAAAAAAAAACTAGGAGATATAAAATAATTGTTATATTTCAACCATCTTATACTATGTTGTTTTCTCCTTACAGTATATTATATATTATTTATTATAAACTTCATAAATTTATCAATATATGAGTAACTGAAATATTTAAGATGAATATTTAAATTCTAAAAAGGTACGCATAATTGATTCAACTCTTCAACAAAAAAAAGTATAATTGATTCAATCAAAGTATTATATAGCCTCTTGGTTTTCTTGCTTTTGTTTTTCTCTTTTGTTGCATTTGTTATATTGTTTTAAAAAAAATTAATCATCAATTGTTGGATTAATTATGTGATAGGTAATAGGACTATGGGTGACTGGGGCTGTTAATGCAGTGTTAACACCGGAGCATCAAAGTGAGATGCGACGCTATCTGTTTAATCATCAGGTAATTTTTTGTAAGTAACTTACTATCTAGAACTCCAACCTTAAAATGCATAAGTGGGGAATTAATTTTATAATATAATACAATGTTCTTATCAACTGAGCTATGCTGGTGAGAAATAATGTTAGCCAGCTATTGTGATGAATATGACATTAATCGTTAATACATATGATAATGATAAGAACGAAGATGGAGGGTGGGGATTGCATATAGAAGGGCCCAGCACAATGTTTGGTACAGCTATGAGCTATGTGACCTTGAGATTGCTTGGAGAAGATATAGACAGTGGAGATGGAGCCATGCAAAAAGCAAGAAAGTGGATTCTTGATCGTGGGGGTGCCACTTCTATTCCTTCATGGGGCAAACTCTGGCTTTCTGTAAGTGTGTGTGTATTTATTTCTTTATTTAAGGTTTTGATTGTTATACTATAGTTTAATATACGTTGCAATTGTTTTTTATAATAGTTTAATTTAATCAAATGATACAAGTGTATAAATATATATTAGGTACTTGGAGTATATGAATGGAGTGGAATGAAGGCAATCCCTCCAGAGATATGGCTTCTTCCCTACTTTGTTCCTTTGCATCCAGGCATGTTCTCATTATTTCTTATTCGGTCTAAGTCAAATATATCCTACTATGTGGTACCATATACTTATTTATAAGATATGATATGATATAATACATATGATATTATGTGGTACCATGTATTTTTTTATATGATTACATATGTTACTATCCATGTATTATATGATATAATACATATGTTACTAATTTAAAAATTTGCAGGAAGGATGTGGTGTCACACTAGACTTGTATATCTACCAATGTCATATTTGTACGGTAGAAGATTTGTGGGTCCATTCAGTGCTATTGTTTTATCTATCAGAAGAGAGATCTATACCTTACCTTATCATATACTAAATTGGGACCACGCTAAATATCATTGTGCTAAGGTTCTTGTCTTAATTAATTGTGTCACATATACCTATAATATTTCCAATTAATAATGAGTAATAATTGCAGGAAGATTTGTACCATCCATGTCCAATGATACAGAATATTTTATGGGGTTTTCTTGATAATGTTGGGGAACCTCTTCTCATGCATTGGCCTTACTCTAAACTAAGGAATAAAGCACTCAATCATGTTATGAAGCATATACACTATGAGGATGAAAACACTAACTATATCTGCCTTGGTCCAGTTAATAAGGTGGTTAATTATATATCATTATTATGTGCTAGCTGCTATCAAGCACGGACATTCTTTGAATTTCTTAGATTAGGTGTGTCTTGATGTCATACATGTGTCCTGTCCGACACCGGCACGACAATGACACTTATAATTACAGTAAAATATGTGATTTTTTTAAATTATCAACGGTGTCGGCGTGTCTGTGTTTGTGTTGTGTCCGGTGTCCGTATCCGTACTTCATAGGTAGCTGTAAATATCATAGTCAACTGATTTTAACTCAATAAGACAACATGTGATGATAAATTAGATGAAAAATGACTCTAAAACAGGTACTAAACATGGTTTGTTGTTGGTTGGAGAACCCAAATTCTGAGGCATTTAAGTGTCACATTTTAAGAATCAAAGACTATCTATGGTTGGCTGAGGATGGAATGAAAATGCAAGGATACAATGGTTCTCAATGTTGGGATGTTGCTTTATCTGTTCAAGCTATCTTGGCTACCAATCTTGATGATGAATATGGTTCAATGCTTAAGAAAGCTAACAATTTCATAAAACTCTCACAGGTAATAAATATTTTGACTGGAAGTTACATAATTATGAAACATTAATGCCAAGGAAGAAAGTAATTAAGATCTATGAAGGACACTTCTCAGACTAGACGTGTCCCAGTGTCGGACACACGTCGATATCTGACACCAACACATATGATTCCATTGAGTTATGTGATTTTCTCAAATTATTACCAGGTCGGCGTGTCAGTATGGTGTCTGTATCCTTGTTCATAGATTAAGATAAATATTTACAACTTCTTCAAAGAAAAAAAGATAAATATTTACAGTCAGAAGTATTGAATATGATAAACACTATTGTATTTTGGTTTTGAAGGTTACAATGAACAGCTCTGGTAATACTAGTTGCTGGTATCGCCACATTTCTAAAGGCGGTTGGCCTTTCTCGACTCAAGACAATGGTTGGCCTGTTTCTGATTGCACTGCAGAAGGCTTGAAGGTCATTAATTTTACCAAAACACTGATTTGGATCAGCTAAACAAATTATATTTTCTTAATCTGTTTGACTATTTTCAGGCAGCCATTTTGTTATCAAACTTGCCAATCGAGAGTGTTGGAAAAGCAGTGGAAACAGAACAACTATGCAATGCAGTTAATTTGATTTTATCCCTGCAGGTACTCTAAACTGATCTTTCACTCAAATACAAGTTAATGCCACTAGACTACTAGTAGACGCAGTCGTTTATAAAGTTCGAAGAAGTAAACAAAAATGGACGAGAACTATTTTATTTTTGCGTTTTCTTTAAGTAC
This sequence comes from Medicago truncatula, assembly GCF_003473485.1. Lineage (NCBI taxonomy): Eukaryota > Viridiplantae > Streptophyta > Magnoliopsida > Fabales > Fabaceae > Medicago > Medicago truncatula. Next base: position 42,727,874 of record NC_053047.1, on the reverse strand, counting down.
TCACGATTCAAGAATAAAAAGATGATTTTGTTCAAATTTAATTAGATATAACTTCAACCACGCGGTAACCAATTTTCTCTTCCACATTAAATACTACAGAATAGAAATGGTGGGTTTGCATCCTATGAGCTCACAAGATCTTATACATGGTTGGAGGTAAACCTTTTCTTCTTCAATTAAATGAGGAATGTAGATTCAATTATTAAATCTTTTAACACCGAATTTGTTTATGTAACAGAAAATAAATCCAACTGAAACATTTGAAGATATCACCATTGATTATCAGTATGTACCTGACATCGACATGTTTCCTTGTAATTATTTTTATGTCGTCTATCATTTGAATTTATGAAAAATGAGTCCATTATCTATAGGTACGTGGAATGCACATCAGCAGCGATACAAGGTCTCGCCTTATTCACTCAACAAAATCCGCGGCACAGGAAGATGGAAATAGATATTTGCATTGTTAAGGCTGCAAACTATATCGAAAGCATACAATGGGCAGATGGTTCATGGTTTGCTTTATTACTAGTCGATAAACTTAATTATTGGCCAAAAGAGGTTTAAAAAATGATATTAATTAATTTCTTAATATGAGTTTAAAGAATTATAATTACTTAACCAAATAGGTATGGATCATGGGGAATCTGCTTTACATATGGGACATGGTTTGGAATAAAAGGGTTGATAGCTGCAGGTAAGAGCTACAAAGATAGTATAAGCATAAGAAAGGGATGTGAGTTTTTACTTTCAAAACAGCACAAGCTTTCAGGTGGGTGGGGTGAGAGCTATCTCTCATGCCAACACAAGGTATATAGTATGAACTTTAAAAGTTATATTCTATCCCTTTCAGCATCTATCAAGCACGGACACGGATACTGGACACGACACGGACACTAATAATAACTTGTAACAAATTAACAGGTATACACAAACCTGGAAGGAAACAAATCTAATGTAGTGAACACTGCATGGGCTATGCTGGCACTCATTGAAGCAGGACAGGTATAATGTAGCATATTATGACAAGTTAAACCAACTAAGCTCAACGCCAATTATAGATAGAATTAGAACATAATAATAAATAAACTCGATATTCATTATTTTACGGTATAGGCCGAAAGAGATCCAACTCCATTGCATCATGCCGCAAAGGTTTTGATAAATTCACAAATGGAAAACGGGGAGTTTCCTCAACAGGTAACAATTGTTATGCAGATGACAGAAGAAAAACTCTTTTGGTACGTTAAACAAGCTCTTTTTAACAAAAAGGAGTACCTAATATATAGGAAATGATAGGAGTCTTCAACAAGAATTGCACTATCAATTACTCAGCATACAGAAACATTTTTCCCATATGGGCTCTTGGTGAATATCGAAGTCGAGTACTCCTTTAATTTATCCCGACAAAGAGTCCAGAGAAATTGCATCATAATCAGGTTATAAACAAATGTCTATATTAATTGTTTTCCTTGTCATAAAGTAATTCACCTGAATCCTCTTATATTTAACTAATCTCATACCTTTTCAGCTACAAAACTGCCAGCAAATGGAGCAGGAGGCAAAACAAAGTGCACTAAGTTTCAAACTTTATGTTGAATACATGTGACGTGTCAATTGCAATTTAAATGATACAAAAAATTGGACCCTACTACAAGAATTCCTCAAACATTTAATCAATTTGCTGTTGTCATTTCTCCATCAATCAATCAATTCAATAAATGGCTACAACTTTCACGCAAAACAAAAGTAATCCTCGTTGGTTATTTCAGTTAGCCTAGTTACTTGTATTTTTTTTTTTTGGTAAAGTGACAAAAGAAAAAGAAAAAAGAGAAAAAAAAAAACCTAAAACCAGGGTTCAGCCTGGGGCATCAAGCCTCAAGACTGACTTCAACTCTGATGGAGGAGCATGCCAAAATGTCACACTTAATCTTGAAGAGCGTCCGAACTTGACCAAGAAATATGCGCAATGGTTGCCCTCTCGAAGCACATGTTAGAAAGAAATGTTACGAATATACTCCTTTAACCCAAAAATCTTCACCAACAAAGAGGCGTACACATACATATGAGAGTGATCTGGCTCTTGAAGAAGACGAAATGCTTCTAAAGAATCTGTTTCACAAATAACTCGTTGAATAGAGTCGTTGATTACCAACATCAAACCATGGTAAACCCCAAATAGCTCAGAAAAAAAGCGCATCTCTTGCCCATCATTAGAAGAGAATCCAACTATCCAATTTCCCTTGTTATCACGAATTAAACCTCCAGAACCAATATTGCCAGAAGCACCACAACTTCCATCAATATTCAACTTAACACATCCATCTGAAGGTGGGGTCCAATTAACCATGTGACAATTAATGTGGTGCTCAGCAGGGGTAGCCCTGAGGGCGGGCTTGAGGGGCGGCAGCACAAGGCACCATTTAATTAGGGGCACCAAAATTATTATTTTTACTTAGTAGTTATATATATATATATATATATATATATATTTAATTCGCTTTGATTAATTCTATTGAAAATATATTTTTAGATAACTTTGATTATAAATGAATATTTTGCAACAAAAATGCTAGAAGAAAAATATTTGAATAATTAAAAGGGCATAATTTATTGTTTCGTCCAGGGCACCAAAAATCTTAGGGCTGGCCCTGGTGCTCAGAGTAGTGAATATTTATAGAAGTTAGGTCGGTAAACATAATGTCTATAAAATGAATGACATTTTGAATTTTCCGTTGCTTGTCGCCAAGAATATGATTATTCCTGAAGCGCCAGATCCACTAAATAGTTATTGCAAACTATGTCACCAAATAGACATAGTTTGTAACCATGTTTTCCAAGATGTCAAGCTGAATAAATATTGATGATTAACACTAGATATTAGCTGCCAAACTTCTTAAAAGGATCACGATTCTTAAAACCTAAAAGCAATAACTATTTCTTTAGGAGTTCGTCGCTACTCTACTTGGGGATCGATCCTTATGCACCGTGCATAAATCCCAACATAATTGCTTCTACACCCCCAAAGGAAATCAAACAAAACAAAACAAAACGAACCAAACGCGGAAACAAACTGAATCATCACCGTCGTTCATCATCATCATCATTGGAATCTTCAATCTCATTATCAACACTGTCGTTCATCATCATCACCGTACCGGAATGCCAAAACCATTTATCTGTGGAAATGGTTTCTGTGAGTTGTACTCCAAACCCATTTTGCTGTGGAAATGGTTTCCATAATCTTCAATCTCATCATCAACACTGTAACGCCCACTTTCATTTTAATTAATTATTTAATCGAGTTTAGGCAATTATATTATATTTTTATAATATATGTGTGAGTTTTGTTGATTTAAGATGATTTAAGTTGATTTGGATGATTTGATGTGTTTTGATGATTTGATAAGATTATGAGACTTATTTTATTGTTAAATAAAATAAGATTTGATAAGAAAATAAAAATATTTAGTTGAGGGCTGTTTTGAGATTTTAGAGAGTTTTTGGGGAGAAAGTGAGATAAGATAAGATATTAGGAAGAGGTATAAAAGAGATAGACCTAGTTTTAGAAAAAACATTGCACGTACGACTGTTTTTGAAAAAGAAGGAAAACCAAGAGAAGAGCTGGAGAGAGGGCTGCGATTTCTTCAATACAAGGTAAGGGTGAGACTAATAATTCAGTAATGTTAATTGTTATAATTCTGATGATTAATTGACAAAGTTAGGATTGATTTAGAAAAGTTTTGAAATTAGGTCAAATCCCTAAAATTGATGATCAAATGGTAAAAGTTGTTTAGATTGATGTAGAAACCGTCCTATAACCTTAGAATATGTTTAGGATGAATTCTGGAATTGAAATTAGGCTTAGAACCATGTTAGTTGATGAAATTTATGTAGGAACTGCATTATGTCCGAGCCAAAGTTCATCGCTCGCCATAGCGAGCTATGATCCTTGCCTCGCGAGTGATGAATGTTCATCGCTCGCCACGCGAGCCATTTCCCTTCTCCTCGCGAGTTACAAGTCGTAGCTCGCCACAGCGAGCAACCCTACTCGCCATAGCGAGCTTGACCAGAGAGCATGTCATTTTCTGAGTTTTTAACTTTTGAGTTGAACCTTAGATGTCTTTGAGTACCTTTAGGTGCCTACTATTGATTAGAGAATGATTTAAAACGAGATTGAACCTGGAACAACCTTAGTTGAGAATCTGGCTTGTACTCGCCATGGCAAGCTGATGCTCTCGCCTCGCGAGCACTTCCAGAACTGAGTGCTTTTGAGGATTGTGAGACCTGAGTTGTTTGGATTGGTTAGGAAAGGAACTTTAGGTACTAATGAGACCTATTAAAGATATTGACTGAGAACTTTGAAGCTTTTATGAAATGTTAAGTGAATATAAAGTGAATTATGGATTGATTGTATTTACTTGAATTATTATTGAATGATCAAGGAATTGTTGAAAATGAATTGTTATTAAGCTTGATGTGATTTGATTATGCTGCAAATGTTATTTAACTAAGTTGCATGAGTCTGAATTAAGTTGATGATGAACTCCAAATTATTGGATGTATAAGTGGTAAGTTGATTAAGATGTTTTCTTGATAGAGTCCATGCATTAGCATTCATTGAGCTTTGTCCTCACCATGATCGGAGCTTGTCCTCCACACGATTAAAGTATATCAATACTATGATGACGATTGGTACCACATGCATATAAGTGTCTAAGTTGCATTGTCGCATTTGTCAAGTTTTAAAGATGTTTATGTTATTGATGATGATTGAAGTTGTGATAATTGTTTATCAAAGATGCAATGTTGATTAAGACTGATTATGATGTTAACTATGATTTCGAATTATATTGATTAATGTTATTGTGTTATGAAATCTCACCCCTTCTGCTTGAAAATGTTGCTCTTCGTATGAGTAACTTGCAGGTGATCGTGCTTAGTGTGCAGTTTGCTGTCGTGAGTGGCCTTGCCTCACTGAGTCGTCTAGGTCGCTCTGATACGTAACGGGATGGGGTTTTGAATATGCATGCTTCATTCTCTTACGTGAACATTTATGTTATTTTTATAATGTTGATTAACTGTTGAAGTATTTTGATGGGGCCTACGTGCCAAAACGATTTATGGATTATGAAATAATTTTCCGCTGCATTGTTTAAGTAATTTGTTGAAAGTTAAATTGTTATTTAACTGATCTTGGATTATGTTATAATGTGATATCCCGTTATTGTTGTTTACTCTGATAAATGTTTAGAAATTTTCATATTGGAAAAACGGGGTGTTACATGTACACTAGATCTGATGGTTGTGAAGTGTTTATGCACGGTGCATAAGGACTTATGCACCATAACTTTTGCCCTCTACTTGTATGCATTGCAAAATATTTGTTCTAAAAACAAGGCTAAATTTCATTTTGGATCCTTTAACTATTTAGGTAGTATCGCTTTGGTCCCTTAATTAAAATTCGATTTATTTTGGTCCATTAATTTCTCTCCGTTACACATTTTGGTCCTTTCTGTTAATTTTAATTCAAAAACGTTAGGTTATCTTCATCTTTTTCATCTTCATATCATCTCCATCAACCTTCAACAACAAGAATCCCATAAAAATTTCATAAGAAAATGAAGAAAACCTAACATTTTTAAATTAAAACTAACGAAAAGAATAGTTAAGGGACCAAAAATGCAATTTAGCATAAGATGAAACAATTGTTGTTATTGTTATTGTGATTATTATTATTATTATCTCAAATCTAACATGATTTTAAACTTATCTTAAAACGCAAGAACGTAATGTGTGAAGTAAGTATATTAAGCTGGAAGCAAATATATTATTTTGAAAGATTATATTAGCTAGAAGCAAATATTTATAAATATAGAAATTCGAGCAACTCAATTTTATTGTATAGGTTCGAAAGTTTTTTTTGGTGGTAGAAGATTCAAAAGTTTTTGAAGTACCTTATTGCATTATGTGAAAAAGGAAAAAATATATGATTAAATTAACCTAATTATTAATATATATATATATATATATATATATATATATGTGTGTGTGTGTCCAGTTTTTTTCTATTATCTTATGAGAATGGGTATCTTATGTGAGAATGATGAGAACAATTATAGACCGTTAGATTAAAATAAATGGATCAGATTAAAACCTTTATTTTATTGACTCGTATGCTGGATGTTTCTCCAATTTCATTAAGTTCTGGACTATTCATATTCCCTCGTCTCATCTTCATCCTCTAAAATCAATATCACGGTATCTAATTTCCCAAACCCCTTCGCACACTAATAAAACAAAGATTTATAGTGATTGATATTTTTGCTATCAACCGAAATAGCATTTCTCATGCACCAAATTGTGAAGAAGCCACACACTAAATTTTAAAGAAATCACATGTGAATTGAGTGTGTCACCTAATTTTCTTATGGTTTCTATACTTTTTTAGAATTTTATGGTGAAAAATTGATTTCAAGGTTGTTCTTGATTTTGGATCTGAGTATTGATTTTAAAAATTAGCTTTTTTTATAGTAATTTGTGGTTATAAAAACGAAGGAGAACCGGAAATAAAAGAAATTTGAATCTGCTGATGAAACAAGTGTGAATGGAATAGCAAACTGGTTTTAAGTGGAAGTTGGAAGAAGGAAGATGACGAGAAAGTTGGGAGTGGATAGAATAAGGAGAGTCACATGGTAAGTTAGAATAGAGCTTTTAATCTGATCTCTTTATTTTAATCTAACTGTCTATAATTGTTCTCATCATTCTCACATAAGATACTCATTCTCATGTGATATGCCCCCTATATATGTGTGTGTGTCCAGTTTTTTCTATTATCTTTTAAAAGTTGTAACAAACTGGATGAATATATTTATACCTTTAAATCTGACCAAAAAAAAAAAATTATACCCTTAAACAACTTCGTCACAAAATACCATTTGACTATCCTTTTAGATTCGAAAAGGCAAAATATTGTTTGCAGAGGGGCTTACTTAAGCTGGTCAACAAAGCCGTGAGTTTTCAGTGCCTTGAATTCGTGTGAAAAGTGGCGCATGATACTCCCTCCGTCACTTAATACATGACACAGTTGACCCAATTACGCATACTAATGCATAATTTTGAGCTTAAATATCTTGGATAATATATTAGAAAAAATTATGAAAATTTGATATTTTGAAAATACTCATCGAGACGAGTCTAACGACATCGTGATATTATTTATCTTTGTATATTAGTGGAAAAATATGGTCAAAGTAAGTTATGTTAAAATTGCACATTTTCAAATGGGTTCTTTATTGCGGAACAGAGGGAGTAAATGGATTTCTGCACAATTTCATTAAAAAATACAAATATTTACTTAAAAATAGGGACTAAAAGTAGTGATTGAAAATTTCATAGGGACTAAAAGTTGAAGGAAAATTTTAGAGGGACTAAAACGAAAAGTTGATATATTTATAGGGACCAAAAACATATTTAACCCTATTTATAAAAATGATAAAATAGTAAATAAAATACTTTTAATGAAGGGTAAAATTGAAAAGGGAAAGAATCATCCTAAACTCTTATACTTTTTTTTATATAATATAGATATAACAGAAAATGTAGAACAGGTTTATATAACAGAAAATGCGAAAGAGTGTAAAATTTAAGGAGAGCACAAGTACTATAATTCTAAGATATAAATAATAGATAACAATGTAAAAAGTTTGTTTCTACAATCAATAAAGTATGATATTAATGTATTGTTAACTGTACATGGTTTTTTTTTTTTTTTTTGTAAATGTAAATGCAGATGACAGCAGCTAATTAACAATCACAACCATCAACATCAATGGACTCAAGAGGAAGAATATCGTTTGCGTGAGGCACGGGTAATTTTTTCTCACAGACGTGATTGTATACGGATCAGGGCTGATCCAAGATTTCCCACGCCATGTTTGGCCAAATGAGTGTTGACGCACTTCGCGTAAGTCTACCTTTTTACATTGTGTTCAAGAATTGTTTTTCTATACATTTTTTGTTCAAGTGATAGGTGTTTTGTGTACTTTGTATTCAAGTGTTGTTGTTTTGTGTGTGGGGTCAGTAAGCTCACCTATAGGGTTTGATCCCAAGGGTGTAAAATTAAGTGATTTTCTCACAATCCTCCAACTACTTGTTTGGAACTCCAAACGATAAGCTATTGTACCAACCTTCGCTGTGATAGGAAACGGACCAAAATAACGCAAGCCTAATTTTTGGTGTTTGCGAAGCGCTAAGAAAGATTGGTGGTATGGTTGCAACTTCACTAGGACTAGATCACCAATGTTAAACTCGACATGTCGCCTTTTCTTGTTGGCTTGGAATTTCATAGCCTGTTGAGCCTTATGGAGATTGGCCTGCAATTGAATCTTTAAGCAACTTTAACAATCAATGAGTAAGAGAAAACCTTGATTCTCCGGAAGCCATGGTTCCAAACCAATTAGTATAATTGGAATAATAAATAATCTAACCTAAAATATCTTATTTTCTTGATACACTGATATAGATAATATTGTTCCTACAGTGAGGTTGTTCATAAAAAAAACTATTTTTAATTAATAATTAAAGTAATATTTATAAAAATGATAAATTACTTTTAATGAAGGGTAAAATTGAAAAGGGAAAAAAAATCCTAAACCCTTATACTTTTTTTTATATATGATATAGATATTATTATTATTATAAGCGAATATTTGATAACTAAAGAAAATGTAGAACAAATTTATATAACAGAAGAGTGTAAAATTTAAGAAGAACACAAGTAGTTTCTATAATTCTAAGATATAAATAATTGATAACAATGTAAAAAGTGTGTTTCTATAATAAATAAAGTATGATATTAAATGTTCATAACTCCTAGTTCAATTGATTAAAATGATGAAATTGATAAGGCGAATATTGTGACTAAGGTTTGAACCCCGACTCACCCACTTATATGTATGATTATTTGTCATTATATCTATCTACAAAAAATATAATATTAAATGTATCATAACTTTCCATCAGAAAAATAATTTAAATTTATCATAACTTATTCATCAAAGTGAAAAACTCATTATTTCTTAAACCATTCTCTAATCAAGATTTCACAAAAAGTATTTCCATTTTAGATTGACAATGTCAATAATAAACACACTTTATAGCTACCCCAACAAGTGAGAAAAAAAAAATCTCATACATGTTAGGCAATAATATCCTAAAATAATACAAATTTAAAAGTTATTTTACTACTTATTATAAATAACAAACATGTGTAATATGTGGTCATTCATAAAAAGAACTTATTTTTAGGGGATGTAGTCAATCATATAAACAACTTATGGACCCAAATTCATCACGATCTACTTATGATATCGACTATTAGATATAAATAATCAATAGCAGTGTAAAATAGACCATGTATGACAACTTATGGACCCAAATTCATCACGGTCTACGCATGTTATCAACTATTAGGTGAAGGTAGCAAAGCACATATTCATGCTTCACCTAATAGACTTTGAAATATAACTTAAATGGTCAAATTATCATCAAACAGGTAAAATTTGTGATTTCATAAGGCAAATTTAATTCTACAACTTGTAAGACACTTGAGGCCATGACTATACATGTTAATCTCCACAAGATGTTAGTTCAGTGATAAGATATTGATATTGTAACTTTTGCAATTTAGTGATGTTTGGTATTACGGTGGGTTTATCAGAATCATAGTGATTCACCCTTATTTTTTGGTAGCTACACCTTGTAACTTTTGCAAAATTAGGGTGGTTCACCATGACTCTGATAAACCTACCATAATACCAAAAATGCATTTAATAACTAATAATTTCTTTTGTCCATTATTTTTTAAACAGAATATTATACATGCTTATAATTAACATGACACATCATACATTCTGTTAGTTGACAAAAAGATGAATTTGTAAAAGCAAAATGATAGATTTGTAAAGAAATTAACACAATGTATTAATTTATGATATATGATATTCTAAACAAAATAACACAATTGGAGAAGAAAATAACAAAGATAGACACTATTAGTTCCCTAAAAAAAAAAGACACTATTAGCAATAAAAGCTAACAACCACTTTAAAATTCTTCCTTCAAAAAAAAAAAACTACTTTAAAATTCTTATTTCACTTTAATGGTAAATTATTTCATGAAAGTTCTACTATTTCACTCATTAGGGGTAACACATTTAAGATTTATTCAAAGTGATAGTGTTTGTTCACAGCAACAGACACATCCCAAGTACAACTCATGCCTTTAGGAAACACAACCAAGTCACCAATACCAAATTCAACTGACTCTTCCACATGAAATATATTACAAAGTAGAAATGGTGGATTTGCATCCTATGACTATGAGCTCACAAGATCTTATGCATGCTTTCTCTAACTAAATGAGAAACCTTGCATATTTAATTTCTAAATGATTTAACATTGAATTGGTTTCTGTCATAGAAAATAAATCCAACTGAAACATTTGAAGATATCGCCAATCGCCATTGATTATCAGTATATACCCGACATTGACAAGTATTCTTGTAATAATTTAAATTTTATCGATGATTTGAATTTGTGAAAATGAGTCTATTATATAGGCCCGTAGCATGCACATCAGCAAAACAAAAACAAAACATCTTGTTTTGTAGATGGTTGCTTCAGTTTAGCCTAGTTGTTGGGTACAGGAAAGCTACTCCAAGCAAAAGGTTTACAACATAGCATTAAGCGCCGGCTGGGTGTGCTCCCCTACGGCTGCCTAAAATCAACATTCCTTGTAAAGAGAATATTATAATGCATTTATCATGTGCAACTTTTCACACAAATTCAAAGCACTAAAACCTCAAGGCTTTGTTGATCAGCGTAAGCCGGCACTCTTTATGTTTAAACGATATATTGCCTTTCCAGAACTATATGGATAGTCAAAATGATCTTTGGAGGATTACTTGCGGCATACTCATGAAGGTCAGGCTTGATCAACAACACCATCACTGACCTTGACGTGTTGCAGTAGCGAGCGGTTGAACAGCTGCTAAAGGATTAACTTGATGGGAAAATGCAAGCTCCCACAAATCGACCAAAGCCTTCTTCGTCACAATCACCTGTCTTCTTACAATCCTAAACCATGAATAGTGATTGTTCAGAAAAATACAATCCCTTAAGAAAATAGAGCAAATATTGTTGAATTCACTTTTGGTCAATTCAACATGTTTTGGTTACAGTAAAAAAAGCACGGTTACAAAAGCATTATTTTCTAATACAGTATAACATGCCCCCAACAAGAACAACTCACAAGCCTCGATTCCTAATATAGTAGTCCATTAGTCCTATATTTTCCCGAAAACACTATCCAAGTTTAACTTCACAATAATAGCCCCTTATTGTACATAAAAGTTATGCATGGTTTTATCAAGTTATTGGTATAGGTTAAATAACGTTAAGTTAAATATAAGACAGTGCCCTAGCCTTCAATACATATATGTTAAAATTTCATAAAAGGCTGGAAACTTGGCCCAGAAAAGAACAACCACCACCAACAGTGAAAAATAAATAATTTAAACAAAGCGACTTTTGATAGGCAGCTCTTATATAGTGAGAGGACATGGACAATGGGTTATAGGTGTAAACAGACACAGTCTAGTAGGGAGCCAAGAATTCAAGTGATTACCTTTTCAAAGTAGCTTGCTTTCTTCTCAAAATATAACAGGCAAACAAAATCAAACAACCAAGCATAATCTTCCCACTAGGTACAACAATCTTAGCATTAGCGAACTTCAAGTTAATAGCACGGAAACACCAGGAACATGTCTCTATTCGTTCAGACAGTTTTGAGACAACTGCATGTTTGCTTGTCAAGGCTCTAGGCGATCCTCTATACTCGTGTATTTTTTTCGAAGAATAAGTTTCATTGTTATTTGTAGGTGATTGCAGAGAGGCAACTTCAGATGAAGTGGTACTTCTAAGAGAATGTATAGAGTGTAACCTTCTCAGCAGTTCCTATGAATACAGTGGCATACCAATATTTATAGTAAAATAAATGAAATGGAAATTCACAGCTTAAGACAAACACGGTATTTAGAAAAAGATGAATTTTTAAATTTTCAAAACTAGTAGTTTCGTCATATTGCAGAGAATGGTCAAATATTTACAGACTCAAACATAAGATATATTGGAATAGATGATTGGGACAAAGTTGGTAACTTTACCTAGAGTAACATTTGTTACCGTGTTTCATATTTTAAACTTCACACGCCCAAAAAAAGTAAAACTTTGACTCATTAATCAACTCAATGCAATTTGCCTTCAATAAACATATGCACAAAGAACAATGAGAACAAAGAATAGCAAAATATTACAAACAAATATTGACATTGGTTCTTCCAATTTGTGCATAATGATAACCTAATACTCAGTTGCTACTTAACCACATTAACCGTACAGGAAAATTAAGTCGATTTGATGTTCACAAAGTGCATGTGGCAAATTGAGCATTTTGTATCAGGAAAACACACCATAAATCTGTTTCTCAATTCCATTTAAAAAAAAGTTTAATCTTGTCGGCAGAATTACTTACAAACTTAATTTACAGAAAACACCCTTACCTGTCGATTTTTCTCAGGCAATGGAGCATTTTCAACCCAGGAAACTGCAAGGTCTACCTCTTTTAAAACCGTAGCGAGAAGTATGATGGCATAGACCTCAACAACTTCCAAATACTCATCAATTCCTATAACATAGTTCCTTTCGAAACGACTTTCACGCTCTTCATTTACTTCTGCAATGACAGCATCATATTGTCCATCCCCAAGACTCCATCCATCAAGAAACTCCTCAAGAAATTCTCGAACACCCAAAGTAGAACCTTGTCCAATTTGTAAACAAGCTCTGAACAAAATTAGAAAAAACACATGATCATATCATATCTTGTAAATCAATATTATGGTATACAATCAGTGTGAACTGTAAAACTAAGCAAAAAGCATTATACCCAGTAAGTAGAACTTGTGCAGGAATAGCTTTTAGTGAAATGAAATACTCTCTGAGTTGATTAAGAATTTCTGCAGTCCTGCAGCAGACGACACAGGTTCATGATAATTATCAATTTGATATATATGGTCCGTTTGGATTGGCTAATTTTTAAGCTTATGCAAAACAGCTTATGCAAATAAACAAGCTTTTAAGTAATATTCATAAGCATATCAAGTTAGTTAATGAAGATACAATTTTCGTTAGCGAGAACTTACGAATTAAGATAAAAGTTTATTTATTTACATAATCTATTCTTTTTTCATAAGCTAAAAAAATAAGTGAATCCAAAGGAACCCATAATGATGAAATATTGAGAAAAATGTAAAAGGGACTTGCTTGCCAAGTTGATTGAAAGCTTGAACAAGAACCATGGCAGTTGATTCAAACATATCTTGAGTTGGTGAAATGGGTGTATCATGATAATAATCATTGCGCAATTGTTTCAAAATGGAAGAAGATAATGATTCAGCTTCTTCGTACATGGAACAAACAAGATAGCTACAAAACAAAACAACAAACAATGTTTACATATCTTTGCTGAAAGTATCTGAATTTCAATAGTAATAGCAAACGAAGAAAACAAGAATACCAACCTCTCTGAAATCTCAATTTCTTTCCATATCGCTGTTTCGGATTCCGAAGAATTGTTCATAATTTCCATAGTCAGAGAAGGAGGACGAGGTTAAGGGCGACGGCGGCGGAGGCGGAGGACGGAGCAGTGATGGTGTGTCGTGTCGCGTCCCACTCAACTCGACAGAGATACCTATGTGCTAAGGTTGTCTTAATTGATTAATTCATTTTAATTTTTTTTTGAGAGAAATTGATTAATTCATTGTTATTTATTCTTTTCATTCAAAAAAATTAAATTAAATTTCAGTAAAAAAAAAAAAAAACAATTATTTAGAGTCTCTTGCAAACGGTTCTCTTTAGGACAATTTTTCTATTACATTTAAGTGCCTAACCAATATTTAAATTTTTAACAAACAAATTGATATTTCTTTTCCTTCTTTTTGACTAAATATTTTCTAATGTTGTTTCTCATGACTCATTTGATATAAAACAAATAAACTTTTAATATATGATATATTCGACTATAAAAATATAATGAGTAGGCCCTAAACTTTTTTTTGTAAAGTAGTCTAAGGATTAGAGACGAGAACCTCTAAACTATTAATAATACATCAAATGAGTTTTTAAGTTTCTTTAAATATATAAAAGATAGTGGTAATTCATAGACTAATTTGATGGATAAAAATGGTTTAAAAACTACTTATTGTTTAGACACAACATAAAACAATACGTATTTTAGAGAGTAAAACGAGAGAATGACAAATTAGGTTGACCACTTTAATCCAACCTCTTTTTCTATGCATAGTCAATATTTCACTAAATACTATGATTTAGCTTTTTAATTTTTTGGTGGTGTTTGGGGTTCGAACCTCAAACCTTACATATATTATGCATTATCTTGACCAATTGAGCTAAACTCACATAACTGATTTAACTTTCTTTTTTTAAGTGAGTTTCCACATCTCAATGGTTCATTAGACAATCATATGTTGGATATATAAACTACACGAAAATAACTAATTTGATTACAAAAAATCAAATTCGGATAAAAATCATATCCATTAAATTGGATTCATGCTTTGTGAATATTTAAGTAGCGTATTGCTTTGTCTCGACAAAAATTCCAGACTACACTGCCAATAAAGTAGACAAACGGAGGCAAAGAAGAAGTACACAAATACAAAATTTTCCTGGTAATGAGGATAATTAAACCAGACTATTTTTTCTTGTACATAAATTACACCATATGATTCCCCACAAAAAGGAAACCTTCCTCCAAAAGGGATATAGAAAGAATGAGTGATATATTTAATGTTATTGTCACCAGTAAGTGTTCTCATTTCATTTCATGGTTTACAAGACATGCCTAAGTGACTCTCATCTATTTCCCATATTTGTAGCTAAAGTTGCTGCTTGGTGTATTGGACCTATTTTAAACTTCTATTTTATTGATCATCACCGAGAAACACTTCTATTTTACAATCACCATGAAGAATTTTAAAGCATTCAACGACTTTCTTCTTGGGTGAAATTTACCGAACCATGAATGTCCTTGTGAATGCATTCTTTCTAGCAAGTGCCAAGGCCGCCTCAATTCAACTTAGATTGCCCTTATCAACATTCTACCTCCTAAGTCATCGGTCCTGATCAACATCTACTTCAGTTTCGCTTGAAGTGCTCGTATGTACATCCCTTCCATCGAAATGAGGTGGTGGCTTAGCACAACCAAGTAGCAATGGTACACATTCCGAATCCAGGCACATATGCTTCAGTCAACTCTTTTTTTCTCTTTTCTTGTCTCAGACCTCATGAGAGACTCTTTCTTCATCTCTACACATGAAAATAGTATATCAATATATAGCTTTTAAATATGCAATTTGTTACCCGGAAAAGAGATATAGACATACAAAGCCTAGACTAACTTCAATTTCACATTCAATTTTATGATAAAGGTCTTATTTCTATTTTATTTGTTAGGGTTTAGTGCTACTCCAACAAGAAGAAAAACAAAAACCCTTATTCACTAATTAATCAATATACACCCATACTAATTTCCACTTTAGCTTCATCCCATACTTGTTAAGAAATGTATTTCTAGAAATAACGCAAGATGGTAGTGAAATATGGAAACATATAACTGATAAACATAACCCAATAAATTGATGAAAGTTTAAGAAAAAATTTAATACCTAATTAATCAAGGAAATCACGGTTGAACACAAAAGTAAGTCATTATACTGAAACTTAGTTGGAACTTTGGCAATAAAGATTGTAGCAGGAGCTCCATCATGGATGATGATGATGATGAGAGGAGTTTAATGCGTATCCTAGTCTAGTCTAGAAGCTGGGAGAGATTGATCTGAAAATGTTAGATATGGAGGCGCTGCACACTCAATGCAAGAGAATTAGAGTTATATATAGAGTTCTTTTTTGGGTTACTCATTCTTTGGCCCAAACTTTATTCAGTTCAAAATCTAGAATTATGCTCTTCTACCGTAAAAAATTGATCGTTCCCAACCAAACTTCCGAAAAATACCTCTGTATGACATAAGTCACGTTGTATGAGTTAACTGAGACTAGTTATGAATCATGCGTGAGTTAACTCACGTAAGCTGCGTGACTTAAGTCACGCATGAGTATTTTCAGAAGTTTGGTTGGAAGCGAGCAATTTTTGATGGAAGAAGAGCATAATTCCAAAATCTGATTGATTGATCCAAAAAGTATTAAAATGTTGTAGTAAATTTATTTAAGAATTGCTCTATTCACCCGCGGATTGCTCAATTTCTAGAGTAAGCCGACTCTTAATAGGTTTTGTACAATTGGGAGTTACAATACAATAAATTCGAAAGACTTTTGAGCAATTCACATAATCGATAGGGCAATTCTCAATTTATTTTCTATAAATTGTTTTTTTTAATCCAATATTAGGTTCATTCGCTTAATTTTTTTTAATGACAAATGTTAGTATGTTAATTATTATATTAGTTTTTTCTCCTTGTTAGGATTTGAGCATGTATCTGAGACAAGTTGAGCTACCCAACCTCTTTAGTTTTCTTGTTATGTGTCATGTATATTTTATTATTTTTATTTAATATATTGTTGCATATAATATAATAAATATTACAAATGTTATTCAACTATTCAACCACATGGACATGGTTCGACCATAGGTGAACCATTGATCCTTGAACTGACATGTCCTCTAAAATTAAGAGTGAAAATTTCAGTGAGTGCAAAAATAAATTGATTAAATTTTTCTAGAGAAAAGAAACAGATACCTTTTTTCATCTATAACTAATACAAACAAAACACAACAATTTAGTCTTCAAGAATATCCTACAAAAATAAAAAATATGCGAGCGAGTAAAGGAAAAAGTAATCTATGAGCTGCAAAGTTTCTCTTGAAACATTGGTGGGATAAATTGCAAATGAAATGATACAAAATTTTCCCTCCTATGAGGATGAGTATATCATACTATTTTTATCCCGTTACAAAAATTCGTACATTGGATTCTCCATAAAAATTTAATAATAGAAAACAGGAAACCTCCTCCAAAAGCTTTAAATCCGATTTCTGCTCTAATTTCTCCATCAAATACTAGTATAAGTGGAGAACAAATATATTCCAGTCACATATTCAATGTTTGTTTTCATTTTCTGCCTAAACTTCCACTTAAGAGAGTTGAGAACTTGTCAAGCATGAATTTGGGAATTACTAAGAAAAGCAACCACACACCTCGTACTTTGAAACAACTTATCTACCCTCTGCCATACCATGCACTGAATATCTAGGAGTTTCCTTGCTTTTTCTTGTAAGTGTTTATGTTGCCGAATTGTCTCGCCATGTATCTAGCAAGATAAAGAAACAAAGTAAATATACAATCAGGAAAAAATAAATCACATTCCTTTGAACTTCTATAAACAACTGAACTGGCCAAGGAGAGATGTGACAAACCTTCAAAAATAGCCTGATGACGGCTTGTAGAAACTCAAAATTATTTCTGGAGGAGAGCTCAAAAATAAAATAATCCATGAGTTGTTCAATCGGTACCAACTCAGGTCTCTTCTCATCTTCTTGCTCATCATTGTCGTCATCAAGGATCTGAAGCATTCGGAATTCCATATCCAGAGTTGATGGAGATAATCCTTTGATATAATCAGTGAATGCTGCAACTGCAATATAGAATGTTAGATCCTAACAAAACATGTTTTTCAGAAAAATGAATAAATCATAAGTGTATTTGGATGAGCACTCACCAAAAATGGTTAAAAATGAATATACGTTTACATGTTTTTACTCTAAAAAGGAAGTCTGAAATAAACCCAAGTGCATATTTATTGAACCGGTGAAGGAAAAAAAATCACGTATAAACGGAGGCTCAAAGACAACCACTTTTATTTCAATCAAACATCATCTTGAAGGATGCAAATAGTTTCCAAGCATGCTATAATTAATCGACTGTAATTTAAATACAAAATGTAAATAAGAATGAAGTGTTGGATTCTTACAATTGTCTGACTCTTTTGTGGATTGAAGAAGATACAGAAAACGGGATGATGGCGTATCTAATTTTATCTTGTTCATTTGTTTTGCATTGTCTATTCCATCCTTCTCTACTGATACCTTTCCAGGCTCAAACAATATTTCCCCAGAGAGCAATGGAACTGAAGGCAGGAAGAATGGAGCCTTTTCAGGTTTTTTTGGAGGCTCAATAGGTTTATTGCGTACCTGGAATTCAGAATTCAACATTCACCAAAGAAGAAATACGAAATGTCATTCACAAGCATAACAGAAAACAAAAATAGAAAAAGAAGAAAATAAGGTTCAATCAGAAGTTCATAGAATGAGAAGGAATTATCTGAGTAGTAGAAGACCTTTATAA
Organism: Medicago truncatula; assembly: GCF_003473485.1. Classification (NCBI taxonomy): domain Eukaryota; kingdom Viridiplantae; phylum Streptophyta; class Magnoliopsida; order Fabales; family Fabaceae; genus Medicago; species Medicago truncatula. The sequence continues at coordinate 42,709,369 of NC_053047.1, read as the reverse complement.
TGTCTAAATTGATTAAGCTTTGCCACTGGCTCTTGGGAAGCAATGAAAGTGTAACTAAATCAGGTATTTGCTTATCTTGAGTTGGGAAAGCCGGAGCATCTTTAGGTTGAGAGTCATTCACCGGCTCACCAGAATGTGCAACTTGAGTATCTCCTGTGGAAGAGATAGATGGCAACTTGACACTCACAACCTCTTTTCCACTTGCATATGAATCGACATTTGGACTGCTAGAGAACATTGCCTGGCTTACCCTGGTAAAATTTCTCAATATCAGAAATTGTTTTGTATTAACATTCTGAAATTTATAGAACCATAGATTCAATCAATGTCATTTAAATTACAAAGGGAACGCTTCTCCAATTCAAGATTGTTTGCAACTTTCAGAAACATAACAAAATAAGTATTTGTTAACATGATAGTGAAAATATTATATAGAGAATGTTGCCTCAGTAACTTCATTCTAGAAAATGAATTTCACCTACAAGAGGGAATCAGTTTCCTCATCTTACAGGATCATTTGGCAAAGACCATAAAAGATTACATAACAGACACAACAAACACTGGAAAAATGGGGAATATTTTGCAGAAAATTATGTTTAATGAACAGAGAAAACAAATTTGGAAACTTACCACAGGTATACCCCATTTTGATCAACATGGGTAGTTGCTAATATATCCATGTTTGGGGACAGTGATAATGCCGTGATAGGCACATCAACTTGAATAGCATCTATCTGTCTCGCTAAGATCACGTCCCAAATTCTAAGACTTCCATCCATACTGGACGAAAGAAGCCATTTCCCATCCTCACTGAAGCACAAATCTGTTATACGATCTGTGTGACCTTCAAATTTACGAACAAGTCTGAGAGCCACAACATCAAACAATCTAATTGTTAAATCATCTGCTACTGTAGCCAGGAGACCTGAAATTCATTATAAACCTTCAATCAACTTCATGGCTCAAGAATATGAATTATACAGTAAAAACTAATTTCTAATACTCATAATCATAGCTCATACACATTAATATTATTATTTTATTTTAACACAAGGAATTAGTAATTTACAAACACATGGATATAGAAGCATGAAAAGTAATGAATATTCAGATTACCATTATAACGATGGTAAACAATCTTAACAACAGAACAACCAACATCCAATTTGGATTTAAGACTCCGTTCTTTGAAATCCCAAACCTGCAATGAAACTCATAAATGAGGATTCCTAGTATAATTAGCAATGCTAACCAGTGTTTTGATTGCTTGTTATTTGATGTAAACAGGTGACAGTTATAGAGTGCCTTCAAACAAAAAATATGAACCTTTATATCTCCTTGATATCCCACACTTATCATGAGAGTATTTGTTGCATCACAAGCTACTCCAACCACTTCACTATCATGAGCACAACTTCTTGATTCTGACATGTCAATGTAAGCACCCCTGTGAATTCCAGATTGAAGGTTGAACTTTTCGATCCAACCACCAGCTGTCCCTAAAATGGCAAAATTGCCACAAGCACTGATGGCACAAGTCTGTTTCAATATGAAAGCAGTACTCAGCTAGGATCCAACACTCTCTCAAAATGCATATAAAAAAGTAACACCCTAATAGAGACCTACTAAAATGGAAGTTGAAGCAACAAATTGAGAGACCTACTAAAATAAGCAGAGCATTTCACACATATCTTCTGTGGAAGCGGTAATTGTAAGAAATTAAAAAAACTTAACGAGGAGGAAGTCCTAACCTTTACAGGCGTTGGATTTTCAGGGCATGGAGTCAATATATGCTCTCCAAGAACAAAATTTTGAAGTCTCCACACATATGCTTGGGCAGTATCCGTATGGCAGGTAACCACATTACACCAATCACGTTCTCTAATTTCAGCTGAAGTTTGCACAAGAAAATAAGTGAAACTTCTGACAGTGTTTTTTGTTATAAACCAATTATTCTAAATGCTTCAAGTGCAACACAATAGTCAAATTACATGCATACAGATGTTTGTGCAAAGATGAATTTTTAACAAGTATTCTTGGCTTAACAGCTGATTTGGGACAATATTTGGTGATTGGACTCTATTTGACATAAATCACACAGTCGTTTAAAAGAGGTTTCCTTAACAATATGCGGAGTGGTTGAGCAACATTGATAAATTGATGTTTTCCCTTTTTCCTTGTTTATTTCATTTTTGTTATGGAGTATTCCTTATCCAAAATTGTACCAAAATACTAAATCTTAATCAAACTAGCTAGAAGGTAAAACAAATATATTTATCATTTAATCATTCATTTCTTTGTAAGTATACCCATCATCCACTTACCAGACATTCTTCTGATAAATCAATTCAAAGATGCAATCAGTATAACATTAAGTCATTGGATTAATAACCATACATAAGTTTGATCATCACAACTACAGTACAATTACACCAGAATGAATGAATGTCATAAAAAGAACTTACCACAATCAAACGCAATCACAGGCTTCAACTTTATTTCTTCCTCCTGTACAAACACAAATATACAGAGAAAACATAAGTGGATAATTTGGATTAAAGCATGTAAAAGCCAATGTACAAATTTTGAATTTGCAAAAAAAAAAAAACAATTATTTATAAATAAGCACAGCTATAACTAAGTGCACCATAATAATTTAATTGAATATGGTCGGGTTGAAGAGGGAATATCACTAGCTGCAGATATTTTCAATGAATGTGATTTTTCATCAACAAAGAAAAAAAAATATAATCAGAGTAAAATATATTTCTTAATCTCTCCCTAGTCCTTATCCATGTTGACATCAAACGCAAAAGAAGGCATTATCGCTCAGCCTAATAACAATTACAAACTCTATTTTTACCGACTTCCAAATTTTAACACAACATACAAGAACCATGAATAAACATGCTAGACAAATTCAAGATGTCCACAAATTAAATGAATTTGCATCTAAAGTAACATTTCAAAGTTAACATTTTTACTCTTCAAAAGTTTGTTGACAAAGTAGAATAGCAAAGAAGTACTGGTACCTGTTGTTCATTGAATACAATACATTGCCCATACCCCACAGATGTATTTCAATCATGTGCATTTGAATAAATCATTCAACTTCAAAATATTACAATTTTTTCGCTCTCCATAAACTTTGTGAAAAAGTGGACACAAATCTAAGGCTTGGAAGAGAGTTATATTATTTCAGGGAAAGAGAATAAAAAGAATATATGTTAAAACTCTATAAGTTACTTTTAGCTCACGCGCAGATACTTGAATTTTTTTTTATTACAGATATTTGAAATGTTAACTAGAGGGAAGTAGTATAAAGGCTCAACTTCACTTTTCGCCCTCTAAGTTTCAAAATGTTGCAATTTTGGCCCCCCTATGTTTAGGGAAATATGCTCTTTTGACCTCCTAACATAAGGGAAATATGCTTTTTGACCCCTTATCTTTACAAAAAGTTGCAATTATGGCCCCTTTTTTGGGACACGTGGCGTCTTCTCAGCAATTTTGGGATGAAGGGGGCCAAAATTGCCATTTTTTTTAATAGGGGGCTAAAATCGCAACATTTTGAAACATAGGGGGCGAAAAGTGCACTTTAGCCTAGTATAAATTGAAAATCCAAAACCCAACAGAAAATAAAGGAAAGAAAAACTTTAAAACACAATCCATCGGAGAACCTAGGCAACCAGTGCTCCCCTTAAATAACATAAACCGAACAAATTCTTTGGCAAACAGTTTTAGAATTCTTCAACCAGTTTCCAAAATGGTATCCTCAACCTTCTTCATCTAGTTTCCATAACAAGACTCTCAGATTACGCAACAAAAGGTTATTTCAGTGAAACAGGCGTTATTCTGTAATGTGTACAATCGTGCATGCAAATAGAAGGAACAAACATTTTGTCATTCCAATAAAATAATAACTACTAAAGCGAATGGCTGCAGTACAAGAATAAAAAATATAGCAACTCAGATTAACAGTAGACTCCAAACTTGGTCTACATGGATCATGTATTTCTTTTTTAATGAAACAGATATTACTCTGCAGGGTGTGCATGTGTAACCAAAATCTTCAAAATTTAAACAGGAAATGAAAAATAAAGGAGCAATGCATTCAAAGATCTGTTAGGCAACAAAAAAAAAAAATCAGAATGAGAGAGCACCGATATTACCTTAACTCTCAGCTTTTTAGCGCGTTTAGAAACATGGCGTTGAGAAAGTTCCCTACTTTGTTGATCCTATTAACATTTCAATTTCAATAAGTGCGTCAGCAATAAATATGAGGAAAGATAGAGTAGAAAATGGTTTTGAACAGCAAACATACACAATATATGAAGCCATGAAATATAGCCAATATAAAATAGGGGGGAAAAAAGCATCCCAGCAGGCATGGAGCGAGCAAAGACCATAGACCAAAAAAGTATATAATTAATATTAAATCCGTCTCATTGTAAGTGTTGTTTAAGTTAATGCACGTATTTTAAGAAAATGATTAGTTATGTTGCCTTTATAATAAAATGATGTGTTAAAGACTAAAATATCCTAATAAAAAAGTAAAAGTAAAACATTACATAAATTGGAATGGCTGAAAGAAGCAACATTAGAGTAGTTAGGTGGATAGACCGTCAAAATAAATGAGGTTACTCTTAGATTACTCTCCAAATAAACCAAAGTTAGTTTTAGATTAGAGAAAACGTCAAGTAAATGAACTACAACCAACCTGTACAACAGAGAAAAGGCGAAAAGCTCGATCCTGGCCAGCAGAAAGAATGTGTCTTCCATTAGCATAAAACCTGTCACATAAGTTGCAGGTGTGACTTAAATGATGGCACATGGCAAAATGGTAGTGTGAAATTTACAACCATCTTATAAAACGGCGACGATGCCAAAAAAATAAGCTAAACAGCTCAGTTTAACCCAAATGGTTGCATATTTCTGTATGAATGAAGATCTTTAATTTGAAGAAAAAACGGTTAAAAAAGGAGGGAGGCACAATGGTAGTTAATCCTTCACAAAAAGGTCGAGAAAAGTAGCCAGTAAAATGGAACAGAGCAAAACCTCATATAAAATAGCATTACATCCACTCGAAAAATCAAGACGGGATTCAACAAAAAAATTCATATGCTGAAAATCAGAGGCCATGAAAGTGATATTGTTTCAAAGCATATTAGTGAGAGAAAACTTGCATCGAAGGAAAGGTTGACAGATGGAACATAAAATAGAACAGACATTGGAGTAGGAGTTATTTCCGCAATAGTTAGCATTACACTAAAAAGTTTATCAAAAATATTTCTCCTAATAAACTAAGACCTGGAAAATAATTCTTACTTTATGCAGAGGGGAGGAGCACTATGCCCACTTCGAAAGCGCAAAAGACGAGGGTCACCATCACTTGTGTCAAAAATCCACATCTGAGAAAAAACAAATAGCCGTTTTTTAATATTCAGGCAGCCACAGAACAGTTATTAAAAACATTAGAAACACAAATTCACACCAAACAAAATCAGACACCACAAATGAAAATTTAAAAATCTTATAGATTAAAATGGTTTACCTTAATTGTATAAAACAAAAAGTATCTCAGGTGGAACATTTCACTCCATTAAAAGGAAAAAAGATCAAAATGGAAAAAATATAAGCATGAGTATCAATAGTAACAACCAACTCTTTATGCCAGAGAGAATAGTCACAGCTATTCAGTAAAGAGTAAAGGCTACTAACTGACTTAGCACAAGTGACTGTTGTCACTACAGATTTTTACTGTTCTACGAAAATGACATTGCCCTTAAAGACAAAAACGTTCCACCGCTAGTAATCAGTATGATATTGCAGACATCCAAACTTACTAGTTATCTTCAATTACAAACAACTATCTTTCTTCTTTTTGCATATTAGAAAGAAAAGAAGAAGAAGAAAAAAATCAGTAATACACCCAGAAAATATTATCGTCGGTTTTAATTTCCCTCAAGAAATTGAAGTTCATGCAGGCACGTGTGCATTTATTTTATCAAAAGAAAAACTCACTTTAATAGAGTTGTCTGCTGATGAGCTCATTAGCACTGGCTCATTAGCAAAAAAATGCAGTGAAGTTATCACACCATCATGAGCCTCTCTTACAACTGAGTGGAGCCTTTTCTTTTCCAGATTCCATATGCTAATAACACCAGATGAACCTCCAGAAGCCAGAAGGGGCTGTCCATCTAAATCAGATAATAAAATAAATAAACCAATAAATACCACAGAAAAGCTCAAAGAGAAACAGTTAAATTTAATTTTGTGATGTGTAATCTATTCTTATTTTTCATGATAGAACATTATGGCGTATTTTGATCCATGTAACCAAACCCCGCTTATTGATAGAAGTCAACATATCAGTTTGACATTCACATGAAAATTATCAACCTAGTGGTTAATGGCAAATGAAATAAATTCAAGAGTGTTGACTGGTATAATTGTCAATTCCTCCAATAGAAAACATAAACACAGTTCATTTGAATCGGAGACTTCAAAACAAATACATACACAATTATTAATTAAATTGGCCACTCATTCAAAAGTGCGGAAAGTTGGCAAGCAGTAAAAGATAAAGCAGTCCTACCAGTGCTGAAAGATAAAGCAGTGACAGAACCACGGGTGGAATGTGTAAAAGTAACCAATTCTTCATCGTAACGGATGTTGTGAACGTGAATCTTTCCGTCCGTACAGCCAACAGCAACAACATCTAGAGCAGGGGATGAGACAATACAGGAGATAGGTGAATCCCATCCCTTAAACTCAAATATTTTTTTCTTTGTGCTAATATTCCAAAGTTGCATAGTGCCTTGTTCACTCCCAATAAGAACCTGTTAATATACTTGTCAATTATAAACCGCTGTCTTTGTTTTAAGTTTAAACAATACAACGAGCTTGTTTGGATTGACTTATTTGAGCCTATCCATCGGTATAAGTTTTCTGAGGCTGTTTGGGAGAATTTAGGAAAACAGCTAATGACATTTTTCGTAAGTTTTTTCAACTTATTTTCAAAAATACTCTAAGATAGCTTATGAAAACAACTTATAACATATACAAAAACAATTAAACAATTTTTTATTTTTTTTCCTATAGAAATAGCTTACTTAAGCTTATACATAAGCATGTTTCTGCTATAAGTTGCAAATAAGTTGTTTATTCAAACAGGGCCAATATCTATTTATGAATGTTCGACATGGAGAAAAATGTGTTCACCTTATTAAGGTAAGTATCTGGATGCATAATACAGGTGGGGGTAAAATTCTGATCTAACACAATGTGGCCAACAGGAACAAGATTGTCCTTGATATCCTTGAATGCCCACAAGAAGATGTTTCCCTGAGCATCAAGACTGAGAATATGTTCACCAAACAACAATAAGGATTTCACCTTAGCAGTATGACTGCTCCAAGTTGCAACCTGAAAGAAAATGTAGCAAACATTAAAATTCTCTAAATAAATTGTGTATGTTTGTTTCCAATTTGCAGCATTGATTTTGACATGTTTGGTTACTTTTGAGTAGAATTGATTTTGCTTCCAGGATTGATTCTACTTAATACTGGGATTTTTAGCTTTTGATTCTAGAAATAACTTTTACACTAAGAATCTTTTGTTCAACTAATTTTTCCATTATGTATCCAAACATGAATTACTTTACCTTCAACTCACTTTTAGTCAAAATCAATTTTGCTGAATCAACTGACTCAAAATAAATTTTTGTTATTGCATAAACAAACATACTAGAGGGGCCAAAATTGATTCTAAAGATGAAGAAGTGATTCTGAAATGTTGGTTGCTTTCAACTAGAATTGATTTTGCCTACAAAATTGATTCTAATTGAAGCTAGAAATTGTAGCTTAGCTTCTGACTTCTAGAACAATTTTGACACTAACTGTATAACCAAACATACACTGAAACTATAGCATTAATTCAAATTCTAACTTTACCTGATGAGCACGTTTAAAAACAGCGATATGATTTCCATAAGAAGCGAAAGTGAAATCACGATAGGAAGCAAGAGAAGTAATCTTCTTGGGAAGTTGAGGAGAAACAAGAACTAAAGTGAGTTTAGCATAGTTGAAAATCTGAAAAGCTTTACCAACGGAAACAGTGACGAAAGTTTCAGTGTTGAGTCGTTGAACGGAGAAAGGGACACCGGTGGAGATGCATCCGATGGCTCTGTATGGTTCGAAAATACCCATTTTGCCCTTAGAATGTCGCCGCCGGTGTTCGAGAAGATGAAGAAAATGGTGATGAATGGGTTTTGGTTCAGCGAATAAGGGTTTATGTTTTTTGTGCCAGTGTAAAAAAAAAAATATATGAATGAATGTTTTTGTTGTTACGAAATTACCCTTTGAACTTTAGAAGAATGACAAGCTATGTCCTTCAAAAAGTTATGTGTATTTTTTCTTGAGAATTGATGTTGACACATTGACATTAGATGAGAAACACTACTAATTTATCTAAAATATTAGTAATTTACTCAAATGCCCCTCGATAGTTAACTGCGGAATTATGGAACCGGCCGGAGTTAACTGCTGAGGAAAACTTCGGCAGTCTGCCGAGGAAACCTCAAACCTGTTTTTTTTTTTTTTGACAAAAAACATAAATTGTCATTAATAATATTTATTGATTTTGAATGTTTTAATATTTTGATACGTTTCAAACAATTGCAATATTATACTTATGCGTATATATCTTATTAAGAATAGCATTTAAATTAATGTAAAAATTAAGCATTTGAATATTGTTTTGCACATTACTTAAATAAAAATAATAATAATAAATCGTTAAAATAATTGTGCACAACGATTTTTTTAAGGTATAAGATGTTGTTATATTTTCTACATTAAAATAATTGTGCACAAAGATTTTTTTTTATTTAAGTAATTTGCAAAATAATATTCAAATGTTTAATTTTTACACTTACTAAAATGTTTTTTGAGGACTTAAATACTCTTTTTATTTATAATTTTTTTGTTGTTGCTTTTTTTTTTATTGAATCACCATTTTAGATTCATTAATTACCGATGACAAACATTTTTGTTTGTTGTTGTTGCGTTTTTCATGTTAATTAAAGTAATAATATCTGAAATATTAGTATAAAATAATAATAGGTTAGTCAAATATAATTATTCTATCATTTGTAACGTTTTTTTTGTTGCATTTTTTTTTGTTGAATCATCATTTTAGGTCCATTAACTACCGATTGCAGATATTATTCCTCTCTCATATTTCTTCATTTATGGCAACAAAATCATATGAATGAAATCATAAAAATAATTATGTTTAATTCCTTAAAAGGATTAAAGAATTAAATTTAATTAAGGAAAATTTAGGTGTATTTTCTTATTTAATTTTAGGTTTGAAATTCTTCGGCAGTTAACTGCCGAAGTTTTCCTCGGCAGTTAACTACCGAAGGGCATTTGAGTAATTTACTCGTGTTTCTCAACCAAACCAAATGTGTAAACAACAATACTCTTTTTTCTTTTGAGTTTATTGAAGAAATGTCGAAACATGACCTTCAGGACTGTTTCATCAGTAATCAATCACAGTCTTTATAGAGCTCTTGACTTACTAATCACTTTTCATTAAATAATACAATTTCTTCTTTGTTCTTCATTTTTTGAGTTCTATATCACCCTCTCATAAAAATAAATTGTATAGGATGGTTTAAATCTAATAAGCTTCTTACATTAGTATTATTATGTTATCTACAACGTTAACTGTGTGCTTTACATGAAGAAAATCAAGTAATTAGATTAGACTAACCATATTAGTTAATTAGTAATGCTTGGTATTCAAAGGCTGGCCGTGCATTTCTGGTATGCGAAGGAATTTTCTTTGATAAACACAAAAATTAAATAAAATTAAGGACTTGGTCAATTGATTAATTAATCTCACTCACTCTATGGATCTCTATTTCTATCTGAATTAATTAAACAAAACAAAACAAAACAACCTTAACCAACCAACCTGAAACAAAACAACCTTACTCTATTATTAGCTTTGTTTCTTTCTGCTCCTTGCGTTTGTTTCTCTTTCTCCTCCATCTCAAAAATATGCAATTCCATCTCTCTCCACCTTCCATAGCTGTTCTTGATCAACCTCAGTAACATCTCATCTTCCTTCTAGCGCTGCACGCCGCACCTTAAGTGCTAGTGCGTGTGCGTGTGCGTGTCCATGTGCATGTGCATGCATGTGTCCTTCACTATATTTTATTATTATGGCACCATCATTCTTCATCACTTTCTTCTTTTCTATTAATCTCATCAACATTGCTTATTGTATTTCTGACATAGATTCTCTCCTTAAATTTAAAAACTCTCTTCAAAACACCGACGTTGCATTATCTTCATGGAATACATCCATGCCTCCATGTAATGCTGATAATGCAAATTGGGCGGGCGTTCTTTGTTACAAAGGACATGTTTGGGGATTTAAACTCGAAAACATGAACCTTAAAGGCAACATTGACATCGATTCCATCAAGGATTTACCGTATATCAGAACCATTAGCTTAATGAACAACCAATTCGATACCACATGGCCAGGCCTAAACAAACTCACCGGTCTTAAGAACATTTACCTTTCTAATAATAAATTCTCTGGCGAGATTCCAGCAGAGGCGTTTCAAGCGATGCAGTGGCTGAAGAAAATTTATCTCGACAATAATCAGTTCACTGGTCCTATTCCAACTTCCCTTGCTTCATTGCCGAGGTTGATATCTTTGCGGTTGGATGGAAACAAATTCACCGGTCCTGTTCCTGAATTTAGAGAAACGCTTAAATCATTCAGCGTAGCGAATAATCAATTAGAGGGTGAAATACCTGCCAACCTTAGCAAGATTCCAGCTTCATCTTTTTCTGGTAAGATATATATGTATATAGACTCATGAATTCAAAGAATAAATGTGGATTTCATTCATCAAAGAAAGAGATAAGCTAGTTTAGCAATGTATATAATACCTTTTATGGATAAACAGTTTAAACACTTATAGCATATATAAACGTTTATCATATAAGTAATTATGTATAAACCATTTCTATAACAAAATATAAAATAATGTCAAATTGTTTTTTTACAAGTTATATGCTGTTTTTGTATGATATCGTGGAGAGCTTATGAAAATAAGTTGAAAACAGTCTACACACATGTCTTAAGTTTTTTCTATAAGTTTTTATCAAAAAAATCTTACGAATATTTTTGTCTGTAGATAAAACTCAAATTAGTTGATCCAAACATGCATATTGATACGAAATGATGGTCAGCGCAGGTAATGAAAAGCTGTGTGGAGCCCCTTTAGGAGCATGTTCGTCGAATAAGAAATCATCAATAAATTTGAGCCGTATCGTGGTCGTGGTTCTTGTAAGTCTTGCACTGCTTGTGATTGCAGCAGTAATATTATATGTCCTTGTTAAAAGAAGAAAAACTAAACAACAAGAAGAATTAGGAGAAGGAGCTGGAGTAGCTGCAAACACCAGCAACAGGGATAATAATAATCAAAAGAAAGGATCATCATCAAATAATAATACAGACGAGGGTTCGGTAAGATCACGCACAAGCAGTAATACCAGTAGCAGAAAAGGAGATAGCAAGTTGTCCTTTGTGAGGGAAGAAGTATCAGCACAATTTGATTTGCAAGATCTTTTGAGAGCCGCTGCTGAGATATTAGGAAGTGGTTGTCACAGTTCATCCTATAAGGCTGCTTTGTTGACTGGCCCTACTGTTGTCGTCAAAAGATACAAACAAATGAACAATGTTAATAGGCCAGAGTTTCAAGAGCACATGAGAAGACTAGGAAGGTTGAATCATCCGAATCTCCTTCCTCTCGTAGCTTACTACTACAAAAGAGACGAGAAACTTTTCATCACCGACTTTGTTCCCAATGGAAGCTTGGCCGTTCGCCTTCACGGTATTTTCATTTTCACTTCAACTAATAAACATCAGAGAATATAAGTTTAATATTTTTCGCACCTTTTCCTTTTACAATTTCCGAAAAAAGATCTAAATGTTAAAAAATGTATTGTATATTTTCCTCACATTTTTCCTTTTACAACTAATAAGACTTATATAGGCAATGAGAGCAACTAACTAGTGTAACTAACTTTTACATCTAATACAGGATACCATTCTATAGGACAGGAAAGCCTTGACTGGCCAAGCAGGTTGAAGATAGTGAAAGGTGTAGCGAAAGGGATTGAATATCTATACAAGGAGTTGCCGAACTTGATTGCGCCTCATGGTCATCTTAAATCCTCAAATGTTCTATTGAACGAGTCATTAGAGCCTATACTAACCGACTACGGATTAGTACCAGTGATAAACCAGGATGTTGCTCATGAAATAATGGTTATATACGCGTCACCTGAGTATTTACAGCACGGGAGGATAACAAAGAAGACTGATGTGTGGAGTCTCGGTATACTCATTTTGGAAATTCTAACCGGAAAACTTCCTGCTAATTTCCTACAACAAAGTGGTAAAGGGAGCGAGTTGAGTTTAGCGAATTGGGTGGATTCTGTTGTACCGGAAGAGTGGAGTAGCGAGGTTTTTGATAAAGATATGGAGTTAACAAGTAATAATGAGGGGGAGATGGTTAAGCTTTTGAAGATTGCATTGGAATGTTGTGATATGGATATTGATAAAAGATTGGATTTGAAAGAAGCTGGTGAAAGAATTCAAGAGATACAAGAGAATAATCATGAAGATGATTTGAATTCTTCTTAGTTATACATAGATGAAGTGAGTCTTCAAAAATTAAGAAAGAATTGTATTCATGGGAAGGAAGAAATGAAATGAAATGAAATGAAATATGATCATGAATGAGGGGTTGGCAACAAAAATGAGTTGGCATGAATGCTTGCAATGCAAGGCAATGGAATGAATGAATGAATGATGGAAAGCAATGGTGTTCATATCTATGCAAATATCTCTATTACGTTGCTGGGTTAGTTTCAATGTTTTAATTCCCAGTGTAATTAAAGAGGTGAGGTTAGTATATTGGAGAGTTGAGGAGAACAAGAGCTTAATGTAAATAATGAATTTGAGATATTGAAGTGCACTTGATTGAGGTTGAATCGATACCTTTTTTTTTTGTTTTAAGAACATCGCCAATTAATGGTGCTCTTATTAACGTATATATATATAGCGTTTTCAATGGTTTTTCGCTACCCAATAATATCATAAAGTGACCGATTTAGAGATTGAAAGTATCAACTATGTCACTAACATTAAAGACTAAATTAGAGACCAATCTAAATTGATTTAATTTTATATATAGAGACAAAATAATTTAATTTAGTCACAAAATTAGTTGCTAAATAGCTACTGTTTATTCATTTTATACTTGAGCCACAATAAGGGTACCAAATTTATACTCTCCCACATTATAATAATTGGTTACTACCATCCATTGTGTGTTGAGGGAAACAAATTCATGTGATTGAGTCCATACTATTTTAGAGGGCTAAGAGAATGGTTAAAATACAATTTTAGAAACTAAATTTTTTAAATTCTATGTATAAGTTAATATTTTTATGTAACCTATAATTGATTTATTTATTTGTCAAAATTTTGTAGTCATATTTTTACATGTTTGACATGGACATATGTAAATTATTTTTGGTAAATAAAAAATCAAGTTATTACAATGTTCTTGTGCCGTTTTAAAACATTTTTTTTAGGTAAAACATGCATAGATCTATACATGAAATGTGTTGTATAATTTTGAGGTTTAACGTGATAAATATGAACTCAAGTTATACTTAATTTCATCCAAAAACGAATCTTAAAGCACCCGAGTTCGCCCTAACCATCCCTTGCGTAGCATTATGTGTTGGGTGCAGCAATATAAGCAAGCGGATAATAGTGTTGTGGGGTGGGCATATATACTAAGCATCGGATGAAAGTTCATGTTATGTGGAAGAAATCATAAGACGGTTGGATTCGGTTGAATGCAAATGAGGCTAGTAAAAGAGATATTTCAGCTGGTAGTGGGGGGGCTTTTTCAAAATGCTGGAGGGAAGTGGATTAGTGGTTTTTCCAGTAACTTGGGTAGATGTAATATGTATTTAGCATAGCTTTGGGGAGTCTTTGATGGTCTTCGAATTGCTAGAGAGAGGGGTTTGCGAAGGTTGAGTTGCACGTCGATTCGAGTGTGGTGGTGTGTACCCTGCACACAACTAAGGATGGAAGTGTTGTTGGTTGACGTCTCAATCAAAAAAATCACTGAGTTGCGTGTGTATGAGTAGTGTCCAATTAGGCTTAATTCTTTGGTGTTAGCTGATGTTATCGAGATAACAACTCCTAAAATCATCTATGTTTAGTTTTCTCTTTTCTCCCATGTCATACCCCAAATTTTGACCACTTTTCTCTATTCTTACCCATTTTATTCATATTTTTAAAGTCGGAAATTTTCGTCGTTTCAGACGAAATTTTGGCAAGGAGGTTACTTTGAAGTACCTCATTTTTTATTTCGAATCGGACCCTCTTTTCTCTTTTTATTTTCTTTCCATCTTTTATTAATTTTAATTTTAAGATTAGTTACTTTTTTTATATTTAATAATTTTTATTTTCCATCTTTTAATTTTATTTTTCTTTACATGATTTAGTTTAATTTGTTTTATTTTATTTCGTATTAGATTTATTTTATTTTTATTTTATTTCTTTTTAATTAATTAGTGTAAAAAAATAAAAAAATAAAAACAAAGTGTCGATAGGTCCAAAATAAAATGTACAAGGTCTAAAAAAATTTCAAGTCAAGTGTCAACTTTAACATTCCTTTTCCAAAATTCACCATAATTGTCCATCATTTCCATTAAACCATTTTTCCTTTTTTCATCAACCTCCTCACCTATAAATAGAGCCCTCATACCACACAATTACACACACCAAAAAGTTCTCTTGAGTTGTCAAAGAACTTTTCTCTCTTCTCCCTATTTAGCTTGTGTTAACGAGCTATTCTTTTCTTCTCCCTTTTTTTCTGTCCCTTCGGAAAAGTCCCTTCGGAATTTTATCCTTTCGGTAGTCCATTTCTTTTATTTTCTTGCATTTTTATTTCTTTTTAGCATTTTTACATTTGATTTTATTTCTATTTAGCACTTTAATTATTGTTATTTATTTTCCATCAATTAGAATGTATTTAGGTCAAATGTAAATATAAATGAGAAAAGTGTGTGGGTGTGTGTGTCCTTTTATTTCCTTACCGCCTTAGATATATCCAAAAAATGCAAAAAAAGTAGATTAGGGATTTTGTGGTGATCCAACGCCACTACAAAAATCCACGCGCTTTTATTTTTATTGCTCCGTTAGTTTAATTTTCATTTATTATTCAAAAACAACGAAAACATGCAAAACTCCAAAAATATTTTCTTAATAAACCTTGGTTTGTAACCCAAGTGTCTTTCCTTTTTATTTTCTTAATCAAATGTTTAATTGAATTAATATTCATATTAGACTTGATTTTCTTGTAATTAAAATGTGAACAACCTCACCTTATTTTTTCTCTCATGCCTTGAGGCCTCTTTCTTTTCTTAAAACCCATTTTCAAAAATCTTAAAATCAACCTAACCCACCAAAGAAATTTTTGAGGTGAACTACATTGGTTTTGATCCCTTTTTTTTAAAGATATGTAGGCATAAAATTTTTATCCTTCCAAATCAAATAAAAATAACCAAAAACATACTTCTTCTTCCTCCATTCTTTCACTTAGATTTTTAGGTAATAATTTTCAAATAAGCAAATCAATTTAGCACAAGATAAATTAGGTAAGAGGTTCCTACGGAATACCGTAGATGCTTAGGGTGCTAGCACCTTCCCTTCGCATAACCAACCCCCGAATCCAAAGTCTCGATAAGGGTTTTTACTCATTTTTTCCCTTCCCACGAATAAAAATCGAGAGTTCAAAGATTGACGATTCAAATCAATTAATGGTTTGATATCCGAAAATCACGAGCACGTCCCAAAATAAAAATATCTTAAAGCACTGATTAACAATACCAAAAGTATGAAGATATATATCAAACGTAAATAAAGGTAATTTCATGTTGCTTAAAAGAAAGTAAATGTACTGTGTACTCATAACACATTAAGATAGCTAAAAATAAGAAGAAGAAAAGTAAAACATAACTAAGAGTTAGAAATTGACTAGGAAATCAAGACTAGAACAATTGAGCTCAAAGCTAAACCTCCTAGCACCTTCAAACTCCTCATGCTTTCTGCTCCATTCTGGAAATGAAATAATTGAAGGCATAAGTTTCAGAATTTATTTGATCCAATTAACATAAAAACTACATTTTATTAATGTAACAAAATCAGTAATTTATTAATTATTAATTAATTAACATCATAAAGTAACGCAATTATATGAACAAAACCTTGAATACATTTGAGTGTAAAAAATAACTTGAATATATTTCTAAAAAAAAGCCAGATGATACGCGGTTTATCTTTATGATCTTACCTTTTTTCTGGTAAAGTTATATATAGAAAACAAATTAAGACCAAAAAACACTAATAACAACAATAAATAAATTATATGATCATTATTTATCTTTTAACACTATCTCTTGTTTTTATGGTAAAAAAATATTTTCTATTTCAAACTTAAGATGTTGTTTTTAATTTTTCTTTCCTCAATTATCTGAGAGAGTTAAACATCATCCTTTGGTAGGGTATTTCGGATCGGTTTTGAGGTAAAAAAAAAATAAAAAAATCTTCCGATCAAAAATAAAATCACATGACATTTGATGGAATGACTATCTAAAAAAATCTTCTGATCAAAAATAAAATCACATGACATTTGATTGGAATGACTATCTAAAAAAAATAGATCAAATCCAAATACATTTAGTTTAATTTTGATATAATTTTGGATATCAAATATATTAAAATGATTGATTCATGTTCAAAATATATGAAGTAGTAGGTTAAATGAACGCAATGTAAGATTAAAAATACAAACTATCAATAGACTAATACAATATATAAGATTGATAAAAGAATAAATAAGTATTCGGTTTGATTTTTTTGGATCGATTTCTGAAAATATGATCCGATTTGCGTTTTACAAAACATCGATTTTTTTTATAGACCAATGGTTTTATCGATTTGAATTTAAAACATGTGACGCAAGACACTCCATTTACGGTAAAAAAAAAAATACAAAAACTCAACACAAGTAAAAACAATTATATGTAATGTAATACAGATCTAAAAGCATGCACAATGTTGTACAAAACCAGCATGTTATATTTATGAACGACAAAGAAAAGAGGAATGAGAAACTTACATCATCCACCTCAACAGGTGAATTCGACAATGTTGGTGTTGGTGTTGGTGCTGAACCACCTTCCTTTTTTGGTGGAGGTGAGTTTTCTGGAGCATGAGTGGGTGAAGATCCTACCGGAATTACCGGTGCCGGGCAGGGCTAACAGGAGCTGGTGCTGGAGATGATACCGGTGGTTTAGTTGTCGGGGCAGGTGCAGTGAACGGAGAAGGGGATGGTGTTGGAGATGAAAGTGGTGACGGCGAAGGTGAATAACCTCCAACTTCGGCGAAAACAATGCATATGCAGATGAATGCAAAAGAGAAATAAATATAACGATCCATTTTGAAAAATTGAAATCACACTATTTTGTTTTTTGAGTTGCAATGTGATGAGTGATGATGAAAGGATTATAGTGATACTATTATATAGGAGTTTGATTTCACTATGATCATGCACATTTATGACTAAAAGAGAAATTTTCCGATTAATTAGGGCCGTTGATTGGGCCACCAACAGCCGTTGGATGACTCACTCCGCGTTTTTCTATCATCAATATGTGTTATAATTGTTTTTTAATAATATAATAACTAAAATCACTCATGTAAAAGGAAAGACAGGGTCAATTAAGAAAGAAAAAGAAGAGATAAAAAAAAAAAAAAAAAAAAAAAAAAGGAATTATAGATTTGATCTCTCAAAATATCATTTAACCACATCAGGTGTATTTTTTTACTCTAATTTATTTTTACTAAATAAAGAAAAACCATAATAATTATAGCTTTGATCTTCTCATTAAATTATTTGATTGAATATTAAAAACACGCTTACAAACAATTTAATATATTACCATAAACATGTCTAATAATTTTTCTTTTCTAAACTTCCGGGTTGTTAGGCAACAAACAAATTCGGCTACTTAGCTAGTTCCATCATTTATTATGTAATCCCAAATTGTATTGAAACGATTATTATTAATGAAATGTTATAAGCAATCTTTCCCAAAAAAAATGTCTAATAATTTATTTGATTGAATATTTTTTACAAAATGTGTTTGCACACAAAAATGTATATATGTACAAGTACTTAAGTGAATGTATGCCTTTTTTTAAAAAGGTAAAAAAAGTCGTAAAAACAGACAATTAAAGTATAAGAAGTGTTAAGATTGAAGAGATTAAAAAAAAAAAAACGAAGAGACTCAAAATTATCAATTACAAAAATATGACCAAACATTGGTGTCTTCGAACCAAGAGAAAAAAAAATTATGATCAAATTACATACAAAGTCACTCATAAATATACGAAAAGTTGAGTACTCCGGTGAAAGAAAACATCAAATAATTGTGATGATTCTAAATTATCCAAATACATGTCAATCAAATAACATGGGTAAAACAGTTATTTTTTATTACACAACTAATTCTTAAACACGATAAAACATTCATTCATAATTTTTGAAAAGTAGACAATAAAAGAATAAGTGAGTAGATGTTGCATTCATATTGTAACGCAAAAAAAGATGTTTCATTCATATCATAATCGGCCATAAAAAAAGGTGCTTATAAATTTTGCATCTCTCTTCGTTATAAATTATCTTTGGTGGGAGGTCGGTTGTGAAAAGTTCTCCACACAAACAAATAGATCTTTAGAAGAACCAAATTGTTCCAATTAACGGAATCTAATACATTTTAAAATTAGATATCAATGCATAAACTTCTTTAACTAAATACATATGGTTAAAATTATGAATCCAAATTCAAGTGTCCTCAACGCTATCATGCAAAGAAATGTTAGACAATAAAATCTTACACTCGTCATCAACTCAGCCTCCCAAATAAACAAAGTTCTTCTCCAACTCCAACAACCTACCTCAACCTTGATACGTAATATCATATCCTTCACATTAACATTTTTCTCCAATGATAATAAATTAAAAAATTACTAAAATGCGGGTTTACCATCTCCCCACTAAGCCGCATATCGTGCCAAAACAACATGTTACTACCATTAACTATTTTTATAGTAACATTAAACAAATCTGCTTCCTCCATTCCTTCATCACCTCTCAAAACTACAAATATCCTTCCCCCAAATTGAATCTAAACTACTCACTCCCGACCCCCCGCCCCAACACACAGACACACACCAATCACATTACCATTTAAAAGACAATATTTATGAGCCAACACTTTACATTAAAATCAATTAAATATAAATACAAGTTTTCTCACAATTAGGTTTTATTTAATTATTTATTCAAGAGTACGTAGATGAGATGATAAAAAAATCTCTAACTAGCAATATTGTGTTCAAATTCAGCCTTAAGAATGCAACAATGTTAAATTTCTTGAAGACGAGCTTTGTGATTCACAGCGGTCCTATCCAACTTGGAGCTTTGTGAGCCACTAAACAGGATGGGGTGAGATTTTCGACTCGGTCACCTAATTTGACTCGGTTCGTCTCGTCCTGTTTTAAGCGGGTTTAGACGGGACGGGCCGACCCCCTTTCCCATCCCTAAAATATGGAAACATGGGCACTCCGGTCACTTTAAGTGTATCATATTATTTGTAGGCATTTTGTTGTTGTATGCAATTTAAATGTTGTGAGTTTGTTTGATGGGTATAATATACATATTTTCGAATGATGTGCTCTATCAATTTGAATGGATTGAATGTCTTTTTGTTTCAAAAAATATATGTATATTATACCAAAAAAAAAAAAGAAGATAATGATTGTGTTTCTATTTTGCCATTTCAGATCATGTGCATCAAATCAAACTACAACCGTAACAAGCTAAAATTGTAGGGTTGTTTTGGAAACGTTCCAATTATATCGCTGTGATGGAGCATATAAATGATATATTGACTAAATTTAGAACCTAACAACAATGATCTAGCTAATACAGAATTTGCACTCTCCATTTGAGTTTTTTTGTTAAAACTCCAACGAAAAACCACTCTCACAGACTGGCGTTGGAGTTTTAACAAATTAACTGACATAATAATTACATGTTAAGGTTTTTGTTATTTCAAATTACTAGTTAATTCCTTTTTCTCAAACATTCTTTCAAATACTACCTAGCTAACATTGATTGATTAAATTAATCATATCATCATATCATAAAAGAGAGATAAATAATCAAAATGTCTAGGTTGAATGGAGCAGAAAAAAAGTATGGTGCAGGACGTGTTGTGGCTGTGGCAATTGAGAATAATAAAACAAGCCAACATGCAGTTAAATGGGCTGTTGAAAATCTTCTTCCCAAAGATCAATGCCTCTTTTTAATCCATGTTAAACAAAAATCTAATTCTTCCACTTCCACACCATGTAATTCAATTTCCTTCATCTTATTACCTTATATATCATGTTATATTATATTGCTTCAATCATTCATCAACATACATACATAATATGTTGCAATTAACTTGACCAAAAAAAAAAAAAAAAAAAAAATATGTTGCAATTAATTAACCTCATTTATTTCTGTACCTGGCTTTTCATTATATTCCCGGAAATGCATCATCTAATTCTTCTTCCATAAAAATGTATTTTATTAATTTTAGTTTTTGAATGAATATGGTGCAGCCAACGACGAAGATGTCATGGATAGTGAATCCAGAGATCTTTTTGATTCATTTCGTGTCTTCTGCAATAGAAAAAATGTAAGGACATTATCATATATGTTTTATTAATTTTTGTAATTAATTCAATAATAAGGGTAATTAAAAAAATATGATTTGAAATTGCAGATACAATGCAATGAATTGTTGTTGGAAGATACAGATATACCAAAGGCATTAACAGAATGTATTTCCACTCATTCTATTGAGCTTCTTGTACTTGGGGCATGTTCAAAAGGCGGTATTGTTAGGTACGTTAATATTTCATCTGTAACAAAATATAAACAAAAATTAGTCCAAGAAAGTTGACGTATTTGGTTCAAATTTCCTTGGCTCGTTTTTTCTTATATTTTGTTAATATAAGAATATATTTTGTAACAAAGTACTATTGATTAATTTGATTTTGTTTATTTAAATGATGTATATATAATTTAATGGTGTGATATGATGAACAATTTATGACAGAAGGTTCAGGACAACAGATGTTCCAACCTCAGTTTCAAAAGGAGCACCACCATTTTGCACTATATATATTATATCTAAAGGCAAAATATCAAGTGTTAAATCTGCAACAGCTCCAATTCCAAAACCAGCGGTCGTGGCGACGCCACAAACTATACCGCAGCGTGGCAACCAATTTCAACAGCCACATGCAATGCCAACGAGAAGTCCCGAACGATCAGATCCTCAAATGTTGCGTAACTACCCACCACGACGTATGTCTACATTAATTTAATAATTAATAATTTGGTTTTATATATGGTGACAACAAATTTGATTAATTGTATGTATGAATGAAATATATATACAGCTTCAGCAGAGAGGCATGCAGCATATGGGATGAGGCAGGGGCTGGATGATGACCAAGAAATGATGTATGTTGTTACAATATACATTCACTTAATTTAATCTAATAATAATAATAATTTCATTCGTTGATACTAATTAATGATGTTGATGATGACATGTTTGATCAGATCACCATTCAACCGGAGAGGAAACAAAGCTTACGAGTCATCGATTAATGAATCAGATATATCATTTGTGAGCAGTGGAAGACCGAGTATTGATCGAATATTTCCTTCATTGTATAACAATGATGATCTAGACTCCAATAGTAGTATTAGTAATGGACATCCTACTGGTAGGCTTTCATCCGAATACGATGCAAGAAACAGCTTCGCTTCATCCTATTCTGGTGGAGGACCAAGGTCGATTGACTTGTCGTCTCCTTTGGATAACTATTCATTCAGCTCCCAAGGCTCTAATGGTCCTTCTTCAATAAGGTTATCTGATGCCACCGATGAAGTCGAATCAGAGATGAGGAGGCTCAAGCTTGAACTAAAACAGACTATGGAAATGTATAGTTCAGCTTGCAAGGAAGCACTCACAGCCAAGCAGAAGGCAATAGAGCTTCAACGTTGGAGATCCGAAGAAGAAAAGAAGTTGGAAGAGGCAAGAGAAGGGGAAGGAGCAGCTATGGCTATGGTAGAGATGGAGCAAGAAAAATGTAAAGCTGCACTAAAAGCAGCTGAAGCATCTCAGAAGATCGCAACGTTGGAAGCACAAAAACGAATGTATGTAGAGAAGAAAAGCGAAATGGAAGCAAGTCAGAGGAAAAAGACGGAAGATTCTTATACCACTGCTAGATACAGACGATACAGTATTGAGGAAATTGAAGAGGCAACAAACCGGTTTTCCGATAGTCTTAAAATTGGTGAAGGAGGGTATGGTCCTGTTTTCAAATGTGAACTTGATCATACACCGGTTGCTATCAAAGTGTTGAAATCAGATGCAGCTCAAGGAAGGCAACAATTTAACCAGGAAGTTGAAGTGTTGAGTTGTATAAGACATCCAAACATGGTCCTTCTGTTGGGAGCATGTCCGGAATTTGGTTGCATAGTGTACGAGTACATGGCTAATGGAAGTTTGGATGATTGTTTGTTTAGGAGAGGTAAACAACCACCTCTTCCTTGGCAGTTGAGATTCCAAATTGCTGCTGAAATAGCCACTGGGCTTCTTTTCCTTCACCAGACTAAACCAGAACCGATTGTGCATCGTGACTTAAAACCTGGAAACATTTTGCTTGACCGAAACTATGTGAGCAAGATTGGTGATGTTGGTTTAGCAAGGCTTGTTCCTCCTTCTGTTCAAGACACTGTCACTCAGTATCGCATGACTTCGACTGCTGGAACTTTCTGTTATATTGACCCTGAATACCAGCAAACCGGCATGCTTGGTATCAAATCTGATATTTACTCACTTGGAATCATGCTTTTACAAGTGATTACCGCCAAACCTCCAATGGGTTTGACTCATCATGTTGGTAGATCTATTGAAAAGGGAACTTTTCTTGACATGCTTGATCCTGCTGTTCAAGACTGGCCTATGGAACACACCTTGCATTTCGCCAAACTTTGCCTTCAGTGTGCTGAAATGAGGAGAAAAGATAGACCTGATCTTGGAAAAATTGTGCTTCCTGAGCTCAACAAACTCAGAATATTCGCCGAAGAAAACATGCCTATGATGATGTTTAGAGGTGGTGCAGCAGCATTCAATCCTAGAAGTAACAACAATTATTTCATCAACTCCTCAACTTCTTCAACAAATCAAGTGAGGCATTTCATGTGATTTCATTAATTATATAATAATATCACTTCGACAATATCAAATTATTAACATTGAATTATAAATATGTATGTTTTGTTGCAGGACATTATGAGTCAATCTAGTTCTTTGTCTGGTAGCTCCGGATATGAAAGCCGTTCAAGCACGTCATCACCACTGGGAAGACTGTAATGGATGCATGATTGATGCATCGTTGGGAAAATTAAGTATCCAGCCAAAATTTGTAACCCCCTTGACTTGAATGTATATTTCAAAATTTCAATAAAGATACTATACTTGTACCAGGAATTTTATCTCTAAATGAAATCCAGATTCTATATAGCAAGTCACATAAATGTAAAACTTTGTCATCTGGCTATGATTGATCCCAATTCTATATAGTAATACTTCCTTTAATTTATTTGATATAATTGAAGAAAAGAAAATTGCAATCTGAAAATAATCTGAGACTTTCAAAAGATATTATCTTCAAAGCATTACCATGTAAACTAGGAAAAAAGTCAGTAACATCTATAGGCAGACCAAAACTATCAAGTCATGTAAAACCTTTCTTTCTATAATACACTGAATTAAATAATTCTAAAGCATTGAGAATAACTTGACCAAATATTACAACATGTCCTGGCTTCTCATACACATCTAACTTTGTTGGGATGCTCCAAACATGTGATTCAAAATTTAAATTTGGAGATAAACTGTGCTGTTATGGATAAATTTGCACAGAAAAATGTCCAACCAAAATTTCTTCCAGAAAATTCAAAATTTAAGTTTGTCAAATAGAAATAGGTTCTGAAAAAGTTTATCACAGAATAGAAGTGATAAAAATTGAATTTGGGTTTGTCAGAAAAGCAAATTCATTCAAAAAAAATTCAAATAAAACTATTCAGGCAAACTCAAATTTTGATTTGCTGGAACAAATATTCCGGCAAAATACTAGCGGAATATAGCAGAATACCAAGTTAGTGAAAATCGAGATCCTAGGCAAGATCGGAGAGGGGTCACAAGATCGTGAATCGAAGGATCGTAAGATCCTACCAAATTCACAAATTGACAAAAATCGAGGACAAATTTATGTATGTATGGGAATAAATTCAAAAATAAATTAAATAATAAATCATTCCCCTATATATATATATATAACTTAAATATTTTCTTATTTTTTGAGATGTATACAATATTTTCTTATTTATTTATTTATTTTTGACCGAAAACATTCTCTTATTATTCATATTATTTTGTTTGTGTGTATAATTTTTTTAAATGATCGGATATTAACTAATTATTGAAACCACCTTAAAAAATTAATTAATAATTGAAAACAAACAGAAAATGTGTTAGCAAAAGATAGAAACCTCAGCGTATGACAAAAAAACAAGGACAGCGTATAAAAAAACAAAAGGCAAAGCGAAAGAAATAAAAAAGTAAACGTCAGCGTGTAACAAAAAAAATAAAGAAACGACTGCGTTTCACATGTTCAATTACTGACATCGTCGTTTTAATGAACCGGGTCATGGATCCGACCTGCGAGCAACAACTCTGCGTAACAAGAACAAAAACGGCGGACACGTACGATTTCACCATATTTACGACTTTTCGCGGCGATCCTGGCCTCGCCCACCAAATTTCGATTCCGGCCATGTTCCAGCACGCGAAAGGGTGGCAAGATCACAAAGTCGGACGATCCTACGAGTTGGATCGCGAGTTTAACTACCTTGCAGAATACAACAAACATATAGATTAGATATTTGATATTCTAAGTTAACTTCTAGTGCACTCAAAAGACTAGGATAAATACTTTTAAACCCAAACTGATAATATATCATTATACACATTGTTTTTGGCATGCTCAGTTCATACCTCAAAATACATGCCAAGCTATACCTTCCATCCATTGTAGTAGTTCATTTTCAACACTTGGTTAACTAATCCAAAAAATCATACATTTCTCTATTTGCAAGACATTACAGAGTGAGATGCAATATTACACCCAAAAGTAACGCAAAAAAAGGGGATTAAGAGATCTGATCAGGTCCTTCCTTCTGCTTTAACATATGAACGAATGTTCTTACTAAACTGCATCTTTATATAGGGAACTCTCAGTTGCTTGCTTCTTTGCAGGACGGCTAGCAGGGTCAGAAACATGTGATTCCATGCGTGGATCAGGAAGCCCCAGTGTTTCCTCATTCGAATTACCATCTTCTGGACCTACCCAAGCTAAAGGACTCACTGCATCACAGATATCACCATCCACAAAAATCCTCAGTACCAACATTTCATTCAAAAAGAGGGTGCTAGATTAACATTTACTGTTTGATACGCTATACACCATGTACAAATCATAGTTCGCTATTGGAAAAAAAATACATGGTGAATATCAATAGTATAATACTTTATAAGGACCTGAAGATGAATTAAAAAGTAACATAAAATGGATGTCTTCAAAAAACAGAAGCGGGAACGAGTAAGTGTGAAAAATATATATAAAGTAATGTACAAATTACACTTTACCACCCTAAAATTTCTATGGATAAAATTTTGGTGCATCAAGTTTAACATCATACAACCCTTGTGATTTGGTTAAAATGTTATGTACCTTGCTCAGGTTCAATAGATTTAGCATGAGAGCGCTTCCTCACATAGTTTTCTTGCAATGGCTTAGGAATTTGGAATGAGAACCGTGCAGGAGTTACACCAGCTGTCATGTACTCAGGATGTTCCGCCAAGAATCTTAAAACACAAGCACCAGGAGCAAAATGTAAGAAAGATGAAAGACGATGATTAATAATGATGATAACAATAATTCAATTAAGACAAGGTAGCTTTCAAGGTCACATTGCAGAGATAGTAAAGCTGAAGCGGCAGGAACATACTTGTGGACCTCGACCATTGAGCGCAGTTTCTTTCCGGATGGTGCTTCATAGTATCTGAAATATTAAAAAAATCAGAACAGTGACAAAATGATGATAAACAAATTATAAATTCCATGAGGGTAGACTTTCTAGCAGAAAAATTTCATAATGAATGGGAGAGCAGTGGTGTTGTATCATTTTATAAGGTTGTATGTATTTTCTAATAACAGAAAAAAAGAATGACCAATAATAATGGATACATACATGTCTGCGAATTTGCTGCTTCCTTCACCTCTGATTCGTAGCAGTCGCTGCCATCCATCTGGAGGTTGTGCAATGCTTGGCTTATCAATAGCCCAAATCCTACTGCCATCCTGAGAGATATCCTCTGGATCATCACAGGATACATCAGGTCGCCACTCACGAGCTTTGTCACAGACAAAGGGTTCTTGAAGGATATATTCACGAATTTCTTCATATTTTTCCTTGGTTGGAATCAACCTCCATTTAAAACAGTTAGCACATTGAACAGTGAAAGCACCAACTGCTGGCAAAACTCTAGGAGCTGAGCCTGGAGGTCTGCTTCGCGGACGTGGAGGTCTACACTGAATAGGATCAGGGGTAAGTTGATTTGCATTGTCTACATTTGTCTCAGGGTCATAAAGCACTAGCTGCTTAGATGCGTCATCATTAGAG
Organism: Medicago truncatula; assembly: GCF_003473485.1. Lineage (NCBI taxonomy): Eukaryota > Viridiplantae > Streptophyta > Magnoliopsida > Fabales > Fabaceae > Medicago > Medicago truncatula. Next base: position 42,682,308 of record NC_053047.1, on the reverse strand, counting down.
AGGTTATTTTCATCATCTGAAGAAGAAACATATATGGGATCTGGAAGACTTCTATGTTGATTATTGGGCAAACTTGAACCTGTTTGGTCCTTTACTTGATTCTTAGGTGTAAGAGAAAATGAAGCACGATGCATTTGATTTTCCTAGAAATCTAGCACCTGATACATTCAAAAAACGGATCAAATAAATAATAAAACAATAAACCTTAATATTGTTAAACAACAAACATTATGAAATATACTTAATCAGGCAAAATCACATTCTTGAATAAATTCAACACCCAGAGATTGTTATTGACATGTTTCTTGAGACTGTATATCGACCGACTCAACAGCTATGCATATCTTCTTTTGAATCATGAAGCGGAAAAATTTGGAGATTACTGTTTCGATATGTATCAATTGCATCTAATATCATTTCGAATCATGACACGAGTCGCACGAATAGCCCGATAGTAACAACATTGTGCACAACATCCAAAACCCTCAAAGAAGGAAAATGAATAGTTTTAGACATAGGTTAGGAAACCCCATCTAGGACCTTGAAAAACTGGGTGGCAAACTTGGAAACAGTATAAAAGCAGCTAAACCAAGCTCAAAACAAGATTCCACATAACAAATCATAAATAGCCAAAAAATTAAATACTGTTTTGGAGTGTAAATTTAACCCTCTCAGAATGCAAGTTTAATTTGCCAAGAAAGACATTCAAAATCATTTATTATCTCATAACCAAATAAAGAAAGTGGCAAAGGACCTAGATTCACCTATTTTGATTTGTTTCATACCTAGCTCTAATCATTATTATAAAACCAAGTTACTAAATTAGAAATGTACATCATAAAGACCATAGCACAAAAGGTATCACATAGACCCAAGAAGGTCATGGGTTCAAATCAAGCTCTAGGAATGCAGCAGAGATAAATCTCTTCAGAGAGAGTTTTGCCACCCAACTCGAGGGATTACTCTCTGCAGTTGCACGCAATTTACACACAAAAAAAAAAGGTATAACATAGAAAATGACATGAAAAAATATCAATTTTATGGTGGTTTGGTTCAAGTTTAACCCTTTCGTAGCAATTAGCTAGATTACCATTAACACATGGCAAAAACAAAATGACCCATTTCAACCAAACACAGCCCAACAATAAATAACGGTCTAGGGCAGTAAAAGGGCTATCCCCTATGAAGAAAAAAACAAACTTTATTGAAAAAACACAAACAATGTAGGGTACGAGGTAGACATGAAACAGAGACGAACCTTGTCGGAGGAAGATGAAAGAACACAGCGAGAGGCAAAGTTAAGATCTTTGTTGCTTAAACCTGTGGTAACAAAATCAGATCAACAATTGAGCATATAAAGATAAGATTTTGATGAAATCTAAATAAAGAAAAGGTTGCATGAAACAAAATCTAACATTTTTGAAGCATAATGATGAAATTTATGTATGATCTAAAAAGGGGATCTAGAGAAGGTTTTGAAGGTTGAAGAAGAAAAACGTACGAAAGAGTGAAAGATTTATGTGACAGAGAGTTTGTTGCTTAGAATTTCGTCACACAAATCAATGTAAGGAAGGAGCTTCTCTTCTCTTTCTCCATTCCACTTCTAACTCTATTTGTTGTCCCTTATATTACTCATAGGGTCCCACATAAATCGTTACAATGGTTAATCAAATTTAATTTAAGGTTAAAGTATAAATGTGAAACCTAAGAAGATTTTGAGTAATTTAGCATAAGGTATGTTATTTTAACAAACTATTCATGAGACAACCATTGAGATTACCAAAGATAAAGAAAAAAAAAAAGTATAATATTGGCACGAAAACTAAAACAATAATGAAAAAAGTAAAAACACAATGTGAGTATGAAAGATAAAGTTGTTATAAAAGTTGTCAAAAAATTGTTGTTCAAATATCATTTCTTATTTATGATTGTCGGATTTTGATTAGTAGCTTCCTTGTTTTTGAAGGGGCGATAAAATAAGATAAATAATATTTTTAAGGTAGAAAAATGTATGCGAAGAGAATATTATGAGTTAGCATATAGCGTTGAAGTAGGGTTTTTGGTGACTCTAGCACTTACTATTTGGTTGTGGGAGGACACACTATGTAGATTAGAGTAACTTGGCTTTGGATATGAAATGAATGGTCTAGATAAGCGAAAGTGGTCCTAATTTGGTGTTTTCTAGGGCACATCCATATCATAGTCCTTATGTGGGTTGATAATTAGAGGTGATCTGATCCGTTGAGGAAACGGGTTTTGACGTAGTTTGAAACAAACTCTAAGATAAATTAGTTAAATGTAAGGATGAAAATATGTCGGGCCGAATTATACTATGTAACTATGTAGGGCATAAACGTGGCATGATAGAAAATTTCAAAAACAAGTATGGCTTGTTATCTATTATAGACTTCTTCTTTTTTTTATTTGGAAGAGTCTAACATTTTTTAACGTCTATATGACATGTATATTTACTTAAAAACTTATTTCATTTCAACATTTTTCAATATGTAATCTTACACATATTTAAAAAGACTTTTGAATTTTTTACCAAAAAAAAAAAGACTTGAATTAATATGTCAACAAATTTAAGTTATATCTTGATATTTATCATGATAATTAGAGAGTAAATTATTTTTTTTAGATGAGTTAAAGAGTATGATTTTATATAATAACTTATTTTAGTGTTTTTAGGAGTTTTTCTTGTGGAGGAGAACAACTTATTTCAGTTACATTTTACAATGATATATGCAAGGATGTATGCTTAAATTAATAAAAATACTTTTATATAAAACAAAAAGATGGAAATGTTTAACATAAAGTACAAAATGTTATTAGATGATGATGTGCATTCTAACAAGGTGAATCATTCGAAGTATGGTTTAATTGTTGATAAATGCAAAATTTTACTTCAAAATGTTAACAACCGTGAAGTTGTGTTTATTAGGCGTCAATCAAACGAAAGCACTCATGCTTTTGCAATGGCAATTTCATCACATGTTTCTCGCATCACGTTTGATGTAACTCCAAGTTATACTGCTACTATTATTAATAAAATGTCTTAAGTTTGCTTGCTTGAAAAAGTATGATAGTTTGTTAGGCCTAAAAAGGCTTTTTTGTGTGGCATGGAGTTTGGTCTTTTCAGTTATATAGTTTTTTTTTTTTTTTTTAAAAAAGAAATCTAATGTGGCGTAGGTCTGAAGTAGACTTTGAAGTAAATCCATGATTGTCGGTTAGATTTATTCCAACTTTAATCACAACTTTAATCACATGTATATAAGTTTTTTGTATGGCATTGAGCTTGGCCTTTTTAGTTATATATATATATATATATATATATATATATATATATATATTTTTAAATCTTAACCTTATCTATTTAAAAAAAAAAATCTAACGTGGCATAGGTCTAAAATAGGCTTGGACGTAAATTCATGATTGTCGATCTGATTTATTCCAACCTTAATTACGAATTTATAGGCTTTTTGTGTGGCATAAAGTCTGACCTTTTCAGTTATATGGGTTTTTAAAAAATATCTTAGCCTTATCTATTTTATTTATAAAAAAAATAATATAATGTAGCATAGGTCTGAAATAAGATTGGACGTAAATTCATGATTGTCGGTCTGATTTATTCCAACCTTAATCACAGGTATATAAACTTTTTGTGTGGCAGAGAGTCTGGCCTTTTCAGTTATATAAGTTTTTAAAAAAAATCTTAGACTTATCTATTTACACAGAAATCAAACGTGGCATAGGTCTGAAGTAGGCTTGGATGTAAATCCATGACTGTCAGTCTGATTTATTGCAACCTTAATCACGGGTATATAGACTTTTTGTATGGCATAGAGCTTGGCCTTTTTAGTTAAATAGTTTTTTTTTAAATCTTAACCTTATCTATTAAGAAAAAACTAACGTGGCATAGGTCTGAAGTAGGCTTGGACGTAAATTCATAATTGTCGGTCTGATTTATTCCAACCTTAATCACATGTATATAAGCTTTTTGTGTGCCATAAAGTCCGGCCCTTTCATTTATATGGGTTTTTGAAAAATATCTTAGTCTTATCTATCTTTTTTTTTTTTTTTTTAAAAAGTCTAATGTGACATAGGTCTGAAGTAGGCTTGAACGTAAATCCTTGATTGTCTGTCTGATTTATTCCAACCTTAATCACGAGTATATATGCTTTTTTGTGTGGCACAAAGTCTGGCCTTTTCAGTTATATAGGTTTTGTAAAAAAATCTTAGCCTTATCCATTTAAAAAGAAATCTAACGTGGCATAGATCTAATGTAGGTTTGGACATAAATCCGTGATTTTCGGTTTAATTTATTCCAACCTTAATCACATGTATATATGCTTTTTTGTTTGACAAAATGTACATATTCTTTTTGTATGACATAGAGTCTGGCCTTTTCAGTTATATAGTTTTTTTTTTTAAAATCTTGAGCCTTGTGGGACCCAGATGGACGACAAACTTTCCCTAAAAGTTTGAACGGTGTTGCACATCTAAAGCTAGATTCGAACTCAGGACTTTGGTTAAGCTAGTGACATAATGATTTTTTTTGAAGGAACATAATGATAATATAACCCTACAATTTGTAACTGATAAATATAACAACGCACGGGGGAGGCTTTTATCGCTTATAACAGTGGCTTTTATTGCTAATAAATATAAAATAAAATATTATATATATATGAGGGGTGATATTTTGATTTCAAGAATAAGTTTGTTTACTTACTCCAAATCTTGATTTTTAATTGTATTGTCAATTAAAGGTTTAGATTGATTAATAATAAATGGTATGGTAGACTATAATTTTCTTCTCTATTGGAGTTAACTCTCATTACCCCAAAATGGCAAAACAATTAATGACTTTGAATGGATTGTTTTTTTTATTGTTCTCTCTTTGCATTTTTTTTACACGCATAATAAACTACTTGGTCTTTCTTTTTGAAGGAAAAAAAAATTGTATATTTTTCTATAAGGAAAACAAACAATAAAGTTGTATATAGTTGTGTAGAGGAAAAAAAAAAACTACCACATATGGATAAGAGGACATATATTGGTTGCTTTCTTCATTATATATATATATATCACATGTTTTCTTCACTAAAACATGTAGGATTATTAGAAATATGTGTGTTTACGATATGATATTGATACATACAACTACATTTTATTAATTAATTTATTTTAAATTATTAGCACTAAGGACGTGTATGTATCCCCTCTCTCTATATAGTTTTTCTTTTTCCTTTAATAAAATACAATTTTTTCCTTCAAAAAGAAAAACTATGCAGTTTATCATGCGTGTAGAAAAAAAGCAAAGGGAAAAGAATAAAAAAAAATCAATTTTGGTCAAAAAAAAAAAAAAATCAATTCAAAGTCATTGAATGTTTTGCCATTTTAGGGTGATGAGAGTTAATTTCAATAGAGAAGAAATTTATAGCCTACCATACAACTTATTATTAATCAATCTAAACCATTAATTGAAAATACAATTAAAGACTAAGATTTGGAGTAAGTGAACAAATTTACTCTTGGAGTCAAAATATCCCCTATATATATACATATATAGGGATAAGATCAAATGACATCAAGGTGTCAAATTAAATGTGACACCAAATCTTATCCATTTAATTTATTTAACCCAAAGGCTTAAAACAATCACTAGAACAATTAAAACGATCAAATATTTCTTGATTTGTCTTGCTATATCTTTTCTTTAATGTTTGATTTTGCATTCATGTATGAAATTCATTTCTCATATATGCCCTTCATTTCAATTTTTGAGTATTTCGCTTTCCTTCATCACTTCTGTTGCTGCCACACTTAGTTTTTTTAAATAGATATTTTGTATAAACTTTATTTGCAACAATGCTAATGTTCTTTTTTAATAACACAAGTTTTTTCCAGTAAATTGATTGAAATTTATTTATCACTTAATTTAATTTTACCATCCATCGATTTGCAGTGAGATTCAGACACTTATAACTATACAGAAATTGAGAAAATTATGTGATAAAAAAAAAGGCAAGAAATAATATAAGTGATGATGGACACAAGAGAAAATTTTGAAATTGAAATGAAGGGCATATGTGAGAAAATAAATTCAGACTTAAATGAAAAATACGCCATTAAAGGAAAGATAGAGAAAAACAAATCAAGAAATATTTGATTACATTAATTGTTTTAGTGTTTGTTTTAAGCCTTTGAATTAAACAAATTGAATGGATGAGATTTGGTGTCATATTTAATTTGACACCTTGATGCCATTTGATCCTAACCTATATATATATTGTTTTTGTTTTGTTTTGGAGATGAATGCTAGATAAATATTTGTCACTCAAATCTTTACAGATGTATGTAATTTTTCATACCCTTTTGTTTATTTTCCATTCATTTATTTTTTTCCAAATCGATACTGCGTTTCAGTTTGTAGTCCTCACAATTGATGTAATTAATTTTTTTTATACATCTATATAGTCAAGTCAATAATAAATTCACCCATTTTTTTTCTAATGAACCACAAAATTGGTCTTTATTTTTGTACCAAATTATTCTTAATTTGATCCTGACTCTATTAATAGCTCAAAATGATCTCTATCTTTGTCAAATGTTTATAAAAAATAGAATAAAATTACCATTTTTAATCGCAATCAAGGCTGATTTGGAGTTGGAGGACGCATGCCCAGCTGATTATGTGTTGGAGGACGCAGGCCCGACTGACTCGGTGTTGAAGGAAACTAACGGAGGGACCTAACTGAGAAACGTTTGGTAAAGACATAGATCGTTTTGATTTATTAATAGAGTCAGTGATCAAATTGAAAATTTGGTACAAAGACAGAAAAATCTGATATTTTACTCATTTTCTTTCCAAAAAAAAATAAAAAAAATTGACCCATTTTAATTTCCAGGTACGTTTGCATCGTATCCTTTTATTTTTTTGAAAATTTTGTATGTATTAAAATATATATTTTTAGACTCAGATGATAGAGTTGGGTGGGTTAGGCCCAAGCCCAGGCCCATTCAGAGAGAGGTAAATACAGTGAGTGAGGTGTGAGAGAAAGAGAACAAGAGAGAGAGAGAGAGAGATCTGAAGGAAGAAGAAGAATCATCATCATCATCGAAAATGGGTGGAGGAATGGAAGCAAAGAAAAACAAATACATTGAAGATTGGGGAACTGCTAGAGAGAATCTTGAACACAATTTCCGTTGGAGTCGTCGCAATCTTCTTCTCGTTGGTATCTTCGGTATCGCTCTTCCTGTTCTCGTCTACAAAGGCATCGTCAAAGAATTCGTAAGCCACTTCCATTTTCATCTTCTTCTCTCTTTTTCAATTTTACTATATGATTGATTCATCCACATTTCAGATTTTAGGGAATATAGGCTGTTTGGAATTTGGATTGACTTATTTCAGCTTATATACTGCCATAAGTTTTGTGACCTTGATTGGAATAGCTTATGAAAAAACAACTTATTACATTGCTCATAATCTGTTTTCAACTTATTTTCAAAAGTTCTGAGACCTTTTGGATTGACTTATTTTTTAGCTTATGCAAATAATCAAGCTTGTCAAGGTAGTTTATGAAAAAAATAGCTTATGAAGATGCAATGTTTTTTTGTGAGAACTTATGAATTAACATAAAAGCTTATTTATTTGCATAAGCTATTTTTCATAAGCTAAAAAATAAGCCAATCCAAACAGGCTCTTAGATAGCTTATACAAACACAATTTAACTTTATTTTGGGTCTGTTAGGATAAACACGTGATTTGCGAGCTATCGCACAAGCATTTATAATGATAAGCGCTTGTATATAAGCTTGCATAAGCTATTTTTGTAGATGCTATAAAACTTGATTATCTCAGTCTACCATCATTGATCAATTTATTAACAATTCAGAATTTAGGGATTTTATTAGGTTTGTGATGATTGATCAATTTATCTACAGTTCAGATGAATTTAGGGATTTTATGAGGTTTGTGATGATTGATCAATTTATCTACAGTTCAGATGAATTTAGGGGTTTTATTAGGTTTGTGATGATTAGCTGAACTTTCATATTTACAACTTCAATTTATGCCATCACAATGTTGCATCATGAGAATTGTGCTTCTTTTTAATGTACAAGCTGCTACATGTTGAATGTGTGATTGAGTGCTTTTTATTGTGAATGCATTGACTTGGACAATTTGATTTTGATTAAGTCCTGTTTGCATAATCTACTTCATTTGCACCTTATAGCACAAGCACTTGTCATGATAAGCACTAATGCTATAAGCTTACATAAGCTATTTTTATAGAAAAAGATAAAATAAAATAAAATTGTTTTATTATAAGCTATTTTGGAGAACTTATGAAAACAAGCCCAAAAAAGCTTGTGAAAATTGTCATAAGCTGTTTTCGTAAGTTCTCTCAGTCTCACAAGACTTGTGCCAGTAGGTAAGCTCAAATAAGCCAATCCAAACAGGCCCAAAGTACAGTTTAATTGTTTTTGTACAAGTTATAAGCTGTTTTTGTAAGCTATGTTTGAGAGCTTATGAAAATAAGTTGAAAACAGCTTATGATCTTGCCTTAAGCTGTTTTCATTTGTTCTCCCAAACAGTCCCACAAGTGCTTATGTTAGTAGATAAGCTCAAATAAGAAAATCCAAACAAGTCCTAAAGTTGGATTTTCCAGCTTTTGGAATCGGTTAATGATTGTGTGTGTTTTGATCTAAACAAATTGAGTATGATTATTTAAAGATGCGTGCAGACATTAATTTTAAATGCTTGCTTGAATTATTGGTTGTAATGTTTAAATTGTGAATTTGAAGTTTAAGATGTTGGAGCATAGATGGGTGCTCCGCTCTGTCTACAAACCTTGTTAGCTGTAGTAAATTGGAAGTTTGAGTCCTAATACATGATAATATGATTAATTTATGTCACTGAATTCTTGAACTTAATATACGTTTGTTTTTGCGTTCCAAATGTGCAAGTCCAAAATGAAGCTCCAATGTCCAGCTTCGTACATACTGTGGCTTTGAAACACGAGCCAAACTAAGAAAACAAGAATCCAAGCAAGCAATTAGACCTTCTATGGGTTGTCAAACTCAAATAGTGGTGCTATAGTACTATCCCAAGCGAAATAAGAACAAGTCACATTGTTCCGTTATATGCTATTTAGTTTGTAGTTTTGTTAAATAATGGCTATATCGTCGCTGAAGCACTGTGTAATGTTGTGGAATTTGAACAAACCACGATATTGTCGCTGAAGCATTGTGTAACGTTGTGGAATTTGAACAAACCACTATTTTCCGCAGTTTGCAATTGACAACCCTAGACTTTTCGGACTCACTTCATGCCTGGTCTTGTTGTTTGTTGCTGAATTCCTTTTGGTTAAGTTTAAAATCGGTCTGATCTTTTAGTACTCAGTAGTAATGTATTGTACTTAAATGATGTATTATTGTTTCTTCCGAACAGTCTTACAAAACTTATGTCAGTAGATAAGCTCAAATAAGCCAATACAAACAGGCCCTTTATTTTTTTGCTATATAAATAGCTTATGCATAAGCACTTATCATGATAAACGCTTGTGCTATAAGCTGCAAATAAGTTGTTTATCAAAACAGGGCCTATTTAACGTTTGTGTTTATTATATTTAAACAAAATGAGCAGACAGTAATTTTCTATGCTTGCTTGAATTTTTTGTTGCAATATCTAAATTGTGAAGTTGGAGTTTAAGATGACTCATAGATGGCTGCTCATCACTGTCCACAAACCTTGTTATCTATAATAAATTGAATGTTTTTGTCCTCATACATGATAATGATTTATTTGTTACTGGATTTTTGAACTACTAGGTGTATGTTTGGTATCATGGTGTAGCTTTTGCAAAATCACAGTGGCTCAATGTGATTTTGATAAATCCACCGTGATACCAACCAAACACACATTATACGTTCAAAAGTGACGGAACACACATCCAAGATGAAGCTTAAATTTCCAGCTTCTCACAAACCATGGCTTTGTAACATGAGCGAAGCTAGGAAAATGAGAATCCAAACAAGCAATTGGACCTTACTTTCTTGTGTCGCTCCATGATTCATTTTGTTGTTTGTTGATGAATTCCTTTTGATTCAGTTTAAATCTGTCTGATCATTTAGTTGTAATGTATTTTTAATCTTTAATTGTTAAATGATGTGATATGGTTTTTAAACCATTCTGTTTTCACTTTTACCTTTTTTCATGTATGTATGTATGAATGTTTTTATTTGCACTTAGACATGATTTTATGATTACAGCATATGCAAGATGAAGACAATGGCCGACCATACAGGAAGTTCAAGCCTTAAGTAAGTAAGATGTTTTGTAATAAGCCGGGGTTATGAAAGTTAGACCTTAATACGAGGCTACAACATGTATTTTTTCTTAACCCACCAAGGGTTGTTTGTTTATGTAGTTTGGTTCTATCAAACCACTCCATGTTTGGCTGTCTTCGTTGATATTTCTGTGATTTTAAATTGCAACCATGGTTCAAAATTAATAATATATATGGAAAGCAAATGCATGAGTTTGAGAATTTGCTAGGTGAAAATCTAATGGTACTGTTTATACTCTTGCAAGAGTAGCTACCTTATGCTCTTTGCTGCGACTTTTGTTATATTTTTTTGCTGTATTACTCATATCAGCAATGAAATGCTTTGATTTTGATTGTGTAAAACACAAGAAAATATTATAAGAAAGAAATCTTGAACTTGGAAACACTTCTAATCACTAAGTAATGATAAATCAAGTATGGATACCGTGTAAAGGTGTGTGTGTGTTTCAATTGTTGAGCAATGAACCGATTAGGGTTTGATATCTGGTTCCATATCGTGTCTTCTTCATAATAGTGAAAGAATTCTGTTTACTATGAACAGGCATATCACTATTCACTAGGAAATTTGAGGTAGTAGTACTACTTTTATATTGACCAGTTTACATGGGATTATAATGTAGTTGTGAAACAAAAATAATTATGGAAAAGAGGGTTTATCAGAGATGCTTTTTAATATGTAGAATTTGAGGAAAAAAGTGTACGTAGAAAACTCGCCTCTTATCTTGGAACTTGTATATGACTAGAGCATGCTACTAATAGTACCATCTACCAAGAATACGTTTGATTAAAAAGGGATTTGGGATCGTTCAACATGTGTTTGATTTAATTCTTGGATTCACACAATTATAAAAATACAGGGAAGCATGTACACGAGGAAGATTAGCATTACAATATTGTTCCCAAACCAAATAAGAAAAGATGGCAATGGCTCCTTTATGCATATCTCACAAGTCTTGTTTTGATAGAATATCAAAGTAATAGCGTGAAATCGTCGGATGTAGGAACCATAGGTCTGGCCTGGAATACATTAACGCCATGATTTTTCTTTTGAGCTGCGGAATATCTTTCCGAATAAGATTTTCTCCACACTTTATTAATCTAGCTACTAGACTACTTGATTAAGAAAAAACTGCTCCAATCTGGCAAACCTTGTAAAGGGTCATGGAGAGACTTTTCCTCGTCTCTGCTTGAGACAAACAAAGATAGACTAATACAAGGGTGTAGGGAAAAAAATATTGGAGAAATAGTTAATGAAATTTATATCAATATGATCGAAATTATCATAGACGTTTCTATCATTGAGCATAACAGAAGATATTTTATTCATATTTCTCTTCCGATTAACTTTTAGTTAAAAGAACGTATTATTATCACATGTTGTAAACATAGAGACCTAGCCTTGTGGCTCCACCATAGATCCTCGGACTCCAACATCTCATTCGGGTCCTCCTCAAAGATCCTAATTTAGTCCATATTCTTAAGATTTTTGGCGTCTTTGGCGAATCAATAAAATTATGTTATTTTAATTATTTGAATATCTTTTTTCTTACATTTTTTCTTGCATAAGATTCATTCATAATTAAGGGTCTCGATCAATATTCTTAGTTCGAGAGTCATAAATCAAAAGAAGGCAACCATTGATCGCCATCATTGTTTATTTGTTAGGAAAAACGTTGAAAAACCCCCTAAAAGAATGAAAGGTTTATGAAATCATCATATAATGAGTTCGAGAGTCGACTATGCATAGAGAATGTATTAGAATCCAACAACGTTGTTAAAAAACGGTACCTCTAACTACACACACACACGTTATTGCAACTTTAAAGTATTTATTTTACCCCTTATTATGAAAATTAATATTAAAATAAAAAGATAATTTATTTACAAAATAATATAAAATATTTTTTTTAAGGAAAATAATATAAAATATATAGGAGTGTTTACACCTCTAAATGAATATCATGTTAGCCAACATCGACAAATAGACAATTGAACTTTAGGTGAGGAAACCTCTCAGTTGATGGAAGGTTAGGCGAGCGTTAGAACAATCCATGTTTGTAGCACCACTAACTGCAAATAGAGATGATGGATGAAACACAATCTTTGTGGAGCTAGGCACAAAGAATTGTATCAATGAATCATCTTGTTAACAATGATACCGACATCTGAACGAGGGGGTGCCACAATCCCCTCAAGGAGGGAAACCACACACTACGTCCAAAATTAGAAGAACAAAGACTTGACATTGTAAGCCACGTCATTTGGTTAATAGACGTAGTTTTTGCTCTAAATACTCAATTCGTACTTTGTATTTGACACATCCAATCAATTAATCAAGTTTATTTCACATTTTTATCCATTTTATCATTATGCCTTTACCTTTTTTTTACACATTTCTTAGTGTAGCTCAACAAACCCAAAAAACAACCGTATCTAACACTCTCTTGGTGAAACTAGGAAACCTTGAGGGACAAAGTTTCTTGCTCAAAATTAATCACTCGAAGAAACAAGAATTATATTTAAAGACATCAGTTGAGCCTTAGCTAAATTCTTGCTCCATCAATGCAATAAAGATGGTGTAAGAATTAAGATGGTGCTTAATTCTTGCTCCATTATTAAGCTTAAGATGGTGCTTCCCTATTTCTACGTGTACTCACAATGCAATAAAGAAATTAAAGCTATGTAGTTCTAAATAGAAAATACTTATATGTTTCATGCTTTAAACAAGATGTAACATCTAAGCTATTCTCTTTTTTATTGTTGAAATATCTTTGCGATTCTTAGGCTCACCAAACTGTTACAGTTGAGGTGTCCTAAAGACTAAGAGTTAACAAGATGTTAAGTTTAGTATTAAAATAGTTATGGCAACAAAGAAATTTTGATTTACGTAAAAAAATTGCAAGAAGAAAATAAAGAGGTTTAGTTTAATGAAACTGAATAAAAGATGGGTTTATGCCTTTAACAAAAAGTTAAGAGATAAACGAAACAAAAACAAAAGGAAACAATATATAAAATCTCTAAAACTAATACACACACAGTCGACATAAAAATGAGCAAAAGATTAAGAGATAAAAAATAGAAGAAATGTTCTCCGTGAGCTTAGCTCATTAATTTGGTAAGGGATAATGCATAATTTATGTAGGGGCCGGGTTCGAACCACGGACACTCTACTTATTCACATTTAAAGTGAATTTCTCTAGCCGCTAAGCTGCTTGACAAAAAAAAAAAAAAAAAAAATGAAGAGCAGAGAGAGGTGCAAGTTACACTTGAAATCAAGAGTCCTTCAGCATTTGGAGGAAGCTTTTTTTTTTTTCTTTTCTTTATTTTTTTTTTTGAGGGGTTTCTTTATTTTTAATTACCAAAATAAAAATAATAACATACATTTAACATTTTTCTAAAATACAAAAAATTGGGTTGGGCTTTAGCTAAATAAATTGAGTGAAATTATTTCCTTCATTCCAAATTTCTCACGCACCCTACTACGTTTTACCTATTTTACTTATGATTGGATTCCAAAATTTGAATCGTGTTTTAAGCCTTTTAGATTCTATAATCCGAAATGCATCAAATCTTTCAATATATTAGCATTGTTTCACATATGATTGCTTGATTTTCAATCGTTGCTTCCTTATTTCAAATATGATTGTCTTTATCGTTAAATTAAGCTAATGATGGAGGAGCATATCAACTAGTAAATAGGAGCATAAATGGAAGATGATTGAAAACAATATTATCCTCAACATAAGAAAGTATTGAAAATCAAAGGGAAATTGGTTTTACTTTCTCAAGACAGGAGAAACGACCCACCTTCAAAAGAGGGGGTGGAAGATGGAGTGTAGCAGGTTTCATCATATTATGGTATTTTCGATTGACCTTCGGGTTCTTAGCTCCGATTGAAGGACCTACTACCAAATGATCAAGATGCTCAACTGATGGGATGTGAACGTCGTTCTTGATGATAGGGGGCTTCTTGGTCCTTGAAGGCAATCAACATATGAAACAATGACAAAATCATAGAGAATTTAAAACTTTGCAATCTTTGAACAATTCAGATTTTAGAATACGAAAGGATGAAGAACAAATATCTTCTAAAATCCAAACAAAACCAAAATTTCAGAAGAAAATCAAACATAAATCAAACATCAAAGATTTGAGTAAATATGTACTAACATCTTGAGTAGTAATTTTTGTTTGTTCAAAAAAAACATCTTGAGTAGTAATTAGAAACGTTGAGCAACTTAAGTTGGAAGATGACGTAATGTAGGAAGATTCAATTGTTTGAGTCTTATTTTTTGAGAATTTTTAGGTTAAAAAACATAAATGGAGAAATTAGGAAAGAAGTTGAACTTGTTTTCTATATCGACATAGTTCGGAATTTATAATCTAAACAAGTTTTTATGCTTCAGATTCTAGAATCAACACTTATTGTAAAAAGTTATATAAATCGACACAAAATCCCAAAAAAAAAACAATTGAACAATAATTTTAAGTTTGGCTTTGATTATTTATGAGGGGTTTATCGTTTTGTCAAGAGTTTTCTCCAAAATGATAGCCAACAAATTGTCACAAATTGATAGAAACTCTTTTTTTGTCAAGCCGAACTCACACATTTTAAATATGGAAAAGTAGGATGTCTCATGTTCGAATGCCGGTCTTTGTATATATTATGTAATCTCCCTAAGTTCACATGACAAATTGATAGATACTCTGCTAGCGCCTAGCAGTAATAGTTATTTGGATTTAAATTTAAAATTTATATATTTTTTTTTAGAGAGAATTTAAAATTTATATGTTTATAGTATATATGTAAATTCCAACATAGACTATGATTATCGTTAACCATTGAACCGACCGTGACTACCATAATTAAAATTATTTTCCATCAAAAAAGGAAAGAGAA
The DNA here is from genome assembly GCF_003473485.1 of Medicago truncatula. Classification (NCBI taxonomy): domain Eukaryota; kingdom Viridiplantae; phylum Streptophyta; class Magnoliopsida; order Fabales; family Fabaceae; genus Medicago; species Medicago truncatula. The sequence continues at coordinate 42,667,050 of NC_053047.1, read as the reverse complement.
AAAGTGTTTTCTCAAGAGGTCTAGAAATTGATCATCACTTCTTTAAATGTCACTTATAATTTGAGCATGTGTTAGACGCTTGAAACAAAATAAGTTGAAGTAAAGCCGCCCACTTCATGGGAGATATCCACGACCCTTAATTAAATGGGATATCCACAATTATATTTTATGCTATTTTAAGAAAGAGAAATGTTAACGAATGCCTCTAGGACACTCTTCAAGCACCTTTAATAGTAAATTTTTACGAAAATATGTGTAATAATTTCTCCCTTTTTAGAATGGCTCCAGTGGCTACATTTATGTTAAGTCTGGTCGCTCGGGCCGTTGAAATTTGCAACATATGATTTTTTTATGAAATATTTTTTAAATTTACGATTCTTAAAAAATGTCACGGGACACTTATTAACAAGACCCTTTAGAAAATCTAATGCAACCACTAATTTACATTTTTTATTTTATTTTAAGAATAGCACTAATTTACATTGATAGATAAAGACTCCCACTACTTTAAATGAGAGAATGTCTAGGGTTGAAGATAAGTGATAAGTGATGAATTGATAGGGAAATGATATAGTGGTAGTATAGTTTTTTTCTTGATATGTTATTATCATACATATATAAATTAAATAAAAGGCATCGTTTATATATATGGCCTTGATTAATTGATGGGAGTAATGATAGTGAAAGTGCCATTTTTTTTTCTTGATACATTAATATTATCATAAAATAAAATAAAATGCAACGTATATATGGTCTAGATTGACTTATAAAGAAGAAAACACCAAATGAGCTTGTTGAGTGAATAACTGACAACACATTCAACCAGTGATCATCTTTATAATTGGAGTCATTTAGCCATGCAATTGATCTTCAAATTGGTAGTGTCAATGATAGTGGAGGCATACATAATATTGCTATTAAAACAAATATATGTTTAGTTACTAAGAGTTTTGTATATGATTGGTTCAAGGCCACCCAATTTGTCCATTCACTTGTCACACTAGTAATAAAATATGTCCTTGTAGTACTAATTTTCTACAATTATCTTTCAATTAAAGTTTTGGTTGAATAAATGACCACATCCCCATTAGCCAACACGCCAAAACACATTATTATAGATCAAGAGTAAGTAACTAATGAAACATAATCTCCCACGTCTAATTATTTGTGAATTTTATCAAAGTGTATTGCAATGTTGTTTAGTTGAACGATTGAAATATATGCGTTTATATATAGATATGATAAAATAAATACTTTGATCGCAATTAGGAATATGAACTATCAAAATATTTGTTTGCCATCAACTGATTTTACACTAGTCGATTATGATTTTACCATCTGGTCCTTGTGACCAATGCTTGATTTGATTTTCAAATTTCTGTTTTTGTTGGTTAATATGGTAGTAAATGAGTATTTTTTTTATTTTTTTTTAATAAAATTTATAAATAATAAAACTTTATGTAAGTACATGATATACATCTGCTTTTAAAAAGATGATATATATATCTGCAATGACGTTGATATACAGACGTTTAAGTTGAATTTGAAATTTCTCATTTCTTTTTATTTAAGATGTATGAATCTTCCTTTATAATAAGGCGTGCGAATCTTGCCACTAAAATATTCAACCAATTTTTGTTGTTTTAAAAAGTCAATTTTATTTTATAACAATATGTTGTTTATATGTAGTAACTTCATTAACAACTGTTCACTAATATTTTCAATATTTGGGGGCTAATGCTTGGACCAAAGGCTTTCTAGAGATTGGACAATTGTGACGCTTTTAGGCAAAAATGTGTCATATACTTATTGGCACTGATTTTGCTTGGCAAAAAGGATTCAAAGAGGAGAGTAATTGTTGAAAGATGTCTCATTGTGAGATGTGTGAGCAAGACACTTTTTAACATTTTAATCCCATAAATTCACGTAGATCTCATATAAATTTAACAGTATATGTAAATTTTAATCAATCATAAAAATGTGTTTGTGTTAAAAAGTGTGTTGTTAAAATTATTCTTTGTACAAGTCTATGCCGTTAGTTTGTTAGTTTAGTTCGCAAAATCATTTTCAGGGTGGGAATGAATTAACGACTTGTTTGTTATAGGTTCATAAAAAATGTTTTTGAAATTGGAGTTATGTTTGTGTAGGTGCTTTTTAAACTTTTTTTGAAAAAAATTATTTTTATGTTGAAAATGAAAATCATTTTTAATTTGAAGGGAGAGAAAAGTATAATTTATGGTGTTTATGCTTCATATTGATGAAATGGTGCATCAAATATATTATTTTTGGTGGTGATTGAGGTTTGAACCCCGACCTTATATATATCATGTATTGTTCCTACCAATTGAGCTAAGTTTACGAGGATATATTACATCAAATATGAACTTATTAAAAATGGTCTAAAAACGAATCTTATTATTTTTAGTAAAAACTCAATTTTATAATGATTAAGAAATATAATCCTTGAGAAAAACAAATATAATATTTTATTCCATAATTTTTTTTTAAAATTTATTAAAAATAGTAAGATTCATTTATGGACTAGCTTCATATATATTAGACACTCCATTAATGAAAAATTATTTTAAGATGCATGATTTTCAACTTGAATGTTTTTCGACCTTAGTATGACTTTATTTTGGAGTAGTGCGCGAGTTTTTTGATCAAGTAGTCTGGTGGCTGGAGCTCATACATTTTAATATGGAGAAATAGAGTGTACGAGTTTGAATCTCAGTCTCTCTCTCTCTCTCTCTATATATATATATATATATATATATATATATATATATATATATACATATTATGTTTTGAATTCTGCTCATTACCCAAATGATTCCGCTCATTTCCAAAGTAAATGTCCAAAATGCCCCTACGCATGTTAACATGCGTAGCGTGACTTAAGTCACGCTACATGCTGTTATTAGCCCAAGCAGAACCTCATTCTGCATCATTTTCAAACACAACACACACACAAATCTCAATTTTCTCTCAAATTACCCAACTCCATAATTCCTTCAACTTCAAATCAAACAACACTCCAACACTCCAACAACAAGAACAAGTAAACTTTCACTTAAATTATGTTGGTATGATAGATTTTTTAACTTAATCTAGAATTTTTTAGGTTTATTGTTTTGTTAAAATTTTAATATTTTTTGCAAGAAATGATAAAATGTTACATGCAAATGACTTATAGTGCTTAATTGTTATGATGTTTAGATACTATGTTAGATTTTTTACACTTAGATTAGATTTTTTGAGATTTAGGGTTTGTTTAATTTTTTTTTTGTTGCAAGATATGACCATGCAAATGAGTAATATTGCTTAATTATTTAGATGTTTGCATGTTTATGTTGTAGTTATCATTTTTAGGGTTTATGTATAAGTTGCACTCCAAGTGTTTGATAAAATGTTGGAATGAGTTTTTCATTGATTGTGTTTAATTTCTTATTGTGTAGATTTGAAGCAATGGTCGGGTGGATCGATGTTCATGCAGAATTCAACGGCGGAGAACCTCATAGGTTGAAGGTTCGGTGTCTTGATGTAACGTTAAGAGGTCTCAAGGATCAACTGAATGAATTCAACCAACGAGTTAACCCCAGAGACGCAAGGAGGGTGGAATTGATGGGATAAAACCGCAAGTGCACGGTCTTACCGAAGTAGTAAAAATATGAGTATCGTTCCGACAAGGAGTTATGAATTCAATTAACTTTAGATAATGATTAGACTGAAGATTTTATAAGGTAGAAAGGTTTGTATTTTTAATTAAAAGCAAATAATAAAAGAAAAGATAAAAGTCTTGGAATTATTGGTTCATCCTAATGACAAGTCCTTCACAAACCAAACTATTAAACTTATAACCTTATGTTAGACCTAATTTCTCAAGACAGTTTCTCTTTTGTTCCTCTAGCAACCAAGCCTATTTCGCTGACTTGATTACTATTAGATTTTGGTTCCTCTAACAACCAAGCCTATTTCGCTGACTTGATCATTATTAGTTCCCTTGAAGATCGAAACTATATGTCTCAAAGATTGTAAAGACTATTTCGCTGCCTTTACAATCTTTGTCTAAATTCACTTGTTCGAATATCAAAGCTCCACTTTCGTTTTATGAATTGATATTTGAGATGATGGATAAACAATTATCAAACCCTCCACTTTCGTTTCCACAGTTTGATAATGGTTGATCCATGTTAAAGCGGTGAATTCAAATAAGGAATTAGGGTTACATAAGATTAATGTTTAAAGCTTGGTTTGATTAGGATTATGTTATTAGACTTATCCAACAATCCCAAGACAAGAGAAGTCTACTCACTAATGTTCATCGTAGACAAGGAGAAGAAGAGAGAAAACATAAAAGTAAATAACAATAAAGTAAATGAACTTTTATTAGAAATACAATTGTCACATATTGTATTCCCAGAAAAGATGAATGTTTGTGATGGATGGCTACTCTATTTATAGCATTCAATCGACTTAAAATCTAAGCTATTACATTTGGGCTAAAAATAGAGTAGCTTAAAATCTAAGCAAAAGCAGCAAAAGCGACTCTGGAGGGTGGCACGGCCGTGCCAAGGCTAGCACGGGCCGTGCCAAGCTTCTGACTTGTGGGAGACATATTTTTGTCTCTCAATCTTCATATTTTTGCATCCAATCGGCTCCAAGTTCCTTTCTTTTGCTCCAAGACTCAATCCATCCAATATTCATTCCTGAAATATAATAAAATGCAATTTAAAGTAAACTATCCTAAAAAGGAAATAATACTAATATAAAATCAAATAAAATCTAAATAAAACTAAACTAAAAAGCATATTAAAATAGTCAATAAATGACTCATCAGGAATACGTTCGTTATAAACGTCCAACGCTCGACGAGGGGAGAGTATCATTCACTTGGGTGGAGTTAAAGAACGACGAAAACGTTACGAGCATGTTTTGGGAGCACAACATGTTCCAGTGGATCGATATGCGGGTAACGTTGCTGAGATCAACTAAAGATATCATCAACATCTTAATTCCACAAGAAGATCGTCATTAGTTAGGGTAAGGTACATTCCAACTACAACAATTGTCTTACCTCTCAAATTGGGTAATTCAAACTTGCCAAACGGCCAGGGCTCTAGCATTTCGCTCGACATTCATGTTTTTCCTTTGAAAAGATTAAATTCTTGTTATGCTGGTTTAGATGAAGGTATTAAGTGTCAAGGAATGAACCTCATTTCGTTGGCACTTGAATACCATCATCTAAAGCAAGCCTAACAAAAATTTATTCTTTTCAAAGAAAAACATGAATGCGGGGTGAAATGCCTGAGTCCTGTTGTTTGGAGAGTTTGAATTTACCCCATTCAAAGGTAAGACAATTGTTGTAGTTGGAATGCACATTCCAACTACAACAAATGTCTTACTCTGGATGAGGCAATTCAAACTTGTTACTCGGCAAGACTCTAACATTCGATAAGCATCTTGAATGCTGGTATTCAAGTGTCAAGGAATGCACATCATTCTTTTGACACTTGAATACCATCATTCAAGATGCTGATCGTATGTTGGAGTCGTGCTGCTTAGCAAGTTTGAATTTGTCCCATTCAGGGGCAAGAAAATTGTTGTAGTTGGAAGGTGCATGTAATGTAATGTAATGTAATTGTTGACATACATGTTGTTTATGTAATGTAACGAAACCTTAATTAGACTTTTTATTCGAATTCACGCTGTCGCAATTTTTATTCGAAAATAAATAGTGAATTTAACTCTATTTGTGTTAGATTTTTATTACATACATGTTGTTTATGTAATGTAACGAAACCTTAATTAGACTTTTTATTCTTACTCTGGAAGGTGCATGTTGTAACACCCTATTTTATTATTTATTTATTTGATTGAGTTTAGAGTCTTTTTATAATTTATGATTTATTTAATGAGTGATATTTTTGTTGCGTATTGATATTTATTAGTAGCCCCTATTTTATTATTTAGTGGAAGAATATAATTAATTAGAATAATGAGGCTTGGGGGGCAGAATTGGAAATAAGGAAAAATAAGTAGGTTAAGGATTTATAAAAAGGGGAGAGTCCGAATTAGAATACGTGCAAACTGTTTTTTTGGGAGAAAAAGGGAGAAAGTGAGAAGTCAGAGAAGAGAAGAGGAGCAAACTTGTAGAGTCCAAATTCAATCAATCTAAGGTAATGGTGGGACTAATCTTCTATAATCATAAGTTTCATAATTCTGAAAAGGGGTTTACCATTGTTGTTGTTGAAATTATGATGTTAATGAAATTAGGTTTTGAATTTCAATTTGATTGTTGAAAGTGTAGGTAATCCAATGAATCATGGTGAAAATTGTTATTCAGGTTGTAGAATAATCTTAAGTTAAGTTTTCTATCAAATTTGGGATTTGGGTAGATGAAATTTGGATTTTTGGGTGAAAAAGTGTTTAGAAATTGTAACAGCAGGGGAAAACTCGCTAGAAGTTCGCTATTGGCGAAATCCTCTGTAACAATTTCACTAATAGCCAGATTTTCGCCATTAGCAAAATTGCACAGTGACAGCATACCCTGTTTCATGTTCTTGCGTCTTTTTCACACGTTTCTGTTTTGAATTGGCCTTTGGTGTAAACATGAAAGTTTTAGATAATTTTGTTAGCTTTCCAATGGCTTTAGTTTGACTTGAAAATGTTTTATGGATTTTGAGTTATGATGAAAACACTCCAAGTAGGTCTTGGAGAAATTTTAAGGAAACTTGGCATAACTATTTCCAAGTCAACCAAAAACTTATGGTTTGTTCCCAAACTCCGAAACTTGAGCATTAGGAGTTTAATTAAGGTATGCATGCTTGAGTTTCGTAATTATAAGTGTGTGAATGAAATCATTGTTTATTTGCGAAGATTAATGTTGTTAAATTGTGAAATTCTCTTGTGGATGATTGAATATGTTTTTACGAAGATCTAAGAATGAATGTATTACGTTGATAAATATGATGTTATATGATGTTGTTCATGATTGATGAATTATTATATGAATGTATATGTTGATGATTATGATGTTGTTCATGATTGATGAATTATTATATGAATGTATATGTTGATGATTATGATGTTATATGATGTTGTTCATGATTGATGAATTATTATATGAATGTATATGTTGATGAATATGATGTTATATGATGTTGTTCATGATTGATGAATTATGAAGTCATAATGCGAAGTCGTCGTCGTTGTTGCATTGGTAGTGTCAGTGCATAATAATTTTAAAAGAAGAGGGCTTGATGCTCTGTCAATACTAAGTGAAGAGGGCTTGATGCTCTGTTATTTAATCGAAAGGAGCTTGATGCTCTATTAATTTTAAACAAAGAGGGCTTGGTGCTCTGTTAATTCTAAGTGAAGAGGGCTTGATGCTCTATTAATTTTAAACGAAGAGGGATTGATGCTCTGTTGATTTTAAACGAAGAGGGCTTGATGCTTTGATGGTACCACATGCATATTGTAGCTGTTGAGTTGTCGTTGTTTTTGCATCGTTGAGTTGTCGTTGTTGTTGCATCCTTGAGTTTGCCGTTGTGCATTGTTGGGTCGTTGTTGCTATATTGTTGAGCAAAATTAATTGATGATTTGTAGTTGAAATTATGTGAAGTATTGTTGATGATGAATTATTGTTGCTTTGTGTTGTTAAATTCTCTTACTTGACTCATTGTTTATTAGTATTGTTGATGATGAATTACTGTTGTTTTGTATTGTTAAATTCTCTTACTTGGACTCATTGTTTATTAGTATTGTTGATGACAAATTGTTGTTGTCTCATGTTGTTAAATTCTTTTATAGAATTATATGCTTATTATTATTGAATGTGAAATCTCACCCCTTCTGTTTGAATGTTGCCTCTACGTGGGTAACGTGCAGATAACCAGGAGTAACCGCTGATGTGAGTTGATTCCTCGTGTCGTCTTAGGAGTCGCTCTGATACGTAACGGGATGTGGATTAATTGTATTTTATTTTCCATTGTTATATATTCTTTTTATGAACTTATTGTTGAACCATTTTTAGATGGAATTAATTATGTTGATGACGTTGAGGCCTTAGTGCCAAGTAATGCTTAAAGATTAAATATTTCCGCTGCGACATTATTTTGAATTTTTAAAAGCAGTTGTTTAAATAAATAGTGAATTTAACTCTATTTGTGTTAAATATTATTTTGAAGAACGAAATGTGACATCCTGTTTGCAATGAACTATGATTTATTTTATATTATTTATATGTTGGGAAAACGGGGTGTTACACATGTAATGTAATGTAATTGTTGACATACATGTTGTTTATGTAATGTAACGACCTTAATTAGACTTTTTATTCGAATTCACGCTTTCCCAATTTTTATTCGAATTCACGCTGTCGCAATTTTTATTCGAATTCACGCTGTCGCAATTTTTATTCGAATTCACGCTGTCGCATTTTTAGTCGAATTCACGATGAATTTATTCTAATTTATTTATTGACTTTACTCGAATTTTTAATTCAGTACGCACGCAATCAATCATAAAATAAATGCAACAATTAACAAAACTAAAGAAACAAAAATAATAGATATAAAATATCATTTTATTAATATAATTCTTATTACATTTACAATGGGGTAAAACTAAATCTGCGAAAAAATAAAAACCACCAGAAAACCTACCTCCCTGGTGTAAAACTAAAAGAAAACCATTAGAAAACCGACCTCCCTGGGGTAAAACTAAAAGAAAACCACCAGAAAACCTAGCTTCCTGGGGTAAAACTAAATCTGCACATTTAGTTTTACCCAATCTGATTCTTTTTCCAGGAAAGCTGCTCACTACTTATCTTTTCCCCAGCATTCCCAGTACTTATCATTCGTTCTCTTTTTACACCAAAATAAAGAAGGAAAAAAAGAAGGAAAGGAAGAAGATTCATGGGGGGAGAGAGTGAGGAGAGTGAGAATGTGAGTTGGTGTGAGGAAATGGGGAAGTTTAGAGGTGTATTTATAGGGAGAGATTGTAACATAGGTTATATCTACCATAAATAAGGTAAAAAAACGTGTTAAATCTTAACAAAAACGTGTAAAAACAATAAAAATGCATTGAACAAAGTCAAAAAAAGTGTGTTCTTGAGGCCAGGATTAACACTAGCGTGAGTTAACTCACGTCCAGGTTAACACTAGCGCGAGTTAAGTCACGCCCATGTTAACACGAGCGTGAGTTAACTTACGCCAGTTTAGCCGGTGGTCAAGAACACGTTTTTTGAACTTTGTTTGATTATTCAACACTTTATTCTTAATTTTTGGTTACATTTAGGCCTTTATTCTAATTTTTTTATTAACTTTATTCTAATTTTTTTATTAACTTTATTCTAAATTACTTTATTTACTTTATTCTAAATTATTTTATTAACTTTATTCTAAATTATTTTATTTACTTTATTCTATATTATTTTATTTGCTTTATTCTAAATTATTTTATTTACTATATTCAAATTATTTGATTTACATTATTCTAATTTATTTATGCACTTAAAATAAATATTGATTCGATATTATTCATTAAATAAATACAAATATAAATAAAATTAAATGAACTAAATTAATATTTATTCATTAAATACAAAATTAGAATATAAAAGCAAGTATAAAATAAAAAGGAGTGAACAAAATTGAGGCATATAACAATATCTCATTTTATTAATAATTCATACAATACAATAATTCTTACAATAATTTATTCAAATTCACTACTTATTTTCATCTTCTTTGGGGTATAAGGTGTCCAATCATCTTGGGGTAAAATAGTGAGCAGCCTTCATGGGAAAATACATCATCAACTCTTGGGCTAAATTTAAATTTGATTTTTTTTACACCCCAAGAAGAATCTTTTTACCCACGGTAAAAAGTTTATGGAGTACAAAAAAATAAATTTAAACTTAACTCAAGGGTCGATCACTTCCCCATGTCGGCTTTTCACTATTTTACCCCAAAGAAGTTTGATCACCTTTGCCCCCAAAGAGAATATTGAAAAAGAAAGAAAGAAGAGCAATAGAGGGAGAGAGTGAAGAGAGGGAGAAAGTGATATGGTGTGAGCAATTAGGGAAGTATGGAGGGGTATTTATAGGTGGGAATGGTAGTATAGGTTGTAAACACCATTAATATGGTCAAAAAACGTGTAAAATAGTGTTAAAAACGTGTGGATTGAATGTTGAAAAACTGACCACAGACCAACAAACGTTTGTTCTTCAGTTCTGCATTGGCCAACTAGCATGATCGAGTTAACTCACGCTCAGAATACACTAGCGCAAGTTAAGTCACGTAGCTTAGATTAACTCATGCTCAGAATACACTAACGCATTTTAACATACGCAGAGGCATTTTAAATATTTACTTTAGGAATAGCAATACTATTTTGTCCATACCAATTGAAGATGGAGTAGCATGAGAGTGACACAATGAACAGAGATAGCTACATCAGTAAATTCGTCTTCAATTATTCTTGTAGCTTGTTTGCTACTTGGACCCTCTTGTTTGTTTCCAAAACCAAAAGAAATTTAACACGTATAATGTGTGCATTAATTATTCAAGACCCGAGCTGTTAGGAAATATGGTCCGTGGAAATATCTATAGGTTATATATAATAAGTGCAGTGGGGCTCCAACTTGCAGCGTTTACGCATGATAAAATATACATCTTCCAAATTATGTTGATTCTTTTTTATATAGAAAAATATGGTATTGTCATCTGTTTTTTCTTAGGCTCCCTCTACTAAATGTAATCATATTTAAAATATGACTAACATTATACATCTATTGGTTGATATTCATATAAGTCACATTGTGATCGTCTAATATCTTTTGATAGATATATTTGATATTTGTTGATTTTATCATATGATCTTTATGGTCATAAGAAAGATAAGAAAAAAGAAATCATTATTAACTAAACTTAATCATTTTACAACTATTCATGACAAAATTTGAACTTTATCTCGTAAGACTAGTCTCTTACAATTCTAAACTAATATCTCGTAAAGAAAGATATGATCATAAGAAATTTAAGTCTTAGGTGTTTTGACTGAATTGGAATTTTATCCTCCTATTTTAAAATTTGGATTTTTATCTCTCTAATTTAATGTTTTTCGGAATTTCCCCCACCACATTTGAGTGCATTTTGACTGATGTGGCAGTGGTGATTTGAATTTTAAAATATTATCTTATTATCCACCTAATTAATTATTTAAATTAAATAATTTTTAATTACAAAAAATAAATAACTTTTAAAAAAATCAAAAAAACTTTAAAAAATACCTTAAAATGCAGAAAAATTCTAGAAAATAAAGATAAAATATAGGAAATAAACCAGAATAAAAGAAAAAAATTCCATTAAAAGTACTTGGAAAAACAATATAAACGGAAAAAAAAAAATCCCATTAAAAAATGAAAAAAATATAATGCACCTGTAAATATTTGGATGATCATTAGCATAGTTATATCCCAAAATACAAGGCTAAAAGTTGTTCATAATCCTAACAACTTAATCAAAGAAACATACTTAAAAGAGCCACAACGGCTCTATACGAGTGCAATAATACACCTAATAATTGAGTGAAAAAAACAAGCATAACAGCTGAATGTTGCAATAATATATGTCTAACAGTTGAATCAAAAAACAATCCCCTAATTAATAAACTATTATCCTCTGGAATCTTGGGTTGGAGGAGGATGTTGTGACCCTTGAGTTAAAAAAATATTAAACTATTTTTTTTTTTTTTTAATTCAGAATATTTAATATAAATAATTTAAATAGGTGGATATTATTTTAATATTGTTTAAGCCACATCAGCCAACTCCTGAAAAATATTAAATTGAAGGGGTAGAATTCAGATTTTTAAAAATAGGGGGGCCAAAATTCCGAAAAATATTAAATTGGGAGGGTAAAATTCCAAGTTTTAAAATAGGGGGGTAAAATTCCGATTCAGTCAAAATAGGGGGACAAAACTGCACTTAAGCCAAAATTTTATTGTCTCCTAAAAAAATATAATTTAATTTTGATGTTATTATCCAAAAAAATGAAAATTATTTTGATTCTTTTATTGGTTAAGATAGAGCCACGTACACATACATAACTAAGGTGGATGCAGAATGGGAATCAAAATGCCAAGGTATAGAAGTATAGATCCTTCTCTCAAAAAAAATAAAAATAAATAAATAAATAAGATCTTTTTTTCTACTTTTGAATAATTGTGAGTAACTTACCCATCAAACATCAACCAATCAACATTAACCATAAACACAAATTTACAATTGTAATGAAAATTAGTTTGTGGGAGTAAATACCACTTGCTAATTTATTTATTTATGTTATTAATTGTGATTGGTTGTTGAATAAATACCCACGATCATCCTTTGTTGAAATCAAATAAATAATTTGCTCCAAGTTGTGTTATTACGACATCATAAAATAGAGGAACATCAAACGAGGACTTAAGTCGAATTGATATGAACCTCTAAAAATTTGGTCCAAAATTAAACCTACTATTTTAGTAAAATTTAATAAATTATTAAATCACTTCTTGTTTTTTATTATATTTTCTTGAATAAGGTTTTTTTATTTTATAAAATCGCTTTTTACTAAAAGTTGTAGTGGTCTACTTTGGATCCTTTTTACGAGCTCCATATATAGACTACCATAAGCATGTGAATGTTATATGGTACCTTTCCATAAATATAAGAGTAAACCTCATTCTTCTCATTTGATAGATTCCACTATTTTGCTCCTTTCCTCTCTTAATTATGACACAATATACAATTTAATTCCATTAAACCTAACACCATAAAAAAAAAAAAGCTAAATTACATCCGGGAACCTTTAAGTTTGAGGTTTGTAATAAATTGATCCTTTAAGTTATTTAGGTCACGCATAAGTCCTTTAAGTTTAAAGTTTGTAACAGATTGGTCCTTTAAGTTATTTAGGTAACACGCCTTTAAGTTTAAGGTTTGTAACAGATTGGTCCTTTAAGTTATTTCGATCACACATAAGTTCTTTAAGTTTGAGATTTGTAACAGATTGGTCCTTTAAGATGATGTGGCAGAAGGACTAAATCGAAAACGTTTATAAACTTAAAAGATTTATGTGTGACAAAAATAACTTAAAGGACTAATCTCTTACGAACTTCAAACTTAAAGGATCTAGTGTAATTTAACCAAAAAATTATTATATATTTAAAATATATTTCTCATTACCCCATTTTTGATTTCATGCTATCATTTGTTTCACAAGTTATATTTGTCATAAAAATCATCGTGGATAGACAAATGTAACATACATGAGACATCATCTGATCTGATGTGATGTCATCTCACTAGAGAGAAAATGAAAGCTACTAATCTTTGTATGCCAGTGTCAATGTCGTACACACATACTTGTATGAGTAGTGGTATTTTGACAACTATTTTGGTAAAACTTTTGAGATAATTTTGTTGTTCTATCTTCACATTGGTTAAAAATAATAGAGAGAGAAAATAAAAATATAATGTAAATATGAAAGAGAAAATTATACAAAAGTATCAAAATTATTGTGTACAAATATCATTTCTCTACTTGCATTGATCTAAAACAATTGTGATATCAAGAATGGGTGAAATACTGGAATCATGTACTACATCCAAAAACCATCTAAAAGGTGTCTTTATTCATGTCGATTACCCTCTTTTCATTGTTGATACATTTGAGTTATTTCTCACGTCCCTGAAAAAAATAAAAAAATAAATACAAATTTACAAACATTAATGTAAAGAAAGCAATTATACAAATATACTTAATTCTCCAACCCCTATGCTTCCTACAATGTGCTTACACAAATTCGACGTTGTGACATATTAGAATGACCACGGATAATACATAGGTGACATTGGTGACGTTTACCAACCACAATGTCACAAGTGTACAAAAAATAAAAGAACCTTATGAAAGAAAAAGAAGAAAAGCCACTTGTAATATTGTGGTTGGTCAACATCACCAACCGCAATGTCACTCAAATGCTATCCGAAGACCACCACCACATCTTATATCAGCGTCCTTCACTGTATTTTAATTGTGTTATATTTGTACTTTTGGGTTTGGTTCACTTGATAATACATATCCATTAAAAAATAAAACCTGTAGTGAAGGCTCTAGCGTCATCCCTAACCCTCATACGGTGGACCTTTTTATGAGGATTATTTAATGTACACCGTCTATGTACGGGGTTGTGCAATACCTCCCTACCGAGTCTCGTCTTACCAACATCGTCAACTATATCTAGAACAACCAACAAGAAAAGGCAAATTTATCAATAATTTATTGTAGTACGTATTTCATCAAACTCGACGATCACAAAAATAACATTCACTTTTGTAATTATTATTTCAATACCACATTACACTAATACATATACTTCACAATCACATTTTGCTTAATCAACAACTACAAAGTTTCTAAACTACATCTACATTCCACAAAAACCCTAACCTAAAAGGATGCCACAACAAATGCAATATCTTTGATATCGTTCGATGAAATCACTTGCTGGATTAAGGAAAATGTTTGGAAAATTTTGATTTAACTAAAACTCAAATGAAGCATAAGTTTCGGTAACTTTCATATCATAATTTTCGTTCTACAATGATCGGAAGTTAGGCCTCGATAGGTTACGGAGTTATAGGACTTGAGGAGAGTATTTGGGGATTTTCGAGGGGACCCATGAACAATCTAAGGACTTATATAATAATTTTCAAATCTTAAAACATTGAGTTAAACATTGTTCAACATTTAATTTTTTATTTAATGTTAAATTTCTTTCCACAAAAATTTGAATAGTAAATTTCTAACTCATCTCTTACTTACCACGATGCCACACAAATAATATATAATTGAATATCTTATTTAATGAAAACTACCACGATAAAGACAAAAATGGGGAGAAAGAGTCCAAGCCTTCAAATCTAAGCATGAGAGGACAAACACTAAAGGTATACGTCCAATTAGTGGGTCAAAAGAGGAAGAAACACAAAATGCTTACTTTCAGCATTTATAAATAATTTATAATTAATACAAACACGTATGTGTATCAGCTAAGAGGAATATTTTATTCTCTAGATTCTTCCCCATAAATCTCACTATATTTTTCTTAGTTCTATTCTACTTTTTGTTTACTATGACTAATTGGCTATATCATTTTCTCCTTTATGCAATAATAACGAGATCAAGTATGACTTTGGTCTCTGAAGTATTGTGTTATGCACAAATAAATTATTTGTAGACTTAAATTTACAATCATACACAAGAGGAAGATAGTTGAATATATTTTTGAGGATTAATCCACTCGATTTTTTTTCTTTCTAACACATGTTTTGAAAAACTCTTTCTTTAACATTGATATTGACCTCTCAAATCATATGAGTCACATAAATTTAGTGAGATCTAATCAATAAAAATGGTGTGTTGAAAATTTATGTATTAAAAAGTATGTTGTTAGTAAGATAGACAAATGTTAGTAAATAGTAATTAGATGTTAGTTTATTACAAATTCTCATTTTTTTTGGTTTTTTATTAGATCTTTGACTCATTTAAATTTTTTACATTTAACTCAAATCAGCTGAGCACGCTCAGAATGTGTTCCTGTAATAAAAAATACTTGCAAAAAAAAAATTGAGACAAATGTTGCTATACTAAAAAGTGACGATTTTTATTTTGTTTAGCAAGCCAAAATAAAATATATTAAGAACTACTAGTGACTCATCTCGCATAAGGCATGGAGAGTGAGAATCACGACTAAAATTTATCAGGAGAAATGTATGGGGGGAAAGAATATTTTTGAAGGATGGAAAGATAAAAAATAGTATATTTATAGAAATAATATTATTTAATCCAAAGAACAATATTGGCAATATGGCCGTAGTACTAAAAGTGGAACAAAACTTTTTATATTCTTTATATGTTCCTATGAAGTTGATGTGCATATACCACTCACTATTGCTTTACTATATAAATGCCTTTCCACTTGATCTACATTCAAGCCAAGATTGTTGTTGAATTAATTAAACTAAACACAAGAATGAAGAACTTTGGTATAAAGTTACAAAATCTTTGTATTTTCTTTCGCAACATTTTTCATGGTTTCTTGTTCATAAGAAAAAAATTCTTCCATGGTTCCTTGCCTCATGCTCTATCCTTCCAATTCCAATTCCAATTCCAATTCCAATTCAACAACTTTTTCATTCAACTATGTTATTTCATTATCCTTTCTTTTTTTGGTTACTTGGGTCTCAAGTTTTCTAAGCCAAAAACTTCTGTTAAACCAAAAGACTTTGATCTATTTTACACTTCTGTTTCTGCTTCCACTGTTTCTAGCATGACATCAATAGAAATGGAAGTTTTCTCTAATTCCCAACTTATTCTTCTTACTTTTCTTATGTTAGTTGGTGGTGAAGTTTTTACTTCCATGCTTCAACTTTTTCTTGATAGGTTCAATTTCACCCAAAAAGATTGTGTCAAAAATGAATGTAGTAGTTGTGTTAGTAGTACATCTCTCTCACATAAAATCCATCAAATGGAACTTGGTTCGGTTTCTATGCCTCAATCAGAAAATCATGATCAAATTGAAAAAAATAATATTAACGATAAAGATAAACTTAAGTATAATTCTCTTAGGTATTTAAGTTATGTAGTTTTGTGTTATCTTACTGTGGTTCATTTTTTTGGTTTTAGTTTGGTCACTTTGTACATAACCTATATACCAAGTGCTAAAAATATTCTCCAAAATAAAGGCATCAATATTGAAACATTTTCTTTATTTACAATAGTTTCAACATTTGCAAGTTGTGGTTATATCCCTACCAATGAGAACATGATGGTTTTCAAGAAGAATTCAGGACTTCTTCTTCTTGTTCTTCCACATGTACTTTTAGGTAATGCTCTATATGCACCATGTTTGAGGCTAATAATAACTTTTTTGAAAAGTATTACTAAAAGAGAAGAATTCTCTTACTTGCTGAATAATTCAAAGGAAATGGGTTATGATCATTTGCTCTCTACTCTTCATTGTTGGCACCTTGTTGGCACTGTCTTTGGTTTCAATGTGATACAATTTATATTGTTCTGTTGTATGGAGTGGAGTTCTAAGATTATGGAGGGACTAAATATCTATCAGAAATTAGTTGCATCTTTGTTTCAAGTTACAAATGTTAGACATTCTGGTGAATCTGTTTTTGATACATACTCCATCTCTTCTGCCATATTGGTGCTCTTCATTGTCATGATGTAAGTTACTATCTTTCTTCCCTAATGCTACGTTGTATCTATAACATTTATTAAATAGTTGCTATTAATATGGTTGCTAGGTCATATATAAAATATGTAGAGTCCAAACATTTATTTATATGGTTCCCCATGTTGATTTAAGATCCCCGCGATCCGATCCAATCTGATCCAACGGTGGTATCAGAGTTAATAATGACTATAAATTTGTGATTGGCACCATATATCAAAAGTTTCATGAAAAAACTTATCCTTGAGTAAGAATATATTGTTAGTGTCAAGTGTGAATAAAAATGGAACGATGCAACTAGGGATGTTGAAAAATATATAAATGAGTTGTTTTGGTTTACAAACCTTTTTATACGGTTAACAATATATTCACAATCTATTCAAAGTACATGTAGGATCGAAAATAAAAAAATAAAAAAAAGACTAGCCACCATTAACCCATAAACATTCCAATGGTTGATCTCACTACCGATGTAAATATTATACTTAATTAAACCCACTTATTTCAGGGAGCACCATAATATAATTTGTTACTTAAATAAAACTAGTTCTCAATTTGTTAGTAAATTAAATTACTCAATAAAAATCTACCAAAAAAAAAAAAAAATTACTCAATAAAACATCATGTATTGTGTAAGCTTCTTGTGGTCCTTAACCGCTACATGCTCTTTTTATTTTGTTTTCCGAGTTTGAAGAAATAGCAAATATTATCGTACCCTTGATGGCGACAAAGCTTATTGGTTTTTCATGACAATATGCATGCATATTTTTTTTTCTTTCTTAGTAGACAATCCACTATACATTGCACCCTTCAAAAATAAATCCACTACACATTGTACGGTTATATATATACGGGGGTTGGCTTTCGTCTCATACTATTCAGCACTAGTCTTTTTTTTATCGTCATTGCTTACATTTCTCCTGGTTTTTGTCTTTGACAACATTAATTCCCATAAATTCATCATCTAAATGTTTTTTTAAGGAAAAAAAATGCTTATAAATATCTCAAGAGCATATGTTAATGAATCGAAGGTAGAAATACAATTATGGAAGTGGTCTATTTAACTTTTTAAAAGTTTAAAACATTTCCATTTTAAGGAAAAAACATTTGCACTTGCGACATTTGTTAACAAAACATTTTTTCATGCTATTGTTCCTAATGAAAATACCTTGCTAATTAACTCAAAATTTGGTTGAGACATAATTTAAACCTAATTAAATATATTTTTTTGAAAGATAAACCTAATTACATATTATTTAACTTAGAGATCAAACTAATACTTTCCAAACAATAGCCTTAATTAAAATGCATTAACCATTTATGTCTAGACCTTTGTTAGCTCTTTTTTTTTTTTTTTTTTTTTTTTTTTTTTTCTTTTTCCCTTTTCTTTTCTTTCTATATAGTATAATTTATAATTTCTCTTTCAATATGCATTAACCAAAATTTGCTTTGCATAAATTCCGTTTTACCACTTTACATGGTGCACGGAACTAGAATATGATAATAGATTTGACTACTCACAAAAATAAATTCTAATTTCTGATTTATGTGTTCTCAGTAGCTTGGAATTTTAAAGTTGTACGTATGTGTGAATGCAAAATACGAATTATGGAATATCTTCCTTGTATAATAATAATCAAAAGTTTAATTATGCTACTTTACTTTATGAGATCAAGCAACTTTCTATATAAAAATATGTTATCCTAGAATCAAATCAGTTATTCATGGGCATCAACTGTTAATGGAAATTGATGTTTTATTTTGTTCAAGGTTGCGTACTCGTGTATTCCACCGATTTCTTCAAATGTGATATGTTAATGATGTGATAAAAATAAAAAGATAAAGAGAAAAAAAAAAGTGTTCAATGAATATTTGAAAATAATATGTGTTCAAATATAATTGGAATTTTTTGGTACTCCTTTTAACCTTTTTTCTTTACATATTATACATATAATATAATTATTCTTTTGATGGTCCAAAAAAGCTTAGTTTGAAATTTCCTTCCAACAGGTATCTTCCACCGTACACAACATTTTTACCAGTAAGGGACCAAAATGATGTGAAAAAAGACCAAAATAGCCTAGTGGATCGTATTATATTCTCTCAGCTATCTTATTTGGTTATTTTCATTATTCTCATTTGCATCACTGAGAGACAAAGCTTAAAAGATGATCCCCTCAACTTCAACGTCTTGACCATAACTCTTGAAGTCATAAGGCAAGTATCTCTCTCTCTCTCTCTCTCTCTCTCTCTCTCTCTCTCTCTCTCTCTCTCTCTCTCTCTCTCTCTCTCTCTCTCTCTCTCTTCTCTCTCTCTCTCTCTCTCTCTCTCTCTCTCTCTCTCTCTCTCTCTCCTCTCTCTCTCTCTCTTCTCTCTCTCTCTCTCTCTCTCTCTCTCTCTCTCTCTCTCTCTCTCTCTCTCTCTCTCTCTCTCTCCTCTCTCTCTCTCTCTCTCTCTCTCTCTCTCTCTCTCTCTCTCTCTCTCTCTCTCTCTCTCTCTCTCAAATTATGTGGCAATATCATGAATTCTTATTGGATGTCATTCAACGTCCGTTTAAAAATTAATTTACACCAACAATGTTAAACTCGTATATATATCTATAATATTTTTTGGGTCATGTTAACCGGTGCCCCGGGGCACTGGTTAAGCATACCATAAAAGAGAATTATTACCATAAAAGAAAACTGTTTTTGACTTTATTATAAATTAATACACAATTTCAATGAATTAACTACTATATAATTTCTTTTTTCATATCCTTAACCAGTGTCCCGTGGACACCAGTTAGCATTTCCCATATTTTTTTTATACAAAACATTTTCTATCAAATGGTACGGAGTGTTGGACGGTTAAGAGCCAACATGAGAGTCAAGTAAGTGTAGCGGAGATGAAGATGTTGCGCTGGATGATTGGTAAGATTAGACATGATAGGATTATGAATGACACCATTAGAGGGAGAGTGAGGGTAGTACCTAAAGTAGAAAAGTTGGTTGAAAATAGGCTTAGATTGTTTGGACATGTAGAGAGAATACCCGTAGATGCCGTTGTAAGAAAAGTAGATCAAATGGACGAGAGTCAGGTTAAAAGAAGTAGATGAAGACCTAAGAAAACCATTAGAGAAACCATTAGAAAGGATTTAGAGGTCAATGTGTTGGATCCAAATATGGTTTTTGATAGAACACTATGACGTCATTTGATCAATGTAGCTGATCCCACTTAAAGAGATAAGGCTTGGTTGTTGTTGTATTTGTTAAAAATTAAGAAGTCTCACATAGATGAAATAATAAAATAAAAAAACAACGATGTTTATATATATATATATATATATATATATATAGGCAGATTCTGTTAACACCAGTTGTAAGTGAATTGACTTACACCAAATTTAAACCGTTGTAATTCTTTGATCCAATTACTCCTATTATCCCAACAAAATAAAATTATTGAAGGATCACACCTGATTCTTTCTCGCTTCGTATTTACATTAAAATCATTTATCGTTTCTTGCTATCCTTTAATTTTCATTATTTAGAAACATTATTAGGTGTAACTTATGCATTCATAATGCTTATAAGAAAGCTATGTTCAATGAGTTGAAATCAAGATCCCTATATACAATTGGGATTATTTAGTGACAAAGCCCTGCGAATTAGTTATGGTAAATGTTCTCAGTGGCTTGCGAGATTAAGATCCCCAACCAATTAGGATATATATAAGAATTGACTGACTCTCACAAAACTGCAGCATGATTATTCAATTAATTATTGAAAACGACAAATTGTTATAAGTCACAAAAATGTAAATCATGAGTTGTGTTAAACAAAGAAACGTGTCTGTTTTCTCAAGTGGATCAGGTGTGATCCTTCAATAATTTTATTTTGTTGGGGGATCAAAGAATTACAACGGTTCAGATTTGATGTAAATCAATATCTATCTAAGAAACGATTAATTCGATGAGTTCAATCCAACCGTTCACTTGAGTTGCAAGTTACTATATTATGGATTAAATGCAAGGTATATTACGTACTAATGGGTAACATTATGATGATTAAATTGTGCAGTGCTTATGGGAACGTAGGGTTGTCAACAGGATATAGCTGCTCAAGACAATTGAAACCTAATTTAATGTGCAGAGATTCATGGATTGGATTTTCAGGTAGATGGAGTACAGAAGGGAAGCTTATTCTTATCTTGGTAATGTTCTTTGGGAGACTCAAGAAATTCAATATGAATGGTGGCAAGGCATGGCACCTGTCCTAGCTAACAGGGTCAAAATTCTCTCCATTTAATATACACTTTTATTTGAAGAATGATAGATCAAGATCCTCTATATTTCTTAGGCTCCAATCACATAAATATGAAATTGGTGGCACCCAAGTTAAAATTGGGACCCATGTTTGTGCTCCAACAGCTCCATGTGCTTGTATAATAAGGTAGTTCTAGAATTAATCAAGACAAGATATGGTCATAGAAGCTACACATGCATGGACCATGTAGATCCTGTGTATCTATATATATGTTTTTGTGGTTCAGTTTTATGTTAGTGAAGTACTGCAGAGACCCTACATGGGTGATCCATGAACCATTGTAAACCATGAACTAGTTTCTTCTTTTACAAAAATAAATGATATTTATTTTAATAATATAACTAGTTACAAACCCGTGTTTCGCACGGGTTCAATAACGTATTTGATAAAAAAAATTCTTTGAAAGAAGAGATGTTAAAACGACGGAAGATTGTGATTCATCATAAAATATGTATGTGCTGATTAAGAGAGCATATAATCAGTTTATGAGATTAGAAATTGACATAATATTTAGGATGAAACAATTGGAACCAATAAAGGAACCAATGATGTGTGAATTTACATATTATCCAAAATTATAAAAAAGAGTGTTGTTATTATAGAGTTACTAAAAAATAATTGATACCCATATTCACATCAAATGAAATCAAACAAAGAAGTAACATTGGTAAGTGAAGATAATCTAGTCTAGGATTAGAGTTAAGGTGATCTGTTGAAAGTGCGAATCATGAACACCAAATCTTTATTTGGAAACGATTTGAACGTGCATATTTTTAGGTGGCTTCTCTAGATCAAAAATTAACTTATCACCCACCTCTAACATATGTTCACGACAAAATTTGAACCATTGGCCACCTAAGTATTTTTTGTAACTTGCTCTCTTTGCCGT
Organism: Medicago truncatula; assembly: GCF_003473485.1. Lineage (NCBI taxonomy): Eukaryota > Viridiplantae > Streptophyta > Magnoliopsida > Fabales > Fabaceae > Medicago > Medicago truncatula. Next base: position 42,644,559 of record NC_053047.1, on the reverse strand, counting down.
TATCAAGTGAAACTTATACATTTTTTGAGCTTGTTTGTCGATGAGTGTGATTGTTTCCGTATTCCTTTTAGAAATGTCATTGATATCTCATTTGAGAAGTGCAAGGTACAAAACAAATTGCAGTGTCAATTAGAAGTTATATATATGTACATTTAACAATTACCAAAGCATTATAAAGATTTATTGTAGGAAAAGAGCATGTTTTATTTTGTTCAAGAGATTAGGAAAACAACATTACAATTAACATGATACTAATTGAAATCAATGTGCAAATTAACGTTACATAATAGTTAGGTTTATAAAAGAGATTGCAAGTTTCATTGACTAACCAAAAAGGGATTTTTGCCAATATTTACATTAGACAAAATGAAAAGAACAAATGACATCCCAAAGTCAAGATAGTTTGCGACTACAGTCCAAAGCGGTATGTCAAAATAGTAGAAGTTCAAATAGTTCAACAACAAAGATCTACTTTGGAACAACTCGGATTTGCAAGTTCTTCTCTGACTTTTCGAGATCAAATATGAGCTTACCACCTTCTTCCATCACTCGTTATTTGAAGAGAGATGCTTGTGAAATAAATTGTCGAGAAGTAGGTTTTTGAAGTAGCATTCAACAACTTTTGGCCAAAGCTCATTCCATTCAATTTTATGCATTAAAAAAAAATACCTTTTTTAGTAAGTACTTAATTGATATTGTACTTGGCCTAACTTCTCCTTAAAAATGTAGAGAAATTGAAAAAAAACCGGGTTAAACGGTATCTTAATCTCCTACAACGGTAGTGTAGAAGCAACTGAAATTGGGAGAGAAAAAAAATTAGAAAATAGTTAAAAATAAAAAAATTGGAAAATAGTCAAAAGTTTTAAAAAATATGAAAATAGTTAAAAAAAAAAAAATCGGAGAGGTAGCACTCAACCAAGCAATACTAAAAAAAAAATATGCATTAGCATAACAAAAAACAGAGAGACAGACATAAAATATTACTTTAAACGTTAATGTGCGTGTGTGTATATTCACGAGGTTGAAGAAAGGAAATAAAAATATTTGGTATCATTAAATGACAGCGTGAATAAAAATATTTGTGAGGTTGTGATGATTAAATAATATTGAAATTAAAATAATTGATAGTGTGTTTGACCTAGGGGTGTTCGCGGTGCGGTTTGGTTCGGTTTTGAGCATAAAAGTCATCCAAACCGCGAGATAAAAAAGCATGCGGTTTGGTTTGGTTTGGTTGATTTTTAAAAAGTCATCCAAACCAATGCGGTTTGGATTGGTTCGGTTTGTGCGGTTTATCGCGAGATAAAAAATATTACATTGACTCTAATATTGCCAACTTATTACAAAATAAACATAGGGCATTTTATTTTGTTGTTTACTCCCTCCGTCCCAAATTGTATGTCACTTTGAAAAAAAAAATTGTCCCAAATTGTATGTCGCTTTACAATACCAATGAATCATTAATGTTACATTTCCTATTATATCCTTCACTATTTATTGCATTCTCTACTTCCAAGTCATTCATTTATCTTTCACATATCATTTATTAAGGATAATTTTGTAAAACAACTCATAATATTTCTTTCCCACACAAAATTAATTACATTTCTTAATATGTGTGAAATGCCCAAAACGTCATACAATTTGGGACGGAGGGAGTATATGATAAAATATTAGGTAAAACTTATATCAAAATAGGTAAAATTAAGAAGAAACATAAGCATGAAACAAATTATTGGGAAGAAAAGGAAACAAATTCATCACTGGAAATGAATTAAAAGAGATGGAAAGGAATTAGAATTGAATTTGATGGTGCAACAATGGAAAAATCGAATCAAAAGAGATTATTCTTGGGCTATGTAATTGGGCTAGTACATGTTTAAGTAACATTCATTATTCTTGCGGTTTGGTTTGGTTTGGTTTGGTTGTTGAGATGCAAACCGCAAACCGAACCAAACCGCGCGGTTCAGCGCAAAAGTCATCCGAATTCATCCGAACCAAGTGCGGTTTTTTGCAGTTTTGGTTTGGATTGGTTTGGTTTGCGGTTTTTCTATTGGGTTGGTTCGGTTTTGAACACCCCTAGTTTGACCTGACTTCTCCTTAAAAATGTAGAGAAGTTGGAAAAAAAAGCCGGATCAAACGATACATTAATCTCTCACAACGACAATGTAGAAGCAACTGAATTAGGGTGAAAAAATTGAAAAATAGTTAAAAGTTATTAAAAATATAAAAATTATAAAATAATTAAAAAAAATGGTGAGGGGCAAAATGGGAAATGCACCTTAAAAATGATTAGGTGGCACTAACCACACCCCATCAATAGGAAATTACAAAAATGCCCCTTTTAGGGGCAAAATGGTAATATCATAGGCATTTAATTTTATAATATAGTAAGTAGATACAAATTCAAAGTCGTTAAAAACAAAAATGATAAATCTGCGAACAAACTCACAACATCCATGTTAATAGCATAAAACAACAAAATATATATATGCTTACAAATACGGCTATATATATTCAAGCCATTGAAATACTATGTTTTCGGATCTTCAATGTTGACGATGCAAAAATCATTGATTTGTTCAAAGCTAATATTTCAACCTGAATGAAATAAACACCGACTAAGACGAAAAATAAAAAATACTTACACCGCACAAAGACGGAAAATCTAAATAAACAAAGTCGTGTGAGACGAGAGAATCACTAAAACAAACAAAAACTGAAAATATGTGAAAATCATTTATTCAACTAAAAGTAATTTATGCAGGGGCCGGGGTTCGAACCCCGGACACCCCATTTCTCTACATTTAATTGTGCGAGCTCCAACCACTACACTACTAGACCAAAAAAAAAAAAAACAATTCAGAGAAGTGATTTCAAGTCAAAATTGACAATCACCCCTCTTTTGTAGAACAAGAAAAAGAAAAGTTGTGACGACTAGGTTTTGAGAAAGGAAAAAGAGAGAAAGTTGTAAAACTATCAACACCATGAACTAGACATGAATTTAAATTTCCAAATCAGAATATTTCCTTGTTAGTAAAAGCATGTCATCTTTACAACTTTTTTTTTAATATAAAATAATCACTTTTAATTAGTAATTAATTCTTATTATGTATTTTAGTTGTATTAAAAAGATTCTAAAATGAAAGGCTAAAAAACTTATTAATAAAACCTTTTTTTTATGAACAAAATGAAATAGGAGAGCTTAAGGAATACTTCAATTCTTTTATATGGAAGATAAAAACCTCAATGTGAACACTGTGATTTAGAAAATAAATTTGAAAAAATCAAATTTGATTTGTTGTCAATTCATATGTATGGAATTGCCAACCAAATTAGATGTTTAACCTTGTCGATTTGTGAGCAATTCATTGTATTGCAAAGAAAGGAAAATATTGTCAACATATACAACAAAAAACAGACCACGTCAATGCAAATACACGTTGTCACAACTTCACCTCATAACAACAATAGACGATGAGATTATTTCTCTCATAAAACACTCAAAATTATGTTAATGTCATGATGACTTTCCCGCCCTAAATTCACTAAGAAGATGATTTATTGTTTTTTTTTAAGTAAAGAGCACACACATTCTATGGGCCCCATAAAACTCATTGATTAATTGATATATGGTATAGGAAGTTTTGAAAGAAGTCTCCAACCAAAAACTTGGACTTTATAGGAAAGAAGTGTGATTTTATTTTGTAGGACTAAAAACAAAACTGTGAATATTTATAGAGATTTCTTTTTAAGGAGTGAATATTTATAGGGATTACAAATTTAATTAATTTTTTTTTATCGACGAGATGATTTGTTATTATAATTATAAATGATAGATTTTTTTTTTTTTTTGAAAAAACAACTCATTTAACTATTAATTTAAGTATTTGTTGTATCAGTGCACTCAATTATTGAGTGTACCATAGAATTTCCCTTCTTGCCACTTGATTTAAGTTTTTTTTTTTTTTAACTCATCATTTATATATGTAAGTACAAGTTTTGGATGTTATTTTGTGAAAATCTATTCAAATTGAATTTTGGATTCATTTTTTAAAACCAAACAAACCAATTAAATTGAATCAAACCACATGCAAATATGTTAGTTCTTATTTATTTTATTAGTATGATATATTGTGTAAATATATTATTTGTTGTTTTTCATTTTTTAACACTATTTCTTAGTTAATTTAATTTTTTTTTTATTTTTTAATATTTATGCTTCAAATATAATTGAGCAGTCATTCCATAATACTAATTTCTAACAAATCTATGTGATTTGATCAAAACGTTGATTTTATGAGTTATGAGACCAAAATGAAAACTGAAAATTAATTAGAGGACCAAAAAACCAATTAAGCCTATTTATTTTGTATAGCCTGGGTGATCCTATCTAAATATAAAGATAAAAACTTTATAGCGACCGAGTTATATGACTGACTCATCCGATTTAATCCAATTTTTTCATGCGATTCGACCAATGATCCAGTGGTTCAACAAATGACCCAGTGGCCCACTACCCTTACCGGTTCGATGATCGGTCTAGTTTTTAAAACTTTGAATAGAGGTTCATCTTAGAATCCTACTGAATCAAGGTTTAGTCACTCATATATGGTAACTAAAGACAAAATTACTAAAGAATAAAACATACCCTAGAGACTTGAGGAAAAAGACTCCTACCTTGAAGCTCCTAGTGCTTGCTTTCTTCTTGAGCTGTTTCATTCTAATTTTCAATTGGGCTTTTTCGTCAAACCCGTAGAGAAAAACTTTCAAGTGTGCAGGACCATAAGAGTGCATCCTGAAATGTGAAGACTCTGAACACATAAGAGTGCATCCGAAGCATATATGAGAAGCTACTAAGACTTAGAACAAGATTTGAAGAAATTAAAGGTCAACCAGATAGTCAACATCTTGATCAGAAGAGAATTTTCGTTTAGAAGCATCTGAAGGAATGAAGACTCTAAAGACATTATGCATTTGAAGACCACATCAGCATATGAAGACTCTGACTCAGTTTGTCATCTTCTGAAGGAAGGTTACTTTCGGACTCAGAGTACCACAGTTGTCTACTTTTGATCACGTGCAAAAACAAACAAAGAAATTTAAAGGCAAAGATAATGTAATGAATCATTCAATTATAAGCAAATGAATATCGAATGATACTCAACGACATTATCCATTTGAGTAAAGACTCAACGTCTCGGATCAAGCTTCTCGATGACTAATTTGATGCGTTGGCGCTTCTTCAGTAACGACTCTTAGATTTTCTCTCATATGAGAACCTAACTTCTGCAATTTTATAAGTGTCCTTATTCTGTTAAAATCAATAGCGCACAAAGACTTTGGAGAAATTCTTTACAATTTTCAAACGCCAGAAACAATTTTAATAGTGTCATTATTTTTAAAAAAATTCTGCTCTGTCTGGCTATTCTCATGCCCATGTGCGACATAGAAGCATTATGCACCCATAGTACATATGTAAATGTTTATTATTCAATTCTGAAGAGAAAAGAAGTACTCAAAATCTGTTATATATGAAAAAGCCAAAACTATTTATTTATTTTTATTTGGTAGAAAAACTACTTATTCTTGGTCTTGTTCTTTTATTCTTTAAGTCAGACTCAGTGCATAACTAATAGTATAACCAATAACTGGACACGGGTTTTACACGGGATGGTTATATTACAATTGCATATTTTTGAGAGGGATTATATCCTAATTTTTTTTTGACGCATATATACTTTTATTCTAATATGAAAAATTCTTTGCCACTCTAAATGATTGAATGTTTAATACATACTCATTAAAACTCTAGGGCATCAAACTAACCAGCTATAGTAGGTAAAAATGGATGATGGTTCAGTGTTGGACCTTAAATATCAGATATACTAAGACAAAACTCCATACAAATTAATTATTATAGGAAAAGACAAAAGTCTATACAAATTATTATAAAAATAAATAAAAAGACATTTAAATAAACACATGATAGCCACATAAAGTGTAGCATTACCCACACGGAAATTATTCTTTAAATACACACACACTCTTGCATTGGAAATCAATCATTGCAACAAATCAAGATGGAGATCTTAGGTTGTTATATGAAAAAGTTTCAACTCCTTTGTAACACTTCATTTCAAAAATTTGCTTGTCTAACCAAATCATTTTTTTTCTTAGGAATATGTTTTTATCGCTTCATCCTCCTAAGAGCAAATCCATTATGTGTTCAAATTCTATATTTCATCTCTATTTCCTTTTTTGGGTTTGGATTTCTCAAAGCTCTAAACCCTTTATATCAAACATCACCTAAAAACTTAGATTTGTTCTTCACATCCGTTTCATCCACCACAGTTTCAAGCATGTCCACGGTTGAAATGGAATTTTTTTCTAACCCTCAATTAATCATCATTACCATCTTAATGTTCATAGGTGGTGAAATCTTTACCTCCATGTTAGGGCTTTATTTCATTAGATTAAAGCTCAAAACTGATCTAGGTAAAATCGATTCTTCTCATGCACGTTTTGCTTTTGCAAACCCCATCATTGTTGATCAAATTCAGATTGAAGTTGAAATGGTCACAAATTCTAACCCTCACATAACTTCCTTATCAAATCCAAACATTAAATCACATGAACCATTGAGTACCACAAGTGAAAATTTGAGGTATTTGTCTATGAAATATTTGGGTTATATAGTTCTTGGTTACATTATAATTCTACATATTATAGGTGTATTTGGGGTGTCTCTTTACCTTGCAATGATTCCTAGTGCTAAACAAGTACTAGAAAACAAGGGTCTAAAAATGTTCACATTTTCTCTTTTTACTATAGTTTCAACATTTTCAAGTTGTGGATTTATTCCAACAAATGAAAACATGGTTGTTTTTAGAAAGAATTCAGGTCTTCTTCTTATCCTCATTCCACAACTACTTCTTGGGAACACATTATACCCTCCATGCTTGAGATTTTGTATATGGGTATTGGGGAAATTCTATAAGAAGAAAGAGTGTAGGTATCTTTTGAACAATGTAGAGGAGGTTGGTTACAAACACTTGTTACATTGGAAACACACTCTTTATCTTATGGCTACTGTTTTTGGGTTTATTATTATTCAAGTTACTTTGTTTTGTCTAATGGATTGGAATTCAGAAGGTTTGAAAGAGTTGAATTATTATCAAAAATTGATTGGTGTGTTATTCCAAAGCATAAATTCAAGACACGCTGGAGAAACTATTGTGGACCTCTCAATTATATCACAAGCAATCTTGGTACTATTTGTCCTCATGATGTTAGTTTCTCTCACTCTCTCTTTCTTTTAAACCACTAATTATTATTATTATTATTATTATTAGGCCATTTTGAATGGGAATACCTAACACAATAAGTGTGTTGAATAGGTAGGCACTCCAAATGTACAACACTAATAAACACACACACTACTATATTTCTTTTCATATCCACATATTTTTTACATTAAAATACTTTTTTATTTCAATTATAATGATATAGAGTTTCATAGAAAGATTTAATTAAAAAAATTGAGGGATTGAATTGAAGAGATTGAATGTTTCTACATGATAATATCAAAAAAATTACAATTGAAGGATATTCATTTGTGTGACCCACTAAAATACACAAATGTAGAGAATTATATGTGGATTCTCTTAGGAGCATCTAAGTCCTTAGCTTGACTAGTCATTTATGTTTGTTTGTAACTAAGGGATCAAAATGTCTAACATTTAACTTAGAGCACTATATAGTTTTCTAATCTTTAAATTTTAAGAGCTGAAAAGTGTATAATGTGTATAATTTAAGGGATTAAAATAAGGATCATGCTAACCTGTGACTTTAAGGCACATGTTAAAGATTTTATAAACAGTAAATATGTATTACAAAACATTAATTTTTAATCTCTAGAAGAATAAATTGGCACAATTTCCTTGATAAAATTTCTATTTTAAGTTCCTTAACATGTGCCTTGAGGACACAAGTTAACATTTCCTTAAAAATAAAAAGAAACAAGTTAGGAGACTTTTAAAGTGTGTAGTGTTTGTAATTAATAAACATGAATGGAGAGAGAAAAAAATACCACATCAAGCACTTTAATCTACTCAATGTGAGACTCCTAACATTGTCGCGCCCTTTAAGAGCCGACGTTCACGGATGCTTTCACTCTATCGAGACACTGACCTGATCGTAGCTCTTTCCTTTTTGAAGGCTTCACTCACATGTTAGTATTCGGTGGAACACCTTAAATTAGCCTATAGATAGTCATTTCTATGGTCCAACTCTCAACGAAAGCACCAATTGTTAGGACTTAAAGTCAATGATGAGAGTCCAACCCAAAAACTAGTCTGTTAGATGAGAGAACCTCCTCACTTAAATATCATATCAAACTTTTTAATCAACTCGATGTGAGACTCCAAACAACAAAAGTAAAATCTAAATAGTATAATTTAGATGACCAAAATAAAATTTAGCATAGTATATAATACTGTTTACTGAGTTATTAATAAATAAGCAAATAATAACCATCATGATAATTTGTACAGGTACCTTCCACCTTACACCTCATTCCTCCCTTGGGAAGACAATGGGAAAATGTCGGAAAGCAGTGAGAGAAAGCAGAATAAGAGAAGAGAAAAAGTAACAGAGAATAAAATATTATCTCGAATATCTTATTTAGTCATTTTCATCATACTAGTTTGCATAACTGAGAGGAAACAATTGAAGGACGATCCACTCAATTTCAATGTCTTCAATATTGCTGTTGAAGTTGTCAGGTTAGATTTATATTAAATATCACCTCTTTAATTCCAACATTAAAAAAAAAAAAAAATCTTTTTTGGGTTTATAATTATTCAAGTTACTTTGTTTTGTCTTCACTTTAAATGAGATATACTTCCTCCGATTATTACTATTATTATTACTATAAAATTTACTTCTTAAATTTATTAAGTAATTTATGTATCTAATATGTATTGTAGACTATATACATTAATTATCCAATTAAACTGGTGAAAAGTAAACTTTTATTAATAATTATGATCGAAGTGGGTATGTTAAAAAATTATAATGATAGGTGACACCATAAATATAATTTTTCTAAGACAAATCCTTCAACCAAATTTGTATTTTCATTAGAATTTTTAATAAAGTGATTGAACTCAAATAAATTTTTCTGAGAAGAATCATTCAGCAAAACTAAAATTTGGTTTCTAGATAATCGGGAGGATAGTTAACATATAACATTGATATATCACAAAATCTATTTAAAATCCACATAGCAGATATTCATAAGAATATACGACTATTAAAAAGTGCGGGTATTCTTAATTAAATATGATTTAAATCATTCTAGTTTAACCTGAGTTCGAATTCAGGTTAAGTGGAGAGTTTGCAGTCTATTTAACTCATACAAAATTTAAATGATTAATCTTTGCAGTTGCACACACAGAAGATACCATTTACACCAAAACAAAATATGATTAAAATCAACATGGCAAATATCGAGTCGAATATATATCAAGTGCGTGTACGATATTCATCTTAGCAGACAAGAGTTATATCAACCAAAACAAGACAACTAGGATTACAACTCATGCATATGCCCACTTTGTGTCATTTATATCCATACATTCTAATCCATGTAGCCTGGTTTTGTTTAGAAGGATAAAACAACCTAATTTTGATTTATAAGTTGTTTTTACTTTTTACACGGTAATTATCATAATTGAAAGGTTGACTATTATAATGTATTCATTAAAAATTAATAGTTTAAATAATTAATTACATGCATGAACGTATTATTGTAAAAAAATAATAAGGTTGTCGCTCCAAGAGAGTAATCTCAATGATCTTGTATTTTACAAAGAAGTTTTCTAGAAAAATGAATACATGTAGAATCTGCTAATAGTAATAGAGCATTAAAAACAAAAGGAGAAGAGCAACTTTAAAGATCTCATGAAGAATATGTTAGAATATAAGTGTGTCTAATATATTAAAGAAAAACATCAAGATATCATGTTACTTGTTTTTTTATTGAGATTCTCATGCTTTTTCTTTTACAAAATATAAAGATTATCTTGCTAGCTACTTGTTGGACTACAAATCACAACACCCCTTAATATTTTTAGGAAAAAAATCACTAATAATACAACAACGAAAATGATTGATGACATAATTTATTTAGCAAAACAAAAAAGATGGATGTCACGATATTAACGCTTTTTCTTGTAAGGAAACGGTTCTTATAATAATTTGGTAAAAAAAACTTCTTATAATAATTACTCCTCGCCGTTCTAAATTATATATCATTCTAATAATTTCACATATATTGAGAAATAAAATTAATTTTATACTACCTCCGGTCCTATTTATAAGAAAAATTTAGGTCAACAAAAGTGAATGTATTTGGACTGAATTTTTAACTAGATACATCAATTTTTGTTGACCCAAAATTCTCTTATAAATAGGACCGGAGGAAGTATAAAAAAAAGTAATTATCAATTATTTTACAAAAATATAATTCACTGATGGTATGAAAAACACAAATTTAAAGAATGTGAAAATAAAAGTAATAAATAGTAAATGACATAATAGAAAAATAAACATTAATTAATCATGATATAGTAAAATGACATATAATTCTGAACAAATAAATTTTGCTAAAATGAAATGTAATTTAGAATAGAGGGATTATTATAGTAATTATTACTACCATCGAAAAAGTCAAGTTCTACATGTCCATCTATCCATATTTTCTCTCTTATATTTTGTTGTATTTTAGATATTGTAATGAAAAGTGAGATTACATGGAAGATAATTATTATACCAGAGACAAAGGTAAATCTAAGAAAGTACTTCCTTCGTTCTAAATTATACGATATTTTGGACATTTTACACATATTAAAAAATGTAATTAATTACGTATGAGAAATATATATTATGAGTTATTTTATGAAATTTTCATTAATACATGGTATGTGAGAGATAAATTAAAGAATTGAAAGTAAAGAGAGTAATAAATAATTAATGGTATAATAGGAAAAGTAACATTGATATTTCATTGGAATTGTAAAACAGCTTTTAATTTGGGACAATTTGTTTTTTATAGAGCGATTTATAATTTGCGACAGAGATAGTATAACATAAACTATAAACAAGGATATAAAGATTAAAACTAACTCATATGTATCTTTATAATATAGGTCAAATATATACTTTTAATTTGTGTGTTGATCATAGAAGCTCCCTTAAATTGGTCTATTAAGTTTAACATTTGTATCATATTGGTTTTTTTAGTTTAAATTGGTCTATTAAGTCATTAAAAGTGTACACCTAGTCCTTTAGATCATGATATATATGCACCATTATCCTTTTTTCATCAAACTCAGTTAAAAGTGTGTATGTGGATGTCTATTTCAAAGTTGGTAAGTCGAAATTCACTGCTCTTGAAACTAAGGTTCATAGATTTATTACCCTGTCTTAATTTAAAAAAAATTGGATCAATTAATTTATTTATAACGTTGTTGATGAAATATTTATCTGTAAAATTAATATTGAATTGAAAAACAATAAAAAGAAGATGTATGTAAGTAATAATATTTGATGCCATAAACATTTTTTGAACGTTAATAATGTTGGATGTAATACACTTTTTAAATGTTGCACGGATAATATAAACACTAACGCATGTTTTGTGTGACAGTGCATATCAGAACGTAGGATTTACTATGGGATACAGTTGTGAACGACAGTTGCATCGAGAGGCAAATTGTGAAAACAAGTGGATTGGATTTGTTGGAAAATGGAGTGATGAGGGTAAGATCATTCTTATACTTGTTATGTTGCTTGGAAGACTCAAGAAATTCAACACGGATGCGGGTAATCCATGGAAACTTCTCTGATTCTTGAATATCAATTCTACCCAACATCAACTCTGATTTCACACAAATGTGTGATCTATGATCGATTTCATATCACTTGTAACCAATGTACAAATTATCTTAAAATGACCAAGGAAATTTAAATGTGTGAAAAATTTATTCCACTTCCACGCAATGTAGCAATTTGAGTGCTATATGATGCTAATAAAGGTGTCAGTAATAAAAATTTAGTCTGGATAAAGTTCTTAGAAAATTATTTTGAAAAATAATTTTTCAAGAATGACATTTTCAATTTTTAAGTTAAGAACAATTATATTTTTAAATTATATCCTCTATATAACAATATATAGATATACAACTCTCAGGTTAATATTTTTTATTTTGCATTTATGGTAGTAATAATAATCAAAACAACAAAATGAGTGAGGAGAGCTTCTTGTGTGTCCAATTTTTTGATGGAGATCGGTCACAATTAAACAGTTGTAGAAACTCAATACTTATAAAAAGATTTGATAAGAATAATATAGTAAGTAAATTGTAATCTCTTTATTTTATTCATTTTTATAATATGTGTGAAATAGTCAAACAAGTCTTTTATTATGTGATGAAAGGAGTATAATTTATGTTTTGAAATATATATTGATAAGAGAGTGATTGTTAGAGTGAATGTTGGGAGTCAACGCAAAAAAGAACACATTGTCCTGGCTTAAGGATTATGCAATTTCGTATGCGGCCATATTAAGAGATAAAGGTAATAAGACATGGCGGCCAAAAGGGAATTTCTTACCCCCACCCTTTCTGTGTTTTGTGACCCTCAAGTTTTTTCATTTTGCATTTATTCGGGTTATATAATTTGAAGCATATTTACGAAATTTTGGATTATATAATCCAAAATCAATCAAAATCCAAAACACCAAAAGTTTGTTGGTAAATCATATTTACTTTGAATTATTTAGGAATATATAAATCGAATGTGTAAAATATGAGTTCAGTCTATATAATCTAAAATGTATCAACATATAGAGTACACATGTTTGCAACTTTATACCTACTTGCAACACACACCAAAACATATTATAGACATACATCAACATATAACACATAACATCCCTCCTCTTACGATGGTACAACATCCCTCCTCGGTACTTTCTAAATATCTGCTAAAAAACTTCTCAGATCAAAGTCACCGACTCCACATGACCATTTTTCATTAACTCAGATTCTAATGTCCTAATGAAATCTAAATGTGGTGCTAAGTCTACATGCAGGTATTCGTAATCTCTACAAGTACTTTTTCTACTGTTGTCTAGGAGGGATTACTTAAAGAGTCAGTAAAACATACAAATGTATCATATATATATATCCTGATATACCACTTCATGTAACTCGTTGATGTATCCCACTCGAGCAACACATGATGTAATAGGTCCTCAGTGGCCAATACATGATCTCAAAAATTGTCGCTTGTTGTCAAGTTGATAAATGCAAATTGCTGCAACATGCACTATGATAGATACTATATGATGACAGTACATCATTACTAGTTTTTTTAGTCATATTTGTGTCTTTTTTGTAATGTTTTGAGAGTCCAATACTTGTATACATGGTTAAATCAGCTCAAGATTCATAAAAGAGAAGTTTTGCTCAAGATTCGATGGACTTGAATCGTGGCACGTTTGAAGCGTAGAATTTACTTGAAGATACTGGAAAAATCGTGGCACGATGGATATGTAACGTGCCACGATGATTTAGTAAATTTGCTGCCACGTCAGATTAATGAAGGAATCTTGCCACGATGGACGTGAAACGTGGCACGATGGTGGGCTTTTCTGAAACCCTAATTCTTTGTCTATAAAAGTCAGATGCGACCAGAAGCTGCGATTTTGGAGACCTAAACAGAGCATAGACGGCACCAGGAAGCTGAAGAACACGCAGTGGATCTCACCCATCTCATAGTTGGTTCTGGTTTATGTATGTTCGCTATTTTCTATGTGTTTGATTGTTTAGTTATGAGTAGCTAAGCTCTTAGATTGATTAAGCCATGAGATGAATCTTTGTGATCTGTGAACCATGTAATTTGTTAAGAACTCTCTTTGACTTCAATGAAAACCTAGTCTTTATTCAGAATTATTTGTGCTTAATGCTTTTCTTATGATTGTTTATATGACTACTAACCCTAGCTTCTTTCAATCACATAAATTGATCTTAGGAATTGAATGACTACTAACCCTAGCTTTTAATCCTGAAATAGTAATTCTGTTTAATTCAACATAGGAACCTAGAGATAGGAAATTGACGATTATGACTTATGAATTAACGTTCTCACCATGGTTCCGCGGTTATTCAATCGGTTTAAGAGATTAAAAGGTTATAACTTAGGAAAGGGTTTTGAGTCAAGAGATTGATCAAAACCACTTAGTTAATCTGTCGTAAAGCTAGGTTAATTTCTTTGAGAGAGAAGAGAGGCAAATTACTCATAGTGAGCAATAGAGGATTCGAAAGGCTTGATCATCTGTTTTAATCCAATTATCAAACCATTTTATTTTCCGTTATTACTTTTTATTGCAACCAAATCCAACTGCCTAGGGCAACCCATAAATTTAATACATCCTTTATTTTAACGAACTTGTTAAGTAGAAATTAACAACGTTCCTTGTGGATACGAACTTTGTGAGCGACGAAGGGGCCGACCTAAGGATACGAACCATAATAGAGGTTTATATTCTTAAACAAGCATGTTTGGTTGTGAGCGACGACAGGGCCGACCTAAGGGGTCTGCCACTAAAGCAAGGGTTTTAAGCCCCTGAGTTTTTTAGGTTTTGTATTAGGCTTCATATTTCGTACGTCAAATTTTGTAAACATGTTCACTCGAAGCTCAAGTGGTATGTGAAAGAGGAGTTATAATATTATCGCAAAGAGGAGGTAAAAGACTCTTTTGTCGCCTTCTCACTAGTAAATAAAAATAGATAGCCAATAGCATCGCCAAACCAACAAGAGGAACAACAATTAGGATAGTTTTTCTCTTCTCTACACAAAACAAATAACATTTGTTAATCTCATAATTTCAATCTAGTATTCCCTCCAGAGAAAAAAAAAATGACCTCAAATCTCATATTTTACATGTAATCTAAATGCACTCGATAATTAATGGTTTGTGATAATGAGGGTCTGTAGATTCTCAATGCATCATTTTGTAAAATCCTTGGCCCCCACTGCTTAGGAGTGATTAAATATCCATGTTTGGATATATATATATATATATATATATATATATATATATATATATATATATATATATATATATATATATATATATATATACTACTCAGTAAACAACATCGAATATGATATTTTTAATAATATCATATTCCAACATCGATTTCAATCCTAACTATTTTATTGGTTATTTAAACTTCGAATTCTTTTTGTCTTCAGATTTAATATCAATCTAATTCGATGTCGGTTGTTCTAAATATATTAGGACAAGTAGTGTGTAATCAAAGTTTGTAAAAGTAAAAAATTAATTTATATTTGTATCATTTCAATATTATTTTGTTATTTTAAGATCTCTAACAATTAGTAAATAATGTTTGTCGCATCATTTTTCGGAGATCAAGGTATTTTATTAGCATAGAGTCACTATTTTTATTCACGACTGAACTTTTAATTCTTTTCAAAAGAAAATGAAAAAAGGTTCAAATACCACATTTTTAAAGATTGAGGGTTCAGGAGTTGGTTATATTTAGGGAAGGTGTTAGCATCCTAAATATTCGTAGTACTCTACGAGAACCTCTTGATTTTATTTAACTTTTTGTGCTTAAACTTGCTTGTTTTTTTTTATCGACAAAGAAGGAATTTAAGAATAGTGAATTAAAAAAAAACAGAAAATTTGTTTTTTTTACATTTTTATTGATTTATACATGCAATGTTTAAAAATAGAGGGAAAAAAATGTTTTTTACATTGTTTAAAAACAGAAAAATTGTTTTTTACATTTTTATTGATTTATTATTGTGCTTGAAAAGAGTTTCATCTTGCTCCTACGTATCTCCAGGTGCGATGGAGAAATCAAAGCTACGTAGTTCTGGGTAAAAAATGTTTGTGTGTTGATTGATTTTATTTATGAAAATGATTTAGTCGTGCTTGGGCGAAAAAATTTGCTTAAAAAGAGAGAGAGACGGACTCGCACTTGGCGGTGGTATCCGTTTGAGAAAAAGATTGAACGCACATGGGCGTGAAAAAAGTTTTGCTTAAAAAGGGGCGGACTCACACTTGTGCGACGGTATCCATTTGAGAAAAAATTAAACGAACACGGGCGTCAAAAAAAAGAATTTTGGTTAATGTTAGTCCAACAAATAAATAGTATTTTATATATATAGGACCAAAATATATAGGACCAAAATATTTTGGAGAACGATTATATAAGCAGAATGAAAAAAATGATATTAAGCTGAATTATGAAGTTATTTTAACACGGACAAGAATATTCTGGAGAAATATAAAGATAAAAAAAAGTAGAACAATATCACTGATATATTTTGGACCAGAGAACTCTGGATTAATTTAATTATTAATTAGGACCAGATTATTCTGGAGAGTGATTTAACTTAATTGCAAGCTAATATTAAGATTTGGTTAGGACCAGAGTACTCTGGATTTATTTAATTAATAAGGACCATATTGTTCTGGAGAATAAATAAATTAAACAACAATATAATATTAAAAGTTAGTTTAAGACCTGAGCACTCTGGATTAAGATGTGTGTATTTAATGTAAAATAAATGAAAAAAAAAATAGAGAGGGGAAACAGGAGAGGAGGAAGAGAAAAGGAGAAGAAAGAGGAAAGAGAAAAAGGGAAGATGATATACCTTTTATGAGGAGAATAAGAGAAAGATAAAATTGTACCAAAAAAAAAGAAAAGAGAAAGACAAAAAGATGAGGGTTGTTTTATTTTTGGTAGTGATGGTGTTTTTTTGTGTTGATTTACGGTGGTTTTATGTTGATTTGTAGTGATGAATGTGTGATTTTTTTGTGGTTTTATGTGGTTTTTTTTTTTTGTGTGGTTTTAATGGTGGTTTTTGTTAATGGTGGTTGTGTTGTTGATGATGAAGAAAAGAAAGATGCTAAGACTAAAAAAAAATTGTAGTGGTGTGTTGCTGATTTTTTTCTCTATCTAAAACTTTTTCATTTTTTTTCTCCCCCTTTTCTCTCCAAAACTCCCTTTATTTATAGAAGTTGGGACACTTGGAGCTCAAGGCAAAATTGTAGCTTGGAGATTAAGTTTGAAGCAAATAGAAGAAAGTTGGCATGTGATGTTGATAGCGATTTTCGCAAGTGTACGAAATCGTGCAAGTAGTAAAATTAAAACGGTAAGACCGAGTGTCGAACTCGAGGATCGCGTTATACTGTCGAATAATATTTGTGATTTAATTGAACAAAAAGTTACTGAATTTGTGTGTGATTGCAATAATGAAAGTTAAGTAAAGTAAAATTGGATTGAACTATAATAAGAAAATTGTCAGGGATGAGTTTCACTAGATGACTATCTTGAGTTAACAACTTGAATATGATCATTGAATGGACTTATCAAATCATTACCGAATTCTCTAATTTATTCTTGCCCTAATTCCTTAGTGACAAAATCATTAATCCTAAAATAATCCCTAATTCCTTTGTGAATTTAAGATTAGAATTAAGCATGATGGAACAAGAATTCGTAATTGGTTTCAAGGGTTTGCATCTATTCCTAGATTACAAAGGCAATAATTTCTTATCTCAAGCATTTATAAATTCAACTTCCGTTTCACAATATAAACTGTAAATCAATTTAAAGGCGGCCAAGCAATAAAAGCATTAAGAACAGAGATAAGAAAAATGATTCAATAAACTTATTCAATAATCAAAAGAAAGTCATAGAACAAAAGTTATCATCTAGATAATCTCATCCCTAACAACAAAAAAATTAGCTACTCATGATGTTTGTCAAAAGTTAAAAAAGAATTGAGAATTGCACATAGAATTACAGTTGAATGATGATCAAAGTCAATTGAATCACCTCCAATTGATCTCCCAAAAGTGCAGCCGTAACCCTTGTGTCGTAACCCTCTTTTCTCCTCTCGGTTCCAACTTCCTCCCCCTCTTCTTGTTTTGCGTTGGCTTTTTATACCACATTTTAGAAGCCCATATCGCATCCTCCAAGTCACGTGCTTTGATTCATTCATCTCAAGGTAATTTGTTATAGTGGGACCAAATAATTAAAATTAGATGTAACCTGCCACATTGGTAATATGAGGTGAGTAATTTTGGGTATGTATTTTAAAATGTGGGGACCACATCAAGCTGATTGAGTTCACCAAAAGTGTTGTAGAGAGACAGGTTCAGCCCAACGTTGGAAATTAACTCTCTTGTTGAACATTGTTCATTGATCTTTCATGCTTCACAACTTTGATTATGTGCTTGAATTAACCATTGATGACTTCTCAAAATTAAGTTTACTTTATTAACTCAACCTGTCAAAAACGAATAGAGAACAAAAACTTCAAGAATTTGTTTGGTTAAAAATGATTAGAACAAGAATAACCAACACAATCAAGTATTTTTAAAATCCTCTTTTATATCAATTTGACTTTCAAAAAGACTCTGAATTGATTCAACTTAACTTAAAACTACATAAAAATGACTGTAAAAATACTAACTATTGATGAATTATCAGATGTCATCTTGGTTATGTCACTTTGATGATGTCATCTTATTTTATTTGTAGTATGACCAGAACGTTCTATACCCTCCAGATCATTCTTGACAAAATTTCATTTTGTGTTTCCTTTTTTTTATTTAATAAAAAATTAAAAAAAGACAAGATAAAAAAGAAAATAATAATAATAAAAATAAAGAAAAAGGACTAAAATAAAATGACTAAAAAAGGTGGAAAAAAAAAACCAAAAATGAGGTATTTCAAAATCCCTCTGCCAATTTTATTTTTTTTTTAAGGAAAAAAATATTCCGGGCCAAAAGACAAATGAAATGGGATCTTAGGTCAAAAATTAGGGTATGATAATGTCTATATTAAATATTATTTTCAACATGCACGAGTGACGTGGGCAACACACATACACAAATACAAAAAAAAAACACACACACACATATATATATATATATATATATATATATATATATATATATATATATATATATATATATATATATATACACACGCCTTGACTCTTTGAAGCCAAGTTAATGGTTGTTAATGAAATAAAATTAAGTTCACATAAAAAAAGCTATATGTGTGAATCTAACTAAATATTGACAAATGAAAGAATTTAAAGGGAAATCTTCTACCTAAATAGAAACTCATAAATTAAAACCTTTTTCGTTTCTATAATAGAAAAGCCAACTAATTTCACAAAATTGCGGTGATGGAGATTTCCTAAATCTTAAACCTTATACCCTAATCCTATCGTTGTGGTCTCATATATAAGTTAATTGTCACCATTCATGCGAGGTCTTGTCATTCTCTTTATTGCAACGGCTTAACCAGAAGCAAATAGAATTGTTAAACAAAATGAGATTATAAAAAATAAGAATTCATTAAATTTTAAACAAAAATTTCAAATTTTACTCTATGTGACAAAGTGAAGAAGCGTGCTAATTAGCTAGAAAAAAATGCATTTTCAAAAACACTATAACAATTTCTAACTTTTTCAAAAATTTCAGAAATATTTAATCTATTTTTCAAATGCATTTTTCAAAAACTTTTATAACCTGTTCTTTATTGTTTAGTTTATCTTTGAAAATAAAAACAAGAATTATCATATTATATATAAGTAAATACACACTAAGCTATCTTGCATTTACTCACCTTGTAAACATCTCCAAACCCGCCCTTGCCTATAACATTCTCCCTTGAAAAGTTATTGGTTGCTTCTTGAATTTCAGACCAAGTAAATTGAAGATGTTGTAGACTGACATATCCATCACCAACTAGATAAAAAAAATTATATGATTTAGTGTTTATTAAACGTGTTAAAGTAATTTTTTCTCCATAAATTCTACTTACAAATTTCGTGAAGAGTTGTATTATTGCAAAGAGTTGTATTATCACAAATTCTACTTACAAATTTCGTGAAGAGTTGTATTATTGCAAAGAGTTGTATTATCACAAAGAGGAGGCAAAAGACTCTTTCGTCACCTTCTCATTAGTAAATACAAATGAGAATTATTGTTGACACATTTTATATGGCTGAGAAACACGAGTAAAATACACTTTTGCCCCCTCGGCAGTTAAATGCGGAAGAATTCAAAAACCGGCTGCAGTTAACTGCCGAGGAAAACTGAAGATATCATCAAAAGTTTGATTCCGCCAGAAGATCGTCATTAAGTACGGAATGAATGCACCTTTTAGCTACAACAATTGTCTTCCTTTGAATGGGGTAATTCAAACTTGTCAAACGGCAGGTCTCCAATATTCGACCGGCATTCCCATTGTTCCTGTCAAAAGATTAAATTCTTGTTAGGCTGGTTTAAATGAAGGTATTGAAGTGTCAACGAATGGACCTCTTTCTTTTGACATTTGAATACCGTAATTTAATCCCAACCTAACAAGAATTTAATCTTTTGAATGGAACATTGGGAATGCCGGTCGAATATTGGAGTCCTGCTGCTTGTCAAGTTTGAATTTACCCCATTCAAAGGTAACACAATTGTTGTAGTTGGGAGGTACAAACGTCCAACTGCAACAATTGTCTTCCTCAGAATGGGGCAATTCAAACTTGTTAAACGGCAGGAATCCAGCATGCGATGTGCATCTTGAACAATGGTATTCAAGCGTCAAGGAATGCACCTCATTCTTTTAACACTTGAATACCATCGTTGCAGATGCTCATCGGATGCCGGAGTCCTGCTGTTTAGCAAGTTTGAATTTTCCCCATTCAGTGGTAAGATAATTGTTGCAGTTGGAAGGTACATTCCGGAATGTAATGTAATGCAATGTAATGTGATAACATATATTTTGTTTTGAATGGAACAATAATTATCTTATTTATTCACTTTTCGAATTTATTTATTCATTACGCAATTTTAATTAGTTGGATTCACGTTAGATTTAATAAGATTTTATTCGAATACGCATTATTCAAAATGCGACTTTAATCAAAATTATTGCAAATGCGATTTTATTCTAGGTACCATAATGTCAAACAAAATGTGGACGACTCGAAAATAAAACATAAAAAAATCCAAAACAATTAGGCATTAAAAACCATTACATTCATTCTTCCTCGTCACACAAGTCAATCGGGTTGCCACTACAGTCCCTAGGGCACCTTGTTTTGGTTGAGGACCGAAATAACATGTCCTCCCGCTCCTCCCGCTCCTCCTCAACCTCGAGTGATTTTACACCGGAACCGTCGAACATTTTTTTTTCCGGAACCATCACAAACAATTATGTGCCACGTCATAGGTGATTTTTCTTTGTTCTTCTCATCACCCTGAACGTTACCCTGATTCTGAGACATATCTACATTAAAAAAAAATGGTGATCAAAACCTAACTAAACAACCATACCATAAAATCGTAAAATCAAAAACTAAACCTAAACCTAAATCTAAACTATCATCAAAACCTACACCTAAACCTAAACAATTCTAACAATTCTACAACGATTCATCAAAACCTAAACCTAACAATTCTAACCATTCTAACCTAAACTATCCTAACATATCATTAAATCATAAAATCAATAAAACCTATATAATCGAACCTATGTAATTGAAATTTAACAAAAAAATACAAACAATTTGACCACAAAACAACAATGCAATAGGATTCAAAAAACTTACTTGTTTTTGTGATTGAAATTGGCTTGGAATGACTTCAAATTGCTCAAAATCGCACCAAGGAGAATCAAAAACGCAACAATGGAGTTTTGGAAACTCCGATGTCTGTTATGTTATTATAACATATTTTTCGGCAGTTAACTACCGAGGTTTTTCTTGGCACGAGGGTGCATAGACCGCTCCCGAGCCGCCTAGCTCACACCCAAGGGCGCATGTCACTGTGTTTTTGTCGCGCATAAATGTCGTGTCTTCGTCTTTTCGAGTGTTTTCTTCCATGAAACTTGTCATGGAACTTGGAATAGAATTTCCCCTCTTTGAAATGTTTTTAGAGGCGTCTTGAATTTTCATTCGTTATCTTCTCAAATCCTCGCATGATGCTTTGCTTTGTCAATTTCCATGATTTGGCCTTGAATTACGTCAAAAACACCAATGTTCCAACATAAAGTCATGCCTTTTAAAATTAACCTTAAAAAACAATAATTCTTATCTTTAGCTATTTTGATTCCACCATCATTTCATTTGTTATTAAGATCTCTTTTAGAACTTCTCTATCCTTTATAAAAGCTTAGTAAGCCTCAGAGATTGCTATACAAACAACCATCTTAAGTTGTTTCACCAAGATCGGTAAAGTCAAGTTTTGACTTTACATTACTCTAACTTACTCAATTTCAATATAAGCCATTGATATATTTTAAATTTATTCTAACGGATCGGATCTTATGATGAAAAAGCTGCTACAAAGGGTTATTTTAGTGGTGTAAGTTGAGGCATTCTATTTAGTGGTACAAACCAAATGCCATACTTTGGGAGAACTTTGTACAAGCACCCAATAAAAAAAATTAACGAAAGTTCTCACGTTTAGATGAACCTGCTTTTTGGAGTTTGGACCCTCTCACGATCGGCCATTAGGATGGAGGTGAATTCTTAGAATTCTGCTCTTCACCCAACACATTTTGCTCGCGTCCTGCAGCCGTTCCAAATTTACCCTCGCACTAGTTAACTCACGCAAGTGTAAAACTATGCGTTATTTAACTAACGCTGCGCAACTTAAAGAGCACAAGTGTAAAACACTGCGTGAACTAACTCACACAACCATTAGCACATGCGTGAGTTAACTCACGCACAATCTGTGCATACAACCAGAAGAGGCAGAAACCTCTATTTTCCCTATTTTTTCAATCCTTCTTTCATACATTCATTCAAGCAAACATTTTTCATCATTCATTCAAACATTCATTCAATCAAGCATTAACTCATAAGTATATTACGAAAAATAACGGAATAAAACAACGGAATAAAATAACGAATAATATCATAAAAACGCTAAAAAGCGCAAGTGTTATAGGATTACAACCAAATCCCAACAAAATGTCAAACAAAAAAAACTACACAAGTCATAACCTCCTCTGGATTATGAAACACAGCAGGATGTCCCATTGCACCGTCCACTCTGGCTCTGATGTTGCTGATGATTTATGGGCTGGAGGATGTCTGGCCCACTACTGCTCAACAATAACCTCCTCGTAAGGAGGGACAGGACGAGGAGGGGCAGTAGCTGCATAGTCAGGAATGGCCGTAGGGGGGTTCACAATAGGATATGATACTCTAATGAACCATCTCATGTACCCCCTAGTATGAGCCTACAACTGGTTATCCGGAACTGGATGACCCCTATCCTGATAGTTGAGGACATGTAGAGCAAACTGTAACACTCCTATTTCTATTAAAGCAATTAAACATGCGAATAATACATTTATTCAAGAAATAGAGGCTACGCCACATTCAAAATTCAAAAAACAATAAACATGTATACAAACCTCAACAGTTGCAGCGGAATATAAACCAGAGTAATCAACATATACATGTTATGAATCAATAATTACATCAACATGATGCATCTCAAAAATCCCAACAAACGAGTAATCTCCAAACATAACAAAATCCAAAATAAACTAATCTAGACCGACAACACAAGCCTAGATCAGAGCCGACTAAACATCTAACCACCGATATCGGAGAAAGCTCCTGATATCCACCAAGCGCAAAACTCACCAAGCATCTACACCTGCACAACGTCTACCCATCCATACAGATAAGCAGGCGGTCCATCACAGATCCACTGGGGGTAAGTATTACATCATCATAATCCAAATAACAGTTAACATGAATATCTCAATTTAAACATCATGCACTTGATCAATAATAATATTCTCATAGATATACTTACATCAAAACCCCAATATCTCACATCAATAATCATCAATCACATGTGTCATGAACAAATATCAATTCACAATTATTCATACACAATCACCAATCACATATATCATGAACAATCCTCAATCATATTTCATGAACAATCATTAATCACATTTTATGAACAACCACCAACCACATTTATCAATAAGACTCATGTCATGATATGCACATATTGACACATATATGCATGTGGTACCAAATCACCTCAGGGTCGTCACCCATATCCAGATCTCAAAAAGATCTCTGCCAGGCCGAAGCCCTATAACGAATAAAACATCGTATCCAGATCTCAAAAGATCTCTGCCAGGCCGAAGCCCTATGATGAATAAAACATCATCTCAACACGACTATGATGCATGGACATGTATAAGGACTCGATAATGCGACAACAATCACAATTTTCACCTCAATATATAGGACAACACCCAATTATATTGATTATCTCCACAACATTTGCATTATCAAGAAAACATGCCCATACACAAATAAATCATAGCATTCATCATCACCACATTAACATGATTATCAATAATCAACAATGTCATTCAACATCAACTATCACATATAGTTTAACCATTTCAAGCATTCTCATATTCCAAGTAAGATAACATACATATCTCATGATAATCATCATATCCAATACAATCATTCATTCATACAACTTCACTTAGTCATATAAGAATAATCACAATAACTCACAAGACAATTGGCTCAAGAAACATTTCCAACAAAAATCCAAATCATGTGGCAAATGGCCAACATTGATAATTTTCAAAGCTAGGCAACTTATTCAAGTTTGAAATCCTACAATTCAATCTTAATCAATCATATAAGTACGAGCATAGGCCACTTACGAACTATCAATCATTAGTTCAAAGATTAGCCTAAGTTCGTATGAGAAAATCCCAAGTTTATACATTCCACAATCCCACCCGAAAATCAAGTCTGACATGATTAAGACATTGTACTAACCTTACAAGCCTTGTCTAAGTCTATATGAACTGTAGACCAAGCTTGCAATCCTTTTTGTTCACAAAATTCCAAGTTTTGACACAATCTCAAGTTTCAAACCATTTGGAAAATCCAAGTTTTGACCATGTAAAATATGTCCCAGCAAAATAACACTTCATTTTCAACTCTAACATCTCAAGTTCAATCGCTAAAACATAGCTTATTTCACGTGATCACTTAAAACGACATTTTAGCTGAAAACCCGTTTTCACCAATTCAATTCCACCCAAAATATATCTCAAACCATCAACACATTCACATTCCCAAATACATAAATGCATACTCAATTATTCACTCTAAGTACTTCATTAAACTCAATATCAAGTTTAGAAAAGTTCCACGGCTCATAGAAAAAGTTATGATAAGTTTTCACAAAAATCCACATGACCCATGTGTAGTAATTTGATCATAACTCAAGTTCTAAAAATCATTTGGACGTCAAAGCAAAGCCATTAGAAAGCTAACATAATTATCTAAAACTTTCATGTTTACACCAAAATCCAATTCAAAGCAAAAAGGGGTGAAAAATAGAGAAATATGTAGGATCTGGTTCACAGAAATCGTGTCACGATTTTAGAAATCGCGGCACGTTTTTTGTGTCCAAAACCACTGAACTTTCGGCAAATCAAAATCCTGGTACGCTTGCAAAATTGTGACACGTTTTGACAACATCAGGTTCAGAAATCAGCTTTTCCAAAAAGTGCGTTTTTCACCATTTCGCGCGTAAATTTCAAACTGTTAATCGGATTTTGATGTCGTTTTCGCCTATACGCTCATGACACTTGACTCTAACATAATCTACAAAAATTTCATGTTTCAACCATCCCAAAAGTCATCTTCCAAAACCTCACATAATCACTTATTGGCGAAAACGCTTAAACATCGACATTTCACACGAAAAACCTGTTTTCTCCCAAACGACTCAACTAACATAACCACAACATGAAAACATAAATTCTCCTAGGTTCAATTCATCCAACAATAACAAAATTTCAGTCAACAACCATATATATCAAAAGTTCATTTTGGTCCTTCACATGAACATTTAACTCAACTTCACCAATTTCACAAAACCACCAACAACAATCCATTTCTCAACAACAAATTATGAATTATGCAAACCCAAGCCATGTATCATCATCAACAATATCACTAAACAACAACAACAACCGTTGATCATGAAACATATCACAATTCATCAACAACCATGCATAATTCACCAATTGAACATAATTTACAACTACCCATTTTCATACATCATGAACTTGCAATTTCATCATTAACAATTCATTTAACATCAAATTAACATATTCAAACATATCTCTACCACATAAGCACAAATTTCAAAGATTGGGTTCATGATAATCACTTATTCCCATAATCAATTATGCATAGAACAAGAGAAAAAGAATTAACTAAATGATTATGATAAAAACTAACCCCCTTACCTTAATTATCTCCAACTATTAGCTCTAACTTCACTTTTGCTCCTATGATTCTTCAAACCCTTGAATTCTTCAAGTTCCTCTTCTCTCCAACCCTTGTTCTTCTCTTCTCCCACTTTCTCTCTCTACCTCTCTCTAGAAAATATCTTATGAAATGAATGAAGTGATATTTTCCTAAGACAACTCCTTAGGTATGACCCTTAATGGGCTTAACCTAGTTTCTAGTGGGCTTAACCCATTTCTATTCAAACCAAAAAATATTTCTACACTTCAAGCGATATTTAACTAATAACGGTAAAATGTCACTAACGGTCATTAAACGGTAAAATCTCAATTTACTCTAGTAACTTAATGAAATAACTATTCTCACTAATCACTAAAAGTAATTCCCACTAAAATTATAATTTTACCTGTTCTCGCAAAATGACCAAAATACCCATAAGTCTAAAATGACTAAAATACCCTTCTAACACAGAAACCCATGAAAATGCACCCAATGATGATTAATCACACAAACACATATAAACACATAATAAAAGTAATGAAAATAAATCTAGCTAAAAATCGGACTGTTACACAAACTATGTGAAGGCATGGGCCACGTCATCCGCCGTAATAAGCTCAATGTATGTACGAGCCCTGTGAATAGTCTGGACATACCCGTACTGCCTAAGAACCCGCTCTGGCAAGTGACGGACCATCCTGTCGTTGCCGACCATGATCCATCCGGAGTACCAACGAATCAATGGCAGCTCTGTAGTGTCCAGGATTAGTAAAGCCCCTTGGAGGTTTCCATTGACTCACAAGCGGGAAAACAGTAGGGTCGTAGGCATCATCATCAATCCTCGGAATGATGTTCGAGAAGTGTGCCAAAGTTCATCCATGCAAACACAAAAAAACAAATATTTATATCACCGCAAGAATTATACAAACAACTAAACATTTACGATCCAATAAGTAAAAAAGAAGAAAAACAAATATTATCACAAGCAATGTCATGTAACCACCACAGGAGGCCACATATGAGTCGAAGGTAAGAGATAGCTGCTCATATAGGAAAGCAAGTCTCATCCCACCCCATGACCAGCTGTCCAACTCGTCCATATCTTGCAGCGCAAGTAGCCAAAAAAGATTAATGTTTTTGCTGTTCTTGCCGGAAAAAATGGTCCAGCCAATCAAGAGCAACATAAACGCCTTAATGCAGGCCAGCCTAACTCGAGCTTGCTCCTCTTGCTCCTCCTCTGTGTCTGGCACAAGCAGCTGGTTACACCTATTCAAGATCTCCTCGTACCGCGTCTTCAATGCACCAAAACTGATGTGAGAAGCACCCTGTCTTGTCAGCTCCTTACCGGCAGCCTCCGCTGTAAAAAGTAGGTTTGTCTGCATCATCTCTAGCGCCTCCTCACGGGTTAACTCTTTATCCGAAAGGAGTCTCCCAATGATGGGGATGCCTAGGAGACACGCCACATCATCTAGTGTGATGGTCATCTCCCCAACCGGTAGATGGAAGTTGCTGGTCTCCTCATGCCATCTCTCTCTCATTGCACAAACAAACCCGTGAGAAATGTTCTCGTACCCACTAGTCAGAAGGGGAGTAAGACCGGACATATTCATTTCTGACCAAAACCACTCGTTTTGTTCCCCCATCATAGGAAATGTCAAGTTTTTAAGGCTCAGCTTCTTCCCGTGCGAGATACCTTTCACCCTATGTTTTCTTCGAAACTGAAATACAAAAACAAAAAACAACAAACAACACCGTTAAATAAATAAAAGTAAAACAAACATTAAATATATGCTAACATAAATTTTAATTCTAACATTAAATAAGTAAAATAATAATTAAATTATACTTAAATCGGCATCGACCCAAACCCTGCTGCCACATGTCCACCAAAGTGAGGTAAAAGCGTCAGCTCAGAAGGCCCCCTGCATATCCATCCGGTCCAGCCTCGTACACCACCCTCGGCACCCCCTGAAAACGACCCCCCCATCATACTGTTGAGGCTGCTTAATATTCTGCTGCTGTGGCTCCTCAATATCAGGCTACTCCTGGTCAATATCAGGATGCTCCTGCTTAATACCAGGCTGCTCATGATGATGTTGCTGATACGCATCAAACTGATACTAGTGAGGCTGAGGCTCCTGAAAATGATACGCCTGATCCTGCACCTGCTCATACACCTGATAATCATGCTGATACTGTGTCGGGTTCACCGTCTAGGATGGACCCGTCTACGACCTTGACCCCCCCTGCAGCATCAACTCTAGCAAGTCTCGTTCCCCCACCTCTCCCTTGACCAGCCATAGGAGGGTGCAATGCTTGTTTTTCCCTCCATGTACTACTAGTAGGGCAGGCCTCCATGCCCTAAGTCTGTCACTCTCATTCCTATCATGAGGCCGCTCAGGCAGTCTCTGAGACGTATTCCTCTGAGGCATATCTGCAAAACATTTAACAAAACACAAATTCAATGATACATTTTCACACGCACATTGTGTCATTTCCAACAATTCAACAACCACACTAAAATTCCAACAATGTCATTTCAATCAGTAAACTACCGCATTGCAATCAAACATATTATAATCAAAATTAACAAACCATATGCTAACTGTAACGCCCTCTTTTGATTTATTTAATTATTTTGTTGAAATTAGAGTCTATTAAGATGATTTATACGATTAATGTGATTTTAAGTGTTTATGTGATGTGTTGTGACTTATTTTATTGTTTAATAGAATAAGATTTGAAAATAAAATAAATATTGAGATGAGGGGCTGTTCTGTGAATTTAGAGAGTTTTGTGGGAAAAAGAGGAATATAATAGAATAGATAGAGGAGATATAAATAGGTTAGAACTAGGTTTAGAAAAGTTTTCACATACAATCAATTTTGGGAGAAAAGGGAGAACAAGAAGAGAGAAGAACCAAGAAGAGGCTGTCCATCGATTTCTTAAGGTAAGGGTGGGGCTAGAATTCAATTCTATTAAGTCTACGATTCTGATGGTTGTATTTAACAGGTTGTAGGATTAGTTTTTGAGAATTAGGTTAAAGTGAGAAATTGATGATTAATTGATGAAAAATTGTTAGATTGATGTAGAAACTGTGTACAGACCTTAGACAATCCATAGGTTGATATCTTGAATCAATGTTAAGCTTAAAACCATGCCTTTAGGTGGATTTTCATGAAAACTGCAATTCTGCCCGAGCCAACATTCATCGCTCGCCCTCGCGAGCAGCATGTCTCGCCTCGCGAGTGATGAAGTTCGTCGCTCGCCACGCGAGTATTCATGCCTCGCCTTGTAACAGCCTATTTCTATTAAAGCAATAAAACATGCGAATAATAATAATATTCAAGAAATAGTCGCTACTTTCACCAAAACAAAGGAAATCAAAATCGAATCAACGGTCAACATGCATGTATATAAAACCTCATCAGTCGCAGCGGATACAAAATTCTTATACATCAAAGCATACATGTCACATGATCTCAAAATGCACAAGCACAACAATTCTCCAAGTCCGACAAGTGGACAAAATCTCGAAACATGAATAAATCCAACAAAAGATCTAGAGTAATCATACAAAGACCCCTAGATCAGAACCTATACTACTCTAAGACCCGATAGCGGAGAAAGCTCCCACTATCCAGCAACACCAAGTACTCACCAAGCATCTAAACCTGCACAACGTCGACCCATCTATAAAGATAGGCAGGCGGTCCATCACAGATCCACTGGGGGTAAGTATTACATCATCATAATCCAAATAACAGTTAACATGAATATTTCAATATAAACATCATGCACTTGATCAATAATAATATTCTCATATCAATACTTACATCAAACCCCAATATCTCACATTAATAATCATCAATCACATGTGTCATGAACAAATATCAATTCACAGTTATTCATACACAATCACCAATCACATATATCGTGAACAAATATCAATCATATTCCATGAACATTCATTAATCACATTTCATGAACAATCACCAATCATAAGTCATGAACAATCACCAATCACATTTCATCAAGTCACATATTCAATTATGACATACTTCATCAACCAATCAAATGCATGCAATGTTCTAGACTCTTCTAGATGCATGCGGTACCAGTCTCACCAATATTTAGGCCGTCGCCCATGATGTCGACAGAACATCATAATCTCACCATTTGGATATATAAAAATATCTGTCTCCATCAGTCATGTATGCATGAACATATGACTCAACAACAATGCATATGTTCACACAAACAACTCACCATATTTGATATAAAATCCGTCACCATCAGTCATGTATGCATAAACATATATCTCAACAACAATACATATGTTCATACAAACAATTCACCATATTCTCACCAATATTACTTGCATAAATGCATTCACACCAATTCGTCATTTCTCGACATATATGTACTCACCAACAATTCACAACAAGATATATATTCACTCACCATATCATAATAAACAATGTATATGGATTCACCAATATCATTACCTTCACATAATTTCACATCAAATACATGATTTGCTCACTTTCCAAGTCAAGAGGAAAATACATCACCTTAAGATAAACATCACATTCAACACTCAACTATCAATCAAATACTTCCATATAGTCATACAAAACTAAATATGAAAGATTTATAAGGTGATTGGCTTAAAAGAATATTTTCATCAATGTTCGTCTCTCTTTAACATTTTACAAGAATCTTCCATTTTCAAAACCAAAACCAAATAAAACTCAAGGAAACCAATCGCTACCATTTTCAGTAATCATATAATCTCTATTCTATCTTAATCCCATTCCATTTTCTTGAAGATCCCATTTTCCAGAAAAATCAACGTTCTTGAGCAATTTTCAAAGTTAAGTTTTGATTTCACAAACCAAGTCCAAATTTCATTCAAGGAGATGTTCCAGTAGGATTAAGTATGAGACTAATGATTATACAAGTTAAAAGAAGTGTTTTAAGAAGTTCGGATTGGCCCTAGGAAGCTCAGAACAAAATTTCAAAAGTGCTGGAAAAAGAACTGCTCGCTTAAGCGTCCACCTTCACGCTTAAGCGTCCAAGTTCCAGTAGCTACTGTAACTGCACGCTTACCAGCTCGCTTACAGCACGCTTAAGCGTGCAGTCATCAGACAGCAACTTTCACCCATTTTTCACCCAAAACTCCCAATTTTGATCTCCCAATGCCCAAACATGTTTCCAAAGATTGTTTATAGGTCAAATAACTCACAAGGACACTCGAAAACACATTGAACATGAAAATCAATCTCACTTTTGGCCAATTCACCAAATTCATCCATTTTCACCAAAACACCAACAATAATTCAAATTCTCATCATCAATTCATGAATATGCATACCCAAGCAATGATTCATCAACAACAACATCAATTAACAACAACAACATCAATTGAACATGGTTCTCATCATAATTCAACAACAACATAGCAAAATTCACCAATTGAGCACAATTTTCAAAACTTCACATTTTTACATAATTGAACATGTAATTTCACCAACAATCATACAATTATCATCAATTCATGCATACAAACTTAACATCACAGTTAGAGCACGAATTTAGCAACAATTATCCATTTCTTCAATTCAACCCATATTCATACAACAAATGAGAAATTGCGATAAATGAACATGATTATGATGAAGACTAACCCCCTTACTTTAGATAATGATTAATCCAAACTTTGGCTTCACTT
This sequence comes from Medicago truncatula, assembly GCF_003473485.1. Classification (NCBI taxonomy): domain Eukaryota; kingdom Viridiplantae; phylum Streptophyta; class Magnoliopsida; order Fabales; family Fabaceae; genus Medicago; species Medicago truncatula. The sequence continues at coordinate 42,612,384 of NC_053047.1, read as the reverse complement.
TAGCTCTTAGATTCACCCCAATTCTTGATTCTTCAAGTTTCTCCTTCTCTAACCCTTGTTCCTCTCTTCTCCACTTTCTCTCTCCACCTCTCTCTAGGAAAATATCTTATGAAATGAAATGAATGATATTTTCTAAGACAACTCCTTAGGTATGACCCTTAATGGGCTTAACCTAGTTTCTAGTGGGCTTAACCCATTTCTATTCAAACCAAAAATATTTCTACACTCCAAACGATATTTAACTAATAACGGTAAAATGTCACTAACGGTCTCTAAACGGTAAAATCTCAACTTTACTCTAGTAGCTTAGTAAAATAACTATTCTCACTAATCACAAAAAGTAATTCCCACCAAAATTATAATTCTACCCGTTCTCACAAAATGACCAAAATACCCTTAAGTCTAAAATGACTAAAATACCCTTCTAACACGGAAACCCATGAAAATGCACCCAATGATGAAAATCACACACCAACATATAAAACACATAATAAAAGTAATTAAAATAAATCTAGCTAAAAATCGGGCTGTTACACGCCTCGCGAGTGAGCCCAGATTTCACTCGCCACTGCGAGCAAGTCACTCGCCATAGCGAGTTGACCATGATTTTGTAAATTTGATCCTTTGGTCGAGCTTTAGATGTTTTTAAGTGCCTGAACATGTATAAGAATGATTAGGCAAGTTTTTAGACTGAGATTGAACACATGAAAGTTAAAAATGGGATTTTTGAGTGAAAAATGTCAAGTTCCTGAGAGCACCCAGTTCCTAACTCGCCAAGGCGAGTAGCTTACTCGCCAAGGCGAGCAACCATGTTAGTGAACTCGCCATAGCGAGTAGAGGCTCTCGCCTCGCGAGCTGTTGTGAGACAGACTGCTTGTTAGGATAAATGTGACCTTTGTTGCACGAGTTGATGTGAGTTGATCATGGGGGTAAGAAACTAAGTTGCTTATCTTACTGTTATTGTTTCAGTAAGCCTGATATAGATGATTTGATGTTGTTAATAATGTGATATATTTGTATATTCATTACATGAATTATATATGATGTTTAAGTTGTTTTTGATTATCACTTGATATTATTATATCTGGATATGTTTTATGTACTGCCTATGTTGTTGTTTGTTTATTAACTAAGCTGCATGAGTCGGTCTAAGATGAAAGAGGTTGTTCCAAATTATTGGATATATATAAGAGGTCGATGTTTGTAAGATGTAAGTTGTTGAGTCCATGCATACTCATTCATGTTGGGGGCTTGATGGCCTGGAGCCTTTGCTCAACACGTTGGGGGCTTGATGCCCTGGAGCCTTCGCTCCATTAAGTTGAGGGCTTGATGCCCTAGAAGTATATTAATGCTTAAATACGTTGAGGGCTTGATGCTCTGGATTGGTACCACATGCATGATTAAGAAGTTAAGTTGCATAGTCAAGTTGAAGTCGCATTGTCTAGTCGAGTTGTCAAGTTGTCAAGTTGAAGAGTTGTGTCCATGAATTGTTAAGTTGCTTTATTTTAATGAAGTGTTTAATGAAGCATTATTAATTATGATATGTTGAAGTTATTTATGTTGTTAAATATAATTGATGAATTATATGCTTAATATTATTGTTTTGTGAAATCTCACCCCTTCTACTTGGAAATGTTGCTCTTCGTATGAGTAACTTGCAGGTTATCGAGAATAAGTAACTGTTGATTGATGTCGTGAGTGGCTATCTCTCACGTGTGTCTTTAGGTGCTATGATACGTAACAGGATGGGATTTTGTTGCATGTTTTTCTATTCCTTACGTATTGATTATGAATTTTCATGAATAAGTTGATGATTTAATTTTATGAGATGTTATGATGAGACCTTCGTGCCAAAGACTATTTTAGATGTTTAAATAAATTCCGCTGCGAAGTTTTGAATATTATGTTGATTGAACTTTGAAGGAAAATTAGTTAATTATTTCCGTTTATGATTTTTAAGAAGTGTGACATTCCGTTTTGTGATGATTACTCTGATTATTTGAATGAAATTTTTATGTGGGGAAAACGGGGTGTTACACTAACTAATTTTATAATTCACAATCCTAAAAAACAAAATAATTACCATAGAGACATTTTACCAAACACATACTGTGCAATTTTCAAACAACTAGGTAATCTAACTGTTTGTAAACCCTAAATTACCACATTGTACTCTAAACAACTTCTAAACAACAATTTCTAAGTTAATTCATCACTAACAATCATCAAAACTAACATGCAAGCAAAATTTATAAAAACTTAAAAATGTTATATTTCTTAAAAAAAACTAAAATTTCTACAAGTTAAATGCAATGAAGTAGAAAATCACACATGGAGGAAAAAATTTCGTGTTTGGAGAAGTTGAAAAAAATAAGGAGCTTTTGTCTCTATTTTGCTGATAAATGACTTAAGTAACTGCTGCATGAGTTAACTCACACTGCGCTACTTAAGTGACGTAAAAAATACAACGTGCGCAAATTAAGACACGTAATGTGACTTAACTTGCGCAAAGGTAATTTAGGCAACGCTGCAGGGCGCTAGTGATTTGTGCTGGGTGGAGAGCAGAATTCTAATTCTTATATGACCACAAATACAAATCCAATTCCTTTAGTCACACACACTTAAAAAATACTACACATTAATAATGTTTTCAATAACAATAAAATAATTTTTTTTCTTTTTATTTTTATTCTTTCAATAACAACATTGCATGGAGAATGCCTCCTCTAATTAATTTATTTTTTCACATAAAAAAAGTTAGAAATTGATAATCACCATTTCTCTAAAATGAACTCGGAATGTACTAAAACAAAAGTTGGACTTGGACGAAAGCAGCCACTTCTTGGGAATATCCACATCCACGTTCCTTAATTAAGTGTGGGGTCAAAAAAACTAAGTGGGATATCCACGATTATTTTAAGCTAATTTAAGAAAAATAAGTGACTATCACTAATTTACATTTTTTAATTATTTATTTTTGAAATCCACTAATTTACATTGATAGATAATACTCCCACTACTTTAAGTGAGAGTATCTAGAGTTGAAGATAAGTGATAAGTGATGAATACTCGGTGAAATGATAGTGATACGTGGCACGCCTTGATTGAACAATGTTATATAACATAAAAGGGTAATAGGCTTTTACCTATTATAATATAGAACACTTTTGATTTTGCTCTCTGTATTTTTTTTTTTTTTAGATTTCTTCTTTGTAAAATAAAGATTCTTCAGGACAGAATCTCTGACGTGGCAGCTACGTGGCTTTTTCTTTTTCTTTTTTCTATTTGTTTGATTGCCACGCGTGAAAAACATTTTACACGTCATTAATAATTAAAAAATATGAAAATTATTTTTCAAAAATTATAAAAAACGAATTAATTAGGTGAAAAATAATTTGTTTTTAAATTTAGAAAAAATTACAAAAAAAGCTCAAATTTAATATATTTCAAAATTTTTGAAATCTTTTAAAATAATAACGAAAAAGATTCTAAAATATTCAAATATAAATTAAAATTATAAAAGCTTCGAAAAATATTATATTATCTAATTGTTTTATTTTGAAAATTACGTTCCATATTTTTTTAAAAAATATTCCTAATTTCGAAAAAAAAATTCGAAAAAGATTTCATAAAAAATTATATTCAGAATTTAAAAAATCTTCAAAATTTCGTAAAATCTAAATTCTGGAACAATATTTCAAGATTTTATAAAAAAAATTCAAAAAAAAACTGATTTTTTTTAAATTGATTTTTTTTAAATTTAAAGCTTTTGAAAAAAATCTGAAGTTAAGAGTTTAAAAATTTAAATAAAATTGATTTTTTTTTCAGATTATATAATTTGAATTTAAAAACATTTATATCTAGATTTTTAATAATTAAAATATTTTCCAGAATTTTTATTTTTTGTAGAAAAAATTAAAAAAACTTTTTTATTGCGAAAAAAATCTGAATTTTTTTAATTTCGAATTTTTTTTACTTAGAAAATTAAATTCCACGTTTTTTAAATATCTTCTTAATTTCGAAAAAGATATGATTTTTTTTCTATTTTTTAAAATTTTGGAAAAAAATCTAAATGTTTTTTAATATTTGAAAAAAAAATCTGTTTGTTTTTATTTTTTTAATTTAAAAAAATAATTTGAATTTTTTCAGATTTTTTTAAAAAGATATTTCCTTTTTTTAAATTTTATATTATTTTTTAAATATAAATGACGTGTAAAATATTTTTTGCGCGTGGCAAGCAAAAAAAAAAAATATTTTTTAGTTTTGAAAGCTCAAACTCAAAAATTGATGAAAGGAGAACACTCACCCAAGAAGGTGAAGTTAATGGAAGCCGGTGGAGCTCCGACACGGTGGTTCTTCGCAACTGATTCTCACCACAAAAATGAAGAGAAAAGAAGGAAAAAGTCACAAAGATGAATGAAGCATAAGAGAAGAAGGACAACGATGTATCGTAATCGGAAAAGACCTTACCGCGGTAGGGGAAGAAAAAGGGTCAACGAAAAAGTTACTCCTTTCGTGAAACAAATGAAACAAATTGGACCAACGGAAAGCTCTTGTCGAGTGGATAAAAAAAGTTTAATTTTTCTCAATCGGTGAGAATGGCGTCCAAAGCGACGCCGAGAAGCTGGCAGTGGTGGTAGTGTTTGAAGAGAGATAAAAAAAGGTTGATATCGTAAGAGGAGGAAGAAGAAGAGTGAGTCAATTTTTTTTTCCTTCTAATTGGCTCTCACATGATAATAATAATAATGAGAGGGAGAGAGAGAAAAATGAGATAAAGGTCGTTTGCCCCGGAAAAGACAAGGAAATTCAGGGTTGCTCCTCACTTTTTGCAAAAGGTCATTTGTCAGGGCCTTGCTCCTAGTAAATTTTCCCACGGATTGTTGCTCCTGGTAAATATCCATGTGAAATTAGCTTTTTTCTTGTAGTGAGATTGGGCAGAAAGACTCTAAGAGTATGTTTGATATGCTAAACAATGAGTATCAGACTGAATAACACAATACAAGGCAGAACAACACATAACAAACTTTTATGATATTGAATAGTTTTTGGTATTATACAATTTTTTATTGACAAAAATCTATTTTGATATTTTAGAAAACTTGTACGTGGGACAAAGAGTTGTGTTGTGGTTATATGAGAGACAAAAAATTTAGTTTTTGTCTTGTCTCTTGTCTCCGGTTTATCTTGTCCTATAAACCGTTTTACAAATCAAACACCGCACAACTGGAGTTGTCATAACCTGTCCTTCGTTTTTTTAGCCACTCAAATGCACCCTAAAACATTCGAAATCTTTCATATCCGAAAAAATAATGAAATTTACCACAGATAAGATAAGATTGGGCAGAAAAGAGTCTAAAACCTTCAAAAGCTTTCATGTCAGCAAAAACATATTGTATGAATAGAAGTAAATTATTTAGAGGGAGCATACATATCATATCATATACTCCATCCGTCTTAAAATGTAAGCAAAAATGAATCAACATAAGTTGATATATTTTGTACAAATTTTGAATCAAATACATTAATTTTTATTAACCAATTTTTACTTATATTTTAGGACGGAAGAAATGCACTATAATACTAAAATACAAAAAGGGTACGCATGCAAAAGCCAATTCATATCATAAATTATATATAATGCGTTAAAAAGAGGAAGAAACATAAAATGCTTTTCAGCATATATGATAAATACACATATGTATATCAAGTAGAGAAGAATATTTTCTTTCCAAAAAACAAAGTACAGAGGAATATTTGTTCTCTGGAGTCTTCTTCATAATTCTCACTATTTTCTTCTTCTTAATTCTATTATAGTTGTAATCTTTTTTAAGGATTACTTTTGTTCAATTTTAGTTTATCATTTTCCCCGTTTGTGCAATATAGAGATTTTAAGACCCGTTTAATATTTTATGTTTTTATTTGATAAAAGTTATATTATTTTTAAATGTTAACAAAAGATGCAAGAGGATTTTGAGGTGACCAATTGACTTACATTTTCAAAAAAACCAAAAATTTAGAGCGTGTTCTTCTCAAAGTCTCATATTCAATTTTCTCTGGTGATCGATTCATATATAATATTTTTCCTATTGTAGTGTGATATATTCTACTTTAATGAAATTAAATTTTTTAATTAAAATTTAAAATATTATTTATTAAATGATAAAATAGTAAATAAGATATTTTAAATGAAGGGTAAAATAGTTAATGAAGGGTAAAATATTCTTTATATTTAGTATAGATTATTTCTTTGTTTCTCATTATAAATACTCACTTCCGCCTTTTATATATTTTTAACTATAATTCAAAAAAAAAAATTAACTAAAAAATTATTAAGAAAACCCCTTAAAATATTAAGAAAAAAGAAATACAAAAAACATGGGAAATAAAACTTACTTAGTAAAGTAAAAATTAAAAATTAAGAAATAAAAATTGAATAAAAATAAAAAGACTTCGTCGCCGACAATTTAGAGGTCTAGTTGTAAATATTAAAAAATTTCATTTAAAAAGAATTGAAAAAAATTCAACACCGGTTATAGTGATATATATACGAGTATTGGTTCAAACATGACTTTTGCGCTTTTACCAACACACAAAGAGACACTTGGTCTCTTATATATGAACAATGAATAATTGATAGCAAAAATGCTATCTTTCAGATGTTTACCTATGGAAAAATAACATTAAATGACAAGTTTTATCCTTAGGTAAAGGTGTTATTTTTTTTATCATATGAACAATGAATAATTGATAGCAAAAATGCTATCTTTCAGATGTTTACCTATGGAAAAATAACATTAAATGACAAGTTTTATCCTTAGGTAAAGGTGTTATTTTTTTTATCCTACACCCTAACAATTTGACCTCTATATCCTTATAAATATTTGAGAGTCGTATAAATTAGAAGTCCGGCTTCACATAGCTCTTTGCTCTTGCCCGAATGTTTCTTTTTTCTAGATTTAGAAATGACTTCTGTTCAAGTCTCTTAAGTTCTAAAAGAAAGATCATTAGTTTATCTAGCATTTTTGTCCTCAAAAAATCCTTCAACAAATATATGCATATATATATATATATATATATATGGGATTTGCTAGAGCACACCCATTGGTTTTTATGTGGGAGTAGTTATAACTAAAAAGTTAATAAATACACCTTAAGGTGTATGTTGCTATAACACACATTCTAACAAAACAAGTGGGTGTGTTCTAGCAAATATATATATAATATATGCATTTCTTTTGTTGCATGTGAAGTGCAATTTTGGTCCTTTACTTTTAGTCTCCCAAGTGTTGCAATTATGGAGAATTTTTTTTTTTACAAAAATAAAATGATATTCATTCATTCAAATCAAGAGATTACATCATTCAACATCGCTAAAAACGTAAAGGATTAATCTGCGAACAAACTCACAACATCCAAGTTAATAGCATATAACGGCATAATGCCTACAAAAATATATGATAAAATTAAAGTCACCGGAATATTCATGACCTTCGGATCTGCAACGTTGACGTCCAAATCTTTGATTGAATAATTGATCTTTCAATAGGAATAAAATGAACACCGCAAGAAGACGGGAAAGCAAACAACGCCGCACAAGACGACGAACAACAAACCACCACACTTAGATGATGAAATCACAAAGAAAAAAACATAGATCTATGTAAAAGTCACTTATTTAGATTAAAATAGAGAGAAAAAGAAAAATTATGGAGAATTATTCACATGAAAAATTGTCCAATCACACCATGAAATTTGATTAAAAGTGGAACTAAACTTTTTTTTTTTATTTATATTTTTTTATTTTCATATGAAGTAAATGTGCATAGACCACTACCTTCCTATTGCTTTGGTTTATTTATAAATTCCTTCCCACTTGACACTTTGCCAAGCCAAGATCTTCAACTAAACATAACACAGCATAACCATGAAGAACAACTTTGGTAAAAACTCAAAAAATCTTTGTACTTATTTTCCCAACAAATTCAACTTCAACTTCAATGGTTTCTTGCCTCGTTCTCTATCCTTCCAATTCAACCATTTTTTCATTCACCTCTTTTATTACATTATCCTTTCTCTCTTTGGTTACTTGGGTCTCAAGTTTTCAAAGCCAAGGTCTTCTGTTAGACAAAAAGACTTTGATCTATTTTACACTTCGGTTTCTGCTTCCACTGTTTCTAGCATGACATCCATAGAAATGGAAGTTTTCTCCAATTCACAACTCATTCTTCTTACCTTTCTTATGTTAGTAGGTGGTGAAGTTTTTACTTCCATGCTTCAACTTTTTCTTAATATGTTCAATTTCAACAAAAATCAATGTCTCAATGGTGAATGTAGTAGGAGTAACTATCCTCCAATTAAGATTAATCAAATTGAACTTGGTTTAGTTTCTATTCCTCAGTCAGAAAACCATACTCTGATAACAATAATAATAACATTAATAAAGACAAAATTAAGTATAATTCTCTTAGGTATCTATGTTATATAGTTTTGGCTTACCTTATAATTGTTCATTTTTTTGGTTTTAGTTTGGTGACTTTGTACATAACCAATGTACCATGGCCAAGTGCTAAAAATGTACTTAAAAACAAAGGCATCAAGATAGAAACATTTTCTTTATTTACCATAGTTTCAACATTTGCAACATGTGGTTATGTACCAACCAATGAGAACATGATAGTTTTCAAGAAGAATTCAGGACTTCTTCTTCTTATTCTTCCACATGTACTTTTAGGTAATACCCTTTACCCTCCATGTTTGAGGCTTTTCATAAAGGTTCTGAAAAGTGTTAATAAAAGAGAGGAATTCTCTTACTTGTTGAAGAATTCAAAGGAAATGGGTTATGACCATTTGCTCTCTTCTCTTCATTGTTGGCTCCTTCTTGTCACTGTCTTTGGTTTCAATGTGATACAATTTGTATTGTTTTGTTCCATGGAATGGAGTTCCAATATTATGGAGGATCTTAATCTATATGAGAAAGTGGTTGCAACTTTGTTTCAAGTTTCAAATGCTAGACATTCTGGTGAATCTGTTTTTGATCTCTCTACCATCTCCTCAGCCATATTGGTGATGTTCATGTTCGTTGTCATGATGTAAGTTTCTCTCTTTGTTTGCTACATTATATCTTTTTATCAAGTGAGTAAATTTGACTATTGTTAAAGTATAATGAAAAAAAATCTTAGATTGATATATGTGAGCCAATGAAAGTGGAGTGAGACCATACTATACGAATGAACTAACATTTGAGTCATAAGTATTTGAAGTGTGTGCGTTAACTATATATCATATTAGATAAAAGGTTAACCCTAGCCTACCTTAAAGAATTGTGGGTAGTTAATGCAACAACCAATGAGAGTTAGAGTAAATTTACAACTGGTACTCACAAAGTTAATCTTTACTCCATTTGCAAATTTGTTGATGTGGCTAATTCTCATTGGTTGTGGATAAATTACCCACAATTTTTTAAAGGTAACGTAGAAAAAATCTAGATGAAAATATACATGTTAAAACACAAAAAGGCGTGGAGGCCTATGCACCAAGTCTAATGTAGGAATATTCATGTCATTTTAATCTCCCTTCATAATTAGCACGCCAACCGTGTTTGGTGCATGTTAGGAGCAAACAAAGGGGAAAATGGTTACTAATGTTATGTTCGGTCATGATGGGTGCCTACATCTAAAGGGATTATTACATTGGACTTTGAGAACCAGATATGTGATTTGAACGTTATATCTTCACTTAAAACGTTAAGAAATATTGACTAACATGAGTACTCATTTATACTTATTCAACATCCACTTTTACAATCTAATGTGAAATTTCTAACTAACATTTGATACATAAATATGTTAAAAACCATATATATATATATATATATATATATATATATATATATGGAATGTATCAAATGAGAGGACTCTTATTATGAGAGGGTAAGAGGAATAGATAATGACCATTGGATTGAAATTAACAATTGAGATCTTAAATAGTTAAATTTATCTCTCATATATTTATTCCTTTACCACGCGCGCGTGTAACTTTGTCATCCCTGTCAACAGTTCTCATCACTCCTTTCTCTCTTCATTCTAAATTTTTCAACTCAACTAAACCCAGATTATTTGTGAAAAAACTCAGATTGTACATTGATTGCATATCCATGGGTAAAAATTCCACCAACATAATTCATTATTCATTATACATTGATTATATATAAGGGAAAGCCCTTGCTAGCCTATTGTTGACTTTGTGGTGGAAGGAATTAAGAGATAGCTTAGGAAAGTCTTCCCTATTAGAGTGTTTGAGTGTAGGTAAGAAAAGTCTTCGCTATTGTTTCAATAGTTAACTACATGGATATTTCAACAATTACCTTTAATTAATTATTTACTCTAATAGTTAAAAAAATTGACTAACTAGTGTTTAAGTGGAAGTAAAAAAAAGTAGGGTCTAAACATTTATATGGTTGCTCTTAGTTTAACGTGCAAACGATCTTTAATTTACGGTGTTATAAGATCCTTCGTGATCCAATTATGGTATTAGAGAAGATGACGGCTGAAGTTGTGATCGGCTTCTTGTCTCAAAAAATTTTGTTGACAATGTAGAGCTCAAGAGGCATGCAACAAATACATGTGAGTCAATACAATGTTATCGTGGATAAAAAAAAAAATTATGTTTGATTAAGAACATGTTAGACATTTGAATTCATATTTGAGAAGGAAATTGTCGAAGTATCACATGTGAGAACTAACTCACTATTAAAATATACATGTAAGAAAAAAGGGAGACGATCCGTGCACTCAAATTCTTAAAATTCTAGGTAAAAAATGTGATGTCAAACTCAAAGTCGTATACATTTAGTCCATTGTAGAGATCTAATCATGATTTAAGTCGATGTTACTTGGATTGTTTACACAAGTTTTTTAGTATTCCTTAGACGCCTATTATATGATCATTCATTTTCTTTCAAACTTTCAACAAATAGCATTTGATGTAACAAATTAAATATAAAGTAGGCTAAAATATGCTTTTGATCCCTGCAAATATAGCGAGTTTGGGTTTTGGTCCCTGGTAAAAAAAAAAATTTGAAATCCATCCTTGCAAAATTTTTTGTTTTTAAAAAAAGTCCTTGGCCCCACTTTCTTGCTGATTTGGCACTACTTTGCTTAGGTGTCACTTGCTGATTGTACATATTCATCCACGTGGCAAATACATGGCATTTCAAGTTTTTTTTTAAACATTTATAAATTAATTGATAATAATTAAATTGTTTTTCAAAATTAAGAAAACATTTAATTAAATTAAATAAACATAATCTGAAAAGGAAGATATTTTTTAGGGTTCAATTTCCTCCTTTTCTTCATCCATCCCAAATCCCAATCCCTTCATCATTCTCCATCATCTTCAATGGACTTTCTTCATTTGACCTCCATCCTTTTTCATCATCATATTCAATTCGGTTTTTTTCTTCTTCTCTCCAATAACCTTCATCTTCAAGAGATTCAATCAGCATAAAAAGTCAATCCAGATTTTTTTCTCTCTTTCATCTTTGGTGAAGAAGAAGGATGAAGTTTGGGGAAGAAATTTAAGAAAAAGATAAAGTTTCTTTGTTTATAGAGATTTCTGAGAGGAAACCACCGATGGCCGCCGGAGCACCACCACCGACCACGATGCTCATCCTCTGTTTGTGATAAGTTTCTTTGGTGAAGAAGGTACGAAGGTGAGGGAGTGGGAATAGTGAGAATCAGTAATGATACAACTCTCCTACTTTGTACATCTCATCTCATTCAATCAAAACCCTTTTCTTTAATCTTCCAGAGATTCAATCTTTTCCTCTGTCCAATCCTCAAATTCAATTTTTTTTCATCCGGGTTTTTCTTCAATTAGATAAAGATTTGATTTTGTTGTTGAGAAGTTACAACAAATCAACTCAAATGAAGTGATATAATTGGAGAGAGGTTTGGAAGTGGATATGGATCTGATTTGATAAAGTTGAAAAAGAAGTGAAACTTGGGTGTGATTTAATTGAGTTGAAGAAGAAGCAGTTTGTGAAGAATTTATTAGTTTTGTTTTGGGTGTAAACTTCTTAAAGTAAATAAGCATAGAACTTGATCCATAGAAGGGTGGAAGATAAGGATGCTAGCTTGTTCTTGCTAATGAACAAACACGGTGGGAAAGAAGACATCATGAATTGATTTCACTAGTTTCTTTTATTAAATTCAAAAAAAAGGTTTTTTTAATTTCAAAATTTTCTTCATTTTCTGATTCTATTTATTTAATTTAATTAAATGTTTTCTTAATTTTGAAAAACAATTTAATTATTATTAATTAATTTAGACTTAATTGATTTGTCGGTCCCTGAACTTATTTCTTTTATTCAATTTAGTCCCATAAGTCTTAACTTTCTCAAATACGTCCCTTAACTTATTTCTTTTATTCAATTTGGTCCAATTTTGATAATTTTAATCTCCTAAAAAAACAGACCGTTGGATTACGAAGGTCTATCAGATTTTATAGTGTATCACCAACACCTAATTTATTTACTTTCTTCTTCTTCCCTCATCTTCATCTACCTTCTTCCTTTATCATCTTCATAATTTTTTTTTCTTCATCATCTTCATAAAACCAAAAAAAAAAAAAATAATCTTCTCTCAATTTTCCTTTTCGGATCAAACAAACAAAAATAATCAAAATCGTCGAGTGTTCATCACATAACCTCAAGAACACACTAACAATTTCCAAAATTCATTTAAAAGGAAGCAAAACTGATTTGAATCCAAATATTACATTTTATTTTACCGTACTTCATCTTTATCATCTTCATAATAAAAACCTAGTAAAAAGAATTTCAGAAATTCATCACTTCAACTCAATTTTAAAACCCATAAATGTGAATAATCATCTATCATCTATCACTTCCACAATTTTGAAACCCATAAATGTGAAAAAGGATCTAGCATTTGGTACTGTTATTATCCTGTAAAGGATGGTATTCTCTGACATTTGGGCGTTCTATATTGCTTTGCCCATTGTTTAGAGATCTCACGTTTCTTTCCTTTTCCTACTGTTTTGTTTTTTGTTTCAACACAAACAACATTATGCAACATTCAACTAAACAGATCACGCATAAACACCATCAAACAGCCAAATCATCCATCAAACCGAACAGATCGAAAGAAAGAAAGAGGAACAATTCCTCTTTTATTAAAACTGATTTTTGAATTTTAAAAACTAGATCTAGAATTATTTTGAACCTTTTTCGAATTTGTGAAACCGGATTTCAGTTTAGGAGAGAAAACGATATTTAAAGGTGTAAATTTTTTTGAAAAAAAGTGGAGTTTATAACTCCAGCACGGTGGTGCACCACCGGCCACCGTGCCGGAAGGTGTTCAGTCCGCCGGAGAAGAAACATGGAAGGGCGGTTTTGATTTCCAGAATGAGAGAGAAGGTGAGCAATCTGTTTTTTTAGAGAATTTTTTTTGTTTAAGTTAAAAATGAATTTTATGGAGGCCAACCTCTTTTATACTCTCTTTGTTTAAGGAAAGGAAAATTGAGAGAAGAATTTTTGTTTTGGTTTTATGAAGATGATGAAGAAAAAAAATTATTAAGATGATGAAGGATGAATGCAGATGAAGATGAGGGAAGAAGAAGAAGAAAGTAAATAAATTAGATGTTGGTGATACACTATAAAATCTGATAGACCTTCGTAATCTAACGGTCTGTTTTTTTAGGGGATTAAAATTATTAAAATTGGACCAAATTGAATAAAAGAAATAAGTTAAAGACGTGTTTGAGAAAGTTAAGACTTATGAGACCAAATTGAATAAAAGAAATAAGTTAAAGGACCGACAGATCAATTAAGCCATTAATTTATAAATGTTAAAAAAAAAACTTGAAATGCCATGTATTTTCCACGTGGATGAGTTTGTACAATGAGCAAGTGACACCTTAGCAATATTATGCCAAATCAACAAAAAAAGTGGGGTCAAGGACTTTTTAAAAAAACAAAAAATTTTGCAGGGATGGATTTCAATTTTTTTTTTTACCAGGAACCAAAACTCAAATTCGCTATATTTGCAGGGATCAAAAGCATATTTTAGCCTATAAAGTATTATTATTTATGGTACATGATGGAGACAAAAGTTCATGGTTTTTCATGTTCGGAAAGCACTACTAAATGTTTACCATATATATGGATGTATGATTTCTTCTTTTTCATGATAAGATGTATGTCTGATTTCTTGGTAGGCATCCATTACATAACATTGATCGTTTGTATACTGAACTTAATTTTCACATATGTTTTTAAGTTGACTATAGTCAGTTATACTACACATCAATCTTCTTTAGGCATAATTACTTTAACACTACTTCCATAAATTTATGGCTAAATTACCTTTTTAGTCATCTAACTATTTAATTGGTATTAGATTGGTCCTCTAACTAAAAATTGATTTATTTCGATCCTCTAAGTTTCTCACTGTTACTGCATTTAGTCTTTTATGTTAGTTTTATTCAAATAAACGTTAGGGTTTGTGTTATGCGGGTCCTCTAACTTGATTTATTAGTATCATTTTGGTCTTATGCCTTGTTAAGGTATTATGATTAAATAGTGACTGATATTATTGGTAACTGTTATGGTTCATATGTATGTGTGAAACACGAGGTCAAGTACCCACATAACACAAATTCTAACGTTTATTTGAATAAAACTAACAGAAAGGACTAAATATAGTAACGGTGAGAAACTTAGAGGACCGAAATAAATCAATTTTTAGTTAGAGGACCAATCCAATACCAATTAAATAGTTAAAGGACCAAAAAGGTAATTAAACCTAAATTTATCATCTACCACATGTTATGTTTTTCTTACCACACTACTTTCTTTTGTAAAAATATATTAATAAAAAATATATATAAAATCTGAATTTTTTTTGTCAATTTGCTTTGCATAAATTCTGTTTACCCACTTACATGGAGGATGGAACTGGAATATAATCATGGCTTCTTTGGTGCAGTTAGAAAATTGATTTTTTTAAAAAAAATTATTTTGTTTAGCCAATATAATAAGTGTTGATGTCATGTCGGCTAGTGTCATGCTGGTGGACTATTCTAAAACTAAATTGTATCTTATTACAAATCAGTTCTTATATAAAATATTAAGGGGAATTTCAATCTTAGTGCATAAATGAGAATCTATGTTTAATTTTGATTTAATCAAGGACACAATTGTAATAAGTAAAGATATAATAACATACATTATGGACAAATGTGCAATACACCATATAATCTGATGTGACATGAATTAACTTTACCATAGGATTATAAAGCTGGGCAAGCAATTAATACACGAACTATGGAATTTCTTCCTTGTATAAAAGATTGTTTTATAACGCAGCTTTATTTTTTTGATAAACACTTTCTACATAAAATTCTTTATTATATGGAGAATAAAATATATAA
The DNA here is from genome assembly GCF_003473485.1 of Medicago truncatula. Classification (NCBI taxonomy): domain Eukaryota; kingdom Viridiplantae; phylum Streptophyta; class Magnoliopsida; order Fabales; family Fabaceae; genus Medicago; species Medicago truncatula. The sequence continues at coordinate 42,596,931 of NC_053047.1, read as the reverse complement.
TATGTAATACACCTGTCACTACTAAGTTTGAATTTTGGTTCGAATTTAATTTGACAGGTATCTCCCACCATATACAACATTTTTACCTATAATAAGGGACCACAAAGTTAATGATGTGAAGAGATCAGAGCAAAAAAGCTTAGTGGAGTGTCTTGTTACTTGTATTCTCTCAGCTATCTTATTTGGTTATTTTCATTATTCTCATTTGCATCACTGAGAGACAAAGCTTGAAAGAGGATCCCTTTAACTTCAACGTCTTGAATATCACACTAGAAGTCATCAGGCAAGCTATACTCTCTAGAATTATCTTTTGTGGTAGAATATTTTCTCTACCATACACTTTTCAACATACTTTTTTTTAGTATCGATTGAAATTCACATAGGCTCCATTAAGGCAACGTTTAGTATGAGCAAATTGATATATTTCCCCAACTTAGATCAATTTAACAAGGGCCATTGATTTAATACTAATAAATATCAATGGATATGATTGCTCTAAAATGTTTACCTAAAACATGGATGAGATTTTAATATTAAAAAACTAATGTACACTTTTTGAAATTGTACAAATCACCTAGTTTTTTTTTTTTTTTTATAGATTTATAGATTTGCAACATGTAGAAAACGGTGTTATTTTATTTTCCGTTACTATGTTTTTTTTAATCAAAATAAATATTCCATTTTTCTTTATTATTTAAAAAAACTTGATAAATGTTAGTAGTAGTTGGTAGTAGTTTGGATTGGAACTTTGAATCTCTAACAACTTTAACTCTTAATAATGATAATCGTAATAGTTATTTTACCAATAATATGATTTTTTTTGAAAGATTAATCATATGAATTTTGATGATGTAGATTTTATCTTTTTTATGAACCAGGTGATATTCATATAAAAAATATATAACCAAGAATGTGTTTTAAAAAAATTATTATATTTTTTTAAAAAAAAAATACTATTATTTAATTATACAAAGATTACTGTTTGAATTTATAATTTTTGGAATGAAGATCCAAAGCTGCAAAATTCTCTAAATCCATGATTAGATGTTGTTGGGTTCGACTGACATTGAGAACGTTCGACATGAGCCATGATTCGACAGAAAGTTAATTTAGTGAAGAGGTTGGCTTCAAATGTCCAGGACGTGGGAGACAGGCAGTTTCCGGTCGAGGAAGTGCGGTTCTTAATAGTTTAATTTTTGCAGTTATTTCTTCTATGTATAAATAATAGTTTTTCATGAAAAAAAGAGGTCGTAAATCATTTATAAAATTCTATCACTCGAAGTACCGACGTCTAGAGAAAAGAGTCACATAATGTATGTAACTTGATTTGTCGAACCATCATTACATTCAAATGCAATGCAATTTACATTTCATTCAGTTTTCTTTAAGTTTCCGCGTTTAAACTTTTAAGTCTTTATACTTGCATTTTCATTACTGCTTTCTGTCGAAAGACATTACCTTCATAACAAAAAACAATTTTATTCATCTTGTTCATAAAGCAACCTATGAATATGATGAACATTCATGTATTTTATGGAAAAATATTGCACAATATTCCTAGGATTTCTGATTTGATCCTGCTTGTAATAATTAAAACTAGTCATGTTGTTTACCAAAAACACCGATAAAGAAAATGATATCCTTATGTAATTACCATGCCCTTACTCTAGAGTTCGACTATGCTCCATTTAGCCTTCCTCCATTTACCCCTGTTCAATGCATAGATGAGTGACATGTGGCAAAAAACAATTCAACGGCCGAGATTAATTAAAAAATTAAAGGTGTATCTTAGTTTCAATCACTTCCAGATCCTCCCCGACCAAGAGAGCAGTCGCTGCTCCAGGATCTGTTATTATCACTGTTGTATGCGACGTTGTTGTCCGTCTCACCTCCGGAAGAAACACCGCCGACGTTGGAGGTGGATCCAGTGCAGACAACAACGTGGTTCGAATCTGAATCTTCTTGCTCGTCGCGACACTTCAAGTATTTGTGAATCTGAATCTTTGCATATCTGGTTGTGATGGGCAGGTCTGATCAGTTAGAAATATTGATTGTAATAAAGATTTATTTAGCCTAGTTAAAATCCTACTTGATAAGTATCATTTAGTTCGATTAGGTTTCAAATTCGAAATCATATGATATAGTTACACCATATCCCAACCCTGGCCACAAATATTTTTATTGGGTTTAAAATTCAAAGTCACAAGTCTCATTCAAACTAATTAAGTTTAAAACTTACATTAAATTTGAAAGGGGTCATTTTCAATTATGTTACAAATTTTGAATATAATAAAGATTTATTTATTCTAGTTAAGTTCCTATGTCAGTTAATAAATACCATTTAGCTCAGTTAGGTTTCAAATTTGAACTCAAATGACATAGTTAGACCATACCCTAACCCTAACCCTATCTACTACTATTCTTATTGAGTTTAAAATTCAAATTCACAAGTCTCATTCTGAAATTCTAGCGCACTTATTTTAATATGTTCTGTCATATGTTTTAACGTCTGCAATGTTCCGTTTAATGTTCCAACATCTACATTAGAACAAGGATATTTGTTTTTAGCAACAATGCAGTCAATACAAATACCCAACACATTCCAACTAATTAGGTTTAACACTTTCATTAAACTGGAAGGGATCATTTTCAATTAAGTTATAATTTTTGAATGTAATAAAGATTCAGTTAGTCTACTTAACTTTCTATTCTACCTAGTAAATATCGTTTAGCCCAATTAGGTTTTAAACTCAAACTCATATGACATAGTTACATCATACCCTAATCCAAACCCTAGCCACTAATATTCTTATTGGGTTTAAAATTCAAAAATCTCATTTCAACTAATTCGGTTTAAAATTAATTCTCACTAAATTGAAAGGAATTATTTGTAATTAATTTAGAAATATTGATTGTATTTAACATTCATTTACCCTAATTAAGATTCAAATTTACTTTTTTTTTTTTTTATGGAAAAACTCAATTATACATGATAAATATCATATAACACAATTAGGTTTCAAATATGAAGTCAAATGACATAGGTACACCATACCCTAACCCAAACCACTAATATTCCAATAGAGAGAGATCATCGGTTATCACATGCAAGTTTGAACTCAGATAAAAATGGAGGATTGGTGGTTAGTGCCATGGAGGAGATGCACGAGAGAGAAGAAGAACAAGGATTTTGATTTGTTTTCTTCGTTCAACCCATTTTTCCCTCAATCATATTGTGGTTAATTTGGTGAATAAGATTTTTTTTTTTTTTAGGGATTGAATTCTAGATCCAAAAAAATAATGAATAGCAATTAAGTATATTGAAAATGAGATTGAGCAACGGGTGTTAGACTTTTCAACGGAGGAGGGTAAAAAAACCAAGTATCCACCCATAAATGAATTAACTAAAACAATTGGGGTCAAATTATTATTTTTAAGGTTAAAATATGGTTTTAGTCCCTGCAAATATGCTTCGTTTTGGTTTTAGTCCCTGTAAAAAAAAAAATTGTTTTTGGTCCCTACAAATTTTTTTGTTTTTTAAAATAGTCCTTGATCCCATTTTTGTGATGATTTGCAAACATGGCACATGATGATTGAACTGATTTATTAGTTTTTGGTCCCTGCAAAATATTTTGTTTTTTAAAAAGGTCCCTGCAAAATTTTTTGTTTTTTAAAATAGTCCCGGGACTATTTTAAAAAACAAAAAATTTTGCAGGGACCAAAAACAATTTTTTTTACAGGACTAAAATCAAAACGAGGCATATTTGCAGGGACTAAAAGCATATTTTAGCTATTTTTAATTAGGGTCTGAATTGAAATATAAGAAAACAGGAGTACAGGTAATCACACATGAGTACAGGTAATAACACATATAAAACAAAATTGGTCTAAGATGGAGAAATTTAACAATTTCACCATGGTAAAACCCGCCCTCCATCAAATCATACGTAAACCATGTAAATTTGGTGAAACTCATGCAAATTTTAAACAATAAAAAAAATGTGTTAAAAAATATAGGATCTTGCAAACTTATGCCATAAGGGCAAAAGATAAAAAACTAAAGGTAAAAATTTAATATTGAAAATTGTGCATTCATAATCTAAAACCTTATCTTTTCAATACAATATTTATTTTTTAATTACTTATAAGATCCTTATCTTGTGCTCTTAGGGTACAAGTTAGCATTTTCTAAAAATATATACTACATTGTCTTATTGTTTGGATGATAATTTTTTTTGAAGTAATGTAAATTTAAAGGGAAATTGAAATCCGTCTATTTAAATTTCTTTGTTTGAATGATTAATTTAGAGAATATTTAAAATGAAAGAATTTCATGAAGTAATTTGCCAAAACTATATAGAGTCTCAAATCGGTTTTTATAACCCTTTTCAATTTTGAAAGTTGGTTCCTGTATTTTTAAATTTTACAAAAGGGTCCCTACCAATTTTTAAAAAATTGTGAAATGGTCTGTAAATTTTTTAAAATTTGCTAAGTGGTCCTATGTTTCATATTTTAAATTGGCCTCTCATTTTATAAAATTTGAAAAGAAAACTAAAATAGGTCAAAAAAGTTTAGGAAAAAAAATTTATATTACTCTTAAAAAAAGTTAATTAGAAAAATCTAATTACGCTAAAATTTTCTATAATTTAGAAAGGTATTAATGAATAAGATTGTGATAATTTATATGCAGTGCTTATGGGAACGTAGGGTTTTCAACAGGATATAGTTGTTCAAGGCAATTGAAACATGATTTAATGTGCAAAGATTCATGGATTGGATTTTCTGGTAGGTGGAGTGCAAAAGGGAAGTTTATCCTTATTTTGGTAATGTTCTTTGGGATGCTCAAGAAATTCAATATGAATGGTGGCAAAGCATGGAACTTGTCCTAGCATATCTAAGTGCTGTGACACAAGCCAATATCATGGTATATATATATATACTAGTATTTCCATCCGTGCAACGCACGGGCGAAAAAATATTTTTTGCGGCTTAACCAAATTATTACTTTGAACGTACCATCAAAATAAAAACATATAATGCACTTGTTAGAAAAATCAGATTATGTTGTCATCATCAAAATAAAGATGTCATCATTTGACATATAGTTCAATTTAATTTAAAGTCATTACATAACCTTGACCAATAATGATTAATGACTACATAGGTTATAAGTCACAAAAAAGTAGTCAACACTTGGAAGAACAATTAATCCAAAAAAATAAATAAATTCATCTTTAAGATAGATGCATCATCACTTGATAAATCCAAAGTTATCTACAAAATTAAACAAAGGTTTTTGCGTGTGATTAATGTATATTGGATAATTCAAATTGATCATAAAGCACAAATATACACATATTCATACCTAATAAGCTATTTTCTACAAATTATCAAACACATCCGTATAAACAACATTGATAGTTGAGGTGCATGGATTGCCATCTTCATCCAAAATCAACATTGTCAAACCCTTTCTTGGTGGTTACCCTCCAAACACCAACATAGAACTGTCCATGTGCAATATTATAATGTTTGAGAGTGAAAGTGAGAATAGGATGAAAGTGTGGGTATTTGAATTGTGAGTGGAGTTTGTCTTATAATTTAATTGAGTGGAGTTTATGATTTTAACACTAATACAATTGTTAATCACAACAATATTTGAAGAATATGAAATTTAGGACTTAAATCAAATACTTATTATAGCCTCACATTAACTAAAATACCTATAGCCCCCATGTTTGAAGAATATGAAATTTAGGACTTATATCAAATACTTATTATAGCCTCCCATATTTAGAGAAATATAAAATTTCAAACTACCATCAAATACTTATAGCCTCCATGTATAGGAAATATTGATTTGTTTGAGGTTAGCATTGAAATATATGTTTAGAGAATATTCAATATGATTTATGCCATACACAGAGAGAGAAGAATAAGAAATAAAGAGTGAGAGATTGAAAGTGTGGATGTTTGAATTGTGGGTGAAGTTTGTCATGTAATTTAATTGAATTTTGAACTAATTTAATTCAAACTTAATAAACAAAACACTAAAAGAAATATATAAAAAGAAAAAAACACAATTCAAAAGGAAACTTAGTAAAAAGTCATTGTCAATAATAGCTTAAACATCTACTTCACAAATAAGTAAGCATCTGTTATGCTTCCCGTAAATCATACATCATTTATATCAATTTAATCAGTTTGAGTTACAAATTTGATAAAGAACTTAATACACAATTGTCTAATATTTTTTGCCTTTCAATCAATCTATATACTTTTTTTAAAAAATTGTCTATTGTTTTTGTATATAACACACTATTGAAGAACATGATAGACAATTGTATTCACTCTTATACTTGTTGCAGAAGCTTATAGCAACACCTTCCTATCCATGTAAAATTAGTCACATGCTAGTCCCCCATTGCTCCAATATTGCCTATACCAGCAAATTTATAAGTCAATGATACAGTAAGTAGGGAGATTGTTTTATTAGTCTTCAAATGAGAGCAAGTGAAAACTGTTTAATCTACAATAATTTTATCATTAAATTCTTCATCGCCATTCCAAAAAGGAAAAGGAATTCTCATAAAACTTGAATGAACATTGCATTTAACACAGACAATATCAATTTTAATGTGTTCTTGTCATTCAAAACAGAGACGTAACTTGGTTTATTGCAGTCATTTGGTTAAAAAAATGACTCTGCCTCTTTAGTATCAATTTTCCAACAATCATTGATTTATGATCATTTATGTAAAAATCTTAATTCAGCACTATGAAATGGCTCTGCAGATTCAATAGTGAATTTTCGAACAAACAAAAATGAATATTCTTTAAAGGAACTACAGTAGGGAGATTGAAATTAAATAGGAAGGTGATCAAAGCAAATGCAACTTAGCTGAGAAAACATAGTCTAACAAATGGCTGAAGATAGGAAGTGTAGAATTAATTAGATACCTTGAAGGAGAAACTCAAACGTGTAATTGGTTGTGATATCTTCCACACTAACATTAAGAAGAGGTAAGCCTATTTAAAAAAAAAATTAAAATCAAAAGTCAATCCCAGGGTAAATCTAATATTGTTAAAATGCATACCTATTTAATCTTAACCATCAAATGCAGGAAAGAATTAGAAACAGGTTCGTATCCAAGTACCCCATCATAACTGTTCCAGTTTTGTATCATAGGGAACTCAATTCCACCCTTACATATTGTTTCATCTCTGTAACCTTCCATTGATCCTAACATATCGTTCTCTCTCATCAAACTGATTATAAGTTTAAAAATAACGATAATCTACTAAAAGTATTTAATTACTTAAATGTATCATCCTAAAGTATTTCATTGATCATAAAGCATAAGCAAGACAGTTAATTAAAGATGATACTATAATATCCATGTTTGGGTACAATAGTTTGAGAACTAAAGTTTAGGATGTTACGTTAGTTCATAGAATCGCAACAGCCAAAAAGCAAGGGCATCATGAAATCAATCAAAACAGGCCCTGGTTCAATAGATAAAGAACCTATAAGTTATAACACTAACAATTATATTTTCAATCAGTGCCAAAAGGAGTCAAAAGACATTTACGATTTACAAAGGTCTTCAATATAAATCTATATGTTAACTTGTTAAGTGAATTAGTAAAGAAATTGCCATGGGAAAAAATGTCAAGCATTTCAAAACCCCATTTAGATTCGTTAACTATTTGGAAATTAGATAGCATGACATATTCATAAAACTTAGTGTCAACTTAACACTACATGCAAGCTGGCAAAATAATAAAGTAAAGGTTAAAAGCTCAATGATATGAACAACAAATTGATATACCTCCTGACATAAATTTTGTCTTGTGGCCCATCAACTCAAAATGACAGAGAGTAAATTTGTACAAAATATTTCAGCTAACAATTAGTATCTTCAAAGACATGGACTTTTCACAAAATTTCATATAGAAGAATATGATAGCTAGTTTAAGACTATAATCAGAAAAAGATGATAATCCTTTTACTCCTAGAATTGAAAGCCCGCAAAAAACTTTGCCATAGGGTGTATGGAAAGAGCATTAGGATCAACAATTGAGTTTATAGTAAAAACCCAGAATAGCAAAGGATCAACCTAATAGGTAAAAAATATTTACCATAGTTTGACACCAAGGAGCAATCAGTGAGGCCACATCCATAGACATTGCAAAATGTGAAAGTCCAACATTGTCAGCCACAAATATAGGGATCAGAAAATATTTTGGAGGGATTAGAATTTGAAAACTTGATTGAAAAGGGAGAAAATTGCAGATGGAATGGGACTGATCATGTGTACAACATATCATCTTTTTTTGGGGGGCCAACAAAGCATCTTGTGTTTAAAGAAAATTGCAGATGGAATAGGACCGGCCATTTGTAGAAAGAAAAGACTTCTAAATTTTTTCTCATTGGTTAGTTTTGGCCAATTCTATTGTGATATCTTCCACACTACTACAAATCTCCCATATACAAAGACCAATTGAAAGAAAGGAAAATCACTAATAACAAAAAAATAAATCTAAACTAAGAAATGAAGTTACCTCATGGTCATTAATCTCAAATACAAATTTTGATCTCTCATGTAACGCTTCAAAATCTGCCAAATAATTGAAATATGGATGTGGAATTTCTTCAAAAACCTTCAATCAAGCAACATGTAGGCAGATATGAGCATTAAAAGAAAACACAAATCTGAACAGAGGTCTCCTATTGGAGCTCAAACAACCAAACATAGACAGAGTGTGAAAGAAAAAAAACAAAAAAAAAAGAGATGTGTCATATTCAGATTCACATGTAATCCAAAATCATGAACAGAACTTCATTGACCCTCTTAAGTTGAAATCATGTAAATTTATTCACAAATTTTGCAAAGAATGCACATTTAAACTATATGTTATATAAATATCATCAAACACCTTGTTTTGAATTTCAAAATGAATCTGTGTATCAAAGTAAACTAATTAGCATGTGCAACAAATGAACAACTGTCTTGAATTTAAACTCCAAAGATCATTCAATTGTTTCAGTGGATATGACTTGGATTTTTTGCTGCACAATTACAATAGTTTAATTGAAGGACTAATCTAAAAAGGGTTAAATATGTTTTTGGTCCCTACATTTTGCGCGATTTTGAGAATAGTCCCTACATTTCAATAAATGTTTTTAAAATCCTACATTTTTTCTCCGTTAGTGCAATTGGTCCCTGCCATCAGTGCCATGTTGATGAAACAGGCCATCATAACAAGTTCAACCCCACCCCACCAAATCTCCACCACAACACATTCCACACCCGCAACAACAAGTGTTTTCAACGATAACATCATCGCTTTCGGCCTCCAAATCTTCCCCTCTAAACCAACATATTTCACCGGAAGTGTGACGAACACCGGCGATCCGCATCTACGAAGCTGCGGAGAAAGATCATGGTGAAGTTCTCCGCCGTTTTCCGGCGAGATTGAACCGCCAACATTGGCATCACGTTAGAAATTTGACAACAGGGACTATTTACACTAACTCAGGAAAAATGTAGGGATTTTAAAAACATTTATTGAAATGTAAGTACTAATTCTCAAAATCGTGCAAAACGTAGGGACCAAAAACATATTTAACCCATCTAAAAATTATAAAACTACACATTTAACAAAACCTTAATCTAAAGGAAATATAAAAAGAAGTTTTTTGTTAAAACTATAAACTGGTCAGAAAACCACTAACCAAGGAAAACAAAGATATGGATCACAGCATGTTGCAGTTGTTCCAATTCCTCTATTTTTTCTCCACCTATTGCTGCACAAAAAAATCAAAACAGAAAATCATTTATCGTTATTGCAAGTGGTTGAATGAGAAATACAAAATGTATCCAAAAAGAGAAAAAAAAAAAAAAAATTAACAAATAACCTTTGAAGAGATCTGAATGAAAATAAAAGAAGCTTCTGATTGTAACTCCGGCGCGGCGGAAGCGAATTCCGATGCTATGGTCACCGGTGAAGTTTCTCCGATGAAGATAAATTATTGTGCGTTTTACTGTAGCATTCATGGTGAAGGTGATATTCTGTTTAATTTCTCCATAGGCAGTCCACGGTGGTCGGAAAACAACAATTTTAGAAATCACCTCATGAGTGAACTTGATAGAAATTAGTGGGTTTTGAAGAGGATGAAGAGAGGAATGATGTTTGTTGGCATAAGAGAAAAAGTAGGAGGGAAATAAAGAATGATTTGAAAAATTTTGAAATTTGAAATTTGAATTGAAGAGGGAAAATATGTGATAATGATATTTTATTGTTTGTATTGTGTGAATGCTTAAAATGGAAAAAATAAAATTAATTTTTAATGGTGATGTGACATGAAGGGGCTTGAGGATTTGACACATTGGATTGGTGCAAAATTTTTTGCTATTTGTTTCTTCCCATTTGTATATTATATTAAGATTAAGATACATTTGTGGCTTAGTATTGCCCACATCATATTCCACTTCAGAACTAGTACATATCTTTCTTTTTCTTTTCTTTTCTTTTTTTTTTTTTGCAAAAGAAAAACTAATTTTTTTTTAACAAATTGTAACAAACAAACTCATAAGGTAACTTGCATAACAAATTATCTCTTATTAAGATGAATTACAACAATTTTGATAAATCTAAACAGTTCGTCATTTTTATTGATCAAATTGCTCCATTTATGTTCTCATTTTCCATCTCGAAAGTATTTTCCTCCCTCCTATCTATCACGGGGATACCATTAACATCAACATCAAAAATAATAATTTTTTATTATTTTCAATGAAATTGATAGTAAAAAAAATTAAAATTTAACCATAAAATAAATTAAAAATCAATACATTATTGTTAGAGGTGGCAATTTGATTATTAATCTACAAACCATCCAACTAGGGGTTTACTAGAAGAGTAGTGATATTTTGTCAACCATTTTGGTACAACCTTTGAGATAACTTTGTTGTTCTCTCTTCTCATTGGTCAAAACAATAGAGAGAGAGAGAAATGAAGAGAGAGAATAAAAATATAAGGTGAGTATAAGAGAGAAAGTTGTACAAAAATTTACCAAATTGGTTGTACAAATATCATTTCTCTTGCTAAAATATAGATACACACAACACATCGACTACAAAATATAATTGTTCATGGATCCGATTCACAATTGGCTGCTCATTCCATGGCTAACATGATTCATAATTATATCAACAATCTCCATCAACGACGAACAATTCATTAAGTGGAACTCGTTCAATCTCTCATGCACCAACATCAATGGTGGCATAAGCTAACTCTTAAGGTATATGTGGCGTGCTTGCTTCTGTCTAGGTTTATATTATTCGTCTAGGTTTAATTGAATGATTATATTGAAAAGTAAAATCATCTTCATTCTATTATTTAATAATCTATTATTTGATTAGATGACTACTAATGTAGTGATGTTTAATAGAATAACTATATTGAAGGTTTGTTTCTCTTTTTGTGCCACCAATCCATGTGCAACATGGAGGCATTATGCATCCGTACTGCATTATATCATAGTACATGTATATTGAAAGGTCCATTATTCAACTCCAATGAGTAAACAAGTGCTTAAAAGTCAAAACCTGTCACAGTATAGTATGGATGAGTTTTTATTATTTAAATGATGTATAGTTAATACTTAATATTATAACGAATAATTGGACACGGTTTGTACGCGAGGATAATTATATCCATAATAATTCTAGAGTTAGTTATTATTTAAAAAAATTCTAAAGTAAATTATCCCTCCTTTTCGTATTTAATTATATATATATTATAATATTTTTTTTTTAAGGAATATAAAATACATTCAAGACAAAACTATTAGTTTCTTTTAATTTCAATGTCAATGATAAGAAAAAATTGATTGTTTTATTATTAAATTACTGATTTAGAATATAAAATACATTTTTAAATACCGATATTTTGTTGGTTTTAATATTTTTTAAAATTCTATATTTTCTATTGTTTCATATTTTATAATAATCTTTAAAAATATATTAATGATATTGTATATCAAAAATAGAAAGAAAAAAAAAGATTTGAATTTTGATTATAATAATATTAATTCACACGATTTTTCAATGTTGTGTGTGCATTAAATTTTCGTTACTAAACTATTTTTTTTTACAAAAATAAATGGTATTAATTCATTGAAATTTATAAAGTAAATCGATTCAATGCAAATTTGGTAAAAATAAAAAGATGAATTTGTGAACAAGCTCCATGTTAATAGCATAAAAGGGGAACGTAATTTAAGCATCTCTTGAAGGGTAGTGTAATTTACTTATAATTAATTCTATCAAAAGAAATGATTATATTCTAAATAATTCTAATTATGCTTAATTGCTTTTTGATTACTCAAATCATGTTTAATTGTTCTTAAATTTTTATTATAGAGAGTTCAACGCGAAACTCGCATTCACTAAGTGCAAATAAGTTAGAAATTGCGGTTTCAATTCTGCATCCCACTATATCAATGTCATTACAATCATATACTTTATCTATCTTATGTCACATTCAATTTTGCTGGGTCACAAGGAGAGTTTGGGGGATCATCCACATTAGAACAAGAACAACACACATGTTAGTTGCATATTATATATTTACCAAAAACCTTAAGGCATCAAGTTCATTGGATTCCCTCAGTTATAAAGTTTTCAACCTTCACTCTTTCAAACAATGGATGACTTAACTACAATTGTTACTATTCTTGTGAAATAAATAAGTGCTGTGTGGAGTAAGGAGTACTAGTTTTGAAGTGTTTTAATGTGGAGTAGTATTAAATAATTGAACCCACCAAACATTACATTATTTAATTTATATTTCCAAATATTTAATAATGGAACAATTATTTGACTAAAAGAACACATCAATTATAACATTAGGAGATTAGAAGCTTTTCTTTAAATACCCTCTCTTTGTACCAAAATAAAATACCCTCTCTTGCATTAGAATTCATTGCAACACAAATAGTCACTTGTGTATATTAAAGAGAAAACAAATATGCATATCTTAAATTCTTTTTTGAAAAAGTTGCAACACCTTTGTAGCACATCACTTCAAAGAATTGCATGTCAAACCAAATCAATTTTTTTCTTAGCAGCATGTTTTTGTCGCTTCATCCTCCTAAGAGCAAACCCATTATGGGTTCAAATTGTATATTTCACATCTCTTTCAACTTTGGGTTTTGGATTTCTCAAAGTTCTAAAACCTTTAGGTGAAACACCTAAAAATTTAGATTTGTTCTTCACATCCATTTCAGCCACCACAGTTTCAAGCATGTCCACGGTTGAAATGCAAAATTTTTCTAACCCTCAATTAATCATCATTACCATCTTAATGTTCATAGGTGGTGAAGTTTTTACATCAATGGTAGGACTTTTTTTCATTAGGTCAAGGCTCAAAACTGAGCTAGATAAAATTGCTTCTTCTCATGCACGTCTTGCTTCTATAAACACTTTCAATATTGAACAAATTCATCTTGAAGTTGAAATGGTCACAAATGAGGTACACAATAAATCACATGAATCTTTGCACAATAAATCACATCAATCTTTGCACAATATGTCGCATGAATCTTTGAGTACAACAAATGAAAATTTGAGGTATTTGTCTATGAAATATTTGGGTTATGTAGTTTTTGCTTACTTTTTAATTATTCACATTATAGGTGTAATTGGGGTGTCTATTTACCTTGCAATTATTCCTAGTGCTAAACAAATACTTAAAAACAAGGGTCTAAAAATGTTCACATTTTCTGTTTTTACTATAGTTTCAACATTTGCAAGTTGTGGATTTGTTCCAACAAATGAAAACATGGTTGTTTTTAGAAAGAATTCAGGTCTTCTTCTTATGCTTATTCCACAAGTACTTCTTGGGAACACATTGTACCCTCCATGCTTGAGATTTTGTATATGGGTATTGGGAAAATTTTACAAGAAGAAAGAGTGTAGGTATCTTTTGAAACATTCTGAGGAAGTTGGTTACAAACACTTGCTTAAGGGAAAACACTCTATCTGTCTTGTGGCTACTGTTTTTGGGTTGATTATGGTTCAAGTTACACTATTTTGTGCAATGGATTGGGATTCAGAAGGTTTGAAGGGGTTGAATTTTTATCAAAAAATGATTGGTGTATTGTTTCAAATTGTGAATTCAAGACATACGGGAGAAACTGTTGTGGATATCTCAAATCTATCACAAGCTATCTTGGTATTGTTTGTGCTCATGATGTTAGTTTCTCTCACTTTATCTCTATCTTCACTATCCATCAATTATTATTACTCATATTATTGATTTAAATCATACGAACCCACATATGTGATACAAGTGGTAAATACTTGAATCTCTTGGCCATTTTATCCGACAATCCATCTTGATTGATACATATAGAAAAATATTCGTTGTGCGTGATGATATATTTGATTTTTAAAAAAAATAGTACTCACATACAATACATGCATGGCCTCAATCATATCATTTTTTAAATTGAGGATATCATTTACGTACAATTGCATAGACTAATTGAGTTTTAACCATGTTTTATAGTTGTTTGATTATTCAAAAATTTAGAACAAATTACATGTTAGGTTTAAGCTTCTTTAAAAAAAAAATATGTTAGGTTTAAGCTGTGGATTTTTATTCACCGGGTTAAAGTTGAGCCTTGTAAAACCTATTTTCACCCTACTAGTAATATTTTTGAAAAAGTGCGATTATTCTTTTTCTGATTAATTTATAATCGGTTTTTGAGTTAAAAATTAGAAAAACAATTTTATGATTTTGATGAACTTGTTATTACTATTTAATTTCATTTAAATTACTATGGCAACTACCACTTTTGTCCTTACTTCCATGCCACTATCATCATCAATGCTTCTCTACAAACATTTTTCTTCTCTCAAAGTTTATTTTAAAACTAAACATTTTTATCTCTTAATTTAGGTAAACATAATATAGGCATATATACCTGTCCAGCAAATCTCATAATATAGGCATATGATAAAAAAAAAAAATTAAACGAAGTGTATACAGTGATAGTCAAATTCAAAGCATATGCTGCAGATAAATCTACTTACCTTCCACAAAATGATAATACTATTTAACTTGAACGAAGTTACATGAACAACCTTGCATGTTTCAACTTTTTTAAAATAATAAAAAATTGCATTATTGCAGCATGGTAGCAGTCGGTTATACTACTAAAATAATGTCGATTTCACTTATTTCCTAATAAATTAAAGAAGGCCTAGGTTTTATCATTGAGCCCCATGATATCTGTTTTTTATATCTGTTGTCACTCTCCTAATCATTTTAATTTTTAATTACAATGATTTTGCATAATTTGACCACTCCTTCCTATATATGATTTCTCTCATTTTATTGATTAATCTTGTCAACCCTAGCTACTTCATAATCCAATTATTGCTAATTAAGAAGAAAAGAAAGAAAATCAAGGAAGTACTAAGAATATTCCTACCTAATTACAAAATGTTACAAGAATTGAGAGGTTATTCCTACATAAAAATTACTCAAAATGTGCTATGCAATTCTTCTTAAAAAATGAACATTGTTGTTTCTTCATGTGTACAGGTACCTTCCTCCTTACACCTCATTCCTCCCATTGAAAAGTGATGGGAAAAACTCAGAAAGAAGTAAGAGGATGAAAAAGATAAGGGGAAAAGTTACAGAGAATTTGATATTTTCTCAACTCTCCTATTTAGTCATATTCATCATTCTAGTGTGCATAACTGAGAGGAAAAAATTGAAGGAAGATCCTCTCAATTTCAACGTTTTGAATATTGTTGTTGAAGTTGTAAGGTTAGATTTCTGTTAATTCCATTATTCATTAACGTTATCTTATTAACTTTTACTCAAAATAATAAAATTATAGGTACATTTTGAAATTCTAATGAAAACCTTGATTTATTTTAATTGTAAATATTGAATTTTTCTATATTATAACATATATTAATAAATATTGACATATCAATTTTCTTAAATACATATTAAAAATTAGTATAATTGTACAAGTGTGAGTTATATGTCACATTTCAGATAGAAAATTAGAGGTATGATGCTTTATAAGTGAGAAAACCAATAAACTCATATAGCTTTAAATTTTTAGATTAAATTGTGGCGCTCTCTCACTTGTGTGTTGCTCTGACCTAATTTGGGTGGTCCCTCTAGCTCTTCTGTATCAATTTGAATCGGTCGCAATTGATATATTGTTACTGATGATATGATAACTAATGACCCAATAATAAGAACTACATATATAGCAAATAGCAAGGACTACTATTATTTACATCCATACATTCCAATACTTTCATTTACATAATTCATTTTCAAAGCTAGGCATGATTAATTACGTAGTTTGATTTTGTTTAGAAGGAAAGACATCTAATTTGATTTTTAAGTTTTTTTACACGATATCATAATTTATAGGTTGAATATTTTGCATAAAAAAATTGATAGGTTGAATATTATAATAATTCGTTAAAAAATAATTGCATGAACTAGTGAACATATTCTCGACAAAAATATTAAAAATTTAGTGAGGTAGATAATGTAGTCACTCCAATTAAATCTAAAAAATAATTAAAAGAGTAGGCTCAATAATGTTGTATTTTATTGAGACTATCATGTTACTTGTTGCACTTCAAATCAATACCTCATTAATTCGAGAATACTGTACGTGGCAGTATGAGATGCTTCTTACTTGGTCACATAAGCTTATCATATTAAAACCTCATTAATATTAACTACCTCTTATTCTATAAATAAATACAACACATCATGATTCAACTTGGCCATATATAGCAATTGATGTGGCCAAAAAAGCCAATTTTTTCTTTAGGAAAAAAAGTGACAAGTTAAAATGAAGTGGAACCTTTGACCCAAAAGATGAAGAAAAGAGGTAGAATCTGTAATTGTATATCGACAATAATAATCTATGATTGAGGATAAAGAGATTGAAGTCTTGATTTAAACTTAAAAAATAAATAATAATAATAATAATTAACAACTAACTATTAACATAGATCTCGTTAAAAAAAAACACTAACATTTAATAACAAATTTTAATTAGTTTGGATAAACTCAATTAATTTCAACAAGATTTCATTATTCATTATTTATGTGGGTTAGGCTCAAGTTGTTAATTTTGTATATTAAGTATTAACACATATGCATGTGTATGGTAAACAGTGCGTATGGAAACGTAGGATTTACTATGGGATACAGTTGTGAACGACAATTACATCTAGAGATAAATTGTGAAAACAAATGGATTGGATTTGTTGGGAAATGGAGTGATGAGGGTAAGATCATTCTCATACTTATTATGTTGTTTGGAAGGCTTAAAAAATTCAACATGGATGGAGGCAAGCCATGGAAACTTCTCTGATTCATCATCAATTTCACATATCACTTGTGCCTTAAGATAACCAATGAAAATTAATTGTGTGGAAAGCTCATTCCAAATATTCCATGCAATGTAAGCACTTCAATTTCTATATATGTATATTATGCAGATAATTCTCTGCAATTTTTTTATGCCAAAATACATATTAAAAGAACAACAATGTTATTTGCACGACACTTTTTTATAGCAAAGTCCTCATGAATTATCGTCGACCCAATTAAATCATGTAATGGTCTGACCAAAAAAAATAAATCATGTAATGGTCGGAAAACATGGAGTAGTGGCAAGGTTGATCTTTAAAATTTTGGAGCCATGAACGAAACAACAAAATAGTGCCCTTTTCACTATTCCAATATTTTTCTTCTTGCATTTTTTGTTGTAAAAGATTCATTTATAGTCAAAGTTTCTTAAAAAATATATTTATTTGGGAACTTCTATGGTACACTCACAATTTTGAGTGTACCGGTACTCTTGTTTCACAAAATTTATAAATTAACGATCACTTTAATAAAATAAAAAGGTATTTGTTAATATTTATATTTTTGAAAACATCATTTCATTGTTTATAAGGATCATATTAAAAAATTTACATTTTGTCATAAAAAATAATCAATATTCATTGTTATGAGTAATAAAAATTCTTAAAAATTAAATTTTATTGCGTCGAAGCTTTTGGTAAATAAAATTTAATTATCTTAGTTGTCAATGATAGAAAATAATTATTTTTCTTCAAAAAAACAACTCATTTATTATTAATTTTACGATTTGGTGTACCATAGAATTTGCCTATTTTCAATAGATCTAATCATAAAGAATTAAAAATAAATATATCTATATAGTACCAACTACTAAGTAAAAATAATAATTTTGATGCCCTTAAAAAAATAGTGCTATGGGTCACTGCCCCTCCCGCCCACTTTTAGGGTCACCCTTGAGCAGTGGGATACATTGAGGTCGGACTTTTAATTGTGTAACACTTAATTGTCTTCGTGATCTTCTTATGATTTTATTTTTCGCAATGTTAAGCATTTTCTTTACAAGAATCCTACAAGTGGATTTTATTTTATTTTATAAAGATAAATATATGGATAACTTTATTTTTTTTATAAAAAAAAATGGCTAAACAATATATTCAGGACAAAATGTTGCAAGAACAGGGATCGCATTGCATGACATAAAAGGGAATAAAAACAAAATTACATGTCGACCACCAAAAACAAAAAAAAAAACCCAAAACATGCGGAAAATACACACACCAAAAGAAGGTGGGGTTTAGCATTCTGAGCTCCAAAACAAGGAAAAGATTTGTGCACCATGCAAAAGTTGTGCATATAAGAGCTGAAAGCAATTCTGAGCCATTGATATATTAATATTACATTCGAACGGTTCAGATTTATTGCAAAAGTTGGAAAGGTGACCTGCTGGTTGTTGTTGGCGCGGGTCCCATGGATGGAATAAAGTTGAGTATTTTAATTGTTATTTTTGGCAAGTGATGTATTGGGCTTATATTACAAAACCAGGCCCAAGCTTAAAACAAAACAACCCATAATATAATAAATTTATCAATAGGTTTTGGTAGAAGGAAATTTAGTTATTTTCCTTAAATCATAATATAAATTAAATAAACAATAAATTATATTTATAACAATAAATCATATTTTTAAATTAAAGATACATTTAATCGAAAAAGAATATAATTTGTTAGAAGTTTTATTTTTCTTTTCGATAAATTTAGAATATTGGATTTTTAGATAATTGGATTTTATTTTCGATAAATCATATTTAAAGTTTAGATAATTGGATTTTTTTTTCTTTTCAAAAATTTAGAAAATTTAATAATTGGATAAAAATTTAGTAATTAAATTATTTTTTATTTTTCGAAAAATAAGATAATTGTATAAAAAGACAGTTTAGTCACTATTATAAACAAAATATAATCTTTTAGGTTTATTTAATAAATAGTGTGTGAGATGTATATTAAGGACCACATAGATTAATTATTGAATAAATATAAAATGTCAAATTTTGCTTATTTTGGTGACCAAAGTGTGTACAATATTGTTGGATGGGTCAAGCTAAATGGACATTAAAATACCCAAAAAAAAATTGTATTTTTATTCTTGAGTTTATTTAATTAACGTGGTATTATCTTATTTTCATTTCAATGTGTTTAAAAAATAATTGTAATTTGTTATCTATATTGAATTTATAAATTAGTTTTATAATAATAACGATAAAAATAATTAATTACAATGAACGTAGTGAATATATTGATTAATCAGTTAACATTTACCTAGGTACTTTCCCTGTAAGATTCTTCTTGTTAGTTAAGAGTTATCGGTTTGATTAGTCGTTGTGACCTCTTGATTTAGCTATTAGCAGTCTTCCAAGCAGTTTGGGTTGAAAACTATTATCGTTAGGATTAGAGTTACAAGCTTTAGCCGTTAAAGAGTTTGATTATTCATTGAACGTTCATGTAAGTACTTTGACTCCAAGATTCTTTCAGTTAGGTTAATAGTTGTAAGTTTGATCAGTCGTTTTTGTAACAGGCCGATTTTCGCTAGAATTATTTTCAATTGTTTTAATATGTGCTTGTTTGCGAATATTATCATTGGGTGCATTTTTATGGTTTTCGTGTTGGGAGGGTAATTTAGTAAATTCATGGTGAAGATTATTTTTAGTATTTCAAGTGAGAACCATTATTTTACTAAGTTACTAGTGTAGTGGTTAGTTGTGAACCGGTAAGTGATCGTTGTTATTATTTTACTGTTAAGTGAGTAGAAACATTTTTCAATTAGTAAATGAGTGAGTTAAGCCCACTAAGGCATTAGGGTTAAGCCCATTTGAGATGAGCCTATATAAACTCTTGTCTTTAGAGAAAATAGGTTTTCATTTCATTTCATTTCATAAGAATTTGAGAGAGGTGGAGAGAGAAAGTTCAAGAGAAGAGGAAAATGGTTAGAAGGGAGAAAAGCTTGAAGACCCAAGAGGTGATAGAGATTCTATGAGCTAAATTGAAGCTTTTGCTAAGATTATTGCTTATTGAGGTAAGGGGGTTAGATTTCAATCATAATCACTTAGTTGTAATTTTTCCCTAATTGTATGCTTAAGTGCTTAATTGAATAAGTGATTATTTTTCTCTTAGTTGTTGAAATTCGTGCTCTTGTTATGATGATATGTTTGAGTACATGAAATTGGTGATAATTGAATTGTTGTTCGTGAAATTGCATGTTCATAGTATGTGAAAAAGATATATTGTGAATTGTACTCTAATTGTTGAATTATGCTATGTTGTTGTTGATTTGTGATGAGAATCATGTTTAATTGATGTTGTTGTTGTTAAGAGATATTGTTGTTGATGATTCATAGCTTGGGTGTTCATAAATCATGAGTTCGTGATGTGAAATAAGTTGTTGTTGTTGGTTTTGTGAAAATGGGTTGATTTGGTGAATTATGTTTAAATGACATTTGTTTTCATGTTTGATGTGTTCTCGAAAGCCCTTTTAAGTGCTAAGACCTGTAAACAAACTTTGGAAACTTATTCGGGCGTTGGGAGATCAAAATTGGGAATTTTGGGTGAAAAAGGGTTGAAACCCGAACGTTTTCCTACATAACTAATAACTGTTCGCTTAAGCGAACGGTAAGCGAACAATCACAGTAAGTTCTGGATCTTGGTCGCTTAAGTGAACAGTAAGCGAACAGCTATTGTAAGCTTCTGGAACTTGGTCGCTTAAGCGAACGGATGGTCGCTTAAACGAACTAGCCCATTTTCAGCAACTTTTGATTTTCGTTCCCGGCTTTAGGGGGACAATCCAAGCTTTGTAAAACACTTATTTCAACTTGTTTAATCTCTGTTTGTACTCCTAAACCTACTGGAACATGATTTACTCATTCAAACTTGGGATTTTCTATTTTGGTTGAAACTTGAACTTTTGATAATTTCGGATTTTGTCGGAAATGAACTTTGGTGAACTAATAAGGATTACAAGTTTGGTCTACAGTCCCTATGGACTTAGGCAAGACTTGTAAAGTTGGTTAAATGTCTTAATCATGTCAAACTTGATTTTCGGGTGGGAATGTGGAAAATGTGAACTCGAGATTTTCTCATTCGAACTTAGGCTAATCTTTGAACTAATGTTTAATAGTTCGTAAGTGGCTTAATATTGATTAAGATTGATTTGTGAGTTTTTCAAACTTGAATAAGTTACCTTTTTTTTGAAAATTATCAATGTTGGCCGTTTTGCCACTTGATACGGACTTTGTCGAAAACGATTCTTTAAAGCCAATTACCTTATAAATCTTTCGTGACTAGCTTTATATGATTAAATGAAGATATGTAAATGAATTGTTAGATGTTGAATATGATATTTATCATAAGGTGTTTTATTTTCTCTTTACTTGGAATATGAGAAGTGTTTGGAGTGGTGGGACTATATTATATAGTTGATGTTGATTATTGATATATATATATCAATTGATGTTGATAATTATTGATAATTATGATGACCATGTGATGATGACTCTTAATTGAATTATGACTTGATTGTTGTGTGAACGTAAATACTTGATAATGCAATTGTTGTTGAGGTGATCAATATAATTGGAGGTTATCCTTTATATTGTTGTTGAATATTATGAGGTGATTTTGCAATGTTGAGTCTTGATGTTGTAAAGGAGGGTTACTCTTTTACTTCGGTGATAATGTAAGACGGATGTGAAATCTTACATACGATATTTTTGTTGCATCGAAGGTGACGACCTTGAGGTGATTTGGTACCACATGCATATATGTGTCGGGAATAGGCGCATAGCATAATTGGCATGAGTCTTAATTGTTTACATGTGAATGATGATTGTTGATGAAGACTGTGTTTGATGAATACATACTTGTGATATTTGGAATTGTTGCATGAATGTGTATATGGAAGTTATTTGCTCATGATTAATTAATTGATACTTGATTTGATTCATTTATGTCAAACTTTTTTTATGGATTATGATTGATGTAAAGCTTACCCCCCAGTGGTTTTGACCGCCTACCTGTCTATATGGATGGGTAGACGACGTGCAAGATTAGTTTGCTTTTGGTGAGTTGCTTGGTGATTGCTTGGATAGCGGGAGCTATCTCCGTTATCGTTTCCTTTGAGTCTTAGGGTAGGCTCTGATCTAGGTTTTCTGTCTTATGACTATTCTAGATTGTTTATTCTGGATTTATTTATGTTGTGGAGATTTTCCCATTTGTCGGGATTTAGAGAATTTTTATGATGATGTATTTTGATCTCATGGCATGTATACTTTTTAGGTGTATGGTTTATATCTGCTGCAAATGTTGAGAATTTTTAAATATGCCTGTTGTTTGGACTTTGTTGATGACGAGGCGTCTATTTTTTGAATATTTATATTATTCGCGTGTTTTATCGCTTTAATAGAAATAGGGCGTTACAGTTTTGAAATCTTGGAAGTAGTTTAGGTCAAAGAATCTTGTCAGTAGGGTTAGAGTAGCAAGCTTGGTTAGTCAATAAATAGTTTGATTAGTCAGTGAACGTTCATCCAAGTACTTTAACTCTAAAATTATTTTAGTTAGGTTAAGAGTGTGTTTGATCAGTTGTGTTGAAGTCTTTGTAGTAGTTTAGGTCAAAGAATCTTGTCATTAGGGTTATAGTTTTTGTAGTGCCTTCTTTGAAATATTTGATTGTTTTAATAAGTTTAGAATATATTTATATGATTATGTGATTTATTAAGTGACTTATTTTTTTATTTAATGGAATAGGATTTGAAAATAAAATAAGATTAAAGTTGTGGGGGCTGTTTTGGAAATTAGATGAGTAATATTTTGTTATGTTATATGTTGGTATTTATTAGTATAATATATATGTTATTTGGTTTAGAAATATATATATTATTTGTTATAGAGATATATTTGTTATTTGTTATAGAAATATATTTGTTATAGAGATATATTTGTTATTTGTTATAGAAATATTTTATATTATATATATATATATATATATATATATATATTAGAATAGAATATTGAGACTTGTAGGGCATATTTGGAATTAAGAGAAAATAAGTAGGTTAAGGATTTATATAAAAGTGGAGAGTTAGAATTAGAAAATAAGGATTACGTGCAAACTGCTTTTGGGAGAAAAAGGGAGAAAGTGAGAAACTAAGAGAAGTGAGAAGTTAGAGAAAAACAAGATAAGAGAAGAACCAAGAGGAAAGGCTGCCGATCGTTAATCTTAAGGTAAGGGTGGGACTAACATTCAATAATCTTGAGTCTATGATTCTGAAAATTGTATTTAACATGTTGTAGGTTTAGTTTTTGAGAATTTGAGAATTAGGGTTAAGAGTGATGATTGTGATGATTTTGAATGAAAGTGAAGTTGAATAATATATGTTGCTTTTTCTGATTTTTCTTTTCATCTCTGCCCCGAATTTGAAATGAAAACTGGTATTGATTGGTACAGAATTGGTCTTAGGTGTAAACATGAAAGTTGTAGGTATGGATGTTAGCTTTCTAATGTCGTTGGTTTGACTTCAAAATGATTTATAGAACTTGAGTTATGGTCAAATTACTGCACATAGATCACAGTGAATAATTGAATATGATTGATGAATTAGTATATGTATGTATATGTTTGTGAATACGATATTGTTCATGATTGATGAAGTGTTATATGTATATATGATGTTTTAAGATGTTGATTACCATTTGATGTTGTTATATTGTGATATAATTATATATGCATTACTTGAATTATATGTGAATAATTGAGACGTTGTTGACTTGCATTTGATATTATTATGTCATGTTGTTTTTGTATACTGCTGTGTTGCTGTTGTTATTTAACTAAGCTGCACGAGTCGGTCTAAGTTGATTAAGATGTTGATGATGATGTTCCAAATTATTGGACTATTTAAGAGGTCGTTGAATTAAGATGTTTAAGAGGTCGAGTCCATGCATTAGCATTCAGCGATTGGGGCTTGATGCTCTGGAAGTATAATAATACTCAAATAGTGATTGGGGCTTGATGCTCTGGAAGTATAATAATACTCAAATAGCGATTGGGACTTGATGCCCCGTATTGGTACCACATGCATATAAGAGGTCTAAGTTGCATAGTCGAGTTGAAGTTGCATTGTCGAGTCAAAGTCGTTGTTGATGAATTATCATCCATGAGTTGTTAAGTTGTTGTTGAGTTGTCTTCTATCCATCTGTTGTTAATGAAGTACTTATGAATAATTATGATTATGACATTGTTATGTTGTTTGTGATATTGATTATGATGATATTTACGATGTGATGATTATGTTGTTATGATGCTTATGAAAATTGATTATGATGTTGTTTATGATATTGATATGATGTTGATTATGATATTGTTATATGTGATTAATATGATGTTTATGTTGTTATAAGATGATGTTTATGATGTGATGATTATGTTGTTATATATGATGAATATGATGTTAATGATGATTAGAAGTTGATTGATGATTTAATGAAGTATTACATGAAGTATTATTATTGCTAAGTGATGAAGTTTAAGTTGTTAAATGTAATTGATGAATTATATGCTTAATATTATTATTTGTGAAATCTCACCCCTTCTATGTTGCCCACCATGGGTAACTTGCAGGTAACCAAGAATAGTTGATGTCGTGTGAGGTTTCTCTCTCGTGTGTCTTAGGTGCTCTGATACGTAACGGGATGAGAATTTTGTTGTTGCTTTCTATTCCTTACGTATTGCTTAATGAAGTTTATGACTATGTTTTTAGATTGGATTTTTATGTGACATTTACGAAGAGGCCTTCGTGCCAAAGACTACTATTTTTAGAAGTTGAAATAAATTCCGCTGCGAAGTTTTGAATATTTATGTTGATTGAACTTTGAAGGAAAATTAGTTAATTATTCCATGTATGATCTTTTAGAAGTGTAGCATCCGTTTATATGTGAATTACTCTGATTATCTTTATGAAATTTTTATCTTGGGAAAACGGGGTGTTACAGTTTTCATTAGGGTTAGATTTGTAAGCTTGGTTATTTGATAACAAGAGTTTGATTAGTAATTAAACGTTCATCCAAGTACTTTGACTCCCAAATTCTTTCGGTTAGGGTAAGAGTTGTAAGTTTGATCGGTCGTTCTAAAATCTTAGAAGTAGTTTAAGTCAAAGAATCTTGTCATTAGGGTGAGAGTTGTCAGTAGGGTGAGAGTTGTAAGTTTGGTTAGTCGATAACAAGAGTTTGATTAGTCATTGAACGTTCATCAAAGTACTTTGACTCCAAGATTCTTTCAGTTAGGGTAAGAGTTGTGAGTTTGATCAGTCGTGCTGACATCTTTGAATTAGTTTAAGTCAAAGAATTTTGTCATTAGGGTGAGAGTTGTCATTAGGGTGAGAGTTGTAAGCGTGGTTAGTCGATAACAAGAGTTTGATTAGTCATTTAACATTCCTCCAAGTACTTTGACTCCAAGATTCTTTTAGTTAGGGTAATAGTTGTAAGTTTGATCAGCCGTTATGACATATTTGAAGTAGTTTAGGTAAAATAAGATTGTCATTAGGGTAAGAGTTCTAAGATTGATTAGTCAATAAATAGTTGGATTAGTCATTGAACATTTATCCAAGTACTTTCACTCCAAGATTCTTTTAGTTAGGGTTTTGATTAGTCGTTCTGACATCTTTGAATTAGTTTAGGTCAAAGAATCTTGTCATTAGGGTGAGAGTTCTAAGATTGATTAGTCAATAAATAGTTGGATTAGTCATTGAACATTTATCCAAGTACTTTCACTCCAAGATTCTTTTAGTTAGGGTTTTGATTAGTCGTTCTGACATCTTTGAATTAGTTTAGGTCAAAGAATCTTGTCATTAGGGTGAGAGTTGTTATTAGGGTGAGAGGTGTAAGCTTGGTTAGTCGATAACAAGAGTTTGATTAGTCATTGAACGTTCATCCAAGTACTTTGATTCCAAGATTCTTTTAGTTAGGGTAAGAGTTGTGAGTTTGATCAGTCGTTCTAAAGTCTTTGTAGTAGTTTAGTTCAAAGAATCTTGTCATTAGGGTTAGAATTGTAAGCTTGGTTAGTCGATAAATAGTTTGATTAGTCATAGAATGTTCATCCAAGTACTTTGACTCCAAGATACTTTCATTAATGGTAAGAGTTGTGAGTTTCACCAGTCATTATGACATCTTGGAAGTAGTTTAAGTCGAAGAATCTTGTAATTAGGGTGAGAGTTGTAAGCTTGATTAGTCGATAAAGAGTTTGATTAATTATTATTTGAATATTTTTAGCAAATAAATATATTTACATCGATCCAATTTCTATTCAACCAAACAATCTTTATAAACAAACATACCATATAAATCTTTTACTAATTTCCACAACTTTGTTCCTTCTACTATGGTTGGACTTTATTTGATTTTCCTTTTCAAATTCATTATTTTTTTTTTAATTTCCACAATTTTGTTTTTTCTATTAGGGTTGGACTTTATTTGATCTTCCTTTTCAAATTTATCATTTTTCTAATTTCCACAATTTTGTTCTTTCTACTAGGGTTTGACTTTAATTGATCTTCCTTTTCAAATTTATCATTTTTCTAATTTCCATAATTTTGTTCTTTCTACTAGGGTTGAACTTTATTTGCTATTCCTTTTCAAATTCATCATTTTCCTAATTTCAACAAATTTGTTCATTCTACTAGGTTGGACTTTATTTGATATTTCTTTTCAAATTCATCATAGTATATAGAGCACATAAGAGCTTAAAGATGTTATTTTCTTTATTTTTTTTGAAGGAGGTTATTTAGTTTATATATAGTCTAGATTACGTGAAACATATTAACCAAAAAAAATGGTGTTATTTTTTTAAAAATAAATAAATAAGGGAATGGTTTATTTTTTATTTTTTAATAAATGTAATGAATTGAACATTAACTAAAAGAACTTAATTTCATTTTAATTATTGTTTTTGGCATAATCATATTACTACTCAATTTCTCTTTTCCTCTTATGCTAAAATAATCAAATTTCATCTCCTTTCAATTTCACTTTCCCTCTTATGTCAAAATAATTAAATTTCATTTCCCTCTTATGCCACTATTTTCACAAAGTCTCAAATTGAATCAAACTAGATTTTATGTTTTCTATTTTTCTTCTCCAAATCAAAACCTAAAAACCCTTCATTTCCCTCTTCAATCCTTCTCTCCCTTCCCCAAATCAAAATCTGAAAGTAGAAGAAAGAAAGAACAAAAGCCACACCGTATTTTCTTCTTCCTCTGTTGTTGTAGTTGTTTTACGACTCTTCCTTATTCTTATTTCTCCCTTTTTTCGTCACCATTGTGCCGGAGTTCACCTCTACTGCGCCGGGAAAGTGGTTGACAGTCATTTACTTCATATTTCTCCTTCTAAAGTGTATTGTAGGAGTTTTGTATACACATTTTCGAATTATGTGCTATAGGAGTATGAAGTTTCAATAATATGGGTGAAAGATGAGTACCTAGTGGAATGGAGATGTTTTGATTTTCAATACCTACCATTGGTGGTTTCACACAGGACAGATTCCTAAGTGGACATATATATCCCTCACGAGCTTGGAAAGCTTTCTTCTTTACTTGAACTTTCATTTTTATTGGTATTTGTTGTAGTTTTCAGGAGTCATCTATCCTTCTTGAGGGGCCAATTCCCAGTGACCTTAGCTTATGTACAAGCCTTACCGGCCTGTAAGCAACAAAACTTAAACTGTTAGTTTGTTATAAGGTTGTTAACAATTCATTCATGTCATGGATTTTTCTCCTCTCTTAGAAATGTCCATGGGAATAAGCTGAATGGAACAATACCTTCTACTCTTCATAGCTTCGAGAGTATGACTTCTCTGTAAGTTTCTCCTTGAGTTTTTTTTTTTTTTTTTTTTTTTGAACTCCTAATTCTATCATGCATAAAATGTAGGAGACTTGAAAACAATGACTTAACTGGGGACGTGACGTCGCTTGTAAACTGTCGTAGTCTCTCTCTGCTGTGAGTTTAGCCTTTTAGAATTGTACTATAGCTATAAACCTTTTAGAATTGTACTTTGTTCAGTAAATGGAGCCAGCAAATTGAAGACGGAAATACACATATATTTTCAAATGTGAGAGACGAAGTTATATACAAGAGTGAAATGCAAATGAATCATATCTTTAAAATAAAATGCATGCATCATATGCCAAAAAGGTCAAGTTTTCCAGATTTTGAAAAGCATTTTTTGAAGCCAATTTCTAAGAACTTTGAGAGATGATTAATATAGTTTCAATGTGCACATGAGGCTGGATCTTAGACTTGTTTCACCGTTACAACAAATATGTACTATTGTACGTTGATGAGGCGCACTTGTTAATATGTCCTGCACTTTTTGTGTACAATCCTGAATCAATGACTTAACCATATGAAATTTTGAAATGTAAGTTGCTTTTGGAATATGGTAATACTATGAAACACAAACTCATACACGAACACGAAACGGACACGTCAATAATTCATAAAAATGACATAATTCAATGTAATCATACGTATTAGTGCCGTGTCGGACATCATATATATCCGACACTGAGACATGTCTAATCAAAGGAGTATCTTGCTTCATATGGTGATTGACAAATATAAGTTGCAAACCCTTACTTTATATATGTGAAAAGAAAAAAAAAATCAGGAAATCAAGAAAAAGAAGAATATTTAGAAAATGACGATGTTCAAAGGATTGAAGTTCAAATCCCCGCGAAAGAAAAAAAATACCGACATAAGAACTGATATACTAACATTTATCTATCCAAATAAAAATGCTAAATAACACTAGAAAGACTAATATCCCAATCTAAACATGCCATGTCATCACAGTATAAAAGCTTGCTTGGAGGGCAATCTCCTGAGAGTGTATTGCTTCTAAATCTTGGATGTCTTAGATAAATAAATATGCAAGGGAAGATGATAACTTTAAGAGGAACAAAATATGTAACATGGATACAAACAACACAACACCAAAAATATGGATCCCTCCAACTGATCAGAAATTGTAGCTTTTCTAAAATGGTAGCTAATTGATCAACCCTTTTTTGTGCATTCCTGCCAATGACTCTCAACCTATCATACCTCCTTCTCAAATCTTCACCTCCAGTTTGAGTTGGAAAGAAATCAAGTTCTTCTTCTAAATCATCAGAATTTGTTGTATCAGCACCAGATAATATAATGTTGCATCTATGTGACAAGGATGCTCATGCTTTTTGAAATTATAATTATCCAAACCAATCTTGAAAAGATAGAAACTCACCAAAGGTATCATTGGCTCTGGATACAAAAGCACACATAAGCAAAAAATATGAAAAAGCACTGTTTCACCAAGTTCAACATTTTTGTGGATTCTTGCAGCACCAAGAAGCGCCCCTCAAACGGATCCATCAGCTTCAAATGGAATGGAATTCATAAGTTCCACCGCTTCATTTAGTTTCCCTAATTTCCAAGGATATCAATCATGCAAGCATAGTGCTCTTGTGTTGGTTTGATTCCAAACTTTTCCTCCATTGTTTCAAACTAGCGTGATTGCATGTACAGAGAACACACTAATGTAATATGGTTTGGTGACACGCAATCTTTAAGCATTTGATTTGACCGTGCCATTCATAAGCACGACCGTGCGCATGAAATTAGGCATTATTTCCCCAGAATTACAGTAAGTTATCGCACGGCCGTGCCAAAATACCGCACGGTCGTGCGTCTGTCCAGACCAATATTTCTTCCTGAGCTACCACTGAGAAGTATACTGAGTTGTATCATAATGTATTAAAAGCAGCAAACACGAAAGAGAGTCCTAGTATTCAGCAAGCATATACAATTATAAATCCTTTAATATGATAAAGAAAGTCTTATACATATCTTTAAGTTTAAAGACTGCATAAATCAACAATGAGATTTAATGAATCCAAATCTAGAAACCAAACTAAGTTGCAATCTCCAAACTTCAATGAAAAGTGAAATAAAATTGAACAATGCTGTTAAAGAAGACGAAATTTAAGTTGATGGGTAGATTGATGGTGAGTAACAATTTCTGAAAATCTAAACTTTAATGGAGAGTGTTGTATTTTCATGGTGCTCCGTGAGATTCAAGTGAAGGAAGAGGGAAAAGGAGATTGAAGTGAGGTTAAGGATGTGTAGTGTTAGTGTGAATTGCTACTCTGCTTTTTCAGATTTGAAGGTGTATTCAGCAAAAACAATAAAACCAATACTTTTTAAATATGGTTCATTTTATTATTGATTTAATTTTAGCAGGTAATCCAACCCCACCAAAACCGCCACTTGTCCAGAATTTTATGGGTTGTGCATGCTGCACAAATTTTTCCCTTATGCATACTAAATGCCACCGAAAAGAAACAACGCGATAAAAGACTCGAGACTCCGGTGGTAGTGAAAATGTCTTTAATATAAAAAAAATGCAAAAATTATACGGTTCACGATTGAACTTCTGTTGTATATGCCTTAAAAATTTTGATTCTGAAAGTGCTTGAGTTGTGCATACTACACAATGCACATGAAGGTTACGTGGCGGGCATGCACAAGTTTTCTATTTTTTTGGTTGGCAAGTTTTAAGGACCGGACGAATCCTATAAATAGACAGGTTGGGTTTAGGGTTTTGTAGAGTGGAAAAGGAAAATCTCTAGTGAGAACAAAATAGGGAACCTTTAGGAAATCAATAGGTTAAAGGTTGAGGTCTTTTTAGTAGATTATAGGGTTTGGAAATACCATTCAAAAAGTTAGAAATTAGGGTTTGTTCTTAAAGAAATTGTTGAAGACTAATTCCTTGTAACCCTTATACTTGTGTATGCTACTCAAAAATATGCCCTTGTGTACTCTAAACGTCACCCTAATTTATAATATTTTTGAGTTTACAACTTAATTTTTCTCTTAGTTTTACCTTAGCTTATTCATCAAAAGTTTATCCGCTACTAGCTAACTTATTTGTTACTTTTTGTCAAACAAATTGTTAATATTTCGTAAAAAAATATACACTCATTTTTTTATTTATTATAACCTTAAAATATCTGCACCCTGGTTCAAGGTCCTGAATCCGCAGCTGATTTAAAAAAAGATACATATCAGGCACATCAATGGTAACGTTAGCAGCATAGAAAACTTTACTTTAAATACCCTCTCTTGAATCGGAATTCATTGCAAGAAAGATTCAATTCTAAATTAAATACAAAAAAGCAGAGATGAATATCCTAAGCACTTCATGCCAAAAACTTGTGTGTCTAAGCAAATCAATATATATCTCAGCAGCATGTTTATATCGATTCATCCTCCTAAGATCAAACCCACTATGTGTTCAAATTGTATATTTCATATCCATTTCAACTTTGGGTTTTGGATTTCTCAAAGCTCTAAAACCCTTAGGTCAAACACAAAAAAATTTAGATTTGTTCTTCACATCCGTTTCATCCACCACAGTTTCAAGCATGGTCACGGTTGAAATGGGAATTTTTTCTAACACTCAATTAATCATCATTACCATCTTAATGTTCATAGGTGGTGAAGTCTTTACATCATTGGTAGGACTTTTTTTCATTAGGTCAAGGCTCAAAATTGATTTAGATAAAATCGCGTCTTCACATGCACGTCTTGCTTCTCGAAACCCTTTCATTATTGTTGATCGATTTCACCTTGAAGATGAAATGGTCACAAACGAGGTACACAAACATGAATCTTTGAGTACAACAAATGAAAATTTGAGGTACTTGTCTATGAAATATTTAGGTTATGTAGTTATTGGTTACATTTTATTTCTACATGTTATAGGTGTAATTGGGGTGTCTCTTTACCTTACAATTATTCCTAGTACAAAACAACTACTAAAAAACAAGGGTCTAAAAATGTTGACATTTTCTGTTTTTACTATAGTTTCATCATTTTCAAGTTGTGGTTTTGTTCCAACAAATGAAAACATGATTGATTTTAGAAAGAATTCAGGTCTTCTTCTTATGCTTATTCCACAACTACTTCTTGGGAACACATTTTACCCTCCATGCTTGAGACTTTGCATATGTGGATTAGGGAAATTTTACAAGAAAAGAGAGTGTAGATATCTTTTGAAGCATTCAGAGAAGGTTGGTTACAAACACTTATTACAAAGGAAACACACTATTTTTCTTGTGGCTACTAATTGTGGGTTGATTGTGGTTCAAGTCACATTGTTTTGTGTAATGGATTGGAATTCAAAAGGTTTGAAGGGATTGAATTTTTATCAAAAATTGATTGGTGTTTTGTTTCAAAGTGTGAATTCAAGACATGCGGGAACAAGTATTGTGGATATCTCAATTCTATCACAAGCTATCTTGGTATTGTTTGTGGTAATGATGTAAGTTTCTTGCACTTTCTTTCTTGTTTTTTTTTTGTAATTAATATAGGAAAATAAGGACACAAATATTTTGTATTGGAAATCGTATTTCAACTTTTTAGAGTTTAAAATTTATCATTTTCAATACATACGGAATCCCTTTAGTACTCGGGTGGACTTCGTCACCGAATACAAAAAGTTTAGTTTTATCTTCATTAACTTGTCCTCTTGGGGCACCCATTAATTAATATAAACATTCAACCAAACTTTAAAAAAACATAGGGCAACTCATTTGTTTGGGCTCCATGGCAAGGAGCTCCTTCCAAGGACGTACCTGGGGAATACCAGGTTCGATTCTCAGGGGGAACAACGTTTGGCCAGTGCACATACCTCTACGCATGAGCCAGATTAGTCGTCCACCTTTGATGGGTCGGAAACCAATGCGAAAGCAAAAAAAATAAATTAAATATTAAATTAAAATCATGACTTTATTAACATTTTTTCTGAGACAAATTTGATTGCTATTACTTGAAATATTTCACTTGGTATATGCATGGTGGAATTATTATTTTTTCTAGCATAAATTATAAGTTAATTTATTTTGAAATAAGAAGAATTCTATGAATGGCACTCCAACCCTCAAAATATTCATCGGAAGAAGAAATCTTTCTAAATTCTAATATCTTATCTTTGCTTTTTGGACAGTGAAGCACTACAATTTACAAACCCTTGTGCACATTATTTAGGGTATATCTTCTCTCATTTTATCTATTTTCCTGAAAAATGCATTGTCTCAGCTTGCTATCAGTCGGTTATATAATATGATAGTGTCGATTTCATTTATTTCATAGGATTAAAAGTTCCTAGATTTTTGATCATTTAGTCCCATGATATATATATGTCGTCCTCTCATAATCATTTCCAATTTTTCAATTACGATGATATTGCATAATTTGACTTCTCTTACCTAACTTTACTCTCATTACAATAAAAAAAAAAAAAAAAGGAAATGCTTATAAATAATTTTATATAAAAAAAATAGGGAAATACTTATTAAAAATTGTGTATTCAATATATTAAAACTTTAAAAAACATATTTTTTTTTTAAGAATTTTTTTACTTAAAACTAATCAATGATTTTCTATTTTAACTATATTCCATTTTGACTTGTTTTAACCCACTTGGACCCGTTGGTATTGACTTAGGGTTTCAGAGTGTGTTCCACCTCAAGGTCTCAAATTCGATTCTCCCGATGTCAATTTGTACGAACTAATTTAGTTTCTTAAAAAATAAAAATATAATATTTCTTAAATATAATTCATTTTGTATTTAGGGAACGTGTTTGAATGACCCCTAAAAGTATATTGTCTACCATAGCTAATATTGTTATCATAAAAAAAGTGTTGCTATTATTTCTAAATAAAACTCACGCACACAACTGTAAGGTCTTAAAATCAAATCAATTGAATGTTTCTAGCATAATAATATCAACATGTCAGTTTTTTTTTCTCCTTTACATAAATCAACATTGTTTGTTGAACTAAACTTTATCGATAAGTAATCAATTAAACAATATTTATCTTCGATTTTGAATAATAAAAGTGTACTAAGATTGTTCATCAATAAAAATAAATAACCATTGATATTTACTTGCTTTAATTTGTACTCGTGGTTAGGTACCTTCCTCCTTACACCTCATTCCTCCCATTGAAATATGATGGGAAAATTTCAGAAAACAGTAAGAAGATGAAAAAGAGAAGAGGAAAAGTTACAGAGAATTTGATATTTTCTCAACTCTCCTATTTAGTCATATTCATCATTCTAGTATGCATAACTGAGAGGAAAAAATTGAAGGAAGATCCTCTTAATTTCAACGTTTTGAATATTGTTGTTGAAGTTATCAGGTTAGATTTCAGTTCATTCCATTATTCATTAACAAAAAAAAAAAAAATTAAAATTGTAGGCACAATAATGTTGTATTTTATTGAGATTATCAAATGCACCTTACTTGGTCATATCATGATGTGGCCAAAAAGGCCCTTTTATTCTATAAACACAATTTCAAATTAAAAATATTCAGATACACTCACATAAAATAAAATATAAATTAATTATTTTTTATATGAATGTGTCTAATTTTTTTTTAATTTATGATTGTGACTATAAAAGAATTGTTCATAGACAATATAGTATAATAGTCTATTTATGACTATACATATAGTGCAATATTGTTTTTTGTGTCAAAGAAAAAATTGTTCATGGTTATAAGAAAGCTATTATCAAAATAAAAATGTTTTTGGGAAAAAAAATGAAGTTTAATAAAAAAATGTGTTTAAATAATTTTATTTTACAAGACGGTCTAATATACAGTTGTCTCATTTCAATCTCAAGTTAATCATTTGTATATGTATCTTTTGGGTGCATGTGTGTGGTAAAAAGTGCATATGGGAACGTAGGATTTTCAACAGGATACAGTTGTGAACTACAGTTGCATCCAGAGACAAATTGTGAAAACAAATGGATTGGATTTGTTGGAAAATGGAGTGATGAGGGTAAGATCATTCTCATATTTGTTATGTTGTTTGGAAGGCTTAAAAAATTCAATATGGATGGAGGCAAAGCATGGAAGCTTCATTGATTCATGATCAATATCAATTCTACACCAACTTCAATTTCACACATTCTCTATTTTTTATTTGTTTTTTTTTTTTTTTTGCAAAAGCAAACTCAACATATTTCATTGATAATCACCGATTGAATTTCAGATGGAGTGTATCATAAACTTGATGACTAGCGTATCCTAAAGAAACTTATCATAATGTGAAATTATAGCATCAAACTCAAGATTGAGAGTTAAGTATACTGAATATGTCATTCACAATTGATTTACAATCAAGTTCAATATACACATTAGTAATGTTCAGTTTAGCAAGCTAAATTGTAGCTTTTTTAATACCCAAGCTTCAGCTTCTTGTGGCGGTAGAATGCCATAAAGTATTGGCACAGATAAATTCACTTTCATATCCGTTCCAGAAAGTCTTGACACGGATATGCCATACCTACTCCAAACCATCCTTGGTCATTGAAAAATTGTTGCATTCACATTGTATTTCAGGTTTCATCCTAAACCCGCAACTTATTCGGCCTGCGAAGGAACATTTGTCGCGATCATGGACACACAACAATGTTATCCTAAAACTTATCATTTTGACGATGCCAAATGCACCACATCGCAAATAAGGATTAAAAATATGTGTTCTAGACAATTCAATTCTAATGTATTCTCGCAAGGTCAAAATTGAGGTTGCGGAATTCCAGCAAAGTCATTTTCTATATTTGGCAGAATAGTTTCTCAATTTCAGAAATTTGAAAAATTAGGTGTATACGGCAATCTAGTGGAGGTGGGAGATTTTTCAGGATCTCTTCATAAAAACTGGTTTCGTAGTAGTGTAGTGTCATGAACAAACTTTGGCTCTACAAAAATTGTGGGGTAGGGGTCAAATTTGAAGTGTATGAAGTAAAAAAATAAAAAAAATATGACTATTATTTTTTCAATCCTATGACTTTCCTCGCGCGCCCTATTTTTTTTTTTTCCAATTTTACCCCTGGTTCGGATTTCGTTTTCCGGATTGCATTGTTAGAATTTTGCAGATGTTTCTGGGTTTGAAAATCTGGAATAATGTTTTACCAGAACTTTTGCAATTTTAATTTTCAAAATTCGTAAAATAAAAAACAGAAATAAAAAGACACAAACATAAAAACAACTTATTTTATTAATATATGAACAATACATTACAATAATTTTCAAGCTTTTTAAGCTTATTACATAAGATGCTAAATCTATCTATACTCTTAACTTACTACATAAGCAACACTGGTGGCTCCAGCCACCGGTGGAGAGGAAAGAGGGGGGAGGAAAGAAGATGGTGGGGAAGAAGAAACCAATGCTGTCTGATAGGCATACCAGTAGCTTTGGTGTTGGTGGGGAGACATAGGGGGCACAGGGGTCTCTAGGGAACAAGAGAC
The DNA here is from genome assembly GCF_003473485.1 of Medicago truncatula. Classification (NCBI taxonomy): domain Eukaryota; kingdom Viridiplantae; phylum Streptophyta; class Magnoliopsida; order Fabales; family Fabaceae; genus Medicago; species Medicago truncatula. The sequence continues at coordinate 42,560,094 of NC_053047.1, read as the reverse complement.
CATGATGGTCAACATGACACCTAGGCAAACCAACCTCACACCCAGACTGACCCCTTCCCTATTGACCGATCATATGACCTCTGATAGATTTTCAAAGAGACCTCTTTCTATGAAAGGCCAACGATGGAAATACATCGTTGTAGAGGAGAAAGAAGAAGGTGTGCAAATGTTTGAGGAAATGAACCATATTTATAGCGGAGGGGGATTAAAAAAACGTGGGGAAGCCATCAATTCCGGTCAAAAAACGTGTAGAAACACGTTTTTCAACTTGACCACCGTCCAAAACGTTTGAAAAACGTTTTCTTTATGGTGAAGACCACCGGCAAAAAGCTTCGGGTGTAATCTGAAATGTATAATCTGGAATACACATATATTCCAGAATATATATTCCGGAAACATACGATGTTGGGGTGAACAAAGGAAAACTTGAGACTTTGAGTATGGTGAGGGTTGGTTCGGATTTTAGAATCCGGATTTATTCAACATTGGATTCTTTTGTGTGTCCCACATTGCACCGACACCAAGCTAAACTACATCAGCCAAAAAAAACATGGAATTCCCTGGCTTTGATCCGAACACCAAGCTAGCGGAAGTCTACTACAACGGTGGAACACCACCCCATCTATTTAGGATTCGAGACGATGTCACCCTCTCCGAGCTAAATGATGAGCTGGATCAAATCAACCGTCAACTCAACCACAAAGACACGAGGAGGGTGGTCGGAGTTGAATATCGATGTTCGTTGTCCGACACAACCGGATCTCTTCGCTTCAGCCGGATGAAACTCAAGAACGACGACGAAGTGCGAACCATGTTCTCTGTCTTTTGTCAGCACAATACAATATGACCGATCGAGTTGGACGCTTCGTTGGTTAGATATGCTGAACAAATTCTGAAAAGTTTGCACTGGACCAGGAACTACGAAGAGATCCGGGCTCTGCTGGAGGGACCAGAGCAGGAAGAAGTTAGTTTAATGATCCGTGATAATGTGCTATGTTTTACTTAATCGCGTGTTTTATGTTGTTTTAATTGAGTGTTAGTTATGTGTTGTTGAATTAAGTTGTTGCATTATGTTTTGAATAATATATATATTATTTAAACTTTCATTATGTTTTAATATATATATATATATATATATATATATATATATTATCTGTCTCATGTTGCTTCAATTTATGTTATGTACCTTTGTTCTATTTTTTTCCAATGCATTTGCAACGAAAACGATCCAAATAAAAGGGTCTGATGCAGTTCAGACTTTAAAATCCGGAATAGCTTCATGCATTCCAGATTATAAAATCCAGAAACCCTCAGTAACATTTTGGCCGGTGACGTTTCACCAAAGGTTATGCCGTTTAGTGGAGTTTTAATACGTTTTTTTGGACGGTTTTGAATGAAAAACAAGTTTTCCTTGACTTCCAAATTACCTATGACTTGTTTTAGACTATAAAAAGGCTTGGATCTTCAACATTTTCCTTCATTCTTCTTCACCCTCCTTTCTTACATTTTCTTCAATTTTTTTAGTTTTTTAGATAGATTTTAGGAGTGTTAGTGATGTCATGATCATTGTTGACCGCTCATACGACCCCTGCAATTGCATTGCAGCTTATGCGGGGGTCGTATAACGGTCAACAGAGATCCTTGACGTCAAAGAAAGACACAAAATATTCATATCGTATTTGTCCGGATTATATATTCCGGAAACACTAACAATCTGGTTCGGATTACGTAATCCGGACCAGGGGTATTTATGGAACTTTTGCAGGGCACGCGAGAAGGCAACAGGGTGGGAAAAGTAATATTCAATCACAACAAAGGTTATGGGCCTAACTCCCAATCTGTCGACTCATATATTAGTGGGTTGGTCAAGGTTCATTTGCACACATTTTAGGATGGCACCTTCTTTTCCCACCCTATTGAATTTCTCGTGCACTCTATGCAGTTTAGATTATATAATTCAAATGGCATAAACACCCTATAAAATCTTCCAAAACATATTCAAATATTTCGTATTTTAGAATCAGAACAGAGCACGTGAAAAACTCATAAGGTGGAAAAAGTAATTGTCTATTAGGATCTCAGAGCCTAGAGGCATGGGCGGTTCTACCGTATGGCGACCCCAGGCGGTCGCCCAGGCTCGATCGATAATTTTTGCACATTAGACTCAACCCAAAAGCCCATTAACACATTTACAAAAAGAAAAATTTGGGCAATCTGAAAATTGTCACACACAAATAGATCTTGAAATTTTATTTAGCACACTATTGACGGGTTCATGTCTCTTATTTTAACGGGTTAATTGTTCAAATTGACCCTGTAATATACTTTATGTTTGAAAAATAACCTAATAAAATACAAAACATATATTCTAGCATTGTAACTTGAATTTCTTCTTATTTAATTTTGACCACCCTATAATATACGTGTAGTCTAAAAATGTGACTTACAGATTGAATTTTTTCACGTTAAAATATAACTTTACACAATATTAAATTTCTTCGACCAGGGATAAATTAATTATGAATTTTTATTCCCTCGTAATTATGAATTTCTTAAACAATTTATAATTAATTTGTATCTCGTTTAAAAATTACAAAATTTCATTGTGAAGGTTCTTGTCATGTTCTAGTCATGCCTACAAAATTAGGGAACTAAATTTGACTTGTGAGTATACGCTTACGCGGAACAAAATTTCAATTTTGCACGTTTCAGTTGAAAAATCAAAATAAATTTAAACGACTTCGATATGCTATGAAACTTTACAGATCCTTTTTATGCATTTTTATAGATGTCTCTGCAAATAATGAACTCAAAATTCGATTTATAGATCGAGATTTCCATTGTTTTGTTTTTTGAGCTTTTGACACTTTAAAAATTCATAATTAATTTGTCGTGTTCTTAACTCGCCTCTAGGAAATCATGAAAAAATTCAATCTCTCGATTGCTTTTTTGGACTTCGCGTATATTACAAGTTATAAATAATAAAAATCTTGAATTACATGGTCAGAATACATGTTATTTAATTACATGGTCAATTTTCAGACTTCACGTATATTACGTGGTCAATTTCAATTAATAACCCTATTTTAAATTGTACTTTTGTTGACAAAATGATAAACCTCTTTTATTTCGATTTTTTTTAGGAAAAAAAAAATTCGATTTATGATTGTTTATATATTATATCACATGTGAATTTACGATTAATTTTTCGCCCGGGCTCCATAAATTTCCTGGCTCCGCAAATGCCTAGAGGCAAGCCTATAATGGATTACTAGTGGAGAAATAGAAGATGAAAAAAAGGTAAATAATGGTCAACTTAAAAATCCCTCAAAAAAATGATCAATTTAAATTGATTATTATTCAAAAAGAAAAAACTTAAATAATGATTAACTTATAATCACTTAGTTTAGTAATCGCATTAAGTCATTCTTTGGATTTAATTAACTTTTTATAAATTTAAATTTTGAATTAACTTTTCCATATGAGGATCGATACTCACTTTTCTCTATAGGTGTCAACGAACAACTTTATAATATTTGGATACCCCAATTTTTCAAACACATATTTAACAATTTAATTTTTCTGTTTCCCTCAAAAAAAATTAATTTTTCTGTATCTTTCTCTCATTGTCTTATCATCAAAATATCACATGTGTGATACATAACACATTAGAGAATACACATCTAAAATATCTAATTTAATGGTATAAATGGATCTCACTCAATTATAAGATAAAAATATAGTAAATTGTTTTAATAATTAAAAAATGTGAAGTAATATAAAATATTAAGTGAAAAGTTGTTTAAAATGGATCCCACTAATATAAAAAAAAAAAAAAAAAAAAAAAAAAAAAAAAAAAACTAATCATAAAAGTTAGAAATGGACTTAACGTTCAACGATCATATTTTATTTTATCAAATATTTAATGTCAGAAAAAGAGTGGTTGTGCTTAGAAACTTTCAGATCGGTTTTATTAAAATTAATCATCCAAAACCGACATGAACCGCATATAATTTGATCTTTAGATCGGATGACTTTTACTCTTAAACCGATTCAAATCGGACTGCAAACACCTTATCCATGACACCCTTTGTATGGTGTTGTTGGTTAATGTAAAGACACTACCACAATGCACCGATGTGGATGCTCTTATTCTCCCTATTTTTCTCTCTCTCAAGTGGTCAATTGGATGTATGTGTGTAAAAAATATTTTCCATCAAAGAGTTCTTCAACTTTTTATTGAATTGTAAATTTAAAAATTGAAATATGTCAGGAAGAATTATACAATCTCAAATATTGGTTAAAACATAAGTAAAGTTTTGATGTAAACCGTATATGAGTATATATATTTTGAGACGAGGAAAAATGATAGATGCTATAGATTGATGATGTGATAAAAGAAAAAGATATAGAGATAAAATAATATGTTGAATGGGTCAACATATTCGGATAAAATTGACACTAAGAAGAGTTAAACTAGAGATATCGAAAGACGTACATTCTAAAGTCTCACGTCTACATTTTCAGACTAATCCAAGTGAATTGACAAAAATGTATCATTGTTGAAAACATAATACTATACAATTTCATCATTGTTACTAAGAGCCACTTGCCATAAACAGACAGTAGACACCAACCATAATTAGTTCACGAGTTGAGACACTGACACAGTGAAAATATCCTCCATCAAAAAGAGGTTTTGTACATAATCATTCAGTTTTGATGAATCAATAACATAAAATTTTGTACATAATCATTTGATTATATAATGATACATTAATAAAAGAAACAAATAAATAAATAAAAACTTCCTATGGATTGGTTTCAAAAATTTAACTCCTTTCCACAACATTATTAGACAATAAACAATGTAATAAAACTTATAATGCATCTAATGAAGTCAATAACTTGGCATTAAGAATAAGATAAAAATAATACAATGACAACAAAACAGTCACGAGATACTACAAAACAAACAAGACACCTGCCACAAACCAAGCTTTCTTTCAGACACTTTTGTTCTGAAATCAATCAAATCTTTTTCATTTGATCTCTCTTCTTTTTCTTCCTATAAATCACAAACCAAACTTCAATTAACTTCACTTTCTTGTTTTTCTTGTCTTTCCACACACACACATGAAAATAAACATGGTTCTGATAAAGTATTTTGCTCTATTATTTTTCACTTTTGAATTCAATTTGTTAACCAATCATGTTTATGCACTTAACATAGGTGCTGAAACCACTGGAGTAGCTGTTTCAGTTGTATGCATCTTCATGCTTAAGCTATCCAATTCTAAACATATTAATTATTAAGCACTTTCTTAATTCTTTTTTATTTATTTATTTATTTATTTTTTTTTTGTAGAGCAAAGAGTGTAGCAGACAATGTGAGTCAAGTTTCTGCTCAGGTACATATCTTAATTCTTTATATATATATATATATATATATATGTTTTTTGCATTTGTTTTATTGGAAATTGAGCTGATTGGATTTAACAGTGCCTCCATTGTTGAGATATGGAAAGTACTGTGGACTTTTGTATAGTGGATGCCCTGGTGAAAAACCTTGTGATGGTCTAGATGCTTGTTGTATGAAGCATGACCAATGTGTCACAGTCAAAAATAGTAAGTTCTATTTATATATATCTTAATTATATCATGACTTGAGTTTCAGTTTTTTTTGTCCATCATTAATATCATCTGCTATGAAGTTTATTGATTAGTCTTAGAATTTTCTGTGCCTAATTCAATCCTAAAAGCTATATGGATAGCCTAAATTTTTAGGTAGTCTGATAATTAGTTATGAAGCTCGGATACTCCAAACTTTGTATGAAGCACATCACTGATTTTTTCACAAATAAACAATTAACATATATATTAGGAAGTTTAATCAGTAAGTATTATTGCAGTGGAAAAATGCCACTTGATATCAAACACACAAATAAAATAAAGATGGTAGGTAGCTGATAATGATTTTTTACCATATAAAATTATTTTTAACCAGTATACTAATTGGCCTTGTACCCATAAATAAAGACTATCAATGACCCTTCATCTAATTACTTCATTTGTTAGTGATGGCAAGTGTCACCAAACTAATACTATTTACTAGTATTTTATTGAATACCCATAACTATTACATTTGATAATTCCAGGGCAAAATTTTTTTGCTATACTTTATCAAGGTTATATTCTAGAGTTATGTTGGTGGATCTTAGTAACTATTAATTATGTAGCACAACATTTCATATTGAACGTCTATTTGGTGTCCGACACATGTTGGTATCGGATACCAATACGATATTGATATATGCAGTTACATTTAATTTATTTTTTTAAGACTATTATCGATATTGAATGCTGGTATATTATGCAGATGACTACCTGAGTCAGCAGTGCAGCCAAACATTCATAGACTGCATGGAAAAATTTAGGAACACGAAGGCTCCTACATTCAAAGGAAATACATGCCAAGCAGATGATGTTATTGAAGTAATCAAGATTGTCATGGAAGCTGCTTTACTGGCTGGAAGAGTTTTACACAAACCCTAAGCAGTAATCTTGCCTACTAATCAAGTCTTATGGCATGAAAATAATTCCTATTTTTCTTTCTTTTGTTTTTAGTTATCTTCTCACTGAATTAATCAAACTCTAATGCTTTATTTATTCACAAAGAATGCTATTAATATATTCTTTTCACTGTTTTTGTAAACTCTTTAATTCTAAATGGATTTTTTTTTTCATCTTTATGAATTCTCAACAACTGAAAGTAAAGATGTACAAGCTAACGCCACCTTGAAAAGTAAATTGAATAAGGGTTCAAAACTTGATAATATTAATTAAAAAAGTTTATACAGTTTGATTGTTTTGTGCTTGTTTCCAACATGATAATAATTGATGACAAAATTAATTAGGTCTGCATTTGAGTACGAACAAAATGTAGACTACTATTAAAACAAATGGTTTCAAAAACATAATCACTCTAGTGCATCTCAAATGACTGAGATATGATTGAGATTGATAAATCTTGCAACAATCTTTTTTGTCTCTTGTGTGTTTTCCCCCTTTTGCAATAGCCCAATAAGGCTACACTTTTCTTAAGCAGAGAATGAGAACCATGTGAATAAATCCACATTCCTTTGATAAACTTAAATTTTCTGTTTATTCAAATTAGCAGTTCACTAAAGGGGGTAATTTTGAAAAAACAGTCATATTGGAACTTTACCAGCAAATGACAAAGGATTACCCTCATAAGTATAATAGTGCTCAGAATTCTGATAAAAATGTACGTGCTTGAAAATTAGCTAAAATAGCTGCCTAGAAAAAAATAAGTCTAATGCCGAGTCGCTATGATTATACACATCAGAACTTTAAGAAGGCATTAATTAATTAATTACATGGAGGTGAAACAGAGAGAACTGATAAGAAGATACATCCAGCTTGGTAAATGACTTCAGTTTCTGCTTCTTTTTCTGATGCTCATTAAGCTGATGTTTGCATCCAGCTAGTTTCTGCACTTTGTTGTTTTGGCTTCAAGGGTGGCAATTTTGGCAACACCCAACTTGGGGAACCTCTAAGCCATAGCGCTTCACCTGTGTCTTTGTGCTTGAAATCGGGTCCTTTTGGATTCTTCTGATATGATCAAAACGAACTAATACATCAATAAAAAGAATCTAATAAAGCGTGAAATAAACTTGTAGGGATTAAAAAACCCAAAGACAAAGCAGAAAATGGGGTTACCTTGTCTAGTCTATTATCCCACCATTTAGCTGGATTTTGCAGCAAATCATTCCAGGATTCATCACCTAAACCAAGTTGGGAAAATTGAAATTGAACTTAATATGGCAATAAAACGGAAATAGAAAAGGACATGGAAAAAGGACATGAAGAATCTTGAGTTGCAGAGCACAAACATAACAGAAATAGAAAAAGCAAAGAAATGGAAAAAGGACATGAGAATCTTAGGTTGCAGAGTGCAAACAAAACACGATACATTGATCAAACATAAAAATAGAGAGCATCTCTAAACTATTAAAGTAAATATATCTTTGTTTTGACTTTGATAGAAACCACTGAGAATCTCTGTGCCAACTCTATCACAATTTGCTTAGGAAACTCGTTTTGATAAAGTAAATTATGTGCTAGCTACCTTTACTGTCCTTTGCTTGTTTGGATTTAACAGATGTACTTTCAACCTCCAGTTCTTTCAATCTAGATGAAACCCAACTTGGTGAATCTCTAAGCCACAGCCCTACACCAGTATCTTTGTGCTTGAAATCTGGAGCTCTTGCATATTTCTGATATGATCAAATCGGACTAATACATCAATAAAAAGAATCTAATTAAGCATGAAATAAACTTGTAGGGGTTAAAAAATCCAAAGATAAAGCAGAAAATGGGGTTACCTTGTCTACTCTATTATCCCACCATTTAGCTGGGTTTTGCAGCAAATCATTCCAGGACTCATCACCTAAACCAATTTGAGATGCTTAATATGGTGATAAAACAGAGATAGGAAGAGAAAAGAAACAGAAAACGGACATGAGGAATCTTGAGTAGCAGAGCGCATACAAAACACGACATTGATCAAACATGAAAATGGAGAGCATCTCCAAACTATAAAAGTAAAAAAATAAAATAATATAGTAATTTGTTTTAACATTGATAGAAACCATCGAGAGTCTCTTTGTTCCAACTATATCACAACTAACAATTATGATGCATAGAAAAGTCATTTTGAAGAAGTAAATTATTCACTACCTTTACTGTCTTTTGTTTGTTTGGGTTTAACAGGCGGAGTATCAAATTCCAGTTCTTTCAGTCTAGATAAAACCGACTTTGAAGCCTTGTCAAGCCAGATGGAAACATTTCCATCCTTGCGCTTGAAGTCAGGGTACTTTGGATTCACCTAACAAGTAGATACAAATATAAAAATATCCCCCAAAATATAATAATCAAAGAGAAAAATATACCCCATGTCATCAATCATTACCGATCCATTGCGTTTGCTATCACGAAAATCCCACCACTTCTTTGGATCATCTAGAAGGTCGCCCCAAGTACTTGACAAAGAGCCAGTGTATTTCTTTGCACTGGCTGTAAAATAAATCAAAATGGAATTACTTTGGATCGTCCAAACAACGAAAAGAGCCAGAGCTAATGCAAATATACTTACTTGTTGATTGTTTCAGTCCAGGTTGTAATTCACCTTCCGTCTTGCTTTCAAAATCTGCATTCTTTGGACTCTCCTACATTTAGATTCACAAAATTTCAGAAAACAAATATGAAGGATGTGTCATTATTGGCAAATGAAAAAGGAGGGCAAATGAAAAAGGAGGGAAAAATAAAGGATACAAATCAAAAAGTGGAGAAAATTCACAAACCTTTGGTGAATGAACAGCCTTCCATTGACTGGGTTTATTAATGACATCCCTCCAGGATTTCCTTGTGTCATGTTGCTCAGTTTTCTCGGAATGGATATCCTTCTCCGATGACTTTATTTCATCATTCTCGCTTTCTAATAACAGATATGTATAAAATATTACCAAAAGCTTATCAGAGTTCATAGCACTACTAGCTAAAGCATCACACAAACAAAATTCTCACTTTGATTAACATTTGCCATCTTTAATATCATTGTTGTCAGAATTCCGATCAGAATCGTGAAAATTCACAATTTTGCGATTTCACTCACCCCTACCGATTTGGATCATGAATAGAATCCTGAGTTGTGTAAAACCCCTGTGAAATCGCATGAAAACGTGAAATCAGGTGATTTCATACGATTCTAATGATCCTGGCTGAGTCGTTTATGTTTAAGCTTTGTGACTAGGTTGCTTTACGTTTAAGATTGAAGACTTTGAGTCATTTATATTTAAGATTTGAGACTGAGTCTTTTATGTTTTAAGATTTGAAACTTTGAGTAATTTATATATATAACATATATTTAGTAATATTTTTGTTTTGGTAGGGTCGTTCGATCTTAGTTGCGATTTCATGTTTTACAATCTTGCTATCCCCTTTCGATCCTAAAAAATTAATCGAGTAGAATCCTTCGATTTTAGTTGCGATCTTATGTTTTACAATCTTGCCATCCCCTTTCGATCTGATGCAAGATTTCGATTCTCACAACCTTGTTTAATATAGTATTAGTAACCGTGCTTCACCTCCTTCTCTTCTAATAAAATTTCTTTTAGCATCTAAAAAGAAAGTATCCTATTGACAAAAAAAAAATAAAATGAAAGAAAACAACTTATGAATAAGTTTTTGTAAAACCATTTCATCCCAATTTATTATAGAAGAATGCCAGTCAATTATTGAAGTGTGGTGAACATTTGTCTAAACTTGATTTGGTTAAAATTAAGTTTGGAGTAAGTCATTTAAGTTGTGTTTTCAGTCTAAAAAACACATTTACATAAAACTTAAAGAGTAACTTTTCTAACTTATATGCAAAAGCTACTGATATCATTTCCAGTCAAAACGAGGTTTGGTGTCATAAAACCAAATATGTACTTCTACAAAAATCTCCGCCTTGAAACCAAACATGAACTATATTTATGTTAGGGTCTAGAACGAATTGCAGTAGAAAGATTGAAAAGAAAGAAATAAAGAGAAAATTGAGTATTATTGATTAAGGGATTTCCCCTAAACAACAGCAAAAGCAGGTACAACCGAATGGTTACAAGAAAATAGAATTGAATGCATGACAGTTCTCCCCCTCATACCTTTAATTTTACATGCTTAGGCCTCCTAAAGTACACTTTTAAATTGTGTATTCCTACATTCCTAACACTATGCATATGCAATGTAGATTTGCAGAAGTTGGAAATCATAGAGTTAGTGCCTGTTTAGATTGACCTATTAGAGCTTATCTAGTGACATAACCCCTTGTGTAACTATATGTGAGATCTTATTGAAACAACTTCAGACACGTCCGTAGGTTGTTCTCAGCTTATTTCCATAAGCTTATGAAAAACATATTGACTTTATTTTATCTTTTATCACAGAAATACGCTATAAATAAACAGGTGTATGAAAAACTATTATGTTATAAGGGCTTAATTAACTTGTTTACCCAAAAAGAGCCTTAGTGCATATTCAACGTGGCTTTATAGAAGTTGGAAAACATAGAGTCAGGGCCTGTTTAGGTTGACGTATTTCAGCTTATCTAGTGACATAAACATTTGTGAAACTGTTTTGGAGAGCTTACGGAAACAGCTTATGACATGTCCATAAATTGTTTTCAGCTTATTTCCATAAACTCTCCAGGATAGCTTATGAACCAGTTTAACTGTGTATCTTTTATCATAGAAATAGGCTATACATAAGCACGTATATGGTAAGCGATTATGCAAATCATAGAGCCAGATTCTATTTGGATTGGCTTATTTGAACTTATCTAGTGACGTAACGACTTGTAAAATTGTTTGAGAGAGCTTATGGAAACAACTTATGACACGTCCGTAAGTTGTTTTCAGCTTATTTCCATAACCTCTTCAGGATAGCTTATGCAACATTTTGATTTCATTTTATCTTTTATCATAGAAATAGGCTATACATAAGAACGTATATGACAAGAAATTACATTATAAGCGCTTAATTAACTTGTTTATCCAAACAGGACCTTAGTTCACTATGTGGTGACAATACAACAACAAGAACAATCATGTTTTATGCCACTAAGTGGGGGTCGGCTATATGGATCAAATTACACCATAATATCATATCATAAACCATATTTCGATCCAACTCACTATGTGGCGACAATGCGCTTCTTTAACTTTCCAAACCAAGGCTTAACATTACTTGGTTTTCCAATTTCTATTGTCTCAACTTTCCCATTTCAAAAAATCATAAATCAACAAATATGCAATTCAAACATAACGTCATGCTGAAATCAAAATGAAGTACTTACCATCCTCAATATCTGATTTCTCCTTAGACGTTAAACTAGCCTTCTTAACACGAGGATAACCTTCAACAAAATTAAGACTTTGCACCTTAACCTAACAACAACACCAACAACACAATTAAAAACCACCAAAACACGTTAAACATAAAAAAATATGAATCTCTCTAGCACTGACACCTCTAATAAAAATCATGTCCGGTATCCAACACATGTCAGTGTTAGACACCGACATGACACCAACATTCAATTATGCCATTTTTCAAAATATAACCAGTGTTGACATGTCAGTGTGTCTGTGTCAGTGCTGCAAACATATAAATATTTGTAGCATCGACACTTCTAATAAAAGCCATGTTCTGTGTCCAACAACAACACCAACACATGTCATTACATTCAAGTATGCCATTTTTTCAAATAATCACCAATGTCGACATGCCAGTGTGTCTTTCTCGGTACTGCAAACATAAGAATCTTTGTAACACCGACATCAGACACCAAAACATGTGGTTACATTTACCAGTGTCGCCGTATCAGTGTATAGATATGAATAAACAACAAAACAAAAAAGTTGTAACATTGTAGTAGAAAGAAGGGAAAAAAAAAACCTGAAACTGATATTGTTGAGGTTTATCAAGTTTGATTTGATCATCTTCAGTAGAAAGTTGACCCTCAACATGAACAACATCATTAAGCTTAAGATGAAACTGCGCGGTAAGAGCCAAATCACCATGAAAAACAAGAGGAATCAAGAACTGAGAAGGATCATGACCAAGACGAGTGATGACAGTGGCGGCGGAAGGGTTACCGTCGGTGGAGGTTTGAAAGTGAATAGGTTTGTTAACAGTGCCGATTAGGTTGACGGAGTTGGCGAGTTTGGGTTGAAATGGGATTTCGGTTGGTTTTTGGAGTTTGGATTTCGATGATTTGCGAGTGGTGGTGGCGACGGTGGAGTAGTTGGTGGTGGTGGATCGGAGACGGAGGAGTAAAACTCGCCGTATTGGGCTCATTTTTCTAAACCCTTTCGAATTTCGATGAGTTTCCAAAACCCTCCCAAATGCAAGTGGAGTAGTTTTATATGGGTAATATTCATTTTGGTCCATGATTTTTAAAGTTGCAATATTTTTTTTAATTGTGCATATCAGTCCCTATACATACTTATTTATTATCATTTGAGTCGTTATATCAAAAGAGTTACTGTAAGTATTAAGGATTATTTAATTGTGAGACTATTTTGATTAACAAAGTACACAATCAAAAATTATTTTGAAATTTTGATACAATGAATGACCACTTGTTATACATTCAAGAACCAAAATGACTTTCAACTCTTTTATATTGGTACAATTCATTTTTTTTAACAAGTAGTCATTATGATCTATGTGTTTAACGAGTAACACAACGATCCTCAATGTATTGAAATTCTAAAATAGTCATTGATTAATAGTCTATCGACATTGATATTAACTCTTTTTATATATGGACTAATATGACAATAAATAAATAAATAATTGTCGAGATTAATATGACAATAAGTAAATATACTGAAGGACCAATATGAAAATATTAATGAAACATTTTAACGTAAGATATTATTTTGACTAACTTAGTGCACAATCGGATAATATTTTGAAATTTGGATACATTGAAGAACTATTGTGACTACTCGTTACACATTCAAAGATGATTTTTTTCTTTTATTGATAATATTTTGCTTCATAAATCATAATTTAAGGAGTAAAGGTATCGAAATTGGTAAACCAAACGCGGTAATCATAGATTAAATTATATCTCTTCCACTTATTTGTTTTCAATGAATATTGTCATTAGGTTTATCTAAATCAAATCAAAGAATGATTTTGATATATGATAATTTAAATTTGAGAAATGTCATGAACACTTTCCTTCTTGCACTAGTCACTCTTTTATTAGGTAAAACTCATGCCGATTTCATCCTACAAAAGAGTGAGCGTTAGGAAGAGAGTATGAGCAACACTCCTCATTTAGAGTTTATTTATTGAGTTATGATCTTCTCAACTTTCTCCCTATTTTGCATCTCTATTGATTTTAAAATGAATGTCATTTAGAGTATTTTGTAAGTATTGAAAAATATAATAATGATTAGATTTTAAAGCACATTTGGCCCCCAAATTTATCGATTGTACGATTTTAACTCCATTGTCATCCTTGCCACTAGGCCACATTTTGGATTAAAAAGAAACTACTAAAAATTGTGCATATTCCAGGGAAAACTACTCATCTTGCATGCAAACGCAACATGGCAGAGATGAGTATGGCAACGAGAGCATTCTGGATTATTGCAACACAAAATATGGTGTGATAAATAAAATTGTAGTGCAAAAAGTAATAACAATCCAAAAGTTGTTTATTTCACCATCCACCGATCAGATTACTCAAATATACATATTTTTGTCTCCCTAGGGTTGCATTATGCTTTGCATTCATAATCCTTATTCTTAGAGTTTAGATAACATATTAAAACTCAAATTAAAACACTTAGTCACAATACTCGGACTAAGATAATAATAAAGGGTAGAATAACACATGAGAAAGAGGCAGGCCCAAGTTACACCTCCTTATATAATATATACATACAATCTCTGGTTCGCGGTTAGCCATTTTCACAATCTCTATGTATGCATTTTCATTTTTCATCTCTTTCAATTTTTGTCGATTATTGTTGTTTATAAATGTCTCGTCTGTTTCTTTGAAATATGTTCTGTGATTGTATTGGGTAATTAGGGTTTTAATTGGAGATTTTCTGTTGTCAAGGGCTTGGAACTGTGACTAACTGCGTGTTTGATTGCATGAACTCTCAATTAATTAATTTCTCCAATTTTTGATATCTCACAAGCCCAGATGAGTCATTTGAAGAGGAAGAATTGGCCCAAAACAACACCCTACCATCATCCTTGGGATTATCCCAATGAGGCAAGTTTGTTTTTGAGATAACATGTATCAAACAAACAATTTTAATTAGTTTCTTATTTTCTCCATATATGATTTATTCACCTTTTAATATAATAATTTATCTCTAAACCAGAAGAAGACCATGGAAGAGTTCTCGTTTGAGAGTATGCGAAAGGATGTCAAATACCATGCCAGGACTAAGTCTGAATTACAATCCCATGTAAGTTCTGTTTTTCTCGAAATGCCAAGCCAACAAATGAATGCTTTTCGTTCAAGTTTCATAATTTTAGTTTCAGTCCTTTAATATTATTAATTAACCTCCAAACCTGCAGATGGAAATGCTGGACTTAATCAATTCTTGTGAGGCTGCATATAAGGCCGATGTTCGTAAGCAGAAAGCTGCCGAAGCTCGAAACCAGAAGCACAAAGCTGCTGAGCTTCCAAAGCAGATATCTCCTTTTGATCCTTTTGAACTTCCAAAGCAGTCAACTGATGAATTTCGAAGGCAGAATTTTTTTAAGTTTCTGGCTTCTATAGAAGCTCGAAACCAGAAGCAGAAAGCTGCTGCAGATCGAAAGAAGAAAGCTGCTGCAGATCGAAAGCTGAAAGCTGCTGAAGCTCGAAAGCAGAAGCAGGCAGAAGTTCATGAGCAGGAAGTTGCCGAAGTTCAAGAGCAGAAACATGAAACCGCTGAAGTTCGAAAGCAGAAGCAGAAAGCCGCTGAAGTTCGCAAGCAGAAGCAGGTAGCTGCTGAAGTCCGTAAGCAGGAAGCCGCTGAACTTCGAAAGCTAAAGCAGGAAGCCGTTGAACTTCGAAAGCAGAGAGCTGAAGCTCGTAAGCAGAAAGCTGAAGCTGTTGAAATTCGTAAGCGTGAAGCTGAAGTTGCTGAAGGTAACATCAAAAGTAAGCGGCAGAAGAAGTAAGTGTTGGAGGCTTAAGATGAAGGACATCCAAAATCTATATGTTAGACTTCTTATATAGAATATTTATAGGAGTAGGTGCTTAAATAAATCATTCTCAATGCTGTGACTAAAATTAAACTATTAGTTTTATCCTAAAGTTGCGAGCATTAGACACTTGGGAGGGAGAGAATCAAGCTCTCGAATCTTGGTCTATGTGTGTCTTGTTATTCTGTACTATCTCCTATATGACTACTGCAATTTGTCTATGTGTAGTATTCTGGTTTTGAATTATTATCCAGAATTATATTCATCAATAAAGTATTCGTATTGTGCAATCTGTTTGTTTCTGTTCGGATTTAGAGGTCAATGAGTTGGATCCAAATTTGGTGTATGATAGAACACTATGGCCTCATTTGATCCATGTAGCCGACCCCACTTAGTGGGATAAGGCTTGGTTGTTGTTGTAGCCTCACAAATTCACAATCACATCAATACACGGCAGAACCAATCAAATACAACAGGTATAAAAAAACGTAGGGTCATGGCCAAGATGAGTCTTGACTGTGTGGCGGTGAAAGGGTTGCCGTCAGGAGAAGTTTAAAGGTGAATAGGTTTGTTAACGGTGCCGATTACGTTGACAGAGTTGTTGAGTTTGGGTTGAAAGGAGTTTCACTTGGTTTTGTTAATTTGGATTTGCGAGTGGTGGTCGTGGCCATGAGTTTGATGAGCACTACATTGCCACGCCAAATTCATTTTCTAAAACCCTTCCAACGATTTTCCAAAACCCTTCTGAATGGATTTTTTTTTGGGAATTTTTGATTGTGTGTTGGCTCATCTATTTAGCACTATCAGTAGCAAAATCAATTGATTGTGGCTGTCCATAATCAGTACATCAGTAGCAAAAAAAATCAAATCTCAAAGACTATCTAATAGACTGCTGGGTCTATTATGGTGCAAACTAATAACTGATTAGGTCCAAACAAAAAATAAAAAACAGAAAGATCAATACAATAATAAAGACGAAAAAACATTTAATCATAGCAAGTTTACTCAGAAAATATGCACAAAACTGTCAACTTTATTGATGAATAACAATTTGATCGATGAAAAAACAATTTAATCATAACTAATAACTTTGTTTTGATCGATGACAATGAAATTAAAAGTCAAAACACACAGCCAACTTCAATAAAAACTGAACCACTACATATGATAGTGATAAACAATTTGATGTAGGATAGACCGTGTTTGGATTGACGAAATAAGCACTAAAATGCAACACAAGTTTGAACGACGCGTGAACCAATGTCGTTTTCCAAAATGAGAATGTTTCAATTGCATTTTCAAATTACTTTATCTAAACACACACTTAAGGTTCTGTCAGAAAGAAGAAAAAAACTGAGACTAGTTAATGGTAATTAGCAAGTAAAATGAAAAGTAGAAATAGTGTGTGAAACTCAAGTAATAGTGGCCAAAAACTTGTTTGTTATTAAAAACAAATTCCAGTTGAATTTACCCATAAAAAAAAAAAAAAGAAGAAGTTTTCATTGCAGCTTCTCTGTGATGTGAAAGCAAAAGAAAAATCATGAGTATAAGTAGAATGAGTAGAATGAGAAGAAGTTGTAGAAGAAGAAGAAGCTCCAACGTATCTATGTATTTTCATTGCATGATAGTTTTCGTTCGTAATCTCTAGGGTTGAAGCTTCTTATAAGTAGAATGAGAAGAATTTGTCTCTCTAGGGTTGCATTGCATGACAGTTTTCGTTTGTATCTCTTTCAATCATATTTTCATAATCGTTGCTTCACTCGCAAGGTATCTATGTATTTTCATTCTTCTTCTTTATTTTGTCAAAACTCAAGTTGATTATCATATATGTCTCTTTCTGTTGTTCTCTCATGGAATGATTTCAAGTAATGAAGGCTTGAAAACAATGAAAAACACTTACAAAAAAGAACAGGAGAGGTTTGAATATTCTCTCGTGTAAAGGGCACATGTTCATTCATAAATAGAGAGGCTCAGGCTTGGGCTTGAAAATATCATTCAGCCCAAATAACTAACTCTTTCGGTTATACACACACACTTGTTCTTCTAGGGTTGCAGGTATGTATGTAAGTATTTTGATTTTGATTCATCTTCTTTCTCTTTCTTTTTCAATTTTAGTTGTTAATTTTATTCATTCGAATCTTCTCTGATTTGGGGGTTAGGGTTTAAACCTTGTGAATTCGGGATTTTCTCTTCTTTGATGGAATGATTATATTAGTTTTGATAGAGTGTGTTTAATTAATTAGTACATATCATCATCATCATCTAATTACCATCTAACAATTTTGTTCTTTCATATTATCTGCGAAGCCGACTCTCTCCCAAATCTTCAACATCTATAGTGCAAAGATGAGATACTCAGCGGGATGCCCATCGAGATACACACACGGAATAACTCCTGCGCACATGTTCGACAACCTTCCTGTGTTTAAAGCCGAGGCAAGCTTTTCTGGGGCCTGTAGCAAATGCTTTCTTTTGATTCTAGTTTCACAATTTTAGATTCTTTGTGCGTATTCTAGTTCTTTAATATTACTTACTCTTTAAACCCACAGGATCTCGAACTGGCATCGCTTCAGAAAATGCTTGATAAAATAGAATGTGAGAAGAATCACCCCGATAATCACCCCAAGACTTGGTCTCAACGTGAAAGCGAGCAGAGTTTTTTATTTTTTATTGTTATGGGCTCTTTAGCAATGCTTTTGATTCAAATTTAATCTCTAAATCAGCAGAGGCGTTTTTAGGCGAGTGTTTGTGCTTGCATCATCTACAGGAGAAAGCTGATGCTAAAGTTCCAAAGGAGACAGCCAAGGCAACTGCTCTTCAAAAGAAGACAGGCAAAAAGGCTAAAGTTCCAAGGGAAAGAAAGTGGTGGAGACTTGAATTTCAAGGACGTCCGGAATGTGATCACTCTGTTGATGAGTATTGTGTACACACACTCTATTCTTTCCTTTATCTGTTTAAGATGTCCCACTGCTTGATAAAAGCAAGACTGTGTATTTCATCTCTTATGATTGTGTTGTCTGTTGTGTATAATAACATTGATGGTGGAGGTAGCATAACTGGTTTGACATTGATCAAGTAGATTAAACGACTTATTGAGATGGATTGAGAGGTTAAGCTTTTGATCCTCCTCAAACAAACAAGTTTACTAGTCAATCTATACTATAGTGCTCTTCTCTTAACCTTTCTCCTCTTTCTTTTGGATCTCAAACGAGCCTATCGAGCTCGATCCATGGCCGAAAAGAGGCAAGCTTTTGATGGTTGAATAGGCAACATAATTAATTTTTTAACAGATTGAGGTGTATGCTGCTTTTAGCACGAAAGCAAAGTAATGATTTCAGAAAGCTTTTTACTAATGCATCATATAAATGTAAATTTGTATGAAATTCAACTATTGTATGTAGAGTGGACCAATCTATCTCGCTGTTAATTAGTGATCCAAAAGGTCCGCATTATCCATTTTGATTTTACCAGTTGCATTCATATTTCATTATTTATATACATGGCGAATATGCATATGTTAACTATATATGTAGCATCAACACTTCATATTGAAGGTATGTTTGATGTCTAAAAAGTTACTGTCTCCGACACCAATTTTGATGCATCCGAATAGAAGCTCCAATATGTGCTACCCACATCAATTTCACCTTACAAAAGAGTGAGCGTCAGAAAGAGAGCGTCAATGACACTAATCATTTACAGTTTATTGTTAAGTTATTATCTTCTCAATGTTCTTTCTATTTTGCATCTCTATTAATTTCAAAATAAATGTCACCAAGTTTCTCAATTGTACGTTTTTAACCTCCTAATTTTTAAAGCAAATTGGACCCTTAATTCCTCACTCCAATTTTGTGGTCAGTTGGTAATTTTAGTGACATGTCATCCTTGCCCCTCGGCACATTAGATGATTAATAATTAATAATTAAAAAAAAAACTACTAAAAATTTAGAAAATACCAGGGAAAACTTCTTCTCTTGCATGTAAACGCAACATAGCAGGGATCGCTATGGTGTGATAAGTAAAATTGGAGTGCAAAAAGTAATAGCAACCCAAAAGTTGTTTGTTTTACCATAATGAATCAGATTACTCTCACTAGGGTTTGTTGCATGACATTTTTCATAACCGTACGTTCCTTTCCTTTACTCTCAAGGTTTGTATGTACCTATTTTTCTTTCATTCTTCTTAATATTTCTTTTTTCAATTCTAGATGATTAAGGTTAGTTAGGGTTTATATTATTATACATTACCAACTATTTCAATTCCTCATTTTTGGTTCTTCTCTCATGTAATACGGTGCTACATCATATATATACGTCTTGTCTCTCTAGGGTTCGCAGATTTTTAGAATCTCGGGTTCGTAGTTAGTCGATTTTCACAATCTCTATGTATGCATTTTCATTTTTCTTCTCTTTCAATTCTTGTCGATTATTGTTATTGTTGTTCAATTATAGTTGTTAATAAATGTCTCGTCTTTTCCTTTGAATCTGTTCTGTATCTTTGACATCTCACAAGCCCAGATGAGTCATTTGAAGAGGAAGAATTGGCCCAAAACAACACCCTACCATCATCCTTGGGATTATCCCAATGAGGCAAGTTTGTTTTTGAGATAACATGTATCAAACAAACAATTTTAATTAGTTTCTTAATTTCTCCATATATATTTTATTCACTTTTTAATATAATTATTTATCTCTAAACCAGAAGAAGACCAGGGAAGAGTTCTCATATGAGAGTATGCGAAAGGATGTCAAATACCATGCCAGGACTAAGTCTGAATTACAATCCCATGTAAGTTCTGTTTTTCTCGAAATGCCAAGCCAACAAATGAATGCTTTTCGTTCAAGTTTCATAATTTTAGTTTCAGTCCTTTAATATTATTAATTAACCTCCAAACCTGCAGATGGAAATGCTGGACTTAATCAATTCTTGTGAGGCTTCATATAAGGCTGATGTTCGTAAGCAGAAAGCTGCCGAAGCTCGAAACCAGAAGCACAAAGCTGCTGAACTTCCAAAGCAGATATCTCCTTTTGATCCTTTTGAACTTCCAAAGCAGTCAAGTGATGAATTTCGAAGGCAGAATTTTTTTAAGTTTCTGGCTTCTATAGAAGCTCGAAACCAGAAGCAGAAAGCTGCTGCAGATCGAAAGAAGAAAGCTGCTGCAGATCGAAAGCTGAAAACTGATGAAGCTCGAAAGCAGAAGCAGGCAGAAGTTCATGAGCAGGAAGTTGCCGAAGTTCAAGAGCAGAAACATGAAACCGCTGAAGTTCGAAAGCAGAAGCAGAAAGCCGCTGAAGTTCGCAAGCAGAAGCAGGTAGCTGCTGAAGTCCGTAAGCAAGAAGCCGCTGAACTTCGAAAGCTAAAGCAGGAAGCCGTTGAACTTCGAAAGCAGAAAGCTGCTGAACTTCGAAAGCAGAGAGCTGAAGCTCGTAAGCAGAAAGCCGAAGCTGTTGAAATTCGTAAGCGTGAAGCTGAAGTTGCTGAAGGTAACATCAAAAGTAAGCGGCAGAAGAAGTAAGTGCTGGAGGCTTAAGATGAAGGACATCCAAAATCTATATGTTTGACTTCTTATATAGAATATTTATAGGAGTAGGTGCTTAAATAAATCATTCTCAATTCTGTGACTAAAATTAAACTATTAGTTTTATCCTAAAGTTGCGAGCATTAGACACTTGGGAGGGAGAGAATCAAGCTCTCGAATCTTGGTCTATGTGTGTCTTGTTATTCTGTACTATTTCCTATATGACTACTGCAATTTGTCTATGTGTAGTATTCTGGTTTTGAATTATTCTCCAGAATTATTGTCATCAAAAGTATTCGTATTGTGCAATCTGTTTGTTTCTGTTCGATGCCTGATTCTATCAGTATTCTAATCACATCTTGCAAGGGTTCTGGATTATTATCTTGACCACAATTTATAGATGAATTGTTAGCTGGCTTCTAAGGTGAGGGATCTACTCTAGTAAGTCCCTCCCCCATGTACCGTCTATTGTAACACTTGGATGTAATGGAAAATTATTGGAAATGTGTTAATCGACTTGCATGGGAAGGGGGTCTAAACTCATATATGGAAGCTTTGTGTTCCGGCCATGAACTTCCAAAGCACAAAGCTGCTGAACTTCCAAAGCAGATATCTCCTTTTGATCCTTTTAAACTTCCAAAGCAGTCAACTTATGAAGCTCGAAGGCAGCGTTTTTTTGATTTTCTGGATTCTTTAGACGCTCGAGACCAGAAGCAGAAAGATGCTGCAGATCGAAAGCAGAAAGCTGCTGCAGCTCGAAAGCTGAAAGTTGCTGAAGCTCGACAGCAGAAACAGGCAGAAGTTCAAGAGCAGAAACAGGAAGCTGCTGAAGTTCAAGAGCAGAAACAGGAAGCCGCTGAAGTTCGAAAGCAGAAGCAGAAAGCCGCTGAAGTTCGAAAACAGAAGCAGAAAGCCGCTGAAGTTCGAAAGCAGGAAGCCGCTGAACTTCGAAAGAAGAAGCAGGAAGCTGCTGAAGTTTGTAAGCAGAAAGCCGCTGAACTTCGAAAGCAGAGAGCTGAAGTTCGTAAGCAGAAAGCTGAAGCTGTTGAAATTCGTAAGCACGAAGCTGAAGTTTCTGAAGGCATCATCAGAAGTAAGCGGCAGAAGAAGCACGTGTTGGAGGCTTAAGATGAAGGACAAATCATCATTGTCCATTGATAGCGCAGCTTTTACTTCATTTTTTTTTAGTGGAATTCAATTTAGTAGACCAAACAAAAAAGAGGACTAGATCTTTTATGTTCTAGAATATGAAAATGTAAGAGTCTGTATGGTTTTTATTTATAATTTTCTATTCTCTTTTTCATTTACCTTTTATTGCATTTAATTATTTAAAAATGCCAGCAAATGAATTTTATAAGTAGTGAGTAGCCTCACATCAATACACAAGGAAGAACCAAATCACTTAGTTTGAGATGAAAGTTAGCTGTATGAGCCAAATCACCTTGAAATACAACAGGTAGAAAAAACGGAGAAGTTCATGGCCAAGATGAGTGATGACTGTGGCGGCGAAAGGGTTGCCGTCAGGAGAAGTTTGGAGGTGAATAGTTTGTTAACGGTGCCGATTATGTTGACAGAGTTGGTGAGTTTGGGTTGAAATAAATTTCACTTGGTTTTGGGAATTTGGATTTGCGAGTGGTGGTCATGGTGGAGGAGGAATAATAGAAGTGACTATACCGAATATGGAGTAGCCATGAGTGTGATGAGCGCCACATTTCCATGCCGAATTCATTTTCCAAAACCCTTCCAATGAGTTTCCAAAACCATTCTGAGTGTTTTTTTTTTTTTATTTGGAATTTTTGATTTTGGGTGCTGGCTTTATTTTTCAAAAATATTTAATCATAGCAAGTTTACTCATAAAATATGCACAAAAACATATAGGACTGGTGAAATTAGAAGGTCAAAGCAACCGGTATATGACATGATTATCTTGAACATTAAGGATTGACAAGCAACGTTGTATGCCATGATTTCCATTCGGATTCTTGATTTGATTGGGAGAGTGCACTAATCTATATTTTTTATTTTTAGCAACGATATTCGAAAACATTGACACAACTTTGTAGAGACATTTCTTTCCTTACCAATTGCCTCAAAAGGATACACATAGTCACCAAGGATATTTTTTATTGTTTTAGCAATTAGACTATAGACATTGTTTTGATCGATGAAAATGAAATTAAAACTCAAAGCACACAGCGAATTTCAAGGAAAACTGAACCACTACATATGATAGTGAAAAACAATTTGATGTAGGATAGACCGTGTTTGGTTTGAGGAAATAAGCACTAAAATGCAACACAAATTTGAGCGTAGCGTGAACCAACGTTGTTTTCCAAAGTGATCAATGTTTGTCAATTGCATTTTCAAATTACTTTATCTTAACACACAGTTGAGGTTCTGTCAGAAAGAAGAAAAAAACTGAGACTAGTTAAGGGTAATTAGCAAGTAAAATGAAAAGTAGAAATAGTGTGTTAAACTTAAGTAATAATGGCCAAAGAAATTCTCATCTTCTATGTGATGTGAAAGCAAAAGAAAAATCATGAGTACAAATAGAATGAGAAGAAGTTGTAGAAGAAGAAGCTTGAAGGTATCTATGTAATTTCATTGCATGACAGTTTTTTTTCGTAATCTCTAGGGTTGAAGCTTCTTATACGTAGAATGAGAAGAATTTGTTGAACTTGTCTCTCTAGGGTTGCATTGCATGACAGTTTTCGTTCTTATCTCTTTCAATCTTATTTTCATATTCGTTGCTTCACTCTCAAGGTATCTATGTCATTGCATGACAGTTTTTGTTCTCTCATGGAATGAATTTAAGTAATGAATGATGATAATAGATAAAAAGGGGAGGCATGAAAACAATGAAAAACACTTACAAAAAGAACAGGAGAGAGGCTCAGGCTTGGGTTTGGGTTGGGGCTTGGGTTTGGAAATATCATTCAGCCCAAATAACTAACTCTTTCGGTTATACACACACACACTTGTTCTTCTCGGGTTGCATATTTATATTATCTTATCTCTTTCTCCGATTTTCATTCTTGCAGGTATGTATGTATGTATGTATGTATTTTGATTTTGATTCATCTTCTTTCTCTTTCTTTTTCAATTCTAGTTGTTAATTTTATTCATTCCAATCTATTTTGCTTTACTCTTAACGTATGTATGTATCTATTTTTCATTCATTCATTTTTAATCTTTCTTTCTAGTTGATTGATTCTTAAAATTATTATTCATACCAACTTTTATATATTTTCAAATTCAAAGTAATGAATTGCAATGCTTTTATCTGTTCTGTGATTGAATTGGAGATTTGATGTTGTTCTGTGACATTTTTCATAACCTCTCAAATAATTAATTTCTCCAATTTTCATATATAATCCTTATTATCAAATTATATTTTGTTGTTTCACCAGCCCCAATCTTTGACATCTCACAAGCCCAGATGAGTTATTCGAAGAGGAAGAATTGGCCCAAAACAACACCCTACCATCATCCTTGGGATTATCCCAATGAGGCAAGTTTGTTTTTGAGATAACATGTATCAAACAAACAATTTTAATTAGTTTCTTAATTTCTCCATATATATTTTTTTCACTTTTTAATATAATAATTTATCTCTAAACCAGAAGAAGACCAGGGAAGAGTTCTCGTATGAGAGTATGCGAAAGGATGTTAAATACCATGCCAGGACTAAGTCTGAATTACAATCCCATGTAAGTTCTGTTTTTCTCGAAATGCCAAGCCAACAAATGAATGCTTTTCGTTCAAGTTTCATAATTTTAGTTTCAGTCCTTTAATATTATTAATTAACCTCCAAACCTGCAGATGGAAATGCTGGACTTAATCAATTCTTGTGAGGCTGCATATAAGGCTGATGTTCGTAAGCAGAAAGCTGCCGAAGCTCGAAACCATAAGCACAAAGCTGATGAACTTCCAAAGCAGATATCTCCTTTTGATCCTTTTGAACTTCCAAAGCAGTCAACTGATGAATTTCGAAGGCAGAATTATACTAAGTTTCTGGCTTCTTTAGACGCTCGAGACCAGAAGAAGAAAGCTGCTGCAGATCGAAAGAAAAAAGCTGCTGCAGATCGAAAGCAGAAAACTGCTGAAACTCGAAAGCAGAAGGCGGAAGCTGCCGAAGTTCAAGAGCAGGAAACTGCTAAAGTTCAAAAGCAGAAGCAGAAAGCTGCTGAACTTCGAAAGCAGAAGGAGGAAGCTGCTGAAGTTTGTAAGCAGAAAGCCGCTGAACTTCGAAATCAGAGAGCTGAAATTCGTAAGCAGAAAGCTGAAGCTATTGAAATTCGTAAGCGCGAAGCTGAAGTTGCTGAAGGTAACATCAAAAGTAAGCGGCAGAAGAAGCAAGTGTTGGAGGCTTAAGATGAAGGACATCCAAAATTTATATGTTAGACTTCTTATAAAGAATATTTATAGGAGTAGGTGCTTACATAAATCATTCTAAATGCTGTAACTAAAATTAAACTATGTTTAGTTTTATCATGAAGTTGTGAGTGTTAGACACTTGGGAGGGTGATAACCAAGCTCTCAAATCTTGGTCTATGTGTGTCTTGTTATTCTGTACTATTTCCTATATAACTTCTGCAATTTGTCTATGTTTAAACTTCTGGTTTTGAATCATTCTCCAGAATTATATTCATCAATAAAGTATTCGTATTGTGCAATCTGTTTGTTTCTGTTCGGTGCCTGATTCTATCAGTATTCTAATCGCCTCTAGCAAGGGTTCTGGATTGTTATTTTGACCACAATTTATAGATGAATTGTTAGGTGGCTTCTAAGGTGAGGGCTCTACTCTAGTAAGTCCCTCACCCATGTACCGTCTATTATAACACTTGGATGTAATGTAAAATTATTGGAAATTTGTTAATCATCTTGCATGCAAAGGGCGTCTAAAACTCATACATGGAAGCTTTGTGTTCCGACAATGAATATATTCTCCTTAAGCTTCTGAATAAAAAAATTGTGTCTCCGTGGCATACCTTCAATGGAATTCATTACATTGCGTTTTAAACTTGGAAGTGTAGAAGCCTGAAATGATGATGCTAAAACTTTTCTCTCATTCTTGAGTGGTAGTTGTACTGGTACATGTATTTCTGATTACCTTTGAAGTTTAATAGTTTAAATAGTTCTTGAACAGCTACAGATATGGAGGGTTTTAATAATGATGTTTATTTTTTCTTCCATGCCATGCGAAAAAGAGTTTGTATGGTTTTTTTTTGGGATGAAAGTTAGCTGTACGAGCCAAATCACTTTCAAATACAACAGGTATAAAAAACGTAGGGTCATGGCCAAGATGAGTCTTGACTGTGGCGGTCAAATGGTTGCCGTCAGGAGAAGTTTAAAGGTGAATAGGTTTGTTAACGGTGCCGAGATAGTTACCTTTCAGAAAATTTCAATAAGAACGAGCATTAGTGTTAATGTCGATACTTTATTCTTCGGTAGGTAGGAAAAAAGATAAAACTAAAAACAAAGGATTAAATTTGTAATCCGAATTCAAGTTTGAAACTCATGTAATTAACCTCTTTTCTTGTTCTTAACTCCAGAAAAAAAATGGAAGATAAAAAGAATTGACTGTTGAGCCGTATGAGTCAGGAAACTCTCAAGTACGGTTCTAAGGGAAGGAATTTACTCACATATTCCGACCGCGGAGAACAGGCCATTCGACAGGGAGATTCTGAAATTGCGGAATCTTGGTTTGATCAAGCCGCTGAATATTGGAAACAAGCTATAGCCCTTACCCCTGGGAATTATATTGAAGCACAGAATTGGTTGAAGATCACAGGGCGTTTTGAATAAGAACACTCTGTTTATTATTTTCTTTTTTTTATTCTAATATTCTATATTTTCTCTAATTCTCTTTATATTCTATTCTCTATTATTCTATTCTCTATAGAGAATAGAATATAAAGGGAATACGGATCATTCATTTTCTAAATATAAAGCAACAAACAATCAAAAGATTTTCTTATATCCCTTCTAAAATAGTTCTATTTCATCTGATATTTCGTTATGTTCCTTAATAATGCACATAATAAATAAGTCATGTTGACTGTGTTGTGTATAATAACACTATGTTTAAGAATTTAGCTTGGTTGTTTGCCTTAATGCCTTCTGAAAGTTCAATATGTACCCTTAGCATCTATCTTAATAAGTCCTCATTTATGGATGGTGGAGGTAGCATAATTTGTTTGACATTGATTTAGTAGATTAAACGCCTTATTGAGAGGTTAAGCTTTTGATCTTCCTCAAACAAACAAGTTTACTAGTCAAGAGAGCCTATCGAGCTCGATCGATGGCCGAAAAAGAGGCAGCCTTTTGATTGTTGAATAGCCAACGTGATTAATTATTTACTGCATTGAGGTATGTTGCTTTTGGCAAAGTAATGATTTCAGAAGGTTTTTTTTACTAATCTATGTCGCTGTTAATTAGTAATCCAAAAGCTCTGCATTATTTAATGTAACATCGACACTTCATATTGAAGGCGTGTCTTGTGTTTAAAAAGTTTCAGTGTCCGACACCAATTTTAACGTTTCCGAATAGAAGCTTCAAAATCAATCTATGACGATATCAAGTTTGTTTTTACTTCATCACTATAAATTATTTGGAGAGTACAGAAGAATAGAAATTGAAAGAACTATGATGATATCAAGTTTCTATGACGATATCAAGTTTGGTATATGGCATGATTATCTTGAACACAAAGGCATGGCAAGCGACGTTGAATGACATGATTAAGAAAAGAAGGTAGAATTGCAAACCTCACTAATACAATTTGCCTCCTTGATTTGATAAAAATAAGATTAAGTAAACTACTCTATATTTTAGGTTGTGAGCAAGTATATGTGAAAACATTGTCACAACTGTAGTGACATTTCTTGTCCTTGCCAATTGCCGCAAAAGGATACACATAGTTGACTAACAATGATGTTTTTGTTATTGTTTGAGTTCTTAGACTATAGGCGGCATTTGGATTGATGAAAATGAGATTAAAAGATAAACGCATAGCGAATTTAAAGTAATGTGGTGTGAAATAAAAAGAGGGAAGAATAAGCCTAAAGACTCAGATTAGAAGAATTGGAAGCGAGGCAAGTTTTTTCTGGCAATGTTGACATAGTTTTTTTTATTCAAGTTTCACAATTTTAGTTTCTTTGTTCTTTGTTCTTATTTGAGTTCTACAATATTAATCTCTAAGATAGCAGAAGAAGCTGGTGGAGCTTATTCATATTGTCATCGTTAAACGTCGACAGCATAATAATGCTGCTGCTAAAGTTCGAAAGCAGACAGCCAAGGCAACTAAAGTTCGAAAGCAGCAGGAGAAGAAAGAGTTGGAGGACATAAAAAATCTGAAGTCTGTGTTATTTCTTTATGTTTTGTGATCATAGTGCAAAATTAACATTATGTGTAGCATATGATTATGTTTGTTGCTAGAAAAGTATGGTCCAAATGGCATGAATGAAAGACTGCGAAGTGGTGCATCATGAATCAAATTTTGTGGTGATGTAATTTAGCTTCTTTGAGGTGGTCATTATTTTGGTTGTTTTTTTGAAAGTGTAATTATGGTTATGCTCTATACATGCCTTCACCATTTCTTTGAAACCTTTTTAATGTATTTTTATTTTTCCTTAAAAAAAATCCAATTCTAGCTTGGTCATTAGTTGGTCTTAGCATATTGCTTAAAGTTTTACTTCAAAAATCGAACAACACCAAAAATTTCATATATATCATGTCCATATAAAACCAACAATAAGTCCATTCAAGTGGTAAGGGATTTAAACATCGTAAGTAAGTAATCAAAGTTCGATATTTAAACATAGTTTGTGGATAAAATTTAGTTAGGAATGTTATAATTGATAGTTTATAATGTGACTCATTTAAATAGAGTGAATATGGATTCATGTTATACCACTCAAATAAAAATTAGGGGTGTTTACAATGTGATTTTGATCAACTTTGAGGTAAAAAAAATCATCCAATCCATAAATGTCAATATGCACGGTTTAGTTTAAAAGGGAAGAAATATTAACTAGTGTCTCGGGACACTAGTTAAAACCATAAGTGATAAATATTTATGAAAATGTGTGTATTAATTGCATTAAAAATTAAAATATTTAACTTTTTTAAAGAATAATTGATTATTTTAGAATGCCTAAAGAATGTCTCACCGGAAACACTAGAGTATATCAGTTTTTAACTAATAACAGAAAATAGATTTCATTTAACTAATAATTTTTTTTTTTGAAAGAGCTAATAAATATTATTAAAAATTTAACAAACCAACAAATAATAGATTAATGCTCCCTAAAAAAAAGTTGGATTAAATATGTTTTTTGTCCCTATAAATATGTTAACTTTTCGTTTTAGTTCCTTTAAAATTTTTCAATCCTTATAAAATTTTCAATCACTATTTTTGGTCCCTATTTTTAATTTAATTTTTGTATTTTTTTAATAAAATTGCGCATAAATGTGTATAATATTCTAAAAAAAATTCCTAACAAAAATTAGAATTTTTTAACAGAACACAAATTAAATATGAATTTTTAATCGTAAAATATATAAAAATTCATATTAAATTCATGTTTTGTTAAAAAATTCTAAACTTTTTTTGGAGTGATTCTTGTAATATTTTGAATTTTTTTGAAAAATTTTATTAAAAAATATGAATTCTACATATGAATTTATTTTAAAAGAGGGATAAAAAATGAAGATTGAAAATTTTATAGAGACTAAAAGTTGAAGGAAAATTTTAGAAAAATTAAAACAAAAAATTGACATATTTATAGGGACCAAAAACATATTTAACCCTTAAAAACATAAGCATTAATTTTATTTTTATTTTAGATCAGATTGAATGTGAACACTTTTGAACTAGATTATACCAAAAACTTGTTTTTTTCATCACTATAGACATGGAATGAAATCAGGCATTTGGAGTTTGTTAACCACTCAAACCAATACACCTGGCAAAACCTTAGTATAATCCAACAACATAAAAAAATCAAAAAACAAACACAAACAGATCTAAGAATCAAAACAACAACAACAAAAGAATCTCTGAAAATGGAAACTAAAAAAGTACAAGCAGAAGATGAAGAATCATTACCAACATCAACAACACCACTTCTTCTCAACAACATTAACACTTCTTCTTCTCAAAACAAACCAACCCTTCTTCTCAATCTCATAACCTGCATGTCACTCATCACAGCCATCACTTTCTCTCTCCTCTTCTTCTCTCTCTCACCACCCTCAACCACCACAGCCACCGCCCGCCACCTCAATAAACTCCACCACCCCACTGTCATCCTCATCTCCTCTGACGGTTTCCGTTTTGGCTACCAACACAAAACCTCAACTCCCAACATCCACCGTCTTATCACAAACGGTACAGAAGCTCTCACTGGTCTCATCCCAGTTTTCCCAACTCTCACTTTCCCTAACCATTACTCCATTGTCACTGGTCTCTACCCTCCTCATCATGGTATCATCAACAACTTCTTTTTCGATCCGGTTACCGGCGAAAAATTCACCATGGCTAGCCATGAATCAAAATGGTGGCTTGGTCAGCCCTTATGGCAAACTGTTGTCAACAGTGGTAAAATTGCTGCTACTTACTTTTGGCCTGGCTCTGAGGTAAAAAAAGGTTCTTGGACTTGTGATGATGTTAAGTATTGTAAACATTATAATGGTTCTGTTAGTTTTGAAGATAGAGTTGATACTGTTTTAGACTATTTTGATTTGGATCTTGATGATATACCGGTTTTTATGACGCTTTATTTTGAGGATCCTGATCATCAAGGTCATCAAGTTGGTCCTGATGATGATGAGGTTACTCAAGCTGTTGCTAGGATTGATGGGATAATAGGGAGGTTGATTCATGGGTTGGAAAAAAGAGGGGTTTTTGAGGATGTTAGTATTATTATGGTTGGTGATCATGGTATGGTTGGTACTTGTGATCAAAAGCTTATTTTTTTAGATGATTTAGCTTCTTGGGTTGAAATTAAATCGAATTGGGTGCATTCGTATTCGCCGTTGCTTGCAATTTGGCCACCAAGTGATTCTAATTATTCGTTGACTGATGTTGTGGCGAAGATGAATGAAGGGTTGAGTTCGGGTAAAGTTGAGAATGGGAATAAGTTGAAGGTGTTTTTGAAGGAAGATTTGCCGAAGCGGCTTCATTATGCGGAGAGTGATAGGATTCCGCCGATTATTGGGTTGGTTCATGAGGGTTATAAGGTGGAGCAGAGTAGGACAGGGAAGAAAGAGTGTGGTGGTGCTCATGGTTATGATAATGAATTTTTCTCTATGAGGACTATTTTTATTGGACATGGTCCTCAATTTGAAAGAGGGAAGAAGATACCTTCGTTTGAGAATGTTGAAATTTATAACTTGATTACTTCTATACTCAACATTAAGGGTGCGCCTAATAATGGATCTGACTCATTTCCGCAATCTGTTCTTCTACCGAAGGCTTAATAATGCTCGAAGTTCGGTGTTTCTGAGCTGCTTGTGCTTGACAGTATGTTCTTTGTTCTCCAAGAGTGATGTGATGCTCAGAAGTATGAAAAACATGATGAGGAGATGTTGCAGGAAAGAAAAGGTATCTTATACCCGGATTCTTCTAGTTCTAGCCTCTAGGATTCATTAAGCTACTTTCAGTATACATTGATTTAACTTTTTGTATCTGTTGACGGATAAAGAATAGGTATCTTATACCTGTATTCTTGTAGGATTAAACTACCTCTGATTTAATTTGCTTTAATTTATCTTATCTGTCGGTGGATCACTTCCTCTTTATTATTTCATAATTTCACTTGAAAAATACTAATCTTTTCCATATGCATTTCACATATAACTCAATTTACAATGTCTGCAAATACGATTTAGCTTCTTGTTTCAAAAATATGATTTCTGGCAAGTCTAATTGGCTGTTCTAGTTGGATGAGAAGTGTCTAGTGTTAACCTACTGTGATGTAGATAGAACATCTCTTTGTTTTTTTTTCTCTTCCATCTATAGACTCTCTTGTTAACTTTAGCATAATACTGAGTTGTTTCCCTTATGTCTATCACTGAACATTACAAGCTCCTAGTTCTGTTTCAAATTTTTCATTATGTCTTGGATCATCAGCTGTATAAGGGCGTTGCCTTGAGTAATCAATCATAGGAAGCAAACAATGCACAATTTGCAGGGTGTTGCCAATTGTGATAACTGGTAGGAACCCAAGTTAAAAACAAGAAAATGTAGTAGTGATCAGGAAACAAGGGAAAATTTATTACTTATCAGTTTGGTTCAATAATATTTATTCTAGTTGTCACAATTGCTTGGTGCTTACATGGAGAAGTTGGATTTCCATGTCATTATCATAAAATTAGTACACCTTGAAATGAAAGTACTCATAAGGGAACGTTTATTGGAGAAACTTCACTCCAATGCCCTGTAGTTTATTTCTCATTATCTTCTGAATGCTTAGTAATGTGATGGTCAGAAATATGAAACATGAAGATGAGATGTTGCAGAAAGAAAAAGGTATCATGTACCTGGATTCTTTTAGTTCTAGCCTCTAGAATGAAACTACTTTCGCTATAATTTTTCTTTAAAATTTTGTATCGGTTGATGGATAAGGAGTAGGTGTCATATACTTGTATTCTTGTAGGATTAAATTACCTCCAATTTAATTTTCTTTGATTTCTTGTATCTGCTGGTAGGCGGTAGATATCCTCTTTATTATTTCTTAATTTCACTTGCACATTACTACTCTTTTCCATATGCAGTTTATATAACTCAATTTATGATGTCTGCGAATACGTTTTTGCTTCTTGTTTAAAAAATACGATTTCTGGCAAGGCTAATTGGGCATTCTAGTTTGATGAGAAGTGTCTAGTCTAGTGATAACCTGCTTTGATGTAGACGGAGCATCTCTTTCGTCTGTGTATGTTTTCTTCCATCTGTAGACTAGACCCCTTGTTAACTTTGGCATATCACTTTCCATATAGCATATCACTGAACATAAAAAAGTCCTAGTTCAGTTTGAAATTTTATCATTATGTCTTGGATCATCCAGCTTTATTGAGCATTGCCTTTAGTAATCAAAGATAGACGGATTGAAAAAAATTATTTGCATAGTGTTACCATTTGTGATAACTGGTAAGAACCTGAGTTAAAGAGAAGAAGAAAATGTAATATTGATCGGAAAACAAGGGAAATTGTATTACTTATCAGTTTTGTTCAATAATTTTCATTCTAGTTCTCAGGATTGCTTAGTGTTTACATGGAGAAGTTGGATTTCCATGTCATTATTATAAAATGAAGTTGGGAATGTGTATTGGAGAAACTTCAATAATACTCGAAATTTGGTAGTTTCTGAGCTGCTTGTGCTTGACAGTATGTTCTATATGCTCCATGTTGAGGAGATATTGCAGAAAGAAAAGGTCTCATATACCTGGATTCTTCTAGTTCTAGCCTCTAGATTAAACTATTTTCAGTATAAAATTTCTATAACATTTGGTATCTATTGATTGATAAGGAATAGGGGCCATATACCTGTATTCTTGTAGGATTAAACTACCCTCCGATTTAATTTTCTTTGATTTTTTACATCTGCTGGTAGATCATCCTCTTTATTATTTCATAATTTCACTCGAACAATACTACTCTTTTTCATATCCATTTATATAACTCACATTATGATTTTCAGATCAGGTTTATACTGAGCATACCTTTGATAGATTCAGACCTCATGTAACCAGCCATATTTTCATGTGTTAAAAGATAAAAGATTGTAAACACACGACATAAATCATCAGGCCTCATGTTAAAATGATACATGGATTAAAAATTCCTATTTGCAGGGTGATATACTGATAAGAACTCTAGTTAAAGAGAAGAAGATTGTATTAATTATCAGTTTGGTTCAATAATTCTCATTCTCACAAAATCAGTACACCTTAAAATGAAAGAACTCATGGGAATGTTTATTGGAAACTTCATTCCAATGCCTCATATAGTATATTCATCAAGAATCAAATTGGAGTTATTCCCTTTTGACTTTTATCTGCCCTTTCATTGGTTTCAATGCTAAGATATGTATCACATAACTTAGGTGAATAATACATACACGTGGAGATTCCAACTGTGCAAACTTGTGCAATGTGATGTGATGACTTTTTTAAACCAAAATGACCACAAACTCTGTAGTTTTTTTTTTTATACATTTTTTAATTGAAGTGTCCAAATCTTAATGCAAAAGGTGTGACACTGATTAGAAAAATAGAAGAATTAGATTTGGAACCAATTTGAAGTGCTAAGAAACAAAATGTGAAATGTGTATTGAAATAAGTCAACAACAATGAAATTTGATGGATTTAGTTCCTCTGACGTGTGGTTACTGGTTAGTAAACTGGGATGTTTTTGTTGAGAAAATCAATGGTTAACATTTCAACTACACTTGTTTAAAAACAAAGATATGCGTGTATAAAATAAAATAAAATAAAAAAGTAATTCCGATGATAAATGGTTGTTAGATTAATATTTACTCTCTTCGTTCAAGAATGAACATATCGGAAAAGCATATGTTAGCAATGAATTGGTTATAGCAACAAACCTCGGAAAACATATTAACTGCACATTTTTTAGATCAAATGTGAGTGATTAGTCTCACATTGATTATGAAATAGATAAGTTGACGATCCTAAATAATTACTCCCTCCGTCCCATAATAACTGAGTCATTTGCAAAAAAAAAAAAAAAAAAAGTCTCAAAATAACTGAGTCATTTCACTTTTCAATAAAATATTAATTTTTTTTTCCCTTTATAACTAATTATAAGTACTCATAATTCAATATATTCCACTTTGCATTTATGATAATGGAGAATGCACCAATACTTAACGTAAACACTTAAAATCATTTCTCTCTCTCTCTTTCGTTTATACATTTTTCTTAATATATGTGAAATGAGCAAATGACTTAGTTAATCCAACACAGATGGAGTAGTTTATTGTCACTTCCGATGCTGCCGAATTATCCTACACTCATTTCAAGACCACATAAGTATAAAAGTGGAGATTTCAAGTAGCAATATTTTAGAAGGAAAAAAGAAGAAGTATAATTAGTTTTTTTTTGTTTCTTTCAAAAAAAAATACTACCTCCGTCCCTAATTATAAGACCCTTTTGAGAATTTTTTTTGTCCCTTTTTATAAGTCCCCTTTGCTATTTCCAACTACATTAATTATTTCTTTACATGCATGCCCCTATTTATTATACATCTTTTTCTTCAATCAGCAATAAATAACATGTTGAAAACATAAACCAATTCTCTCTCTTAAAGGATAAAATTGTAAAAACAATAGTAATTACAAACATATTTAATACAAATATCCACTATCTCAATTCCCGTTATTTTTTCAAAAGGGTCTTATAATTAGGGACGAAGGTAGTAGTTTTTTTTGGTAGAAAAAGTATAATTAGGTTAGGAAGCAAATGCACCCACCATCCTTTTGTGATAAACTAATGGAAAAAAAAAATCTCGTGAGAGCTTAGCTCAGTTGGTAGGAACAATTAATGCATAATATGTAAGGTTAAGGGTTCAAACCCTGGCCACCACGAAAAAAACTAATGAAAAAACAATTTAGAAAGTTCTTTTTTGACAAAACTGTTCTTATATACTAACGTCAAGAATAGATAGACATTAACGAGTTCGTTTATTTTCTTCCGTTTTTTTACGATGAATGATAAAATGGTAAAAAATAATTGGTCAAAGAAGAGTGATACTAGTGAGTTGTAGTTGTTTCATATGTCGATTGCATTAAGAGTGTCATCTTAAAGAATAAGGCTCTGTTTTGGGAGTATGGAGGGGAAGGGAGGGGAGGGTTTTGGGGGTTTAAAAATATATAGAAAAATGGACAAAAAATTCATATTTTTTGAAAAAACAGTTTTTTAGAGAATGATAAACTAATACTTATGATTAATATACTTTTAATTTTAAGAATATTATAACAACATAAATTGAATTTGAAAAATTCATATAAACCCTCCATAACCTCCCAAAACCCTCCCCCCAATACAATTTTTGAGTTTCCCCCAAATGAGAGATTTTTTATTATGAGTAAAAAATTAACCTCCAAAGCCCTCTCCTTCCAATGCCTACTATTTCTTCCACTTACTTCTCCCTTTTTTCCAAAACCCTCCCCTTCCCTCCCCTCAAAACTCCCAAACAAAGCCTAAGTGTATATACGTGGTGATGTAGTATTTTTCTATCAATCAAAAGTAAGTATTTTTGTGTATATCGTCTCCACAGGGACTAGCGCGATATTCAAGCCATTCAACAATCAAATATTGTTCTAAGTGTATGGATTTAAAATGTGTGTTTGTGTAAACTATATAATCTATTTGACATAAAATAAATAGAGAAGAGATATAACCATTTCGCTTCGGGTTAGAGATATCAACCAAGCGTAACAGCTGCAATCTCTCGATCAATTAACAGATTCTAGCTTTTTAAACGATATTATCACAATCACTCGACAATATCATTCGTGTCCAAATGATATCGTTATTTCTAAGGGATCATTTAAACATCGATTTCCCAAACATTTAAACGATCACAAAGTCGATTGGATAGTTTAATCGACGATTTCCCAACTGATTAAATTACCCAAAAACATTAAGTCCTAGATTAAAAGTGATTATCAAATATTAACATCCATGTCTAGAGTGATAACTTAAGATAGATTGTTATTCTATTTCTAGATTCAAAAGTATGTGTCCATATCATTTTGAATCTCAATAAAACATTAAATGCAAGAATAACAGCAATATTGAATAAATAGATAGAACCATATATTAAATGATCAAGAGTTTACATAATGACTTGTTTGAATACCTCAAAACCCACAAGGGTAGATGTAGCTACATATGTAAGTGGAAAGCTTGTTACCATTCATGGAGAGGAAGCATACCTGATTAGCCAGCTATCATCTTTCTCTTGCATAGAAGCAGGGTCTGCAGAGGGGACCGCTTTTCAAGGATTAACTGTCGAAGGTACGGAGCCCAAGAGGGATGGAACTGCAATGGCTTCTTTGAAGGATGCACAGAGAGCCGTCCAAGAGAGTCAAGCTGCCGGCTGGGGCAGGTTAATACAGCTTCGTGAGAACAAGCATAAGGATAGCTTTGCATAGGATGATGAAGAGATGAAGATTCAATGCCTAAATCCATAATGTCTCAACAAATCTTGGGTTGAATCTACTCCTAACACCTTGCTTTGTGTTTCTCTAGAAATGTCATCTCTCTATCTCTCCAAAAATATGTGATAATGTGCTTGCTGCACAAAACCGTGTTGCCCCCTCCTAGTTCCTGTGCGGCTCCTTCTATAACAATTGTTGAACTTTCTTTTTTCTTTCTCTCGGGTCAACCAAAGTGGCATGGGTAAAAGGCCCATTTTTCATTTAATTGTGCAGAACATGTTAATATTCTTACCTCCCTTTCTTGTTAGGCTACACAAATGGTACAATACTAAATGTTAACTTGATATCATTTTCCTTGGCCAATTTATTTCATTCTCTTTACTAGCCATTAATTGACCAATAATAAAAATATGACACAATAAATCAACAACGACAATTTATTCAAAATGACTCTAAATTAAATACTAAAATAATAATAATAGACTAAAAACTTAATTAAAAGTACTCTAAAAATGTGATATGACGGATTGTCATCACGTGGTGAAGATTGTCAAGGTGAGTGGTTATGTGAAAAGTTTCATTGAAAAAAAAGAACATCATGGATCATGCTTTTTAAGTGAGTCACGCTTGAATCCTCATAAAGGGATTGAGTGAGATTAAACTGCGTAAATGGCCTTAATGTAAACACACCTCGAATAGTCAAGGCGTGCGTAAGGGCATATTAGTATGCTTAGCGTGTTTAAGTTTCATTGAATAGACAAGTAAACACACAAATTATTCGAGACGTGACTGCTTTGAATAAGCATATAAATAGGGATAGGTAAACACAAAAACGATTCGAGGCGTGACTACATTGAATAAGTATACAGATAGAGCATATACACTTGTTCAATAAAACTTAAATATGCGTAAAGACATATTAGCTATTACTTCATTTAAGACATATTTAAATTTCATTGAATATTCGATGAAACTTAAATATATTTCTCTCTTATGAAATGGATAATTATGTTTTCCATTGATTAAGTTTCTCAATAGATAAGGGCATTTTAACACAACTTATTTATTTTTTTAAAATGCACCTATTTAAATTATGATTCTCCCTCTTATGATATCAATACTTATAAAGATTAATAAGTAAAAGCAACACGACTTATTTTTTACAAATTTATTATTACTATACCTTGTTTTAATAGCCATAAATTTTTGTTGAAAAACTTATAATAAGGGCCAAAGAGAGTCATTCTGTTTATTTTACTAAATTAGTGTCATTCTTATTAGGTGACATAAATTTACAATAATCCATACAATTAAGGAATGCTTGGAAATCCAAAGATGTCAAAAGTTTTGTGTGTTTTTAAGGAGATATTAAAGTTGTGTTGAAATAGATAATAGCTTAAGTTGAGACATGTAAACCAAGAAAAAAGAACATAAAAATCACTTTATATCGACTAAGTTGATAAGATATTGACACACATATAAAGTTGTAAGTTCAACTTCTATTATTGAATAATCTTTTAAGGAATTTTTGAACCACGTCTTGATGACAGTGAGTTCTGAGCCAAACTCAACTAATTTTTCTCTAGATAGACGAAATAGTAAAGTTATCATAAACATACACACACAAAATATAAGAGTCAGGTTCGAACTCTAGCTATGACATCCAATTTAACAATTTCGACATTTTTACTAGTTTTGTTAGGATTTATGGGGCACTCAACTAAATTTTTTATTTAAAAATAAAATAAAAAACATAAAGAAAATGAGAGGTTTGGATATAGGTACATAGGTATAGGTAGTTGGGTAAAATAAAAACAACCAAAAAGCAAGTAAGAAATATCTATTTTGGTTCTCTCCAAAACAAACTCAACAGCCTATCCACTCAAAAAACCAAACCCACTTTACTTGTTTCTCAACTCAACTCATGTTTCAAATTCAATCTTGTTCCTTTTCATAGCATAGCATTTACACCTTCATTCATTCTCTTTTGTGTAAGTGTAAATGGCACTACACATTCATAATACTATTCGATTACACTTTCAATTTCAATCTCTTCTTCCACTTTCATCTCCTTCCACCTCTTTCTTCACTGCTCTCCAGCCACTCTCAGCTAAGAGGGTTTTCTCTCTTCCTTCTCCACCCAGAAGAAAACACTTGCTTCCTTTCAAGGTCACTTTTTTTTTTTATTTTTTATTACCCCTTTTTATTATTACATGTTTTTTCATAATTAGGTGATAAATTAAGTAACTTTATGCAACCCCTTTTCTTAATTATGTTATTTGAATCTTGGGTCATTGACATTAGTAGTAGGAGGATTAGGACGATAAACCCTTTTAATCATGTATGTGTATTTTTAAAGTATGTTTGGTTTTGCGTTGGCATACATTGATTTTGAGTGAATTGATTCTGTAAGTCTGTTTTGTTTTGCTGCGAAAATAATTGATTTTGAGTGAATT
The DNA here is from genome assembly GCF_003473485.1 of Medicago truncatula. Lineage (NCBI taxonomy): Eukaryota > Viridiplantae > Streptophyta > Magnoliopsida > Fabales > Fabaceae > Medicago > Medicago truncatula. Next base: position 42,520,141 of record NC_053047.1, on the reverse strand, counting down.
GATTCCGACTAAAAGTGAGTTGAAGGTAAGTGATTTATGTTTGGATATTCATGTAAAAGTTAGTTAAACTATAATTGTGTGTCAAAATCAATTCTAGAATCAAAAGCTACAAATCATACATGTTAGGATCAATTCTACACCTCTAGAATCGATTTTGGCCCCTCTAGAAGTGAAACCAAAAATACAAGAAAAAAGACTTCTTTGGTTGGACTGATATATGCTTTATAGTATGCGCCTTTTTTTGATGTGATGCTATTAGTCTGTGATGATCAGAAATTAATTTTGTAGTAAGATGAACTGAACTGACCAGTCCATTCTTTACTGAGCTAAACAACCAATTAAGTGCTATTTACTAGTATTTACTAAGATTTTGTTTTATCTTTAGAAGTAGATTCCTCTCAAAATTGTTTTTACTTTATGTCTTTTAGGACATGTGTAAGTGTAAAGCATCATGGATGTTACAAGTTCCATTTGGTGCTTGTTGTTATTATGGCCTTGTTTGGATAATAAACTTATTTGCAGCTTATTGGACACATCTCATCATGATAAGTGCTTATGTATAAGCTATATAAAATAATGTTGAATTGTTTTCGTATATAAGCTATAAGTTGTTCTCATAATCTGTTTTGGAGAACTTATGAAAGTAAGCGGAAAACAACTCATGAACAATGTCATAAGCTGTTTTCATAGTTTCTTCCAAACAATCTCCCAAAACTGATATCAGTAGATAAACTCAAATAAGCCAGTCCAAACAGGTCCACATGTCTTTCCATTCAGGGATTGTATTTGGTTCATCCATACTATTCAAGTGCTCTAGGTACACCAGCTGAGATGGCTTATACATTTATGCATCAGTGATAATTGTTTATTTTTCCTTTGGCTTTTTATTGATCGTGAGTTTGTGTGAAATGCGTTAGTTATTTTGGAAAAAAGAGATGAAATAACTCTTGTTTTTTACTCTAATTTCAGGTATGTGCAACCGTTGCAGAAACTGGTCAACCGAAATGGTGGGAAAAGAATGCATCAAACATGATTGACATTCACTCCACACAAGAATTTCTGAATGCTTTGAGTCAAGCTGAGGATAGACTAGTTATTGTTGAATTTTATGGGACTTGGTGTGCTTCTTGCCGAGCATTATTCCCCAAGGTACTCTTGCTTCAAGATTTCCCCTTCACTCTTGTACTTTTTGGATGGTTTTGTTTAAGAAATATGTGCTTCCCTAGGTAGTATTTCATTGTGTGTAAAGTCACCATCGAGTTTTTATTCATGATCTTCTACGAACTATATTGAGTATTGGCCAGTGTCTTAATTACTGAACTATATTGAGTTTGGTCTCTTCTGTTACAAATTTACTAATCTGGATGCTTAGCAGTCCATTGAGTATCGTGCAATTCGTTCTACTAAAACATGAATTTGAATAAGATCTCGGATTCATACTTATTAGAAAAAGGGTGTGTTTAAGATACTGTGTTCACTCTTCAGTTGAAGCTTCAAAACATATTTGTCAAATTCAATCAGATATTGCTAGTGGCCGCATATTGTACTCCACTTCCATAAAAGGGTAGATGACTGTTGTGTAAATGGCTGGGGTCATATGTCAAATGTGATCAACATGGGTAAAAGGTTATACCTTGGTTCTAGGATTGATACTATATCTAAGACTAAGTGTCGATTTTTCTTTCCCTGACAAAGTAAAACCTTTGAATCAAATAACACAATTATTGAATAAATCTTTCCATGGCTATCAGTTTAGTAGTCTCTGACCTTTTTGGTTTTCATCTATGATAAAGACTGCTACATAAGGATCCTGATTCCCGACTGTCTAGTATTCTGCTTTAGTGCTTACTGCATGTGCAGCAATAAGGGAAAAGAGAAAACTTGATTGACTAAATTGGTTTATTTAGACCTGAATAAAAAAACTCCATTCATTGCTCGAACGTTTTCTAGTTAGGATGATGATATTTTAAAGTTACTTACCATGCTTTAATTTGCGTGCTGAGGAAATTATCAGCTTTCCTGTACCTTATATATTTGTTAATGGCCTTGGCAGTTATGCAGAACAGCTGAAGAACACCCTGAAATTATTTTCCTCAAAGTAAATTTTGATGAGAATAAGCCAATGTGCAAAAGTCTGAATGTTAAAGTACTTCCTTACTTCCACTTTTATAGAGGGGCTGAGGGGCAGCTGGAATCATTTTCATGTTCACTTGCCAAGGTAATTTTTACCATTTAGTTCTGTTAAAGCTAAGCATTTCTAGCTGCAATTTAAGATAATAAGCCGTAGTTAGTTACTGCTTTGCGTCAATTTTTTTTTCTTTTATTGAAATTTTATGAATGGCAAAATGTTAGTATAGTGAGTATTATGCTGATGTGAAGATTGAACCCTGTCACTCCTTATCACTCAACTCCTCCATCCCAATCATCAAACCAACCGTATATCTCCGATTAGTGTCTATTCTGAAACCAAGAAGTGTTTATATCGAAACATAGCTTCATTTGTTGCTAAACAGTATTATATATACTCCCATAGTCCCACAATAAACTGTCACATTTGACTATTTCATGCAAATTAAGAAAATATGATAAATGGAAGAGCGAGAATGGTGATTTTACTAAATTGTCTTTATTATCCATTGATGTATTTTCACTATCATAAATGCAAAGTGAAAATGATTACTTGGGAGTGATGCTCATAGTATTAATTAGATGGTACAATTGGAAATTTTTTGTTAAAACTACATTAGAAGTTGAAAGTGACTTTCTTTTTAGGACAATTTATTTTTTCCCACAAATGTGACAGTTATTTTGGGACAAAGAGAGTATTCTATTTAACATAGAATTACAGGGAAAAAACAGAAAAAGTGCATAAACTGACGAGTATTGCCTTTTGATACTCCTGATGCTTCTGTTTTCTGTACTGGCATCCTGCATAGTTCTCTTCGATACGTAGAGGCTATAACTAAATTGTACAGAAATAGCTGAATGCAAGAAAATACCGATGATAATACATATTTGAGTGTTTGGCTGGTTGTATTCAGAAAGTATATTATCTAAGTGTATGGAAAAATTACATATGCTCACTTACATATTTTCCTTTTCAAGGACTAGAAATGCATAACTCAGATACCTAACAGTGAAACAAATGTATGGTGATGGATGTATATGCTTGACGTAAATACATTAACAATAATCTATTAATCTAATGGTTCTTTTGAACATTACAGTTTCAAAAAATAAAGGAAGCTATCCTGAAGCATAACACAGCTCGATGCAGCATTGGTCCGCCAAAGGGAATCGGTGATTTGGTTCTTGAAACTTCCTCTGCTCCCAAGGATAGACCAGCAGACTCTGTTTGATAATCATAGTACCTTCATTCATGCATCTACAGCGTATAAGTTTATCTCCCAAAGTCTAACCGCATTGGAAGCTATGGTCCAGAAAGACTTATGATGTGAAGGTTATGTGTAATCTGTATATTTACACTTGTATTTTTTTGATCTGTTACTTCATTCTTGATCATTCATTAGCTGATTGTAATCAAGTACTTGAAAACTTCAGTGAGAATGACATGTTAGGTCTTAAGTTGTATTTAAGTGAAAAACTTGTGCATCTGTAAGCTGAATACCACTTGTTATGGCTTGATTCTTTTACTAAATTAATTATGCTACAGAATGAAAATGAGTAATTATCTCCTGAGTCATCAACATATCTACTGGAGTTTATCTATCTATCTATCTACTATAGACTTTAGAAAATAAATTACCAGCAAAATTATGAAACTACCTTTCTGCTTTAAATTTGGACACCTGTCCTTTTTTATTTTTTTTGTAAAAGAAAACTTATTTTAAGAAAAACAACTTATTTTCATTCATTCTAAAAAATGAAAAAAAAAATTGTGAGTTTTGTCTTCTTTTTGGTATGTCATTTCATTGTTTTCATGTTATTTTTGGTAAATAATTCATTAAATAGTGTTTTAGAAGATGCATTACATGCAAACAAAAAATTGTTTGTCATTAATCAATTAATTTTATTTTTTATTTTTTATATCTTCTTAATCTAAATGATAATATTTATAAAATATATACCAATATAATTATTACTAGAAGTAGACACGAGACTAATGTAAGTGCTAAAGAATTACGAAAAATTTGTTTTTGTATAATAGACACATAAGATTACAATTTACTTAGACAAGTCTAAGATTTTCTACCTCTCCTTGAAGACTTCTATAATTAGAGTTTACAAAAGATTGATTGTTGTTTACACTAGTGGTAAACTAAATTAACCTCAAATGATTTCTAAACACTTGAGAAATTCTATCTTTATAAAAATTCACATTCTTGATTGATACTCACTACTAATTAGTATCTTTGTTCTCTTTTCTTTTTGAAGTCGAAGCAAGTGTCTTTGTTTGGATGCTTGAAGATTGGTTGATGTTACCGTAATCAGTGGCGCATAATCCAGCTCTGTATGCTCCTCTGAGGAATCACCCTTAAGGGTGAATATATTATGTATTTTGTTGTATTCAGAGTCAGTAACTTCAAACAACTTTGTTAGTATAAGTATGTATTGCTTCAAAGTTAATATCAAGGTTTGGGATTTAGAATTCAGATGCCATAGAGTTGCTTGAACCCACTTGTTTAATTTTGTGATCAATAATTGAAATTGCTCGGTTTGATATCAAATAAAGTGAACAATCTATCAAATTACAAAAGTTAAACCAATATATCCAGTCCAGGAGTGTTAAGTGAAGTATAAAATGTTGGTGTGAAAGTATATTATTTTAGTTTGAGGTGAGATATGTTATGGATTTTGGTTTTGGAAAATAATTTGGAAACTCTTGATTTTGAGAGGCTTTTGAACTAGTTTTAAAGTGAAATTTATGGTTGAAAACTTATAGAATTATAGGTGTGTTGTTTGAGTAGTAAGAAAAGGGCAAAGTTCAATATACGCAATGTTTTTTTATTTATAGTTTGAAATTGATTCAGGGGTCAAATTGATAAAGGGTTCTAAATTGTTTTGATGGAATTTTGAGTATTTGAGATTTAACAATCGGAGTTATGCAAATAATCTTTAGTTAGGAGGTGATGAGAAAATTTGAGTGTTTGACAAAATAGTTAGCGTTACTTTTTATAAGTAACATTAACTATTTTATCAAACGCTGAAATCATCTCCTCACTTTATGACTAAAGATTATTTCCATAACTCCCTTTATATTTAAAATTCCATCAAAACAATTTCAAACCCTTTGTCAATTTAACCACAAAATCAATTTCAAATTATCATAAAAACACAACATATATTTAAAACAACTTTGCTCTTTTCTTACTGCTCAGCCATCAGACCTATAATTCTATAAGTTTTCATCCATAAATTTCACTTTAAAACTAGTTTTTTTTTACTCACTTTAAAACTAGTTCAAAAGTCATTCAAAATCAAGAGTTTCCAAAATATTTTCCAAAACCAAAATCATATGTGTGGTTCACAATAACAATAACAATAACAATAATAATAATAATAATAATAATAATAATAATAATAATAATAATAATAAGAGTGATGCTAGCAACACTCTCTTTTGAACACCCTCTCTAATACTCACTCTCTTATTGGTTTAAATCATTGTGGGTCTACACTTTGAAAATTGAACCCAAACAAAGTGGTGGGACATACATTGATTTCATCCAATAAAAGAGTGAGTGTTAGAGAGAGTGTTGAAAAATGAGTGTTGCTAGCATTTCTCTAATAATATTAATAGTAATAATAATAACAACAACAACAACAATATGGTTAGTTTGGTTTGCTATAATTTGGAAACACCACACATTTTTATTTTTAGTTTTAATCAAAATCAAAATTTCACAAAAAAAAAAAAACACCGTTTATAACTTTCAGACGTCAGTGCAATAAAAAGAGCGAAAAGACGTACACTAATAATAATAAGTAGTAGTAGTTATCTCATTAGATATACTCTCCATGAATAATAGGTAGCTCCTTTTAAAAAAAATGAATAATAGGTAACATACACTCTTTAAAATAGAATAAAATCAATATCTTTGAATAAAAAAATTAAAAAGGGAAAGTTTTAAAACTAAAATACACTAAAATTGGCGAGATAGTCTACTAAAATTAAGATCTCTAATTACATTAAACACATTTATCACAAAACACACATTTATAAATAAATAAATAAATTTAACAATAATAATAGTATAGAATTAAATTATCAGGACGTTACAATTTTGATGTGATAGTTGCAGTTTCACTAGTTACAAGCGGACCTTGAGGATGTGGAGGTGCCTACGTGAGTGCTTCCGTGTAGAACGCCTACGTGGCCTAGTAGACTTTGGCTCTGTTTGGTAAAAATAACGGATAGCTGATAAGTTAGCTGATAACTTTTAATTGATAAGCTAACTGAAATTGATAAGCTAACTGAAGTGTTTGGTAAAAATAGCGGTTCAACTAGCTGATAAATGTAAAATGACATAAAAGGTATTCTTAATTCATAATAAAAATTATATCATTAATTTAAGTATTTGTAAGTTTGTAAGCTAATTTTTAAATTTATTAATTTAATATATCCTATGTATTATAAATTAAATTAAATTTTATTCACTAAAATTTTATCTTATATTTATTATCATTTAAGTGTTTACACTTTATAAAGAAAATAACATTTACCTCAAAAACAAAAAAAAAAGGTAGCACTAATAGAGTAATACTAATAACAGAGAATAAAGAAAATAACACTTACCTCAAAAAAAAAAGTAACACTAATAGAATAATAGTATTTTGTTTCGTAAAAAAAAAAACGAAGGTATATATTTTTTCAAAAAAAAAAAAAAGGCCAGCTGATATATATACAAAAATTGGAATAAAGGGATAGTAGTCTTTATTACGTAGCTTATTATAAAAATTATAATGGATAAAATACAATTTAAATGAAATAATAAGGGTAAAATGGAAGAAAAAGTGAGAAGCTATAAGCTATAAGCTCAAACGCTACTTGGAATAGCTTCTGAAAAATAGCTTATAAGCTATAAGCTCATGGTGAAAAAGTGTTACCAAACAGAGCTTTTTTTGTCAAACGAGCTTATAAGCTATAAGCTAAAAGCTAAAAGCTCTTTTTTGGAGTTTCCCAAACAGACCCTTTCTAGATAATTTGAACTACTCCAACTTCACAGTTGTTTCGCCCCTTTTAATAATCAGAGTTTATGGGAGTGGGAACGCCAAATGTCAATCTGGACGCCAAATATTGATCTAGACGACATCGTCTACATCTAGGTTTGGGGTTCAGGCCAAACAAAAATCCAGCATACTTAAAATGATCTCCTTCAATTCATCCTCAAATCATTCAGATCTTGTCAAGTTTATTGATTAAATAAATTTGACATTAAATTTGATGATATATATTATCAATTGTATTTTAATGATATTTTAAAATAATTTTTTACACAATTTTTAGCTTAATATATTGTTGATCTTAACTATCAAACAAAAATCAGCAGACCCGTATGAATGCACATTTATTTTGCTAGTATATTATATGAACACAAGTTTAGATTTATTGCAAGTATTTAGGATAACTTGTATATATGGTTATATGTGAGTATGCCACCCTAATATAAAATTTATTATTTATAGAAATATAAATGTACTTATGTATTTTCGTATATTGTCTTCAGTTTATCTTTATATTTGAAAGATGATTAGTATGGAGTGCATGGATTTCCTGAAAATTATGACCCTAGTATGGAGTGGATCATGCAACATGAGAGCTTGTCCTAAAAAAGAGTAGAGAGATCCACAATATTTGGGTTTGTTGGAGTTATTTTAACATCAATGGTTGAAATAGCAATCACAGTCTTACAAAATCATTTTTTTAATACTCTTGAATCCATTAAAAAAAAATGTAAGTAACATATGGTGTATATAATGCATGATCTTTTTACGAAGTCAAACATTCTCATACCAAAGAGGAAGTAACAACCAAATTAACTTCAATTTGGATAATTTCTTTTTCTCTTCACCTTTCTCTCAATAACAAAAAGAGGAAGATGACAACTTATGGAACAATCTCGGACGCCGAAGCGACCCCATCAAATCCAAACTTACATTACGTTACAGAGGCGAAAGAGCGCTTCCAAGACAATATAGGCGTAACAAGACCATGGAAAGAAATGATCCAATTTTCTCATTTCAAACTTCCATCATCTTTCTATGACACAATTCAAAGAATCAACACCAATGCCAAACATTTTCGCGCAAATTATGTTATCACCATGTTGCTTACTATTTTCCTTAGCTTACTAGAACACCCTATCTCATTGATCATATTAATTGTGATGATGATTGCATGGGTGTATTTATATTTCCTAAGAGTTACACCTTTGGTGATTTTTGGGTATGAAATTGATGAGAGATATGTGGTTATATCTTTGTTGTCGATCACCGCCGGTTTGCTCGTTCTAACGGATGTAACACATAATGTGGAAGTTGGTATGTGTTTTGCCCTAGGTGTTGTGTTGATTCATGCTGTGTTGAGAGAAACAGAAGATTTGTTCACATTGGATGAAGATGTAGGGATTGTAAGAGGTGTTAAAGAAGTTGTCAAAGTCCCTCTTAAACAACCTGGTTCCGGTTCTTTTACTTTGCCTCCTTAATTAGAGAATTTTTTGTATTAATTTCCTTGTTACAAGATCAATCAATATATATTGTCAATTCCCTTCTTGATTATCAATATTATTATACAATGTAGGTTCATTATTCAAATTGGATTCCCTTTGTTATCATTAATCTCTCCACACTTGTTTTAATCCCTACCATTCATTGTGACAAAGTGAGTTGCTTGGACTAGGATAAGAAATGAGTATACCATCAAAATACCTAGAGATAATGAATATTTCAATTTGTTCCTCTCCGTGAATGTTAATTTTATAGAGCGCTCATAATTTGGTCCTTAATTAAGAATATGAATATGTATCCAAAACGTTTCTCAAATTCATCCTTCTATGAATGTTGCTTACTAAATATTGTGGATGGTGGTGATGATGTGTTTATTATCTTCTTTGCTGGAACTTTATCTTATTGTGCACCTTTGTGCGTTAATTTATTATTCTCATTGTTCACTCATCATCTTTCATTATTCCATTCTTTTATAAAAATATATTCTTTAAATTTATTTGATTGTAGAGAAGAACGCTCTCTCTATTTTCAATTTTAAATGTCTTGTATTATTTTCTCAATGACTAGTAGGTGTAGCTTAATAGACACATCATCACCATCTACAAACATTTATAGAAGGATGAATGTGAAAAACATTTTACAAAGTCAAGGATTAAATTGGGATATTCCTATTCTCAAGGACAAATTTGAGAATGTTGTACAAAGTTAAGGGTTATTTTGATCGTCAACATTTCACATGCAATCATTCATGGAAAGATTAATTTGAGAATCATTTTATAGAGATGTGGACCAAATTGAAATATTCTTAGTATCATATTTAAGAGTGTCTTAGAGTCCAGATCTAGTTTAGTGGTTTACTCAACAAAAAAAATTGTACAAATCTGATTTTCTAAATTGATAAACACATTGTCAATCAAACTAACATAAGAAATTAAAGAACTTTTTTTTACGAAGCAAAAGTGAATTTTATTGATTAATCAATTTAATACTCTACCAACACAAGTTGTGTGTAGTAGACAAAACAATTAGGCATATCCCAAGACATGTACTGGGAGCTCCACCTTCATTTTTGATATTTCCCTCATGATCAGTGATCTGGAGTGATCTGAAAGGTCGGTCTGTCGAGTAGCAATCCGTCGAGATGCGAAATGGGATACCTACAAGCACTCTAACACTCAATTTAGTAGAAAGCAAAAAAAGTTAAATTTAATTTTTGAATATTTTTTTGTTATGGTTTGTTAGTCAAAATATTTTGCAAGTGAACACAATGAGATGGTAAACTTACCAAGACTATACATGGACATGCGAAGGACAACATGGTATAGAATCAAACTTAGATATCATGGCAAGCAACTCAATATTGCACCTGAAAGGAACGGAATCAATAATCAAAGGTACACCATTTTTTAATAAGACATACATGAATGAAATAAGAACTAATATCAACAAATCTAGACAACAAAAACTAATTCATTCGGAGGAGAAACTATCTCGTGAAGAGGAAAAGAAGAATCATAAAATGGAATTAGGGTTTCCTTCCTAAAGTTTCCATTAGCCTCATTAGAAGTTGAAGCAACAAGACCACGATAAAAATTAGGGTTAGTTTGGTAAACAAATCCACAGAGATAAATATTGTGATGTGAGTTAACATCCAATGTTGAATAGAAGAGTTGAGGTTGAACACCATACAACCAAATGTCCGATAAACCCAAAGCATATATATTTTAGGTGAAGATGTGGTGTCCAACTCACTTGTGTGGTTGCTTTTAGCTCATCTAACACAGTGAGTCTCCCCATCATAGCTCAATAGCGGTATCGATAGGGCCGGCTCAAAGGTCGTCAAGGTTGGGCTACAACACAAGGCCCCCAAAATTTGGGTGTCATGAAATATAATAATTTAATTCAAGCCCATCATTAAGTATAGTGGTTAATTAACGGAAAGAAATTGACTACAAACTTGATTTGGTTTAGTGGTTTCACGCTTTCACTAATGTTCATGAGATCGTGAGTTTGAATCCTTTTACATATAATTTTTTTATTGAGAACTCACTACATATATAGGCACATCATTTGACCATTGAGGCAATCATTTTATTGTGTCAACAAAAGGATGTTATCTATATATATCGGTCCAAGTTTTATTACGGCCTAATCATTAAAACATTAAAAGGATAAAAGGGGCCCCAAAAGTGTTTAAGACGGCCCTGGGTAAAACTATGGTGGTGCAATACTTCAATAAATTTTATATTTGAAATTTTGTTCTTCATGTACTTTGGATTTTTTTTTTGTCTAGTAAGTTTTTATTATTTGTTTTATTTTTTTAAAAAAATTGGATTGGTGAAAAAAAGTTGGCTCAAAATTTGAAGGATCCGAAATGAATGCTGAAAAAAAGGATCCCATAAAATTTGAAACAATAATTATTATTATCAATATTATTATGGTAATAATATATTATTATTGTAGTAATTTGTAACATCAATAAGGAAACAATTTGTGTCCATAAGCATGCAGTATGCCATGCCTTACTTCCCGGTCATCAATCCTACGTACTTCCACCTCTCTAGGGAACCCCTTTAGACCATTTCCATCATTCTTTCATTCATCTGCTACAATTCTATTTTCAGTTTTTCTCTCTATTTTCAATCAATACTTACAATTCAAGAAAAAAGAATAAGAAGAAATAGAAGAAAGAAGCTATCATGGATGATCGAAATATTGACGACGATGAGAAGGAGTCTTTGGCCGGGTTGAGTTCTGTTCCACCTCGTCGCAAAACACATTCGTATAGCCAACAGCTACGAGACACGTCTACACACAAACGGCATCATCAAGTCCGTAAGCACAGTCTTGATGATAGCCTTATATCGAATAACATCGTCGAGTCTTCTTCTTTTTATGAGGAGTCTGACACGGATGATGATGACTTTTTCGCTAATTCAAATTCTGTTGGTGCTGAGGACTACATTGAAAGTGGTGGGATTTCTGATGATTTGTCTCATTATCAGCCATTGCAAGAATTTATTGGCAGCGGTGGCGGAACTGGAGTCTTTAAGGCTCCTATTAGAATGGCCGTTCATCCTGGGAGACCGCCATGTCTTGAGTTAAGGCCTCATCCGTTAAGGGAGACTCAGGTAGGGAAATTCCTCAGAAACATTGCATGTACCGAAACACAGCTGTGGGCTGGACAGGAATGTGGGGTGAGGGTGTGGGAGTTTCAAAAGGCCTATGAACACGGTTGCGGTCTGGGAGGAAGGGTTAGGAGGGGAGATGAGGACGCTGCACCTTTTTATGAATCTGCTGATACCTCTCCTACATTTTGTTTGACCGTCGACAACGGGAATAAGATGGTCTGGACTGGCCATAAGGATGGCAAGATTAGGTCATGGAAAGTGGATCAACAATTTTCGACCCCCTTTAAGGAAGGTCTTTCTTGGCAGGCACACAGAGGTCCCGTTCTTGCCATGATCATAAGCAGCTACGGTAGGCCTCTCCCTCTAGTAGTATTTTCAAAATTAAGTGTATGTTTGGCGTTGACAAAAATTGATTTTGATTGAATTGATTCTGGCTAAAGTGAGTCGAAGGTAATACAATTTATGTTCGATACATTTGTGTTAAAGTGAGTTGAACAATAAATTCGAGTGTTAAAATCAATTCTAGAATAAAAAAACTCTAATTTCTAGCTTCAAGTAGAATCGATTCTCACCACTTATTTGCTAATTTACTGTTTCTTCGTCTAGGTGATCTCTGGTCAGGTTCCGAAGGGGGTGTTATTAAGATTTGGCCTTGGGAATCAATTGAAAAATCTCTCTCTATGTCTCCAGAAGAAAAGCACATGGCAGCCTTACTTGTGGAGAGATCATTCATTGATCTCAGAACTCAAGTCACCGTCAATGGTGTCTGCAGTATATCTTCTCAAGAGGTTAAGTGTTTTCTGTCTGATCATATTAGAGGTCGTGTCTGGTGTGCTACAGCTCTATCCTTTTCACTCTGGTTAGTATGACTCTTCCTGTTCTTATAGTGTATTCAGATTTAATGTTGTAATTACATCTCCGTTCTATTGCATCAACTTGTTTTAGTATCGTGTTTTTATTTCCTTAACTTTTGTTTGTTACTAGTGTAGTGTTTGTGTTTCCTTCTACTCGCATCAACTCTAAATGAATTTGAATAACTTGGAATCTTTAATTTTATAGGGATGCGCGTACAAAGGACCTTCTGAAAGTATTTAACATCGATGGTCAAGCAGAAAATCGAGTTGACATGTCATCCGTGCAGCAGGATCAAGCAGTAGAAGACGAAATGAAGGTGAAGTTTGTTTCCAACTCAAAAAAGGAAAAGTCCCAGAGTACTAGCTTTCTGCAGAGGTCACGTAATGCAATCATGGGAGCTGCAGATGCTGTCCGTCGAGTTGCAACCAAGGGAGCTGGAGCATTTGTTGATGATACTAAAAGAACGGAAGCCCTTGTGCAAACAAACGATGGGATAATTTGGAGTGGATGTACAAATGGCTTACTTGTGCAATGGGATGGAAGTGGAAACCGTTTGCAGGATTTTAATCGCCACCCTTGTGCCGTCCAATGCTTCTGCACTTTCGGAACACGAATATATGTAGGATATGTGAGTGGTATTATCCAAATACTGGACTTGGAAGGAAATATAATTGCAGGATGGGTTGCTCATAATAGTCCTGTGCTTAAATTAGCTGTTGGCAACGGTTCTGTTTATAGCTTGGCAACTCACGGTGGCATACGTGGATGGAATATTGCATCTCCAGGTCCCGTTGATAACATAATTAGAACAGAACTAGCCTCAAAGGAACTTACTTATACAAGAAGGCACGGTATCAGAATTTTGATTGGCACATGGAATGTTGGTCAAGGTAGAGCTACTCAAGAAGCACTTTTGTCGTGGCTTGGGTCCGTTGTATCAGATGTTGGCATTGTTGTGGTTGGTTTGCAAGAAGTGGAGATGGGTGCTGGTTTTCTTGCAATGTCCGCGGCAAAAGAAACTGTAAGACTTTATTCACATTCTTAATCATGCATTTAAACATTAAATATTTTGCGAAGCCTTGTTTGCTTTATATGTTAAACTACCTTATTGATTGAAGATTCTGTATTGGAAACATGGTTTAGACTTGTACTTAAAGGAAAAATGCAGACACGTAACTTTGTTCCATTTTTTTTTTTATATGTTTAATAAACAAGTTGATCATCGATGTATATTTATCGTTATAGTAAAAGGAAAATCTCAGTAACAATCTTGTGCAATGTGTACATTCTATCCATGCATTTACTACCTATATTACAATTGTAGGTAGGTCTAGAAGGAAGTGCAATGGGACAGTGGTGGCTGGATACAATAGGAAAGGCCTTGGAAGAAGGAAAAGCTTTCGAGCGTATGGGCTCTCGGCAGCTTGCTGGCTTGCTTATATCTCTTTGGTGAGTGAGTGTAAACCAACTAGTCCTTCTTCTATTCTCTTCTTTATGGAAAGGCTTCTTAGTTCTCCCTATAATGTACTTTGGGTTTTCTATCTTTGATAATGTTTCGATGCTTATATTATGAGTTGATATTCCTCAACTAGGGTAAGAAAGAATCTTAGAAAACATGTTGGAGATATTGATGCTGGAGCAGTTCCATGTGGTTTTGGACGTGCAATTGGTAACAAGGTTTGTTTAAGTTTTCCTGACTACTCTAATTCTGCCATTGAAATCCAGTAGTAATAGTCAAATTGATGTTATTTTTACACACTCTAGGTTGAGATAAAGATACAAAAATTGCATTGATAAACTTGTTTAACGTATGGACTTTTTTCCTCTTGACTGAAATGAACACTTACATCGCAAAAAAATGATCATGCAGGGAGGAGTGGGTTTGAGAATCAGAGTCTACGATAGGATAATGTGCTTTGTGAATTGTCACTTGGCAGCACATTTGGAAGCTGTTAATCGGCGAAACGCTGATTTTGATCACATTTATAAGAATATGGTCTTCAGCCGATCATCCACTCTACTTAATACTGCAGCTGGTATGCTACCATACCTGTTCTTGTATTGCTCTCTTGCCTTCTCCACATATTTATTTTGGCTACTTTACTCTTGTGGCTTGCCATTCATCCTGTCTGTTGCAGCTGGTGTCTCTACTTCCGCTCACATGCTTCGCAGTACAAATGTGAGTCCATCCTTAATTAGTTTCTTACAGCTTTTAACTATCTCCTTGCCTCTCCATCAATATGATTACCAAACAGTTACATGGTCTTCATTGTATCATAGGCTATGGGTTCCAGCTCAGAAGATGCAAAACCTGAGTTATCTGATGCAGATATGGTGGTATTTTTTGGTGATTTCAACTATCGGCTTTTTGGTATATCATATGATGAAGCCAGGGACTTTGTTTCTCAAAGATGCTTTGATTGGCTTAGAGAAAAGGACCAGCTCAGGGAGGAGATGAAAAACGGAAAAGTTTTCCAGGGAATGCGCGAGGCAGTAATCAAATTTCCTCCAACATATAAGTTTGAGAGGCATCTACCAGGTTTAGGAGGTAAATAAATTAGCAACTCAATGAACATGGCAGTTTCAATTTTGCCTTCTGTTGATATGGATTTAACAGATTGTTTCTTGGTAAAAGTGACTAGTATTGTGCATAAGAAACATGACAGTAGCGTAACTTCCGTACAATCTTGCAGGGTATGATTCTGGGGAGAAAAAGCGAATTCCTGCTTGGTGTGACAGAATAATATATCGTGATACTCGACCAGCTGCAGTTTCAGATTGCAACTTAGACTGCCCTGTCGTGTCATCAATTTTACAGTATGTTGCATCGTCAAAATAGGTTTTTATTTTCCATTTTATCTACTATGAGGTACAATTTGTTATCATTGAAACCATTTAACAGGTATGATGCTTGCATGGACGTGACTGAAAGCGATCACAAACCAGTTCGATGTAAGTTCAACGTGAGAATTTCTCATGCTGATAGATCAATTAGGAGAAAAGAATTTGGTGAGATTATGACATCAAATGAGAAAATCAGATCTATGCTTGAAGAATCGCGTTATGTTCCAGAATGCAATGTCAGCCCAGACAATTTAGTCCTTGAAAACCAAGAGGCTTCATTTTTGCTTATTACAAACAGAAGTACAAATGATAAGGCTGTATACAAGATCACTTGTGATGGCCAGTCTACAGTCAAGAATGACGGCGAAGCACCTGATTATACCCCAAGAGGTGCCTTTGGATTTCCTAGATGGCTTGAGGTACTATACCTTTACTTAAACACTCATATGCTATGAAACACGGACACAAACACCTATAATAATTTGAGAAAATTATACAATTCAGTGTAATCATAGGTGTCAGTGTCATGTCGGAAACTAATGCTTGTCCGACACAGGGACACACCTAATATGAGGAGTGTCCGTGCTTCATAGCTGTCATATGCTATTTTGAACTTTGAGGGTCGGCAAGAAATATTAGTTACATGTAAATCTTACTGCATGTGCAACGTTTTTCTGGCTTATCTTATTCTTTTAAAATGAAGTCAACAATTTTCAAAATACATAGTGTCTTACATTTTTTTACTATCACAGAAAGCATAATTTTTAACATGTTCAGTTTTACATTATAACATAAACTAGGATGTTTTTTCTGTATGTGTAAATATAGTATCTGTTTCATTGTTACTTTACTTCAAGGTGAAGATAACTGAGTTTGCAATGACTAAAATTTAGAATAGTTTACCTAGAAAGTGCTTTATGAGATTTTATGGAAAAACTAATTAACTTTGCTTTTGTTGCTTCCAAAGTTACAAACTTCCCTCTAGTGATGTTTTGTTTTTGGAAACTTGGTATCCGGTCTAAGTATTGACTAATGCTACACTGATGCCTATTTTAAAATGTCTTAAACTAGGTGTCTCCATCGATCGGTATAATTAAACCTGAGCAAACTTTAGAGGTTTCGGTACGCCATGAAGATGTGCATGCCTCTGAAGAATTAGTAGATGGGATACCACAGACCTGGTGGAGTGAAGACACTAGAGACAAGGAAGTGATTTTGGTTGTTCATGTTCAAGGCAGTTCATCAGTCCAAACTAGCAGTCACAAAATTCATGTGCGCCATTGCTTCTCAGGAAAGCCGACTCGAACCGACTCAAAATCCAACAGTGCAAGAAGAAGTCATGTAAGCTAATTGCATAGAATAGTTTAAGAAATTTTGCTTTACAAAGAAGGAGGGAAATGTTAATAGCATATAAGCAAAGTATTAGAAGCATGGTTGAAGAAACAAAAACAAATGTTATAAGTCTCAGTACAAGTTAGTTAGACTGAGGGTCTTAAATCCTTCTTTGTGTAAATTTGGTGAAGAAATTTTGTGAAATGCATAATATACTATGTTTCTGCTTTTAATTATCAATTTTTGGTGGTTTATTTGTCTGCCTTATATCATCATTTTTTGGTTGCTTACTCAACAAGCTTGTGTTTACATCAAAATTTATTAAAAGCAGATTTTGTTTTATAGATCTTCTATTTGTATTACCATTTTTCGGGTTGAGAGGTGTTCGACGAAGCAACATCTCAAGAACTAACATCTGCCTTCACATTTGCTCCACTTTCGCCGTGGCGTGCTTAGATGTTTGTGTTTTAGTGTCACCGTGATTTTAAGAAAATTAAACTTAAGAATTTCAACAAAACACGAGATGTTGACTGTGATTTCGTTAAACTCAACACAAGTCATGATCCGTTGATATCAACTATTTCCCAAAACATGGTCCAAAAAGTAACATACTAGAAGATAAAAACATCAACTTTAAACATGATGACATTGATATCAACTATTTCCCAAAAGTAACATAAAAAGGCATTTAAAGAAAGGCACTCCATGCTTCTTTTACGTTGGACAAACATGTTTTGCACCATACATGATTGTGCTGACAAGGAACAGAATGGATCCATTCTTGGTTTCCAACTAGATTTCATTCTACTGTTGTTACTATGTCTTAATGATCTAGATTGTTAATAAGGTTTGAATGATTAAGATTTTCATTCTATATTTTATCGAATTTTATTAGTGTTTACAGTGATTTTTGGTTAACTATAAAGTGTGTCAAACCTATCACTCTTGTAATTCATTCAATACAATACAATCAATAAATGAAGTATTATTCAGTTCGTATATAGCAGTTTTCCTAAGAAATTGTACTCTGCTACCTTGACTGCTAGATTATAAGGGGTGCACAATGGTGAGGTGATGGGGTGTGCAACCACAATATTTTTTTTTTTTTTTTAAGAAGTCAAACTATTTTACCGAAACTAACACCGGAGAAAACCGAATCACAACAACGAATTGTTCCATAGAGCTGGGGGTGAGCGAGCAAAGGGTTCATTTTTTAAAAACTAATTTTCTTTTTATTCATTTTTTAAAAGCAAAATTTTTAAGAGCAATGTAAGAAATTGTTGGTATAATGACAACAAGCTTGTGTTTAGATCAAAATTTATTAAAAGCAAATTTCCTATTTATTCATTTTTTTTTTTTACCTTTTTTCGATTAGCAGATTGAGAGGTTGGTTCGACAAAGTGGCATCTCAAGAATTAATATATTTAAAAAAAAAAAAAACTTTTATAGATTGTATGTCTCTAATTAAAAAAAAAAAAATCAGAGGAAGTATTTATTAATGTGTGATAAACTAGATTTTTTTTTTATAATCTAGAAAAAAAATAGAGTTAAAATAACATAACTTTTTTTGGGAATGAGTTAACATATCAAATCATATGGGACGAATTTGTCACTAAGCTTTCTTATAATAGAATTAATTTTTGCTTAACAAATGCATGTATATCTAAAGATTAAAATCTTCAACCTCACCAAATCATTCTTCATAAGATACCCAATTGGTGTGTGAGAAGAGATAAAAAGAGAGGTGGTCCAAAAAGTACTAATGCCACGTATTTTTTATGTCCATACTAGAAGATAAAAACATCATCTTTTAAAGAATGGCACCCCACCCTTCTTTTAAGCTGGACTATCATGATTGTGCTCACAAGAACATGGATCTATCATCCTTTAGTTGGAAATAGATTCCATTATGTTGTTTTTACCATGTAGATGGTGGATTTGACCCACCATCTAAATAACAAGATCAATTAGATTTTATTATTGGAACTGCAAAGAAACACATTGAAGCTACATTGAGGTGCGATGGACCTAAGCAACAGCCTTGCCGTATCCTCCTGTTTCACCACTGCATCCTCTTTCTCCACCAAAACCGCTTCCACCAATTCTCCATACTCCGCTGCACCGTCCCTGGCGCCAACAATAAAAGCCACCAAAGCAGCCTGAACCGGTCCCATGCTAGGATTATAAGCTGCTGATTCCATATAACTACCTTTATAAACATTCCCACGTGAATCCAATAAAGCCACACCTGAAGGTGAGTCACTGTACGGCGCATGTGATTCATTCGCAGCTTTCAGTGCTGCATCCTTCAGGTGTGGCTTTATTGAATTTGTGATCGGACCTTCTATTTCTATAAAACACAAATCATTATGACGAGGCTCTAGGAGTAGAGGAACATGTTTAGGTAGAAGATCATGAGGACCAAAAGGATGAGAAAGGAATTCAGAAAGAGATGTAAACTCAGTTTTCGCAGTTTTCTCCAAGTCAGATGTTATGAGGAGAGGAATATCTCCGGCGCCACGAATTTCTTGAAGAAACTGGCGGCAATGGCCACAAGGTGCAGCGGAGACTGCAAGGTATTGAATTTGAGTTTCTTTGTTATGGGAGAGGTTTGTTAAGAGAAATTGTTCTGCATGGATGGTATGGTGAAAAGGAAGGTTAGGGAATTCGACATTGACACCGATGAAGATTCGACCGGAGATTCCAACTGCGACGGCCGCAACATGGAATTTGGAGATAGGGACACGGGCTAATGGTTGGGATGATTTGACAATGGTGGGGAGGAGTTGGGTTAGGGTTAGGTTTGTTGATTGGGTTAATGATTTTGCTTCTGATACTTCTATTATGAATTTAGGTTCTTCCATTTTTATTTTCTTTCTCTTCTTCACACTTTTTTATAACTATTTTGAGTTATGGTGTGTGAGTGTTTAGAGAAATGAGGAGTGGAGGAGGAAGAGAAATGATGGTTTTAGATGCTAATTTATAGAATGGATGAAGGGGTGATATGCAAGCTATTATTATCCAATAATTTGATATTTGTTTAATGATTTTTTTTTTTCATACATTTATGCTTTATTGATTATATTCAACTTTTAAATTTTTAAAAATAAACATGACAAACTAATAAATTTAAAGGCTTAATTACTTTTTGGTCCTCTAACTATTTAATTGGTATCAGATTGGTCCTCTAACTAAAAATTGATTTATTTCGGTCCTCTAAGTTTCTCACTGTTACTACATTTAGTCTTTTCTGTTAGTTTTATTCAAATAAACGTTAGGATTTGTGTTATGTGGGTACCTGACCTTCTGTTTCACACACACATATGAATCATAACAGTTACCAATAATATCAGTCATTATTTAATCATAATACTTTAACAAGGCATATGACCAAAATGATACTAATAAATAAAGTTAGAGGACCCACATAACACAAACCCTAACGTTTATTTGAATAAAACTAACAGAAAAGACTAAATGTAATAACAGTGAGAAACTTTGAGGACCAAAATAAATCAATTTTTAGTTAGAGGACCAATCCAATACCAATTAAATAGTTAGAGGAACAAAAAGGTAATTTAGCCTAAATTTTATTTAAGAAGTGTAAGAGAAGAAATCCAAGCTATAAAGAGTAGGAGTGTAAACAAGTCAGGTATGGGGATTTACACCTTAACATATTTAAAATATAGTTTGGTCCAGCTCATCTAATAAAAAGGTTAAACTCATACTTTTTATGAAGCGTATTTAACCAAATAGACGATAAGGATTTTACTAGATTTTTTTTGTTGAGAGGTGTACTAGAATTTGATACCCTCCAAATTGAATTACATTCAATGGATTGTACTAGAAGAAAAAGATTACGTTCAATGAGAGCACATGAAAAAAATAATTAACAATCTTGAAATTACTTATTAAGCTAGACTTTAGATAGAGTTACTAGATTTTTACATGTACATTTTCTCATACAGTAGTATATTGCAAGATCTACTTCTAATTGTTAATGATTATTATTATGTATTATGTATATGTATGATGTATCTTAATCTATTAAATTTAAAATGTCACTTTCTTCTTGACTCATATCTTTGTCTCACACGACAAAAAGATATGTCGAGTGAATGATAAACTAAACTTTGTGGGACACATCCTCATCCCCAATAATTGAAAAATGTCATACAGATGTGTTCGGAATTAATTGGTAGAGAAGGATGCTTGTGACTCTTACTTGCTATCTTTCCACGCAATTATATGGTATGATAAACAAATAGCATTGTTGTTTTTATTGGAGCAATCTATCGTTTTTGTTATAAATAATAGCAATTTTATAGGTCATCGTGTAAGAACTACTCAAATGTTAGATGTAGAGATATTTAATATAAAAAAAGAGCCCGGTTAGCCCAGACAACGTCCTAGGCGTCGGGGAGATCGGAGTTGGCCGTTACACATGGAATAATCACATAATAGTTATATAAGTAGCCGCTACGATTCTCGGATGGTTTTTATAATGTCTTTTCCTATCTAAAGTCCCTCGGAGCGAGGGTACTACGACCGAACAATTTTATTTGGTTAACAACCTACTTCTAGAATGAACTACATCTATCAACCGGCAACCTACTTGAGATTTTCCATTTTATAGTAAGTGTGTACGTGAATTTCTCCGTTAAACTCTTTAAAACAAAAGTAAAAGGTTCTAACTTGAATTAGATTTCAGAGACTGATCTATCATTATTAAGATGATTCAATACAACATGTTTGATATCTTGTTAAAATAATCATTATCCAGATATTACTTTGTTTTTGGTATTATCAAGACCCTTTATTCTAAGAACATAACAATTAAAGCAAAAATATATATCCTAAAACACTTGGATTATATGATAATAAATTTATTTCATTTCATCTTAACTGATGATTTACACGTTACGTCTAACCTTGAGAATGTAACGTATTTACACTTGAAATTTTTAACAATTATTACTCATCTTATTTATAGAATTTTAACTATTCATAAAACCATTATTATAGGTAATAAAAAAATTTAACTTTTAAGATAACAATAAACAAATTTTGTTTCAGAGAAAAAACAAACTTTAATTTTTCAAATATATAACAATAATTAGTTTTATTGAAAAAGATAAGAGTAATTAACAAAGAGTATAATTGGTTCCTCCCATTTTCGCCATATAATCCGTACATTGGTATGCTTGCCATTTCGCCAAAATGTCCGCACATTGGTTGCTTTCTTTGTGAGTCCACACTGAGAAAACAATCCAGTCTCTAGACATAACCTCCTTGATACTATCTTTTATCTCAACATATTTATGAGATTGAGATGTTGAGTCTTGAATCAAACGTGTAGCGTGTCAACAATCAATTCTGCAACTCACGTCTCGATAGCCAAGTTCCCAAGCGAACATTAGTCCAATCTCTATGCCTTTTAATTCAGCTTCTAGGCTGTCAGCACAATCAATGTATCCACTAACTCCAACAATCCATGAGCCGGTGTGATCTCGAATTAAACCTCCAAAACATGCCCTACCAGAGCTTCCGAGATAACTCTCATCAACGTTTAAAGCCACTTGATTCTCGTTAGGTGGAACCCAATTGACCAATTGCACAAAAAAAAATTAAACATAATGAAGCAAAAACAAATATAATTTTAGAATAAACAATTTTATGGTAGCAGATAAATATTTTTTATCCTAAAAATATCACAACATGCATGGAACCTATTGAGATAACTATCGTTTATCTTTGATAACTTTCAATATTTATATCTTTCTCTTACCAAATCAGTCTCTCTAATCTAAGCAAGTTATTTTAATCATCAATCTCTCATAGATAAACAAAAGTCGCCAAATAGTAAAGATAGAAATAATTTTTTTTCAAAAGTTTGACCTTCACTTCACTCATGGTAAAACAATTTGTTTTCTTTAGTGATTGGTTCATAAAAAAGTATTTCAATGAAAACGATACAAGATATTTGTACAATTATTTTAGAACAACTCTCACTCATACTCTTGTTATGTTTTCTTAATCGCTCTGATACAAAAGTAAAATCAAATACATATTTTTACTAGAAACAATCATACAGTAACAACAAAAACATAAAATAATTAAAGAAACGATATTGAGTAAAAACACGTACCATGATGTGTGGTTTTCAAATAGTTCGGTTGCAGAAGAAACAGGTCGACTTCAGAAAAGGATGCGATGTGAAAAAAGGTTATATGTCGATGCTATGTGAAGATGCTAATGATAAAAGGTAAAAATAATAGATGTGTGTTTTGTTATGATTATATTATATAAGATGGCATATAATTGTGGATTGTTTGTTTGTTTGTTACAACACTGTTTCTTTAATGGATAATGATTATTGTTGCGAAGGCTGTGCAACGAAATTCCACGAACGTGCAAAACGGCTTTTGCCATTTTTTTTTTTTTTGGTCAAGCGATGCCATTTTAATCTCTGCGTTTCAAATAATTGGAAATCATGGCTTATATATTACACTCATTATTACATTTTGGTTTATGTCTTTCTTGGCTTGTCTTTTGAAAGTAAAAAACCGTATTTTCTATTATTTATAATTATAAATATAATAACTAAATCTTTTGTAGCGAAAAATTTAAGTTTAGTTATATTGTTTCGTATCATATAGCACTTCTGTTGTTAATATTGTTTCGTATCATATAGCACTTCTGTTATGATATATAGTATTACTACATGGTTCCGTTTGGATTGACTTATTTTGAGCTTATGTGGGTTTATCTCCTCCCATAAGCCTTTTTAAAGGTGTTTGGGTAAATAAATAAAAATAGCTTATCATAGTTTCATAAGCTGTTTATGCCATATTTCAATAAGCCTAAATTTTCAGCTTACCCTCCGGCTTAACAAGGAGCTAATGAATTTATGTGACCTCCTTCGATTCTCTCTGGATCCACTTTTTCAAAACATATATTTTAATTATAATTATCTTTGGCGGTGCATAAGTAACAAAATTGCTATATACACTAAAGTAACACTTGTAACTAAGATTTTATTATTATGGCCCCGTTTGGATAAACAACTTATATAGATGCTTATAGCATTAGAGCTTATAACATTAGAGCTTACACCATAAGCTCTTTATGTTTTGATACGTACACTAAAAAGTACTTACATAAATTGAAGTGTTTGGACGTGACATTGCATAAGCAATTACAGAATTTTTAAATATTTTTAATTTAACATAAAAAAAATCAAAGAATCAAACCACGATTATCAAGATTTTTTTGACAGTGATGTAAAAAACAATATTATGATATATTAATTATAAATAATATTCGTCGTTAAAAAAACATTATCAATATTCGTACAAGACAAAATTAATATAGAGGTGTAAATAAATAGTCTAAACATCACCATACACAAGTATAATAATATAATATAAATTTTCTTTCAAAAAAAAAAGTATAATAATATAATATAAAAGTAAGAAATAATCAAAACCTATGTAAAAGTTTAATAGTCTTACACCATTGTTGAAAAAATCTTTATAAATAATTGTTAAAAACAAAAATAAAATAAATAAACCTACATATTTCTAGGCATCCAATCTCTAATATTGGTATTTCTTACTCGCTCCATTTGTTTAATGCTCCCTTGTTTTGGCTCTTCCCAAGTGATATCTTGAGCTCTACTATCTTGTGCTTCAACATTATCCTCTAACACAACATGTTCATCAAACATATGAAATTCTGCATCATATTTGTCGTTACTTCTTATGAAGTTGTGCAATGTCATACAAGCAACAATGATTTTATTTGTAGTATCCAATGAAAAAGGAGGCATGCTTCCTAAAATTTTCCACTTAGCTTTGCAACATCCAAATGATCGTTCAACTGTGCTTCAAAGACTAGAGCGCATGTAATTAAACACTTCATTTCTTCCTCTAGCTCTAGGCCCCAATCTGAAATGAGGGAGATGATACCTAGTGGTTTTGTAGGGACCCATGTAGCCCATAAAGATAGGATAACCAACATCAACAAGATAATATTTTCTTGTAAAGACAATATAAAAAATATTTATATCCCGAAGAGTCACGTTATTGTAACATTTAATAAAAAATACAAGTCACTAATTACCTGAAGGAGGATGCGGAAAATGCAATCTCGGTGTGCGTAATGCATCCATGAAGATCCTAGTATCATGTTCAGAACCCTCCCATCCTGTAAGCACAAATGTGAAACACATATTGAAATCACAACAGCCATGACATTAGTTTATGTAAACCCTTTTCAACAAGTGTAAGGAATTTGATGTTCACTGGGTACAATTATTTTCACATGTGTGCCATCTATAACACCAAGACAATCCTTAAAATAGGGATAATATCGGTCATCATTCTTAATTTGATGAGGAACATCTTTAAATGTAGGATCAGCAGGCGATGTGATATCTCTAGAAAGGGCAATTATTGCTTTTAGGACACTATGGAATTGTCTAGAAATGGTTTCTCCAGAATGTTGAAGTCTCTCTTGTGTGTTACGAACTGAAGCTGGTTGACCTAACATATATAAGAAAAGATCGACCTGTTCATGAATGATCATGCCCTTTTTTTTTTAGTCCATAATTTCGTTCCAAAACATTGCACAACTTTAGGAAGACTGGTTTTATCATTCTCAACTGCTCAAACAACGATTATCATTTCCATGAAGAATCTCTTGAATCCAATTATGTCTTGACAATGCAGAAGTTCTGCATGGATTCTTCACTACACGCTTTAAAAACTAATATGTTGCTTGCATTGTCATCAACAACGATACCTTTCTTTTCCTTTTACATCGAGACAAATGAATGTTATCACATGAATTATCGCCATATGACCCTGAGGTATTACCATTAGAACTGGAAGTAGACATCCTGTGGAATTATTTAATATGGAAATCATATTATTTACTTTCATAAGAATAAAAAAAAAACTTTAATATTGTCAAATAACATTAATAAAAAAAAAAAGATGAACACAAAAATTACTAAATTGATAGGTCATCTTGAAGAAAAAAACTATTGCAAGGAAGTAAAAATAAATAATTATGAATTAAAGATGGAAGCAAGACAAGTTGAAGATGAAATTATTAATGGTTAGTGAAAAGATGAGGAACAAATTGGAAGATGACAGTATGAAGAAAAGGAAGAAAAAATGATAAAAAAACATGCAAGGAAGAAGAAGCAAAACAACTATGAAAAAGTTATCTGGTTATTTTATCTGTGCGCTGCAGTTTGTAAATACTGTAAATAATTTTGAGAAGAAATTATGATTGTAGAACTTGAAGGGGTTTAAAATATATATAAAAATTACGTAAAAAAAAAAAAAGAGAACAAATTATGTTTGTTATTTTTATCTTTAATGATGTTGTTACGTGTGTTACTAAAAAAGATAAGTGTATATTATCTTTCTCAATTCATCATGGCAAAAGATAAGCGGTGCCTGCCGACGGATAGTTTTCTTTCGTTAAAAAAAAAAAAAAAATTAAAAAATAGGTTTGTAAAGAAGTGGAATGGGGGAGAATCGAAGTAATGAGAGACCAAAAACAGAAGAATCTGAAATTACAGGGACATAATTTTTTTTTTACAGGGATTAAAACCGAAATTCACTAATATTACAAGGACGAAAAGAGATATTTACCTAAAATGTTACATCCGGATAGATCCACCTTACCTAATCACCCACAATAATCACCACATCCACTAGTTCACTCATACTTGATTTGATGGTAACAAGAAACAATGTCCTGGTGGGTATCGAACTAGCATCCCCCAAGTATCAAACAAGCAATTTTACCACCACACCAGTTAACAATATTGAACATTTTTTGAAACTGTTTAATATATATTCTTCAAATATTTGGCACCCCCGAAAAAAAAAACTCAAGATCCGCCACTGCGAGTAGAACTTGTTTTGTGGTGGTAAAATAAAGTTGGAATTGTCCCGTCAGTATAGCTCATTTGGTAAAGGATGATAGATATTATATGCAAGGGTTGGGGTTCGACCCCCGGACACCCCACATATTCACCATTAAGGTAAATTTATCTAGCCGCTAGACTACTTGACAAAAAAAATAAATATATTAGAATTTGTGATAACTGATCAGGACCCCGCTGCTCCTCTCAACATTGTGTGAGCTCTACAAGTCTTTAAAGTTGTTCAACCCTCTAAAATAAGTCGATTTAAAATTACGCTCCAATTCAAAAAATAACGATCGCGTCATAATTTCTGATAGATTTTATGGGATCGAAATGTACAATCCATAAATTCAAAAAACTTTTGAGCAATGTAAGAAATCTATAGAGATCCAATATTTAAATGAAGTAATGTTTTTTGTTTTTGTCAGGTAACCTAGTAGTTAGAGTTGACATTTTTTAAGGTGAATAAGTGGGGTGTCCGGTTTGAACCCCAACCCTTGCGTATAATAACGCATGTCCCTACCAACTGAGTTATGCTCACGGGGACTAAATGAAGTAATATTATCAACACTTATTTTAAAGACTTCTTCTAACAGTCACCATAAAATGCTTGTGAGTTCGACCATTTTGAAAATGAATCTACAAGTGGTAAGACCCATATATGTTTTATCTAATGAAAAAGTAAATTTGAGAAAGAATACGTTAAAATGGATGCTATTTGTGTTACTCTATTAATGATTAGGAAAAGTGAGGGGTGAAAATAGCAATATATGTATGGAATTGGAAATTAAACAACAATGAGATGGAAAGAGGATAAGAAGCCACGTAATATGCATGTAAATCACAAACTCACTCATGAATGATCCTTGTCTAAGGAAAATCCAACGGTGACAGTATTACTATGTTCCTAGATAGACTAGACTAGATTTTGTAGGTAGCAAAACAAGGTAACAGTAGTATCATCATCATCATCATCATGTCTTGCTGAGTGAAGATGACCAATTTTGTTGGACTAAGGTTACCAGTTATGTCCTGTTATTGTGCGAGTACACCACATCCTCGTACTGTTAATGTTGTTGGTTCCTCTTCATGTTCTCTATTAAACAAGACATTTAAGAATGCTCCTCGACGCATGTTATTAGGCTTTGGAGCATCTTCATTCTTGTCTCACTTTATCACTAACATGTCTGCTTCTGGTTTCAAATCCTTCATTGCTTCTGCAAAAATAACCGCTGGTCCCTCTGTTGATCAGGTATGTCTATATGGCATGTTCCAGTGTCCGACACGACTCTGATGCATGGAATTATATTGAATTACTCATTTTCTCAAATTATTATCGATATGGACGGTGTTCGTCTTCGGTATCATCTTTTCATTGCATATTCCAATATTCTATATAGACACGACACTGACATGTCCACTATGATAGTAATATAAGAAGAAAATGACATAATTGAATGTAATTACATGCGTCGGTGTTCTGTCGGAGTGGCCTTTCATAAGAAGTGTGAGTGCTTCATATATATGTAGAAGTGAAATTTGGTGATAATTCAATCATTTTTGTTTTTCTAATCCTTTGTCCCATCCCATTATATCTTTTTGTAGATACTAAAGAATGTGGAATGGCCAGAGCAATTCCCCTTTAAGGAGGAAGATTTTCAACGCTATGATGAGTAAGTTCAAACAACTATACTTTGGCCATGTTTGGATAAACAACTTATAGAACAAATGCTTATCATGATAAGCGCTTATGTACAACCTATATAGATAGTTAAGCAGAAAATATAAGCTATAATTTGTTTTCATAACTTATCTGAAGAACTTATGAAAATAAGTGGAAAACAACTTATGAACAATGTCATAACTTATTTTCATAAATTCTCCTAAACAGTCCAACAAAACTTATACTAGTAGATAAGATGAAATAAGTCAATCCAAACAGGATCTTACATTTAAGTACAAAGTTAAAACATTTCATAAATCCACAATGATTTAAACCAATAAGAGAGTGAGTGTTGAAAAGAGAGTGTTGCTAGCATTTCTCTTATATATAATATCAGAAAATTTTCCTTTTAGGTCATCAGATTCTACATTCTATGAATCACCACGATTCGTAACACACATTGATGACCCTGCAATTGCTGCTCTAACTAAGTATTACTCCAAAGTTTTCCCACCTAGCAATACTCCTGGAGTAAGCATTTTGGATATGTGTAGCAGTTGGGTAAGAAATTTAGTATTGTTACTCGTTTTCTTTTCTCTACCTTAGCATACACATATTGTCATAACTCATAAATCTTCACTTTGCATTAGGTCAGCCATTTTCCACCCGGATACAAGCAAGAACGAGTTGTAGGATTAGGCCTGAATGAAGAAGAATTGAAGAGAAACCCGGTTAGACAACCCTCTTTCTGTGCTATGTGGCAATGTTGTCAATCGCAGAAAGTGCGAAATATATATTTATTCAAATTCCACTATGCTACAATGTTATAAAGCCGCAGTAGACACTATTTGACAAGACTTTGTACTAAATAGCGTATCGTGGAACGATAGTGATTTGTTCATATTCCGCTATGTTATAGTGCTGTTGTGTGGTAGTAGCCATTTTGAATTTGGTATCCTAAGAGAAACATGGCTTTATTGATAGAAATTGTTGCTGCTGTAGGTCCTCACGGAGTATACTGTACAAGACTTAAATGTGAACCCTAAACTCTCATTTGAAGATAACTCTTTCGATGTCATCACTAATGTGGTAAGAATATCTCTTAATATATTTTAACTTCGGTATTGGCTGATATTTGTATTGTATGATGCGTATTTTTGCTATTGAGTTTAGCACTCTTTCATGAGAAACTCAGGTAACATAACTAAATATTGATGATATCAATGCAAGTATCGGTTTTGACATACATGGTGAATCTATGTAAAGAAAATAGATTGGAGTGATTTCATCAAACAGTAAAATTATTATAATTTCAAGGAGATGAATAGGGATACTGAAGCCAGTCATTCAAAGGTTGAAAACTCAATATGTCTTGCAGGTCAGTGTTGACTACCTAACAAAGCCTCTTGATATTTTCAAGGAGATGAATAGGATACTCAAGCCAGGTGGATTGGCCATAATGAGGTGACAATCTTGTCAGCTATCATTTCTGTAAAATCTAATAATTGAAAGAAAATTTTCATGAAGCACTTTCCTACAAAATTGTCACTTGCTTAGATATTCAATCATGTTCATCTATTATTGGTCTTGTACATCTTATGCTCCATGCTCCTATTCAACTAACTACAACTTCATCGATGATTTCAGCTTTTCAAACAGATGCTTCTTTACAAAAGCCATTTCTATATGGACATCAACCGGGGATGCCGATCATGTTATGATTGTTGGATCCTATTTTCATTATGCAGGAGGGTTTGAACCTCCTCAGGCAATTCCCTCACTTTTATTTCCCGTTTTGTTAGGACAAGATTCAAGTGGCATGAATCTTTAAACTCCTCGTTCTAAATTTTAATGACCTCTCTCCCTATTTACATATTTTACTGCTTAGTTCTCCCTGCACACACACCACCTTTATTATATCTGAATCACAACTCTAGCACCAACAAAACTAACCATTTGTGATACATTCATGTCGTTGTAATACTTGAATCGATAGCTGATCATGGAGGGAAACTTGTGATGATAATGTGTCACATGATATTGATATATGTGCAGTTGTTCTGAGACTTCTATTCTTATTAATTGGCATTTCCCTTTTTGTAATAACAAAATATTTTGACAAAGATCAGCTATTATTTATTAACAAACCAAATAGTATGCTTTAAAATAAAGCAGGACAGAAGGTTAATTAATTCAGCTGCTTTTTCCCCTATATAAAACATAATTTCTTTCGCTAATCATGAAACAAATTTGAAAGTACAAATTTGATTGTATATGATGTGATCATGTGACAGTGTTATCAATTCTGAGGTCAATGTAACTTTTTTTTTTTTGTAGGCTGTGGATATTTCTCCAAATCCTGGACGCTCGGATCCCATGTACATTGTGTACTCTAGGAAGCTGGCTACCGCATAAGAGAAACATGAACCGATAATTCGTAGCTGTGCCTTTACCTATCAGCAGTTATTGTGATGGGGAATTCGCTCATATTGTATGCCAATGATTTTGTTCTGAGAAATCAAAACACCAATAGAAATCAAATCACATTGGCAAGCTGATTTTGATTGCTTATTATTAGTGTTACACTTGTACCATGTAGTACATTAATAATAGAAGACAATGCCAAAAAAAAAAAAAAAAAAAACATATTTTTCCCTTTATGGAATCAAAGAAAAATCATATATTTCTTTGTTATTCATTCAATATAACAACATGAAAAAAGAAAATAAAAAGGAAACCTGCTGTTCCATTTTCCTTTCTTGGCTATTTTGTAACATCAAGTAGAAATTAAGGGTATTAGGATACATTTTTTCAAGTTACACAAGATTGTAATAGTACTAGTTCCCATTGGCCTTATTCTTGATGGATTCAAATCTAGGACCCTTATCACCAAACTTAGTTTTTCCATAAAGCTCCAAATAGTCACCATAGCAGTAATTACTTGGATACAAGAGTTTAGGAGCTGGAGAAATAATAGCTTCACCAACTGGATTATAGAAACTTGCAATAGATAGTCTACTTCCATTCTTGTCAGGCATCACCCTATGCACAACACTTTTGTATAAACCATTGCTCAACACTTCAATTTGGTCACCTGTTAAAATAATTTTAAAAATCAATTAATTGAATGTAATCACATGTGTCAGTGGACACATGTCAGACACCAGACAGACGTTCGATCATAAGTGTCAGTGCTACATACATAGATAAGCTATTAACAATAGTTCAAATACCTGTGTTGACAAAGATAGCATTGTTTTTTGAAGGTGGTATCTCAATCCATTTTCCATCTTTGAAGAATTCAAGACCAGGTACTTTGTCATCTTGAAGCAATAGGATGATTCCACCAGCATCTGTATGCTCTCTTAAACCTCTTACCAATTCTGGATATGGACATTCAGGGTACTTTGCCACTTTTGTGCCCATAGCTGGTCCATTATTATTATTTCCTGAAAATGCTTTCTTTATGTAATCTTTCTCCAAACCAAGATTTTCACTCATCATCTGAGATAATGTCTCTGCCACTTGAACTAGTTTGTCAATGTACTCATCCATTGTTTGACTGCATTTACACACACATATTGTTAGAACAACAGCTCCGGTTTAAAATAATAAAGATACGAAAATGCAAATAGCGAAAAACACAATGTTTGGTAACGTTGAATAGACTAACCAAAGATCCTCAGAGAGGTTTGGAATTTTCCTAATGTTAGACGTCGGACGATGCCAAATGAAGAATGAACTTTCCCAGTCAACATCACAGGTGTTCTCCTTTTTCTCCAACCTCTTTGCTATCTCAGATTGGTAAAAACTTTCCTTCAAATTTTCTTCATAGTAACTATTAATTACCTTCTTCACCTTCTCCATCAACTTCCCCTCAATATCATGGTTCTCAATCTGCACAAGTAACATGTTATGTTACATTAAAAGCACTAAAAGAAAAATGTTACATTAAAAAACCAACATAAATGTTTATTCACTTTACCAGAAAGCAACCCCATTTTTGACAAGCTTCATGCAAAAGAGCCATAGTTTCACCTCTTTTGTCACCATTGAGAGTGCTAAAATCTATCACAGGAATTGCCATATCTATGATAAGTATTTGTTTGATGAAGTGATATAACTGGATGAGGTATATATAGTGCTACAAAAAGAGAGAAAAAAAACTGTCCTAACAGAATAACAAGGACTAATTAATTAAATAATGTTGAGTCTATTTTTAGTAAAGACTTAAAATGAGTGGACATTTTTTATAGTATTTTTTGATTCCTTAGATTTGATGGTCAATCAGATTTCTCTTGTGGATCAAGTCTTGATTCTTTATTGTATTGTTGTACAAAGATATTTCAAGTAGCCTTGCTTGTTTATTCAACAAAAAACCACTTTGGATTGGGTCAAATAATTCAACATTTTCAACTATACAACAACAAATAGTTTCATCTCATTAAGTGGGACCCTCTACATGTATCAAACGTGTCTTAATGTTTTACCATAATTTTTTTTGAAGTCAAACTAACCCACAAAAATAGACACTGGTGAGAATTTAATCTAAGACCTTGAGAGAACCATACTCCAAGATCTAAAATCAACACAATCGTATCAACTCAAGTGGGTTAATGTTCTATCATATATTTATCCAAATCATTAACCTATAAATTCTTCGTAATAATTTTAGTTATAGTTTTCTAGGTTTTCCCTTGCCTCAACATTTTCAACTATAATGTAAGTAAAAAACAACAATCATTTAAGTAGTCAGCACAATCATGGCCATTGGATCGAGATATAACTATTTAGATTTCAATTCAAATTTTTTATTCTTTAAAAAAAAAAATACCGAACTTAAAATTTAAACTGTTTGACCTATCGATCCAACGACCACAAATGTACTGAGTCGGCTGTCCTGGTTCAAAAAACAAGGGGCACTGGCACAGACATAAAGATTTCATTGAATAAAAATCCAGAAAGAGGTGGGCGATTTTGGCTGGATGCTGTTGAACACATGTAGTAGTAAGAATCAAATCTTTCATTCACGTCCATATGCTTTATTTTATTGACCATTTTAGTGCTAAAACATAGATAACTGTAACTGGATAAGACATTATAATTGTTGAATCAATTATTAATCATTAGTTTATACCAAACCGCACATAGAATGTGAAAAGTCCTAGAAATTGAAACCGGGTTTTACATTTCAATGAATAGAAAAATGCAACTACAGAAATAGTATATTTTGATTTTGAGTGGTAAAAACCAAATTTGTCTCTATAATTGTTTAAAATGCTGCAACTAATTAGTTTCTGACATTAACAAAAATACTCCTTTACCATAATTGTATTGGTAAAAAAAAAACATAATTGATATTTGTATTAGTAATGTTAACGTGATAATTAAGTGAGTGAATGACACTCATTCGTGCCATAGGGTCTATGAATGATGTCATTATTAAATAACATTGAGCATGAACCAACCCACTTGGGTTGGCCTAGTGGTATAGACTTAGGATCTGAAAATGTGCTCCTCTTTAAACTCTCAAGTTCGACAATGATATTTGCACAGTTTTAATCTTCATACACTCGTGCAACATTATTTTCTTACCATTAACATATCACATCCTTTTCTTTATGGATTCAGATATCCATAAAATATTTTCGAAAACAAAATGTTAGGGAGACAAACAAGAAAAGAGAGAATGTCTGAATTACTTCCACGATTGGAGACAGTAAGTAAGGTTTAAGGAAAGGTGGTCAATTAAAACAAAAATATGGTGATTCGGACAAACAGACCAACTTGATTATTTAATTTGTGGATGAAAACAATTGATTCATTTCTCCTCCAAAATTTAATTAGTGTAGTAGCTTCAAACTTCATTTAACAATTATACAATGAACCTGTTTTCCGTCTTCCTAAGGGAAAACATCATAATATCGTAAAGTGTTAATGCAAACTGAAACTGCAATCTAACGAGGAAGTCAATTTCACGTATAATGTAAATTACTTCAATAAAAAAAATCTAAAATGATTTTTTATAACTCATCATCATATCATATGGAGGTTTTTATAAAGTTTATACGTTACTCCGACTCTATTCATATGGTGCAGTTGATAATCAAGGAGACTATCAGGTTCCACCATTATACAAATCTTTTGAAACTCATGCCGATCAATCTTACTAAGAATTGGTCTATTTCTATTCATCATATGATCATATCCTTATTTGGGGAAGAAATTTTTGTGTTGATATCCTTGCTAAGATGAGAGCTAATAGTTAAGATCATCTCATTGCTTTTAGAGTTAAATATGTTTTTGCTTCCTATATTTATACCAACTTTTCGTTTTAGTCCCTCTAAAAATTTCCTTCAGTTTTTAATCCTATAAAATTTTCAATCACTACTTTTGGTCTCTATTTATAAGTTAAATTTTGTATTATTTAATGAAATTGTCCATAAATGTGAAAAATATTGTAAAAAAAAATCCCAAGAAAAAAATTAGAATTTTTTAACAAACCTCAAATTAAATAAAAAATTTAACCGTCAAAAATATAAAAATTCATATTAAATTTATATTTTATCAAAAAAAAATCTATATTTTTTTGGAGAGATTCTTATAATATTATGAACTTTTCTGCAAAATTTTATTCAAAAATATGAATTCTACATATGATTTTACTTTAAAAGAGAGACTAAAAGTGAAGATGGAAATAATTTTGGGACTAAAAGTTGAAGAAAATTTTTAGAAGGACTATAAAATAAAAAGTTGACATATTTATAAGGATCAAAAACATATTTAACCCTTACTTTTGAACCCCTACCATGTTTATTATATGTTTTACTAGGGAGTGATTTAGGTGTGTCCTTTTCAAAAACTTAGTTTATTAGTTTATTTTTGTTTTTGCTTCCTTTTTCTTTTATTTCTTTCTCATGTAACCGGAAAAAATGAAAGTTTTTAGTATTTGTAGAGACTTTATTTGTTTTGTAGAGTCTTTATTTGTTTTAGTTAGTGTAGGTTTAAGCCAATTATAAGAGTTAGTTAAATAAATGGTTGTTTTATAGTATTTATTCGATTAGATGTTTTTTTGCGTGTGTCAATTAATTTTCAATTCAATTTAAAGTAATATTTTTAATTTTGTTTTGTAAGTACGATAAATCCCCCGTACTTTACACGGGTATCATACTAGTTTCATGCAATATACAACCTTGTCTAATTCACTTAATCAAACAAAAAATATTTTTATTTATAATATTAATCATAATTCCTAAAAATAAAATGTCATCATGAGTTATAAAAATATGAGATGTTCAAATATCCAAATCAATGTATAAAAGAATTTTAAAAGAAACTAAATATAAAACTAAATTTGAGAGAACAACTTTCATGTAAAGACCATGAACAAACTAATTCCAAAAATACATCATACTTCCAAAAAAAAGTCAACTATTCATAATGGATTTTCAATAATAAATCATGACAAAAAATACTTTGATTCAACTATAAAAAAGGCCATCAACAAATAGTTGTGAAAAGGAAGAAAATGATTCAAATAAATTAATAGATATAAAAGTACATCTTAAAAATTCATAAGACATATATAAACACGCAGAATTGAAAATTTTAGGAAAAGAACTCATGATGCATATCTAAACATCCTCCGTGTACGAGTACTGCAATAATTTTATTTTTCAATGTTAAATGACCGAGTTAAAATATGAAACAGATACATGACTAACATGTTTCTCACCAAATTTGCGATTCAGTATTTGGTTTTCCAATTTGATTCAAGAGTCCGAAAATTACTAGAAAAAGAGTGGTTGAACTTTTGGAGAGAGATTGAGCCATATTCAATCATCAGTTATGCTAATTGTTGTTACGAAACATCAATATCAATCAAAATCATAATCTAATTCCAATATATGGAGTCAAAAATAAATAATTTGAGAAGAAAAAATTAATTTGGAGATTTCTGAGTTTGGGATGATAGATGATGAAAAATGGGATGAATGTATTTCTGGCTATGAAGAAGAAAGAGGTTGAAGACAAAGATGAACATGTAGAAGGTTGATGAACGTTAAGATTATTTATATTCAATAAAAATTAATTAAAAAATATATAATTTTCTTATTTGAATTTATGAAATTAAGGTTAACGTGATTTTTTTGACAATTAAAAAAACATGTTTTCTAGATGAGAGTTAAGCATACTTAAATAAGAAGAAAAAACAGTTTGAAAATATTGTAAAAATAATAGATAGATTGACCCATACACCTTCATTTATAAAGGCTCATTTGAAATAAATTTTTTATGGAATAAATAGATTTTATAAAAATAATTATAAAATACTTTTTTATGGAAATTAAACAATATTGCTTATTTTTTTGTATTAAAATAAATTTTAAAAATATTTTATTAGTTATTTGAAAATAAAATATAATAGCATAAAATGCTATTATAAAATGAACTTGAAAAAAAAAAAAAAAAAAAAAAAAAGACACCATAACACTTTTCAGATAATCCACATGAAGAGTTCTACCCAAGTAAGGTAAAATGTCCGTTTTATGCTTTTGTTTGTTCAAACACACTAAACAAACCTCACAATAAACAAACCTTCTACTAACACCAAAGAAACCTTTCACCAACCTGTCCTTAAAAGAGGTCGCCACTACTTCAACACAAAACCTAAAACCATAAACTAACAATTTCAACAAAAAAACATCATCATTCAACAATGTACACGAACAAGCTTCAAGAACTATGTCAAAAAAACTCATACCCTCTTCCCGAATACCAAACAACCCATGAAGGACCACTGCACAATCCTCTTTTCTCATCAACCGTTACCGTTAAGTCCATTTCCTTCACTTCACCAGAACCTGCAAGCACCCTTAAGGCATCTCAAGAGTTTGTTGCGATGGTTGCTTTTCATCATTTCCTGCAAAATGAAAACACCAGTTAAGTCTTGCAATCTATGATGTTTCTTTCCTCAACTGATATATAAATGCATTTTTCATTGTCTTTGTGCTCCATCTTGTGTTTTATCGTTATGATTATGATATTTGATTCTTGTTAGAATATATATTTACTATAACCTGTGAAGCATTGATGTTGACTTTGACATGTGATAAAATAGGCACGCAGAAACGTCAAAATAAAAAAACTGTAGGACATGGTAAATAGTGCACACACATAATTAAAAATTTTAATAAAAGAACTCGTGATGCATATGTAGACACCCTCCTAATTAACATACATAGCTTCAAGATTTACAATAAGAATATGTTCTGTGTCGATAATACTTGGTATTTAGAAAATCCTAATTTTATTTTTCAATGTTAAATGGCCTTATCGAGTTAAAATATGAAATAGATACATGACTTACATGTTTACTCAGTGCATTGGAACATTTTTCATGTCAGTGTGTGTCCTTGCTTTCTAGAATATAGCATGTGTTATGTTATGTGCCATAAAACAATGGCTAATACATAATCTATCAACTACCTTAGTTTACTACGGAGGCATCAGTTCTATTTCATAATCAAAATCCATACATGCCGTTTGTTTTTGAAATTCTCGTCTTTGCATTATCATTTCATCTCAACCATATATTTATTTCATCTCAACCATATTTTTTGGGTTTTGAAAGAAGTCTCAACCATATATAGTGTTAATTAATTTTTTCTATCAATAATCTATGAAAGACATAAGCATAAAAGTGCTAATTGAAGTTCTTGTGGGCCGCAAAGCGTCACCCTACTTGCTAGCTTATTTGAGAATAGGAGTATTCAGTATTCAGTTTGGGTGTCTAATTTTTTGTGACAAATTCAAATATAGTATCAAAATAATTTTAAATTTTATGTACAACAATATGAGTTGTGTACATTAAAAGAATTAAATAAAGGACCCGTTTGCACCCTATAATTGTTTTCTTTTAAGCTTAGTTACTAACATGTTTTCCGTACTTTATGTTCGTAGGAAAAATGCAGCACATTCATAAGCTTGTTAAGCAATCTAGCAGGAAGTTGGCCAGCCGAGGCGGCGGTAGGAGGATAGACATCCACCACGTCAACACCATGATTGCTGGGGCAGGACTGGACTCTTCTTCTCAGCAGGTAGTGGAGGTGGCCGATGACGACAATATGGAGGTAGAGGTGAGCAACTCTCTCAAGGGGAATAGGGTGGAGCCTGTTGACAAAGGGAAGAATGTGCCCGTCAAAGTTGTGCCTCTTCAGTCTCAGGGAGAGGATTTGCTCCAACTGTTGAACGTGTGGTCCGATCCTGATCGATATGGCCCCCACTCGACCATTTGCCGCAGTGATCTAAAGCTGAAGGTTATTCAAGACCTGGGAACCGCTGGCCGGAGCAAAACTGCAATGACTGAAGGTTATTCAAAGTGTCTACATATGCATCATGAGTTCTTTTCCTAAAATTTTCAATTATGTGTGTGTGCTATTTACCGTGTCCTGCAGTTTTTTTATTTTGACGTTTCTCCGTGCCTATTTTATCACATGTCAAAGTCAACATCAATGCTTCACATGTTATAGTAAATATATATTTAAACAAGAATCAAATATCATAATCATAACGA
The DNA here is from genome assembly GCF_003473485.1 of Medicago truncatula. Taxonomy (NCBI): domain Eukaryota; kingdom Viridiplantae; phylum Streptophyta; class Magnoliopsida; order Fabales; family Fabaceae; genus Medicago; species Medicago truncatula. The sequence goes on along the minus strand of NC_053047.1, from coordinate 42,481,106 downwards.
TAAAACACAAGATGGAGCACAAAGACAATGAAAAATGCATTTATAAATCAGTTGAGGAAAGAAACATCATGGATTGCAAGACTTAACTGTTGTTTTCATTTTGCAGGAAATGATGAAAAGCAACCATCGCAGCAAACTCTTGAGATGCCTTAAGGGTGCTTGCTGGTTTTGGTGAAGTGAAGGAAATAGACTTAACGGTAACGGTTGATGAAAAAAGAGGATTGTGCAGTGGTCCTTCATGGGTTGTTTGGTATTTGGGAAGTGGGTAAGAGTTTTTTTGACATAGTTCTTGAAGCTTTTGTTCTTGTACATTGTTGAATGATGATGTTTTTTTTTGTTGAAATTGTTAGTTTATGGTTTTGGTGAAAGGTTTCTTTGGTGTTGGTAGAATGTTTGTTTAGTGTGTTTGAACAAACAAAAACATAAAACGGCCATTTCACCTTACTTGGGTAGAACTATTCATGCAGATTATCTGAAAAGTGTTATGGTGTCTTGGTTTTTTTTTTTTTTTTTTTTTGGTTTTGCTAGTTCATTTTATAATAGTATATTTTATTTTCAAATAAATAATAAAATATTTTTTAAATTTATTTTAATACAAAAAAATAAGCAATATTTTTTAATTTCCATAAAAAAAAGTATTTTCTAATTATTTTTATAAAATCTATTTCTAATATTACTTATTGTTTCAAATGAACCTTTGTAAATGAAGGTGTATGGGTCAATCTATCTATCTATTATATTATAGACGGCTTCTTCCATGGACCATGATGGACAAATTTTTTGGATGGTGATAGATCTATGTCTTATAGTAATATGGTAGGCAATATGGTAGGCCATATGTACCAAATTATTTCTCATCCCACTTTATTAATTATTTTTACAATATTGTCAAACTGTTTTTTCATCTTATTTAAATATGCTTTGTAACCAAAAAAAAAATCTTATTTAAATATGCTTAACTCTTCTCTGAAAACATGTTTTTTTAATTGTCAAAAAAATCACGTTAACCTTAATTTAATTAAATTCAAATAAGCAAATCATATATTTTTTAATTGTCGAAACGAAGTCTTTTTTCTTTGTTACGTAAACCGAAGTCATTTACAAAGACATGAATACAATTTTTTTTAATTAAAAATATTGGTAGTTAAGTCATTGAGCTTGTAATTACATAAACATCTTCATTTCTCAAACTCAAACAAAATCATTCATCTTACAAGTTTTGATAGACAATCATCACGAGAATAACCCCAATCCAAAAATTAATGAGCATAAAATCCTGACACACGTGGTTGTGTAGAATCACTACTATTTTCTCAAATTATTATCAGTGTTTGTGTGTCGACATCAATGTCGTATCCAATGTGAGGGATGCATAGCACATGACATGATCCCTTTACATGACTTCCTCTTATACTTGCATGTGGAGTTTGGTGAAGAAATTGGTGAAATTTGATGGAAAGGAGAGAAGAGGGGGTGAGACCGTGTTTGAGAAGAGAGAGGGAGGAGAGTTCACGTTTTGGATTTTTAGAGAGAGAATAAACCCACTAAAATGGAGAAAATGCTGATAAATAACTAAATATATAATCCAAAAACAATGAGGTGTTAACAATTTAAACCCACTAATTACGAAATGATGAAAATGCCCCTAAATCATGGGCAAAATTGGAAAAACTGGAGGATTTTTTTTTTTCTTGTATAGTAAGTAGATCATGCAATTATTGTAGTTTTGTTTTATCTATTTAGCTTAACTCGTTTGAATTTGAATGTTAATACATAAGTTATTGAGTTGTTGATAAATAGACTAATAATAGAAAGTTTAAAAATTGTACCTTTGTCCAGTTGGCCTCACTATGTCAAGATAACATAACATATACACTCTTCTAAACAGCAAAAGTTATGGTGCATAAGCCATTTCCTTATGCACCATGTATAAACACATCACAACCATCAGATTTCTTTCATTTTGAAGATTCTGGAAACCATTTCCACAACAAAAATGGTTTTGGTTCACTTTGGAGGTGTAGGAAGCAATTATGTTAGGATTTATGCACGGTGCATAAGGATTTCCTTATGCACCATAACCACTCCCATCATTTATTATTGAGAGGAACAATTCCCACTCCTTTAGTTACATCATTCGAAATCACAAACAACGACCACCATTCAAAATAACATTTTTCATATAAAATAAAATGCAGAACATGAACCAATTGTTTGTCATACATGAAATTTTATAAACACCTCTACAATTGAAAACATTAACTAGTCTTCGTATCTCATATGAATATGAGTAGCTAAATGTATTAGACTATGGTTTTATAAGCCTCCTTTTCTTCAATTTTCTTTGCATGACAATCAAGTGTAACTTACAACAAAGTATTCAACTGAGTCTCAACTGATGAAGCACTCAACTCGTCAAATGAGTAATTATTATTTATTGGGACACTGAGAGCTTATGAAAGACACGAAAACACCACGAAGCATTTGAGTTTGAAGATTCATATGCTCCTGAAAATTACTCGATCTTTTTTAGTTCAGTTCAAAAACGAACTAAATTGATTCATTTCTCGATTTTCAAATTTGATATGTTAAAAACAAAAGTTGCAACAAACACAAAAGAATCAATCAATTTAGTTTGGTCTGACTCCACTTTTAAAAAATTAATTTGTTTGATCCGATTCCAATATAATTTAAGGTTCGATCAATGAAGCTCATCAGAAAAATATTAATTTTCTTAATTGCATTTTCAAGTGAATCAATTAACTAAACAAATCCAAAATGTATATCATCAATTTAGTTTGGTCTATTCAACTTTTAAAAAATGATGAAAATTGAACAAAATCAATGTAAAAGACATCTAATTTAAACCTTGATCAGAACGTTTAATCTAAAAGTTTTACCTTTTATCTAAAAAGGCAAAATGATAATTAACTGTTAGAATTTATTGAGAAGCTTCTCTCATAAGCTACCGAAAACACGTGAAATTGTGAAACGGTCAACACTCTGCAACTCGCGAACCCTAGCAGCACCGTGTCTCTCCTCTTCTCCATCTTCCTTCTTCAACTCATCGCGGTTATTTTTTCTAGTTCTTCATCTTTGTTGTGATTTTTTTATTGTTCTTGATTATGCTTCTTTTGATGGGATTATTGTGAGGTTGGTGAGTTACTGAGGAAACGATAATGTATATGATTTGAATAGCATAATAATTTTAAAAAAACCACATAATTCAGTGTAATTATATGTCTTAGTGTCGTGTCAGTGTTGGATACAACACGTGTCCGGCACCAGACACATGTAATCCAAGAAGTGTCTTTGCTTCATAGCACAACAATAAAATTAGATGTGTGAAGCAACAAGAGAGTAGTAACCAATAATCAAATAACCTCAAACAACAACCATAGAACTAGATATAATCTAGTAACCAAATGTAAAATAAAGAGAGAAGAGAAACACACACCAAGATTTGGTCGGTTAGTTCGTTCTAGCAATGATACACGGCTGGAGGAGAAAGATCTCTCCACTTTATTGTCAATGAGTTTCTTTACAAATGATTCAAAAGGGGTTACAATAAATTAGTTTCCATAAACTTTCCATGAACAAATTGAATTTCTACTCATTTACCAATTTTTTCCCATCGGTGTCCAAAGACACTCAACCCTTAGCATCTATGTTCCCTAGAAGTTCACTCATTTGGTTTGCATTGTAGCCAATTTTCAAAATTTCATTAAATCATCAATTCTGAGTCACAATTTCAATACATAATGTAGAACAAGAGAAACACAAGAGAGATTAGGGTGCGTGATACTCAAACACTAACACGTCGACACCGATAAAATTTTGAGAGAATATCATAATTCAATGTAATCACATTTCTCGGTGTCGTGACACGGACATCGTGACACATCTTTGATCAGAAGAGTCGGTGCTTCATAGATAAGGGCTAGTTTGAAATGTCACGTGAAGTGTGTTTTGGATAACATGTTTGTGTTTTGGAAATACTCAGATGAAAGATGTGTAATGTGCAATTATGATATCATTTTCATTTGAATAGGAATTATAACATTTATATCATGAAACACAGAAACGGACACTAGACATGATATAGACACGGACACGTCGACACCAAGAATGGTTTGGGAAAATGAAATCATTCAATATAATCACATGTGTCAGTGTTGGACACAAATACGTGTCGGTGCTACATAGCATTTATGTGTAGAGAGTGGTGTTATGGTTTGTCAAGGTTGATAAGACAAGAATCAAGTTTGGATTTGGCAAATTTGAAACCAAATCTAAGTCCTGTATCTAAAATGATTTTGGGGAATTCTGCGTAAAACTGAATCGAGGATAGAATCAGTAAAATCACCCTGTTAATCTGCCATGTTTCAGTATTGAGCTTGATTTTTGAGTTTGTATATTGTTTTCACTCAGATAACACCGAAATGATCCTTAAAATCTCATGCCACATATTGATTGTGACAAAAAATGGGGTGAAATTTAATGAACAATTTTCCTATGTCAAGATAGAGAAATATCTCATTGTTTGAATGTAATAATCCATTCATTATTACACCTAAAACTTGACATTTTTGCATATTGATGCAATTATATTTAGTTGAGAGTCGCATTGCCTTGTTATAGTAAATTGATTACAGTGTTTGCTCTTCTTATTACATGTTGAAGCTTTTAACTATCTGTAGGCAAAAGCAAATGATGGAGAGGGTCCAGATATATTCTGCAGTGCACCAGAAGGCGGTTCAAGTGGCCATGTGGAGCCTTTAGCAGCAACACTTGCAGAGCATCAGCAACAATCGGCTAGCGCTCAGGTGGTGCATTAGAACATGTTTTAAAATATGCAAAACCCTGTCAAGGTTGAACTGCTTCTAAAGGCAGAATTATTTTCTATTCGTCATGCTGTTTTCGATAAAGATTTTAGGCAACGCCTACCCTACTTCACTGATCCTGTTGAAGGGATAAATTTCCTTAATGATTGGTTTTCTTGGAACTTGTATATGCAGAAAGTTAGATATATATTGGAAATTTTACTTTTGTTTGAGGTACTGTTTATGGAAATTAAGCACTAACGTAATCTATAATGAAAGAGGTGTTGTGGTTAAACTGCTTTTATATAAGTTGTAAATTGTTTCTGCAAGCTTATTGTGGAGGTTATTGAAATAAGTTAAAAACAACTTGTTGAGTGTCTCACAAAATATATTAATATGGTCAGAGTAGAGCTTATAAGGGGGTGGATATCCTTCACATTACTAACTGATTTTGTAGGGTTGAGTTAGAGCCAATCCAAATTTTAAGACAGCTTTTAAACATGTTATAAGCTATTTTTATAAGTTCTGTCATGTTCTGAACACTTCGACAAGGGCTTATGTCATCAGGTAAATTCAAATAAGTTGTAAATAAGCTCTTCCAAACACTCCCTTAATTCAATTTATAGGTGGCTTATTTATTAATGCAAGTAAATAAGTAAAATATTGACAGGAACTTGGGTATTTTGGGAGGGCCTAAGTCTAGCATCGGGTAGTATTTGAGTTGTTAGGTTCTTCCTTCTTGACAGCTAGCTTTAAGGGAGATTTCTCCAAATGCTCTCGACTACTTATCAAATGGTATCAGAGACTGGTTGTCGATGTCTCACAAAGTGCTACCTACAGAAGGGCTAACTGGAAAGCTCGAGTAAAGCTTTGTAGTGTAGCCGGTTTTGCAAGTGCTTCAATACTTATCGAATACGAGATTACTTATTCCTATTAGAAATATATAAAGCAATAAAACCTTGTGCTATGCAGGAGTTACATTGCTTTTATAAATTACCTGCTGGTTCTACAGATAAATATTGATATATAGTTGAACGTGTCTTTCCTCTATTCACAGTAGGGGTTTAGTATCGTATACAGAGTTGACCATTAGTAGCGGGTCATACACTCGAAAGATTCCAATATAGGAATTTCAAATTGTTGCGTTTTTATATGCAGGTGCTCATTAACCAACTCAAAGACATTGCATTAACAAGTCAGAAGTCCATATCAGAGTGTGCAGAAAAGGGGAGCTACTTGGCCTCCAGACAGACAATCTTTCTGATAAAGAAATCTTTGGAGGCTCCTTCAAATAACGATTCGTCAAGTTCTGAAGGTGATTAAAGAGTAAGTAAATATTTGATGCTCCTCCTTTTTTTGAATAAAAATTTGGGATATTTGTTGATATGTTTGTTTACCTCCTTATTTGCATCGATAGCAGTATATTTACATTCCATATCAGTTTTTATTGTATTCAACGTATATGATGAAGATGATAGAAATCATTTAATTTTTTAAATAATTTTCATTTTGGTGCAGGCTATTGAAATCATATGATTTTCATGGTGTATTCAATGTTACGCAAAAATATCTCATGGATTCCTTATATATAAATATAAATTATTATAAAAGAAAAGAACGGGCAGAGTGGCAGCAGGGACTGGTGACGGAGACTTGAAGAAAAAGTGTGTGATGATGGATGATGACGCAGTTGACTGGCTAAATCTTCCTCGAGAATTATGGTTAGTTATTATATCCAAGAATTTGAATCCATTTGATGTTCTTCGATTCCGTAGTGTCTGTGCTTTATTGCGCTCTATTCTTCCCCCTCCTTTTCCTTCTCCTTCTCATACACTTCGCATTCCAGATGGTAAGTTTTTGCTTTTCACCGAAACCAAAATATTTCGCCTACAACCATTATTTCCAACTAGTTCTTCTAATAAAGGGTGGATCATAAAGGTTGAAAAATCGAAATCTGGCAAACTTCGTCACTTAGATGTTGTAACTAACACTCATATGTCACACACTTTCCCGTCTAATGTGTTAGATTTCATGAACTTACGAGTTATGGAATTGTTTCAAGCATATACTATCAATTTTTCTAGAGATGGAGGTGATTTAATTGCATTTGAGCCCCTTTCTGATGTTTATAAAGTAGTGTTGTTTTCTGTTGAGGGTCCCGGTCAGATGGTCTTTGCTCTTCATCAAGATGGAAAATTGCGTGTGTCCAATATTGGATATAACAATTTGATTATAGTGGATGATGGGAATAGAATCTATAATGACATAATCCTTTATATGGGAAAGGTTTATGTTGTGGATAAAAGTGGAATTATTTTCTGGATCAATTGTTCATCCTTTAAGTTGGTTCAATGTTCACCCTCCTTAAGTAATGATCGTAGCAAGAAGTGTTTGGTGGACTCACATGGAAGTCTTTTTGTGGTTGAAATGTATTCTAGAAGAACTGGCGTGAATACCTGCAAATTACTCATGGATATCAGTGTTTTAAACGTTGATGGAGAATCAAGTAGATGGCTTCGTGTAACAGACTTGGGTGATAATCTGTTTGTTTTGGGTAAAGACTTAAACTTTTCATTGTCTGCTAATGATTATTATGGATTTGAAAGAAACTGCATCTACTTCTGTTGTATAGGCAGGACTGCTCGTTACAACTTGAATAGTTCAGGATTTAAGTATGTTGATGATATTTTTTGGCCTTGTTCAACTTTGTTCAATTCTGAAAGCGTATCAGATCCATTAAACATTGAATGTGCTGCAGATCATGAGCCCTAGTGCGTAAGGTGGATATGACCAACTCTGCATCCTCTGGCATCCGTTCTTAGTCAATTGTGATCTATCCTTGGACTGCAAGTAATTTATGCATTTTACAGTTGTATGGAAAACCCACTTTATTTTCTTGTACTGTGTTGTAACATAAATTGTTCTTTTTCTGAATATGGCTTGGTAATTTCCAGTACTTCTGTTGTGCACATTGACTGATTAGTGGAATATGATGTTTTTGATTTTATGACTCTATTATTTGTTTGTTTTAGCATAATCATATAGCAATAGCATAACCAAAAAAGTGACTCAATTAGTTACGCTTAAAGTGCAATTAACCATGTTCAATGGTGCAGTGGATCTTCTTTTTTCTTATTGGTATCATGAGGTTTACTTTACAACACCGTGTATCAACCACTTGCGTATAATCATCGATGATTTAAAGGTAGAATATATGTTGGTTTGTCTAGTATCTTATCTAAAAATATCATGTAAAAAAAGAGTCAACATACTTTCTAACATGACACAAAGCAATGTCAGGTTAGAATAGATTGTCTAGGAACACTCCAATAACAAGCCGTACTAATATAATATCTGTGTAAAAGACTCAATTCGTCCTCTTTCATGTATCATATTAAATTGTTTAAATATGTGCACATTGCAATGGGATGGACTAGAGCGCAAATAAATTAGCACCAAAATTGGAGATAGAATCTTGAAAGGATGGGTCCTTTTCTTAAATGAACAATCATGATGAGCATCTCAATGTAAACTTTAATTTGCAAAGCAACTAAAAAGAGGAAGAACAACCCCCATTGCAAATTTAGTAAAAAAAAAAAAAAGATGTCACATTTAGGTTTTTCACGGTTACTAAAAAATAAATAGTATTGATTTTAATGACAAAATTAAGATAGATGTTTATTACAAGTTAATCATTTAGATAGATGTTTATTTGAGACTAAGATAATAATTTGACTAAATACCTACGTAGTCTTGTTTACTGCAAGTTAATCATTTAAGTTATTTTTGTTATATATTAATCATTTAAGTTTTTTTATTACAAAAAAGATCTTTTATGTTACATAATATTTATACTATAACACATATCATTTTTATCATTCTCGTCCTTTTTTGCTGAGTTAGACTAGGTCTGTTTGGATTGATACATTTAAGCTTATCTATTAGTTTAAATTTTATGAAATTAATTTAGGAGAATTTATAAAAACAACTTATTACAATTTTAATAAGTTTTTTTCAACTTATTTTCACAATTTATTCAATATTGTTATGAAAATATCTTACAATATACATTATTTGGTCACTATTACAATAAAAAATCAACATTTTAAATTCGTTCATATTAAATGATGTATGTAATCCATAATAAAGACCACACATATCATTAATTAAATGAATCTAAAATATAAAATGTAAATTTTTCCTTATAATAGTGAGCGAGGGTGTATAGAAAAAGAATCCAACATTTGGCTTATCTTTTCTCATAAAAATAGCTTATACATAAGCACTTATTACAACTACAATTTTAATAACACCCTCCTTCTCCAACTCAAAGTCCTAACTCGCTCTCTCGACTGTGTTTGTTAGGGTTTCATGTTCCAATCCAATGGATGCTCCACTGCAATCGGTGCCGGTGGTGATTCCCTCTGATCTCATCGCCATAATCCTAACATTCCTTCCCGTGAAAACCATCACACAACTCAAGCTTGTATCAAAATCATGGAACACTCTCATAACCTCTCCATCTTTCATCAAAATTCACCTCAACCAATCATCACAAAACCCTAATTTCATCCTCACACCTTCTCGAAAACAATACTCCATCAACAATGTACTATCTGTACCCATTCCTCGTTTACTCACCGGAAACACCGTTTCCGGTGACACTTACCACAATATCTTGAACAATGATCATCATTTCCGTGTCGTTGGCTCTTGCAATGGATTACTCTGTTTGCTCTTTAAATCTGAATTCATTACGCATCTTAAATTCAGGTTCCGTATTTGGAACCCCGCAACGAGAACAATATCGGAAGAATTAGGGTTTTTTCGCAAATATAAACCTCTGTTTGGTGGAGTTTCCAGATTCACTTTTGGTTGTGATTATTTAAGAGGTACTTACAAGCTAGTGGCACTTCATACAGTCGAGGATGGAGATGTAATGAGAAGCAATGTGAGAGTTTTCAATTTAGGTAATGATGATAGTGATAAATGTTGGAGAAATATTCCCAATCCTTTTGTCTGTGCTGATGGTGTGCATTTGAGTGGTACTGTTAACTGGTTGTCTCTTCGCGAAGATGCAAGATACATTGAAGGATCGATGGAACCATTGACTCCTCATGTTGACCATTTCCTGATTGCTTCGCTTGATCTTTCCACCGAGACATACAAATATTTGTTGCTTCCCAAGGGTTTTAAAGAGTTGCCATGTGCTGAGCCATATCTTCGGGTTCTGTTGGATTGCCTTTGCTTTTTGCATGATTTTAGGAAAACTGAATTTGTTATATGGCAAATGAAGGAGTTTGGAGTTCGGGAGTCTTGGACTCGGTTATTCAAAATTCCTTACGTTGATCTTCAGATGCTTAACCTTCCGATTGATGTTCAATACTTGAATGAGTACCCAATGTTGCCGTTATACATTTCTAAGAATGGAGATAAAGTGATATTAACAAATGAGAAAGATGACGCCACAATTATCTATAATAAGAGGGATAAGAGAGTAGATAGAGCTAGAATTTCCAACGAAATTCATTGGTTCTCTGCCATGGATTACGTTGAAAGCTTAGTTCCGACTCCTTGGAAGTAAGTTCTCTTCTACTGTTGTTTAAAATTGTTTTAAAATCTTTGTAGTGTGAATACTTCGTAGGATGCCTTAGGTTGATTATTATATTGGAGAATGATTATCTATTGGTCCTTCAATCTACTGGATTGACTGAATTTGTTTTGATTGTATATTAATTATAAACGAGAAGATGATTTGTCCCTTCTTGCATATTACGCAACACAAATGAAACAGACAATGACATTGATTTTGTAAGAAAAAGCCATAATAAAACAAACTAGAAGGAGGTTTTCAAGCAGGTGACAGACTTGTACAAAACCATTGCACCTATAGATGGATATGGCTGCACTTTTAATCATAATCATTATGCATTCATTTTTTCATTTGTGTTTAAAATTTATGTTTTGTTGCTTCATTTTTCGTCTGATGGATAATTTTTTAATTATAGGTCTGGATATATAGAGGCAGAGGCAGAGGCAGAGGAAGAGGAAGAGGAAGAGAAAGATGAGGATGAAGATGAGAATGAGGATGAAGATGAAGATGAGGATGAAGATGAAGAGGTAGCGGGAGGGTTTTTCTTTATGATGATCAAGTAAGTGTGGCATTGATCTTGAAGTTGATGGATGGGGGATGATTTGTTATCTGAAAATGGACTGCTCTTGATATTGATGGATAGGATGATTTGTACCAGATTATGATTATGTACTAGTATCATCAAAGCATAGGAAAGAAGTAGGAATTCGTTATCTTCACCTTGACTTGGATCTTTAGTAGTTTTGAAGTTGATATACGACATATGAACCTATATATTAGCTTATGAAAATTGTTGCTCACTTGTTTGACTAAAAAATTCTAATAATTTTGTTTTTATTTTGATATATGATTTGGATCTTTAGTTATGTTGAAGTTCATATATGACATGTGAACTTATATTTTAGCTTATTCAAATTGTTGTGCACTTGTTTGACTCAAAAATGATAATATTTTTGTTTGAAAGTGGATTATAGATTTAGCCTGCAGGGAAATACATGATGAAGCTTATATGTGTAAGTTGATGTGTGTGTGTGTGTAATTGATCTCCCTACTCAAATACAACAAATCTTTTTACCACTTCTCTGAAAAAGCAGACTTCAAAGAGTGGTATTTGGAATTTTTCTCGGTTGTTACTCTGTGAGTTAGTTCTGTTGTTAATTTGAATATTGTGGCATGTAAGAGTCACCTATTCTAAAGATATTAGCTGGCTTGCCTTGACATGATGGATAATTTCTCTATTTTAACAGTCTTCCCTACATAAATACTACTCTATCTGTTGCATAAATACTCTCGGTGATGAATCCACCAAGAAAATTTGCAAGTAAACCTTCAGAAAGGACCAATTTTGTTTTTTAATCCTAGTACTACATAACTTTGTTTGCACTTGTTGTATTGAATGTCATTCATTACAAGAATCAAATATTTGCAAGTCATTGGATTTAGACTATGCTTAAAACTGATATCATATTTCGGAAGCTGGAATGGACTGTGATTATAGGTTCCTTCTCATGTGCTGATGATAGCGCTACTTTTCCCGTTACTTCACTTGAGGATGCTCGTAGAATTCCATAGGATCTATTGTCGCTTATGTGTAGGTGCATATCTGAAACTCACCAGATGTGTGTTACTCCAACGGAGTTCATACGTAGGAAGCTAGATGTTTTTGAAGATCCTTATTGCTCGTCTTCTGTGTTTCTTCTTTAATTTACAAAGTCCTGGAAAAGTAGAAGATGGAAGCCACTTCAATAACACAAATGTTGAAGGGTTTTTGTGATACTATCTATCTATGCAATGGTTATCAATATGTAGAGTAGAGTTATTGTCTTTCTATGAAATGGTTATCAGTATGTTAAGACGAGTTGAAGATTAAAGCCAATCCAATGACACAATTGTTGAAGGGCTTTTATGATACTATCTATGCAATGACAGTATTCTTTTGGAAAATTATAACCACCTTTCTCCAAAATAAGTTTCTATGCTTAGGATAGTTATATGATTGTCTTTCTATGAATTTCGTTACAAATATTCTATGACAACATTTTTTTTTTTTTTTTTTTGTTTTATCAGTGAGATTTAATGATATTCTGGGAAGAAATTTGTTTTATATTCTAAATTGGGTTTGAACCGGATTCAACCTGAATTAAAATCAATTCTACAAATAATTCGTTTTTACTTAAATGGTCTTTAGGAATGATATTTTTTTTTTTTTTTACAAAAGGATTGAAATTGAATTGTACTCTTTTATTGACCATGCACACCTTTATCGAATGTGGGAAATTGAAAATTAAACCTTTGTTTGGTAAGTAAGTAAACTAAAAATGTGAGCATGTGAAGACTTATCATGTCAACGAGGTTGGTCTCAACTCTGAGAAATCCAATTAATATTGAGCCCAGCTAGTTCCTATTTTTGTTTTATTCAAAAATCAACATCAGCAAAAAGAGCTTATTGAAAATATCACATCTTAAAATGGTCCACATTTTTTCAATGAATTTGTATATAATGTGGATGTGGATATATGGCTAGCCAACATAATCAATGAATGCCACCCATTTGTGTGATTTCTGTCTGTCATTTCAACTTGGCATTGGCATTGGCCCCCCTCAAAACCTAAATCTCTTTCATATTCTCTTTTTCCACACACTTTCAGTTTTGTTTCTTTGTGTACGTCTCACATATGCTTTTAAGACAACAACTTCATGCAACATGTACAAGTTATAAATCCTAATATAGATGTTTAAATTATAAGATTAAGGATATAGTTAGTAAATTAACAACTTTTAAATTCAGAAATAGTTTTCTTTCAAGTCTCAACTTCTTTTTTTACAAACCTTCAAGTCTCACCTATATTTGTGTGTGTAAATCTCACTAATTAAGATGGTGGCAACTAATTAATTGATCCTCTATGAATAGGGTTGGGAATAGGTCAGGCCGGCCTACAGGGGCCTACGGCGGGACATATTTTGGTCTGGTCTGGACTGTTTAGTAGATAGGTCTAGGCTTAAACTTTTTAGAAAGTTTGTTTAGTTAAATAGGCCAAGCTTAGGCTTCAAAAAAAGACTATTTAGCCTAATAGGCTGACCTATTAATACTTATTTATTAAAAAATATTTTTTTTATATTAAAATAATTGCGTATATTAAAAATATAAACATCTTTTTCTCTATCTATTAGTCCCTTAATATGCTTTGTTGTTATAGGCTTTTATGTAGGCTTTAATCTAGTTGAAATTTACTTGTAGTGAAATAGCCTTTTAAGTAAGCTTTAAGACATGTTTAACCTATTTAGTAGTGTCAAATGAACTATTTGATGGCCTTAATGTGAAGTAGGTCTGTAAGTAGGCTTTCAGGCCAGTCCAGGCTTTTAAATAGGTCAGGCCAGGCCTAGAAAAACGGCCTATGATAGGCCATAGGCCAGGCTCAGGCTTGTGATTTTTTTCGTAGGCCAGGCTCAGACCTATCAAAGCCTGGCCTGGCCTATTCCTACCCCTATCTATGAATAATGTTAAATCATATGTCTTAGATTAACAAGTAAAAATATCAAAATTACTAGGTCAGACATTGTGATTGGGATTTAAACTTCGTCTTCTCCACTTGTGTATGACTATAAAAAAAAAAAAAAAAAAGGAATAATAATGTTAAGAAAGTGAGAATTAGGTTCAATTCTCTTCAACAAAAAATATATTAATATTTGTTATTTCAAAAAGTAAAAAAAAAAAAAAAAAAAAAAATTAGACAAAAGTAAATGATGAATCTTATAAAAAATATAAGGTAAATGATTAATGAAGGAAAAATGATTGGTACATTTTTCTAGAGCAAGAAGTCGCACATTTTTCATGCCATATAATATATATGAATATGATATGATTAGAGAGTTAAAGCAACAAAACATTAAAGAAGCTGCAAAACCTGCTAAAAATACAGTAATTTAAATGTAACAAAATGATGGAAGAGGACCCGTACAAAAGACGTATATATTAACGTATAGACCAGATTAACGTATCTATCTCTAGCTACTATTATAAGCTTCTTTTTTATTTGGATTATAGTATATCCATAAATAGCATATCTACTCATTATAGTACTCATAAGAAAACAAAGTTATATCATCCACAATTTTCATGTGAACATTAATAGAACATGTATGCAAAAGCTGTTTGAAGGAAAGATCCAAATTATTGGACACCTAAAAATGGTCACATGTAGTAAAAAGACGACACAGACCGTTGGTTGAGAGGTCATATATCTTAAAAAAGTGCTCATAAATATGACATATCATATTCATTTAATTATGCAAACAAATAAGATCTATATGTTTAGACAAATTCTAATATATCATCTTCCAAAAATAATTATTCTAATATATCATGTGGACCTGTATTTAAAATTTGTCTGAAATTCTAACGACGGTCGACATCATTTTAATTAAAAGTAGAATTTTACGGTCTCTCTTGTTGTAAAGTTTAAGATAGTAAATACTTATCGTTAGTTTGAAAAAAAGTATAAAGAAAACAATTATGCATTTTTTAAAATTCAACTCTATTTATTTTATTTTATCAATCAAATAATTCTCTCTATTATGATGAGAACAAAAAAGATTGTGAAATTCTATTTTTAAATTGAAATTAGTTACAAACTTGCGCGAACTATCAAGAAAAAGACGTCTTATGCTTTTGACATTTCGATTAATTCGATGGGAATATGTCCTTTTCCGAAAAAAAAGAAGTCCTTTCATTATTATTAGTTGTTAATAAAGCTAATAAATGAATTTTTTCAATAACGTATTCAATAAAAAAAATTCTTTGAAAGAAGAGATGTTAAAACTACGGAACATTATGATTCATCATAAAATATGTATGGACTGATTAAGAGAGCATATAATCAGTTTATGAGATTAGGAATTGACATAATATTTAGGATGAAAACTATTGGAACCAATAAAGGAATCAATGATGTGTGAATTTACATATTATCCAAAATTATAAAAAAGAGTTTTGTTGTAATACTCATATTTACATCAAATGAAATCAAGCAAAGAAGTAGCATCAGTGAGTGAAGATAATCTAGTCTAGGATTAAAGTTAAGGTGATATGTTGAAAGTGCGGATCATGAACACCAAATCTTTATTTGGAAACGACTTGAACGTGCATATTTTTAGGTGGCTTCTCTAGATAAAAAATTAACTTATCACCTACCTCTAACACATGTTCTCGGCAAAATTTGAACCATTGACCGCCTAAGTATTTTTTGTAACTTGCTCTCTTTGCCGTTATCAAGCGACACTTATACCTTTTTTGAGCTTGTTTGTCGATGAGTGTGATTGTTTTCCGTGTTCCTTTTAGAAATGTCATTGATATCTCATTTGAGAAGTGCTAGGTACAAAACAAATTGCAGTGTTAATTAGAAGTTATATATATGTACATTTCTAAAACATTTACCAAAGCATTGTAAAGATTTACTGTAGGAAAATAGCATGTTTTATTTTCAAGAGATTAGGAAAACAACGTTATAATTAACATGATACTAATTGGAACCAATGAAGAAACCAACAATGTACAGATTAACGTTACATAATAGTTAGGTTTATAAAAGAGATTACAAGTTTCATAGACTAACCAAAAAGGAATTTTTGCCAACACTTACATCAGACAAAATGAAAAGAACAAATGACATCCCAAAGTCAAGATAGTTTACGACTACAGTCCAAAGCGATACATCAAAATAGTAGAAGTTAAAATAGTTCAACAACAAAGATCTACTTTGGAACAACTCGAATTTGCAAGTTCTTCTGTGACTTTTCGAGATAAAAAATGAGCTTACCACCTTCTTCCATCACTCGTTATCTGCAGAAATTGAACCACTGCCCACCCAAGTAATTTTCATAGCTTGCTCTATCGGCGGTAATGAGATGACAGTTATACTGTCTTTGTGTCTGGTCATCAATGAGAGTGATTGTTTTGCGCTTTCCTTTCAGAATTGTTCTTGACACCTCGTTTGGGAAATGCTAAACAGGAAAATAACTGCAATATTAGTCTAATGCATATTTACATGGATAAGATGTATGCGAATATAGTTACATATAATTTATAAAATAAAGGTAGCATAACTGATTTTAAGCTAAAGAAAATGTAACATGACTTCTAATTTATCATCCTATTATCTTCATATAAAGTCTAGATAAATGCATGCATGTACATTATATGCACCCTGTTGACCAATTAACATTGTTGAAACAAATGGAAATTAAGCATCACTTCCGCATGTGCATATATAGCTAGCATCATTTGACATTGATGTATTCGAACATTTGGTGCAACTCTCATAATACAATCCAAACTGGTTATGATTGAATTTAGTTGTTTTCCAAATAGTGATGCAATATGTTTCCTAACACAAATTATGCACATGAAATAAAGAATAATGCAATATGTATTTTTAATTTGTGCGTAAAAAAACTCAAAGCATGTTTGTGCATAAAAAAAGCAGACATTGACTAAGTTTATAAATTTAGCAATTGGCCTAACATGTGACAGTTTGGAAAAATCGTTGTACGAAGTACGTTGAGAAGAAGTCGAATTCTGACTTAAGTTCTAACTGAAGTTTGACTCTAAGCTTGAGAAGTGTTAAAGTCACGACAACAATTTAAGAAACATGGTCAAAAAACAATCAAATCGGATTGTGAAATAATAAGTTACTCTAACACTGTATTGTGAAATCATAATGCAAACTTACTAAGTCTTAAACTTCTCAACAACCGGATGATGGAGGTTGATGAGCAACCTCGAACCTGACCAATTGTTACATATATTTGGGTTGCCATTGACTACAAAATGGAAGCAAGGAACTCAAGGTAAATAGACGGTAAATGATAAAGCTACGGAGTATTTTTCCCATAGTGTTACATCAACTATATTCCCACTACATAAGGAAAGGCATTTTTCGGGTCATTATCAAACTTATACAAAATTCTATCATCTGATGTTGACAAAATAGAAAATAATACCTTTTCTATTTAGCAATATTTAGTTTTTTTTAATAAAAAAAAGATATGCATAGTTTGTTACGATATAAAGGTGCAATATATATATAAAAGATAAGTATAATTTTTTTAATTAGGCATCTATACCTTTTATGTGTGTGTGTATATATATATATATATATATAACATAAGCATAATTTTTTTCGGCATCTATACCTTTTTTGAAGAAAAGACATCTAAAATTTTACTTTTAATTAAAATCAAAATTTTATAAAAATTATACGCATTAGCCTAACAAAAAAACAAACACACATAAAGTATTAGAAAATAGTACCTTTTGGCCAAAGCTCATTCCATTCAATTTTATGCATTAAAAAAAGTACCTTTTTTGTAAGTACTTAATTGATATTGTACTTGGCCTAACTTCTTAAAAATGTAGAGAAGTTGAAAAAAAAAAAAAAAAACGGATCAAACGGTATCTTAATCTCCCACAACGGCAGTGCAGAAGCAACTGAATTTGTGAGAAAAAAAATTAGAAAATAGTTAAAAATAAAAAAATTGGAAAACAGTCAGAAGTTTTTAAAAATATGAAAATTGAAAAATAGTTAATAAAAATCAGTGAGGTAGCACTCAAGCAAGCAATACTAAAAAAAATTATATGCATTAGCGTAACAAAAAACAGACAGACGGACATAAAATATTACTTTAAACGTTAATGTGTGTGTATATATTCGCGAGGTTGAAGAAAGGAAATAAAAATATTTGGTATCATTAAATGACAGCGTGAATAAAAATATTTGTGAGGTTGTGATGATTAAACAATATTGAAATTAAATATATAAGTGATAAAAAGATAATAAAAATCTTTTGAAAAAAAGATAATAAAATTAAATGGAACTGTTCAAAAAAATAAAATAAAATAAAGTTAAATGAAGAGAAAATATACTGAAATATAATATTAAAAAATAAAAGAAAAGGTTCCCAGCGTGAGTTGAAAAGAGGTGTTTGTGAAATATATTGTCGAGAAGTAGTTTTTTAAAGTAGCATTCAACAACTTTTGGTCAAAGCTCATTCCATTCAATTCTATGCATTAAAAAATGTTCCCTTTCTAGTAAGTACTTAATTGATATTGTGTTTGACCTAACTTCTTTTTAAAAATGTAGAGAAGTAAAAAAAAAAAACCGGGTCAAACGGTATCTTAATCTCCCACAATGGCAGTGTAGAAGCAACTGAATTTGGGAGAAAAAATTGGAAAATAGTTAAAAGTATTTAAAAATATAAAAATTGGAAAATAGTTAAAAAAAATCGGTGAGGTAGCACTCAACCAAGCAACACTAAAAAAAATTATATGCATCAGCGTAACAAAAACACAGACAGACGAACATAAAATATTACTCTAAACGTTAATGTGTGTGTGTGTAAATATTTGCGAGGTTGAATAAAAGAAATAATAGTATTTGATATCATTAAATGACAGTGTGAATAAAAATATTTGTGAGGTTGTGATGATTAAACAATATTGAAATTAAAATAATTGATAGTGTGTTTGACCTAACTTCTCCTTAAAAAAGTTGGAAAAAAGCCGGATCAAGCGATACCTTACTCTCCCACAACGGCAATTTAGAAGCAACTGAATTTGGGTGAAAAAATTGAAAAATAGTTAAAAAAAAAATAAAAATTATAAAAGTTATTAAAAATATAAAATTATAAAATAATTAAAAAAATGGTGAAGGGCAAAATGGAAAATGCACCCTAAAATGATGAGGTGGCATTAACCACACCCATCAATAAAAAATTACTAAAATGCCTCTCCAAGGGGCAAAATGATAAAATCCTAGAAACTTACTTTTATAATATAGTAAGTAGAAGCAGTATCTATCAATGGTGAACCACTTGTCAAGATAGTGTATCATACAACTTGTTTGTTTATTAGCATTTTGTATTTGTAGACAAATAAGCAATCATAATAAAGCAATCATATTTAAATTTGATTGATAAATTGATGAAATCTAAAATCTAAAAAGAGTACATGAATAGAATATGAGAAGATATGTACACCACACATAGTTATTTGGTACTCTAGGCATTTGACTGTATATAAATATGAAGATAAGGATATGATGGAAATGAAGCTTAACCAAAGAGTTTGAAAAGGGAATATGCCAAATTCAATAGGGTCATTCTATTATGAAAGCAGCTATCATTTTTTGTCTGAATTAAGTTAAAATCATTCATAAGGAGTAATATATAAACTATTCATTAATAGAGACTTATTCTGAAAACTCGATATTCGATTTAAGGATCAACTAATCAAACACGATCATTTCCACCGTCTATTACTAGTTTTTAAACTTTCATTTAATTAATTATTGTATGAATATTTTGTTTTTGAAATTACACATGTTGGATTTTATTTTTATTAATAGGAAAGAATTCTACGATCTCTTTATCACTCCAATTATCTTGTATGGATATATATTGATTTTTTTTTTTGAGAGAATATATTGATCTTTCTATAAGAGATTAATGCAAGAGAATTCAACCGAAATAATATCTGAATTCTATCATTGAAAGAAAAAAAAAAAGTTCACATTTCTTATACCTAGGAAGCCACAATGCTAACCGGTGCTCCTGGGACACTGTTAAAGATATGAAAAAGGAAATTATATAGTAGTTAATGCATTGAAATTGTGTAATTGATTTATAATAAAGTCAAAAATAATTTCCTTTTATAGTAATAATTCTCTTTTATAATATGCTTAACCAGTGTTCCGGTGACACCGATTAGCAGGACCCGAAAAGATATTTGGCATCCAAGTGGTTGTACAAAATATCTTCATAAGCTTCGGTCATTTAAACTAGAATCTTCATTGTGATAGTTAAGTTGTGCATCTTAAAGCTCTTCATTTATGCATTAAAAAATAGAAGAAATCATTTTTTTTTTTAGCAAAAGAAATAGAAGAAATCATTTATCACATATGTTATTTGAAGAACCATTTTTAAAACAACTTATGAGACAACCAAAGATTTACAAAGAAATGTATATATTAACACAAAAACTAAAATAATAAAGAGAGTAAGAACATAACGAGAGTATCAGAGATAGTTGTTTCAAAAGCTTTCATAAAATGATTGTATAAAAAAACAAATATGTGTTTAATAAAAATACATAATAATAACAAATAAATCATGTTCCCTTCTTCTCTCATATTGCAACAGCCTTTTATTATTTTTAATTTAAAATCTAAACTTTTAGATATTTTTTTACCACATGTCTTATATTCAAACTCCAAATAGAGTAAATGAAGTTGAATCTAAATTGAGCATATCCGAACTCGTATTCCTAGACGCCTACCTTTCCAAACCTAGTGATAGTGGAATCCAAAATCTTCTCAATACACAATCAAACTTTGCTTTTAACCGATGGAAAAATAACTTTAAGTTATAAAAAATCAGGAAGTGAACAAAAAAATTACCCAATCATGTGATTTTTTTGGCGTCAGCTGTCTCTATTATGTTGAGTTATTGACACTGCAAAGCACTGCAGTACAAGCAACCAAAATAGCTTGTTCCAGTTGTAAACTTTTCATAATTATAATATAAAACACGTTCTTACTAAATTAAGTCCATATATTAAAACGTAATACTATATTGGGTAGGGTAGGTACAAATGTTGATGACTTGCTAGTTAATTAATTACAAGCAAAATGTAAAAAAAAGAAAAAAAATTGGTTGAAAAGCAATTCCACTCATATGAGTGTGTAGTAGTGAAACATGATTGTAGGAGGTACATACTCGTATAAATTGTTAGAGTAAATTGTTAGAGGAGTGTTACTTGAACAATCATTTTTGTCAATAAGTTGTAAGACAAGTAAAATATACAAAGAAATATGAGTATTGACACAAAAACCAGAGCACCAGAGATATAAAGTAAAAACATAATATGAGTATAAAAGATAAAATCGTAAAAAAAAAGGACAACCCGATGCACTAAAGCTCCTATATACGCAGGATTCGGGAAGGGGTTCCACCATTTGATGTAAAAAGTCATCACAAAGTTATAAAAAAAAAAAAAAAAAAAAAAACCTGTTCAAAAATCATTTCTCAAATGTTAAGGGTTCAATCCTCACTCAACATAATATTAACATTGATCGAATAAAAAACTAAAATAAGTTTTATGCTAAACTTTGCAAAAATGTTTTAAACATTTGTATTGAACCAACCGGTTCAATCAAATGAGCAAAGTTTTATGCTAGTTGGTTGATTGGTTTGATCTTAATTGAATCATAGTGGAATTTACCATAGTTGAAATTGTTGAGTTGCAATTGATTTAATCGGTTTTATGTTTTTGCATTTTTTAAATATATTCATTTATTATTCGGTTTAATTTGTTCAACCAATTGAACCATGATTCGTAGGTCTTGTTCGTTTTTCTGTTCAATTAATAGGATTTTAATTAATTAATGCTTAGATTAGTGCCTAAATAATTACCATTAACATAAATAAAATAAAAAAAATGTTTCTTTGATCAGCTCAAATGACCTTCTGCATGATCATTGAGATATAGTCGACAAATAAATGATACAAAAGAGTACAACTCTCTAGGCAAATACTTTTAACCGTTGCTTTAAAATTATGCTATTTTAAATGAAATTATTTTCATTTTTTCATAACACTCTTAATTATATATTATTTCATTCCACTTATTTCTTTCTTTGCATTACATATCATAGTTCAAACTATTAGTTAATTTGCACTACACTTTAAAAAAAATGACAGGTAAATAAAAACAAAATTTTTCTTCATAAATTACATACATAAGGAGTAATATATAAACATTTTATAATAATTTAAGCTAATTAAGTGACACTAATTGGCCCAATAAGAAATGAACTTGATGATGTTTTATCTTGTTCCATGTTATTTGACTTAGACCCTGCCAGAGTTAGTTCAAGATCAGGTGGTGCTACATTTGAAGAATTTGGTATCACCAATGTCATATTTAAAGACTTTGTTAGAGGATGTAGCCAATCTGGAACATCTTTATGTTCTGCTTCTTCAGAATCATCTTCAATTTTTTGCATATCATAATCATCTGATTTGGTTTGTTGTTGAAGTGAGTTTATTAGTAGTGACAAAGTTGCATCTTTCTCAACTTCATGATCATGTCTACAAACTGAATCTCCTGACTTGCTTTTAGAACTGTTATTTGGATCAACTGTTTTGTTTGTCTTGCCACTACCAACCTAAAAAAATTCCACAATATCATTCAATTTAAGAGATTAATACTTGTTTTTCATTGTATAAAATGTAAATATCCAAATTGGTTTGTTGAGAAAAAAAACATTATTGAAAAAATTGTCAATGTTTTTGAAAAAACTAAAAATAACTAAAAAATATTAAATGACGGTTAAATTAGTCTCAATAAGGACTAATTTCACTGACATTTGATGTTTTTTATTTGTCATAGAACAAATAAGTCTCTATACATCGAAAACCAATTTGTTTCCTCTAAGCATATTTGGAACTCTTAACACACCCCTTATAGCTAAGATTGACTATCTCAAGCATGACTCAAGTGATCTTAGAGTCATCGGGTAAATTTTTTATAGGCTTTAATGTTATTTTAGAATTTGAGTTGTTCCTAATCCAACAATCATAAAAAGAAGATTTTTCGGCCACCATGATTCTTAAAAACCACTCACATGAATTTCGTCATTTAGACGGAAAAAACACATTTTTATGGATTATACATCCAAACGCATTCGTGCCTTTCCAATTTGGAGTGGTATGCTTTTTAAGAAATCAGAGGAATAAAAAAACTCTTTTATAAAATGGGCTTGTAAAGAAGTACAAATTTTTCCCACCTACAAACTCTTTTATAAACCTGATTTTATTAAATGTGAGACTTTTAATAATATGAATGAACATGAAGTATGCATTTCATTAAATTCAATGAAATGCATATTTCATGATTAAGAACGAAGAATTTTTTTTATATATATAAATTAAGAAAGGAGTGCTAGTTAGTTGGTCATGAAATATTATATAATATATACCATGTCAAAGAGACTTGAACGTCTCTTCTTCTTATTCAAGGTTGCAAGTCGAATAAAATACTTTTGAGCATGGCTTGCAACTTGTGTTGGTGTTCTTGTAGTCACATAGTTTCTAGAGATACCCCTCCAATCTCCTTTTCCAAGCTTCTCAAGTCCAACAAGGAATTTTCTATGCTCTTCTTCTGTCCATGGAACTCCTAATGAATAAAATAACAAAATATCAAAAAAAACTTGTTAGATGTTAATTTCATTTAACATTCTAAATCAATAATTTAAAATTATAGATGAACCACCTAGAATTGATTGAGAACAAAGAAAATAAATAGTAGTAATAAAGTGTCTTCATAATAAATACATCATAGGCTTTCTTTGAAATCCATATACTTTAAAATGGATGACGCACTGTATCTTATGTGTATCCTGCATCCGATGTCTTGATAAAATTTGAATCTAAATTAAAAATTTACAAATGTATTACAATATATGTACCTTTTTTCCTTTCTTGTGTACGAACTATGAGACCATCTGAAAGATAACCAATAGAGGCTCTATCATCAATGGTTAATCTTGAAGAAGAAAAGGAAGAAGTAGGAGAAGAAGATGAAGTAGGAAAAGAATCCATGCTAAAACTCTTTTTCATGGAAACACAAGAAGAAGATAAATCAAGTTGAACACCAAAAAGTCTAACTCCAACAAAACTACCACTTCCTCTTAATGAATTACAAGTCCTTGAATTATGACCTATGTTTCCACAATGTGAGCACTTTCTGCCCATTTTTTGAACCGACACAAACCTTAACCTTAAAACTTGTGTTTATTGTCTCTTAGAGGGAGAAATTGAAATTAGAGATCCAACACAAAAGAACTTATGTGTCTGGTGATATATATGATGATTGATGGGTGTGAGCAGTGGAATTTGTGAAAATTGGACGCACACCAACACTATTTAATTGGTTGGACATAGTTTATTCAATGTGGATACTTTTTATAATTGATTTTTTTTTTCAAAACTTTTTTTAAGCATAAGAAATACTAGATCACAAGGATATATTGATACCTTATCTTATTTGTAAGTACTTGTGTATGGACTATACTAATACACACCACATTGAATTCACCTGATTTTCCTCTTTCCTTCTTTTTGTCAATAAAATCATAATTCTATCGCACAAAAAATTACCAATTAAGAGATATTTTTGGATGAACCCACTTAAGTTTGCTTGATAGTATTGACTTGAAATTTTGAAGTGTGTTTATTTCAAAATCTCATTTTGATTCTCTCGCGTATCAATTTCAATGAGCTAGTTGCCATAAAAAAAAAAATTGGATGTACAAAATATTAATTGTATTATGTATCTATGAAGTTAATATTTTTTTTTTGTTAAAAGGAAAAATATATTTATCTACTTATTAAAGTAGTTTTTTTTTTTTTTTTTTGGAAATTATTAAAGTAGTTTTTAGTTACCATTATAGTTGTTAAAGAGTCTCATGAGATAAAATGTGGCATGAACATGTGTTTATAAGCGGGTACAATCCTCACCTTACAAATTGGTTTTAAAAGGGGATTGGACCCCAATTTCTACATGGTACCAGAGCCTCCTTCAAAATTCGCTGGGCCACCTACTATTAGGTTTCTGCTATCAGACCGCCCACCATTTATGTTCACTAACCAAGCTCAGAGTGTTGATCGTGAGAGGGTGTGTTAAAAGTCTTGTATCGAACAAAATATGACATAAACATGTGTTTATAAGTGAGAGCAATCTTCTCTTTACGAACCAGTTTTATAAAGATGAGTCAGACTACGATATCTATAAAATTTCTCACGACTTAGACCAATCGTTCTTATTAAAGTATGCATGTATATATGAGTATATTTTAAGATGCCTCGAGGAATTAGTCCTTACTCTAGTTAGGATCAATCGGTCAAATATACAAAGAAGACTTTACATTCGTAAATATTATAAATACTACATGTTTTCACCAAAATAAATAAATTATAAACACACGTTCCTATGAATTTTGTATTTGTTGGTCCCAAACGTATTGTCAAACATCAAGGAAGTTATTAAGTAAAAGACAGATAAGGTCAGAATTCCTCTCCCCTCCCCTCCAATCTTTGGGATGTCGGTCTATCATATATGTGATCTATATGTATGACTAGGGAAAAATAGAAATTTCATAGAAAAGAATTACTTTGAAATTCGTATCATTCAACCACCATTACTTGCCATGGAAATTACTAAAGGTACATATGTATAAGTATATCCCCTATCTTATATTATTACAAAAACATGACAAGGACGTGACAATCAAATTTTGTACATTTTTTCTTTCACCGATCTTAGATTTGAATGTTTCAAATTCAGATTCAGATATGGAGAAACTATTTCTTTGAGATGCTATTCAAAGTCAAAATCAAAAGTAATCTTGCTAGATTAAACCCTTAAATGGGGTACTTCTCTTTATTCAAACATTTGATAGAAATAGAATACCACTTTTTACAAGACAAGATAAGAATGTTATTCATAACCACTTTCATTTGATTGACATGAAACCTAATCAATAATCCATATGATGAATCATTAAAGACAGATAATTATAATTAGATTAGATCATTCAATTATCCATCATTATAGTAATTATCATTTTAATTAAATCCTTTAATAGAAAGAAAAGGGCCCGGATGGTAGATACAATATTGGACATTTCACATCATGTTTTTAAAATCACCATACAACATGGCTTTGCTAAAGGTGAGTTCCCACATAATTAAAATCTTAGATTCATTAGTAAAATGGATAAGGATATAGAACATTCAGGTTCAATAGGGTATAATGTATCAAATATACACATTTTGGGATAGTTATATATCAATCTTAATATTATTTTTTCTAAGTAGCTTAGTGACTAGAGCTCATGCATTTTAAATATGGAGAAGTGAGGTGTCAAATGTTCGAATTTCGACACCTGTATATATTATGCATTGTCTTTACCAACTGAACTACACTCACAGGATATATTCATCTTAATCTTACCGTGTCACGTAGCTTTTGTCCTTTCTTTTTTATATATAGAATCACATATTTGGTCCTACCTAGCTTAGTTAGTGATATTTTAATTGTTAATTGATGTTTTCATTATTATATTTGAGCTAACTTCTTAAGAATTTCAGTCCAAATTTATTAATACAACTTGTATTGCAGGCAGTGGCGGTGCCACATATAAGTGAGGGGATGCACTTGCATTTCCTGAGCTTTTAAAATTTGCACATGATTGCACTGTTTTATTAGTGCTTGAACCTCCTGATATTTTAAGGAAGAATCTCCTCATATTTTAACATTGCAATTGAGCCAAACATTTTACACCAATAACCCAAGTTTCTCTCACCCTATGAATGACACGAGTCTCACTTTTATATTAGCACAACAGTATTTGCCTCAACTAGAGATAATTGACTTCCTTTTTGATATAACTCTATTTTTTAAAAGCCCAACTCTCTATTTGGTTTTTCCTATTACATTTGTTTTCTTTTATTTTCTTATTAATAATTGTAATTGTAATAATTGAATTCCTTCTAAAGAAAAAATGAAGTGCTTGAAGATAGAACACAAATTCTAAAAGTCTTTTAAGAAGCTTTTACCACTAAACAAAGTATGTCGCAGAGTTTAATTCTTGCAAATATAATATATATTACTAAATATTTTATATTCTTTCATAACTTAATACTCCCACCATCCTAAATTTTAACAGGAAAAGTTCACTTTCTTTGTCCCAAATTTATAAATAAAATTGACAAATGTTTACCCTATTTAATCAAGTTGGTTTCAAATGTCATCTTTTCCAAATAAAATAAAATAAATCTTACTTATTCTCAATTTTCATGAACTCAAATGCAAGGTGTACCCAAATTACTCTCCCTCACATTTTTTCCGTAACCAATAACTTATGTAAATTATTTTTACTTCTTTCCATGAAACATATTTCAACACAAAATGTTATACACCAAATTATTATGCTTTAGAATTATAAATTTATAATTTACACAAATTCTAACTTTGATTTGATAGATTTTGAAATTTATAATTTATACAAAATATGGAAAATATAAAAAAAAAATAATTAAACATTTATGCAAAAAAAATAGATATTTGATTAAAAAAAATGACGAAAATTATAAATTTAGTAGTATAAATAAATGATATGTAAAAGAAAAAATAATTGCACAAAACTTTCGTAGCTCTGGTAAAGTTGAAAGGTCTGAACCCTCTACTCCAGAATCCTGGCTACGCCACTGATTGCAGGTCAAGTTGAGCATTGTATAATCTTTTAATTATTTGTACAAAGGAAATTACACAACCATTTATAGGTCATCTATTTAATACCCATTTGGCCTTACATGAGAAGGAATCTTTTTTGTTTATTCTTTCTATTTTTTTTTTTAGTCTTCACTACTTTCAATATCTTCGAAGAGTATTATCATATCATATTCATATCTATATAAAAATACATTTATTAGTGCTATCAAAGAACTTTCCACTTCAAGTGTCTTTGTTTTCTGGTCGCAATAGTTATTTTTCTATCTTCAAAGTACAAACTTTTGAGATTTCATATCCTAAAAATAGTCATAGTTTTCAGAGAATAATTGATAGTCTAAAAGAAGAACATGCAGCCGTTGAGAATTGGTGACTAAGCTAATATTGATAGTAAAGATTTGGAGGGAAATTAAGATATTATCTTTGAGGTACCAAAAGCTTTTTACACTCCACTTGCAAGGTATATATAAAAGCGTATAAAATTGAATTAATTTAAACTTGAGCACAATACTAATTTGCTTATGTTTGCACATAGATCATAGTACCAAACCAAATTGAGCTATACATGCATCTAGTCATTATCCACATCAAATCAAACACTAAGAATCACCGCTTCTTTGTACCCAAAAAAAATATATTCACTGCTTTCATACATAGGGTGTAAATAACATATAATTTAAAATAAAATAACACAAGCAAAGAACGGGCTAGGTTAGTTCACAAGTCACAATCAATCAAATAAATATAAACAATGAATGATACATAATTAAGATTAATTTTTCACTTATAGGCTCTTATTATCATGATCAATCACATTATACAAGATAAAATTATAGGGACAATGTGCCCACTTATACTGAAAAGATAGATTACATCACTAAATTATCAAGTAGCTGGATGAAATTTTTACTAAAAATGTCCAATGTACAAGCACTTTGTTACTCAATAAATAATTCCACTCCAATAAATTTGCAACATTTGCATCCTATAACTTGTCTCAATCCAAAGGTTCTACTTTGGTGGATGCCAAAGATCTTGATAGCTATGTCACACCATTTTTTTAATCCTTGATGGCCTTTTAATTTTGCAAAGAGTTATCACTTTCCTTAAGTCAAGATTAGCAACAGAAATTAAGCAATAATCATTTTGTATAGATGAGGAAATTGGGAGTTGTATTCGGCATATACACTAAAAAAATTCCTTAATATGTTCCAATCATTTCAATAGTTTATACTGTTATCACCTATTATCAGGATCCATTCTTGATTCATCCACTCATACAATAATCAATTATTGATAGTAATGAATACTTTATATTGTGCATCAAGATTCATATCTATTTGTTGATAACTTTTTTTACATAATATTATATACATTTACTTTTAAAATTGAAGTATGATACAAGCACAATTGAAAACAATTATATAGTAATAAAAAATAAAAATAAAAACATATGTATGATAGAAATTACGTATGTTTAGAAAGCATGATCTAGTTATGAACATGTTTGGAGTGCGCGACTCAACATAGTCTTATATTTTGATGGCACAAAAACATACACCAAGAAATATAATGGGTTCAACTAGTCAAAAGTTCAGCATTTAATTAGTATTTGATTATCATAGAGAATTTGAATTTGCAAATATTACTATTAGTGTTGAACAATTTAAGAGAGAATAGAGATTGAATGTGTTAAGTGTTTTAAATAATATTGATTTTAGAAGAGAATATCAAATTTATAGTAAAAAAAATATATATAAAAAAACTCTTTTTCAATCTGCACCGTCAAACACTGATTTCATCTTATAAACTATGATTCTTGTCCTTAGGAATCATAGGGTTAAGACTTAAAAAAAATCAACCAAATTGTTAACTAAACACGATTTTTTTGTATAACGTTGAAAATAAATTAAAATTATGTTGCAAACATCTTGAAACGTATACAATCTTCATAATTGTTTTCGAAATGCATGCATAACTCATCACATAAAACAATTTTTTTTACTATTAGACCAACTACAATGAGGGTGTTGAAAGCCATATTCAACAAGCAAACCATTGGAGAGGGGGGTGTTGAAAGTGAGTTGGAGGAAAGAGATGATGAATACATTCAATAGGTTGAATCCTGACGCCGGAAGCCACGTGGCGCGCTCGGATTGGGCTTTTTTTGGCGCGTGCGTTACACGCGCCGACAAGGCGCGTCTGTGACAGAGGGACGCGGAGAGAGAAACTGTTTTGGATAGATGCTGTCACGCGTCGCTTTCTGGTTGGCTGGCCTGGATTTTTATCTTCTTAATACTTTGGACTCAATTATTTCATTGCAAATAATTTTTTTTATTTTTTATTTTTTCACCAAAATTCGTGATTTTTTTTTCTCTATAAATAGAGACTTGGATCATTTGATTTGGACACAGAAAAAAAAACCATAATTTTCACTCTCTTAATCTTATTATTAGAATTTCTTTTGAAGTTTTAGTCTTTAATTAGTGAAATGGATCCCACTAACAATCAATCCAACACCCAAAATTCTTCTGATTACCCTTTTAGCTACCAAAATCAATTTCCCAACTCACATCCTCAAAACCCAAATCAATTTCCCAACCAATATCCTCAAAACCCAAATCAATTCCTCAACCAACATCCTCAAAACCCAAATCAATTCCCCAACCAAAATCCTCAAAACATGTCTAATTTTGGTTTTGCCTCAAATTTCAATCACCCATCCTTTGTTCCAAACAACTTTAATCCATATTTTAGATCTATGATGGGATATTCATCTCAAACACCCCCATTTAATGGTTATATGCCAATGGTGAATGAAAATTTTCAGAGTGTTGGTGAATATCCTGAATTTTCATCACAAATAAATCGTGGTGGAATGACACGAGATAATGAAGTTGCTCCAACTCCAGAGGATACAACTCCAAAGAGCAAGAGAAACCAACAACCATCATGGAACACTGAACAAAATTTGGTGTTAATTAGTGGGTGGATAAAATATGGAACATGCAGTGTTGTCGGAAGAAACCAGACAAGTGAATCATATTGGGGTAAAATTGCTGAGTATTGTAACGAGCATTGCTCATTCGATTCTCCGCGCGATGTAGTTGCATGCCGAAACCGTTTTAATTATATGAACAAATTAATAAATAAATGGGTTGGTGCTTATGATAGCGCTAAGCGTATGCAAGGAAGCGGTTGGTCGGAAGATGATGTTTTCAAAAAAGCTCAAGAATTATATGGATGTGGGAAGAATGTTCAATTTACTTTAATGGAAGAATGGCGCGCTCTCCGAGATCAACCACGGTATGGTAGTCAAGTGGGAGGAAATGTTGACTCAGGAAGTAGATGATCTAAGAGATCTTACGAGGACTCTGTAGGATCTAGTGCTCGTCCAATAGGTAGGGATGCAGCTAAAAAAAAAGGTAAGAAGAAAAGCAAGGGCGAGACATTGGAGAAGGTGGAAAAGGAATGGGTTCAATTCAAAGAATTAAAAGAGCAAGAGATTGAACAATTGAAAGAGTTAACTTTGGTGAAACAACAGAAAAACAAGTTGCTGCAAGAAAAGACTCAAGCTAAAAAAATGAAAATGTATCTAAAGTTAAGGGACGAAGAGCATCTCGATGACCGGAAGAATGAGCTGTTGGGGAAGTTGGAGCGTGAGCTGTTTGAAAATTAATTTTAATCAAATATTTGTTTGTATTCAGTCAACATTATCAGTGTTGTCTAGTCCCGACTGTTTGCTTTAATATTTGTCAGTGTTGTCTAGTCCGTAGTGTTTGCTTTAATAATTATCAGAGTGTTGTCTAGTCCGTAGTGTTTGCTTTAATAATTATCAGAGTGTTGTCTAGTCGTCACTGTTTGCTTTAATAATTATCAGTGTTTGCTTTAATACAATACAATAACTTATTTCGAATCCGTCAGTGTCCACCACACAATGTACTTATATATAGGGACTCATGTCTACTTCCAATATCACAAATCTCATTCCTATCTATTTCCAATATCACCAAAGACTATCAATGGATCCTTTTGATATCGAAGCCTACAAACAAAAACGTGATATTGAAGACACTTATATCGTCAACCGATTTATTCAGCGTCGAAAAGAATTAGAGGAAGGTAGTGGATCTCGTAGTAGAAAATATTTAAATAGAGATCATGCAGCGGCAAACCAAAGACTCATTGACGACTACTTTGCCAATGAGCCTACATATGACGATGCAATGTTTCGTCGTCGGTACCGGATGCAAAAGCATGTTTTCCTTCGAATCGTTGGAGACCTTTCAATTACTGATAACTACTTCACCCAGCGAGTTGATGCCGCCAACAAAGAAGGTATATCACCGTTAGCAAAATGTACCACAGCAATGCGAATGTTAGCATATGGCGTGGCAGCAGATGCGGTCGATGAATACATCAAAATAGGAGGTACTACAGCATTGGAGTGCTTACGTAGATTCTGTAAAGGAATCATACGATTGTATGAGGAAGTGTACCTGAGAGCACCAAACCAAGATGACCTTCAAAGAATACTACATGTTAGTGAAATGCGGGGGTTCCCAGGGATGATCGGGAGTATTGACTGCATGCACTGGGAGTGGAAAAATTGTCCTAAAGCATGGGAAGGTCAATTCACCAGGGGGGATAAGGGAACCACCACAGTTATTCTTGAAGAGTTGCATCTCATGATCTATGGATCTGGCATGCCTTTTTTGGATGTCCAGGAACGTTGAACGATATCAATGTTCTAGACCGGTCACCGGTGTTTGATGATGTGGAACAGGGAAAGGCTCCACGGGTGAATTTCTTTGTGAATCAACGTCCCTATAATATGGCATACTATCTAGCTGATGGTATCTACCCTTCTTATCCAACTTTCGTCAAATCAATTAGACTTCCTCAAAGTGAACCTGATAAGTTATTCGCAAAACATCAGGAGAGCTGTCGGAAGGACATCGAACGTGCTTTTGGAGTGCTTCAAGCTCGATTTAAAATCATCTGTGAACCAGCTCGCTTGTGGGACATAGCCGATTTGGGTATCATCATGAGGTCATGCATCATATTGCATAATATGATTGTTGAGGATGAACGAGATACATATGCTCAACGTTGGACCGATTTTGAGCAATCCGAGGGAAGTGGATCTAGTACAGCACAACCATACTCGACCGAGGTGTTACCCACTTTTGCAAATCATGTGCGTGCTAGATCCGAGTTGCGTGATCCAAATGTTCATCACGAATTGCAAGCAGATCTAGTGAAGCACATATGGACAAAGTTTGGAATGTTTCACGATTGAAGATGATTTGTATCGAACTAAGTAAATTACTTGTGTGTTGTGTGCTTGTTTGTTGTCTTGCATTTTAAGCTATTTGTGTGACCCGTACTTAGTTTGTTGTATTGCATTTTATTTATGTTAAGAAAATAAAAATAAATAATTTAAATAAATTTTGTTTTTACAAAAAAAAAAAAATTGTTAAGTGTTTCTTCATTTTAATTTAATTATAATCGATAATTGTAATTTTATGTAATTATAAAAACAAAAATATAAAATTAAATAAGAATAAGAAATAAAAGGTGGTGGGGTAGGGTGTTGAATAAAAAACCATTGGAGAGGTAAAAATTGAATGGGTGTTGAATTAAGAGAGAGAAAATGATGTGGAGTGTTGGGAATTGAAAAAGTGAGTGTTGAAGGTTATTGAATGTATTTTACCATTGTAAATGGTCTTATAGTTCTTGGAAGAAACCCTTGAATGGTTGGTATAAGATACATGTGGATGGTTCTCATTGGTGTTGGGTTGGTGACTCAACTTGTGGGCCAGGGAATTATCCATGATCGTGATAGAAACACTAAAATTCCAGCAACAAAAAAATATAGAGATATTAGAATTTACTTGTTGTGTTGTTGAGAAAATGTTACAAAAAAGAAGTGTAATATGGTATTTCTTTGTAGGGAATCAATATTTCAACGAAGAAGTGACTTTGGAGAGTAAAGAAAGTGTTTTTCAACTTTCCCACCTATAAGTGTGTGTCTGGACACATGTTCAACACTTTTTTTTTCGGCAGCTAAAAATCCAAGCTTCTTAGTAAACGTACGTTTGGAGTTATTTTGATGTGGAAGCAAACGAGTACTAAAAAATGTGATCGGGAAAAACAATTCTCTTTTGTCATTTAAAAGGAACCCTTTGGGTGATAGATAACTATCAAAAACACCGATCAGTAAGTTAACTCATGTTAAAAATGCACAAAAGCTAATTCATTTTTTACGGGAACAAGCAATTCTAAACGGGAGAAGAGCAATTCTCCAAATTTAGTGATAAGCCCAAAAGAAAGCCCATTCTATATAAATTCACAACAGCAATAACTATCATGTTTTATTCACAACAGCAAATATTTTTTACTCAAGTTTCAAATATTTGTTAAATGTGTTAATTATTCATATTATAACACTAATACCATTAAAATACCATCAAAATGTATGTTTTGCGATATTTTAAACTTTAAAATATAATATTTAATATTTCTAACTCTATAAATGGTTGTTGGACGGACAAAGTATGAGATAGTTTTGTAATACAATCACCATTAAAATGTCATCAACATATATATATATATATATAAATTTTGTTTAAATATAGTTTTGGTTGCAAATCTTTCTCTATTATAAACAATCTAATTCATCAACGAAAAAAGTGTTGTTAGTTCTTTTAAAACATCGACAAACAAAATGACATCAAATGATTTAAGTGTATACCATTTTTTTTGGTCAGAAGTGTATATCATTTTTCCAGCGAGTTAATTAGATTTAAAATCTAAAAAAGTAGAGTAAAAAAAGTGTGAAATGTGATCTTTTTTTAGTGTGTGTACCCTTTTTCTCAATTGGATAAATTCACTAAGAAATATTTACTATTATTGAATAAATTTTTTGTCTATATCGTAACTTTTTCAACGAAAAAAAGTTTTATGCGTCACTGGGCCTAAATAATATCGCAACTTTTAAGGTGTAGCTATTGTTTAAAAGACTTTTTTACCCCTTATTTAATGCTTGTCTTTTTAATATTAATGGATGTATTGAATGCTTCACAATTTTTTATGAGGGTATATTTGTAAAAATATTCAAAAAGTTACACTAATTAATGAGTGTATTGATTTTGATTTTGATTTTTCTTCTTATAATAAGGACCAGAAGGAATATATTTGAGCACACTCACATAAATGGAGCAAAATAAATGAAAAGTAATTTAGTTATATCATTCAATTATTTCTACTTTAATTTTTTGGATTCATGCGTGTGTACCTAACCATTTTTTATTTGTGTCAATCAATACGTAAGCATTTCTCTAGATATTATGGAGTCTTGGGTTAAAAGTTTGCTCAAGCCAATTTCATATTTTCACCATTACTAATATCATGTCTCTACTAATATTGAAAAGTCAAATGTCTTTTAAGGAACATATTTAAAGCAAATGATTTTTTTAACTATATTTGCATTGAAGACAATTGTTGAACAGATTCATCCGATAAATGTATTTGGTACAATGACGAATAATTTTAACACCAATTTCACCGTCTATTAATAGGGTCCAATCAAAAGTAGAAAAAATATGTGTATAGACTTATCGAACATAAGATTTGTAAGCACATAAGAAAATCAAACCAAAAACTTGAGAAAAACACACAATGGTTAATGAAAAAAAGATAAATCTTACTATGAATAATAATTAATTAATCAATTATCATAATACACTTGGAGGTTGGAATGGTTTCAAGGTATGGATATTATGAAAGGGCATTTTGGTAAATGGGAAAAGTATGAACATAAACATTAGAATCTTTAGTAAATGGAACATTTAACGCAAATAACGGTCATATACTTTCCATGAGACACGGTGCAAATGTTGAAGAGAGAGCAATGTGATTACACTAAACATGATTCTAGCTTCTCCCATTGGAAGGTAATTCATATCAATTATCCTCTAATCTATTAATTTTAATTTAATGTTCTATTATTATAAATTGAGTATGATGTTATGTGTGTAAGATTGAAAAATATCAAACTAAAGGGCTACGTAATAGCTGACAATTTCACATATTCATGCTGTCAAGACATTGTTGGATTGAGATCTGAATATTATTTTATTATAGATTTTTATTTTGTTTTTGAATCTAAAAATACGGAGATTGATATGCAAATGGTTTTAAATATTTTGATTCAATGTATTGATTGCGTCCCAATCCGAATACATATATATTGATTGTTCATGTTAATAATTGGTTTCAGATTCTTATTGGTCCTTCTGATTGGGAAGACTACTCCAAAGGAAAGGAAGGATCTACAAGATATAGAATCCATAACCTACCAGAAAATTCTGGACCTGGAGTCTATGAGCTCGGAGTAGCTGCATCGACTAGCGGGTTGGGGCGTGAAATTTACAAGCTTTCCACTGACTCGTGTCGAGTAGTTGTGGTTTATCTAGGAAAAGGTGATAATGTGAGAACAAGACTCCAATGTTATGGTAGAAATGGTGCTCATTTGGGTAATGGTTGTTCTTCATTTGAATCTTCTCACCAAAAGGGACACTCATTGTTTCATGAAATCTTTCTTCAAGGTTTCCCAATTGTTTATAGATGGGCTTCTGTAAGTACATTTCATGCTTTACACTTTTTTTCTTCAATTTATTAAGATCAAGATGATTTCAATTGATTCATTTGTTGAACAGATGCAGACCAAGGGAGATGCTTTGCAAACAGAATCTCAACTGCTGAGTACATTTGATTATGCTTGGAACACAATTAATAACGGTCCACGGCGTCCGGGTGATATTCTTGAAATGCTCAACAAAATTTCTTCAGACACAAGAACATTTTCAGATGTAGCCAAATCACTTCTACCCTTCACTCAAAAGAAAGTAGGGATACCAATTAAATCAAGCATGTTGCCTGTGAAAGATAACAAATCAAACGAAGTCGACAGTGGCAACTACAATTTCCTATCTCGCGTGTTCAAATTCAACCGTTCGCGTCCTAAGATAGTTCAAGATAAAGCTGATTTTTCCGTTGAGAAGAAAGATAAAATTTGTGGAGTGATTTTGGATGATGGTTCTATTTGTACAAAGACGCCGGTCGAGAAAAGAGTTAGGTGTCATGAACATAAAGGAATGAGAATAAGAACAGCAAAATCAGAATCAAAAAGAGGAAATGCTTGTAGGTACCAAAATATTAAACATGATGTTGAAGATCTTCCACAAACAGTGGTTGAGAGTCTTGTTGATGAGAGTATCACCAAAACTATTACATGTGGAATTATTTTGGAAGATGGAACCACTTGTAGAAGACAACCAGTTAAAGGAAGAAAAAGATGTCATGATCATAAAGGGAAGAGAATTCGTGCATTTGTTCCTATTAATTAGAAATAATTGATGATGAATAATGGACAATTTTTGCCTAGACCACAAATGTACTTGTTCAAGCTTATAATTACACATAATCTATGTAATACGTAGTTGTTACTCAGGAGATAAATAAAAATGTTGGCAATTGCTAGTATATAGGCATAGGAAGAAAGAAAAAAAAATACAATATTTTATAGGTTAAAGTGCACTTTTCCCTCCCTAACTTTCAAAAACTTGCAATTTTGATCTCCTAAGTATCAAAACCACAATTTAGCCCCCCTAAGATTTAGCCCCATTGCAACTTTGGTCCTTTTGACCAATTTTGACCTAGTCAACGCTGATTTGGCAT
Source organism: Medicago truncatula (assembly GCF_003473485.1). Taxonomy (NCBI): domain Eukaryota; kingdom Viridiplantae; phylum Streptophyta; class Magnoliopsida; order Fabales; family Fabaceae; genus Medicago; species Medicago truncatula. Next base: position 42,443,599 of record NC_053047.1, on the reverse strand, counting down.
GCCACACGTGTATTTTTTAAAGCTACATAATCATTTTTTAAATTAGATAAATGAAATAAGAAATTGAAAAGTTAAAAAAATCAGAAATTAAAAAAAAAAAAATAGAAAATGAAATGAAATGAAAAAAGAAACATGATTCATGAAAAGAAGAAAGAATCGTGGAGAAAGAAAAGGAAAGAAATAGAAAATGAAAAGAAAAAGAAAAAAAAAAATGTGATTCATGGAAAGAAGAAACAATCACTGAGAAATAAATAATAATGGAAAAATTCAGAACCCATAGATTGAAAAGATAAAAGAAAGGCTAAAGTGCACTTTTCGCCCCTTATGTTTTAAAATATTGCGATTTTGACCTCCTATTAAAAAAATGGCAATTTTGGCCCACTTCATCCCAAAATTGCTGAGAAGACGCCACGTGTCCCAAAAAAGGGGCCATAATTGTAACTTTTTGTAAAGATAACGGGTCAAAAAACATATTTCCCTTATGTTAGGAGGTCAAAAGAGCATATTTCCCTAAACATAGGGGGTCACTTTTGCCATTTTTTTTAATAGGGGCCAAAATTGCAACATTTTGAAACTTAGAGGGCGAAAAGTGAAGTTTAGCCTAAAAGAAAACAAGATGAATCATGTAACGCCCACTTTCGTTAATTGTTTATTTAATTGAGTTTAGACGATTATATTATATTTATATAATATATGCATGATTATGGTATGATTTGAATGATTTACGACTGTATTGATGGTTTGGTTGATGTTGTGATAAGTTATGAGTTTTGGAAGATTTGATAAGATTAAGGGATTTATTTTATTGTTAAATAAAATAAAGATTTGAAAATAATATAAAATATTTAGTTGAGGGCTGTTTTGATATTTTAGATAGTTTTGGGGAGGAAAGTGAGATAAGATAAGTAATTAAGAGGAGATATAAAAGGGTTAGACCTAGCTTTAGAAAAACATTGTTGTACGTACGTTTTTGGAGAAAAAAAGCCAAGAGAAGAGAAACCAAGAGGGAGAGCCGCGATTTCTGCAAATTAAGGTAAGGGTGAGACTAATAATTCAATAATGTTAGTTATTGTAATTCTGATGATTAGTTAGCAAGAATTAAGATTGAATTGGAGAAAACGAAAACTAGGTCAAATCCCTAGAATTGATGATTAAACGGTAGGAATTGATTAAATTGTTGTAGAAAGTGTTCCTGGACCTTAGATAATGTTTAGGACAAACTTTGGAATCAATATCAGGCATAGAACCATGAGAATCGTCGGATTTTTGAGAAAATAGAAAGTCTGACCGTAGCGACATTCATCGCTCGCCTCGCGACCCCTTTTTCCTCGCCTCGCGAGTTGTGCAACACAGCTCGCCATAACGAGCAACCTTACTCGCCATAGCGAGCTAAGGCAGAGAGCATGTTAGATTTTGTGTTTTCGACTTTTTAGTTGGACCTTGAGTGCCTTTGAGTGCCTGAACATACCTAGTAATGATTAGGGATGAATGTAGGACAAGATTGGACCCAGAACAACTTTAGTTTGGGAATTGTGTGGTACTCGCTATGGCGAGTAAGAACTCTCGCCTCGCGAGCACTTCCAGATTGGAGTGTCTTGAGTGCTTGTGCGATCTGTTTCGTACGTTTGGATCAAGAGTGAACCCCCTTATGATAATGAGACCTAATGATGACGTTTAATGCAGTCTGTAAAGCTGTTTAAAATATGTTGATATTAATTGAGCATGATTAATGTATTGTACAATTATGTAAGATATGAATGAAATAATTATGATGTTATTGAATTGCAATTGATATATTGATATCATCTGTTTATGTGACTTGACTGTGCTACTGCTGTTATTTAACTAAGTGCATAATGTCTATATATGATGGAATGATGACGTTTAGCTCCAAATTATTGGATGCATGTTGATATGTTGATTACGGTGATTTGTTCATAAGAGTCCATGCATTAGCATTTCATTAAGCTTAGTCCTCACCACGATTTATTAGGAGCTTTGTCCTCCGCACGATTTATTAGGAGCTTTGTCCTCCGCACGTTTAAAGTATATTAATACTTATGATGACAATTGGTACCACATGCATATAAGGAGTCTAAGAGCATTGTCACATTGTCATGTCCATAATGCTATGTTGTTGATAATGATTGAATATGTGAATACGTGATACTTGTTTATTGAATATGCAAAGTTGTCTATGATTGATGATGTGATTACGTGATAATTGTTTCTCAAATATGCAAAGTTACTTAAGATTGATTATGATGTTAATGTTAATTATGATTCGAATTACTTTGATTAACATTATTTTGTTATGAAATCTCACCCCTTCTGCTTGAAAATGTTGCCCTTTGTATGAGTAACTTGCAGGTGATCGTGCTTAGTGTGCAGTTTCTGTCGTGAGTGGCCTTACCTTCACTGTGTCGTCTAGGTCGCTCTGATACGTAACGGGATGGGGCTATATGTTATGCATGCTTCGTTCTATTACGTGAATACTATGCTATCTATTTATTGAACTAACTCTTTTGAGATTATATTGATGGGGCCTGCATGCCAAAACGTTTTATGACTATGATATAATTTCCGCTGCAATGTTTAAGATATTGGGTTAAATTATTATTTAACTGTTTTGGATTATGTTATATGTGATATCATGTTGTTTATGAAGCTTACATTGATTATTGATTTAAGAAATTTGTATATTGGGAAAACGGGGTGTTACAAATCATGGAAAGAAGATCGGTTTGCTATTGTTGTTGTGATGCAATAACCTAGCCTCAAAATCCAATCCAATCCAATTCAATCCTTCTTGAATTTTCAATCTTTTTGTTCTTCTTTTTGAATCGATTCGATATGAAAATTAAAACCAATAAGAGAATTGGTTTCAAGATTTCAAGCAATGGATGAAAACTATAAATCGAACAGGGTCAAAGAAGCTTGGAGAATCGCTCCTCTTGCGACACCGGCATCGACGTCGTAAAGAAGCTTGGAGAATCGTTGCTTTCTGATATGTTATGGGGTGTTTGTTTTTTATGCTTTCGATGGTGAATGTTATTGAGATAAGATTGTGGATGTTGTCTTGTGGGAGTAAATGTGCAGCTCATGTTGTTGCTGTTATGGCTATTCTTGTTTCTTTTGTTGTTGTGGTTTATATTTCAACTGCTATTTAATTATGCCTTTACACACTAGATTTGGAATTGAAATCATGTTTGATTGTTATGTTTTTTGATATATGAAATGGATTTAGGAAAGAAGAAATTCTGGGTGTCTTTTTAAGAAGAAATTCATGTGCCATTCCTTTTTTATGGAAAGAATTTTGGAAAGAAGAATCGTTTATTCCTTTTTTATTTTCCTTTTATATATATTTTTTAAAATAATTCTGATTTTTTTTTTTTAATTTTTCAATTTTTTTCATTTAATAAATGATTATGTGGCTTTTAAAAAAAAGAAAATTAAAAAATACACATGTGGCAGGCCAAATTAGCATTGACTAGGTCAAAATTGGTCAAAGGGACCAAAGTTGCAATGTGGCTAAATCTTAGGGGGGCTAAATTGTGGTTTTGGTACTTAGGGGGCCAAATATGCAAATTTTTGAAAGTTCGGGGGGGGGTCATTTTTTTTAAGATAGACGGAAAGACAAAATCATTATAAACTCATACACACAAGTAGAGGTACCGGGCTTCGAACTCCGGTCATGGCATCCGACCTAACAATTTCGGCATTTTATCAGTTGAGCTAGGACTTGCGGATGTGCAATAGATCATTATAGTGCTTGATTGTGGTTTCTTAATTCATTCATTTTACCTTTACAAATTTAGTTTTTTTTGGGTCAATAGGTATTTATCCCCTTAATATAAGTCATTTCCGCCCTAATAGACCAAACAAAAACCAAGTTAATTTTCTTGTTTCAAGAAATTTTTCGTTTTATCAAGTAAATCAAAACAAATTTTTTTTAGAGGGGGATAAATAAAAAAAAAATTACAGGAAAAAATCCAAAAATGACCTATACTGCAGGCGGTAAAAACCTATTAATCCTTTTTTTTTTACCTTAGTTGTAGTTTGAATTTATCAAAATTCTTATCGTTATATTTTGGTTTAGTTGTAATTTGAATTTTTAAATTATTTATTTTCTATTTAACAATTAAACACACTAAGATAACCCCCTTAGGTTGCTCTGGTGGTATTGATTTGAGATCTGAAAGTGTACTCCTGCTCAAGTTCTCATATTCGATTCTCCTCAGTGTCAATTTATGTCAGATTCTCCTCAAGATACTATAATAAGGGATAAAAAATCTTATAATTATGGACTGAGTATTTATATAATAGGATACGTCAACATCAACTAAGATTCTTTCGACATAATGATTTAAATGAAAAAATAGAATAGTTTAAGAACAAGTTAACATAATGATATAATATTTTGAACACTCTTCTATAGTTTGATATATCTTTAAGGACAATGCCAAAAATTATAAGTAAACTAAATTAAAGTTATTTTAAATCACATTATGATCTTCTGAATGTACTAAACAAAATTCTACTTTATTTTTAATTTTGTCTTAATTGCATGTTTGATCTCTTATGTTTATTTTAGGTTTTAAGTTGGTCTCTTATGTTTTAAAAGTTTCATGTTGGTCCCTTACGTTTTAAAGGTTTCAAGTTGGTTCAAAACGTTACCCATATTGAAATAAGTTAGTCCTTTCCACGAGATGATATTGAGTTTAATAAAACAAAAAAATAAAATAAAAAAAAGGTTTACAACTTATTTTCTAAATAAGTTAAATTTCATCACCCATATTGTCAACCCGAAACTTTAAACAATCAGGTGACGGAGTGACTAACTTATTCCAATGTGAGTAATGTATTGAACTAACTTGAAACTTTTAAAACATAAGTAACCAACTTAAAACTTAAAATAAACATAAAGGATCAAACCTGCAATTAAACCTTTTATTTTTATGAGACCAAGGGTCAAAGCCCGAAAAAGAAATATCACTAAAATCAAACGAGGGGTAGTAATCTTATGCTATTAACTAACAAGAGGTTCTTAACGACCAAATTATAGTCTGAATAACAACCAATATTTACTAAAACATCCACACATTGGTTTGCATCTTTGTAAGAATGAGAAACCACCACAACTCAGTCTAAAGCCAACAATTGTCCTTCTTGACTTCATAATCTTAGTTATCACTAGAGAATCAAATATATCTAAACCCTAATCATCTAACATAACTCAAACCTTCAAATATATGTTGATTAGCTATGATTTATAATTTTTTTTGAAGGGAGACCATTTTTTTCTTCTGTTATATTTGGTTTTTAGACAAATATATGTTGATTAGCGTAAGAATACTTAGTAAATTTACAAGAAGCAACGTATTAAATAAAAAAATTAAAATTTTAGTAAATGAATGGATTATATCGAATATAAATGAATTACTATATTATACTTACCTTTCTAAAGTTTCTAAAAGTAATTTGTTCATAAAAAATATTCTAATTATTTGAAATTGCTAAATAGTTATGATTTTTTACTGAAAGGAATAGCTATGATTTTCTTTATAGTCTCAATTTTTTTAACCAGCAGAAAATCTAGGTTGTGGTCTAAGGACACCTATTAATAAGATCCAAAGGATTATGGACAGAAGATATATTTAACTAAATATATATTTTTTAGGATATAAAATGAATTTCATTTGTACACACCGATTGTTTCAAAAAAAAAGTTGTATATGCCGATATTGTAAACTTTTTTTTTTCTCTTTCTAACTTAACGAATGTCCTATTTTTAAAATCCGTCTTGGACATGCAACAACGTTAAAACTTTTAGGGAGAGTTTGCCGTTCATTTGAGTTCCACAATGTTCAACTATTAATCTTTACAATTGCACGCGAAAGATATCCAGTTTACAGAGAAAAAAAAATTTAAACACTATCCATTCAAATTACTATATATGATACCATATTTTCATTTTTACATACCAATTCTTTCAAAAAAATTATATATGCCGATATTGTAAATCTTTTTTAAATATGTATCCAATCAAGTACTATATAATATCATATTTTTAAATTAGTTTCTAAAATATCGATAAAAATATTATTTATTTAATACAAGAGGCTTGAATTAACTAAACATTTTTTTTATGGTGGCCGGGGTTCGAACCTCAGACCTTACATATTATTATGCATTGTCCATACCAACTGAGCTAAACTCACGAGGACAATATAGCCACCAACATCATAGATCAATAGAGTACCCAATAAAGAAAAAGTATCCTCTGACCAAAAAAAAAGTATCCTAATTAACCAACATGAATTTTAAAAGTAGCGTCCGAACCCATTTTGGCTAACATATGAGCATATAAAAATATTTATTTAGCATTTTTTTTAACAAATCAAAATGATATATATATATATACTCAAAAGTGTTTCCAATCGCACAAGATGTGCAAGAAAGAAACACCATCAAAGTTACAAAGTTACATTGTCAAATTGCCCTTTGAAGGGCCAACCAAGAAACAATATTACAAGCACACACCCATACAATAGAGTGGATGTTTTCATCGGTCATAAAAAGAATAAGCGAATGCTGCCTGTTTATATTTCAGTCATAAAAATGAGTGCTGCTTTACTTTATCAAGAAGGATGGATGAAGTAGTTGTCGTGTTTTGAATTACACACAATTGTTTCGCTCCTTCCAAATCATCCAAATGGTAGCAAACTTATTTGATTCAAGGCATGCATAAACAAAAATTACAAACGCAAGTGCATAGAATTTAACCTCTTATACAAAAATAAAAAGATATATATCTTTCTCTGGGCTTACATATTTTTAAATGTCGAGAAATGGGAGTCTCGGGTTTGGACCCCAACCCCTTACAACTGCCAACTGAGTTGGATCTACAGACGGATAACCGTTAATTAATGATTATTTACTCTTAGACATTTTATTTTATGAAATAATACTCTTTGAAGTTGGAATCGTCATTTACAATTGCCAACACTTACAGACGAATAATTGTTTTTTTTTTTTTTTTGACAAAGACGAATAATTGTTAATTAACGATTATTTACTCTCTCCCCTTCAAAAAAAAAAAGATTATTTACTCTTAAACTTTTTATTTTATTGAAATAATTCTCTTTGAAGTTGGAATGGTCATGGACATATGGAAATTATGAAAGGGTACTTTAGTAAATATAAATAGTATGAACATTAGAAGCTTTTAATGGAACATTTAATTTAAAGACGATGCAAATGTTGAAGAGAGAGCAATGTGACCACACTAAACATGATTCTAGCTTCTCTCATTGGAAGGTTCATATATTAATTATCCTATAAATTATGAATTTTATTTAGTGTGTGTGTTGTATGCTTTATGTTAATGCTTCAAAATTTTAGGAATATCTTAAAAATCGTACGAGTATTATTTACACTGTTTGATTTATTTGTTCCTATAATTTCCTTCTTTCTTTTTGTTTTTCTTTAAGAGGGGAGATAATTTTCAAAGCTTTCAATGTAAATTCATATGAAAGTAATCAGGGTCCAAAATCATATATACATATATATATATATATATATATATATATATATATATATATATATATATATATATATATATATTAGTTGCTAATGTTTTTCTTTTTTTAAGGAATATTAGTTGCTAATGTTAGCAATTGCTTTCAGGTTCTTATTGATCCTTCTGATTGGGGAAACCATGGATATACAAGATACAAGAAAGAAAACCTGCCACAAAATTTCAGTGTGGGAGTGTATGAGCTTGGTGTAGGTTCGTCGACTAGTGATTTAGGGTGTGAAATTTACAAGCTTGCGACCGACCCTCATGGCGTAGTAGTGGTTTATATTGGAAAATCTGTTGATGTGAGAAAAATACTCCAAAGTTATAGCAAAGATGGAGGTCATTTGGGTGATGGTTGTGCATCAGGCTCATTGTTGAGAAACTGAATTGTAACAGAAAAGAAAGAGAAAATAACAGAAAGAGAAAAATGGAAAAGAAACTATGGGTTTCATTGAATGAATAGAGATTACAAGAGAACCTTTATTTATAGTGTATCATAAGATAGTGCACACTAAGCTAATATGAATCTTACATATATGATTGTAACTCTAGTTGTAACTAACTTTGCAGGTTGTTAGAACAATAAAACTAGCTAAGAGTTTAGTTAACTTGTTGCACAAGTTACTAGTGTGTAGTATGTTCCTTCTCTTTATCTTTGATCATTTGTGTTTCCATATGATCTGTGTTATTCTTCAATATCCTCCCACAAGCTGGAGCATGATAAATATTTATCATTCCAAGCTTGGATACAAAAGAATTGAACTTTGGAGGTGACAGAGGTTTTGTAAGGAAATCTGCAAGCTGTTCTTCAGTAGATATAGGAAGCAACCTTAGTATTCCTTTTTGTACCTTTTCTCTGACAAGATGGCAATCTATTTCCAAATGTTTAGTTCTCTCATGAAATACTGGATTGGAAGCTATGTGAATTGCACTCTGACTATCACAGTATAACACAGGTTGTCTGATGCAAGTAACTTGTAAATCTTTCAAGAGATATAGCAGCCACTGAAGTTCACATGTGCCAGTAGAAAGTGCTCTATACTCTGCTTCTGAGGATGACCTAGAAATAGTTGCTTGTTTCTTTGCACGCCATGAGATCAATGATGAACCTAAGAAGAAACAAAAACCTGTTGTTGATCTTCTAGAATCAATACAACCAGCCCAATCAGCATCTACATAACCAAGGATTTGTAAATCAGAATGTCTAGGAAAGAATAAACCAAGTCCAGGGTTATGTTTCAAGTATCTGATGACCCTACAAGCAACTTTGTAATGCGATACAGTAGGAGCATTTAAAAACTGACTGAGTTGTTGAGTTGCTAGTGTGATATCTGGTCTTGTAGTATTGAGATAGAGAAGTCTTCCAATGAGTCTCCTGTAACAAGACACATCAGCAAAAGGTTTGCTATTGTCTTGGTGCAATTTGATGGAAGTATCCAGAGGAGTAGAAGCAGGTTTAGAAGCTAAAAGTCCAGAAGAATCCAATAGGTCAAGACAGTACTTTCTTTGAGAAATAGAGATCCCCTCTTTGGAATGAGCAACCTCTAATCCTAAAAAATACTTTAGAATTCCCAAATCTTTGATCTTGAAATGAGCATCAAGTATAGCTTTGATTCTAGTGAATTCAGTGATAGATGAACCAGCAAGAATAATGTCATCTACATATACTAATAAGGCAGTAAAATTAGAACCTTGTTGAATGGTGAAAAGTGAATAGTCTGATGGTGACTGTGTATACCCTTCTGCTATCAATAAAGATGTCAACTTCTCATACCATTTCCTACTTGCTTGCTTCAAACCATATAGGCTCTTATGTAATTTGCAAACCTTGTTTGGTGCACTAGAGACACCTTCTGGTATATTCATGTAAACATTCTCTTGCAAATCACCATGTAGAAAAGCATTATTTACATCCAACTGATGTAAATGCCAGTTTTTGATTGAAGCTATGGCAAGTAAAATTCTCACTGTGGTAAGCTTGGCTACTGGTGAAAAAGTATCAAAAAAATCAACTCCTTCAACTTGATTATATCCTTTAGCCACCAGTCTAGCTTTGTATCTTTCTATACTGCCATCTGCCTTGTGCTTAATTTTATAAACCCACTTACTACCAATAGGCTTCACATTGTGAGGAAGATCAACAATAGACCAAGTTCCATTCTTAGCTAATGCTTCTAATTCAGATTCCATAGCTTTTAACCAACATTCAGACTGACTAGCTTCTTTGTAGGTTTTTGGCTCAGTACATTGTGTGACAGACATAGAAAAAGACTTTTGGGATGATGATAGATGTGCATAAGAATGATAAGATGCAATAGGGTAAAGAGTACCTGAGGATTTTGGTGCGGATGCAAAAGCAGATGAAGAATTACATACATAATCTGTCAGATAAGAAGGTGCATTTCTAATTCTGGCAGGTTTGGAAATTGATGGTAAAGAAGTGTCTGTAATATCAGGGTTAGGTGCATTATCAATGTGCATATCAAGGGATGTTTGTGTTGGAGAATTTTGGTCAGAAGAAGTAAAATCATTGCAAACAGAAGAATTGGAATCAAGATTTTGATCTAATGATTTTGAAGGTATGCTGGAGTAGTAGTTCCAAAGAGGTGGGGATGATACAGGTTGATAAGGAAAGATATTTTCATGATGTGTAATATTTCTAGAAACAAAAATTTCCTTTGTAATTATATCAAGCAAGACAACTCCCTTCATGCCAGATTTATAACCTAAAAAGGCACATTTTCTTGCTCTAGAAGCAAGTTTGTTTCTGTTTGCTTGTAAAGTGGATGAAAAAACTAAAGAACCAAAAACTTTCAATTGATTTAAATCAGGTATCTGTTTATGCAATAGAAAATAAGGAGTGTTATTGTCAATAATAGGGCTGGTCACTCTATTCATGATGAAGACAGCATGAATAGCAGCATAAGACCAAAAATGTTTAGGAAGATGTGATTGAAAAAGTAAAGCTCTCACAATGTTTAAAATGTGTTGATGTTTTCTTTCAACTCTAGCATTTTGCTGAGGAGTTTCCACACAACTTCTTTGATGTAAAATTCCTTTTGAAGAGTAAAAATTTGGCATGAGGAACTCAGGACCATTATCACTTCTTATGGTTCTAACTTTATAAGAAAACTGATTTTCAATAAGAGTAATAAAATCAACAATGTGTTGTCTGGTTTCAGCTTTGGTTTTCATCAAAGTTAACCAAGTATACCTACTGAAATCATCTACAGCAGTGAGAAAATAAGAATGACCATGTATGGATTTAATAGAAATAGGACCCCAAATATCAAAATGTATTAGCTCAAAAGGCTGTTTTGCTTTATTACAACTGGGAGTAAAAGGAAGTTTCCTATGTTTAGCAAAATGACATACATCACAAGTAGCTTTGCTATCAACATTTACAAAGGGAAATTTTGAATGTAAAACATTCATTCTAGAAAAAGAGAGATGACCTAGTCTAAAATGCCATAAGGCACTATCAGGTAAAAAAATGGAGGGTGATTTGACAATGCTAGAACTGCAAACCATCTTATCTGGTGGATTCAAGTAATATAATTCTTCTCTCTTTTCACCAGAACCAATCATCCTCTGAGTATTCTTTTCCTGAATAAGACATTTGGAACCATCAAAAATGACAATGCAATTTAGTGAATCAGATATTTTTGACACAGATAATAGATTGAAATGAAATTCAGGCACATATAGTACATGAGATATTGAAAAATTTGAACTAAACTTAATGGTTCCAGCATGTTTGGCTATTGCATAGTGGCCAGTAGGCAATTTTATATGCATAGGAGTGATTTCATTGTAAGAATGAAACCATTGAAGATTTCCACAAATGTGATCACTAGCTCCTGAATCAATGATCCAGGAGTTTAAAGCAAAACTATGACAAGTTAAAGAAAGAATGCAACTAGTACTGTGCTTACCATTTGATGTATGACCAGATGGAGTGGAAAAAACCTGATTTGCAGAAGCTTGTGCAGTTACTGAATCTTGTTTAGAAGATGAAACCTGAAGTAAACTCATTAACTTTTCATATTGTTCATTTGTGATAGATGTAGAAGCAACTCTCCCAGGCTCATCAGGAGTGGGATTTTCAGTCTCTGAAGATGCAGTATGATTAGCATAAGATGAATTATTGAAATTTCTCTGGAGATGAGGAGGGTATCCATGCTTTTTATAACAAGTTTCTATGGTATGATTGCTTCTACCACAGAAAGTACAAGACCTATTCTTGTTATAGTTGGAATTAGAACTTTGATTGGTATTTTTGTACATATTTCCAGAATTACCATACTTAGGTTTTCCAGAGTTCACAGCATTGATAGAAGGTAAAGAATCTTCAATAATAGGTGCAAAATTACCCTGTCTTTCATGCTGCAATACCATAGAAAAAATCCTATTCATTGGTGGAAGAGGATCCATGAGAAGGATCTGAGACTTCACCATGTTGAAATTTTCATTGAGACCAGTAAGAAAACGCATAGCATATAACAGAACATGATTTTTCCTAGCAGTGCGCATAGCTTCACAGGAACATTGGATTCTGCAACTACAGCTAGGCATAGGTAGATAGATTTCTAACTCTTCCCATAATACTTTCAATTCAGAGTAGAAATTAGTAACAGATTTTGAATCTTGTTGTAAAGAATAGATTTCTTGCATAAGTTCAGAAATACGAACCAAATCACCTTGAGCAAAACGTTCCTTAAGATCATTCCACACATCCATGGCGTTTTCCATGAAAACAATAGATTGAGAAATTGAAGAATCTACTGAATTCAAGATCCATGAGTGAATCAGCATATTACACCGATTCCAAGCACGAAAAGAAGGATCAAACGAATCTGTAACCGGAGAAATAGTTCCATCAACAAATTCAAACTTCATTTTTCCCCCAAGAGCTCTTCGCATCGAACGAGCCCAAGAATGATAGTTAGAACCATTCAGCAATGGCGTAACTGTTACAGAAGAAGGACCATCACTAGAATGAACAAAATACGGGCTTGTTTGATCAAGAGCAACCTCATAGGAAGAACCTGCACCATTGTTGTTGCGAGGCGCCATGAAAACTGAAGAACAGAGAAAGGAAAACGAAGAAGAAAAGAGAGAATCGTAGCGGAAGAAGAAGCTCTCTTTGGATCAAGAGGCTCTAGATACCATGTTGAGAAACTGAATTGTAACAGAAAAGAAAGAGAAAATAACAGAAAGAGAAAAATGGAAAAGAAACTATGGGTTTCATTGAATGAATAGAGATTACAAGAGAACCTTTATTTATAGTGTATCATAAGATAGTGCACACTAAGCTAATATGAATCTTACATATATGATTGTAACTCTAGTTGTAACTAACTTTGCAGGTTGTTAGAACAATAAAACTAGCTAAGAGTTTAGTTAACTTGTTGCACAAGTTACTAGTGTGTAGTATGTTCCTTCTCTTTATCTTTGATCATTTGTGTTTCCATATGATCTGTGTTATTCTTCAATACTCATTGTTTCATGAGATCATTTTTCAAGGGTTCCCAATTGTTTATAGATGGGCTTCTGTAAGTACACTTCATGCATGTACATTTATTTTTCAATTTGTTAATATCAATATGGTTTCAATTGACCATGTATTGATGGATCCAAAAAGCTAGATTAATATCACAAAGTCCATGATTGTTGATAATTATGAAATCAAATAAGTATTGTCTCTAGTTATGAGTTAATCCATTACGTACCTAACAGACCATAGTAAATGTTAAGCAATGATCTCTAATGATGTTTGTGGAAATAATTTACACAATTAATTGATATCAAGTCTTGCATTTAGGGAAGACAAGTAAAATTTTATCTTAAACAAATGATTTGCAAATATTTTTAATTTCAATGATTTATTTGCGCAATACCATTTGTTGAACAGATGAAGACCGATGGTGAAGCTTGTAAAGTAAAATCTCAAATGCTCGAGACATTTGATTATGCATGGAACAAAGTTGATAACGGTAAACGACGGCCCAATGATATTCTTCAAATGCTGAACATAATTTCTTCAAACAAGTTGCCTATAACAAACGACAAGTTAGATGAAGCTGGAAATAATAGTAGTTTTGTTGACGAGAGTATCACAAAAAATGATGTTGGTAAGGCAAAGGTGGCTTTGGAAGTTGAAGTTAACCATCAGCTCGTAGACGACAAATTAGATGAAGCTGAAAATAATAGTAGTTTTGTTGACGAGAGTATCACAAAAAATGATATTGGTACGTCAGAGGTGGCTTTGGAAGCTGAGGTTAACCATCAGCTTGTAGATGACAACTTAGATGAAGCTAAAAATAATAGTAGTTTTGTTGACGAAAGTATCACTAAAATTGATGTCGGTATGTCGGAGGTGGTTTTGGAAGTTGAGCTTGACCATCAGCTCGCAGACGACAAATCAGATGAAGCTAAAAATAATATTAGTTTTGTTGACGAGAGTGTCATAAAAAATGATGTTGGTACATCAGAGGTGGTTTTGAAAGTTGAGGTTGACCATCAGCTCGCGGAAGATAAATCAGATGAAGCTGAAAATAATAGTTGTTTTGTTGACGAGAGTATCACAAAAAATGATTTTGGTACGTCAGAGGTGGCTTTGGAAGTTGTGGTTGACCATCAACTCGCAGACGACAAATCAGACAAAGCTGAATATAATAGTAGTTTTGTTGACGAGAGCATCACAAAAAATAATGTTGGTACGTCATAGGTGACTTTGGAAGCTGAGGTTGACCATCAACTCGCTGAGGCGTCTCCTTTAAAGAAGAAAGGGAAGAGTGATAAAGGCGAGACAACCAAGAAGAATGATGGTAGTATTTGTACAAAGCCACCAGCTGAGAAAAGAGTTAGCTGCCAAGAACATAAAGGAATGAGACTAAATGTGTTTAGTGCAAAAGCAATTAGAAGATCCAAGTCTGAATCAGAAATCTTGGCTGGGAGTTTTGTTGACGAGAGTATCACCAAAAATGATGATGGTACGTATGCGGTGGTTTTGCAAGCTAAGATTGACCATCAACTCGTTGAGGCATGTCCTTTAAAGAAGAAAGGGAAGAGTGATAAAGGCGAGGCCAACAAGAAGAATGTCGAGTGCGTTCTTGAGGTTGAGATCGGCGGCTCCTTGTGGAACAGGAACTTCGATCGTGCTGGCTTCGTGAAGGATCATTTCAACCTTTATGAAGATTTTGAGGCAACAAGGAAGTCTAATCACTCCAATATGTTTCATGATGCTAGTGTTTCTTGTTTGCGCTCTGTGGTGTTGCTTGAAGTGATGGAGGAAAAGTTTCAGGCTGTAAAATCGAATGCAGATAGGCTAAAGCAGGAGAACGAAGACTTGAAGTTGAGGGTTAAAACCTTGGAGGACCAGTTGAAGGAATCTCGCAACTCCTTAAAGACGACAAAGGATGAGAAAAAGAAAGTCGAGGAAGATAAGCGAGATGTTGAAGCCAAGTGCTTGGAGCTTAATAACAATTATGGTGCCATAAAGGGGGAGGTTAAGAAGGATGTTCAGAAGATTATCGAGTTTCAAGAGGGTGTTGAAAATGCAAAGAAAGGGTGGTTGCGAATATGGAAAAGGGGGAAGTTGAGAAGTCATGTTGTTATACCTAGATCTTGATCTAAGTCATCTGTCGTCAATCAAGATTGTTAGGGACAAGGAGCTGGTCAATAAGACCTGATTATGCTTTTGTAATGGTCATATTGGTGTAAATAAGACCTGATTAATCCCTTGTAATGGTCTTTTGAGGGTCGTTTTTTTTTAGCTTTTTTTGTTGTAAGCACTTGGCGTCTTTAACTCTTAATGCAAATGGATTTCCTTTTTTTATTTAGATTTCATATTCTTGCGGGTTATTTTCACTGAATTTATGAAAGTCTTTGCATACTTGGGCGCTTTCTTCGCGACAAGGTTTTCTTCTTTGTTTGTTTTCCTTTAAGGAAAATCTTATGAGGCCACCTTCCTTCAAAAAGGGAAAGCTAATAATGATACTTCCCTTCATAGGGGAAGTATTATGAAGTTTCTTCCCTTCAAAAGGGAAGTCTTACTGGTTGTTTCCCTTCAAAGGGTAAGTCTTATTGGTTGCTTCCCTTCGTAGGGGAAGTCTTACGTGATGCTTTCCTTCATAAGGGAAGTTTTATTGGTTGTTTCCCTTCAAAAACGAAGTCTTACGAGTCTGCTTCTCTTCAAAGGGGAAGTTTTACGAGGATGGATCTCCTTTAAATAGGAGAAGACATACAAGCGTCGCTTTTTGTTTCCTTTCAAATGGGAAGTCTTATGGGTTGCTTTTGAAGGTGAAAAACACAAGAAGGGGGGGGGGGGGGGGGTTGAATTGTGTTTTCTATTTCTCTTAAAAAAAACTTCTTCTGATAAAACTTCAGAAACAGTTTGATTGCTTCTGATGAAATGATCAGAGTCAGATTGCAGCGGAAAAGAACAGAGCAGAGAAAAGAAAGACAAAGACACAAGCAGTTATCCTGGTTCCTTCCACAACACGGAAGTAGTCCAGTCCCCCTTGCACTTCCAAGGAGATTTCACTATAATCACAAAGATTACAACTGCTCAATACTTTCTAAGTATGAGACTTCACAAAAAAATGCTCAAGCACACACGCAAGAGTCTTCCAATGCTCAAGCACTAAGCAAGAGACTTCTAATGCTCAAGCACGCAGGCAAGAGACTTCTAATCAAACAAAAATACAGAGAATTGAGTTTGAATTGAACACTTGATATACAATCAGTGGTGTTCACAATACAATACAGAAAAGACTCTAGACTTTGAATTTCTAAGATGTATCAAATCAGTGCAGAAATTCAGTGTGCTTTGTAGAATCAAATTGACAGAGTTTTGGCGTTTTTGAACTTATGTATCTCTATATTCAATCTTCAAGTCTTCACTCCTTTATATAGAGGCGTGAAAGAGACGTTGAGATAATCAGCACGTCTAAAGAGTCGTTTGAAATCCTTTGATTATCCACCAGTGATCCTTTGCCTGATTTGGGTGTAGTCCTTTGAAGAATAAGCTTCAAATTCATTCCCATCTTGAGTGTACAAATTCTGCAGGCATGGCTGTTGTTTTGTCTTGTAGCGTAGACAGAAAACAGAGTAGTGGAGGTAGTGGTTGTACACTTGTACTTTGTCAACTCTATTAATGAGAGACAAGTGCTCAGTGCTATCCATATATCCGTTGATACCTCCCTTTCAATTCTTCGTTCTTCTTTGATAAGACTGAATTGAGAATCAGCTACTTTGAATCTTCAGTTTGATTAAAGGATCAAACGTAGCTTCTGGTGAAGATATTGCTTATGATGAAAACTTTTGCTTCTGATGACCTTCTGCTTCTGATGACGTCATCTCTTCAGAAGCACTTCAGCTTCAGGAGCAGTTTTCTTCAGATGCTCAGAATTTCTTTTTCTTTCCATTGTTCTTCCAAGACCTATTGAAATAACTTGAGTAGCCTTTGGTCCTGTACACTTGAACAATTATTAGTAATAACCAATTGACAATTTTTAATACCTTGTTATCATCAAAACTTAATAAGGTTCATTGTGAAACACATTTTGTTCCAACAATCTCCCCCTTTTTGATGATGACAAACAATAGTATTTAAAATGTTCAATTGTTGTTGATCTAATTAATAAGTTGACCACTGGGATAGAGGTTTGTAAGCTCCCCCTGAGTCTAATAGATCTTTAAGGTGAGGTTTGTAAGCTCCCCCTAAGTTCTATTCTTATTAATTAAATTTCAATAAAATACTCATAAAATCAAATCAGAAGTATTTAAAAGAAATTTAGAAGTGGTTGTAGTGGGGCTCAGTGCCTTAAAAATACTATACATTTACTCCCCCTTTTGTCATCAACAAAAAGAATAGAAACAAAAGAAAGAGTATCAGAGCAAAACAAAACAAAAGAATAAACATATAACCTTTAAAAATAGTATTTCAGAGCAAGCAGCATTAAATATCATCAGAGTTAAAGCTTGTAAAACATATTGAAGGTGAAAAAGCACAAGATCCAGAAACAATGATAATATATATATAGAAAAGTTGAGATACAAATGCAGTGCAACTAAAGTACTTAGAACAAAAAATTAAAACAAGCAAAAAAAATGTGCAACTAAGGTTGGGTTTGCTTGTACATCTGTTCCAATAGATACTTGATTTGCTCATCCTTCTTTTTGAGTAGCTCATCTTTTTCCCTCAATCTTCTTTTGTACCCAGCATGAATTCTTGTTGCCCTTGAGATGTACTCTTCTTCTGGATAGAAAGGAGTGATGTCCAGCAGAGGCACGTAATTCAGCTCTTTCACTCTAGCTGCTTCATGCATATCATCCAACATCTTTTGCAGCATGGCAGAGTGAGATGAGACACACTTTGAACTAAGCTTATCCAGCAGGTCATCAAAACTCTTTTTCAGATCCATCCATTGATCAAGATAGTGAATAGGAGGTACAGGAACTGTTCTGCGAAGAATCAGTGTCTGAATCTCATCACTAAGCTTGATTAACTGTTCATCAATATACTCAGATTCAAGGATATAGTCAGGGATGGTTGAAGGTTCAGATTGAGTTGTATGAGATGTGGAAGGTTGGTCAGAGGCTAAATCTATTATTGGTGGTTCTGGTTGTTGTTCTGGTTCTGTTGATTGATGGTCAGAAGCAACTTGTTCAGAAGCAACTTGTTCAGAAGCATCTTGTTCAGGAACAGTTTGTTCAGGAACAGTTTGCTCAGGAACATTTTGCTCAGGAACAGTTTGCTCAGGGATGGTTTCTGTTTGTTGGTTTTCTAACACAGTCTTTCCAGGGACTGTCTTAGAGGCCTTTGTAGGTGTAGGTTGCATTTCACCACCTAAGTGTTTTTCTAAATTGTGAATGGTTGAGGATTCTTGTTGTTGTTGGGGGATTTCTGAAGTAGTTGCTTCTGAAACTACTTCAGAGGCTCTTTGTGGAGTTTGGTTATTTGGTGAGTTTGTTTGGGTGGGTTCAGGTTGTTGTATACTAACAGGTTCTGGAATATCTGGATATAGTGGATGAGTAGTAGGCAAATTGAATTTCTCACACAGTTTAATCCTATTTTTGGAAAATTCTATTTGAGTTCTCTCATAGTCAAGTGTTCCATATTCTGTTAGTTTGGTAGGTTTGGTTTTTAGAAGTTTGTCTATGTGTTGGCTAAGGGGTTGGTCATCTGATTCTGTGGATGATGAAGAGGGTGAAGAGGGTAGAGATGGAATCTGAGTATAGATGTCAGGTTTGGATGAATTACCTGAAGATTGAGCTTCTGGATGAACTGCTTCTGGAGCTTTTGAAACTGGTTCTGATGAAGTTGCTCCTGAAGCTTGCTTATTCTTCAAGGCTTGAGAAAGCAGAGTTGCTCCATACTGAACAGTTTCTAACTCAGACGCTAAAGCAGCAATGTCAGGAGTAGGCACATACCCTGCAGCCTTGAGACGCTCATCCCTTTCTTTCTCAAACACTTCCTTCAACCTTTTCTTCTCTGCTATCTTGGATGCAGAGTACTCCTTAGCATACTGCTTTATTTCTTCAGTCATTTCAAAACTGGGCATGACTATAGGCTCTGAAGTTATAATCCTTTTTGCCTTCTTGGGGCTTGAGTCTTCATCCCAGTTTTCTTCCAGTTCTTCCAACATTTCTGCCCTTCGTCCTTCAGCTGTCTTCAGATTCCTTGAAGATCTCTTCCTTTTGATGGTCTTAAGAGCAGCTTCTCTTTTCTTCTTGGGACTTAGAGGCTCTTCAGAAGCAGCTTGCTCAGAGCCTGTTTGTTCAGAAGCAGGCTGTTCTGCTGTTTCTTGAGCATTCCTTGTCCTTTTTGAGATAAGAGGGACATCATCCAAATCCTCCACTTCCTCAAGAATGGTGGACATAGCAGATTTTTCCTTCTTGGCTTTCTTATGCTTCTGAGCACCCTCCTCAGTAGCATCTTCAGCAAGGTATTCTTCCTTGGTGATCTGCTTCTTCTTAGATTTTCTACCTTTGGTCACAGGCAGATCACCACCATACATTTCTTCAGGGACATCTTTCAAGCTGATCTTCTGATTGTAGGTTTTGTAGAAGTCCAAGATGTAGGCTCTCTGCACATCCAGGGGATCCTTCTTGTAGATGGGGATGTGATGAGTGACTAGATCAGATATTGCATCAGATTCACGCATATCAGAATCTAGTTTCTTGAGAGCATTTGCTGGAATCAGTTTCATCTTCACAAGTGTTGATGCATTGATTATCTTCCCAGTTACTGCTCCCAGCTTCTGGTTATCATAGATGCCCACATCCTTCAAGGCACTTAGAAGTCCTCCTTCTTGAAAGATTACAGAGAGTAGTCTTCCATAAGGAACAAACTTTCTGTTTTCCATTTGACTCTTCTTTAGTTCCTTGATCATGTATTTGAACATGTACTTTGGAACATTCATCGTTGTTTCCTGAGTGATGGTGTGATGCAGAAAGACTTTGTGACCAAGTGAAGGTTGATCATTTCCTCCACCTTTGGGAAAGATGTTCTCATTCTGGATCTTCAGCAGCATTTTCTTCTCAATGCTCAAAGTGCTGTAAGATTGAGCAACCTTAGACCCATAGATGGTCTCATTCACAATTTCCTTCCAAGAGCTGGTTCTTGGATTAGGAATTTCTTCTCCAAAGTATTTGCCAGAAGTATCCCTTCCCATGGCTTGAGCAATAATCTGCTCATTTATGGTTACAGGAATACCCATGACATTTGATCTAATCTCTGTGCCGGTGAAGGAGAGTAGACCCATTTCTTCTCTGGTTTTTCCCTTTAGAGTAGGATCAACCAGAATCAGTTGAGCTTCTTCCTGTCTAGCAGCTTCAATGTCAAAGACTGAAGCCCTTACCCAGAATTGTCTGACCAGCACTTCGTAAGTAGGACCATTGAGAAGACTGAAGTAACTCATCAGCTTCTGCTTCTTGTAGAATCTTACCAAGTCGCACCCATGGTGAGTTAGAGAAGCGAAATCCACTGGATTTTCCGCTTGAATGATTAACTCCCATTCCTCAATAGACATAGTTCTTCCTTTGATTTCATATGCTGGAGTATCTATATCCATATTTGATGAAGAACCACCAGCAGAACTTGAAGATGCCATAGATTTGAAGTAGTTTTAGGGTTCTAAGGTGTTTTGAGAGGATGAGTGAATGCGCTTACTTTCGCAGAGGGTTGAGAAGAAAATAGAAAGTGTTTGTTGTGAAGTGAGTAGTGTGTGAATTGACTTAGTGTTTTTATTAAAACGTTTGCAATTCAGAAGGGACAAACAAACACAGCATTAATGACAAATTGGGGGCGCGTGTAAGTATGTTAAAAAGCAAATAAAACATTATTGCCCTTTTTGTTATACTCCAATACAAATAGACCACGTCAGAGACTCTTCAGAAAACTACCTTTTGGATAATGGGACAGCTGTTACATGAAGTAACTGCCAACGTTCCCACTAACCATGCTATTCAGAAGCAAAGAATAACACTTCTGAAGTTTTAGTGCTGACGTCATCTTCAAAAGCACATTTTCCTCAGAACCTCAGTTAAGAGCTTCTGATGAACCAAATGATTCTGAATAAACTTCAGAACCAAACTTCTTATTCAGAAGCAAGCAATTTTTCAATCAGACACAAAATGCATGTTCAAATTTTTCTTAATAAAATCAAATCTTTCAACAGATAAAGGTTTTGTAAATATATCAGCCCATTGATGTTCAGTATCAATGAATTGTATATCTAAAATCCCTTTTTGAACATAGTCTCTGATAAAATGGTGTTTGATTTCAATATGCTTGGCTCTTGAATGTAGAATTGGATTCTTTGACAAATAAATAGCAGCAGTATTATCACAATAAATGGGAATACTGTTAGCATTAATCTGATAGTCTTCCAACTGATGTTTCATCCAAAGTAGTTGTGTGCAACAACTTGCAGCTGAAATGTATTCTGCTTCTGCTGTAGACATAGCAATAGTTGCTTGTCTTTTGCTTGCCCAGGATATCAGATTCTCTCCCAGGAATTGACAATTTCCACTGGTTGATTTTCTTTCAATCCTATCACCAGCATAATCAGCATCACAGAATCCAATCAACTTATAATCTAGGGATTTCCTATACAGGAGTCCAAGATTAGTTGTTCCTTTCAGATACCTGAAGATTCTCTTAACTGCAGTTAAATGAGATTCTCTAGGATCTGATTGAAATCTTGCACACAAGCATACACTGAATAAAATATCAGGTCTAGATGCAGTGAGGTATAACAGAGAACCAATCATACCTCTGTATAGCTTCTGGTCTACTACTGTTCCAGTATCTTCTTTGCTTAAGGTGCAGGTTGGATGCATTGGAGTGTTCATCACTTTACAATCTTCTAGCTTGAACTTCTTCAGAAGCTCCTTTGTATATTTTGTTTGATGAACATATACTCCTTCTTTACTTTGGTTGATTTGAATTCCAAGAAAGAATTTCAGTTCTCCCATCATACTCATTTCAAATTCATCCTGCATTAACTTAGAAAATTCTTTGCAAAGAGATGCATTAGTAGAACCAAATATTATATCATCAACATATATTTGCACAATCAAAATATCTTTCTTAAGAGTCCTTCTGAAGAGTGTTGTGTCAACTTGTCCTCTTTCAAAATCATTTTTAATTAAGAAATTACTTAGTCTATCATACCAAGCTCTGGGAGCTTGTTTCAAGCCATATAGTGATTTCTTAAGTTTATAAACATGGTCAGGATGCTTAAGATCCTCAAACCCAGGAGGTTGTTTAACATACACTTCTTCTTCAATGACACCATTAAGAAAGGCACTTTTGACATCCATTTGATATAATATTATGCCATGATTAATTGCGTAGGATAGAAGTAACCTGATTGCTTCCAATCTTGCAACTGGAGCAAATGTTTCAGTGTAATCAATGCCTTCTTGTTGACTGTAGCCTTGAGCAACAAGTCTGGCTTTGTTTCTGGTTACTTCTCCTTGTTCATTCAGCTTGTTTCTGAATACCCATTTTGTTCCAATAATGTTCTTCTGAAAAGGTTTGGGTACCAGATCCCACACATCATTCCTTTGGAATTGATTTAGCTCTTCTTGCATAGCTAATATCCATCCATCATCTGAGAGAGCTTCTTCAACAGTTTTAGGCTCAATTATTGAAAGCAGTCCTATTAATGACTCTTCTTGTCTAAAATGTGATCTTGTTCTTCTAGGACTATCTTTGCTTCCAATGATTAGCTCCTCAGGATGTGAAGATTTGTGCTTGAATTTAGGTTGAATAACCTGCTGAGTGTTATCTTGACAGTCCTCAGAAGCACTTTCATTCTGTACTTTTGGGCTAGGTTCTGCTTCTGAATTAGACTCAGCTTCTGGAGTGATTTCAGCTTCTGGACTAGATTCAACTTCTGTATACTTTTCAGAATCAGAAGGTTGATCAGATTCTGATGCATCTTCAGAATCAGTTGTACCTGCATTACTTTCACTTTGCTCTGAAGTTTTACTTCCAGGCTCTCTATCATCAAATTTTACATGCATAGATTCTTCAACACATTGTGTTTCTGAATTATACACTATGTATGCCTTTGACCTTTCAGAGTAACCTAAAAAGATTCCTCTTTGAGCCTTGGCATCAAATTTCTTCAGATAGTCTTTAGTGTTTAAGATGTAACAAGTACATCCAAACTGATGAAAGTAAGAGATATTGGGTCTTCTTCCTTTAAAGAGTTCATATGCTGTTTTCTCCAACATAGGTCTGATATAGATCCTATTTTGAATATAACATGAAGTATTGACTGCTTCTGCCCAAAAATGTTTAGCTAAGTTGTTTTCATGGATCATGGTTCTGGCCATTTCTTGTAAGGTTCTGTTCTTTCTTTCTACAACCCCATTTTGTTGTGGAGTTCTAGGAGAAGAAAACTCATGGAGAATCCCATGTTTTTCACAAAAAAGTTCAAATGGCTCATTTTCAAATTCTCCACCATGATCACTTCTGACTTTCAAAATTTTCAATTCTTTTTCAGATTGTATTTGAGTGCAGAAGCTGCTAAACACTTCACATGCATAGTCTTTACTTTTAATGAATTTTACCCAAGTCCATCTGCTGTAATCATCAACAATGACTAATCCATATTTACTTCCATATAAAGATGCAGTGTTAACTGGACCAAAAAGATCAATATGGAGTAATTCTAAGGGTCTGGAGGTTGATACAATGTCTTTAGACTTGAAAGAATTTTTCACAATTTTTCCTTTCTGACATGCACCACAAAGTGCATCTGAATGATAATCAATGTTAGGCAATCCTTTGACCAGTTGTAACTTGCTAATTTTAGAAATTAATCTCCAATTAGCATGTCCCAACCTTTTATGCCATACCCATTTTTTTATCATTCATTGACAGAAGGCAAACTACCTTCTGATCAGCCAGATCAGAGAAATTTATTTTATAGACATTCTCAACTCTCTTTCCCTTGAATGTAATGGATTTGTCATCCTTGTTGACTAGTGTGCAGTTGGTCTTACTGAACGTTACATCATATCCATTGTCACAAAATTGACTAATGCTCAATAGGTTATGCTTCAGACCATCTACTAGCCACACATTATTAATTGAGATGGAGGAATTACCAATAGTACCTGTACCAATGATCTTTCCAGTTTGGTTGCCACCAAACTTCACTTCTCCTCCATCTTTCATTGTAAGGGTAAGGAACAAAGCTTTCTCTCCAGTCATGTGCCTTGAACATCCGCTGTCTAGGTACCATGACCTTTGTTTCTCTCTTGCCCTTAAGCACACCTGCATTTTTGGACAATTCAGATTTAGGTACCCATATCTTCATGGGTCCTTTTGGGTTAGTTTTGGAGGTTTTACTTTTCCTCCCTTGTACCTTAGGGTGAATGCTGAGTGGCTTCTGATCATTCAATACTTTAGGTTTGACACCTTTTGGTATTGTTTTCTCAGAAGCAGTAGCTGCTTTGTTCTTCTGATCCTTTTGTTTTGGGATTTTAGATTCTGGTTTAATCAGATTCTGATGAACAGTTTCTGATCTTTTCAGAATTGTAATCTTTTGACTCTTAGGATCAGATTTTGTCATTACCTTGATCTTAAGGTTTTCTGGCTTTGATGTGATCTTAGCCTGTGAACCAGAAGCTTCAGGTTTTGACTGATCAGCAGTTACAGCATTTGTACCTTCAGGCACAAAGGTGGATTTCAATCCATCCTTGATACAATCACAGTAGCTCTTGAGACTGTATTCTTTGGATTTCTCCTCAGAATATCCAATCCCTTTGCCTTTGTTCTTGTATGTGCTGTAGATCATAGAAGCAACTTTGCTTCTGTCTATTCCAGCCATAATAAAATCATCCAAGGCAATCTCATGTTTATTGCCTGAACCTTTATCACATTTTTCTTGTAGCTTCTGACAAAGACTCTTGAGTCTATCTTCATATGTTGTTGATATGAGGTTAAACCCTTTGAGTTCTTCTTCAGAAGCTTTCAGTTCCAATAGAGTTGACTTTTGTTGTTTCATCAAATCAACATATTTTTCTTTTAAATCTGTCAACTCATTGGTTCTGTGTTCAAACAGTGATAAAAGTTCTTTTAGAGAATCAACAAGTTCTTGTCTAGGGATTTTGGAATATACCTCATTTTCATCTTCTGAATCTGATTCAGCTTCTGATACTGCTTCTGATGATACTGTTGCCACTAACCCCACGGCTGCCTTAGCATCATCATCAGCTTCTTCTTTATCAGAACCAGATTCACTATCCAAATCTTCCCAGGTCGCCATCAAGCTCTTTTTGATTTGCTTTCTGAATTTACTGGAGTTGAAGCTTGATTTCTTGGATTTGTCTTTAAACTTCTCCTTCTGAAGATCAGGGCAATCAGCAATGAAATGACCAGGCTTCTTACAATTGAAGCATCCCTTCTGATCTTCTTTCTTGGAGTTCTTGTAGCTACCTCTCTTGCTCAAAAATTTCTTCTGCTTCCTTGCCAGATACTCAAGCTTGTTGGACAGTATAGCCATTTTTACAGATTGATCTTCATCAGAATCTCCATCAGGTGATTCTTCTTCAGATTCACTGGCTTTGTAGGCTTTGGAAGATTTTGAGGTCTTTCCTTTAGATGGTAAAGCAATGGATTTACTCTTCTTAGAGGTTTCATGCTCATTTAAACTCATTTCATGCACTTTGAGTGAGCTAACAAGATCTTCAACACTTAAAGTATTTAGATCCTTAGGTTCCTCAATAGCAGTTACTTTGGGTCTCCATCTTGGAGGTAAGCTTCTCAAAATCTTACTAACATGATCAGAAGCAACATAGCTTTTCTTCAGTATTTGCAATCCAGAAACTAAAGTTTGAAATCTTGAGTACATTTCTTCTATACTGTCATCATCCTTCATTCTGAAAAGTTCATACTGACGAACTAGCATCAAAGCTTTAGCCTCTTTTACTTTCTTGCTGCCTTCAAAGTTTGCACATAGAGAAGCAAACATAGCCTTCGCAGTAGATTTGTCACTCATTTTCATGTATTCGGTGCGAGGTATAGAAGCCACAATGATTCCTCTTATCTTGTGGTGTTTCTTATAAAGCTTCTTCTGAGCAGGAGTATGTATTCTTCTGTCTATAGCAGCTCCTTCTTCATCCAAATCCAGATCATCAACTCCATCTTCCAGTATATCCCATAGCTCTTCATCCAATCCCATGATAAAGCTGTACATATTAGTTTTCCACCATGAAAACTCTTCTGGATCTCCATTAAACTTTGGAGCTTTTCCAGAGTCTGTTTTCTTGTCAGCAGTATCATAGTCATGCTTGACACTTGTGTATTTTGTAGTAACTGATTCCTCATCTCCAGACATGTTTTTCTAATAGATCTTGAACTGTAACACGGTTAAGTGCTGTGATAACAGAGCAGGCTCTGATACCAATTGAAGGTGAAAAACACAAGAAGGGGGGGTTGAATTGTGTTTTCTATTTCTCTTAAAAAAAAACTTCTTCTGATAAAACTTCAGAAGCAGTTTGATTGCTTCTGATGAAATGATCAGAGTCAGATTGCAGCGGAAAAGAACAGAGCAGAGAAAAGAAAGACAAAGACACAAGCAGTTATCCTGGTTCCTTCCACAACACGGAAGTAGTCCAGTCCCCCTTGCACTTCCAAGGAGATTTCACTATAATCACAAAGATTACAACTGCTCAATACTTTCTAAGTATGAGACTTCACAAAAAAAATGCTCAAGCACACACGCAAGAGTCTTCCAATGCTCAAGCACTAAGCAAGAGACTTCTAATGCTCAAGCACGCAGGCAAGAGACTTCTAATCAAACAAAAATACAGAGAATTGAGTTTGAATTGAACACTTGATATACAATCAGTGGTGTTCACAATACAATACAGAAAAGACTCTAGACTTTGAATTTCTAAGATGTATCAAATCAGTGCAGAAATTCAGTGTGCTTTGTAGAATCAAATTGACAGAGTTTTGGCGTTTTTGAACTTATGTATCTCTATATTCAATCTTCAAGTCTTCACTCCTTTATATAGAGGCGTGAAAGAGACGTTGAGATAATCAGCACGTCTAAAGAGTCGTTTGAAATCCTTTGATTATCCACCAGTGATCCTTTGCCTGATTTGGGTGTAGTCCTTTGAAGAATAAGCTTCAAATTCATTCCCATCTTGAGTGTACAAATTCTGCAGGCATGGCTGTTGTTTTGTCTTGTAGCGTAGACAGAAAACAGAGTAGTGGAGGTAGTGGTTGTACACTTGTACTTTGTCAACTCTATTAATGAGAGACAAGTGCTCAGTGCTATCCATATATCCGTTGATACCTCCCTTTCAATTCTTCGTTCTTCTTTGATAAGACTGAATTGAGAATCAGCTACTTTGAATCTTCAGTTTGATTAAAGGATCAAACGTAGCTTCTGGTGAAGATATTGCTTCTGATGAAAACTTTTGCTTCTGATGACCTTCTGCTTCTGATGACGTCATCTCTTCAGAAGCACTTCAGCTTCAGGAGCAGTTTTCTTCAGATGCTCAGAATTTCTTTTTCTTTCCATTGTTCTTCCAAGACCTATTGAAATAACTTGAGTAGCCTTTGGTCCTGTACACTTGAACAATCATTAGTAATAACCAATTGACAATTTTTAATACCTTGTTATCATCAAAACTTAATAAAGTTCATTGTGAAACACATTTTGTTCCAACAGCTTTAACGTCAGTGAATATTTTAACTAACAAAGTGCATAATCAGAGTCTATTTTAAAATTTTGATAAATTGAGGAACTCATGTGGTTATTCGTTTTATATTCAGGGACTAAATTGACTATTACCCTGTATTATAATTAATAATAATATATACTACATATAAAGAGCATACATAGTTTTAGAGTGACTTTTTCACTTCCCATTATACCCTTAAACCAAGTTGTCTATAAGATTGCTACATTGTATTTTTTTAAGGAAGAATGTTATATTTTTAGTGTCTTTAAAAAAGATAAGAATTTATATTATAGTTGTTATATTGTTAATGTACTCTTTGAAAAAGATTAATATAGTTTGTTACGATATTAAAATGCAAAATATATTTGATCTATAATTTTAGCCAAAATCAAAATTTCATAAAAACTTTTGCACGTAATTTATACGCATACAAAGAAAAAAAAAAAAGACAGATAAACACGGAGTGTCTGTTTTAAACGCTAATAAAAATAATAATTTGGTTGAGAAAATAGACAAAATGACAATATCATTGAATACTCACTAACCAAAATGAAAAAAATTGAAGTTGGAATGCGGTCAACGTATTTAACCTAACAATTTCGACCTTTTTTACCCTTATAATCGTTCACAAGTGTCTTTATTACAAAAGCTCATTACCTCTTCTTGTGCTAAATAAATATGGGCCATGCTAACTTATGCGGCACACATTAAAGATTCTATAAATGATAAATATTTACTACAAAACATTAATTTTCATTCTCTAGAAGAATAAATTGGCATAATTTTCTAAACAAAATTTCCACTTCAAGTTCCTTATAAAATGTGCCCTAAGGGCACAAGGTAGCATTTTCCAATAAATAAAAGACAAACAAACCTAGGATTCACATATAACAAAATCTGGAGGCAGATTTGTGTTGTAAAAAGAAAAGAGCAAAACAGTGACGCCGCTGATCCAAGAATTTCAAGAAGACAATTTCGTTTTGATATGTTTAGGTATCTTTCTCAGTATCTTTGACACGCTTTAGGTTCAGCATATATACACCTCATAATTAGTTTGATAAAATTATTATAACATGTTGTATTGTATGCTGCATATTTTGTTTTGGATATATGTGCTTATGATGAATCATAGCCCAAGTCTTCTGTTATTCCTTGCTTTCATTCCATGTTTGATATGTATGTTTTGGTGATGTTTAACTATATAGATATCACTGTGCATGCATGCAATTTTGAATGATATAAGGGTTAGGGTTTCTATTATTATGATTACCAATTCTTCTAATTTTTGGAGGGTCAAACTGATTCTACAAGTTGTAGAATTGATTTTAACATTTGTGTATGTTTTAAATAAGAATTGATTTTGTTTGTGGAATTAATTCTACTTGAAACTATAATTTGTAGCTTTTAGCTTTTACACTTGATTTTAACCTTAAAATTATAGTCAAATCCACTTTTACACAATACATCCAAAGTTGTGTTTTGTACTCCGAAACTTACTTGTCTCACCATCAAGGTTCATCGTCCTACGACTTTCCCAGCCCCCCCTGCATGCCATTTACCTTTCATTGAAGAAGTAAATATTATTTTACTCTTTTCGTTGTATATCAAATGAACGTTTAATCGTCATGACTTGGTTGCAATTACTAGCTAATGTAAAGATAATGACTCTCGATTTCGAAACCTTTAAGATGATGCTTATGGTAAGTTACTTTAATATCATTTCTCCTCTTTATATTTTTTATGTTGCTCATGATAGGTATTCATTTGAATGAATCCAATTCACTCTAATTATGCAGGTTCTAAGAAATAATGATTCAATGAGAAATCAACTTCCTTGCTTTGTTAGATTGAAGTCATTGAAACTGGATGTTGGTCATGTAACGATATATAAAGAGAAGATAATAGAAATGGTAGCATAACTACTTCCTTGTTACAATTCACATTGTTAGGAAGGCATGCATAGTAACTTTTAGGTATTGATTTTTACACAATTAATACTCACTTTTGTCTCTAATTTCCATTCACCAAAAATTATTTACTTTTTTATTAATTTTTAATATTTTACTGGTGCAAGGTTTAAAGAAGCAGATATGATGGATAAAGCAATTAATAGATCTTGAGGACAATGGTGGTGGCAGTAATGTCGACTACAACTTATCTCTTTGTACAACAATATTTATTTGTCTACCTTATATCTAGTTGTATTTCAAACTATATTATTGTGAAACTAGTATTTGGTGAAAGGCCAAAACTATATTTTTTAATATTTTAATTTATGGTTAAATATGTCATTGATCTTTATAAATATTCAAACTTTTAGTTTTAATCTGCATAAAAAATTTCTTCAATTTTTAATCCTCCAAACAATTTCCACCGACAATTTTGATATCTACTTTTACAAATCCAAAAAATAAGAGCAAGGTGGAAAAAAAATGTGAACAAGAGTATATAAAATTTTACAATATACAGCAAGCTAATTATAACAAAATATAAAGCATTTCATTGAACTTATATAAAATGTTCCTTAAAAAAATAAATCAAGGCAATTTTTCTTTGTTTTAAGGGAAAAAAACGTGGTAATTATGAAATATGAACATGGGTAGTTGTTTTATTAAAAAAGAAATTAAATTAATAGGGTTAAAATTGGAAGAAAATATAAAAAAGTAAAAGCTAAAAACTCAAAAACTACTTGAAATAGCTTCTTAAAAAATGCTACAAGCTAGTGGGTAAAGCTTTTTACCAAAAACATCTTATTATATCAAAATAAGCTTATAAGTTAGTCCAAAAAGCAATAAGCTACTCCCTCGGTCCCATAATAACTGAGCCAATTGTAAAAAAATATTGTTCCAAAAAAATTGACCAATTTCACTTTTCAATACAATATCAATTACTTTTTTTCAATTATAACTATAATTAATACTACTTTCACAACTCTCAATTCAATATATTTTATTTTGCATTTATGATATAAAGAGGAATGCATCAATAGTTGATAAAGACACTCAAAACCATTTTCCTCTCTCTTTCCTTTATACACTTTTTCTTAATAAGTGTGAAATGAGCTAAGGGCTCAATTAAAATGGGACGGAGGGAGTAGCTTATTTCTGTAACCAAATACAATTGTATTTGGTCTATAAATGTGACTAGATATGTTAATTATTCCATGAACTTAAAAAACTGTGTTTTGCTTATAAATGTAACCGAGAGGAATATTTATTTGCATAAATTGTTTTGTATATGCTATAAAATAAGTCAATCTAAACGGAGCCTTAGGCGGCTGATGTTGTAATTTTGTAATCCCCTCCATTTATGCTATAGTATATAATTAATTTTTTTATTTTAGTAAGAGTATATGATTTATAATTTTAGGGTTTTTAGAGTCTATGTATAATGTGCACATCAAGTGTTTGATGAAATGTTTGAATGAGTTTTTCATTGATTTTTTTTAATTTCTTATTTTGTAGATTTGAAACAATGGCCGAGTGGATCGACGTTCATGTATAATTCAACGGTGGAGAACCTCAGAGGTTGAAGGTTCGGTGCCTTGGTGTAACGTTAAGAGGTCTTAAGGATGAACTGACTGAATTCAACCAAGGAGTCAATCCCAGAGACACAAGGAGGGTGGAACACGTTCGGTATAAACGTCCAACGCTCGACGAGGGGAGAGTATCATTGACTTGGGTGGAATTAACGAACGACGAAAACGTGATGAGCATGTTCAGGGAGCACAACATGTTCCAGTAAATCGATATGCGGGTGACGTTGCTGAGATCAACTGAAGATATCATCAAAAGTTTGATTTCGCCAAAAGATCGTCATTAGGTAAGGAATGAATGCGCTTTCGAGCTACAAAAATTGTCTTCCTTTGAATGTGGTAATTCAAACTTGCCAAACGGCAGGACTCTAATGTTCGACCGGCATTACCATTGTTTTTGTCAAAAGATTAAATTCTTGTTAGGCCGGTTTAAATGAAGGTATTGAAGTGTCAAAGAATGCACCTCATTCATTTGACACTTGAATACCATTATTTAAAATGATCATCGCATGCTGGAATCCTGCTGTTTAGCAAGTTTAAATTTACCTCATTCAGGGGTAAGATAATTGTTGCAATTGGAAGGTACATTCCGGAATGTAATGTAATGTGATAACATATATAGTTGAATATGCATAATACATGTTGTAATTTTGAATGGAACAATAATTATCTTATTTATTCACTTTTCAATTTTATTTATTCATTACGCAATTTTAATTAGTTGAATTCACGTTAGATTTAATTAGTTTTTATTCGAATACGCAATTATTCAAAACGCGACTTTAATAGAAATTATTTCAAATGCGATTTTATTCTAAGTACCATAATGTCAAACAAAATGTGCGCGACACAAAAATAAAACATAAAAAAAATCCTAAACAAATAGGCATTAAAAGTCATTACATTCATTCTTCCTCGTCACACAAGTCAACCGGGTTGCCTGCTACAGTCCCTGGGGCACCTTGTTTTGGTTGAGGACAAAAATAGCATGTCCTCCCGCTCCTCCTCAACCTCGACTGATTGTACACCGGCACCTTTGAACCCTTTTTTTTTTTTTTTTCCGGAACCATCACAAACAATTCTTTGCCATGTCATAGGTGAATTTTCTTTGTTCTTCTCATCACCCTGAATGTTACCCTGATTCTGATTCTAAGACATATCTACATTAAAAAAAAATGGCGATCAAAACCTAAACTAAACAACAATGCCATAAAATCGTAAAATCAAAAACTAAACCTAAATCTAAACTATCATCAAAACCTACACCTAAACCTAAACAATCCTAACAATTCAACAACGATTCATCAAAACCTAAACCTAACAATTCAATAAAAGTTCTCTAACAATTCTAACCTAAAGTATCCTAACATATCATAAAATCAATAAAACCTATATAATCGAAATTTAACAAACAAGACAAAAAAAAACATACAATTCGACCACAAAACAAGAATGCAATAGGATTCAAAAAACTTACTTTTTTTGTGTGATTGAAATTGGCTTGGAATGGCTTCAAATTGCTCAAAATCGCACCTAGGAGAATAAAAAACGTAACAATGGAGTTTTGAAAACTCCTATGTCTTTTCTATACTTATAACAAATTTTCGGCAGTTTACTATCGAGGTTTTCCTCAGCAGTTAACTGCCGAGGAGACAAAAACGTATTTTACTTGTGTTCCTCAGCATTATGTAATGTGTCAAAAGTAATTTTCATCAAATCGGGTCATCAATAATATTACAAGAGTCCAATAAATCTAAATAAAAAAACAAAAAGACACAAACCTAGGATTCACATAAAAACAAAATCTAGACACAATTTGTGTCGTGCAAAGAATAGAACAGGACAGAGACGCTGTCGATCCCAGAATTGAAGGAAGACAATTTCAGAGGTCAGAAATTTTATGAAAACTTTCTCAGTAAAATTATTATAACATGTTGTTGTTTGCATATTTTGTTTTGGATATATGTGCTTATGATGAATCATAGCCCAAGTCTTCTGTTATTCCATGTTTGATATATCTAGGGTTCCTTTCGATTGAGCTTATTTTGAGCTTATGTAAATAAATAAACTTTTATTTATTATTCATAAGTTGGTAAGATAGTTTATGAAAAAACAACCTACGGAGATACAATTTTAATTAGTGAGAACTTATGAATTAATATGCTCTAAAAAAAAAAAACTTATGAATTAATATAAAGCTTATTTATTTGCATGAGCTATTTTTTATAAGCTCAAAATAAGCTCAATCCAAACGGGGCCTAAGTATTATTATGGTTGTAGAATTGATTTCACTTGAAGCTAGAATTTGTAGTTTTGGCTTCTACGCTTGATTTTAACCTTAAATTTATTGTCAAATCCACTTTTATGCAAATACATCCAAACATAAATCAATTTTCAGGCCACTCACTTTTATGCATAATCAATTCATTCAAAATCAATTATGTTCACCGCACAACCAAATATAAACAATGATTTTAAGAAGTATTTGTGTAACTTTGTTAGGTCAGTCAAGTGTTACTGAAGATAAAGATAAAGAAACGAAGGAACGATGAAGAGGAAAAGACAAAAGAAAAGTGATAGAATTAGTGAACTGCCTGACCATGTCCTTCTGCATATAATTGAATTTATGAATATAAAGCAATCTGTTCAGACTTGTGTTTTGTCTAAACGATGGAAGAGCCTTTGGAAAAGTCTCGCTAATCTCACGTTGCATCACTCCGAGAAGCAGAAGAGTTATATCTGCAAATGGTTTGTATCCCAACTTTTGGCTAGGCGTGACAACTCTCTTCCTCTTCATAGCTTAAGTTATGAGTATGATAATGCCGCAGATTGCAACAAAACCACACTCTTAGAGGTCATGGAATATGCTGCGTCACATAATGTGCAACAACTCACGGTCATTGTTAAGTTATGGACAATAAAAGATCTTGAATTTCCCCCTTCCATTTTTAATTCTCATTCTTTGACATTTCTTAAGCTTGACTTTTATTATCCATCTGCATATGGCTGTGGTAAGATGTTTCCAAAATCTTTGAACTTGCCGGCATTGAAAACCTTGTATCTTAGTGGTCTTACTTTCACTACAAGTAACAATGGCTGTGTTGAGCCCTTTTCAACATGTAACATGTTGAGTACTTTGGTCATTGTGGAGTGGTATTTACAGGATGATGCACATACCCTTTCCGTGTCAAATTCTAACGTTTCTAGTCTGACCATAGGTAGTGCCCACTTGTGTAAACAAGCTGGCAATTTCAAAGTTGTGCTTTGTACTCCAAAACTTACGTCTCTCACTATCATTCGCCATCCTATTTTCTCAGCCCCCTCTGCATGCAATTTACCTTTTCTTGAAGAAGTGAATATTAATTACTCTCAGTTTAATTATCGGAATGATCATTTAATCCCAGTTAGTTGGTTGCAATTGCTGGCTAATGTCAAAATATTGACTCTCGGATTCACAACCCTTGCGAAGATGCTTATGGTAAGTTACTTTAGAATCATTTTTCCTCTTTATATTTTTTATGTTGGTCATGATAGGTATTAATCCTTATGCCAAAATATTTGCAATAAACAATGTTGTCTTTGAGAATATTCATTTGAATGTATCCAATTCACTCTAATTATACAGGTTCTAAGAAATAATGATTCAATGAGAAATCAGCTTCCTTGCTTTGTTAGATTGAAGTCATTCAAACTGGATGTGAGCGATGTAACAATATCTAACGAGAGGATAATAGAAATGGTAGCATATCTACTTCAAGACTCTCCACCACTTGTTGCAATTGACATCATTCGGAATGCAGACTTAATAACTTTTAGGTATTGATTTTTACACAGTACTCAGTTTTTGCTTCAAGATTAAAACTATATTTACAATTACACCTTGACGTTTATCTTAAATAAAACAGTTATAAATTACATGATAGTTGCTTTCTTGTAGAGGTTTTGTATGTTTCCATTCACATAAAACTCTCCACTTTCTTTGCAGGGGGTTTTATCCCTTTCCATTCACCAAAAAAGTTATTTACTTATTTGATTAATTTTTAGTATTTACTGGTGCAAGGTTTGAAGCAGCAAATATGATGGATAGAGCAATACATCTTGAGGACAATGGCGGTGGTGGCAGTCATGTCGACTACAACTAGCTATCTCTTTAGCGTACATTACAATGTTTAAGCAATCAAAACATTGTGCTCAATATGTTAAATAAGTTAAATTTGTTTATGGTCAATAAGCTCAGCAAATATGAAATTATGTTCAATATATAAGTAGGAAATTTAGTGTATGTTTGGTAAACTTGAAAACAACGGTAGGAACTAGGAACACACCACACGGTGGCATGTAAAGTAGAGTTAAGTAAACACGAGTCTAACTCCACACATACGTGGAAACAAACATGCTATAATAGTAAATAGTAAATAGTAAAATAGTTCATGTGTTGAGTGTAAACATCTCCTAATATCACCAACAGTCAAGCACAATGTCCTTTCCTTTATCCTTCAATAAGCACATCATGATCATACCTGTTCACACATTCAAATGAGTCAGTGAATTTATTACACAACTATTACCAACTCAACTCAGAAGCACTTGCCAAACTAAAAAACAAGACCAACTCAAAGTAAATCTTTGCTAAAAACATGTAAATTTTGAAAAAACTTTATAAGAGGCTATTGATCCCCAAACCTCAAATAAGACCTAAGACTACCAAAATAGAACCCTGAAATATATGTGAGGAATTCACCACAAGAGGCCAGAAAAACAGCTTGATTAACACAACCTCAAATCAAGAGCAGTTGCCAAACGCAGTTTTGCGGCCTGCTGGTTTTGCAGGGGGTGGTTTTGCTTTGGTGCGGTTTGGGTGTGTGTGAGGCAGGGGTATGCCTGCGTCGTCCGTAGGTATATGTCTGCCTCTAGTTTCTTAACCGGTGCGGTTTGGGTTTTTTGGGGGGTCGTTTTTTGGTGTTACGTATATTGGCGGCACTCTCCTTGTATTTTTTCCCTTTTTATCCGTGAGTTTTGGTGTTTCTTGCACTTACTCGACGAGAATAAATTTTGCTATTAAAAAAAAAAAAGAGCAGTTGCCAAACTAAAAAACCATGACAACTCAAATAAAATCTAAGCTAAAAACCTGAAAAAACCCATAGCAGCAGCACACAAGGAAGCAAAATAAATCAAATGCAAAATTTGAAAATACAGGTTATTGATCCTCAAACCTCAAATGAGACCTAAGACTACCGAAATAGAATCTTGAAATAGCCTGCTAAACACACCAAAAGAGGCCACAAAAACAGTCCACGCTCAAATCCAAAAAAACCCACCTCGAGCGACTTACAACAGATTACAGACACTAAAAATCTGTACGGCGAAAAAAATTATTGCGAAGTTTTGAAAAAACTTATGGATCCAAAAAAACTCGAAATAGATTTCTGAAAAGGTAAACTTTCAAGAATCTATTGATCCAATATATTTTTTTTTAAAACAAATACAAACAGCCAGCCAAAACAGATAATAGAGATCTGTACACATAAACAAAGAACTTGCAGATAACCATGCATATCAGTTCGGATCAAAACATCGTCTGACAAGAACAATTATGCTTTTTCTCCCTTCCTCAGTTTATAGGTGCAATAAATACATAACCTATGGTTTTTTTTCTTATCGCACCAATGTTAGTTTCATTTGTGTTTAATTTAGTAGGCAAGAGGTGATAAATTTTTTTGTGAGCATCACCTTCTATCTTATAATTGATATAAAATCAAAGCATTCATTTAATATAGTAGACAGCCAAGCCAATGACAATGATCAATAGATAATCATTCTCAAAGCATACCTAAAATTTGCCTGAATAGTTATAGGTGGAACAAAGCATACCTGAAATTCGGCCCTTATAAATGCTCGAGCACACCTCTTACACGCGTCCACTAGATGTTCAGGCATGCTTTCATTTCTTCTTAGGGAATCCCACCCACGACCACGTCCATGACAAACACGGCCTACAGCCAAGTCCTTCCAAGGAAGCTTTACATCATAAGTCTCAGCCGACCAAAAATCCTTTGCTTTAGCCCTAGAGCAGTCAACATCCGGGTTGTTCTTAAGCATATCAAAGCTGAAATAGAGACCAAAACAGTAAGAATTAATTAAAAAATATCAGAAACTTCAAATAGATCAGAAAATTATAAACACATACAAAAAAAACGTAAAAGCAAGTTCTTCAATTGCTTCCTGTTTGATTTGCTGCCAGGGCTTTGCACGTTCCTCTTCTTCCTCTTCATATTTACGCTTGCAAGAAGCACACCATCCATCGGCATAGCTGCAAAAACAGGTATTCTCCATCCTTTCTTTCTTATAGGCTGAAAAGGTAAAGAAAGTAAACATAATAGGTTAAGAAAGTTAAACAATATAATAATCAATAGTTAAGCTAAGATTAGCATGAACATGATGAAAATATAAGAAATTTAAACATGGTCAGACAATTAACATCAACAAAAAAAGTGTAAGAATTTATTGAAGATGAAAATATTAGACATTTTTTCATAAGTTAAAAGAGTTCAAAATTAAGCAGAAAGAAAAGAAAAATGTGAATATGAATGTGTGTGTGTAAATTTTTTTTAAGTAACAATATATATAAAGTTAATCATAGCATGTGTTACTAAGCAGAACTTTCAACCAATATAAGATTTTAAGTTACTCTAGTAAAAAACAGGAGAAAACACTTTTCAAGTTTATATAGTCTTAAAAAGAAACTAGGGTTTGATCATCATCAAGGCAAGAGCTTTCTATAACAATGTTCAATAGCAGAAGAAAAAAAGGATTTTCTATTTTTCATCAGTAACAAACTCTTCCTCTTTATCAACATAGAAATCATTAAACTTTTCAAGTTATTGATTAAGAAACCAAGCTTGCTCTAAGTGGCAGAAAGCACACTAAGTTGAAGATGAAGATGTAATGTAACCAAAAAAAGAAAGAAGAAAATGCAATGTAATGTAACAACTAAGTTAAGAACCTTCTCAATAGTTAAGATCATGAACATGACCATGAAATCAAAACATGTTCACATAATTAACATCAAAAGAAAAAAAGAAAAATGCATCAACAAAGAAATGTAAGAATTGATAGATGATGAAGATGAAAATAATAGGTAACAACCTATAAAGCAATAAACAGAAGAGTGTG
Source organism: Medicago truncatula (assembly GCF_003473485.1). Taxonomy (NCBI): domain Eukaryota; kingdom Viridiplantae; phylum Streptophyta; class Magnoliopsida; order Fabales; family Fabaceae; genus Medicago; species Medicago truncatula. The sequence goes on along the minus strand of NC_053047.1, from coordinate 42,405,083 downwards.
AATGTGAATGTGAATGTGAATATGCATATGAATGTGTGTGTTGAAGTAAAGTAACAATATATAGAGAGGTAAGTGATGGCATTGGTCAGGTAACAAGTAACAAATTATGAAGTAAAAATGAATAAAGTAACCGTATGAACAGGTAATAAAGTAACCATATTCAAAATAATAATTCAAAAACAAAAGGAAAAAAAATTGACTAAGTAAGAAAAAGAGGATCATGCAAAAATAGATATAAATGGATTTTTAAGAAACATCTAAAAAGAGAATACAAACAAAAAGAAAAAGGTGACATGAAACTAACCTTTACATGGTTTGGTTTTGTTGTGGTAAAGATCAATTAGAGAGACGAGTACTAGAGGGAAGTAGGAAGTGAGATTCTCTTTCTTTCATTAATGAGATAATAAAAATAAATAAATAATGAATGAATGGTGTTAACTGTTAATGGATAATCAAAATCAATGCTACTTTATTTATAAAAAAAAAAAAAAAAAATCAATGCTACTTATTTGGCACAAAAAAGTTTAAATGAGTCGGATTTCGCAACTTAATTGAGTTAGAGCTACCTTATAGTCTCTCTAAAGAGGTATTCATGTTGATGTTGGAAACAGAAGTTAAATTTTATTTTATTTTTTGCTCAAAAAACAAAAAAAGAAGTTAAATTTTTTGTTATTTTTTATCAATTGAGTCAAACTTCGTTGGCTCTATTTATTATTGTTATTATTATTTAGTTATTTTTTGAAGCAATTATTATAATTTTTTTATAAATAGGCAAGATCACAATAGTTATTGATAACTCATGCATACAACCGAAGCAGTTGGGATTCGAACAATAACCGCAACGTTTGATACAACAATTTTAATATTTTTAACGGTTGAGTTAGAACTAGTAAACAAAGCAATTTTTTAATATCATTATTATTATTATTATTTTATAGGAATTATTATTATACTTCCATACTCATTAAAACGAAATAATTTGCTTGAAACAAAAAAAAAACTAGTAATGAATAATTTGTTAAAGATGTTTGACCGCTACACTTCATCACTAACCGCCTAATCATTGTCTTCCTACACATTTGTCCATTAGTTTTTGTTTCTTCAATTCCAACAAATAAAGATAATAGTCATATTAACATTGTAGAAAAATGTTAACTATAGTGTCTTTGAAGCATTAGCTAAGAAAATTAATATAAAAATATGGTTTAGCCACAAATTAGTATGACCCTAACTTGTATTAGAGGCACAAGCTAAAGAGATAAAAATGAATTCAAATAATGAATTTTATTTTAAATGGATAAAGTCTTAAACTTTTAAATATTGAATGCACATGAATAGTCATTGGGAAGATTCTTATCTTAATTGATGGACATAATAGTCATTGATAAAAATGGAATTTAGCTTTAGAGTAAATTACACTCCTCTTCCTTTAAAGATGCTTGAATTACACTCCCCTCCCCTCTTATGTTAAAATATACACTTTCCTCCCATCTTTTTCAAAACATATTAGAAAATACTTCACTCCCCTCCCTTGAGAGAAACTTGAATTACATTCATCTCCCCTCTTATGTTAAAATCTACTCTTTACTCCCTCAACATTTTTTATTTTATTTCTAATAATCTAGCAAAAAAAAATAATCTAACACACTTTGAAGAAAAATAGTATTGTGGATCCATTTTAATATAATCAAATTTTGAATACATATTTTCGCTATTTTTTATTCACAATTTCGTTAACATATATTTTTAAACCCTATTATAAAATATGAATCAACCAAAAATAAAATTAAAATATGTGAAAAATTATGAAAGTCGATAAAGTATGGTTAACTGAATTTTATACTCTAAATTATAAATAATAACAAAATATTTAAATTTAATTATCATTGACATTTAAATTATAAAGAAATGGATTTATTTTTCTTATATGATAGTTCAAAATTAGTATATATCATAAAAATATTGATTTATGTTAAAATTGATTAAAGTGTAGGACATATTTAATTATTAAGGGAGGGGGTTGCAATTCAAGCATCTGAAAGGGATGAGAGTATAGATTTTACTTTTCAAGGAAGAGAAGTGTATATTTTAACATAAAAGGAGAGGGGAGTGTGATTCAAATATCTCTTAAGGAAGGGGAGTGTAATTTACTCTTAACTTTATGTACATCAAGGTAATGAAAATCAAATTACCTTAAGATAGTCATTGTGAAGGTTCTTATCTTAAGATAAAAATGGAAATTTTAATTTAATTTATAATGAAACACTTTATTCCCTAAATAGTCATTGATGTCACATGGAAATGGAGACAATTAGTTCATCTAGTTGAAATTATTCAAAAAAAAAAAAAAAAAAAGTCCATTCAGTTGAATTGTAAATTGGTCATGCATCTGGTCCAAAATGTCCTTGAAACCTCTATGTCACAACTTGAGAGCAAGATGGTATAAATAGTGATTATTGATAATTAAATAAAAAATTTCTTTTTTTATAAAATAAACTTTAGGGTAAGGAAATTTTGTTATAGTCTAGGATAAAGAAATCTTTAAAGCTTTAAAAAACACTTATAAAAGTGGTTACATTTATCTTCCACCAAATACATAGGTTAAACTCCAACTCATAACTTTTGGGTTCCAAAACCTTATCTTAACCATTTGGCTTGGCTTGATTTTTCATCACTTTTTTTTAGGTCCACTTGTGGAATTTTACCACTAGTAGCATTCATTACCTTATTTACCATAGCTATTTGATAATTTTCTTGAATTAGGTGTTGCCACATTAAGAATAGAAGACAAAAAGAAGTTAGACCATATTGTGTTTAACAAAATATTCATTTTAAACGAGCTTATCTTTTACTCCTATTTTAAATTAAATATAAGAATTTTTTTAAAAAGGTGGTGAGAGGAATTTTCAAATCAAATATGAGATAATTTTTTTTAGGGGAATCAAATAGAAGACCTTTGATAATTTTCTATACTTCATATAATTTTGTTGGTTGATACGTATGCAATATATTTTTATATCATTTGACTCAAATTGTATCACTCTTTCGGAAATAAAAAAATGCATTTCCCGTGAGCATAGCTCAGTTGGTGGACAATGCATTATTATATGCAGGGGTCTGGGTTCGAACCCTACATATAATTACTCACATGGACCACATTTGAGACTCTTATTTAGAGTAGTGATACATAGACCACCTTAGGTGGCATGTACCACTTGTACACCCACATATAATTTTGACAAGTGTCCTTGTGGTCTCTCTACACACACAAAAACTCACATGTATTGTCTCTCACACACTCTCACATGGAGTGGTACAATGTGTGTATGCAAAAAAGTGTGTACATGAAACATTATCCCTTATTTAAGGCTGCATACTTTCCTTTCATCATTCCCTATTAACTTAACTTAACTTGGTGTTGATGGTCTTTACTGATATTTTTCGTAAGCTTTTTCTATTAGTTGAAATTTACGCAATTAAATTTATAGATCACATGCATAATTTAATGAATGAATCTAAAATATTGATTTTTGTTTATAGTAGTGACTGGATGGTGTATCTCACTAGCTTAGGTACATAAATTAATATAATATTTCATCATTGATTAAATATGTACTCAAACTATTGACATTTAAGTCATTCTCATATTTGAAATACAGCTGCAATCTAAAATGTTAGTGATACATAGATAAACTTATAACAAGAACAAAACTAGTCATTCTCATATTTGAAATAAACCAAATTATTCAACTGCAGAAATTGATCAAACTACCGAATGAATTTTCATAACATCGAACATGGTACATCTAAAACAACATAGAGTAGTGATATTTGAACAACTCTTTTGGTATAACTTTTGGGACAACCTTGTTGTGTTCTTTTTTTATTGGTCAAAAACAATAGAAAGAGAAAAAGAAAAAAATGTGAGTATGAGAGAGAAGGTTGTACAAAAGTTGTACAAAAATGATTGTACAAATATCATTTCTCTAAAATAAAACACGAGTTGAAGTCCACACTATCGGTAAATTCATTTAGTAAAACAAAAAGACAAATTTAGCCATCATTTACCTCAACAAAAAGTGTTGCAAAGATGATAATAGTATGTTAAATTGGTGATTGCCTAAAAAATGTTAGATTGGTGCTGAAATAAGACAATACATAATATATTGAAATCATTATAGAGAAAGTTAGACAACTCTATTGAAAATATCCACTAAAGCACCATTACTCAAAAAAATCCACTAAGGCAATAGTAAGCAGATTAGATTAAAAATGGGGTTAGTAGTTGGTTTGGGATCTTAGAGTTTGATCTTTTTAAGGTTTTAGTCCCCTCAAATTAGTGGGCAGTGGGTTTGGTCCCTTCAAATTAGTCCATTTTTGGATCAGATTCCCGCCGATAGCAATTTCGGTGGGCAAGCTCAAACTATGTTATAACTTTAAATAGGATCTCATAAGTGACTAGTGGATTTGGTCCCCTCAAATTAGTCGATTCTTGGATTGAATACCAAACTTAAAAAAAAAAGATTAGATTAATCAGATAAAAATCAAAAAATTACAAGATCGATAGATACTATAAACCCCTCAAAAAGAAATATTGTACTATAAATCAAGTTATATAGATATCTAGAAGGAAAATAGTATATATAATACTAAAGCATTAAGTACGTTAATGTTTAGAATTCAAAGAATCTAAACGTGTAACACAGTAAAGTTGTAGTTATTGACATATGTACACACTCAATAATTGACTTTGGTACCGACCTTACACATTTCATTAATGACGAAAAACACAACTACATCAAGTTACAACCATGACTTTCATCAATTCACAATTTTAGGAATGCAGATTTTTCTCAAATGTTGGTCTCTGTTGCATACTTTTTCTTGAATAAGAAACTACATTATTCCTCTGCTACAAACTTCAATAGCCCAGAATTGACTTAGTTGCTTTGCTTGACTTAAGCTTAAGCTACAGTATTTGCTGGTTATACAAGAATGGAATCATGCCAAGCTACAAGATACTCTTATTCATCAGCAGAAGACGATCTTTTCTTCTTCCATTTGTAAGCAGCTTCGAAGAACTTGAGATTGGTTGTCTGTGTTTCCTCAGGGAATAGATAGTCGATGAATTCTTCGATTCTGCAAAATCAAATTGAGAAGAATGAAGTAGGAAAAAAGACAAAAAGAAAAGAAAAATTGTTTTAATAACAAATTTAACACAGAATATCGTAGTCAACAAGCCTCCTAATGCTAACGATACCAGAAAATAGCAGTGATCAAATTGTAAACAAGGCCATATAAACTAACCCTTGGAAACCACTCAAAGAGAAACAATGATTTAGTAACATACCTAGAAGAACCATCTTCAGTAGCAACTTGTCTTCTCTTCTTCTTGAGCTTCTTGGGCAGCTTAGACTGGACTAAGCTGACATCACCTAGCTCCCCAGATGAAGCCTCCAAGTTGAGCCATTTCTCCAATAGCATTGCCCTTTCTTCTTTTAAAATTGGAGCTGATGATCTGAAGTGGTTTAGAGCATCCTCAAACACCTCTATAAACAAGCACAAAACAAAATATGATGAGAATCATAAAATTATTATGTTGCATTCAAAGTTCAAACAAAATATACAATCATGATTTATATAGCATGCGCTTAAAGCTGTGATCACATACTTCTCGCACGAACAAGGCATCGCTCCTTTTGTTCCTGTTCCGATAAGTCTAAACTCTCATCTATAGCTGTTGCTTCAAACTCTGCATAGCTCATCCATACCTTCAAGTGCTTTGTTCGATCAAGAAGCCTTTCATAAAGCACTCTTGCTCTCTCAAATTCACACTCAACAGTTTCAAAATCAACGTATGCCTGTTATATATTCACAATTTTACAGTTAGGTTATGACCAGCATGCATAGATGGTTCATAGATGTGGTATGCATCAGAAGATGACAACAAAAGAGAAAGAGAAATCACATTAGAAGCTTCCATAGGCAATAAATGCTACGATTTGGCTTTTGTACAATAAAGAAATAAATTTTATGTGTACCTTCCACAACAACTCAGGCATGTCCAGTGCTGGTTGGGCAATTGCAAGCTCAAATATTGCTCTAGCTCGTTCGGTCTCAGCTAAAGATCTCTCTAGTTCTGCATACTTGCACCATGCATAGCAATTTTCAGGTGTCCACTCCAAATATTTTTCATATAGTTTTCTGCATCGATCTATATTACCAAGCTGCAGTTCTATCTCTATATACTTCTTAAATATCTGTTGACAAAGATAAAAGGTGTCTGTGAAGTTAAACATGCAGCAATGAAAGTAAGCAATATAATAATATTTCATCTAGATAGATATTAGTAATGTTACCTTATCTTTTGGAGCCTTTCCAATAGCATTTCCTAATATTTGACGAGAGCCAGTGAGATTCAGCTGACGTATTTCAAACTGGGCTGCTAGAAGCCATATCTTTGCAAATGAGAACTTCTGGTGAGGTATCTGGTTGAGACACTCCCTAAGGAAATGAAAGTAGTGTCAATGATGGCAATAGAACTGGACCATATAAGGGTAAAATAAAAAGTCAATGGACAAAAATGACAAATCAGAGTCAACCGTGATTGTAGAGTCTAGAGTAAAAAAGTAGTACAGAAACATATATCTTAAATACCCATGGCAATAGAACTCAACCAGAAAAGGTAAAAAAAAAAAAAAAAAACAAGTCAACTTCTGAATCAAATGCGCCTGAAGAATCAAGAGCAAAGAAGTTGTGCAGAAAGATATATCTTACATTCAACCTAATCTTAATATGCACATAAAATCAATCTATGAACCAAAAGTGGCTGAAGAATCATGAGCAGAGATGTTGCACAGAAACATATATCTTACATTCAAGTCATGCACTATCCACTATTCTATCTATCAAACTGTTGATACAGTGGTCAACAGACCTTAATAACATGCAATTTCTTTAGAAAATTAATTACTAATATGTGTGGAACGAAGCTCTACAGAGACGGCAACTCGGATGAGCGCTAAGCCACATATCAAGCACTCAGAATGATAAACATTTTGACGTTCTGTTAACACCATCATCTTGGAAAATACTCAAACATATGCAGTGATTTTCAGTGAACGATATACTATTAGACTAGCAGATATCCCGTAAAAAATATGCATAAAATTCAGGAAAAGCATGGACAGAAAGTACTACAAATCCAACAAAACAGAGACTTAAACAAAATACTTAGAAGTTCACAAAAGGCTGCTTACTTGTACACATCTCTTGTTTGCTCCATATCTCCAGCATCAAGTTCTTCATAAAGTGCATAATTAATCCTAAGATACACGCAGAAAATAATAAATACCACTAGAAAATGAAAAATCACTAAATGATAAATAAACAAACCGACAACAAAACAGCATTCAAATCAAACGTACCACAAATAAATATAGCGCTGCCAGTATCGCTTCTCCTCAGCTAGAGGTACATTAGCTATAGCTCTCTCATAAACCTCCCTAGTTCTTTCCTTATTCCCGACACTCTCTTCCAATCTTATATAATCAAACCACAAATCATAATTCAATGGATTTTTCATAACTTCATCTTCATACTGAAACCTTCTCTTCCCAACAATAGCATCCTCAATCCCTTCCCTATCACCATACTGTTTCTCAAATGCTGCAAACTTCCGATACAAAACCTCAGCCCTCCCCTTCGGAATATGATCAAGTGCAAATTTATAAATACACCTCGCACGCCCTACCTCCTTACACCTTTCCTCAAACTCCGCAAACGCCACAAAAAGCAGCTCTGCTTCCTCATCATCCGCTAGCTCCACCGCTCTTTCATAAACAATCCTCGCCTTAGGAACCTCGCCATTCTTCATCTCAAACTTTGCATAACGAATCCAAGCACCAACCCTAGGATGACACAAAACAAATCTCTCGAAAATCCCTCTCGCACGTTCAATCTCATTATATCTAAGCTCAAATTTTATATAAGATAACCATCCTTGCTGATCCGGCATCCACTTCATCCATCTCTCGAAAACCAGCCTCGCCCCCGCAACATTGCCAAGCATCTCCTCCATATGAATATACTTATACCACAACTGATCAACCCGCGGCAAAAGAGTAACCGCGCGATCCCAAACATTCCGAGCATGATTAATAAACTTATTCTTCATCTCAACTTGAGCATACTTCAACCACAAAGTATGATTCTTATAATCAACTTCCAATGCTCGTTCCCAAACCGAACGTGCACGTGTAAAATCCTTCTGCGACTCTTCCCACTGTGCATACTTAATCCAAACACTAACATTCCACCTCACTCGCCGAATTAAATCCTCGAATTCCTTTCGTTTCCGGAGACGATACTCGCCGAGTTCGGTTGAATCGGTGATTTTCTGCTTTGGAGGACGTATCTCAGCTTCTTGACGCTCCCTAGCTTCACGAAGAATTTGCTCCGCTGTGATTTGAATCGGAGCGGGGGTTTTGTTCTTAACCCTAGTTGGACGTGGAAGTTTTACTTCAGTGTCTTTTCGAGTGAGGTAACCTAGGGTTGGGTCTGCAACTTTGGAAGAAGACATGGCTAGGGCTTGGAAAACCCTAACGATAGAGAAAGAGGAAGAATGTGTTTTTGTTTCTGTTGAGTGTGTAAATCTTTCTTATTTAAATAGGTTTCTTCACGGGCTTTTCGGCTCAAAAATATGTAAAGGCAAAACAAAACACAAACTACTAAATTTACCTTTTATATAAAACAAAACACAATTCCCTTTTGTTTAAAACTTTAATCTTACATATCTTTCTTACGGAAGTTATATCCTACACCCCTACATTTATACCTTCATTCCAACATTTGACACAAACTACTGTATTTACCTTTTATATAAAACAAAACACAATTCCCTTTCACTTTTCACCCCACCTTTTATGGAGAAAAAAAAAACAAGTGGCATTCACCCCTCTTTCTGGAAAAAAAACAATTCGCACTTCAGCTTTCAACAAATTCTCGGTGTTCTCTTAATAGTTTTTGTGTTATTTCTCTTAATATTTTCACGTGTTTGTGTTTTAATTGTTTACTCAAATCATTGATTGAGGTTTGAGGTTGGTTAGGTTTTCTTGGTTAGTGGGTTACCAGAATCCTTAATTGAATCCTTGATTGAATCATGTTATGGAATCTTGTTCCCGGAATCCTTTTCAACAAAGACTTTAGGTTGTTATCCGAAAAACTCGTGCAACGCCTTCCGGTTTTCTTCTGAGAAACGTTTTATAGTGAAGTATTCTGGTTCAATTTTTTATTTTTTTTAAAGTTCCAAAACACTTAAAATCTCATAAACAACTAAAGTGATCTAGTTTTTTTGGATGGATTTAAAGTAAATTTCTTTTATGGGACAAATCTGTTTTCGGTGTCTTCTATGAGGAATTAGATGGATATTGCGATTCATGACACTTATCTTCTGCAAAATTTGTTATAGTTTGATGTAATACAATAACTTTATGATATATAGTATTGGCTTGGGATCTGGGAGTGTGCTCCTTCTCGAAGTCTCAAGTTCGATTCTCTCATGTGTCAGTCAGTTTAGGTGGGCCAATTTAGCTTTGGTGGCTCCGCTGGTATTGGTTTGTAGTGTCCTGCATTTTTTCTTACTTCAGTTACTTTTTAGGTGTGTGGTTGGAGCTGTCGTGTTGGTTCAACCTGTGGTTTGATTCCAGTCGGCAGTGGTGGTTTTGTGTGTCCGGTTCTGTGCTGCCATCTTGTTGGATCCTTGTTTAGTTGGTTTTTAGTTAGATCTCCTTTAGGTCTTATGTGGGTTCCAATCAATCTTGCACGTACTCTTCTCTAGGGTCAAGGTCTATAAAGTTGACAATGTTGTTGTTATGAGGGGTTGGATCATGTTTTTGATTTGTTCTTTTCGTCTTAAGGCTGTTTTGGTAGCATTTTTGGTTGTTTCTTGGATCATGCTTGTGTTTTGTCTAGATGATGGAAGAGACTTTGAAATTGTCTCACTAATTTCACATTGCATCACACCAAGAAGGAAATAAGTGATATCCCATGCATATTTTGTCGACTACTCTCTAATTCCCCTTCATAGTCTAAGATGTGTGCATGATATTAAAACCACAATCACACTCTAAGAGGTCATTAAGTGCTCGTTTAGTAACATATTCTCACGTCCCTAGGCATATTGAACGTGATTTTTTATAAGCTAAAAATTGCTGCTTCTTGTAGACGTGCGGTGCATGAGAGATCCACTGCATGCAGTTCCAAACATGAATCCTAGAAAGGTCCCATAACTAACATGGTTAAAACAAAATCCAAGTGCTACCAGCTTGTCATGAAAGTGCAATGCTTGATCAATACGACCCTTGAGACAGAGACCCTTGATGAGTGTAGTTAAAGTTATGACATTTGGGTCATAACCTCTTTTTAAGAATGTTAGCAAATACAGAAAAAGAAAGAGGGTTTTGACCCAATTGAGAAAAACAATTAATCAAGATGCTCAAACTGACTAAGTTTGAAGCAATTCCATTTGTCGATGAAGTGAAATTGCAGTGTGGTAACATTTGATCTTAACAAGAGAACCTAAAATCTTACCAAATTGAAAGATGAATGGTGTAGGATTCTTCTGATGGAGCAATCGATTGAACGAGGAAACTAGATTGTGTCCATCATCTTGTGTCTTTATCAGAGGCAACGGTTAGCCTAACCTTATAAAAAAACTAGTTAAAAAATCCCTTTAGCAAGAATGTTTAGTTTTCTAAAAACGTTTAGTTTAATAAATGACTCTAATTAGTATTTTTTGTGGTGTACAATTAATTTATACATACATTAAATGATGTGTTGTCCAACTAATTAATGAATACAAAAATACATGACTTGTCATGAAGATTAACAAAATATACTAAGTACATGTTTGGTATAATGGTGGGAGCATAAATACCACTTCCCAATGCTAATCTACCGTGATTTTTGAGAAGCTTAAAATTGTAGCTTTTGTCAAAACGTGGGTACAGGTCTGATCCACCGCTGTAACAAATAGAGGCTAATTAAACTCATAAATCAATGATTAAATTCCTTTACAAAAAATCAATGACTTAAATACCATTTTTATCTCTTAACCTATTTTAAAAGTTCAATTTGGCTCTTTGACTTTAAAACCATCAATCCATAAAAAGAAAACTTTAATATTAATCAACTTGATTCTTTTTTCCCTTATCGATAAATGAAATAACAAGAGTCCTTGAAAACTCACACATATAAGTGTAGGTCGGAGTTTGAAACCTAATCATGACGTTCATTCTAACAATTTTGACTTTTTTATTAATTGAACTAGCACTTCTAGAAAATTAACATTTTAAGAGGAATGTTATTGAACAGCCATTTCTTGGAACAATTTGTTGGACAACCAAAATATAAAAATAAAAAAAATAAAAAAATTTAATTAAAGTTCATATTAGTCAATTTGTTTCAGTATTTTCTTTAGTTTACTACCATTGAAGTCATTGGAATCATCAATATTTATTTTTATTAAAAAAATCATAAATAATTTTTTTATTTAATTACGCCAATAATTGTTGATGTTGTGACTTGTGACGATTGATAATTTTATATACTTTAAAATAATTTTTAGAAGCTGGATCGAAAAAAATAGACCAACCGTGAGAAAAAGAGGATCGAAATAAATTGATATAAATGGGTTTTAATACAAACAAAAAGAAAAAGGTGAAATGAATCTAACATATATTTTTTGTTACAGAAAAGGTGACATGAAACTAACATTTACAATTAGAGACACGAGAACCAGTGGAAGTAGGAAATGAGATTCTATTTCTTTCATCATTTTCTAATGGGAGACTAGAGAATTAAAAGAAAATAAATAATAAATGGTGGTGTTAGTGGATAATCAAAATCAATGCTTCTTATTTGGCCCAAATTATTAAAAGGAGTTATCATCACCGTTCTTTATTTTTCTATTTTTTTTTATTATTATTATATAAGAAAAAGTTAAGATGAATCTAGTTCCATGACTTAATAAGATCGGAGCTACTTCAGAGACTCCCTGGATCCGTTTGGTTCGAGAGTTTTGGAGGGGAGGGGAGGGAAGGGGAGGGGAGATTTTTAATTTGAAGTATTTGGTTCAATTTTTAGAAGGGAAGGGAAGGGGAGGGGAGGGGAGCAAATCTCTTTAAAATTTTATTGCATTGCCATAATTATCCTTAAATTAATTTCAAATCTCAATATTAACCTTGTAATAACTTTTATTATTATTAGATTATATTATTTTTGTAATAATCTTATTATTATTATTAGGTTATCTTATTCTTGTAACAATTATTATTATTATTTTGTTATATTTTCCTTGTAACAATTTTTATTATTATATAATCTACCACTCTTATTTGTTAGATGTACAAACCGCTCTTACTACTACTTTGTTGTTGTCAACGACTGCTTGAGGCTTCCTCCAAAGTGAATTGTGAGTAATTTCATCATCTCATTGTCTATATCGTAGTATTATTAATTACATCGTTATTGATTCGCTACTTTATTATCCTTGTTTAAATTACGGGAAGGAAATGAAATAACGAGAGAACGTCATAAACACGAGTTGCCTCCAATTTCAGGAGAAGAGACTTGGAATTTATTAGAGGAGTGTGGATGTGACCCAAATTCATTGCCTAAGATATATCGTGTTGTCATGAAAGATGTAGACATACTTAGAATGATTCTTCAGTGTCCATCCAAAGCACGCAAAGCAGTCATAATGGAAACTGTCTTTGGTTCTTCTGATTAATCATACTATGATGGTGTTATGATGTTTATGAGTTTTTTTAGGGAGACTGTTTTGTTATGATGTTTATCATTATTTTTTTTAAGGAGAAATAGTTAACAGTAGTCATAGTCACTTTCATGTGTCTTATTTGTTCATATGCAACAAATTTCATTTATCTTACAATTGTTAATTAATAAGCACTATCCATGATTTTGAAAATTCTTATGTCATATATTTAAGAGCTATGCTACTTTTTACGAAAGTAATTGGAAAAGAATGCAAGGATTACAAAGAATTGCTCTTATACAAAAAATATTACAAAGAATTGCTCCGATAAAAAAAGCAAAAAAAAAAAACAATATGATACTTGGAGCAAAATACATGAGCCAGTTTAAGATAAAATAGCGGCTTAGATGTGTGCTTGTCTTTGTCAGTTTCTGAAATCGTAAAAACAAACAGTTTCTTTTATTTAATTAAGTTTAAGGATAAAACGGTAAAATACTGTTAAAATCCCTCCCCTCCCCTCCCCTTGTGAACCAAACACACTTTTAATTAAAAATATCTCCCCTCCACTCCCCTCCGTAAAAATCCCTCACCTCCCCTCCCCTCCCCTCCTAATTCTCGAACCAAACGGACCCAGAGGTCTACGCGTTGACAACGGGAGTTGAATTTATAGTCTTTTTTTATAAATTGAACTAAACTTCATCAACTCTTTTTATTATTATTTATTTATTTATGTATTGAAGCAATTATTATTAAAAAAATTGCTAGATAAAATGATAATAACTATTGAAAACTCACTAGAGAAGAGTCAAGATTTGAAAAATGTTACATGTTAAAGAGATAAAGAGGAAATTAAATATTAAATTTTATATTAAACAACTAATAAAGTCTTAAACTTTCAATACATACGCACATAAATAGTTACCGGAAAGGTTCTTATCTTATAAGTTCTTAACTGATGTACATAAATAGTTATTGATATAAATGGAATATAATTTGATGTGCATCAAGCTAATAAAAATCAACATTAACAATGACCATCTTAAGGTAATGACCATCTTAAGGTTTATCTTAAGATAAAATTGGAATTTTTTAATTTAATTTTTAATGAAAAATTTATTACATAAATAATCATTGATCTCGCAGGGAAATGGAGACAGTTAGTTCATCTAGTTGAATAGGGAAATGGACATGCATATGGTTCAATAAGGCCTACAAACCTCTATGAGCAAAATAGTATAAATAATAATTATTGATAATTAAATTTAAAAAAAAATCTTTTTTATATAATAAAATTTAGGGTAAGGGGATTGTGTTATGATTTAAAATAGAGAAAACTTTCAAGCTTAAAAGTGCTTACATTTATCTTCCTCTAAATACACTAGTAAAACTCCAACCCATAACTTTGAGATGCAAGACCTTTTCTTAACCATTGTGTCTTGTTGGCTTGGATTGGTTTTCCATCACCATCTTTCTAGGTCCCACTTGTGGAATTTTTACCACCAATAGCATTAATTACCTTATTTACCATAACGGCATTTGGTGTAATTTGCTTGAATTTGCTTTTGTCACATGAATAATAGAAGACAAAAAGAAGTTAGACCATAATGTGTTTAACAAATGGAGTCATAAGTTCAATTAAATGTCTTAGGGTAGGGTGGAAAAACACTAATAGTAGTTAAAGATTAAAATCAACATTGTATAGTAGAAAAGTTCAGTTTAATAGTTAAATTTCATTTTTCAACAAATTAGTCAATGATAATTAAGTAAGATTATACTTTAGAATGTACGTATAATAATCTTAACATACCCATAAAGTTTTGTTTAGATTGATGGAATGGAATGGAATTGATAAAAATTTCAGTTTGAATTTGTAAAAATTGAATGGAATAAAATGGATTATAATATAATGCATTTCATCGTATACCATCATCTCTTATTATTTTTCTTTCCTCCATGAAACATCTTAATTTTAAAATTACTATTTTATCTCTAATCTTTTTATTTGAACAAGTAGTGTGTCCTTTTCTCGACAGGCTTCATTTACGTTATTCTTCTCCACAGTTGTCATTATCCATCCCAAATATTAGACATTTTTATCAGAAGTTGAAGAGTTCAAAAGCAAAAAAACAGAAGAATGTAAATGTGAATATTCCATCTTTTGGACATGTGAATGTGTTGAAGTAACAATATATAGAGAGGGAAGTGATGGTATTGGTAGTAACATGTAACAAATTATGAAGTAAAAATGAACAAAAAGAGAAAAAAAATTGACTAAGTAAGAAAAAGAGGATCATGCAAAAATAGATATAAATGGATTTTTAAGAAACATCTAAAAAGAGAATACAAACAAAAAGAAAAAGGTGACATGAAACTAACCTTTACATGGTTTGGTTTTGTTGTGGTAAAGATCAATTAGAGAGACGAGTACTAGAGGGAAGTAGGAAGTGAGATTCTCTTTCTTTCATTAATGAGATAATAAAAATAAATAAATAATGAATGAATGGTGTTAACTATTAATGGATAATCAAAATCAATGCTACTTTATTTTTAAAAAATAAAAATAAAAAAAAATCAATGCTACATATTTGGCTTAAAAAAAGTTTAGATGAGTCAAGTTTCACAACTTAACAGAGATAGGTCTACATCGGAGACTCTCTAAAGAAGTTGAATTTTTAGTTATTTTTTATCAATTGAGTCGAACTTCGTAATTCTTTTTATTTTTGTTATTGATAACTCATGCATACAATTGAAGGAGATAGGATTCGAACATCAGCCGCAACATCTGATATAACGATTTTAACATTTTTATCAGTTGAGTTAGGACTCGTAAACGAAACAATTTTTATTAATATTATTATTATTCTTCTTTTTTTAGAGGAATTATTATTATACTCCATACTTATTAAAACGAAATAATTTGCCGGAAAAAAAAAAAAAAAACTAGTAATGAATAATTTGTTTTTTGAGAGGAGTAATGAATAATTTGTTAAAGATGTTTGACCGCTGCACTTCATCACACTAAACCGCCCAATCATTGTCTTCTGTCACATTTTCTTTGGGTTACATCTTCTTCCTACACATTTATTAATTTATGGGTCTTTCTAACCGGTGTCATCAGGACAATGGTTAAGGAAATCAAAAGTAGTATATTTACATTGAATTCAACAATGTTTTAACTTTTAAAAAGTTAAATTCTTCACTTTTCACCATAGTTTTAAAACTCGGCTCTGTCATTGACTCGGCGGGGGTACTGGGTCAATGGTCGAACCAGTGAGTCGTTGATCGAACCGCATAATTGAACCGGATTAAACCGGATAACTCGGTCTATATGAAAAATGTGTACTTGTATTAAACTGAGATGAATCAGATTAAATTAATCACTTAATCTCAAAAATAAAAATAAAAAATCATAAAACCTACCAATTGTCAAAATCAACAAAATTAATCACTTTATATGCACATTTTATACCTACACAAATGCATACCATATTTAAATGAATATTAAAAATATATAAGAAACAACAATTTTTTTTTGAATAAAGAGAGAAACAAAAATATTAAAAAAGTATGTATTTTACTTATAAATATGTTAAACTAGGAACGTTAACGGTTTATTATAATTTAAAATAGAGTTAAATTAAGTTTTTTTATGAGTTAAATTGACAACTACTTGAATCATGGGAGCAATGGCCAGGGTGTTGCTTTGTCTAGGGAACATTAAAAATATAATAAATAAAAAGTAACAGTTATCACAAAAAAGCATGTAGTGTAATGGTTAAGGTTTCTACCTTGGTTGTTACTGGTTGCGTGTTCAACTCCTGCCCATGCCAATTTTAATATTTTTTATTAAAATATCATAAGCGCGGTTCACTGACCCGGCCGGTTTTCGAAAACCGTCGGGTCATCGGGTTTTACCGAGTTTGACCGGTTCTTTCCGGTTCACACCGGTTTAATAGCATATCCGATCCAATACTTGGCTCGAGCCGATCAAGTGTCCGGTTCCCAGTTCAACCGGTTGAACCAGCCGGTCCGAGCCGGGTTTTAAAATTATGTTTTTCACCATTTCTCAATGCAATGTTTCCTTTTTATCATCTTAACCATTGCCCGTAAAGCACTATTTAGCATTTCCCTAAGTATATAGTCATATTAATTTTATAGAAAAATGCTAATTAATGTCTTTAAAGCACTAGTTAAGAAAACTAATATAGAAATATGGTTAAGAAAACTAATATATAAAATAAACTTTAGAGTGAGGGGATTGTGTTAGGTTTAAGGTAGAGAAAATTTTCAAAATTTAAAAAACACTGATAAAAGTGTTTACATTTATCTTCTTCAAAATACACCAGTAAAATTCCAATCCATTTTTGGGATCCAAAACCTTATCTTAATTATCCATCTTGCTTGGCTTGATTTTTCATAACAGCATTTCCTTATTTACCACTAGTTAAGCAAATTCAATACACTTGTGGAATTTTACCGCATTGATTCCTTATTTACCATAACAGCATTTCCTGATTTGCTTGAATTACTTTTTTTTTTTTTTTGAAGGAATTTGCTTGAATTACTTGTTGCCACATCAAGAATAGAAGACAAAAAGAAGTTAGACCATACTGTGTTTAACAAAATATTCATTTTAAATGAGCTTGTCTTTTACTCCTATTTTATACTATAAGAATTTTTTTAAAAAGGTGGTGAGAGGAATTTTCAAATCAAATATGAGATCATTTTTTAGGGGAATCAAATAGAAGACCGTTGATAATATAATTTTTTTGGTTGATACGTATGCAATATATTTTTATATCATTTTTGGTTGATACGTATGCAATATATATATATATATATATATATATTATTATATCATTGACTCAAATTGTATCACTCTTTCGGGGAAAAAATGCATTTTAAACTAAAAATAACAATAGTTATTAAACAACTTTTATTTTTTTTCTTTTTAATTTGTAACTTTTGAATCTCAAAATAACTCAAGTCAAATGGAGGCAAAAGTTCAATTAAATGTCTTAAGGTAGGGTCGACAAAAGACTAATAGTAAGAGATTAAAATCAAAATTGCATAGTAGGAGTGTTACATTAGTTAGGCATTTGAGCAGTTATGTTTGGTGAGCTTCGACATCACCTTAATCAGTTTATTCATATGGCTGGCTTACCCAGATCTACACATATCCACCTAAAGGTAATTTGGTTTGCTTTTGTTTGGGTGATGTGGAAGGAAATGAACAACAACGTATTTAATAATGCGGTTTGTAATCCTTCTTCTTTCTTAGAAAAAGTTAAGTTAAATTCTTTCCTTTGGTTTAAATCAAAACAGGCAGCTTTTAGTTACATTTATCATGATTGGTAGAAACATCATCTCTTATGTATGGGCGTCCACTAGTTTCCAGTTTTGTTGTTGGTGCTTCTGATGTTGTGGCACCTTCCTTTGTAAATACTTTTGGTCGCATCATCTTTTTGCACATCTTGTGCGGGGTGATTCATCTTTTGCACCTTCCTTTGTAAAATTGAATGGAATAAAATGGATGATAGTAGAATGGATTCCATCACATGCCACCATCTTTTTTTATTCCGACCTTGCCAAAAAAAATTCCAAAACTGACCCCTATGAGATTTATTTCTCAAAATGACCCACTTTCTATTTTTTTTTCATTTTTTCTTTTGTCGTTTTCCTCATTCCCGCCATTTGAAACGGCGGGGATGAGCCCACTCTCTGACGCATGTCTGCGCGTGACAGGTTCTGCAGGTTTGACTTACTTTTTTTTCATTCCCGTCGTTTGAAATGGCGGGATTGGATATTTGATTTTTTTTCATTTTTTTGTTTTTGTTTTTTGGGCAACTTATGTATATTAAAAACACAGATAATAATAAATAAAAACATATTTTGTCAAAAAAAAAAAAATAATAAATAAAAACATATTAATGAAAATGATGATAAATATTAGGAAATAAATCTGATAGAATTAGTGAAAAGTATTATTGTAAATTTTGCAGCGTGCGAGGCAAGCAATCGGGTCATAAATATTACAAGAGCCCAATAAACTAAATAAATAAATAAACCTAGGATTCACAGAAAACAAAATCCAAGGCAGATTTGTGTCGTGCAAAAAACAGAACAGAACATAGACGCTGCCGATCCAAGAATTGAAGGAAGACAATTTAACAGGTCAGAAACGTTTGGATAAAATTATTATAACATGTGTTTATGATGCTAACTAGAGGCTTTAGAATTTATTATATCATGTTTGAATTATTTAAATAAGAATTGATTTTGCTTGATTCAATTTGAAGCTAGAATTTGTAGATTTTGGCTACTGCACTTGATTTTGGTCTTAAATTTATTGTCAAATCCACTTTTACATCTAAACATAAATCAATATAAATTCAACTCACTTTCATTGAAAATCGATTATGTTCACTGCACAACCAAACATAAGCAAAATGATTTTAAGAAGTATTTTTCTAACTTTGTTAGGTCAGTCGAAGTGTTACTGAAGATAAAGATAAAGAAACGAAGGAATGACGAAGAAGAAAAGACAAAAGAAAAGTGATAGAATTAGTGAACTGCCTGACCATGTCCTTCTGCATATAATTGAATTTATGAATATAAGACAATCTGTTCGGACTTGTGTTTTGTCTAAACGATGGAAGAACGTTTGGAAAAGTCTCACTAATCTCAAGTTGCATCACACCAAGAAGGCAAGGGCTGATATCTTCAACAAGTTTGTATCCCAAATCTTGTCTGGTCGTGACGGCTCTCTTCCCCTTCATAGCCTAGAATATGTGCATGATGATGCCGTATATTATTGCCCTAAAACCACACTCTTAGATATCATGGAATTAGCTGCGTCACATAATGTGCAACAAGTCACAATCAAGGTTGAGCGATGGAACATAAAGGATCTCGAACTTCCCACTTCCATTTTTAATTCTCAATCTATGACATTTCTTAAGCTTGACTTTCGGTATACATGTCCATATGGCCTTGGTAAGATGTTTCCAAAATCTTTGAACTTGCCGGCATTGAAAACCTTGCATCTTACTGATCTCATCTTCACTACAAGTGACAATGACAATGGCTGTATTGAGCCCTTTTCAACATGCAACATGTTGAGTAATTTGTTCATTGTCGGTTGGTTTTTACAGGATGATGCCCCCAAACCCTCTCCATATCCAATTCCAAGGTTTCTAGTCTGACCATAGATAATATCCACATGAATAAAGAAGCCGACAATTACAAAGTTGTGTTTTGTACTCCGAAACTTACTTGTCTCACCATCAAGGTTCATCGTCCTACGACTTTCCCAGCCCCCTCTGCATGCAATTTACCTTTCATTGAAGAAGTAAATATTATTTACTCTTTTCGTTGTATATCAAATGAACGTTTAATCGTCATGACTTGGTTGCAATTACTAGCTAATGTAAAGATGATGACTCTCGATTTCGAAACCTTTAAGATGATGCTTATGGTAAGTTACTTTAATATCATTTCTCCTCTTTATATTTTTTATGTTGCTCATGATAGGTATTCATTTGAATGAATCCAATTCACTCTAATTATGCAGGTTCTAAGAAATAATGATTCAATGAGAAATCAACTTCCTTGCTTTGTTAGATTGAAGTCATTGAAACTGGATGTTGGTCATGTAACGATATATAAAGAGAAGATAATAGAAATGGTAGCATAACTACTTCCTTGTTACAATTCACATTGTTAGGAAGGCATGCATAGTAACTTTTAGGTATTGATTTTTACACAATTAATACTCACTTTTGTCTCTAATTTCCATTCACCAAAAATTATTTACTTTTTATTAATTTTTAATATTTTACTGGTGCAAGGTTTAAAGAAGCAGATATGATGGATAAAGCAATTAATAGATCTTGAGGACGATGGTGGTGGCAGTAATGTCGACTACAACTAGCTATCTCTTTGTACAACAATATTTATTTGTCTACCTTATATTATATCTAGTCTTTTTTCAAACTATATTATTATGGAATAGTATTTGGTGAAAGGCCAAAACGGCATTTTGGAAATTGCATATAATGAATATTCAACCAAATGTGAAATCAGCAAGACAGTTACATCAATTTCGGTTAAGTCAACTTATGGTAAACTTGAAGGTCTTTTGTTGAGAGAAGATTTGTGGAGTATGGAGGAAAAAGGTGTTTTTAGCAAATTGTGGAAGAGTCCGGCACCTTCGATGGTTGTTGCGTTTTCTTGGAAGCTTATACATAACCGAATTCCAACTAGGGTGAATCTTTTGATGAGAAACGTCCTTCCACCTGAGGCCCCTACGTGTTGCGCTTTATGTGAAAGGGTGGACGAATCATCAATTCATCTATTTCTCCATTGTGAGGTTGCTGGTAGAGTATGGCAGGGTGTTATGGGGTGGTGGGAGAGGATGATGTTAATTCCCCCTAACTTCTTCATCCTTTGGGAGTGTTGGTGCGGAGGGGAGAGGAATAAGAGAACTCGTAACGGATTAAGGCTTATTTGGCATACTACGATTTGGGTGTTATGGAAAGCTAGGAATAATCGAGTATTTAATAATCAAATTACATAGGTGGGCGAGATTGTGGATGAGATAAAGGTGTTATCGTGGCGTTGGTCTTTGGATCGTATCCATATATCGCCGTGTTTGTACTATGAATGGTGTTGGAATCCAAAGGAATTTTTATTGCGACTGGTTTAAGGTGGCCTGCTGATTTTAATTGTGTTGGAGAGGGGTGGTCAGTTTGGTCCCTGGTGTTTTCTGCAGGTTTAAGACTATTTTAATAAAAAAAGTCTTTAAGATTTTAAAAGACTGTGTAAGATTGTATTGATTCTGTGAGATTTTAAAAGACTTTTTATGTAAAAGACTTTATACACTCAAGATTTTAAAGGATTTATCACACAGACTTTTAAGGATTTCAAAGGATTTCATGTGATTTTAAAATTTCAAAATATTCAATAAATTTTAAGGAAAAAAGAGCAAACTTACAAGCGTGAATGATAAAAATAATGAACAAATAAATTCTAGCGTTTGAATAAAGAAAAATAAAACCAATAAAAAATTCTTTTACTATTGATTTTCAAATTTTAAGAATTTTATGGAATTTATAAGATTTTAAGGGACTAAAAAACACTCTAACACATTTTTCTCAATACACATTTTTTATCTGTTAAAAATGTTATTCCCATAAAATTCAATTGTACATATTTAAAATTATGCCAGCACTTACAAATCTTTCAAAAAAAAATATTGTGTCAGCCATTACAAATCGGTCGAGTTACACGAGTTTACCGAGTGTTAACTCAGTCAAACTCGTTAAACCTTCCAATTTTACCAGAAACCGATTTTACCTGATTTTTGTACCTAAAATGTAAACTCAATAATCTCGGAGATTTAACACTCGATTTGCGGAACATTGATTATTCTCAATACAATTTTTTATTTTTTTTATGAGATAGAGAGATGGAGAGAGGGGGATGAGAGATGAGAGAGAGAGAGAGAGAGAGAGAGAGAGAATGGAAAGATAGAGAAACGAAGAGAGAATAGGGGGAGAGAGAGAGAGAGAGAGAGAGAGAGAGAGAGATGAGAAGAAAAAGATAGTAACTTTTAAAATAAAGAAATCTCATCTTTTCATGAAAGACTTTTTCTTGTTAAAATTACACTGCAAAATCCCACAAAATCCATCAAAATCCAATTTATTAAACAATCCTTCGAAATTTGAATGATTTTGAATACCACAAGATTTTTTTTAAATGATGAAAAGTCTTGATTGAATACCTCAAGACTTTTTTAAAATGACAAAGAGTCTTGATTGAATACCACAAGACTTTTTTTAAATTGCAAAAAGTCTTGATTGAATACCACAAGACTTTTTCATAATTAAAAAGTCTTTTAAAATCCCATATAATCCTAATCCAATACATCCCCTGTAAGTTTAGAAAAAAAGCAATTGCAGTTACATCATTAAGAATTTAAGATCTCATTTGCATAATGTTTGTGGCACAAGTGTGTCAAGACTCAACAATCAATAATATATATGCTATAAATGTTTTGAACAGCTAAAAAAGTGAAATTGGTAATGAGGGATAAGTTACTCATCATTCATCATTAGTTTAATCAATCAAAACATTGTGCTCAATATGTTAAATAAGTTAAAAAAAAATTATGGTCAATAAGCTCAGCAAATATGAAATTCAAACTCACAATATGTCCAATATGAGTTGAGTTGAGTTGAGGCTAGTGTAAACATCTTCTAATATCACCAACAGTCAAGCACACTGTCCTTTGTCTTTCAGTAAGCACATCATACCTGTTCACACATTCAAATGAGTCAGTGAATTTATTACACAACCTCAACTCAGAAGCATTTGCCAAACTAAAAAACAAGACCAACTCAAAGAAAATCTCTGCTAAAAACATGAAAAAACCTCGGCAGCAGCACACCAGGGAGCAAAATAAATCAAATGTAAATTTTTACTAAACATTTTAAGAGGCTATTGATCCCTAAACCTCAAATACCTAAGACTACCAAAACAGGCCACAAAAACAGCACACGCCCAAATCCAAAAAATCCACCTCAAGCGACTAACAACCGATAACAGATACTAAAAATCTGTACACAGAAAAAAAATGATTGCGAAGTTTTGGAATCCAAAAAACTCGACAATAGATTTCTGAAAGGGTAAACTTTCATCGATGTTAGTTTCATTTTGTTTAATTAGCAAGCAAGAGGGAATTAAAATTCTTGTGAGCATCATCTTCTATCTTATAATTTTCATTAAATCAGAAATGACATGAGCAAATAAAAACATACCTAGCTATTCACCTCCTTTATTGGAGGAAGAAGCTTCAGCCGCACTAGCAGTAGCAGCGGCGGCTCTCAGTTTGGCTCTCTCTTCGTTAGCAACATCAACTGCATTAGAAAGTCTGCAATACATTTCTTTCATGTCTCCGGATGTCGTACCTAGAGCATCCCATCCATGAAGTCTTGCTTCAAAGCAATTTCTTGCTCCACGGTCCCTCCAAACTAACTTTTCATCTTCACTCATAGCTTCCCACAAATCTAAAGAAACTTCAAACCTCATTCTATTCTTCTTCAACTCATCCAACCTAAAATAGAGAGAGAAGAAATAAAAATAAAAATCTATAAATCACAAAAATAAACAAAATTGTATAAATACGCACCAAAACAGTTCAAAAGCTACTTCATCACCAGCTTCCCTCTCTTCTTGCTGCCATGACTTTTTTGGCTTTTCATGATTTTCTTTGCAAGACAAGCACCATCCATCATTATAATTGCACAAGCAGGTCATCTCATGTCTTTCCCTTTCATAAGCTGAAACAAAATAAGATTAACAAAATTATAACTCATAACAACCAACCATCCCAGATTCTCAGAAGAAGAAGAAGAAGAAGATTGAAGTAGAAGTAGTTTGAATATTTGAAAAAAGACAAAAAAAAAAGGTAAAAGTCTATCAAGTTTGGAAAGATGTAATGTAACATGTAGCATGGTTGAAATGAACATGATGAACATGAACATGATCATGAAATCTAAACACATTCCAACAAAAAAAACATCAACAATGAAATGTAAGAATTGATTGAAGATGAAAATAATAAATAGGTAACAACCATCCCAAATATTAGACATTTTTCTTAGAAGTTGAAGAGTTCAAAAGCAAAAAACAGAAGAGTGTGAATGTGAATATGCATATGAATGTGTGTGTGTTGAAGTAACAATATAGAGAGGGAAGTAACAGTAAGAAAAAGAGGATCAAGCAAAAATAGATATAAATGGATTTTTAAGAAACATGGTGACATGAAACTAACCTTTACATGGCTTGGTTTTGTTGTGGTAAAGATCAATTAGAGACACGAAAACTAGAGAGAAGTAGGAAGCGAGATTCTCTTTCTTTCATTTTCTAATGGTATTAGAGAAACAAAAGTAAATAAATAATGAATGAATGCTACTTTATTAAAAAGAAATAGCCAATGCTACTTATTTGGCCTAAAGAAGTTTAGATGAATCGGATTTCGCAACTTAATAGAATTAGAGTTACTTCTGAGACTCTCTAAAGATGTATTTTCGTTGGCAATAGTAGTTGAATTTTTAGTTATTTTTTATCAATTGATTCAAACTTCGTTAGCTCTTTTTATTATTGTTATTATAGATAAGATCACAGTAGTTATTGATAAGTTAGGATTTTGTAAAAATTGAATGGAATAAAATGGATTATATAGTAGAATGCATTCCATCATATACTATCATCTCTTATTATTTTTCATTCCCTCAAATGAAACATCTTAATTTTGTAATTACTATTTTATCCCTGATCTTTTATTTGAAAAAGTAGTGTGTTCTTTTCTCGACAGGCCTCACCTACGTTATTCTCCACAGTTGTCATTATCATCTTGCTTATTCTATTTCTGTTTTGTTCAGCATGTTTCTTTTGTGTTCCACTCTTCTTGTATTGCAAAATTTGTAACTGTTTTTGTTCCCTACATTTGAGATTCTTATTAACTTGGTTGAATGATGATGATTGATACAGTTGGGTAGTGTGCTTTGTATTTTTTTTTTGTGAAGGAAGGTAGTGTGCTTTGTATGAAATGCTTTCTTTTAGGAGGCATAATATTAAATGTTATGGTTATGTCTGGTCTTGCAATAAAATTAGTGTGCTTCTGAATTTTTTTAACTGATATAGAATTCATTTGATATGTTTTGTTAATTTTTGACATAATATTGTTATTAAAATAATGATAAAAATAAAATAAAATGATAAATAATATTTGTAAAATCATTTAGGAACAATTTTCTTTCTCAAATTAGAGAATGTTTGACTTTGATTCTAATGATCAAGCACATATCAATGAGAATTGATGTACATTATTATATATTATTGTACCTAGTCAATAGCCTTTTATTCTATTTCCTTTTATACTGTTACACAGTTATGTCTAGGCATAATGTAAAGAGTACATTTGTGTATATATACTCAATACAATGAATGAATAACATTTATCATTCCCAAAACATTCTTTCTTGGTATCAGAGCTTTAAGCTTGAAAGCTCTCGATCCTCTTAGTCATGTCATCCGCTGCACAAACAATCCAAAAGAATGATCTGCCCTCAACCATCTCTGTTAAGCTGGACAGAGAAAATTTTCCCTTATGGAAATCGCTGGTCTTACCTTTGATAAAAGGAAGCAAGCTTGATGGGTATTTGTTAGGGACAAAACAACGTCCTGAACAATATATCACATCAACTGACCCAAATAGCAAGAAGATCAATCCAGAATTTGAGGATTGGCTTGCTCATGACCAACAAGTCCTAGGTTGGTTACGAAACTCGATGACAGCAGGAATTGCAACACAACTCCTGCACTGTGAGACATCCAAGGAACTTTGGGATGAGGCTCAAGGTCTTGCCCCGGTGCTCATACAAGATCTCGAGTTATCTATCTTAAGTCAGAATTTCACAGTTCTAAAAAAGGAGAGATGAAAATGGAGGAATATTTGATTAAAATGAAAGGGCTTGCAGATAAGCTCAAGCTAGCAGGATCTGCAATTTCAAATTTTGATCTTGTAATCCAAACTCTGAATGGATTAGACATGGATTACAATCCCATTGTGGTCAAGCTATCAGATCAAATTGATATAAGCTGGATCGAATTGCAAGCTCAATTATTGGCTTTTGAAAGTAGACTGGATCAACTCAACAATCTCAACCTGAATGCCACTGCTAATGTTGCTAACAAGACTGAATTTAGAGGAAACAGGTTCAACTCTCGGGGCAATTGGAGAGGATCAAACTTCAAAGGTATGAGAGGTGGCAGAGGCAAAGGTAGAGTCAATAATTCAAAACCAGTTTGTCAGGTATGCACCAGAACTGGTCACACAGCCATAAGTTGCTTTTATCGCTTTGACAAGTCCTACTCAGGCACAAATTACTCAAACTCTGAAAATGAGAAGCAAGGCACACACAATGCATTTGTAGCATCACCCTACAGTAGCCAAGATTATGAGTGGTATTTTGACAGTGGAGCCAGCAATCATGTTACACACCAAACTGATAGATTTCAAGATCTTGTTGAACACACTGGTAAGAATTCATTGATGGTTGGAAATGGGGAAAAACTCAAAGTAGTTGCCTCAGGTTCCTCCAAAATTAACACTGTCAATCTGCATGATGTTTTATATGTACCACAAATCACCAAAAACTTGTTAAGTGTGTCAAAGCTAACCTCTGATAATAATGCTATTGTTGAATTTGATCATGATTGTTGCTCTGTGAAGGACAAAGTGACAGGGAAGGTTCTTCTAAAAGGGATACGTAAAGATGGATTATATCAACTTTATGATGCTACTCAAACCAATAAAGACGCATGTGCATACTTGTCAGTGAAAGAAAATTGGCACAGGAAGCTTGGTCATCCTAACAATAAAGCTCTAGACAGAGTGTTAAAAATTTGTAATATAAAGACTTCACCAAGTGATCAACTTGAGTTTTGTGAAGCTTGTCAGTTAGGAAAGTCTCATTTGTTGCCTTTTAAACCATCTTCCTCTCATGCTCAGGAATTTCTAGAACTAGTTCACACTGATGTATGGGGCCCTGCACCAATTAATTCAATTTCTGCTTTTAAGTATTATGTGCACTTTGTTGATGATTTTAGTAGGTTCACTTGGATTTATCCTCTCAAACAAAAATCTGAAACCATTCAAGCATTTATGCAATTCAAAAATCTAGTTGAGAATCAATTTAACAAAAGAATAAAAATTATACAGTGTGATGGTGGAGGTGAATTCAAACCTGTTCAAAAGGTTGCATTAGATACAGGAATTCAATTTAGGATGTCATGTCCTTACACTTCTCAACAGAATGGTAGAGCAGAAAGAAAGCATAGGCATATTGTTGAACTTGGTCTAACTCTGTTAGCTCAAGCAAAAATGCCATTGTCCTATTGGTGGGAAGCATTCTCCACCGCAGTATACCATCACCAGTCATTAACAATGAGAGTCCCTACTTCTTGGTTCACAAGAAAGAACCAGACTACAATGTCCTTAAACCATTTGGATGTGCCTGCTACCCTTGTCTCAAACCTTACAACAAACACAAGCTCCAGTTTCACACAACTAGATGTGTTTTTTTGGGATACAGCAATGCACATAAAGGGTACAAATGTGTCAACTCACATGGCAGAATTTTCATCTCAAGACACGTAGTCTTCAATGAGAACCATTATCCTTTTCATGATGGATTCCTTGACACAAGAAATCCTTTGAAAACAATGCCTCTAACTGAAAATGTTGTTGCATCTTTACCTCTTTGTCCTGCAGGAAACACGTATAACAATACAAATGATGTAGAAGAACTAAGTTCAGATGAAGAGAACTTAGATTCACAAGAAAACTCCAACACTGATCAGACAGCAACAATTGAAAGATCCATTGATGCAAATGAAGATTCTACAAGAAGTTCCTTGATTAATGACTGACATCTATTAGTTAAGAAGTTCCTTGATTAATGACTGACATCTATTAGTTAAGAAGTTTGAATCATATAAAAGGCTATCAAGTTTACTTTCAAGGTCTTTATATAAGGGATGAGTTTTGTAGACAATTACCTCTTCTTCATCATCTGTTTGAGCCATCAAACTTAAGTTGGCTTCCTCATCTTCTTGTGATTCTGTTTCTTCCATGTCATACCAGGTGATCATAGCTTTCTTCTTGAAAGGTGGTTTTCTTTGCACCTTTTTAATGTCAGGACATTCACTTTTGTAGTGTCCAGTTTTGTTGCAGCCAAAACAAGTGACCTGACTTTTGTCAGTTTCAGTTCTGTTGTTGTTGCTTGTGTTGGGAAATTTCTTCCTGATTTGATTTCTTCTCATCATCATTCTTTGTATCCTTTTTGAGATTAGTGCTAGTTCATCTTCAGCTTCTTCTTCATGAACTTCTTCTATTTCTTGTGTTTCTTGCAAATCATCTTCAGTTACTGATGAGGTTTGCTGAGAGGCTTTCAAGGCAAGTGACTTTACCTTCTTTACTGGTTTGTCTCCTTGAAGTACAACTTCATGAGCTCTCAGTGAACCAATGAGATCTTCCAGGTTCATAGATTTCAAATCTTTGGCCTGAGTGATTGCAGTGACCATAGGTCTCCACATACTTGGAAGACATCTCAATATTTTTCTGATTCTCTCATGAGTGGAATATGCTTTTCCAAGAGATCTCATTTCATTTACTATTGTAGTAAATCTGGCATACATCTCATCAATGGTTTCATTTTCACTCATTTCAAAGACTTCAAACTTTCTGACTCCAATGTCAATTCTGGTTTCTTTGACATGAGATGTACCTTCATGATGTACTTTCAAGGTATCCCATACCTCTTTAGCATTTTTGCATTCATCAACTCTTTCACTTTCTTCCATGGTTAGTGCACATGATAGAAAGAGTCTAGCTTTAGAGTTTAGCAATACCTGAGCCTTTTCATCTGTTGACCATGCACTCTTAACTTTGATGATCCCTTCTTTGGTTAGTGGAACAAAGTCTCCATCTGTGATTACTGTCCACATGTCATTGTCCTGAGATCTGAGAAAGAGTTCCATCTTGCCTTTCCAGAAGTAGTAGTTTGAGCCATCAAAAAGTGGTGGTCTGTTTGATGATCCTCCTTCAGCTATGTATTTGACTTTAGACATACTTCCTGAATCTTTTTTCTAACACTTGTTTAAGTGTTCAAACCCTTAGAGCCGTGCTCTGATACCAATTGAAGTAGATAAAATAGTCACAAGGAAGGGGGGTTTGAATTGTGACCCTTTAAAAATTAATCCTGCCACTTAAAAGTTATTCTCAAGTTGATAACTTGGAATGGTTAAGTTAACAGACAAACTTCAGAACGTTCTGAAGTATTAGTATAAACACAATTTGAATAATTAAATGTGTTTGTGTGTGTTGTGTTTACTGTAAGTAAATAGTAAAGAGAAGAAGAACACACATAAATTTATAGTGGTTCACCCAATGTGGGTTAGTCCACTCCTCACAATCTTGTGAGATTTTCCACTATGATGCTTGAGATAACTTCTCAAATCCTGCACCTTACAACCTTGTTCACCTGAACAATTACAACAACTGTATTCTCTTAGCCTCAGCAGGCTTACACCTTTCTTGCTAAGTTACCCACTTAGACTTTATACCTTTCTGCTCAAACTAACACTTTAGTACCCCTAAAGCTAGATGAGACTTTTCTTTACAATTTGTATGGAGGTTTGAATGATATAGATCAGACAAGAGAAGAATGGAGGTTGAAATTTATCTTTGAAAAGATAAGAGAGATATTGATTTACACTTTTGAAGACTTCTTGGAATCTTTGTGATGATCAATATTTTTGCTAAAGCTTCAAACACTCTTATGTTGTTTTCTTGTATGCTTTGCAAAGGTGTGTGTTATGCTGAGGTCTTGATCTCTATTTATAGAGTTCTTGAGCCTTTATAGCCGTTGGAGAGTGACCACTGGTCTTATGCCACGTGTCCTGGGACCCACCAACTTTCACTTGAAATTCTGGGCAAACTGAAATACTTCAGAATGTTGTTGTGTTCTTGAGAATACTTCAGAATGTTGTTGTGTTCTTCATGATCTTCATCTGGGTTCTTGTTGATGAACGGTCAGATGTGCATCTGGGCTTTTGCAGATGAATGTCACATGAATTTCTGGGTTGTACTTGAAGATTGTTCTTGGACGTACTTCAGAATGTTCATGGATCAGATCTTCTTTGAAATCTGTCTTGGAACTAGTGCAGAATCTCATAAAGTGGAGCTATCACTTCACTACCATGCTTTAGGGGATTTGGTTTGCTTTGTACAGTACCAACTCCCTTATGTGTCGAGATCTTGTTGAATCAGATCTGATCTTGCTTTTGACTTTGCCTTTTGCTTTCCAACCACTGTACTGTTCACGTCAGAAAAAGCATGGAGCAGGATCGAACATTCTGAACTCAGGGGACTTCAGAATGTTTCTTTTGTTTCACTTAGGATGATTTGTAAGACTTGTAATTAATGTAATCAAATCCTAATAGTGAAACATTTATGAAGTGCAGCATGGAAAACATCTAGGATGATATTCTTAATGGAATATTCCTAATGTTTTGTACTTCAATTGTTCATAGTCTTAAATGAACATTGAAGATGCCCTTTTTGACTTTAATCAAATAAATGTTTTTATTCCTTGATTGATCTCAGTCATGTACTTTTCTGGGCTTTCATTTAAGTCACGTGAACCTTGCATGTTCTTCATTTAGTTCATGAATTTCTGGGCTTGGTTCTTGATGTTCATCATGAACAACCTTCTGAACTCTGTCCAACCTTCTGAACTCTTTTTAACTTTCTGAACTCTAACTGAGTTCTTAAGTCTTTATGTCCTTTGATTCTTTGTATCTTGGTATGAATTTACACTTGTTCCTGTCTTAGTTAACCACTCAAGAGCACAAGTTAAATACCAACAAATTAATCAAAGTCCATTAATTCCTTAATCATCAAGGTTTGTTATCTTTAAAATAAATTAGGGATTTTGCCTCAACAATCTCCCCCTTTTTGATGATGACAAACCTATGATTTAGGATTATGGATTTTGATTATATATATGAGAAGTTTCAGAGCTAAAAATATATTTTTATGCTCCCCCTCATTTTTATAATTCATGCAGTGAGTTTTTAAAAGCTTTATAAAGCTCCCCCTCACTTTTATAATTCAAGGCATAAATAAAACATGCACATTTGAACCAAATTCATTTTCATTCATTGATTGTTAAAACATTCAGTACAAGTACATGACTTATATGGTTCAAAAACAAAAAAGGAATTATAAATGCATATGTGATCAAGCAAAAAAATGGAATGAAGTTTTAAGAACTTCTCCAACAAGATTTGATCACTGACCTACTTAGGGCCTAAACCTAGAAACTTAAAGACATAATTATCCTAAAGCTTCTCCCCTTTTTGTCATCTGCAAAAAGATAAGGAGGTACAAGACACAGAGAACTAAGGGTGGAATCCCCAGAGTCAGAGGAGGGCTCAGAGTCAAATACACTAGGATCTTCAAAAATAGGAGGATCAAGAGCCAGACCAGGAGCATGAACATCAATGGTCCACTTAGCTAGCACGCAGGCAATCTTATGAGTTTTGGTGGAGACCCTAAGTGCCCTGGCAGCCATTTTCTCAGCTTTGGATATTTTGGTGGAGGGAGCAGGAGCAGATGTTTCAACCTTGTCCTTAGAAGGACCATCTTTGGTAACAAACGTATCCAGAGATTCAAAAAGGTCAGGAATGTTAGGCAGCTTGCTATGTTAGGCAGCTTGCTAGTGGTTTTGTTTGTGATTGGAGAAGGCAATACACTTGGAGTGAGCAGAGGAGAAACAAAGAATTTTCCAACTTCTGATTCCATGGTAGAAGTGGAGAAATTCAGATTTTGATTTTGAGGGGTTTGTTGAGCCATGAGGTGAACTTCATCAGAGGGAAGTGATCCTGATGCTTGAGGAATAGGATCAACTGACATCTCATTCTCTTGAGGCAAGCTAGGTTCAGCAGATGCATTTGTCTGAACATTCTGAACTGTGATTGCAGGATTTTCTTGAAGTTCCTGAATCATTTCGTGAGCTTCCTGAAGCACTTCCTCATTGTTTTCAGGCTGTGCATCTTGGTACACATTCACATCTGAGCTTGGATCTTCCACATTTAGATTAAAGCCAGTTTGATTTTCAGCTTGCTCAAACTCTTGAGGCTCCATTTCATCATGTCCATCACTCATTCTTTGAGAGACAAGAATTTCAGCCACATCTTGCATGTCTTGATCATTTTCCTGAGATCCTTCTTCCACAGCATAAGCAACTTCTTGAGCAGTTTGCTCAGTATTTTCTTCAACTTCATTAACTTTCTGAAGTTGGTCAGCAGGTGGAACATCAACATTCTGAACATCAGCAACACCAGTTGAGTCAACTTTCTGAAGGTCCTTTTCAGAGATTTCATCAACTTTGGATGCATCTAGAGTTGACTCTTCTTCCTCTTCATGAGAGACAACTTCTTCTTGCATCTTCTCTTGATCAGCAACTTCATCTTCCTTCTCAGAAACTTCAACATTCTGAACTTCTGCATCTTCTTGAAGGATTTCTTTTGCACGTTCAGCAATATCTTGGAAGAGATTAACAGCAGTGGGTTCATCCTCCTTTGGTGGGGAATCAGCTATCTCTTCATCAGATGCCTCTTTGTCAGGAGAGTTTTCTTCTTCTTGTCTCTGAATGCTTGAAAGATTTCTGACTTTTTCAAGCTTCCTCTTCTTACTTGGCTTCTTAACATTCTGAGCTGAGTGTCTTTTGACAGAGCTGGTTGTCTGTGAAGACACTGGAGTAGGCATGTTGGAGGTGGTTATGTGAAGTTGAGCTAGGGTCTTTGATGTGAATCTCATGAAGGAGTAATCACCATCTTCTCCTTCAAGATCAACCTTAGCAGCTCTAAGTATGGAGGTGATATGCATACCATAAGCAAGGGCAGCATTTGATTGTTTGGGGTTCGTACATGAATCAATCATGTGCTGTAGAATGATGTAGCAGAGATTCAACCTTTTCTTCTTGATCATGTGGTACATGATACATAGGTCTGTATCAGTGACTGCTTCAAAAGTACCACTTCTAGGAAGCAGAGTGTGCCTAATCATGTTGTGCAGGATTTTAGGAACATCTTTCAGATTTGTGGAGTTGAAAGGGAGATCAGGTTTGGTGTACTCAACTATGAGTTTGTTGCGATTGACCTTCATCTCATGAAACCAGGAAGGAAAGAAAAGTTCATTACCTTCATTAGGAATTCTTAAAGCTTTTGAAAGAAAATCCTTGGTGATTTTGATTTCAACGCCTTTGACAGTGGAGATGAGGATCTTTTCCTTCTTCTTTTCCTTGATTTTCATTGTGCTGTAGAACTCTCTTACCAGATTCTCAAAGGTGAGATCTTGAAGGGACACAAAGTTGGACCAATCCTGAGAATCAGTGTATTCTCGTAGGTTCCAGTTCTTCTTCTTAAGATCTGCAAAGTCAAAGTATTTTGCTTTGCTTACTGGTCTTTGAGATTGCTTAGCTTCCATTTCTGCTTTCCTCAAAGATGCAATCAATTTGACATCTTTCCCTTTTCCATGTTTCTTGGGAGGAGAAGCTTCTTTTTCTTCTTCTTCTGATGAGGACGAGTTCTTCTCAGAGGATTCAGATGGAGAAGGAGTTTCACTTACTTGAGTTTTTCCTTTCACCTTTTTAGACTCAGCCTTTGAAGATTTTATGAACTCAGAGAGAGTTTCATCACCATCATCCTTTTCCACGGATTCTGTGAGGTCAACATGAGAAACCGTTTTGGTTTTGGAGGATGAGGATCCAGATATAATCCTTGAGGATCTTCTTGTTGCTTTAGGTTTGATAGCCTTCTTCTTAATTTTAAGTTTGGATGTTTTGGTGATTGGGATGATTTCATCTGGAAGGATTGTATGAACAGGGGTTTCGTTTAGAGGTGATGAGATTGATTCATCAGCAGCGGTTTGATTTGGTGGTTCAGAGCGAGCAACAGGAGCTGACTCATTTTCAGACAATGGAGAAGTTGTTTTGGTTCTCGCCATTTGAAGAACAACAAAAACAGAGTTTTTTGAAAATTTTGGAAAGAGAAAGGAAATTTGAGATTTGGAGTATGAGGAGTTAGTAGAATATGATGATTGTTTTATAGAAGAAGACGTGAAAGAGTGGAGAAGAGAAATGAGTTGTTGAGGACAGTTTTATGGGGAAGGAAAGAATGAAAAACGGTAAAAGTGAAGAGAGAGAAAAAGTAGCCGTTAAAGAGGGAAGGTGAAGAGATGGTTTGGACAATTTTTACTGTCTTGCAGTTATTAACCAATGTAAAACTGCTTTTGTGACAGCATTAAATGCTTAGAGATATGGAAGGATCTCTTTAAATAATCATTTTAAAAAATGAATTATTTAATTTGTTCAAAAGGACAGTTCTGAACATTTTTATCAGATGCAAACATTCTGAACTTGTGTGAACATTCTGAACTTTTGCAAACGTTCTGAACTTTTGCAAACATTCTGAACTTTGTTTGAACTTTCTGATAAGAATCAGATAGCATCAAGGGGGTTGGTCTATGGCCCTTAGTGCTTCAGTAATCAACTTTTGTTGGGATTTTTCATGATTAACAATTTTTCTTTAATAAAATTGAATCTATCCTCAACCAATGGTTTTGTAAAAATGTCAGCTAATTGATTTTCTGTATCAACAAAGCTTAATGCAATATCCTTTTTCTGAACATGGTCTCTAATGAAATGATGTTTAATTTCAATGTGTTTAGACCTAGAATGCTGAATTGGATTTTTAGAAAGATTTATAGCACTTGTGTTATCACACATAATAGGAACATTTGTGTACCTTAGTGAATAATCTTCCATTTGATTTCTGATCCATAAGACTTGAGAGCAACAATTTGCTGCAGACACATACTCAGCTTCAGTTGTGGAGAGTGCAATGGTGTTTTGCTTTCTGCAAGACCATCCAATCAATGCTTGTCCCAAGAATTGACAGGTGCCACTTGTACTCTTCCTCTCAACTTTGTCTCCAGCATAATCAGCATCACAATAAGCTACAAGATCAAAACTAGAACCTTTTCTATACCAAAGGCCAAGATCAGTAGTACCTACTAGATATCTAAAAATCCTTTTAACTGCAGTTAAATGAGATTCTTTTGCACAAGTTTGAAATCTAGCACACAAACCTACTGCAAACACTATGTCAGGTCTGCTAGCAGTTAAATACAATAATGATCCTATCATGCCTCTATATTCTTTTTCAGAAATAGATTTTCCATTCTCATCTCTATCTAAACTTGAAGATGGATGCATGGGGGTGACCATGATTTTTGCCTCATTCATTTTGTATTTCTTAAGAATGTCTTTGACATACTTTTCTTGACTTATGAAAATTCCATTTGGATGTTGCTTGATTTGTAAACCAAGGAAAAAACCAAGTTCACCCATCATGCTCATCTCAAATTCACTTTGCATGAGGTTGGAAAAGTCTTCACACATTTTTATTTTTGTAGCACCAAAAATAATATCATCTACATAAACTTGGACAATGAGTAAGTCTGAGTTATGAGTTTTTCTGAAAAGTGTGGTATCTATTTTTCCTCTTGAAAATCCATTTTTAATTAAGAATGAGCTAAGTCTATCATACCAAGCTCTAGGAGCTTGTTTAAGACCATAAAGTGCTTTGGTTAGTTTAAAAACATGATTTGGGTTCTCTTTATTTATGAAGCCAGGAGGTTGACTTACATAAACTTCCTCATTTAGAAAACCATTTAAAAATGCACTTTTCACATCCATTTGAAAAAGTTTAATGCTTTTATGTGCAGCATAAGCAAGAAGTATTCTGATAGCTTCTAACCTTGCTACTGGTGCAAAAGTCTCATCATAGTCAATACCTTCTTGTTGGTTGTAGCCTTGAGCTACTAGCCTTGCTTTGTTTCTGACAACCTTACCTTCTTCATCAAGCTTGTTTCTGAAAACCCATCTTGTTCCAATGATGGTTTTGCTTTGATTATTTGGAACTAAATTCCAAACTTTGTTTCTTTCAAATTGAGAAAGTTCTTCCTTCATGGCTTCAATCCATGAGTCATCAATAATGGCTTCATTGATTGACTTGGGTTCCAATTGAGAAATCATTGCCATGTTGTTATCTTGAAAGGATAATCTGGTTCTTACACCATCAGTTGTACTTCCAATGATTTGTTCTGCAGGGTGATCTCCTACCATTCTCCAACTTCTAGGAGGACTCTGAAGTGATAGATCTTGATTATTCTGATCATCTTCCTTATCTACTGTACTTACAGTGTCTTGATTTGAAACATTCTGAAGTACTGGTTCTTCTGTTTCCTCACTCTCTTTGAGTTGAGAATGTTCATCATATTCATCAAATATGACATGCATACTAATTTCAACTGTCTGGGTTTTTAGATTGTATACTCTATAACCTTTGGAAGTTGTAGAGTATCCTAAAAAGATAGCTTTATCTGATTTAGGATCAAACTTACCCAATTTTTCTTTATTGTTCAGAATGTAGCAATAGCAGCCAAATATGTGAAAATAAGATATGCTAGGTTTGATATTTTTCCAGAGTTCATATGGGGTTTTATTGAGAACCTTTCTTATTGAAACTCTATTCAAAATGTAACAAGATGTGTTAATGGCTTCTGCCCAAAAATAATCTTCAACATTTGATTCATTTAACATGGTTCTAGCCATTTCTTGTAAAGTTCTATTTTTTCTTTCAACAACTCCATTTTGTTGTGGAGTTCTTGCACAAGAGAAATTATGTTTAATACCATTTTCATCAAAGAATGTTTTGAAAGATGCATTTTCAAATTCACCTCCATGATCACTCCTTACTGTTATGATATTTGAACTTTTTTCATTTTGAACTCTTATACAAAAGTTTTGAAATGCTTCAAAAGATTCATCTTTATGTTTTAAAAATAGAACCCATGTAAATCTGGAAAAGTCATCAACAATAACAAAACCATATCTTTTGCCAGTTAGACTTGCAGTTTGAACTGGACCAAAAAGATCAATGTGAAGAAGCTCTAAAGGTTTCTGAGTTGAAATAAATTCAATTGTTTTGAAACTACTTTTGACTTGTTTTCCTTTAACACAAGCTTCACAGATCTTGTCCTTTTGAAAGCTAATCTTTGGCAAACCTCTAACTAGATCAAGTTGAGAAAGTTTAGCAATGGTTTTCATACTTATATGACCAGCTCTTTTGTGCCAAATCCATTTATCTTTTTCAAGAGAGATGAAACATGATTCAGCTGGCATATCATTTAGATCTAGAACATATAAGTTCTTTTTCCTTGATCCAGAAAAGAAAAGTTTGTTAGAGGAGGTTTGTCTTATTTCACATATGTTAGGTTTAAATATAACTTCAAATCCACTATCACATAATTGACTTATGCTAAGTAGATTGTGTTTTAAACCTTCTACATACTGAACATTTTCTATCTTAGCAGAGTTAATTTTACCTATAGTACCTTTACCTCTGATTTTACCTTTGTCATTGTTTCCAAATGTCACAAGTCCTCCATCCTTCTTTTCAAAGGTTAGAAAATAATTACTGTCACCTGTCATGTGTCTAGAACAGCCACTATCCAAGTACCATGGCTTTGTTCTTGCACCTTGAGGCAGGACCTACATTTGACAAGACAAAAACTTTAGGTACCCATGTAATGTTGGGTCCTTGAGGGTTAGTTCTTCTAAGAGATCTTTTCTGAATGTAACTTTCTGTCTTGTATGATCAGATTTGTTACAACAGGAACACATCATCTTAGCCTTCTCAGCCTTTTGTGAACTTTCTGATCTATTAAGATGAGAACGTTCTGAACTAAGATTAATCTTATTTTTTCTAATAAAATTCTTCTTATGATAACATACAGATACATCATGTCCTAATCTATCACAGTAAGAACATTGTAACTTCATTTCAGCCTTTTGAGGTACAAAGTTTTTAATGAGATTCTTGTTTGGATCTTTGAATCCTAAACCAGATTTCTCAGCACTTTTGCTTTGAGATCCCAAAATATTTTGAAATGTTTCTGTAGACTTTATGAAGCATGTGAGATCATTTTTCAGTTTCTCAACTTCATTTTTCAAAAGAATGTTTTCCTTTTGTACCTCAGAAGGTTTGGAATAAATGTTCTTTTGCCTTTTGTTTAATTCTCTTTGTTGTTCAGACATTTTAAAATGAGAGTCCTGCAAAGTCTGTATGGTTTTTCTAGATTCATCATATTTATTTTGAAGTTTTTCCTTTTCTATTTTTAGTTCAGAAAGTTCCTTGATTAATGACTGACATCTATTAGTTAAGAAGTTTGAATCATATAAAAGGCTATCAAGTTTACTTTCAAGGTCTTTATATAAGGGATGAGTTTTGTAGACAATTACCTCTTCTTCATCATCTGTTTGAGCCATCAAACTTAAGTTGGCTTCCTCATCTTCTTGTGATTCTGTTTCTTCCATGTCATCCCAGGTGATCATAGCTTTCTTCTTGAAAGGTGGTTTTCTTTGCACCTTTTTAATGTCAGGACATTCACTTTTGTAGTGTCCAGTTTTGTTGCAGCCAAAACAAGTGACCTGACTTTTGTCAGTTTCAGTTCTGTTGTTGTTGCTTGTGTTGGGAAATTTCTTCCTGATTTGATTTCTTCTCATCATCATTCTTTGTATCCTTTTTGAGATTAGTGCTAGTTCATCTTCAGCTTCTTCTTCATGAACTTCTTCTATTTCTTGTGTTTCTTGCAAATCATCTTCAGTTACTGATGAGGTTTGCTGAGAGGCTTTCAAGGCAAGTGACTTTACCTTCTTTACTGGTTTGTCTCCTTGAAGTACAACTTCATGAGCTCTCAGTGAACCAATGAGATCTTCCAGGTTCATAGATTTCAAATCTTTGGCCTGAGTGATTGCAGTGACCATAGGTCTCCACATACTTGGAAGACATCTCAATATTTTTCTGATTCTCTCATGAGTGGAATATGCTTTTCCAAGAGATCTCATTTCATTTACTATTGTAGTAAATCTGGCATACATCTCATCAATGGTTTCATTTTCACTCATTTCAAAGACTTCAAACTTTCTGACTCCAATGTCAATTCTGGTTTCTTTGACATGAGATGTACCTTCATGATGTACTTTCAAGGTATCCCATACCTCTTTAGCATTTTTGCATTCATCAACTCTTTCACTTTCTTCCATGGTTAGTGCACATGATAGAAAGAGTCTAGCTTTAGAGTTTAGCAATACCTGAGCCTTTTCATCTGTTGACCATGCACTCTTAACTTTGATGATCCCTTCTTTGGTTAGTGGAACAAAGTCTCCATCTGTGATTACTGTCCACATGTCATTGTCCTGAGATCTGAGAAAGAGTTCCATCTTGCCTTTCCAGAAGTAGTAGTTTGAGCCATCAAAAAGTGGTGGTCTGTTTGATGATCCTCCTTCAGCTATGTATTTGACTTTAGACATACTTCCTGAATCTTTTTTCTAACACTTGTTTAAGTGTTCAAACCCTTAGAGCCGTGCTCTGATACCAATTGAAGTAGATAAAATAGTCACAAGGAAGGGGGGGTTTGAATTGTGACCCTTTAAAAATTAATCCTGCCACTTAAAAGTTATTCTCAAGTTGATAACTTGGAATGGTTAAGTTAACAGACAAACTTCAGAACGTTCTGAAGTATTAGTATAAACACAATTTGAATAATTAAATGTGTTTGTGTGTGTTGTGTTTACTGTAAGTAAATAGTAAAGAGAAGAAGAACACACATAAATTTATAGTGGTTCACCCAATGTGGGTTAGTCCACTCCTCACAATCTTGTGAGATTTTCCACTATGATGCTTGAGATAACTTCTCAAATCCTGCACCTTACAACCTTGTTCACCTGAACAATTACAACAACTGTATTCTCTTAGCCTCAGCAGGCTTACACCTTTCTTGCTAAGTTACCCACTTAGACTTTATACCTTTCTGCTCAAACTAACACTTTAGTACCCCTAAAGCTAGATGAGACTTTTCTTTACAATTTGTATGGAGGTTTGAATGATATAGATCAGACAAGAGAAGAATGGAGGTTGAAATTTATCTTTGAAAAGATAAGAGAGATATTGATTTACACTTTTGAAGACTTCTTGGAATCTTTGTGATGATCAATATTTTTGCTAAAGCTTCAAACACTCTTATGTTGTTTTCTTGTATGCTTTGCAAAGGTGTGTGTTATGCTGAGGTCTTGATCTCTATTTATAGAGTTCTTGAGCCTTTATAGCCGTTGGAGAGTGACCACTGGTCTTATGCCACGTGTCCTGGGACCCACCAACTTTCACTTGAAATTCTGGGCAAACTGAAATACTTCAGAATGTTGTTGTGTTCTTGAGAATACTTCAGAATGTTGTTGTGTTCTTCATGATCTTCATCTGGGTTCTTGTTGATGAACGGTCAGATGTGCATCTGGGCTTTTGCAGATGAATGTCACATGAATTTCTGGGTTGTACTTGAAGATTGTTCTTGGACGTACTTCAGAATGTTCATGGATCAGATCTTCTTTGAAATCTGTCTTGGAACTAGTGCAGAATCTCATAAAGTGGAGCTATCACTTCACTACCATGCTTTAGGGGATTTGGTTTGCTTTGTACAGTACCAACTCCCTTATGTGTCGAGATCTTGTTGAATCAGATCTGATCTTGCTTTTGACTTTGCCTTTTGCTTTCCAACCACTGTACTGTTCACGTCAGAAAAAGCATGGAGCAGGATCGAACATTCTGAACTCAGGGGACTTCAGAATGTTTCTTTTGTTTCACTTAGGATGATTTGTAAGACTTGTAATTAATGTAATCAAATCCTAATAGTGAAACATTTATGAAGTGCAGCATGGAAAACATCTAGGATGATATTCTTAATGGAATATTCCTAATGTTTTGTACTTCAATTGTTCATAGTCTTAAATGAACATTGAAGATGCCCTTTTTGACTTTAATCAAATAAATGTTTTTATTCCTTGATTGATCTCAGTCATGTACTTTTCTGGGCTTTCATTTAAGTCACGTGAACCTTGCATGTTCTTCATTTAGTTCATGAATTTCTGGGCTTGGTTCTTGATGTTCATCATGAACAACCTTCTGAACTCTGTCCAACCTTCTGAACTCTTTTTAACTTTCTGAACTCTAACTGAGTTCTTAAGTCTTTATGTCCTTTGATTCTTTGTATCTTGGTATGAATTTACACTTGTTCCTGTCTTAGTTAACCACTCAAGAGCACAAGTTAAATACCAACAAATTAATCAAAGTCCATTAATTCCTTAATCATCAAGGTTTGTTATCTTTAAAATAAATTAGGGATTTTGCCTCAACAATCTCCCCCTTTTTGATGATGACAAACCTATGATTTAGGATTATGGATTTTGATTATATATATGAGAAGTTTCAGAGCTAAAAATATATTTTTATGCTCCCCCTCATTTTTATAATTCATGCAGTGAGTTTTTAAAAGCTTTATAAAGCTCCCCCTCACTTTTATAATTCAAGGCATAAATAAAACATGCACATTTGAACCAAATTCATTTTCATTCATTGATTGTTAAAACATTCAGTACAAGTACATGACTTATATGGTTCAAAAACAAAAAAGGAATTATAAATGCATATGTGATCAAGCAAAAAAATGGAATGAAGTTTTAAGAACTTCTCCAACAAGATTTGATCACTGACCTACTTAGGGCCTAAACCTAGAAACTTAAAGACATAATTATCCTAAAGCTTCTCCCCTTTTTGTCATCTGCAAAAAGATAAGGAGGTACAAGACACAGAGAACTAAGGGGTGGAATCCCCAGAGTCAGAGGAGGGCTCAGAGTCAAATACACTAGGATCTTCAAAAATAGGAGGATCAAGAGCCAGACCAGGAGCATGAACATCAATGGTCCACTTAGCTAGCACGCAGGCAATCTTATGAGTTTTGGTGGAGACCCTAAGTGCCCTGGCAGCCATTTTCTCAGCTTTGGATATTTTGGTGGAGGGAGCAGGAGCAGATGTTTCAACCTTGTCCTTAGAAGGACCATCTTTGGTAACAAACGTATCCAGAGATTCAAAAAGGTCAGGAATGTTAGGCAGCTTGCTATGTTAGGCAGCTTGCTAGTGGTTTTGTTTGTGATTGGAGAAGGCAATACACTTGGAGTGAGCAGAGGAGAAACAAAGAATTTTCCAACTTCTGATTCCATGGTAGAAGTGGAGAAATTCAGATTTTGATTTTGAGGGGTTTGTTGAGCCATGAGGTGAACTTCATCAGAGGGAAGTGATCCTGATGCTTGAGGAATAGGATCAACTGACATCTCATTCTCTTGAGGCAAGCTAGGTTCAGCAGATGCATTTGTCTGAACATTCTGAACTGTGATTGCAGGATTTTCTTGAAGTTCCTGAATCATTTCGTGAGCTTCCTGAAGCACTTCCTCATTGTTTTCAGGCTGTGCATCTTGGTACACATTCACATCTGAGCTTGGATCTTCCACATTTAGATTAAAGCCAGTTTGATTTTCAGCTTGCTCAAACTCTTGAGGCTCCATTTCATCATGTCCATCACTCATTCTTTGAGAGACAAGAATTTCAGCCACATCTTGCATGTCTTGATCATTTTCCTGAGATCCTTCTTCCACAGCATAAGCAACTTCTTGAGCAGTTTGCTCAGTATTTTCTTCAACTTCATTAACTTTCTGAAGTTGGTCAGCAGGTGGAACATCAACATTCTGAACATCAGCAACACCAGTTGAGTCAACTTTCTGAAGGTCCTTTTCAGAGATTTCATCAACTTTGGATGCATCTAGAGTTGACTCTTCTTCCTCTTCATGAGAGACAACTTCTTCTTGCATCTTCTCTTGATCAGCAACTTCATCTTCCTTCTCAGAAACTTCAACATTCTGAACTTCTGCATCTTCTTGAAGGATTTCTTTTGCACGTTCAGCAATATCTTGGAAGAGATTAACAGCAGTGGGTTCATCCTCCTTTGGTGGGGAATCAGCTATCTCTTCATCAGATGCCTCTTTGTCAGGAGAGTTTTCTTCTTCTTGTCTCTGAATGCTTGAAAGATTTCTGACTTTTTCAAGCTTCCTCTTCTTACTTGGCTTCTTAACATTCTGAGCTGAGTGTCTTTTGACAGAGCTGGTTGTCTGTGAAGACACTGGAGTAGGCATGTTGGAGGTGGTTATGTGAAGTTGAGCTAGGGTCTTTGATGTGAATCTCATGAAGGAGTAATCACCATCTTCTCCTTCAAGATCAACCTTAGCAGCTCTAAGTATGGAGGTGATATGCATACCATAAGCAAGGGCAGCATTTGATTGTTTGGGGTTCGTACATGAATCAATCATGTGCTGTAGAATGATGTAGCAGAGATTCAACCTTTTCTTCTTGATCATGTGGTACATGATACATAGGTCTGTATCAGTGACTGCTTCAAAAGTACCACTTCTAGGAAGCAGAG
This sequence comes from Medicago truncatula, assembly GCF_003473485.1. NCBI lineage: Eukaryota > Viridiplantae > Streptophyta > Magnoliopsida > Fabales > Fabaceae > Medicago > Medicago truncatula. Next base: position 42,361,245 of record NC_053047.1, on the reverse strand, counting down.
TGTGCCTAATCATGTTGTGCAGGATTTTAGGAACATCTTTCAGATTTGTGGAGTTGAAAGGGAGATCAGGTTTGGTGTACTCAACTATGAGTTTGTTGCGATTGACCTTCATCTCATGAAACCAGGAAGGAAAGAAAAGTTCATTACCTTCATTAGGAATTCTTAAAGCTTTTGAAAGAAAATCCTTGGTGATTTTGATTTCAACGCCTTTGACAGTGGAGATGAGGATCTTTTCCTTCTTCTTTTCCTTGATTTTCATTGTGCTGTAGAACTCTCTTACCAGATTCTCAAAGGTGAGATCTTGAAGGGACACAAAGTTGGACCAATCCTGAGAATCAGTGTATTCTCGTAGGTTCCAGTTCTTCTTCTTAAGATCTGCAAAGTCAAAGTATTTTGCTTTGCTTACTGGTCTTTGAGATTGCTTAGCTTCCATTTCTGCTTTCCTCAAAGATGCAATCAATTTGACATCTTTCCCTTTTCCATGTTTCTTGGGAGGAGAAGCTTCTTTTTCTTCTTCTTCTGATGAGGACGAGTTCTTCTCAGAGGATTCAGATGGAGAAGGAGTTTCACTTACTTGAGTTTTTCCTTTCACCTTTTTAGACTCAGCCTTTGAAGATTTTATGAACTCAGAGAGAGTTTCATCACCATCATCCTTTTCCACGGATTCTGTGAGGTCAACATGAGAAACCGTTTTGGTTTTGGAGGATGAGGATCCAGATATAATCCTTGAGGATCTTCTTGTTGCTTTAGGTTTGATAGCCTTCTTCTTAATTTTAAGTTTGGATGTTTTGGTGATTGGGATGATTTCATCTGGAAGGATTGTATGAACAGGGGTTTCGTTTAGAGGTGATGAGATTGATTCATCAGCAGCGGTTTGATTTGGTGGTTCAGAGCGAGCAACAGGAGCTGACTCATTTTCAGACAATGGAGAAGTTGTTTTGGTTCTCGCCATTTGAAGAACAACAAAAACAGAGTTTTTTGAAAATTTTGGAAAGAGAAAGGAAATTTGAGATTTGGAGTATGAGGAGTTAGTAGAATATGATGATTGTTTTATAGAAGAAGACGTGAAAGAGTGGAGAAGAGAAATGAGTTGTTGAGGACAGTTTTATGGGGAAGGAAAGAATGAAAAACGGTAAAAGTGAAGAGAGAGAAAAAGTAGCCGTTAAAGAGGGAAGGTGAAGAGATGGTTTGGACAATTTTTACTGTCTTGCAGTTATTAACCAATGTAAAACTGCTTTTGTGACAGCATTAAATGCTTAGAGATATGGAAGGATCTCTTTAAATAATCATTTTAAAAAATGAATTATTTAATTTGTTCAAAAGGACAGTTCTGAACATTTTTATCAGATGCAAACATTCTGAACTTGTGTGAACATTCTGAACTTTTGCAAACGTTCTGAACTTTTGCAAACATTCTGAACTTTGTTTGAACTTTCTGATAAGAATCAGATAGCATCAAGGGGGTTGGTCTATGGCCCTTAGTGCTTCAGTAATCAACTTTTGTTGGGATTTTTCATGATTAACAATTTTTCTTTAATAAAATTGAATCTATCCTCAACCAATGGTTTTGTAAAAATGTCAGCTAATTGATTTTCTGTATCAACAAAGCTTAATGCAATATCCTTTTTCTGAACATGGTCTCTAATGAAATGATGTTTAATTTCAATGTGTTTAGACCTAGAATGCTGAATTGGATTTTTAGAAAGATTTATAGCACTTGTGTTATCACACATAATAGGAACATTTGTGTACCTTAGTGAATAATCTTCCATTTGATTTCTGATCCATAAGACTTGAGAGCAACAATTTGCTGCAGACACATACTCAGCTTCAGTTGTGGAGAGTGCAATGGTGTTTTGCTTTCTGCAAGACCATCCAATCAATGCTTGTCCCAAGAATTGACAGGTGCCACTTGTACTCTTCCTCTCAACTTTGTCTCCAGCATAATCAGCATCACAATAAGCTACAAGATCAAAACTAGAACCTTTTCTATACCAAAGGCCAAGATCAGTAGTACCTACTAGATATCTAAAAATCCTTTTAACTGCAGTTAAATGAGATTCTTTTGCACAAGTTTGAAATCTAGCACACAAACCTACTGCAAACACTATGTCAGGTCTGCTAGCAGTTAAATACAATAATGATCCTATCATGCCTCTATATTCTTTTTCAGAAATAGATTTTCCATTCTCATCTCTATCTAAACTTGAAGATGGATGCATGGGGGTGACCATGATTTTTGCCTCATTCATTTTGTATTTCTTAAGAATGTCTTTGACATACTTTTCTTGACTTATGAAAATTCCATTTGGATGTTGCTTGATTTGTAAACCAAGGAAAAAACCAAGTTCACCCATCATGCTCATCTCAAATTCACTTTGCATGAGGTTGGAAAAGTCTTCACACATTTTTATTTTTGTAGCACCAAAAATAATATCATCTACATAAACTTGGACAATGAGTAAGTCTGAGTTATGAGTTTTTCTGAAAAGTGTGGTATCTATTTTTCCTCTTGAAAATCCATTTTTAATTAAGAATGAGCTAAGTCTATCATACCAAGCTCTAGGAGCTTGTTTAAGACCATAAAGTGCTTTGGTTAGTTTAAAAACATGATTTGGGTTCTCTTTATTTATGAAGCCAGGAGGTTGACTTACATAAACTTCCTCATTTAGAAAACCATTTAAAAATGCACTTTTCACATCCATTTGAAAAAGTTTAATGCTTTTATGTGCAGCATAAGCAAGAAGTATTCTGATAGCTTCTAACCTTGCTACTGGTGCAAAAGTCTCATCATAGTCAATACCTTCTTGTTGGTTGTAGCCTTGAGCTACTAGCCTTGCTTTGTTTCTGACAACCTTACCTTCTTCATCAAGCTTGTTTCTGAAAACCCATCTTGTTCCAATGATGGTTTTGCTTTGATTATTTGGAACTAAATTCCAAACTTTGTTTCTTTCAAATTGAGAAAGTTCTTCCTTCATGGCTTCAATCCATGAGTCATCAATAATGGCTTCATTGATTGACTTGGGTTCCAATTGAGAAATCATTGCCATGTTGTTATCTTGAAAGGATAATCTGGTTCTTACACCATCAGTTGTACTTCCAATGATTTGTTCTGCAGGGTGATCTCCTACCATTCTCCAACTTCTAGGAGGACTCTGAAGTGATAGATCTTGATTATTCTGATCATCTTCCTTATCTACTGTACTTACAGTGTCTTGATTTGAAACATTCTGAAGTACTGGTTCTTCTGTTTCCTCACTCTCTTTGAGTTGAGAATGTTCATCATATTCATCAAATATGACATGCATACTAATTTCAACTGTCTGGGTTTTTAGATTGTATACTCTATAACCTTTGGAAGTTGTAGAGTATCCTAAAAAGATAGCTTTATCTGATTTAGGATCAAACTTACCCAATTTTTCTTTATTGTTCAGAATGTAGCAATAGCAGCCAAATATGTGAAAATAAGATATGCTAGGTTTGATATTTTTCCAGAGTTCATATGGGGTTTTATTGAGAACCTTTCTTATTGAAACTCTATTCAAAATGTAACAAGATGTGTTAATGGCTTCTGCCCAAAAATAATCTTCAACATTTGATTCATTTAACATGGTTCTAGCCATTTCTTGTAAAGTTCTATTTTTTCTTTCAACAACTCCATTTTGTTGTGGAGTTCTTGCACAAGAGAAATTATGTTTAATACCATTTTCATCAAAGAATGTTTTGAAAGATGCATTTTCAAATTCACCTCCATGATCACTCCTTACTGTTATGATATTTGAACTTTTTTCATTTTGAACTCTTATACAAAAGTTTTGAAATGCTTCAAAAGATTCATCTTTATGTTTTAAAAATAGAACCCATGTAAATCTGGAAAAGTCATCAACAATAACAAAACCATATCTTTTGCCAGTTAGACTTGCAGTTTGAACTGGACCAAAAAGATCAATGTGAAGAAGCTCTAAAGGTTTCTGAGTTGAAATAAATTCAATTGTTTTGAAACTACTTTTGACTTGTTTTCCTTTAACACAAGCTTCACAGATCTTGTCCTTTTGAAAGCTAATCTTTGGCAAACCTCTAACTAGATCAAGTTGAGAAAGTTTAGCAATGGTTTTCATACTTATATGACCAGCTCTTTTGTGCCAAATCCATTTATCTTTTTCAAGAGAGATGAAACATGATTCAGCTGGCATATCATTTAGATCTAGAACATATAAGTTCTTTTTCCTTGATCCAGAAAAGAAAAGTTTGTTAGAGGAGGTTTGTCTTATTTCACATATGTTAGGTTTAAATATAACTTCAAATCCACTATCACATAATTGACTTATGCTAAGTAGATTGTGTTTTAAACCTTCTACATACTGAACATTTTCTATCTTAGCAGAGTTAATTTTACCTATAGTACCTTTACCTCTGATTTTACCTTTGTCATTGTTTCCAAATGTCACAAGTCCTCCATCCTTCTTTTCAAAGGTTAGAAAATAATTACTGTCACCTGTCATGTGTCTAGAACAGCCACTATCCAAGTACCATGGCTTTGTTCTTGCACCTTGAGGCAGGACCTACATTTGACAAGACAAAAACTTTAGGTACCCATGTAATGTTGGGTCCTTGAGGGTTAGTTCTTCTAAGAGATCTTTTCTGAATGTAACTTTCTGTCTTGTATGATCAGATTTGTTACAACAGGAACACATCATCTTAGCCTTCTCAGCCTTTTGTGAACTTTCTGATCTATTAAGATGAGAACGTTCTGAACTAAGATTAATCTTATTTTTTCTAATAAAATTCTTCTTATGATAACATACAGATACATCATGTCCTAATCTATCACAGTAAGAACATTGTAACTTCATTTCAGCCTTTTGAGGTACAAAGTTTTTAATGAGATTCTTGTTTGGATCTTTGAATCCTAAACCAGATTTCTCAGCACTTTTGCTTTGAGATCCCAAAATATTTTGAAATGTTTCTGTAGACTTTATGAAGCATGTGAGATCATTTTTCAGTTTCTCAACTTCATTTTTCAAAAGAATGTTTTCCTTTTGTACCTCAGAAGGTTTGGAATAAATGTTCTTTTGCCTTTTGTTTAATTCTCTTTGTTGTTCAGACATTTTAAAATGAGAGTCCTGCAAAGTCTGTATGGTTTTTCTAGATTCATCATATTTATTTTGAAGTTTTTCCTTTTCTATTTTTAGTTCAGAAAGTTCCTTGATTAATGACTGACATCTATTAGTTAAGAAGTTTGAATCATATAAAAGGCTATCAAGTTTACTTTCAAGGTCTTTATATAAGGGATGAGTTTTGTAGACAATTACCTCTTCTTCATCATCTGTTTGAGCCATCAAACTTAAGTTGGCTTCCTCATCTTCTTGTGATTCTGTTTCTTCCATGTCATCCCAGGTGATCATAGCTTTCTTCTTGAAAGGTGGTTTTCTTTGCACCTTTTTAATGTCAGGACATTCACTTTTGTAGTGTCCAGTTTTGTTGCAGCCAAAACAAGTGACCTGACTTTTGTCAGTTTCAGTTCTGTTGTTGTTGCTTGTGTTGGGAAATTTCTTCCTGATTTGATTTCTTCTCATCATCATTCTTTGTATCCTTTTTGAGATTAGTGCTAGTTCATCTTCAGCTTCTTCTTCATGAACTTCTTCTATTTCTTGTGTTTCTTGCAAATCATCTTCAGTTACTGATGAGGTTTGCTGAGAGGCTTTCAAGGCAAGTGACTTTACCTTCTTTACTGGTTTGTCTCCTTGAAGTACAACTTCATGAGCTCTCAGTGAACCAATGAGATCTTCCAGGTTCATAGATTTCAAATCTTTGGCCTGAGTGATTGCAGTGACCATAGGTCTCCACATACTTGGAAGACATCTCAATATTTTTCTGATTCTCTCATGAGTGGAATATGCTTTTCCAAGAGATCTCATTTCATTTACTATTGTAGTAAATCTGGCATACATCTCATCAATGGTTTCATTTTCACTCATTTCAAAGACTTCAAACTTTCTGACTCCAATGTCAATTCTGGTTTCTTTGACATGAGATGTACCTTCATGATGTACTTTCAAGGTATCCCATACCTCTTTAGCATTTTTGCATTCATCAACTCTTTCACTTTCTTCCATGGTTAGTGCACATGATAGAAAGAGTCTAGCTTTAGAGTTTAGCAATACCTGAGCCTTTTCATCTGTTGACCATGCACTCTTAACTTTGATGATCCCTTCTTTGGTTAGTGGAACAAAGTCTCCATCTGTGATTACTGTCCACATGTCATTGTCCTGAGATCTGAGAAAGAGTTCCATCTTGCCTTTCCAGAAGTAGTAGTTTGAGCCATCAAAAAGTGGTGGTCTGTTTGATGATCCTCCTTCAGCTATGTATTTGACTTTAGACATACTTCCTGAATCTTTTTTCTAACACTTGTTTAAGTGTTCAAACCCTTAGAGCCGTGCTCTGATACCAATTGAAGTAGATAAAATAGTCACAAGGAAGGGGGGGTTTGAATTGTGACCCTTTAAAAATTAATCCTGCCACTTAAAAGTTATTCTCAAGTTGATAACTTGGAATGGTTAAGTTAACAGACAAACTTCAGAACGTTCTGAAGTATTAGTATAAACACAATTTGAATAATTAAATGTGTTTGTGTGTGTTGTGTTTACTGTAAGTAAATAGTAAAGAGAAGAAGAACACACATAAATTTATAGTGGTTCACCCAATGTGGGTTAGTCCACTCCTCACAATCTTGTGAGATTTTCCACTATGATGCTTGAGATAACTTCTCAAATCCTGCACCTTACAACCTTGTTCACCTGAACAATTACAACAACTGTATTCTCTTAGCCTCAGCAGGCTTACACCTTTCTTGCTAAGTTACCCACTTAGACTTTATACCTTTCTGCTCAAGGTCTTGCCCCGGTGCTCATACAAGATCTCGAGTTATCTATCTTAAGTCAGAATTTCACAGTTCTAAAAAAGGAGAGATGAAAATGGAGGAATATTTGATTAAAATGAAAGGGCTTGCAGATAAGCTCAAGCTAGCAGGATCTGCAATTTCAAATTTTGATCTTGTAATCCAAACTCTGAATGGATTAGACATGGATTACAATCCCATTGTGGTCAAGCTATCAGATCAAATTGATATAAGCTGGATCGAATTGCAAGCTCAATTATTGGCTTTTGAAAGTAGACTGGATCAACTCAACAATCTCAACCTGAATGCCACTGCTAATGTTGCTAACAAGACTGAATTTAGAGGAAACAGGTTCAACTCTCGGGGCAATTGGAGAGGATCAAACTTCAAAGGTATGAGAGGTGGCAGAGGCAAAGGTAGAGTCAATAATTCAAAACCAGTTTGTCAGGTATGCACCAGAACTGGTCACACAGCCATAAGTTGCTTTTATCGCTTTGACAAGTCCTACTCAGGCACAAATTACTCAAACTCTGAAAATGAGAAGCAAGGCACACACAATGCATTTGTAGCATCACCCTACAGTAGCCAAGATTATGAGTGGTATTTTGACAGTGGAGCCAGCAATCATGTTACACACCAAACTGATAGATTTCAAGATCTTGTTGAACACACTGGTAAGAATTCATTGATGGTTGGAAATGGGGAAAAACTCAAAGTAGTTGCCTCAGGTTCCTCCAAAATTAACACTGTCAATCTGCATGATGTTTTATATGTACCACAAATCACCAAAAACTTGTTAAGTGTGTCAAAGCTAACCTCTGATAATAATGCTATTGTTGAATTTGATCATGATTGTTGCTCTGTGAAGGACAAAGTGACAGGGAAGGTTCTTCTAAAAGGGATACGTAAAGATGGATTATATCAACTTTATGATGCTACTCAAACCAATAAAGACGCATGTGCATACTTGTCAGTGAAAGAAAATTGGCACAGGAAGCTTGGTCATCCTAACAATAAAGCTCTAGACAGAGTGTTAAAAATTTGTAATATAAAGACTTCACCAAGTGATCAACTTGAGTTTTGTGAAGCTTGTCAGTTAGGAAAGTCTCATTTGTTGCCTTTTAAACCATCTTCCTCTCATGCTCAGGAATTTCTAGAACTAGTTCACACTGATGTATGGGGCCCTGCACCAATTAATTCAATTTCTGCTTTTAAGTATTATGTGCACTTTGTTGATGATTTTAGTAGGTTCACTTGGATTTATCCTCTCAAACAAAAATCTGAAACCATTCAAGCATTTATGCAATTCAAAAATCTAGTTGAGAATCAATTTAACAAAAGAATAAAAATTATACAGTGTGATGGTGGAGGTGAATTCAAACCTGTTCAAAAGGTTGCATTAGATACAGGAATTCAATTTAGGATGTCATGTCCTTACACTTCTCAACAGAATGGTAGAGCAGAAAGAAAGCATAGGCATATTGTTGAACTTGGTCTAACTCTGTTAGCTCAAGCAAAAATGCCATTGTCCTATTGGTGGGAAGCATTCTCCACCGCAGTATACCATCACCAGTCATTAACAATGAGAGTCCCTACTTCTTGGTTCACAAGAAAGAACCAGACTACAATGTCCTTAAACCATTTGGATGTGCCTGCTACCCTTGTCTCAAACCTTACAACAAACACAAGCTCCAGTTTCACACAACTAGATGTGTTTTTTTGGGATACAGCAATGCACATAAAGGGTACAAATGTGTCAACTCACATGGCAGAATTTTCATCTCAAGACACGTAGTCTTCAATGAGAACCATTATCCTTTTCATGATGGATTCCTTGACACAAGAAATCCTTTGAAAACAATGCCTCTAACTGAAAATGTTGTTGCATCTTTACCTCTTTGTCCTGCAGGAAACACGTATAACAATACAAATGATGTAGAAGAACTAAGTTCAGATGAAGAGAACTTAGATTCACAAGAAAACTCCAACACTGATCAGACAGCAACAATTGAAAGATCCATTGATGCAAATGAAGATTCTACAAGAAGTTCCTTGATTAATGACTGACATCTATTAGTTAAGAAGTTCCTTGATTAATGACTGACATCTATTAGTTAAGAAGTTTGAATCATATAAAAGGCTATCAAGTTTACTTTCAAGGTCTTTATATAAGGGATGAGTTTTGTAGACAATTACCTCTTCTTCATCATCTGTTTGAGCCATCAAACTTAAGTTGGCTTCCTCATCTTCTTGTGATTCTGTTTCTTCCATGTCATACCAGGTGATCATAGCTTTCTTCTTGAAAGGTGGTTTTCTTTGCACCTTTTTAATGTCAGGACATTCACTTTTGTAGTGTCCAGTTTTGTTGCAGCCAAAACAAGTGACCTGACTTTTGTCAGTTTCAGTTCTGTTGTTGTTGCTTGTGTTGGGAAATTTCTTCCTGATTTGATTTCTTCTCATCATCATTCTTTGTATCCTTTTTGAGATTAGTGCTAGTTCATCTTCAGCTTCTTCTTCATGAACTTCTTCTATTTCTTGTGTTTCTTGCAAATCATCTTCAGTTACTGATGAGGTTTGCTGAGAGGCTTTCAAGGCAAGTGACTTTACCTTCTTTACTGGTTTGTCTCCTTGAAGTACAACTTCATGAGCTCTCAGTGAACCAATGAGATCTTCCAGGTTCATAGATTTCAAATCTTTGGCCTGAGTGATTGCAGTGACCATAGGTCTCCACATACTTGGAAGACATCTCAATATTTTTCTGATTCTCTCATGAGTGGAATATGCTTTTCCAAGAGATCTCATTTCATTTACTATTGTAGTAAATCTGGCATACATCTCATCAATGGTTTCATTTTCACTCATTTCAAAGACTTCAAACTTTCTGACTCCAATGTCAATTCTGGTTTCTTTGACATGAGATGTACCTTCATGATGTACTTTCAAGGTATCCCATACCTCTTTAGCATTTTTGCATTCATCAACTCTTTCACTTTCTTCCATGGTTAGTGCACATGATAGAAAGAGTCTAGCTTTAGAGTTTAGCAATACCTGAGCCTTTTCATCTGTTGACCATGCACTCTTAACTTTGATGATCCCTTCTTTGGTTAGTGGAACAAAGTCTCCATCTGTGATTACTGTCCACATGTCATTGTCCTGAGATCTGAGAAAGAGTTCCATCTTGCCTTTCCAGAAGTAGTAGTTTGAGCCATCAAAAAGTGGTGGTCTGTTTGATGATCCTCCTTCAGCTATGTATTTGACTTTAGACATACTTCCTGAATCTTTTTTCTAACACTTGTTTAAGTGTTCAAACCCTTAGAGCCGTGCTCTGATACCAATTGAAGTAGATAAAATAGTCACAAGGAAGGGGGGTTTGAATTGTGACCCTTTAAAAATTAATCCTGCCACTTAAAAGTTATTCTCAAGTTGATAACTTGGAATGGTTAAGTTAACAGACAAACTTCAGAACGTTCTGAAGTATTAGTATAAACACAATTTGAATAATTAAATGTGTTTGTGTGTGTTGTGTTTACTGTAAGTAAATAGTAAAGAGAAGAAGAACACACATAAATTTATAGTGGTTCACCCAATGTGGGTTAGTCCACTCCTCACAATCTTGTGAGATTTTCCACTATGATGCTTGAGATAACTTCTCAAATCCTGCACCTTACAACCTTGTTCACCTGAACAATTACAACAACTGTATTCTCTTAGCCTCAGCAGGCTTACACCTTTCTTGCTAAGTTACCCACTTAGACTTTATACCTTTCTGCTCAAGGTCTTGCCCCGGTGCTCATACAAGATCTCGAGTTATCTATCTTAAGTCAGAATTTCACAGTTCTAAAAAAGGAGAGATGAAAATGGAGGAATATTTGATTAAAATGAAAGGGCTTGCAGATAAGCTCAAGCTAGCAGGATCTGCAATTTCAAATTTTGATCTTGTAATCCAAACTCTGAATGGATTAGACATGGATTACAATCCCATTGTGGTCAAGCTATCAGATCAAATTGATATAAGCTGGATCGAATTGCAAGCTCAATTATTGGCTTTTGAAAGTAGACTGGATCAACTCAACAATCTCAACCTGAATGCCACTGCTAATGTTGCTAACAAGACTGAATTTAGAGGAAACAGGTTCAACTCTCGGGGCAATTGGAGAGGATCAAACTTCAAAGGTATGAGAGGTGGCAGAGGCAAAGGTAGAGTCAATAATTCAAAACCAGTTTGTCAGGTATGCACCAGAACTGGTCACACAGCCATAAGTTGCTTTTATCGCTTTGACAAGTCCTACTCAGGCACAAATTACTCAAACTCTGAAAATGAGAAGCAAGGCACACACAATGCATTTGTAGCATCACCCTACAGTAGCCAAGATTATGAGTGGTATTTTGACAGTGGAGCCAGCAATCATGTTACACACCAAACTGATAGATTTCAAGATCTTGTTGAACACACTGGTAAGAATTCATTGATGGTTGGAAATGGGGAAAAACTCAAAGTAGTTGCCTCAGGTTCCTCCAAAATTAACACTGTCAATCTGCATGATGTTTTATATGTACCACAAATCACCAAAAACTTGTTAAGTGTGTCAAAGCTAACCTCTGATAATAATGCTATTGTTGAATTTGATCATGATTGTTGCTCTGTGAAGGACAAAGTGACAGGGAAGGTTCTTCTAAAAGGGATACGTAAAGATGGATTATATCAACTTTATGATGCTACTCAAACCAATAAAGACGCATGTGCATACTTGTCAGTGAAAGAAAATTGGCACAGGAAGCTTGGTCATCCTAACAATAAAGCTCTAGACAGAGTGTTAAAAATTTGTAATATAAAGACTTCACCAAGTGATCAACTTGAGTTTTGTGAAGCTTGTCAGTTAGGAAAGTCTCATTTGTTGCCTTTTAAACCATCTTCCTCTCATGCTCAGGAATTTCTAGAACTAGTTCACACTGATGTATGGGGCCCTGCACCAATTAATTCAATTTCTGCTTTTAAGTATTATGTGCACTTTGTTGATGATTTTAGTAGGTTCACTTGGATTTATCCTCTCAAACAAAAATCTGAAACCATTCAAGCATTTATGCAATTCAAAAATCTAGTTGAGAATCAATTTAACAAAAGAATAAAAATTATACAGTGTGATGGTGGAGGTGAATTCAAACCTGTTCAAAAGGTTGCATTAGATACAGGAATTCAATTTAGGATGTCATGTCCTTACACTTCTCAACAGAATGGTAGAGCAGAAAGAAAGCATAGGCATATTGTTGAACTTGGTCTAACTCTGTTAGCTCAAGCAAAAATGCCATTGTCCTATTGGTGGGAAGCATTCTCCACCGCAGTATACCATCACCAGTCATTAACAATGAGAGTCCCTACTTCTTGGTTCACAAGAAAGAACCAGACTACAATGTCCTTAAACCATTTGGATGTGCCTGCTACCCTTGTCTCAAACCTTACAACAAACACAAGCTCCAGTTTCACACAACTAGATGTGTTTTTTTGGGATACAGCAATGCACATAAAGGGTACAAATGTGTCAACTCACATGGCAGAATTTTCATCTCAAGACACGTAGTCTTCAATGAGAACCATTATCCTTTTCATGATGGATTCCTTGACACAAGAAATCCTTTGAAAACAATGCCTCTAACTGAAAATGTTGTTGCATCTTTACCTCTTTGTCCTGCAGGAAACACGTATAACAATACAAATGATGTAGAAGAACTAAGTTCAGATGAAGAGAACTTAGATTCACAAGAAAACTCCAACACTGATCAGACAGCAACAATTGAAAGATCCATTGATGCAAATGAAGATTCTACAAGAAGTTCCTTGATTAATGACTGACATCTATTAGTTAAGAAGTTCCTTGATTAATGACTGACATCTATTAGTTAAGAAGTTTGAATCATATAAAAGGCTATCAAGTTTACTTTCAAGGTCTTTATATAAGGGATGAGTTTTGTAGACAATTACCTCTTCTTCATCATCTGTTTGAGCCATCAAACTTAAGTTGGCTTCCTCATCTTCTTGTGATTCTGTTTCTTCCATGTCATACCAGGTGATCATAGCTTTCTTCTTGAAAGGTGGTTTTCTTTGCACCTTTTTAATGTCAGGACATTCACTTTTGTAGTGTCCAGTTTTGTTGCAGCCAAAACAAGTGACCTGACTTTTGTCAGTTTCAGTTCTGTTGTTGTTGCTTGTGTTGGGAAATTTCTTCCTGATTTGATTTTTTCTCATCATCATTCTTTGTATCCTTTTTGAGATTAGTGCTAGTTCATCTTCAGCTTCTTCTTCATGAACTTCTTCTATTTCTTGTGTTTCTTGCAAATCATCTTCAGTTACTGATGAGGTTTGCTGAGAGGCTTTCAAGGCAAGTGACTTTACCTTCTTTACTGGTTTGTCTCCTTGAAGTACAACTTCATGAGCTCTCAGTGAACCAATGAGATCTTCCAGGTTCATAGATTTCAAATCTTTGGCCTGAGTGATTGCAGTGACCATAGGTCTCCACATACTTGGAAGACATCTCAATATTTTTCTGATTCTCTCATGAGTGGAATATGCTTTTCCAAGAGATCTCATTTCATTTACTATTGTAGTAAATCTGGCATACATCTCATCAATGGTTTCATTTTCACTCATTTCAAAGACTTCAAACTTTCTGACTCCAATGTCAATTCTGGTTTCTTTGACATGAGATGTACCTTCATGATGTACTTTCAAGGTATCCCATACCTCTTTAGCATTTTTGCATTCATCAACTCTTTCACTTTCTTCCATGGTTAGTGCACATGATAGAAAGAGTCTAGCTTTAGAGTTTAGCAATACCTGAGCCTTTTCATCTGTTGACCATGCACTCTTAACTTTGATGATCCCTTCTTTGGTTAGTGGAACAAAGTCTCCATCTGTGATTACTGTCCACATGTCATTGTCCTGAGATCTGAGAAAGAGTTCCATCTTGCCTTTCCAGAAGTAGTAGTTTGAGCCATCAAAAAGTGGTGGTCTGTTTGATGATCCTCCTTCAGCTATGTATTTGACTTTAGACATACTTCCTGAATCTTTTTTCTAACACTTGTTTAAGTGTTCAAACCCTTAGAGCCGTGCTCTGATACCAATTGAAGTAGATAAAATAGTCACAAGGAAGGGGGGGTTTGAATTGTGACCCTTTAAAAATTAATCCTGCCACTTAAAAGTTATTCTCAAGTTGATAACTTGGAATGGTTAAGTTAACAGACAAACTTCAGAACGTTCTGAAGTATTAGTATAAACACAATTTGAATAATTAAATGTGTTTGTGTGTGTTGTGTTTACTGTAAGTAAATAGTAAAGAGAAGAAGAACACACATAAATTTATAGTGGTTCACCCAATGTGGGTTAGTCCACTCCTCACAATCTTGTGAGATTTTCCACTATGATGCTTGAGATAACTTCTCAAATCCTGCACCTTACAACCTTGTTCACCTGAACAATTACAACAACTGTATTCTCTTAGCCTCAGCAGGCTTACACCTTTCTTGCTAAGTTACCCACTTAGACTTTACACCTTTCTGCTCAAACTAACACTTTAGTACCCCTAAAGCTAGATGAGACTTTTCTTTACAATTTGTATGGAGGTTTGAATGATATAGATCAGACAAGAGAAGAATGGAGGTTGAAATTTATCTTTGAAAAGATAAGAGAGATATTGATTTACACTTTTGAAGACTTCTTGGAATCTTTGTGATGATCAATATTTTTGCTAAAGCTTCAAACACTCTTATGTTGTTTTCTTGTATGCTTTGCAAAGGTGTGTGTTATGCTGAGGTCTTGATCTCTATTTATAGAGTTCTTGAGCCTTTATAGCCGTTGGAGAGTGACCACTGGTCTTATGCCACGTGTCCTGGGACCCACCAACTTTCACTTGAAATTCTGGGCAAACTGAAATACTTCAGAATGTTGTTGTGTTCTTGAGAATACTTCAGAATGTTGTTGTGTTCTTCATGATCTTCATCTGGGTTCTTGTTGATGAACGGTCAGATGTGCATCTGGGCTTTTGCAGATGAATGTCACATGAATTTCTGGGTTGTACTTGAAGATTGTTCTTGGACGTACTTCAGAATGTTCATGGATCAGATCTTCTTTGAAATCTGTCTTGGAACTAGTGCAGAATCTCATAAAGTGGAGCTGTCACTTCACTACCATGCTTTAGGGGTTTTGGTTTGCTTTGTACAGTACCAACTCCCTTATGTGTCGAGATCTTGTTGAATCAGATCTGATCTTGCTTTTGACTTTGCCTTTTGCTTTCCAACCACTGTACTGTTCACGTCAGAAAAAGCATGGAGCAGGATCGAACATTCTGAACTCAGGGGACTTCAGAATGTTTCTTTTGTTTCACTTAGGATGATTTGTAAGACTTGTAATTAATGTAATCAAATCCTAATAGTGAAACATTTATGAAGTGCAGCATGGAAAACATCTAGGATGATATTCTTAATGGAATATTCCTAATGTTTTGTACTTCAATTGTTCATAGTCTTAAATGAACATTGAAGATGCCCTTTTTGACTTTAATCAAATAAATGTTTTTATTCCTTGATTGATCTCAGTCATGTACTTTTCTGGGCTTTCATTTAAGTCACGTGAACCTTGCATGTTCTTCATTTAGTTCATGAATTTCTGGGCTTGGTTCTTGATGTTCATCATGAACAACCTTCTGAACTCTGTCCAACCTTCTGAACTCTTTTTAACTTTCTGAACTCTAACTGAGTTCTTAAGTCTTTATGTCCTTTGATTCTTTGTATCTTCGTATGAATTTACACTTGTTCCTGTCTTAGTTAACCACTCAAGAGCACAAGTTAAATACCAACAAATTAATCAAAGTCCATTAATTCCTTAATCATCAAGGTTTGTTATCTTTAAAATAAATTAGGGATTTTGCCTCAACAAATTGGACATAAATAATGCTTTCCTAAATGGACACCTAAAGGAGACTGTATTTATGTTTCAACCAGAAGGGTATGTAGATCCTGCAAAACCAAATCACATTTGCAAGTTATCTAAAGCAATTTATGGTCTGAAACAGGCCCCAAGGGCTTGGTTTGATAGCTTGAAAGATGCTCTCCTAAACTGGGGTTTTCAGAATACTAAAAGTGATTCGTCACTCTTCATTCTCAAAGGTACTGACCATACCACTTTTCTACTCATTTATGTCGATGACATAATTGTAACAGGTAGCAACACCAAATTTCTAGAGGCTTTCATTAAGAAACTCAATGCAGTATTCTCCCTTAAAGATCTTGGACAATTGCATTATTTCTTAGGCATCGAGGTGCAAAGAGATGCAGGAGGGTTGTATTTGAAACAATCAAGATATATAAGTGATTTGCTCAAGAAATTTAACATGGAGAAGTCATCACCTTGTTCAACACCTATGGTTACCGGGAGACAATTCACTATTGAAGGAGAACCAATGGTAGAACCAACTATGTATAGACAAGCCATAGGTGCCTTGCAATATCTCACCAACACACAACCAGATATTGCATTCTCTGTGAACAAACTAAGTCAATATATGAGCTCGCCCACTACTGAACATTGGCAAGGAATAAAGAGAATTATGAGATATCTACAAGGCACAACAAACTATTGTCTACATATCAAGCCTTCCACCGACTTAGACATAAATGGATTTTCAGATGCTGATTGGGCTACAAGTATAGATGACAGAAAATCCATGGGAGGACATTGCGTTTTTCTTGGTGAAACATTAATCTCTTGGTCCTCAAGGAAACAGAAAGTTGTGTCAAGATCGAGCACGGAATCCGAATACAAAGCTCTAGCTGATTTGGCAGCTGAAATAACTTGGATTAGATCCCTCCTTAATGAACTAAAACTGCCAATGTCGAGGAAGCCAATATTGTGGTGTGATAACTTGAGTGCTAAGGCACTTGCATCAAATCCTATTATGCATGCTAGGTCCAAACACATTGAAATAGATGTTCACTTCATAAGAGATCAAGTACTGAAAGGTCAAATCACAGTGGCCTATGTACCAACTGCAGACCAGATTGCAGACTGCCTAACTAAATCACTCACTCACTCAAGATTCAACTTCCTAAGGGACAAACTTGGAGTGACTCCATCACCATCAGTTTGAGGGGGAGAATTAGAGAATGTTTGACTTTGATTCTAATGATCAAGCACATATCAATGAGAATTGATGTACATTATTATATATTATTGTACCTAGTCAATAGCCTTTTATTCTATTTCCTTTTATACTGTTACACAGTTATGTCTAGGCATAATGTAAAGAGTACATTTGTGTATATATACTCAATACAATGAATGAATAACATTTGTCATTCCCAAAACATTCTTTCTTCTCATACACTCACTATGTTCATGCTCTCTCTCTTCCTTTTTCTCTCTATAAAATGGTCGTACAAATATCATTATTCATAAAATAATTATAACTCATTACATTTACTTTTCAAATAATGAAAAGGTAATTTTGTTCAATTCCATCATAAAATAGTCGAACAATGAAATGAAATTTGTGTTCCATTCAACTTGGAGCTTTGTTCTAACTTTAAATAGTTCCTACTAATAGACAATGGAATTAGTATGTTCAAATTATTCGACTCTTGAATCGGATACCAAACTTTAAAGAAAAAAGGTTTGATCAATTTTAAAACAAGACGTTTTAGAAATGAACATTAAGATCCTTCTTGCATTAAATTAGGTACTACTCGGTCACCCTAATTTTTTTTACTTTTAAAAAAAATATTATTGATTTTTTTTTATAGATAGACGAAATGGCGAAGCCATTAAAAACTCACACACGCAAGTGAAGGCACCGGGGTTCGAACCCCGATCATGGCGTCCGGCCTAATAATTTCGGGATTTTATCAGTTGAGCTAGAACTTCTCAACAAATATTATTGAATTAAATATACATACTTAATTTTTTTGCTTACGCTGATATTTGTTTGTGTCCGCAGATGTTTGGGGTCTCTAGTAACACTTTGGCTAGCAGATGAGGAATTTTTACCTTTTGATTATTTATCCTATGCTAAGGAGTTTCAGGCATGGTTACATTAAATGATAATTTGATCAAACATTGCAGTAAAATCAAAATACTTACATCATCAAATATTTGAATGTCAACTTAAAATGGAGGAACTAAATAAAGATATAAATGATGTGTAAACTATTTTGTACGCGTGGCAAGAAAAAAAAATGAAAAATAAAAATAAAAAGCCACGTAAGTGCCACCTAAAAGATTCTGCTGAGTCAATGGGCTTAGGGGGCAATTGTGAAGAATCTTCATTTTACAAGGACGAAATCTATAAAAAAAAATTTACAGGGAGCAAAACCAAAAGTGCCCTATATTACAGGAGGTAAAGACCTATTAGCCCTAAATTTTTCTCCTATGTAAAAGCCTATTATGGACCTTGAAAAAGCAGCGACTAAGATAGATGATCAGAGTATGGTTGAACATGACCATAATTATTGTGAATAAACAATTTCTATATCATTCTCTCAACTTGCACATTCAAAAAGTGCAATGTATCCTTTAATTGTGTGTTCTAGCAAATCCATATATATATATATAATTTGCCCTGTATAAACACAAAAATTGTTTCCTACTTCAATGAGATATGAATCAATGTATTTTCTCTTAGTATAGTACGTACATAATGACCTCTATCTCTATGTACATACAATCCGAAAGAATGCAATGTGCAGCTAAAATGAGAAAAGGAAGCAAGTTGAAGGCTTTAAGTTTAAGAATATGAATAGTGCTAACACTACTTAAATCCAGGTTCACCCTAGCGGATCACCCTCGGTTAATAACTAACCACCATCTCCACTTTGAAAGTAAACTTTCATTGAAAATCCTCTTGTCTTTCACCCTTAACCACCATCCCCGCCTGTCCATAAACATCGACAAAAATTGAAATTCTTTTCGAGTATTAAATGTCTATGTTTGTCAGTGTTCCTCCTTTTTGCACAGGTGGAAACATCGAAGGTTGTTTTTAATCTCATTTTGATTTGTTAAAAAAAAAAAACTTATTTAATTGAGGTATAAAATAACTCTTTATTATTGAATAAACAATCGGTTTAGTGTAAACCAGGTATCCTCTGCGCACAATTGTAGAGATTAATTCCTCGAACATTGCGTAAACAATAGGTTGTAACCAAAAAAATAAATTAAACAATCATTTTTATCTATAAACTATAAAAATACTAAGTAATCTCTAAACTACATTTTTTTTTTGTACAAATCTTTTTTTTTTTTGAAACGGCAAATATTATTAAACGACAAGCCCGTGCAAGTAGCACTAATAAGCTCGGGTGGGAAAAAAATACAAAGAAGAAGAAATCGGTTGTCATACAAACACCGACTCGAACAAAAACTCCTTAAAAAACCACCCCTAAAGAAGGAACTACCTACAACAGTAATGACGCAGGCATATACATATGACAATCCTCATGAATACCCCTGCGTCAACACCACAAGCGGCCTAAACAGCACCAAAAAGCCACCGGCAACTTTACAGACACAAGGCAACTGAACAACAAAAACCAGTCCTAACAGACAAACCACACCACCCGCACGCATCACTCCACCTAAAGCCCACCTGCACGCAGCAATACAGCAAGGCAGCAGCAGCCCACCCCCCACAAGCCAAAACTGAAGTAGCTCAAATACCCAACACATGACTGCTACTGTAGACAGAGGTATCAAATGGGCTGGCTACGGGCCAACTACATATATGGGTCAGCCGGGCCCAGCCCATTTATAATTGGGCTGCATATTCTAGAGCACGTGTAGGCCCTTTTATATGTATTAGTTACTCACCACTATTTTTTACTAAAGTATGATTGGATGGACATTAAAATGTCAATAATTTTTACATTAACGTTGAATAATAATTAAACTCTAGATTATTCCTTCAATTAAATCAAATTAATAATTTATAAACTTTAAAATTTTAAACTAAATTCATTCATATTTATTAAGATAATTTATTTAATATTTTTTTATTAATAAATTTTAAATTAGTTGATAATTTTTCAAAAAATATATTGTTTTTTTTAACAAAAATCAAATGAAATATGGGCTAATGGGCCAGCCCGGCCCGACCCAACTTTTGTATGGCCCAAATGGGGTTGGGCCAAAAAAGCCCGAGTGCGTGTTTGGGCTAGTTTTTTAGGCCCAACCCGGCCCAAAAATATGGGTCAATGGACCGGCCCATGAGCCCGTCCCATTTTTTTACAGCTCTAGACAGAACATAGGCAAAGGCCAACAACAAAAAACCCACACCTGCTGCACCAAACAGAAACAAACGCTGCAACCACCCATACCTCTAACGTTGTAGACAAAGTCTTGGATTCCAACTCCATTCATAGAAGAAGCAAGACGGAGTACTAGACCTTTCCAACAACCATCTCCAAGACCACACCTTAATCTCTTCAATCACATCCTCCACCACACAATTAATCCCCTTGAAAATCAAGTCATTCCTCTTGGTCCACAAAACCCAAATAGTAGTATGCCAAACCAACCAAAAGCCTTTAGTAACCTTATTAGCTCTCCCACCTTCACTCCAACAATCTCAAAGAACAAATAAATTAGGAGGAATTAAAAAAAACAACAATCAAACCACTTCATCACTCTAGACCAAACCAAACTTGCAACATCACAATGTAAGAAAATATGAGTGACCGATTCTTCCTTCAAATTACAAAACACGCACAACGTAGAAACCTCTGGAGGTAAAGCATTCCACAAAGCGAGATTATCTCTTGTTGAAATTCTATTAAGAAACACCCTCCAACCAAAAGCAATCACTTTTGGTGGAGCCGGACTCCTCCACATATTCTCAAACACCCCTTTCTCCTCAACTCCCCAAATATCTTCTTTTAAAACCACATCCTCTAACTTCAAATAAGCTGATTTGACAGAATAAATTCCATTGTCTTCTAACTTCCATCTACACTCATCCTTCTTATCGAACCATCTAATACCCTCCAAATCTTCCAAAAAATTATAACTACATTACAATATTAAATCTTTTAAGTTACTCTATGCTATAAATTAATTCGATACAAACAAACTTAACAGTTATTCGTCCTCAGGAGACTTAACAGAGTTGATAAAGGCATATATCCGATTCAAACTTCGGCCACCTTTTAAAAACTTGGTTATTCGTTGTTTTTGTTAAAATAAAAGGAGTTTTATTCATCAAAATTAATCTTAGGGGGTGTATTGGATTAGGATTCTATGAGATTTTAAAAGACTTTTTGCAACTTAAAAAAAGTCTTGTGGTATTCAATCAAGACTCTTTGTCATTTTAAAAAAAGTCTTGAAGTATTCAATCAAGACTTTTCATCACTTAAAAAAAGTCTTGTGGTATTCAAAATCATTCAAATTTCCAAGGATTGTTTAATAAATTGGATTTTGATGGATTTTGTGGGATTTTGTAGTGTAATTTTAACAAGAAAAAATCTTTCATGAAAAGATGAGATTTCTTGAGATTATTTTTCTTTTAAAAGTTACTATCTCTCTCTCTCTAATATCTCCTTTCTCTTTTCGTTTCTCTATCTCTCTATTCTCTCTCTCTCTCTCATCTATTATCCCCCCTCTCTCCTTCTCTCCATCTCATAAAAAAATAAAAAATTGTATTGAGAATATTATGATAGAGAGTATGTCGTAATCAATGTTCCGCAAATCGAGCGTTAACTCTCCGAGATTATCAAGTTTACGTTTTTAGGTACAAAAATCGTGTTAACTCTGAGGTAAAATCGGTTTCTGATAAAATTGGAAGGTTTAACAAGTTTGACTGAGTTAACACTCGGTAAACGTGTAACTTGACCGATTTGTAATGGCGGCACAATTTTTTGAAAGATTTTGAAACTCGTGTAACTTGAAAGATTTCCATGGAGCTTAAACTTCAAGCATCAATGGCTTCATCTTCATCTTCTTCCACTCCTTTCTGCACCTATGCTATTCACCATGCCACCAACCTTCACCCTCGTCAAAACGGCACTAACAACTCTCGTTTCACTCCCAGAAAAACTCAACCTTTACGTATGGGTAACCCTTCAATCCAACCAAAATTGAACCATCATCAAACCCCCCATCAACATAAAAATGTAAACTTTGCGCATTTTCTTCAAGAGGGTAACGTAAATCAAGTTTTAGAACTAATGGGTCAAGGTGCTTTTGCTGATTACAGTGATTTTCTTTCGCTTTTGAAATTATGTGAGGATTTGAAGTCGCTTGAATTAGGGAAAAGGGTTCATGAATTCTTGAGAAGGTCGAAATTCGGAGGGAATGTTGAATTGTGTAATAGATTGATTGGGTTGTACGTGAAATGTGGTAGTGTGAAGGATGCGCGGAAAGTGTTTGATAAAATGCCTGACAGAAATGTCGGTTCGTGGAATTTGATGATTGGTGGATATAATGTGAATGGTTTAGGGATTGATGGTTTGTTGGTTTTTAAGCAGATGAGGCAACAAGGAATAGTACCTGATGAGGAAACTTTTGCGTTGGTTTTGGCTGTGTGTGCGTTGGTCGACGGTGTGGAAGAAGGTTTAATGCAGTTTGAATCGATGAAGGAGTATGGAATTGTTCCAGGGATGGAGCATTATTTGGGAGTTGTTAATATTTTCGGGTGTGCTGGTCGGTTGAATGAAGCTCACGAGTTTATTGAGAATATGCCAATTGAAGCCGGAGTTGAGATTTGGGAGACTCTTTGAAATTTTGCGAGAATTCATGGAGACTTAGAACGCGAGGATTGTGCTGATGAGTTGTTAACTGTTATTGATCCTTCGAAAGCTGCTGCTGATGATAAAGTGCCACTCCCTCAGAGAAAGAAACAGTCTGCAATTAACATGATGGAGGAGAAAAATAGAGTAAGTGAATATCGGTGTAATATGCCGTATGAAGAAGAGGATGATGAGAAATTGAGAGGTTTGACCGGGCAGATGAGGGAAGCAGGTTATGTTCCTGATACGAGATACGTTCTCCATGACATTGATGAGGAGGAAAAAGAAAAGGCTTTGCAGTATCATAGTGAATGTTTGGCAATTGCTTATGGTCTCATCAGTACTCCGCCGAGGACTACTCTTAGAATTATCAAGAATCTACGTATATGTGGAGACTGTCACAATGCTATCAAAATCATGTCCAAGATTGTTGGAAGGGAGCTCATTGTGAGGGACAACAAGAGATTCCATCATTTCAAAGATGGAAAATGCTCTTGTGGAGATTATTGGTAGTGTTGGTAAAAATGTAGACAAATGTAGATACTCTGATGATATATTGCTAGATTTTATGTATTACCTGATTGTATTCAAGATGTCCTTATTAACGATAATTGGAAGGCAATAGAATTTCAGTGGCTGCATAGATAAACTGAATACAGTGAAAGGATGTGACTGTGTCAACATTTCTATATCATTATCTCTACTTGCACATTCAAAAAGTGCAATTAATTTATTTGTTAATTGTACATAAACAGTTTGTCCTGTCTAAACCACAAAGAAACTATTTCCTACTTCAATGAGATCTGAATCAGGGTATTGTTTGTTGGTATAGTGTGTAACAACCTCTAATCTCTATTTACAATCCGAAAGAATGCAATGTGCAGCTAAAGTAATGTGTGAAAACAATGTGAATATAATGAGAAGAAGAAGCCAGTTTTGAAGCCTGGAGGAGTTAGGAGCTTATTCCTAATGTGAGGATGGTTGACTGATTCTTTTGTTAGTCCACTTCATCTCTTGATGGTACTCTCAAGTATGATTTCATAGTATCATAAACTGTGAAGCCAATGGCCGCAGATGGAACAACCTGAATTGCAACAAACAAACAAAAATGCTTAGTTATACAGAACGGTTCTAGAGTGTTAATTACTTTAATGTTCTATGATTTTCCGACCTTTATGTAATTGATACTCAGCCCTGAAAACAGGGTCTTCCAGCCTTGCTTTTGAGCAATCAAAACCATGGATCTCATAGTCCCTTTCAACTCGGCTTCTTCAGATGCCGTAAGGTTTTGAACCTAGACAGGTTAACTTTGTATCATGTTACTCAATATCCATCTATAATTTCCAGCCGACCAAATAAAGCACGTTACCTGCATTTGCCTCCTGACAACTTCAAGAAAATATGTGAATGTCTGACCCAATAAACCGGCCACGGATCCACATGTCAGTTTCGCCATGATGCTTTTCTTGTAATCCTCAGGGACGTGGCGCTTCATTTCCTCATAGAAGTAGAATTTCAAACCGGCGTATGGGAATATTCCGAAGAGTGTCGGAGCTGTGGCCATGATTAACATAAGAGTTCTACAATAACAACACAGCAGTGAAATACAATACTGCTGCTGAATTAACAGTTGCAAACACAAGCAGATTTAAATGCATACCTACTCCCCTATAGATACCTTTAATGCCACCCTCTTTATAAGTTTTTGAAAGACAGTCACTGATCCCTCTATAAACTTGTTCGTTATTTACCATCCCCAACACATTCAACTTGGTTGGACTAACAACATGCAGTTTCAATTTCAAACGCATTGACGTTAACACTTCGTGTAATCACAAAATACAACCAAAGTCATGGATGAAAACTGATTTGATTTCTGAGCAGAGATATAGTTTACCTGATAAGCTAACTTATTCCGAATTAAGTCAAGCGGATAAGTAAAAAGCACAGCCGTCCCTCCAGAGAGTGACCCTTCCATAAGGTCAAGGGTAGGACCTTTCCAAACATTAGGAAAGGCTTGCACGAACAATCTTCGGTATTCCTCATAGGACATATATTGAAGATCTACATAAGGAATAATCCTTGCCACACTTGCTCCATTTCCCCTGCAAATAATTTCGCATTGGTGAATCTGATTAATTGATAGAAGATAAATCACCTACCTATGATTTCTATCTACCTGTAGAATCCCAAAAGACCTTCGGTTTTGGCGATTCTCCTAACTGATCCAGACATTCCTGTGCTATGAAACTCAGTTCTTCGGGTCTGTAAAGAATGATTGTGATTAATCAATCTACGGTCAATTGGTCGTTTAGTTTAAGAAAAGCCATTCACTAATTACACGCAACGAAATTTCATTTCTCTTTTTCCGGCCATTATCTCCCCACAAGAATTGCACTATCAATTACTCAGCATACAGAAAATCTCAATTGGTCGTTTACTTTAAGAAAATCTCTTTTGGTATGTTAAACAAGCTCTTTTTAACAAAAAGAAGTACCTAATATATATGATAAATGTATTATATAGGAAATAATAGGAGTCTTCAACAAAAATTGCACTATCAATTACTCAGCATACAGAAACATTTTTCCCATATGGGCTCTTGGTGAATATCGAAGTCGAGTACTCCTTTAATTTATCCCGACAAAGAGTCCAGAGAAATTGCATCATAATCAGGTTATAAACAAATGTCTATATTAATTGTTTTCCTTGTCATAAAGTAATTCTACGGTCAATTGGTCGTTTAGTTTAAGAAAAGCCATTCACTAATTACACGCAACGAAATTTCATTTCTCTTTTTCCGGCCATTATCTCCCCACACTCGCGCAATCTTACACAATATCTTTACTTTACTAGTGTATGTATAACAGAAAAAACATAAGAAAAAAGAGGGAAAACATCCATACAGCTAGAAGTGAAAAGTTGAGAATGATAATTATAAGGGAAAGAATAAAACTGTGATGTATAAAACATTCATCCCATTAATATACTTTCACAAATTATTATTGGTGTCGTCGTGTCAAGTTTGTGTTTGGCGTTGGTTCTCCATACGGTACATAATGCCTGTAAATGTACTTGGCTCAAGAACCAAAAGATGTCCGTAACTGTACCTAACTAACTCATAAAAGTAACAAATTTTAAGCAGTTAAGCTGCAGTTCAACTACCTTCATAAAAGTATGTATGCCTTGAAAAACATGTATGCGTTGATTATCAAACTAAGTACTACTACTACTGCTGCTGTTGCTGCCACCATCACTGAAATTTTCATCCATATCAGGATTGTAGTCCGGGTCAGCTAGAACTCCTGGATCCTCATCTTCAGAATCAGAATCTGAATTATCCATGTAGTTATCGTCGTCGTGTTCATCCATGAAAACACCATTCAATTCTTCATCAGAAGACTCATCATCTTCACCAGCAATTAGCAGTCTATACCTTGACTGTTATAGCAGCAGAAAAGAACAAGAGGTAAGATTCAAGTACAGATAATTTAACTCAATAGATTCATGGGAGAAAGGTACTAACGCGCAGAGCGTCGATCGTCATAGCACCAAATAGTGGAGCAAATTCAGCATCTTGTTGTATCCGGCGCCACTGGTTGCGCCCCGGATACAGCTCCCTCGCTTCAACCAGCCTGTTATTCTCTTCCGCAGTCCAGAAATGTTGAGGCAATGGATGAACTGCTAATTCAACATTATTAACAATTGGGGCAGCAGCACCCTGTAGGACTAGTCTCCTATGCTTTGACTGTAAAGAAAACACATAAAATAACAAACTATTATATAAAAGAAGGTTTCTAAGTGCAAAAGAACGACAACTTAATAGCCCTCGCTATAAACGACAATAATTTACCAGGACTGGTGAGTTGTAAGCAATTGGTTTATGATTAGGTAATAATTCAACTGAAAAGAGAAGCAGCCACAATATAGTCTAGCAAAAAAATGTAAATCTCAATTTTTTGTAAAACTTGAAATCCTAAAACACAGTTAAGATCATTTGGTGAGACAAATAAATATATAAACAGACCCAAAACACAAAACAGGACGCTAGAAACCGCCACTGCCGACTGGAAACACAACACAACGCTGAACCAACCCAACCCCAAAAAAGAGAAAAATCCTGGATGTAAACTCTCCTACTAACCGCTACAAACAACCCGAAAACATAAGAACAGCATGCTTGAACGAGGAAGAAATTCATGATACGATTAATATGACAAAAAGGTTTCTAATCAAAATCACTAAAAACTGACAAAAATCGAAGCCACATTATTTGGTATCATAACATTATCCATAAGAACAGCATGCTTGAACGAGGAAGAAATTCATGATACAATTAATATGGCAAAAAGGTTTCTGATCAAAATCACTAAAAACTGACAAAAATCGAAGCCAAATTATTTAGCATCATAATAGTATCCATAAGAACAGCATGCTTGAACGAGGAAGAAATTCATTATACAATTAATATGACAAAAAGGTTTCTAATCAAAATCACTAAAAACTGACAAAAATCGAAGCCAAACGTATCATAACAGTGAAATGCACGTTAATTGAGAAACCACTTACGCGCAAAGCGTCCACAGTCATCTGACCAAACAGACCATTGAATCTTGGATCTTGTCTAATTCTTATCCAGTCCCGCCGGTGAGGAAAAGTTGCACGAGCAAGAAGAAGTTGATGTTCCTCCTCTTCATTCCAAATGTGATGTTGGTTGTGATTGTTTACTGGTCCTGCCATCTGCACAAAAAATGTATAACCATTGATGCATGTTCAGTTAAAGGACAATAAGTCAACATTGTTGTTAAGGGTTAGAAGAGATGAAGAAGAAGAAGAAGAAGAAAGAATCAAGAAAGAAACAAGATACCTAAACTAGAGAGTTCTACAATTTGATTATGGTTTGTAATGGTGAGGAATGAAGTATCAAGTCGGTTGAATATATATGGTCTATGGATAATAGTGAGAATGAATATTGAAAAGCAAGTCTAGTAGCATGCAACGGTTCACCTCTTCGAAACTTGTATCACAAGTTTTCTGTTAGTTATTCATAGTTAGTTATACTTACATGATGTTTACCTGTAATCTAGTTAGTTAGTTGGTTGGATATACTCGTTAGTTACTTACATACTGCTTAGCTGTACTCTGTACTCTGGTTTGGTTAGTGAGTTATTATTCTATGTAGTTATTATTATTATTAGTATAATGCCACATTAGTGTGCACATATGAAGCCCGATGCTTGACATGATACCGATACAATACCGACACGGTGATACGGGAAATTTTTTAAAATCCCAAATACGATACGGTCTTGATACGTTATTAAAAGATTATATTTAAAATTAATAGTATATGTGCCCAGTGTGTAATCATAACTAAAAATGATAATAAATAAACATTAACATTAATAAAAATGATCAAAAGAAGAGACAATATGTTTTTGACAATGTTGTCGGACTTGTATTTTTATTTCTTATTATTTTCTTTTAATTTTGTTTTTTAAAAGGTATGTAAAATAGAAGTATCGATGTCGGAGTATAAGTTAATCGTGTCGGTGTACAAGTTAGTCGTACCTGACACGTATAGGTAATTTTTTTTGTAAAAATAAATATTAATTGCCCGATACTTCTGATACACGTATCAAAATATATCGGGATGTATTTGGCCTAAATAATGAATGAATGGTAATATTTGGCCCAAAAAAGAGAAAACATTTGTGTGTGTTTTGCTTTGTTTTATCTATCTATTTATTTTATTTTATTTTATTTATTGAATGAATTTTTAAAAAGTTTAAATGAATTGTGTTTCGACTTTTAAGATTTAGGTTTAATGCTCTTTTGGTCCCTTAACTATTTAATTGATATCATTTTGGTCCCTTAACTAAAAAGAATATTATACGAGGATTTTAAGTTTTTTTTAGTCTCATTTTGGTCCCTTCTGTTAGGTTTCCGTTAGGGTTTAAAAAAAAAGTTAACTCCTGGACACGTGTCACATTCTCATTGACTCTGAGTTTTTTTTTTTTTTACAAAACAAATTTTTTTTTTTTTTTAAATATATATATTTTTTAAGAAAAATCTCAAAGCCAATGACAAAATGACACGTGTCCCAGAGTTACACGTGTCACTTTGTCATTGGTTCTGGGAATTTTTTACAAAAAAAATATTTATATTTAAAAAATTAATTAATTTTTTTTCTAAAAAAAAAAAACTCAGAGCCAATGACAAGGTGACACGTGTCCACACTTAACGTCTTCACGAATATTACTTCGATGTGTTTAGTATTATCCTTTTTTATAACATATCAAACAGTTTCTTGGAAAACTTTGGTGCTCAATCTATCAAACCAATTTTCTAAATTGAGCTAAGTCAATAAGGTGTCTTTGAGTTTCTTACAAAACTTTGGTCTCTTGAGTTCGTACCCACAGTATACTAAGTTTAAATCTAAGAGCTAGGACTAGTAGTCAATTGATAATGTAAATCAATTCATACATTCGTTAACATATGAAAAGCATTAGGATAATAATTGTATTGAATAGAGTTTATACAATCACATGATTAAAACCGCTCAAATTAAAATCATCTAAAAAACTTAATTAATATAAAACTAGCTAATCATATTCATGAGAATAAAACAATCAAGACAAAAGAAAATAATTATCAATTTATTTATCTTCAAGTGTTGTTGTTTTCCACGGTCGTAGCTTGTATCCCTTCAATTCCACGATCTCCAAAACATGATGAACTTGGCCTTGTGATGCATGCTCCATGGTGTTCCAAACGTCACCCAAGATTGTGATAAAAAGTTCTCTCTCGATATGTTGTGTGGCATCCAAAGCTTGCAACTCCTTCCTTTCTCATATTAAGCCATGTGGCTATTGATCAATAGTATACACTATTGATCTAATAGGTGAAATCGGCATCGAAACGCGAGATTTTTTATTTGATGCGTAATTAAACATGCTATTAGTTATAAATGATATTGCAATGGAAAATAAATACTTATACACTATTTCATATATATTTTTTACAAAGTGTATGATTGGATTTTGAAACTTATTGCCCGAAAATGATTAATAAAATATAGTATTTAATTCAGATTATTATCTTGTAAAACACTTTCGAAAGAAAATTATTTTTACTCTAATTTTATATTAAAAACGACCATGAATCCATTTAGTGTGAAAGCCTGATGAGCTATTTTAAAATAATAAAAAGAGGTCATTGTAAGCTTAACTCAGTTAGTATGAACAACGCATTATATATGCAAGGCCTGGGGTTCGAACCCCGACCACCACCAAAATAAAAAATAAAAGAAAAGGCACATTCACTATTTAAAAAATTGTGTGTTACATTGTCTATATATATCGTTTATGTTTTTTTTTTTTTTTTTGTAGGGAATGTATCGTCCCTCATCCAGATAAAAAGTTAAGCTATACCGACAATTCACACTAAAGGCATATCCGGTACACAGATGCATGGATCAATACATTATCTCAAATTACTATCGGTCTTAATACGAATCAATGTTTCATAGTTTTAAGTTAAAATATGTAGTAGGAAATTGATATTCAAAACAGAAAAAACAATAAAACCACACACAAAAAGTACATTGAATGGAATTTATCGATCATCCAGATAAAAGTTTTAAGCTATGCAACATCGACATGACACAGACAAATATACAGTTATATTCAAATATTTCATTTTCTCAGTATATTTGGTGTCAACGTGTCGGCATCAATGTTTCGTAGGTTTTAAGGTCTAAAATAAAAAATTTACTACCAAATTGAAATTAAAACCAAAAACAAAATAAACCTCACCCAAAAAGTACACATTCTGAAAGCTAGAAATTGAGCCAACACTCCAACTCTTAAGGCACATTTCCAATTCACTCTTTTCCATTCCCATATCAAAAAACAAACACAATTTAAGCAAAAACACTTCCATCATAACAGCACCAGCCAAATAACCAACATGAAACTCTCTACCACAAATCCAACCACAAACATCACTACTCACAAGAGGCAACAAAGTTTCAAACCCCTCATTTGTTTCATCATCATCATCATTGTCAACGACCCAAAGACGAGAAAGACAAAACCAAATCCAAATCTTTCTCTTCAGAAATTTTACTACAACAAATACTCATAAACCCAAGAATCATATCAACCAAAGATTTCACTTCCTTCATTGCTTTCTTTTCCCTTTTCAATTCAAAAAGTTCCTTAACAACACTATGTATCATAAAAACAACAGGAGCAAGTAAAGCAATACTCTTTGAACCACCAACAGAAGCTGAACAAGCAGAAATCAGCTGAAAAAGTGCTTTTGCAGCTGAAATTTGTTCCAAGATATCACCTTTAAGAGATTTTCTGCAACCAAATTTGATTGCAGAATAGACCCATATCACATCAAAAGGTGGGTCAACTTTGGTTTGCATCAGTTCATGTAATGCATCACTGGAATGAGAAAATTCAGGGGATTCTTTGGGAAGTTCTGATAGAATTTCTTGCATTGTGTTTTTCAGCTTGAGGGTGTAGTTTTCACCAACGTGAGGAATCAAACCAGTGGTTTCCATGAGAACAAAGACAGAAATACGAGGGTTTTGGTTTTTTGTTGTTAAAGTTTGTTTTTTTAGGGTTTATGAATTGGGAATTTTGCAATTTATCATGGTTTAGGATTTGGGCTAGTTCAATTTTTCGTTGGTTTAGTTTTGAAAATTTTAATTTGAACCCTTCAATTATTTTTCATACCCCTACAAACGCAATAAAATGACCTATGTGTATGCTTGTTGACGAAATATTCATGTGAATATTTGCTAATGGGTGCTAATGAAGGTTGAATTGACCTCAACAAGCTTTCTACCTTCTTCAGTGTCACTCCCTTCAAGCTTCCGCCATCTCTCTCTTCTCCTTCATCTTGGTATGTTCTCTTCTTCCAATTACCCTTTTCAATTTTTCCCAATTTTCTTTTAACAAAACCCTAGATTAATAAATCAACCCTAATCTGTTTTTTAATTTTTATTTCATGTGACTATGGTTTAAAATAGCTTATTGATTGGTTGAATTGAATCTATTGATGAACCTTACAATTTCAATTTTACTGTTAAACCCTGCATTTGTCTTATTTGTTGAGTTTATTGAAATTATATATGGCATTTTTTATTTTTTTTTGCAATTGATATATTTTTTTCTTTTTTGATTTTGTCAACATATATTGTGCTTATGATTAATCTGTCCTTGTTATATAGTGTTATATTTTTTTTTGTTGCTTCTGAAAAAAAAAATAGGAGTATAAAGCCACTCTGTTGGGAGAAATGTTTGGTTGTGGTGAGAAAGAATGATTTTGAGTGAATGGATTCTGGCTAGAATTGAGTTGAAGGTAAAGTGATTTATGTTTGGATACATTTATGTAAAAGTGAGTTGAAAAATAAATTTTAGTGTAAAAATCAATTCTAGAATCAGAAGCTATGATTTCTAGCTTCATGTAGAATCAATTCCGGAGGCAAAATTAATTCTAGTTTATAGGAACCAAACATGTCAAAATCAATTCTACACCTTTAGAATCAATTTTGGGTCCTCCAAAAGTGGAACGAAACATTGATCATATATAATTGACTAAATGACCAAGTTGGTGCTTGAAATTATAGGACCGAATCAATCTAGTCTCGCACGTTATCGAAATTCCTAAATGATCCCTGAAATAGTGAAATTGTAATTGAATTGTCCCTCTGTTGGTATTTGTAAGGACTAGAATGACATTAAATTGGTACTATAGAGATGAATTTGAAACTAAGTGAATAGTATCAAGGATGCATTTGAAATTTCATTGATCAGTTTGGGATAATGATGATGTAGGGGACTAGGTTGATATAACCCTACAATTTCAAGGACTAACTTGGTATTTAGTTAATTATATATGATTAAGTGATTTATACATTTCTCCTAATAGGAAACTTAAACAGTGGGTTTATATTCATAAATATCTGACTACATATATGATCAAGTGATTTATGCATTTCTCCTAACAGGTGAATTTCAATTTGTTGATTTTAGATAAGGCAACAAAAGTGGAACTTTGGTATTTAACCAAAACATTGGCTAGTCTTATGGCTATGTATTCTTTAAGACTTCTGTAGTTTTTTTTCCTTATTTTTGTTCTTGAATGTTATATTGATTTTAATTGATAACTCATCTTGGTTTGTGAAATATAAATCGAGAGCACCTAATAAGAAAAATTTGAAAGACAGTTTCTGGATTGTGTCTCTTTGTTTAAGGTGTTATCACTTAATTGAGCTATGATATGAAATATTTACTGCCTTTTTATTGCATGAACAGAGGTATTTATTGATAACGAAAAAAGTAACGTAATCGTTAGAATAGTTTAAATTGGAATATATATTGTTGATCTTATTTTCATATGTATGATTATAATTATTAACTTTTATTTAAATAGTTTGCCCCCGCTGACCAAGGGTTCTAGACACGCTACTGGTTGGGAGGATGAAGGGTGTGTTTTGGCTTCTAGTTGTATCAGTGGTGATTGCATCATGGATTCCTCTTTCACACTGCGCCAAAAAACCGGTTGGGATCGCTAGAAAGGAGGATGTACCGTACATAAAGTGTCAAGTTTGTGAGATACTTGCAAAACAGTTGTATCAGCAAGTTCAGAGCAAGAAAGCTGAGATTTCCCCCAAGAAGGTTGTTATTTTGTTCTTTTATTTTTATTTTGTGCTTCATTGTCTAGTGTAGGTTTTTTGTGTGGATTGTATGCACTATAATTGACTTTGTGTGTTATTGGTTGTTAGATCTCAGAGTACCAAATCATTGAGATAGCAGAGAATGTTTGTAATCTGAAAAAGGTTGAAGCAGATTGGATATTGCGTATAGATATTGTAGAAAAAGCAGATAGGTTGGAGGTGAGAGGATCCAACTTTTCAATATGTATGATCAATAAACTGTGGATTATTTGTTTGGTAGTTTGACATTGCTACCCCATTTTTCGGTGTTTATCAGCTGGAAGAACATGATTCTGAAGGACAGTGCAATTCTGAATGATAGACAGTTGAGCGTGCTTGTCAGGAGGTATGGTACTTTCTTGCCAATGAATTGCACTTTTTTGTCTCTATTGGTTCTGAAACGAAAAAAGTATAGGAAGAGAAGAAAAAAAGGAACAAGTTTCATTAATGCTTATTCTATATCAATTCAGAACAGTGTTGATGGTGCACCATGCATGATCTGAATTGTGCTTTCTCTGCTGGTTATGTATTTGTATATTTCAAATATCTTCACTTCTAATTCTTTGTTGGTTTTGTGATTACTAAATTAGTAATTTGGTATTGCAGGTTTTGGGATATTCTGATACCGATGTTGCTGAATATCTATATAGTTCCAAGCCTGATATTGACTCATTAACCAATTATCTGTGCAAAGACCTTAGCAAAGCATGCAATACCAAGCCACCCCCTGTCCCTAAGGTAATTATTAACTGAAATAAATACACCCAGTAACTAACTTATCCGGGTTGATTGCGAATTTGTGATAGATATTTTTAATTGTCTTTTATGTAGTAAATCAGCAATGTATGGTGTATGCACTTTATGTAGTATTCAACTTGAGTTTATAGGGTTCATTGTCGAACAAGAAAACAAAAACAAAAACAAAATCACAAAATACAAAAAACAGAAAGTTTAATATGTGTGTTGGCACTGATATTGCTTTATCTTGGATATTTAGAGCAATATTATTTTATTTTATTCAAATATAGGGAAAGTTTATACCTAAGTGTTTCATACCTTATTATTTTCAATGCCACAACAGACCCTCTCAAAAAAGAATGCCACAACCGACACTAATGCAGTCCAAGAAATACTTTCGCACGTCAATGCGTTCTTAACTCCTGTGCAACAGAACCCTGCTTCTCCACCATTCCCTTTGATTTCTTATGAACTGGATTTTATATCCATGTGTTTGGATTGTATGGAGTAAATCAGCATTTTGGTCCTTGAAATTGTAAGAGTCAAGCAATTTAGTTCCTTAAATTCACAAAAGAACAATGTAGTCCTTTAAATTAAATAACACCAATCAATTTTGTCACTCATTCAAAATATCTCTTTAGTAATCATCCATAATCACTGAAAAATCTAAATATTGACTTGAATAGTCTTTTGTTAAAACAAAATAAGCATAAGACTATTAAAATTGTGGTGTTAAATTTGAATAAAGGAATGTATTGATTGGCATTGTTCTATTTAAGAGACTAAATTTCTAGTTCACAAAATTGAGGGACTAAATTTACCGACCAATACAATTTTAAGCACTAAAATGCTGATTTATTTGGATTTTATGTTCTAAACTGTTATTATTCTATCGGCAAACAACACACCCCACTCTACACTCACCTTGTTTGCACTTTAGGACCCAAACTCCCTAATACATCAGTTAGAGTATCCTTACTTTGGACTCTGTACTCTATCTATAACTATCCCTACTTCGGACTATGTAATTTGGAAGCTATAACTTTGTTTCTGCTATGATAGTATTTAACTTAACATGCACCTAGTATTATTGTTTGAATTAGGTATTAAAGCTTCACCCTCTATGATCCTTTTGCTTAAGTTTTCATCAAAAGTTCTATTTGTGTGTTACAGGACAGGACTCCTGGTGAACCATTTGTTGCAAAGTCTTCTAAGGAGGCTGAAATGGAAAAGCTTCTAAAATCTATGGAGGTATTTTGCTTTTTTTCTTTCTTTTTATATATTTACATGACTTTGTGACACATTCTGTTGCTAATACATTCTGATTATACCACAATCGACTCTTGCTTCAGGGCATGCCAGGAGCGCCCGGCATGAAAATGTACTCAAGAGATGATTTAATGAAAAAGAATTTCGGTGCTGAAAATGAAGATGACGATGAAGATGAGGATGAGGAAGAAGATGAGGCAGACTTTCCTTCAAAATTGGTACAATAATCTATTTCATTCTGTGATTGAAATGTGTTTTTCTAAGATTACTTCGACTTAAAATGTTTTAGAATAACTGATGTTTGGAGTAAACTGCAACTTACAGGGAAAAGTTTTGAAATCAAAAGAAAATGAAAAAGGTGATTGGAAACAGAAGATAAGAAAAGGAATTGTGGACACGGGCACGACACTTAAGAAACATGCAACCAAAGTTTCCAATCATATTCAACGGTGGTGGAAGGGAAAGAAGACAACCTCTTCAAAGAAGAATTCGAAGTCAGAGCTTTAGAGCTCCTCATAAACTAAATCTGCATCTTCTGATTATGGAATATTTTCAAGGCATTTCCAGTGTTTTGTTACATGTACTACACCCAAGAGACCAAGAGAGATTGGAAGTAGGAATATTCTGAAGCAATCAAATGAGGACTTTACAATCACCACTTTTGAGTGATTCATATTCCAATCAAGGATTTGCTATCTACATGTATTTTATCAGTGAGGCAATTATGTATGAGAGTGAGGGTATACCAGCTAAACTATAGTGATGTTTAAGATGTTCCCTCGGGTGTTAAATGTTGAGATTATTGACATCCTTTTTTGAAAATTTTGACAATCAATTTACAGTCTTACCACCACATCCCACATCTGAATTTCCTTATGTATTAATAGAGTAAAGAAACAATCAATAGATATTTATTGCCATCGATCGAATATTTCAATAATCATTAATGAGACTATTAACAAATGTTTTTAGTTTTGTTAAATACTTGAACATGGTGTTCCTCCTCTTTGCACGGGTGGAAACATCCAAGGTTGTTTTTAATCTCATTTTGATTTGTTAACAAAAAAAACTTATTTAATTGAGGTATAAAATAACTCTTATTATTGAATAAACAATCAGTTTAGTGTAAATCAGATATCCTCTACGCGCAACTAATCTCTCGAGCATTGCATAAACAATAAGTTGTAACCAAATAAATAAATTAAACAATCAATTTTATCTATAAACTATAAAAATATTAAGTAATCTCTAAACTATATTTTTTTTTTGTACAAATCTCTAGACTACATTACTATATTAAATCTTTTAAGTTAGTCTATGCTATAAATTAATTCGATACAAACAAATTTAACAACTATTCATCCTCATGAGACTTAACACAGTTGATAAAGGCATATATCTGATTCAAACTTCGGCCACCTTTTAAAAATTTGGTTATTAGTTGTTTTTGTTAAAATAAAAGGAGTTTTACTCATCAAAATTAATCTTAGTTTGTATTTCACGAATGGATAGAAGATAGTAACAGTAGCATTTCCATGGAGCTTAAACTTCAAGCATCAATGGCTTCATCTTCATCTTCTTCCACTCCTTTCTGCACCTATGCTATTCACCATGCCACCAACCTTCACCCTCGTCAAAACGGCACTAACAACTCTCGTTTCACTCCCAGAAAAACTCAACCTTTACGTATGGGTAACCCTTCAATCCAACCAAAATTGAACCATCATCAAGCCCCCCATCAACATAAAAATGTAAACTTTGCGCATTTTCTTCAAGAGGGTAACGTAAATCAAGTTTTAGAACTAATGGGTCAAGGTGCTTTTGCTGATTACAGTGATTTTCTTTCGCTTTTGAAATTATGTGAGGATTTGAAGTCGCTTGAATTAGGGAAAAGGGTTCATGAATTCTTGAGAAGGTCGAAATTCGGAGGGAATGTTGAATTGTGTAATAGATTGATTGGGTTGTACGTGAAATGTGGTAGTGTGAAGGATGCGCGGAAAGTGTTTGATAAAATGCCTGACAGAAATGTCGGTTCGTTGAATTTGATGATTGGTGGATATAATGTGAATGGTTTAGGGATTGATGGTTTGTTGGTTTTTAAGCAGATGAGGCAACAAGGGGTAGTGCCTGATGAGGAAACTTTTGCGTTGGTTTTGGCTGTGTGTGCGTTGGTCGACGGTGTGGAAGAAGGTTTAATGCAGTTTGAATCGATGAAGGAGTATGGAATTGTTCCAGGGATGGAGCATTATTTGGGGGTTGTTAATATTTTTGGATGTGCTGGTCCGTTGGATGAAGCTCAGGAGTTTATTGAGAATATGCCAATTGAAGCCGGGGTTGATGTTTGGGAGACTCTTCGAAATTTTGCGAGAATTTATGGAGACTTAGAACGCGAGGATCGTGCTAAGTTGTTAACTGTTCGTGATCCTTCGAAAGCTGCTGCTGATAAAATGCCTCTCCCTCAGAGAAAGAAGCAGTCTGCAATTAACATGCTGGAGGAGAAGAATAGAGTAAGTGAATATCGGTGTAATATGCCGTATAAAAGAAGACAATGATGTGAAATTGAGAGGTTTGACTGGGCAGATTAGGGAAGCAGGTTATGTTCCTGATACGAGATACGTACTCCATGATATTGATGAGGAGGAAAAGGAGAAAGCCTTGCGATATCATAGCGAGCGTTTGGCAATAGCTTATGGTCTCATCAGTACTCCGCCAAGGACTATGCTTAGAATTATCAAGAATCTACGTATATGTGGAGACTGTCACAATGCTATCAAATTCATGTCTAAGATTGTGGGAATGAAACTCATTGTGAGGGACAACAAGAGATTTCATCATTTCAAAGATGGAAAATGTGCAATCTCTATGTACAATCTGAATGAATGCAATGTGCAACTAACATATGTGAACAACAATTTGAATAGAATAAGAAGAAGGATGTTCCTGTGCAGATTATTGGTAGTGTTGGTAAAAAGTACTCAAATGTAGATACTCTCTAATCTGATGATATATTGTTAAATTGTTTTTTGTTTGCTGCCAAAAATGTGTAAGGTTCAACTCCATGTTTGGGAAGATCAAAGAAATTTTTGTTCCATCTATGAATTAATCTATGTAGCTAATGCTCCTGTGGAGATTATTCGTAGTGTTGAAAACAAACACTCAAATGTAGATACTCTGTTTGGGAAAAAGGTGTAAGGTTCTGCTAGATTGTTGTGGTTCTGCCAAAAAGGTGTAAGGTTCAAATACATGTTTGGGAAGATAAAAAAATTTGTTCCATTTATGAATTAACATATTTAGCTTCCTTTATTTGTTATACTCCCTCCGTCCCTAATTATAAGACCCTTTTGCTAAAATCACGGGAATTAAGAAAGTCAATATTTGTATTAAAGTTGTTTTTAATCACTATTGTTTTTACAATTTTATCCTTAAGAGAGAGAGTTAGTTTATGTTTTCCATATGCTATTTATTGCTGATTGAAGAAAAATATGTATAATAAATAGGGGCATGTAGGTAAAGAAATAATTAATGTAGTTGGAAATAACAAATGGGTCTTATAAAAAGGGACAAAAAAAATTATCAAATGGGTCTTATAATTAGGGATGGAGGGAGTACATGTTTTTAAGACGAAAATAGTTCAAAAGCCAAACAGTATAGTTAATAATTTGCCTTTACTCTTTTCCACTCAAACATGAGCATGTTGTAATGTTACATCAGTTTCTGTAGATATCTTATTGATCGTGGCTTGTCTAATTAAGTTGAGAATTAAATAGCCAGAGATAATTGGAAGGTAATAGAAATATGGTGGTTGCATAGAAGAATAAACCGAATACATTCCCGCACACTTGTACATTCAAAAAGTGCAATTTATCCTTTAATTGTGCATACATAGTTTGTCCTATCTAAACAACATAAAAATTATTTCCTACTTCAATTAGATCTGAATCAAGGTGCTTTTTATTGGTATAGTGCATAGCAACCTCTATCTCTATGTACAATCTGAAATAATGCAATGTGCCGCAAAAAAAATGAGAATGTTCCAGTGGAGATATTATTTGTAGTGTTGGTAAAAAGTACTCAAATGTAGTTACTCTGATCTGGTGATATATCGCTAGATTGTTTTGTTTGCTACCAAAATGCATAAGGTTGAAATCCATGTTTGGGAAGATCAAACAGAGTTTTCTTTCAGCAATCAATTAACCTATATAGTTTATTTCCTTTGTCGCATCCTACATGATTGTTAGACTACAAAAAACTAAAGTAACCAACAGTATGGTAAATAATTTTCCTTTCCTCTTTTCCACACAAATCTGAGGATGTTGCAATACTGAATCGGTTTCTGTGGATATATTATTGAGCATTGCTTGTTGAATTCAGAACTAAAGTAACCAACGATAATTGGAAGGTAATAGAATTTCAGTGTCTGCATAGATAAACTGAATACAGTGAAAGGATGTGACTATATGTCAACATTTCTATATCATTTTTTCTACTTGCACATTCAAAAAGTGCAATTTATTTGTTAATTGTACATACACAGTTTGTCCTGTCTAAACCACATAGTAACTGTTTCCTACTTTAATGAAACCAATGAGATCAGAATCAGGGTATTGTTTGTTGGTCTAGTGCATAATAACCTCTATCTCTATTTACAATCTGAAAGAATGCAATGTGCAGCCAAAATAATATGTGAAAACAATGTGAGTAGAATGAGAAGAAGAAGCCAGTTTGAAGCCTGAGAGGAGTTAGGAACTTATTCCTAAAGTGAGGATGGTTGGCTGATTCTTTTGTTAGTCCACTTCATCTCTTGATGGTACTCTCTCAGGCATGATTTCATTGTATCAGAAACTGTGAAGCCGATGGCCGCAGATGGAACAACCTAAATTGCAACAAAAAAAAAAATGCGTAGTTACACAGAATGGTCCTATAGTGTGAATTGCTTTAATGTTCTATGATTATTCCCGCCTTTATGTAATTGATACTCAGCCCTGAAAACAGGGTCTTCCAGCCTTGCTTTTGAGCAATCAAAACCATGGATCTCATAGTCCCTTTCAATTCGGCTTCTTCAGATGCCGCAAGGTTTTGAACCTAGTCAGGTTAACTTTGTATCATGTTACTAAATATCCATCTATAATTTCCAGCCGACCAAATAAAGCACGTTACCTGCATTTGCCTCCTGACAACTTCAAGAGGATATGTGAATGTCTGACCCAATAAACCGGCCACGGATCCACATGTCAGTTTCGCCATGATGCTTTTCTTGTAATCCTCAGGGACGTGGCGCTTCATTTCCTCATAGAAGTAGAATTTCAAACCCGCGTATGGGAATATTCCAAAGAGTGTCGGAGCTGTGGCCATGATTAACATAAAAGTTCTACAATAACAACACAGCAGTGAAATACAATACTGCTGCTGAATTAACAGTTCCAAACACAAGCAGATTTAAATGCATACCTACTCCCCTATAGAGACCTCTAACCGATATGGAATAAATAACACTGCAGATATGGAATAAATAACAAGGATGGAAATACTAACCAATATTGAGTTCAGAGGCAAAGATGTCTCCAATGTTGTCCTCATAAGAACCTCTGATTGTACAAAAGATAAATCCACATTAAACAAAGAACAACACAAATGAGAAACACAATTAAAACAAGCTAAACAAAATATAAGTATGTTTGATTTGGTCTGTTTGAATTGGCGGTGAAATTGGCAGACTCACCGCGAGTCATCGTGATTTTGCTAAAAGCTATACTTTGGAGCATCACAAAACACCACCGTGATTTTAATGAACTCGTCGTCAATCCAAACATAAACTGAATTCATCCCTCATCTAGATAAAAAGTTAAGCTATGTAGTGCTGACACTTCACACAAAAGGCATATCCGGTACACAGACACGTGGTTCGATACATTATCTCAAATTATTATTGGTCTTAATACGTGTTATGTAGGTGTCTTTATAGTGTTTCATAGTTTTAAGCTAAAATATGCAGTAGGAAATTGATATTCAAAACAGAAAAAAGAATAAAACCTCACCCAAAAAGTACATTGAATGGAATTTATCCATCATCCAGATAAAAGTTTTAAGCTATGCAACACCGACATGACACAGACAAATATACAGTTATATTCAAATATTTCATTTTCTCAGTATATTATTGGTGTCAACGTGTCGGTATCAATGTTTCGTAGGTTTTACGGTCTAAAATAAAAAATTTACTGCCAAATTGAAATTAAAACCAAAAACAAAATAAACCTCACCCAAAAAGTACACATTCTGAAAGCTAGAAATTGAGCCAACACTCCAACTCTTAAGGCACATTTCCAATTCACTCTTTTCCATTCCCATATCAAAAAACAAACACAATTTAAGCAAAAACACTTCCATCATAACAGCACCAGCCAAATAACCAACATGAAACTCTCTACCACAAATCCAACCACAAACATCACTACTCACAAGAGGCAACAAAGTTTCAAACCCCTCATTTGTTTCATCATCATCATCATCGTCGTCAACGACCCAAAGACGAGCCAAATCATTCAAAGACAAAACCAAATCCAAATCTTTCTCTTCAGAAATTTTACTACAACAAATACTCATAAACCCAAGAATCATATCAACCAAAGATTTCACTTCCTTCATTACTTTCTTCTCCTTTTTCACTTCAAAAAGTCCCTTAACAACACTATGTATTATAAAAACAACAGGAGCAAGTAAAGCAATACTCTTTGAACCACCAACAAAAGCTGAACAAGCAGAAATCAGCTGAAAAAGTGCTTTTGCAGCTGAAATTTGTTCCAAGATATCACCTTTAAGAGATTTTCTGCAACCAAATTTGATTGCAGAATAGACCCATATCACATCAAAAGGTGGGTCAACTTTGGTTTGCATCAGTTCATGTAATGCATCACTGGAATGAGAAAATTCAGGGGATTCTTTGGGAAGTTCTGATAGAATTTCTTGCATTGTGTTTTTCAGCTTGAGGGTGTAGTTT
This sequence comes from Medicago truncatula, assembly GCF_003473485.1. Lineage (NCBI taxonomy): Eukaryota > Viridiplantae > Streptophyta > Magnoliopsida > Fabales > Fabaceae > Medicago > Medicago truncatula. Next base: position 42,318,849 of record NC_053047.1, on the reverse strand, counting down.
TCACCAACGTGAGGAATCAAACCAGTGGTTTCCATGAGAACAAAGACAGAGAGATACGAGGGTTTTGGTTTTTTGTTGTTAAAGTTTGTTTTTTTAGGGATTATGAATTGGGAATTTTGCAATTTATCATGCTTTAGGGTTTGGGCTAGTTCTATTTTTTTTTTGGGTTTAGTTTTAAAAAAATCTTGGAGAAAGTGACACATAAAAATTTATATTACACTACACTCTTAATTAGACAACAAAATTATTGATCAAAATAATAAACATAAATTACAAAATTTTATTATGGTTTCTCTCATGTGCGCAAGTTTATATTGAAATAACATTATATTTTTATAATTTTACTACTAATATCTTAACATGTATCATTGTCTCCATCTTTGAAAGTTACTTTGACATGAACATTGAACATAAGAATGAAATTAAGATGTCGACACCTTTAATTATTTGAAAAACAAACACTTAAATGTAAATAGATATGTTGATGACAAACATATGTATTCGATTAAAAGTGTCGTGCTACATAATTCGTTAAACTACAAAAGTCGTGTTCGTGGTTGATTTTATCTACGGAAATTTTTGTCACGTCATGATTTTCCTAAGTACATTTTCTTAGTTTTGCATTGACTCCAACATTTTATTTTTGTTGATTGGATTTGGAGCATTGACTCAAAGATGGACTTTTTTTTTTGGTACAACTCAAAGATGGACTTTAATTCATGGAAAATTTGGAAATATGAATCATAATATGTGGGATCTTGTTCCTTATTGGTTGAAAAATTGGGACCCACTATTTTGTTGCTTCCATGGACCAATCACAATTCACAAATTAATAAAAATGCAATTTTTAAGAAACCTTTGAGTCTTTCTTCCTTCTTCAGTGTTACTCTCTTCAAGCTTCCGTCACTTCTCTCTTCTCCTTGATCTTGGTATGTTCTCTTCTTCCCATTAACCCTTTTCAATTTTTCCAAATCTTATTTTTAACAAAACCCTAGATTAATGAATAAATCCTAATCTGTTTTTAAATTTTTATTTCATGTGATATGGTTTAAAATAGCTAATTGATTGGTTGAATTGAATCAATTGATGAACTTTACAATTTCAATTTCAGTGTTAATCCCTACATTTGCCTTATTGAGTTTATTGAAACTATGCATGCATTGTTTATGCAATTGTTATAAAGGATTGTTTTTTCTTCATTTTTTATTTTGTATAATCACTTCTTAGTGTATGTTTGGTTCTGCGGCGAGAAAAAATGATTTTGAGTGAATTGATTCTGGCTAAAATTGAGTTGAAGGTATAGTGGTTTATGTTTGGATACATTTACAAGGAATACCATTTTGTACTGATGGCATTGAAGCGGGAAAACCCCAGGTTTTTCAATTTGGTCTGCCAATTACCGTTTTACCCTTTTGGTGGAAAGCATTGGCTTGTGCACACTGCACAAGAGCTGGACGGTTCACACTGCAGAATTGACAAATTGCATTGCTGAATGCTGAAGGTTTGAAATGCGGGGTCATCATTACAAACCCTTGTGAATCACTTTCTTCTATATAAGTTGACATTAGGAGTCATGATTCAAAGAAAAAAACTCAGTTCACATGTTTAGTGTCTGCATCACTCCACCGCCCTTGGTCAACAATTCATTGATTGTTGTTCCTGCTTCTTCATTTCTCTTAAAGCTCTCACTCAGTTTCCAAATCTCTTCCTCCCCCAACCCAAAAAAAACCTCTCGTCTGAAGCACTCCACCGTAGACTGTCCGCGACCATTCCGAATGTCGCCTTCCTTTCATCCATCGTGACTGGCTCGTATTTGGGAGAGAAGAAAATAAAAAACAAGATGAAGGTGTTACATGACTAGAGAACAAGGGCAATTTGAGGATCGTGAATCTGATATAAGAGGGAAATCGATGGTTCCTTCACCACCATGACTGGATTTCAGAAATCCTTCATCTCAGGTAATGTGCTCTGCTTAACACTCTATTGGTAACAAAACCATCTCTTTCAACTCTCTTGTTAATTACTGTTATTATATGTTCTTGGTATGTTATATGCTCATGAGGGGGTTTTGTTTGCAAGATGTTTGATGAAATGCCTCAATGATGACAAACTTTTGATTTGATTCAAATACAATTATGTTGTTGCAGACATACATTGTATTATTATTAATTCTGTTTGGATAAAGATTTCATTAAGTGCTTATGAAATAAGCTAGAAACAGCTTATGGACATGTCATAAGTTATTTTATATCTATCCTAATTCACCAACAAATTGAAAAAGTATTTTGTTATCTTATGTTCCATATCTATTTATGGACTGTCATGTTTCTACGTAAATATGGCAGCAACACGGGTACAAGGAGACGCGATGGAGGCTGTCTGGTCATTTTAAAAAGAAGAATGGAAAAAAGAAGAAAGTCATTGACATTGCTCTTGAGGATGTAGAGTAAATCTTAGTGTTCTGTCTCTTTTATATTTCAGTAATTTTTTGTTGCTTCATTTATATAGTTTGAAGATGCTGAAGTTTTCTTTTTCTATTACCAAGCCTTTCCAGTCTTGAGATCTTGGCTTAAGAAGAATTGTCTACCTGGTAATGAAGTCTCCCTCTTCAGATGAGCTTACAAATTCTCATGCAGCTTATTTCATAATAAAGGAACGCATCTTTTTCTATGTAAGTGCTTTCTCCGCTTGCTATTCAATAATGATATATAATCTGGTTTTTAATTATGGAGTCCATGCAGCAGAATTTCGTCATGGCAGAAGAACTCGTATATTTTTTTTTCTTGCATGTAATTGTGCCATTCCTTTAATTGTCTGTTTTTACGCTACTTAAGAGCAGGATATCAATGCTTACTTATGCAAGAATGTCCGTTGTGTTGATTTATCCAAGTTCATTGTTTGAATGAATGTTTTAACGAGAATATAGTGCACACAGGTCTTGGTTGATGGCGCCAATGGTAAGGTACTTATGTCAATCATGTAGACAGATGCAAGTAGTAAAATAACATAGGGTCTGAATGGAGTGACTGCACTTGCATGTGTATACTTCATTTGAGAGTCATGATCACAATCTTTACTCAGCTCAATTGTTGCTGTTTTTTTCTTTGGTTGTAATTCTTTGTGCAGCATGATTCATTGAAATGTACAGCCATTTGAAATTCAGTTTATCTTTCATTGTATGAAGTGGATTCAAGCAATATTGTCGGTATAAATAGCCTGAATTAATATCAGAAACATAACATGAATTCCACCTGTGTTTGGGATGCACACAAAAGCTTACTATTATGATACAAATACATGTTTGTTGTTAGTGTTTTCTTTATTGTTATAACTCAGACTGTGAACAATTGTAGAGCATACGTTTAGCAAGGGTTTCTCTAAATTGTGATTAGAGGTTTATTATAGATGATAGACATAATTATATGCATCAAAGATGGCAGTATCAGAACAAAATTATTTTAATTGGCTATCAACTATGCATTTGCAATACTGGCCCTCTCTTATTAACTTCTTCTAAAACTATTCATGGAGTAATTGTTGTGGGAATGGTTTAGAGAAATTATGGCGGTTTGAATGATGGGTTGTTTCTACTTAGTTTGTGTTTATATTGATATGTACGGTGGAGATCTATGGTAGAAAGCTATGGCATGTTAATTGGCAATTAATAGGGTAGTTGCAATTTACGTCAGATTTATGGTCTTCCATATCTAGATGAAAGATTTTGCTGTCACATGTGCATCATTGTTTTGTGATAATTTTCAAGAGTTCTTGAAGAAATCCATGGTTAGAGTGTGTAGAGGGACAAAGCTTATGCAAACCGTCCAAAAAGTAACATTTTGGTCATATTACCCCAATTTCAAAAGACATCTCTCGTGATTGGACCTTTTCTTCTGCACACATGATATATTTTTCAAATTGATTGAGTTGATTGTAATCAAAACATATTGATCAATAGTCTATAACAAACCCTCGCGATAGCGGGGGTCAAGCGTCTAGTTGTACCAGTGGCGATTGCATCTTGGATTCCTCTCTCGCACTGCGCCAAAAAACCAGTTGGGATCGCTAGAAAGGAGGATGTGCCGTACATAAAGTGTCAAGTTTGTGAGATACTCGCTAAACAGTTGTATCAGCAAGTTCAGAGCAAGAAAGCTGAGATTTCCCCCAAGAAGGTTGTTCGTTTGTGCTTTTATTTTTAGGATTTTTCTAACATGTGCAAATTTGCACATGTTAAGGATACTAAAAGAAGCAACTTTTTATTGAAAATCACACTTGTTATAAAAAAGAATATATATTTAATGTAAAATACACAAGTTCCAATATAAACTTACTACTTTAGTATCCTTAACATGTGCAAATTTGCACATGTTAGAAAAATCCTTATTTTTATTATGTACTTCATTGTGTAGTTGAAGTTTTTTTTGTGGATTCTATGCACTATAATTGTTTTTGTGTGTTATTGGTTGTTAGATCTCGGAGTACCAGATCATTGAGATAGCAGAGAATGTTTGTAATCTGAAAAAGGTTGAAGCAGATTGGATATTGCGTATAGATATTGTAGAAAAAGCAGATCGGTTAGAGGTAAGAGGATCCAACTTTTCAATATGTATGATCAGTTAATTATGGATTATTTGTTTTGTAGTTTTGACATTGCTGCGACATTTTTTGGTGTTTACCAGCTAGAAGAAGAACATGACTCTGAAGGACAGTGCAACTCTGAATGCAAGACAGTTGAGCGTGCTTGTCAGGAGGTATGATACTTTCTTGCCAACGAATTGCACCTTTTTGTCTCTATTGGTTCTGAAACGGAAAAAGTATAGGAAAAGAAGAAAAAAAAGGAACAAGTTTCATTACTGTTTATTCTCTATCAATTCAGAACAGTGTTGACGGTGCACCGTTCATGATCTGAATTGAGCTTTCTCTGCTGGTTATGTATTTCTATATTTCAAATATATTCACTTCCAGTTCTTTGTTGGTTTTGTGATTACTAAATTAGTAATTTGGTATTGCAGGTTATGGGATATTCTGATACCGATGTTGCTGAATACCTATATAGTTGCAAGCCTGATATTGATTCATTGACCAATTATCTGTGCAAAGACCTTAGTAAATCTTGCAATACCAAGCCACCCCCGGTCCCTAAGGTAATTATTTACTGAAATTGATGCTCCCAGTAATATTTTTTATGATTATCCTAAGCTTTGATAAAATTAACTTATCTGGGTTGATTGCAAATCACAAAATAGAAAAAACAAAGAAAGTTGAGTATGTGTGTTAGCACTGATATTGCTTTATCTTGGGTATTTAAAGCAATGTTATTTTAGTTTACTCAAATATAGGGGAAGTTTATACGTGTTTCGTTGCTTATTATTATCAATCTGAGAAATACTGTCCCACGTCAGTGAGTTCTTAACTCCTGTGCCATGGAACCCTGCTTCTCCCCTCTTCCCTTTGATTTCTTATGAACTGGATTTTATGTCCATGTGTTTGGATTTTATGGAGTAAATCAGCATTTCGGTCCTTGATATTGCAAGAGTCAAGCAATCTAGTTCCTTAAATTTACAAAAGAACTAATTAGTCCTTTAAATTAAATAACACCAATCAATTTTGTCACTCATTCAAAATATCTCTTTAGTAATCATCCATAAAAATCACTGAAAAATCTAAATATTGACTTGAATAGTCTTTTGCTGTAATAAAATAAGCACAAGACTATTAAAATTGTGGTGTTAAATTTGAATAAAGGACTGTATTGATTGGTGTTGTTCAATTTAAGAGACTAAATTGCTAGTTTACAAAGCTCAGGGACTAAATTGACCGACCCATACAATTGTAAAGTCTAAAAGGCTGATTTATTTGGACAAAATTGTAAGGTCTCTGCTACATCAGTTAGACTATCCTTACTTTGGACTATGTAATATTGTAATTTGGAAACTAGAACTTGGTTTCTTTTATGGTAGTATTTAACTTCACATGCATCTAGTATTACTGTTTGAATTAGGTATTTCAGTTTCACCCTATGAACCTTTTGCTTAAGTTTTCATCAGAAGTTCTGTTTGCGTGTTACAGGACTAGGACTCCTGGTGAACCATTTGTTGCAAAGTCTTCTAATGAGGCTGAAATGGAAAAACTTCTAAAATCTATGGAGGTATTTTGCTTTATTTCTTTCTTTCTTTATCTTTACATGACTTTGCTTGACGCATTCTGTTGCTAGTAATAATACATTCTGATCATACCACACTTGACTCTTGCTTCAGGGCATGCCAGGAGTGCCCGATATGAAAATGTACTCAAGTGATGATTTAATGTAAAAGAATTTCGGTGCTGAAAATGAAGACGACGATGAAGATGAAGATGAAGATGAAGATGAGGATGAGGATGAAGATGAGGCAGACTTTCCTTCAAAATTGGTACAATCATCTATTTCATTGTGATTGAAATGTGTTTTTCTAAGATCACCTCGACTTAAAATGTTTTAGAATAACTGATGTTTGGAGTAAACTGCAACTTGTGGGGAAAAGTTTTGAGATCAAAAGAAAATGAAAAAGGTGACTGGAAACAGAAGATAAGAAAAGGAATTGTGGAGTGTGGACACAAGCACGGCGCTTAAGAAACATGCAACCAAAGTTTCCAATCATATTCAACAGTGGTGGAAGGGAAAGAAGGCGATCTCTTCAAAGAAAAATCCAAAGCCAGAGCTTTAGGCGTTTGCGAGTTTGGAGGGGAAAGGGAGGGAGAGGGTTTGGAAAAAAAAAGGAGTAAGTGTAAGAAATAGAAGACATTGAAAGGAGGAGCTTTGGGGAGCTTATTTTTCTTCAAAATATGAAACCCTTGAGATTTTTTTAATAGATAAACACCTCCCTCTTCAACTTAACATTGTTAACTATTCTGCTAAGTGTACTACTTTTCTATTTCTATGGATGAAGAAAATCTTCTTCCAATAAACAAATATTTCTGCCATTTGTTTGTAAGTTTTTCTTTTATATTTGTTTTTCCTTTCCTTATTTCATATCTCGATTATCATAATTCACTTCTTTCATTGAAGAATAATGCCTAGAAAAGCCACAGATTGTTAACTATTTATCTGAACAATGTAATTTTTTTTATTTCACATAGCAATTCCTCCCACAACGAATCAAAGAAAATCATTAGAGGCCATGTTACAAAAACATAAGAGAGAAGAAATCATTTTTAGGCCATGGATGATGATGGTTGTGTACTTTGGTTGCCGATTGAAGCTAACTTATGATGACTTCATATGTTACTACCTCCGTTCCTTTTTAATTATCATTTTTGATATTTTATACAAACCAAGACATTCAATGAATGTTACTACTTTTGATACAACAATGTATATTTTTACTATAATAACCTTATTCATTCAATATCTAATTTCATATATTTATCTCTTTGCAATAAATAAGTAAGGATAATATTGATAAAACACCATTTAATGTTACGTTGAACTTTAAAAGTGACAGTTAAATTGAAACAAAATATTTGTTCAAAAGAAACACTTAAAAAGGAACGGAGCGAGTATTGAATTTACCCAATCGAATCAAAAGAAACACTCAAAATTATTTTTAAAGTTTTAAATTTTTTTTTTAATTTAAAAATATAAAATAAAACATTTTAAAAAATCTGAAAAAAAAATTAAAATAATTTTCTGAAATTATTTTTATCATATAATTTTCAAAAATAAAATTATTATTTTTTTAAATTATAAAATCTGAAATTTCTGAAAAATTAATGAAATGATTTTTTTTTAAAATATGAAGAAAAAAAATATAATTTTCAAATAAAAAAAAATTAAAGTCAAAAATTTAATTTTAACAGTTTTTTTTTCGATTTTTTTAAATAATTTTTGAATTTATTTTCATATTTTTTTAATTAAAAATAATAATTTTTAAAACTTTAAAAATAATTTTAATTTTTTAATCATGTGGACGGCCACGTGGCAGAAGTTGCACAGTCAGCAACTGCCACGTGGCAAAACCTATGCCACATCACCAGTGAAGTGGGGCCAGGGACATTTTTAAAACAAATTTTTTTTTACAGGAATGTAATTAATTTTTTTTTTTTTACAGGGACGAAAATCAAAATGAGCCCAATTTACAGGGACAATTTGCATATTTAAGCCATAATAGATTAATAATGTCTTTTTAAATGTTAATAAATAGGTTATTTGCAAGAAACTCATTGTACATTTAACTTGTCTATGACTATTGTCATGATCATTTTTATTGTTGAAAAAGTTTTCGTTATTGTTGTTATTGAGACGGGAAGTATCAAACCAATACAAACAAAACTATAAAGTGTGTGGTGCTGGTGGGTTGAGAGTGTGTGAGCCTACAATTGTATTACTTTATTTGTTAAATAAATCAAATATTGTTATTATTTATTATTTATCTCTTTTTGGTATTAATCTTTCGGTTCCTATACGATATTATCAAATAATTTGAAGTTCGATCGAAAGTTAAATAAAGATAGAAAAAATTATTTCACTTAAAATTAAACTTGGGGTAGCTAAATATATACTATTAGGGGTAGCTAAATATAAAAATATACCCACTCACTCAGAAAAATATTTTTTTTGGGGGTAGCAAGGGCTACCCCTCCCTTGTACTACCGTCCGCCCCTGATCTTGTACACGTTAAAAGTTACCTTTGACATAACATTAAGCACTCAAAGATATCCAACACAACTAATCAACCTTACGTGTGACCGAGAAATAGTAGAAGTTACACCAGGAGTACTCTTTAGTTCTAAAAAAATTTATATTTGCATATTTCAAATTGAGTATCCTTATGTTGGCCTTGTCAGTGACAACATATATGATATAATTTAAAACATCAAAGTCAACAACCTTATGTGGTGTCGAATAAGCAGTCCAACAAAGATTTCGAGATTGATAGACATGCAAATTATCAGAATTTCTACATGAAACCACCAAGGCAAATTCCTCCGAGCCTTTGGAAAAAGCAAGCAAGACTTGGCACGAAAAAAAATGGAAAGCAACTTCGAAGATTGAGTTATTGATTAGCATCTTTCTTCTTGTAAATGGATTAATAAGTATAAATGAATTATCTTTTCGTGTCATGATGAAATATCCGTTAGAAGACCCATGATAGGCAAATCGGAAGTAGTTATTGATCATCTTTGAGTGATAAACTTTATCGTGAGGTAAGCTCAAGAAGTTGAAAGATTTCTTAAAAGCGCACCTTTGGACAAGTAACGGTTCTTCGGATGCCATGAAATTCCTCCAATAAATTTTATGAAATTCTCGCCAATTTTTGCATACACTACCAAATTGAATGAGGTCATCAAAATCTAGATTCTTCAAAATGATGTCAAGCAAATCCCAAGGAAGTTGACAGTTCTCTTCTACCTTCTTCTTTTTTTGTCCTTTGTATCACAACAAACGACGATGTTAGGTAATTTTCAAACTTTTTTTTCTTTCTATATTTCTAAAACATGATTTTTTTTTTATTATTATTATTATGGACCCATAATATCATAGAAAATGAGGAGATAAAGAAATATTATTTTCCCATTTTTTCGAAACAAATATCAAGACCAACATATAAATATAATACAATATAATTATGTATTACCCTTTTTTTTTTTTTATGTTTTTCTGTAAGTAGTTTAATTTCCAATCATGCCTAGTTGCTGTAGTTTAATTTCCAATCCAACCTAGTTATAGCTTTGCAATGAATAGCCGGTCCCATTTCCAGATGGAATGATAGGGTTGTGTTAGGCCTCAACAACAAAGGTAAAACTTTTGTCATGGACCAAATATTTAATAGTGTGAATGCTAGGTCGTATTGTGGAAGCAATGTGTTGTATAGCTTAAGTACAATGTCAAATGAACTCGCCACCTCGATTCAGTGAAAAATAAGCAAGGGTTTCCGCATCTTCATGAATGGGTGTGGGTAAAGATAGAATTGATTTTTGAACATATTTGTAAATATATAATAGAGATGTATCACAACACAAGTGAGTCAAATTTTCCCCCAAAACATATGTCAGATTTCAACGGACAGACGCCTAGAGTATATAATATAAAAAAATATCAACATAATCATAAAAAAAGTAATGTATTATGGCATAAATAATATAGGAAAAAAGTTTATACTACTATTTTATGCCATGAATTTAGAAAAATAGTTTATTCTAATCTCATTTCATCTTCTTTTTATTTAAGGACCTCTTTGAATCTCTTAATATCACTAATTTACATATAAAAAATCAATAGTTCTCTAAGAAAATAAATAAATAAATTATTAGTTTTCAAAATTTAATATCAGATTCTCATTAGTTTTCCAAATTTAATCAGATTCTCATTAGTTCTCAAAATTTAATATCAGATTCTCGTAAAATGCTTGTTGTATTGTAAGGCAAAGGGAAAGGAATCACTATTAATTTCATTTTCGAGAAAAATATAATGGTAAAAAAAAATCATATCAAAATTCTATTATAAAATCGGTTGATATGCTTCTCCTCAATGTGCCACAATCCACGACAAGAAATGCTACAACTACAAGCTAGGAAAAAGTACATTAAATCCTCTATACTATCTCAAAACTTGTCCAATAATAACACCGTAAACCATTAAATCATGTCCATTTATTCGAAAATCAAAAGAAAAACAAATAGAACAAGGTCCAACCCAAAGTGTAGGGTAATAAGCATGCTACTCAACGAGAGTATAATCTACCTCATATTGTAGATGTCTAAAACACCAATCTATGTAACGTTGTTTTGAGCGGCAATAAATAGGATGTGGAAGTTCACTACGTTTAAAACCAGGAATAATGAATTCTGGCATTTTTTTGTTATCTCCTTTATACACCGTGTATTTGCCACATGGAACATCGATGGCATAGATAGAATTGTTCTCATAACCCCACATGTGCGGGTTGCTCAGTGCATAATACCTTTTCGGCGGAACACAAAATATTGCAATGTCAGCCAAAGATTCCAACTTGACATAATCCATGGTAGAGAAGTCTATCTTGTACACGTTATACGTTACCTTTGACATAAAATTAAGCACTAAAAGATATCCATCACAACTAACCAACCCTACGTGTGACCAATAACGACTAGAAGTTACACCAGGAGTACTCTTCAGTTCTAAAAAATTTATATTTGCATATTTCAAGCTGAGTATCCCTATGCTGGCCTTGTCAGTGACAACATATATGATAGAATTTAAAACAGCAAAGTCAACAACCTTCTGTGGTGTCGAATAAGCAGTCCAACAAAGATTTCGAGATTGATAGACATGCAAATTATCAGAATTTTTACATGAAACCACCAAGACAAATTCCTTTGAGCCTTTGGAAAAAGCAAGCAAGACTTTGCAGGAAAAATAACTGAAATTAACTTGGAAGACTGAGTTATTGATTAGCATCTTTCTTCTTGTAAATGGATTAATAAGTATAAATGAATTATCTTTTCGTGTCATGATGAAATATCCGCTAGAAGACCCATGATAGACAAATCGGAAGTAGTTATTGATCATCTTTGAGTGATAAACTTTATCGTGAGGTAAGCTGAAGAAGTTGAGAGATCTCTTAACAGCGCACCATTGGATAAGTAATGGTTCTTCGGATGCCATGAAATTCCTCCAATAAATTTTATGAAATTCTCGCCAATTTTTGCATACACTACCAAATTGAAAGAGGTCATCAAAATCTAGATTCCTCAAAATGATGTCAAGCAAATCCCAAGGAAGTTGACAGTTCTCTTCTACCTTCTTCTTTTTTTGTCCTTTGTATCACAACAAACGACGATGTTAGGTGATTTACAAACATGTTTTTTTTTCTTTCTATATTATTATTATGGACCCATAATATCATAGAAAATGAGGAGATAAAGAAATATTATTTTCCCATTTTTTTTAAACAAATATTGAGACCAACATATAAATATAATACAATATAATTATGTATTATCCTTATTTTTTGATGTTTAATTTCCAATCCTACCTAGTTATAGCATTGCAATGAATAGCCGGTCCCATTTCCAGATGGAATGATAGGGTTGTGTTAGGCGTCAACAACAACAACGGTAAAACTTTACTTAATAGTGTGAATGTTGGGTCGTATCCCGGAAACAATGTGTTGTATAGCTTAAGTACAATGTCAAATGAACGGGAACATCTTCATGAATGGGTGTGGGTAAAGACATGGGTTCGTGAAAGTAGGATTGATTTTTGGACATGGAATTCCCTATGAAAATAGTGGACAATATATATGACTAGAAGGAAGATTATTTTTGTGCATATAAGAAACTAAATGGTTGGGTGAAAAGGAAAAAGAATTAGATAGTTCATGATTTAAGCTTTGGTACACTAAAAAAGTTAGATTGAGGGGGTTGATAATGTTGTTATATACAGTAACTCACTCATGTAGGAAACTCATCTATTATCATACCTAGCTACAAACGAATAATAATATTTAAACAAACAGCAGACAGTTATTTGTTGGAGAAATTGTATTCAATTTTGCAAATAACACACTGGAAGTGAGTCAAAATTTCCCCCAGGAAAGTGTATATAATAATATAGAAAGAAAAAAAAAATCAACATAATCATAAAAAAAAAGTACTAACCATTACTATGACCTCCTCGTACTGGTTGTCGAATTGGAAGTGTGATACGACGATCCTTCATGTAGGCGTTGAATCCAAAAATTAAACGATTATGCCCTTTAAGTAACTTTTTCATCCTTCCTTTGAAATTTTGAACTGGAAGTCTGGTGATTCGATGATCATTCATCAGGGTCTTAAAAGCATCTATGTCTTTTATAAACTCTTCATACTCTTCCCTCTTACCATGAAACACAGATTTTACTTCCTCCACAAACCCCAGAATTCCATGTTCATGTTCGTTTGCCATGGAGATTCAGATCCGATCCGATGCGATGCGTCTGTTGTTGTTGTAAAACAAAAACTCAGCGCTAGATACGAGATAAGAAGGGTTATTAAAAAAAGAACAAGAAACCGACCGACCCAACAACCGTTCCGCTTTTTTCTTTTTAAAAATTTCCTCACAAATAACACATAAGAATAAATTTAATTTAAATATTATATTTGTTACATTGTTGATGTCATTGAAAAATATATGTTTGGATTTTTTTAATAAGAAAAAGATATGCATAGTTTGTTACAATATAAAGGTGAAAAATATATATAAGTATAACTTTTTTAGGCATCTATACTTATATTTTTAATTAAAATCTAAATTTTATAAAAATAATTATACATATTATATTATGCAACACTAAAACAAAAAGTATAAGCATTAGTGTAATAAAAAAAAAAACATAGCGGATCTAATTGTTAATATCCTTGATAAATCAAACATGCCATAGATCCGATCATAATTATGTTCAATGCTTTGTTTGCTTCGCTATTTATTCATAATTGTTACACATGTTTTATTAAATATGTTTTAAGTTAGACCAGAATTGGAGATGAAAAGGCGAGGTTAATGTCCTCAACTAAGCTCATAATATTTGCTGACAACCGCGTTAACGACATATGCTCATTGCTCAGACACATAGAATTGCGGCATCTCCAAACCCACCACAAACATGCTGAAAAAATAATGGTGTGAGTACCTGAGATGTTCCCTCCCTAAGCCAATTAGCAACACAATCTTCGTCAAAGAAAGCATGATCAATAAAACCCATATGCTGCCAAATATTTCTAGAAAATTTGCAATCACGAACGCAATGAAAAAATGTCTCATTATGCAGCCCACAACGAGAGCAGGTTGCTAAAGGAGCAATATTACAATGGTTAAGCAAAGATAAGGTGGGGATAGAGTTGTGACAGGCAAGCCAGATGAAAAACTTGAATTTTTCAGGAATTTTAAGTCTCCAAATCCAGGACCAAGAAGAATTCAAGTTGGTATTATTGTTCGAACCAGGAAGAGAGAGAAGCCATTTGTAACCACTTTTGGTGGTATAGACTCCATTCTTGTTGAGAGGCCAAACAAAAGCATCCTCTATTGCGTCATTAAACATAATTGTGGCATTGTTGAAGAAATCGGACACAGCTTGAGGGAGAGTGGTATACATCAATTGAGCTCTATTACCACTTAAGGTGAGAACGTCTTTAACAATGAGATGAAGATCATGGATGTCTATGATGGGGATTTGAGATCCAAGAATGCCAAAATCACTCCAAAGGCTGAACCAGAAAGAAGAAGAGCCAGACCCTACGCGCCAAGAATAGCCATTTTTTAGAATCTCTTTAGCACGGATGATGGAAGACCAAATAGGGGAACTGCTGCTGTTAACAGATGCATGAAAAATGTTCGGCCCTGATGTATATTTGTCAGACTCATACACAAAATTTACCTGCAAAAATTTTGTCTTTGAAAGATAAAATTTCAGCTATTGATTTAAAAGGTGAATCAGTTGATTTACTGGAGGAGGAGGTCGAGGACCTTCATGGTTTTTCTGAGGAGTTGTTTTCATTATCGCGCTTGAATTCTAGTATTTGTTGGCAACAATCGAGGATGCAATGGTTGCGTGAAAGGGATGCAAATTCCAAGTTTTTTCATTGCGTTATGTCCAGTCGAAATACTATTCCTTTCTTTTTGGTGAATGGGGTGTTGGTTGAAGGTGTCAATAATGTTCGAGTGTAGTGTTTTCCCATTTCTCTACCCATTTTCGTCCTAGTGGTGTTGTTCACCCCTCTATGGATAATGTGCACTTTCGCACTTTGTCTCGTGGAGAGGGGGCTGGTTTGATTAAGCTTTTTTCATTTGATGAAGTGAAGGCAGTAGTGTAGGATTGTGACAATTTTATGTGTCCCGGTCCTGGCGGTATATCGTTTAGTTTCATTAAAAAAAATTGGGACCTTCTGAAAGACAATGTGATGCGTTTTTTTGCAAGAATTTCATAGGAATGAGAAATTGGCTAAGGAGATAAATAGTACCTTTATTGCTCTCATTCCGAAGGTTGACAGTCCTCAACGTTTGAATGATTTCCGCCCCATTTCTTTGGTGGGAAGCTTGTATAAAATTTTGGCTAAGGTGTTAGCTAATAGACTTCGGTCAGTGATTCCTTAAGTTATTTCTTGATGGGATTCTGGTGGCTAATGAGATAGTTGATGAAGCTCATAGACTCAAGAAGGATCTTTTACTGTTTAAGGTGGACTTCGAAAAGGCATATGACTCTATTGACTAGGGTTTTTTACAAAATGTGATGCTGAAAATGGGGTTTTCGGCTCTTTGGAGCAAATGGATAAAAGAATGCATTGAGACGGCTACCGCTTCTGTTTTGGTAAATGGCTCTCCAACGGATGAATTCTCTTTGTGGAGGGGATTGAGGCAGGGTGACCCTCTTTCTCCTTTCCTATTTCTTTTGGCTGCAGAAGGTTTCAATGTGTTGATGAATTCTATGTCAGACAATAGTTTATTTGTTGGTTATAAGGTGGGTAGTAGCACCCCTGTTGTTGTGTCTCATCTTCAATTCGCGGACGATACTCTTATTTTGGGTGAGAAGTCTTGGGGCAATATTCGAGCTATGCAGGCGGTTCTCCTTCTCTTTGAAGCTCTATATGGGCTGAAGGTGAATTTTTCTAAGAGCCAGTTGGTTGGGGTTAACGTGTCAGCCTCCTGGTTAGCGGAAGCAGCTATGGTGTTGAATTGTAAGGTTGGTTCCATCCCTTTTGTGTATCTGGGGCTTCCCATTGGTGGTAATGCGAGGCGGTTGGCTTTTTGGGAACCATTACTTTATCGAATTAAATCTAGACTATCTAGCTGGAACTCCAAACATTTATCCTTCAGCGGTCGTCTGGTTAAGGAGGTTACTGGTTTGGGGGTAAGGAGAATTAGGGAGTTTAATAGTGCGTTGTTAAGGAAGTGGTGTTGGCGGATGTTGGTGGAGAGGGAGAGTATGTGGTTTAGGGGTGCTGTCAGCGCGGTATGCCTTGTCAGAGGGGCGGTTGCGGTGTGGGGGGCGCAACTCATCTTTGTGGTGGCGTGATGTAGAGGTGTTGAGTAGGGAGGAGTGGTTTATGGATAATGTTCATTGTGGTGTTGGTAATGGGGAGAATACTTGGTTTTGGTCGGATGTGTGGGTGGGTGAAGTGTTGGTAAATAATTTTCCTTTCCTCTTTTCCACACAAATATGAGCATGTTGCAATGCTGAATCGGTCTCGGATATATATTATTCAGCATTGCTTGTTGAATTCAGAACTAAAATAACTAATGATAATTGGAAGGCAATAGAATTTCAGTGGCTGCATAGATAAACTGAATACAGTGAAAGGATGTGACTGTGTCAACATTTCTATATCATTATCTCTACTTGCACATTCAAAAAGTGCAATTAATTTATTTGTTAACTGTACATAAACAGTTTGTCCTGTCTAAACCACAAAGAAACTATTTCTCTACCCATTTTCGTCCTAGTGGTGTTGTTCACCCCTCTATGGATAACGTGCACTTTCGCACTTTGTCTCGTGGAGAGGGGGCTGGTTTGATTAAGCTTTTTTCATTTGATGAAGTGAAGGCAGTAGTGTATGAATAAAAATACACAGTATGTTTAATAAAATAACTTCTTAATAACATATTTTTCTTGACATCAAATTTACCTAGTATTCTCTAGTAACTGATTTAGGATTTGACTACTCCAAAGAAAGTACTCCGGTTGCTAAAAAAATAAAAAATAAAGATTGATATATATTTCATGAATATTTTTTGGGTCTAAGTATATTAATTGATTTACCTACTGAACTCTGGATTCAATATATGCATACACAATATCAATCATTGATTCAATATATGCATACTCTAGACTGCATTGCTCACTTCATATAATATACTGCATTCTAAGTTTTAGTTAGTGCTTACAGATTGATTTTGATCATCTGTTGTTGATGCCGGCGATTTGCTTGGTACCGGCCGAGAATAAGGAACAGGAGATGGTTTTGGAACTATTCTCTTCGCTCTGCCAGTTACACGTCTGTTATCCATCCACAGACACACAAAGATGACAACAAAAGTTAATCACTTTAAATAATGTCACTTGAAAGAAAAAGTTGCATTGTTTCATAGAAAAAGTATAGATATTATCAATATTATATAGTAGAGATTTCGTGGATTGCACAAGTCATTGGTAGAAGACTTTTTATAAAATAGATAAAAATAACATAGCTTAATGTTTATGGATCATATCATACCCAAGTTTTTTAAATTCGACACATGCTTTGTATTGGAAGGGGATCTCCATCAGAGCAGCCAAAGCAAAAGCTGCTTCCTTTTCAGTTTCGCTTGTGTTTTTCGACATGATTTTCGTGAAATTTACAAACTATAGAAAAAAAAAACAATATTGTGACCAACTGATGAAAAAGATAATGTATCAGTTATCTTCGGCCAGATGTTGATCATTAGATTATATGATGCCTTACACTCACCGAAAAGAGTTGCATCAAAGTAGAGTAATATCGGACGAATTAAAATAGGTTATGACTTAAGACAAACGTTTTGACTGTACTATTTCTTAGTAATACCTGAAAATTGTCAAAATCGCGTGTGGTGTCATCAAACTTTTCCATGTCTGCCCAAGGTCCATCACCAACTCCGACCAAAACTATAGCAAGTGGATATTTACTGTATCGTAGATAAAGAATGAACATTAACATATATGATGCACATGAAACTGTTTCGAACTACTATAAAAACAGAACAATAGGAAAAGAATAAATAGCATCATATTAGTCGCTAAATAATGAAAATTGTATTCATGATTTCTAAATTAAATGACATCTAGTCCATCAAATTAGCTACCTTGCATCAGCAATTGCTTTGATAGTTTTCTCTTCTTGAGGACTGAGTTCATTATCATCATAGTCTACACTTCTTGTAACCTTAAAATTCAACAAATTCATAAGATTATGATTTGCAAACAGTTGAAGAAATTAATTAATGTAACATTACATATACCTGACCATCTGCGATGATAACCAAAACATGGAATTGGCCATGACTTTTCTCGACTATGTCTATTGCAGCCTCAATCACCGGTGCATAAGAAGTCGGTCCTTCACGCAAATTCCAAAAATATTCCTTCAGTCACGTATCTTAAGAAAAGACAACAATCTACATATTTTAAATTTTGAGAGCAATACTCATAATAGATCAAATTCTACTGACGTAATACTGAAATATCAGAATCATGGTAGCTTGGTAGGGGAAATTGTTATGGTAGTCGAAGATTCATCCCTAACTACGATTATACATTGTTTTACCACACATAACTAACAAAGCTAGTCTAACAATTGCAATATAATGAATTGATTGATTGTAATAAGCTTATTAGAATAAAACTATGTAAAAAGTGAAGATATAATAATAACCTGAGAGTTTCAAGTTTGGAACAACGTTTTTGTAGCAAGCCAAAACTTCTTCAAATCCATGGCAAGGTGAATGATCACTATGAAAGCTGAATACTTCTTTATCATGTGTGGTAGCTGTATATGTAATGATAAAAGTTGAGCCATAACTTGAATTGCAAAAACATTAATTACATTCTTTCTACATATTCTACTCTAAGGACACTAGCTAGACTTTACCATCACCAAAGCCAAAGCATGGAATCAAGTTGTCTTCATCAAAGGGAGCTAAAGTCTTGCCAACAATTGATATGGCCTTCTCATATGGGTTTGGTGTATCTCCAATTGCATGCAGGCTTTTCTTGTTGAATGAGACTTGGCCTTAAAAAAAGAATATATTGACTTTATAAGGGAGCATTCAGAAGAAAAAAAAATCATTTCAAAGAACAAATGCAAACTAATGTTTTAAAAACCCAACCGATTGAACCGTGAACTGACATTGTCTACGATTCAGTTATTACACTGATTTGTTTGGCCCCAGTTTCATTTCAGTTCAAACGGATAAAAGTCGTTGAACCATAGTTGATAGGTCTTATTATTGACTCATGTTCGGTTCGATTTCTAAAACATTGATTATAACCATGCATAGAAAATTTTAACTCTTAAATGGAAAGATGGAATCACTTGTCTAAAATTTGTTCATGTACATGAACATACCAGTCCATTCATTACTCTTTGTAAAATCAATTCCAAGGATGAGATTTGATGACTCTAAACCTTCTTTCCTCAAGGCTGCAGTAACCTATTAAAAAAGGACAATGAAAATTAAATAATATTGGTTTTTATCTCTTTTAAAAATGAAACAGTGATTTTTAATAAAGAATGTCCTTTTAATAAAGTTATTAGTACTAATTAAGCAAAAAGTAACAAGCATAGCCATATTGTGGTATTCCTTTTTCCCTTTAATTTAAATTTAAATAGAAAATGTTATGCCAAACACACTAACATCTTAATACCAAATGAGTGGTCCATGGTTCAATAGTTATTACTTCCATTAACAAACACTTTCATTGCAGAGTTTAAAATCTTTAAAGTTGTTGCTATATACTTAATGTGGACCTATATGCTTCCAGTATGTTTTACTTTATCAAACTTTTTTCCTTAGCATGTTTAACCCCTTATGCTAAACCAACTTTTTATGTTGCTCACTCTTATATATAAAATTTTATTTAAAAAAAATAAAAATAAACTCAACTTTTTTTTTTGACAAGAAAAATAAACTCAACTTAAAATTTAGTTTAGGCCAACAAATGTATTGGACCGACACCAATTTTGATATACAAGTTCTCAATCAAATTTTGTTTCTGAAAGATTTTCATAACTTGTACTATACAAGCAAAACTCAGAATGAAGCAACAAAAGAAACAACAAGAAAAGTAATTCTTGTTCTTTTTTACATGATTTAATAAAAGTAATTCTTTTTTCGACGCAAGCAAAAAAAAATACTGATTAAATTAATAATGACTAATATTTGAGATAAAAAAAGTAATAGAGAAAATTATTATACCTGTTCAAGAGTTGTGAAGTTATCTTGAATCAAAGCATACTTCATGAGAGGTTTCTTGGTATTTGAACTTTGTCCAGAATTATATGTGTCCCAAAACTTGATTTCTTAGACATTGAAGCAACTTGTTGTGTAAGTGGTAATGGGATAGGTTCATGAACTGGAATGTTGGACAATATTCTTCCTCCTTTATCACTCCTAGAATTTTGAGGATTACGCTTTTTACTTTTACCCAAGAGGTTTCCCATGGAATCAAGTTCGACTAGGTTTTCTTTTTGTTTGAAGGGATTTAAATTGGTTTTCTACATAATGAAAGATTTAGAGGTATATATATATATATATATGTTTAGGTGAGGTTTAGCATGGGAAAGCTACTTTTTTCCCACCATGGGAAAGTTAGTTTTTGACCATTAGATCAAACCAAGAACACATCCTTATCATACTCCCTCATCACTAGATTTTGTAGTTTTATTATTTTAAAAACAAAAAATATATTTTGAAATTAAAATAAACATTTAAAAATAAAAAATAAATTTAAAAATATGGAAATAAATTTTCCAAAATTTTAAAAAATATAAATAAACTTTTTGAAATAAACTTGTTTTCAAAAAATTTAATTATGATTTTCGAAGATTAAATTTTTGTAATTTTCAAAAATTAATTTCCATATATTTTTAGAATTTTTTTATTTCGAAAAAAATGTAAAAATTTCTGAAAATATTTTTTTCGTATCAATCATACTTTTATTTTTAGATGTTTATTTTAATTACGAAATATATTTTTTAATTTTAAAATTATAAAATCTAGTGATGAGAGAGTATGATAAGGACGTGTTCTTGATTTGATCTAATGATCAAAAACTAACTTTCCCATGGTGGGAAAAAAGTAGCTTTCCCATGCTAAACCTCACCTGAAAAAATATTAATTATGTACTATATCTTGGGGTGGCATTTAGCCTAGGAAAGAACATTTATTTCCCACCATGGGAAAGTCCATTTTTCCAGCACAGCTGTCAGTTATAACTGGCTATGTCCAAAAAAATAAAAAACTCAGTTTTGTTTTTTAATGTTATTTGTAACATTACTGCTGCACCTCCCATTTTTTCACAACAGCACATAGTATATCTCACCCACTTTTAGTACTGAAGAATTAAAACATCAATTCTTCTTCTTAAACATTCCAGAACAATGCGAAATAACAAAACCCAGGAAAAAAAAAGGCTTAACATATCCAAAGTATACTCTCCTACTATTGTTCAATTGAAATTTCATTTTAAACATCAATTCTTCTTCTTCTTTTGTTCGATTACTTAATAATTTCAACAATGGTAATTTTGAGGATGCCATAGTGTTGTAAATATGGAATTGAAGAAAGAAAACAAAATTACAGACGGTGGAAAATAGAAATTGCGAATCCAGTATGGAATATCCACCAACCCCTTTCTCAAAAAATTGAAATTGAAAAAGAGATAATAAAGCCAATTGAAAGAACTACAAGGTAAATAAATAAATTAAAGGCTTTAAATAAAATTGAAAGTTGTGTTTTAATGGAGTTGGGTGAAGAAGAAGTGGACATTGTGTTAGTGTTGGTCATAAAAGGTAATAATCTTGAGAAAGATGGTTCGGTGATGGTGACGACGTCGGAGAGGGTGAGGCAGACGGCAGTGAGGAGGAGAGGCCCTTTGAATAACGACGGCAGCAGCGGAAGGGACGGCGGTGAGGAGGAGGGCGACAATTAGTTGCAAGGTGGGTTTATGAAAATCATCTAATAAAGCGCAAATTGAGCCCAGCTTGAATTATAATAAAAAAAATTACTTGTGGGCCCGTCGTTTTTGTCACATGCACTGTTACAAAAAGTTACCAAGAGGTTGCCGGGAAAAAAATTGAGTCAATCTGAACCATTCATTTAAAATAATAATATATCAATGCTTGGAAATAGTACTTTGTCATGGTGGGAAAGTATTCCCTCTACCCACCCTAAATGCCACCATATCTTGGTATCTGATTCTATTCTTGACACTTTCTTTTGCTTGCTAGTTTTGTACAATTATATTCTTCTGTCTTTGCCTAATATAAGATGCTAAATGATATAGAAGCATTTATATACCTCAAATATATATATATATATATATATATATATATATATATATATATATATATATATATTTGAACTTTTATTACAAAAAATAAAGGTTAATAGTTCTTTACCCCCTGTAATATAGGTTATTTCCGATTTTCCCCCTGTAATTTTTTTTTATTTAACCCCTGTAAAAGTTGTTTTGATTTATCCCCTAACAGGCCAAACAAAAATCAATTTTATTTTTTTTCAAGAAATTTTCGTTTTTGTTTGGCCTATTAGGGGGTAAATCAAAACAAATTTTTTTCACAGGAGGTAAATAAAAAAAAAATTACAAGAGAGGAAACCGGAAATGACCTATATTACATGGGTAAAGACCTATTATAAATCCAAAAATAAAAATTGTGAAAAAATAACTATTTAGGACATAATCTAAGATATTATAAGACTTTGGCTTGATTATAGATTTTGTTTTTTTGGCAGATGGCTTGATTATAGTTTTGATTCACTGTTTTCACTCATTCACAAAATTGGTCTCTCATTATAAAATCACATGGTTTTTGTCGCTGCATCATATTTTTGTACTTAAAATTTGTGATTTGACAAATTATAAATGACGTGACATACGACATTAAATGTAGAGTTATCAACACTTGCGAAATTACAACAAAATCAATTAAAAATATTGAGTTTGACATTCAATTTCACCATTTTTTAAGTACAAAAATCTAATATAGTAAGCGAAATTGAGTCATCTTGAATTTAGAGACCAATTTCTGTTGATGAGTAAAATTAGGATATCAAATTTATAACCAGGCTTAACATTTTTCCACAAAGATATTATAAGGTTATAAACAAACTTAGATACAACAATATAATATTGATGATTTTATTTTTTGAAGAGGCTAAAATGGAATATATTACTAAATCAAAGTTTCATTCTTAACACAAGGTGTATTAAGGAAGAGACAACAAAGTCGAAATAATATTTACTAAAAAGAATCTGAGTAAGAAATAAAAAAACAAGAAAAGAAATAACTATTAGTCTATGTCCAGTATGGTAAACAGACTAAGCCACCAACCATGGTAATTGATGGGAAGAGAAGTAAATTTTGCTTTCAACCACCTAAAAGTGAGAGACTTAATCTTATCAACCACGTGTATTACCGAGCATTCTTTGTCTTTCAATAGCCTATTATTTCTTTCTTTCAAAATTTCCGAAATGGTAGCAAACAAAATACTAACCTATAATATTGAAAGCAAATAGTAGCAAACCAAATAACCTTTGCGGTACCACCACTATAACTGAATTGATTAAAATGATCTGGCACATAAAGAGGGACGACCGCAGAAATGTCCATCCATCTATAGATAAAATGCCAGACAGAACCAAAATATTACAATGTAAGAATAAATGATAAGACGATTTAACCGAACCGCACCCTGTCCCGGAACAACCGCCAAGCAAACAACACTACCTTCATAGGGACATCCTTATGCCAAAGAGATGAAACAACCACCGCGGAAGCAATAGGAGGTTGAATAGTTAGGAAATTATAAACACTATGAACCAAGAAAGCATGAGATGATTCCAACTCATCCTCCCACACAAACAACCTCTGCCTTCACCACCTCCACCATCCACCCACACACACACACACACCCCCCCTCCAACCTAATAATTTGTTGAACCTGACTCTAGACGACACCCCACCAAGCCAAACATCCGAAAAAAAAGTGTATGCTTCCAATATATAGACTATAGAAGTTCATCTATATTTTTTTTTAGATGAAAATATATATATTATTGAAAAGATATCAAGTTATTTGATACATAAAATACTAAAGATATTTAGATATAATTTTTTTTTTTTTAAGAAACAAAAATGGAATATATTACAATGAACACTGTAAGTGTTGAAGCACAAGACGTGGCAAAACAATCACCAAAAGATTACAACCCTGTCAAGATTACATCAAAGATAGTCAATGCCCATACAGAGAAGCGGACTCGACCACCAACTATGTGTACCAAAAATAAAGACTAGATATAATTTTCTTTTCTAAGTTACAATTTAATGACCTTTTTTTTTATAAATATTTAATGACAATTTTTGAAAAGGTACTAACTACTAAGAGACATAAATTAATTTGTTTACAAAAGAGAGAGACATAAAATAAAATAAGTAAATGTCAAAAAATATAGACGCATAAGTGTCCTGGTTATTTTCTCATAGAAAAAAAAAAAAAGTGTCCTGATTATGGTTATTATTTGACGATAGTACACGCGTATTTATATTTATGGTAAACATTAATTTTATTTAAAGTGCATCAAGAGTTCTGATTAGGGAGTTTTATTTATGATAAAACTCAATTGTACTTAAAGTTCATCAAGAGTCCTGCTTATAAATATTTTGTAAAAGGGAAATGATAGATACAGTGACAAAATTTATCAAGAAAATTTTAAGATAGTGTATTTGTTAACACCTTTTCTTAAATACACACCATTACATCCCTTGATTTTCGCCAAATAACAAATTTAATTAGTTGAGACAATTTCTTGATAAATTCTTGATAAAAACTCTCTGAATAAATAGCAATGCTCTTTGTAAAATATTTACAAAATATTTCATAGAATAAGAGCATCCTAAAATTTTCAGGGGTTAGAATCAAATGACACCATGGTGTCAAAATTAGTTTGACATCAAATCTTATTCATTCATTTCATTTAATTGAAAGGTTTAAAACTATCATCAAATTAATTAATATACACAAAATACTCTCTATCACCTAATTAAGAAACATATTTATCATCGTTAATTTATAATCAAACATTTCATTTTTATTTCTCCAAATTTATTTGTTCCTCTTTTTTATTTCCCCAAATTTATAAATTTTCCCAGATTTCTATAATCATACTCAAACTTCTTTTCTAAACTTTTTTTATAAAATGAATGGTAGAATTCATATACCTATGGTTGTTTGAGTCATCATCACCATCAATGATATTTCTTTGTTTTTATCTCATATGTTGATGTTGGACGGTATATACTTAATTTTACACTTGTATACTTAATGGTATCAATGTCATGTTTGTTCCCCAATCTTCAGCAAAAGCAAAAACTCTCCGCAAAATCAAAATTTCAAAAGAACGGTAGGTTCAACTTGTCAGTCAAAGGAAACTTGAAAAGGTAAATTAGTCCTCTGTGAACATTATTTGTAGTTCGTTTGCGTATTATAAAGAAAAGTTAAGCACAACTTACTGGTTTTTTTTTATCTATACCTAACTTTGATAAATCTAAACTGAGTTCATGTCTTTGTTTTTTTTTGTTGGTTTACTTGTGCTTGTAGAATATCTCGTGCTTCTGATTTTTTTCTACTGATTCTTCACTGAGCATTTGCGTTGAATATCCTCATCTCTCGTGAATCAGGTTAGTTCACTCTATCATTTTTATTAAGGTTGAGAGATAAAATCTTGGGCATGTAGGTTTTGTGCTGGAAATCGAATACAAAATTTCCTTCCATATGACACAGGAAATCATTTGTTAGAGTTAGCTTTAACCTCTAGACGTTGGATCGCTTGACATGAGTACCTTTGCAGTTGGGTTTTTTTGTTGGTTGCGACTACTTTTGCTATATGTGCACTAGCCTTACAATTTTAGTTTTGTAAATTAGATGTCCTTCTCTAGGATTGATTAATATATGAGATTTATTTTGTAACCAAGTTTTCGATGAACATATTACTGGTGTTTATTTTTTTGGGAAATGCTAACCGGTGCCTCCGGGGCACTGGTTAAGGATAATAAAAAGGGAAATTATATGTTAATTATTGCATTAAATTTTTTTTAATTAATCTATAAATAAGTCAACAAAACTTCCTTTTATGGTAAGAATTTCCATTTTTTGTATGCTTAACTAGTGCCCCGGGGGCACCGGTTAGCATGACGCTTTATTTTTTACCAATGGATGCAATGAGATGTTTGACTGATTTGCTAATTTGTTGCACTATTGAACTTTCAAATGCAAGATTTAAAAAGAAAAGCTTATAATAGCACACCTTTATATAAATGAGGGATAGTTAAGATAGCTATTTCCGAAAGAGTGCTAAGAAAGATATGTTTAAAAATAGAACAAAAATAAGGCTATATTAGCGCTTTTCTGAAAGCACTATTGAAACCTTACTATTTAATCGTGTTTTAGAAAACGCTATTGTAGGGGTTTGATGTAGTATTTTTGCATCAAACAATAGTAAGTATTTATATCGTCTCCTCAGGGACTAGTGCGATATCGCGGACCGTTCGACACCAAATATCATTTCAAGTTAAACGATAGTTGATTGTTTGTTTTAGTAACTAAATTGCAAATGATAAAATTGAGATTAATAGGGCGTAAAACTTGTTAGGATTAGAGTTCCTTGATCGAGCGTCGCACGTAACCTAATGATCATACATGGATTCTAGCTTTTCTTTGATATTATCACGTATCCCTCGACAACACCATTCGTGTCCAAACAATATTGTGAAATCAATTGTATCATTCAATGGTCGATGTCTCAAACTATTGAATGATTCAAGAGTCGATCTTATCGTTCAATCAATGATTTCTCAATCCATTGAATGATAAGAAAGCTTTAGGTTTGGATACTCAAGGTGATTATCAAAGCATCGATTCCATGTCTAGAATCTATGCTTTGATAGATGGTTATTCTAAACCTAGATTCAAAAGTATTTCTCAATCACAATTAAATCAAAGATAAAGATTAAAGTGCAAGAATAACATCAATATCAAATCAAATGCTAGAACCATATATTTATAGATCAAAAGATTACATGTTTAAGCTATGATCAAATACCTCTAATCCCAACAAAGGAGATTTAGCTACTCATTGTCATGGAAGCCTTGCAAGGATGAATTGAAAGAGAAAGATCCATGACACACTTGTGATCTCTCAACAAAGTGATGTAGGATTCACTTCTATCACTCTCACTCTATGAAGCACAAGCCCTATCTCTCTCTCTCTCTCTAAAAATATTGTAGAATGAAAAACTAAGAGAAAAACTAAAGTATCAAACTATGTATGTTGAGTGGGCTATTTATAGAATTCTGACTCTGCATCAACTCGCCTCGCGAGCTCATTCATTCGCCATGGCGAGTTGAGGTTCCTTCGCCATTGGGTTTGTGCCACGTCAGCTGTGAGAGGCTAAACCGCCTTCACTCGCCTCGCGAGTCATTCCACTCGCCATGGCGAGTAAGCTCGCCTTCCACTCGCCATTGCAAGTTGGTGGCGTGTGATCTTTGTTGCATTCTGGAATTGCTCGCCTTTGATTGGCCATGGCGAGTTGGGGGCGAGTAATCTTCATTTTTCAGCCTTTTTGTACTTTTCTTCATTTTCTTCTCTTTCCTTGATGTCTTGAGTTCAAATCCTGCACAAATGGGTGAAGTAAGATAGATAAAGCGTAAAAGGGCAATAATCACTTATTTCTCGGCTTTTCTCTTAATAACTTGCAAAACAAGTAACAAAAGTGACTAAAATATATCACTTAAATTACAACTTTCTAGCACTTATCAGGGTTCTGACCTATAATAGCAGGGGCTTTGTTAGCACTTCACAAGCGTTATTAAACGCCTCAAATGAACGCTATTAAAGGGGGGGTTTTGTAGTAGTGTGTTTTATACAAATTAGTTTGTTCATATTCAAAACAATTGGGTGTGTTGGTAATCTATCAACGTAGGCATAGACTAAGAACATGTTTGAAACACTTCCCAAAAACTCTTTTTTAGTTTTTAAGAACTTGAAAATTAAAAACTTTTTTGGTAAGCTATTTTTTAAAATTACAATTTTGGAAACTATTTTGAATTTTTTTAGTTTTGGAGACTAAAACTAAAACATATAAAAGAATAACTACTGTGAGAAGAGAACTTGTATATTTCAAAAACTATTTCAAACATGCTCTTAGTTTTTTTTTTTTTTTTTTGCTCTGAGGCGGTTGGGTGGGTTTCAATTTCACCATAAAAATGGATTGTAACCCACTATTGAATGACACACTTGAGAGATAAAGCATACCATAATATATTGAGTAAATTACACTCCCCTCCCCTCAAAGATGCTTGAATTACACTCCCCTCCCCTCTTAAGTTAAAATATACACTTTACTCCCTCAATATTTTTTTTTATGTTAAAATTTATACTCCCCTCTCTTATAAGATGCTTGAATTACAAACCCCTCCCTTAATAATTAAATATGTACTACACTTTAATCTATTTGAACATAAATAAATATTCTTATAATACATATATATTAATTTTGAATCACCATTTAAGAAAAATTAATTCATTTCTTTATTGTTTAAATGTCATGATAATTAAATTTAAATATATTGCTATTGATTTTATAAATTAGAGTATAAAATTAACTTTTAAATAATTATGTTTTAATGATTTTAGTAATTTTTCACATATTTTAATTTCGTTTTGGGTTGTTTCATGTTTCATGTTTCATAATAGAGTTTAAAACTACATGTTAATGAAATTGTGAATAAAAAATAGCGAAAAATATGTATTCAATTTTTTATTATATTAAAATAGACCCGCAATAATATTTTTTTTAAGTGTGTTAAATTATTATTTTTTGCTAGATTATTAAAAATAATAAAAAAGAATATTGAGGGAGTAAAGTGTAGATTTTAACATAAGAGGGGAGAGGGATGTAATTCAAGCTTCTCTTAGGGGAGGGGGGTGAAATTTTTCTAATATGTTTTGAATAAGAGGGGAGGGGAGTGTAATTCAAGCATCTTTGAGGGGAGGGGATTGTAATTTACTCTAATATATTTGAAGTGTCCGACACCTATATAACACTCATATACGAGTTGTGTCGGAAAACTTACACAAATATCTACAACTACTTTTTTCTCTCTTGCTTTCACACGCCATAGATATAAGAGTTATATATATTTTGAAAAATGTTGATCAATTAGGGGTTATATACATTATAGTTGATTATATCATTTTAAGTTTTTTTTTTTTATTTTTATTTTTTATTTTTTATAGTAGATGAATAAATAAAGGTCAAATACTATGATATCTTGTTGGAGAACTTTTTCTAATGAAATAAATTTCTCAAGTTAGATGTTTATATATGTATTTTAATTTTAATTTTAGACTATCTTTAAATAAATTAACATATACGTAGATGTGTCGGTGTCCTATATTTCTTACATTAACGGTATCGACTTATCCGTGTTAGTATCGTATTAGATATCCGTGTCGAAGTTCACGCTTCATATCCCTTTACCTTGTTGGGTTGTTCGTTTTTGTTGTTTGTCCCCTTGTGTGTAGTTTAGACTCTCTATGAACTTTCCTCAACACTATAATTCAAATATGAAGTCAGTCAATGTATAGAAAATGTTTTTGCTTGACCGTAAGTTTTAAGTTAGTTGATAGTGACATATACCATAAATACGTGTGGAGTGTCAAGTCATATAATTCCATAATTGGGACATTGGCTATTTTTGGACATCTACTTATTTTATTCTATGTCCTACCTGTTTCACAATTAACACATATGTGTAACTAAATTACATAAAAGAGTCATTGTCAGTTCAGCTAGCAAGTTAGATTGAGACAAATATGTTTGAATTCAAATCCAGAATTTTCTACTCTTCACAAGGTCAACTGGGATCCTATTAAACTACTTGAAAAAAAATCGTAAAATATATTTGATTTTCTTTAATATTTTATAATATATTTTATAGTATTTAATTTTTTTTTCAATCATATCATATCTTAGCAATTTACACTTTCCCTATTTTATTATAAGTTGTTTTTATATTTTCACACATATAAAGAAATGTAATTAATTTTGTATTGAAAAGATAAATTATAAATGATTTTATAAAATTATTGTTCATTAATTATACGAGAAAAAAATAGATTAAAAGAATGGAAAAATTAGAGACTAATAAATGGAAAAGGATATGATAAAAAAAAAAAAAAAAAACTTTTAGTCCAGCTACAATTTTCGGGTTATCATTAGTCAACTAGTAATATTAATAATGTATTTGAAATTGTAAAACGAGTTATAATAAAATCAAAATATTTTTTCGGGTTAAATAAGTGTTTCGTCCCTATAAATATGTCAAATTTGGATTTTAGTCCCTAAAAAATAAAATGAGATATTATCATCATCATCATTTTTTTTTTTGTTTTTGGTCCCTAATTGATATAATTTTGACATGTTTTTTTTATTTTATTTTTTGAACATAATATGAATATATAAAAGTTAAACATAATGAACGGACATTTTTTTTTTTTTTAAGAAACATAATGGACGGACATAACATGAATACAATTTGAACATAAAAGAATTATAATTTTGACATTCATATGAATATAATGGGCCATTAAGGACCAAAAACAAAATAAAAAAAATGTGACGATAAAAATATTCAATTTAATATTTTATTAACTAAAATTAAAATTCACTATATTTATAAGGACTAAAAACTTATTTAACCATATATGCATGTCTAATCTCCTTGCTTATAAAAAAAAAAAGTTTAATTGTGGTGGGTTGACAGTCCAAAACAGTTTTGAACATACAATCAATCAAAACATTTAGAATCACCACATCAATTAACGATTTTAATTCATATGGACCAAACGTGGCGATTCAGAATATTTTGATTGGTTGTACGTGCAAAACTGTTTTGGAATGTCAACTCACCACCATTAAACTCAAAAATAAAATACCAATTATGATTAAATATATTTGGCAAGTAAGATTAAAATATGTTACCTAAAAACAATTAAATAAGCTATTTTTTTTTATGTATAATATGTTCGGTGTTGTAGTTTCCATTTTAATGTATTTGGTTTCTTTAATTAATAATTTAAATAATATAATAAAAGGATGAAATAATAAATAAAATAGTTTAAATGAAGGGTAAAATAGGAAAGAAAGAAGATTACATAGAGGTGTTTTGTTTTTACTACCCTATGTAGTGGGCTAATTTTAAAAAATGAGAGAAAGTGAATTTGCACCCTTGATTTAATCAGATGACTGTAGTTTGTTTGATTGTGTTACCATGTCATTTTTATGACTCCGGTCAATCAAAATCTGGTTTTGACCTAGTTACGCAAACTACTTTTCTTATTTTATTTTAGGGTCTTGCTAACCGGTGCCCCCGGGGCACTGGTTAAGCATACGAAAAAAGGAAATTCTTACCATAAAAGGAAGTTTTGTTGACTTATTTATGGATTAATTAAACAATTTTCAATGCAATAATTAACATATAATTTCCCTTTTTATTATCCTTAACCGGTGCCCCCGGGGCACCGGTTAGCATTTCCCTTTATTTTAATACTAGACTCTTGACCCACGCGACCGTCGCGCGGGTGTTTTAGAGTTGAAGACTCTAATATATTTTAATAATTGATATTTAACTTAACATGTTAGACTATATAAGAGTACTTGGAATTCCGTAACAACAAAAGAAATTTTAGATTGTGAATCGTGCATAACCTAAGAACGACAATCAATCTGAGACAAAGGGAGTGCTTCTGAAATTCATTAACAACAAAATAATTTTTAGATTGTGAACTGTGCATAACCTAAAAACGACAATCAATCTGAGACGAAGGGAGTGTTCAAATGCTTGAGAATTTACTTATACCCTCAATTTACTTTTTCAATCAAAATGAAATTACAAATTGAAATATATTCAGCTTACATTTGAACCATTTATATATCATTTTAGAATATAAAACCTGAACTTATATTAACCTCAATTTCCCAAAACATCATGCTATATATGTTAAGAATTTAGTTGACAGTGGACGCCAACAACATTAAGTAAGGGACTAACTTAGAGAAAAAAGAGAATATGAATTCAAAGATGAAAATTTGCTACTTTTTTTTGTAGAATTTGCAGGTAGCAGTCAACTTGCACCTACCTGCATAGTTTTCCTTAAATCTATAGCAATTATAAATAGGACCTTTGATTCTATGCATATAGAAAAGTAGATGTTTTACGTCACTCAAACATACGATATTCAAAGAAAAAACAGTACCCTGCATTTTATCATATAAAGTTGTATCACATTAAATCATAATAAAGCCAACGGTAATTAAAGAAAAACCTTAATGTGACTGTCTAAGTGATGTTAGACAAAGGGTATAATATTATAAGCCAATAATTAAGAAAAACTTAATAACATATACTTTCAAAATTTAACTCCTTCAATCCATTACAGTAAATAGAGGGGAGAAGGAGAATAATTTCATTTGATATTAGTATAGTATAGAATAGAGAAGCCAAGAACATGTTGGCATTAAGCTTAAGTATAATATTAGTTTATACAAATCTCAATCTTTTTTTTTTGGCTTAATTGCACTTTTGGACCCCTATCTTTCTAAAAGTTGCGGTTATGGACCTCTAACTAATTTAAATACAAAACAGCCCCCTATGTTTTGATTCTTTGGCAGTTTTGGACCCCCAGTCCGTTGTTGATTCGGTCAACGCTGACGTGGCACCCTAAGTGAGGTGCCACGTGTCAAATTTTTTATTTTTTTTTGCCCTGGGGGTCCAAAACTGCCAAAGAATCAAAACATAGGGGGTTGTTTTGTATTTAAATTAATTAAGGGTCCAGAACCGCAACTTTTGAAAATATAGGGGTCCAAAAATGCAATTAAGCCTTTTTTTTTTTTTTGACATAATATACAAATCTCAATCTGGCATTGCATTATCAAGAGATTCAATTGCCTTACTCAATCAAATTGAAGATAGTATTCCTGATAATGACAGAAAAGCAGAAGCAATAGATCTGCACATGAGTGATAGAACAATCACTAATGTTAACAGTGATAAAATAAGGGCATTGCATTTGTTGACTAAGTAGCATGTGATACTTCAGATTCTTTATTACCTGAAATAATAATAATCTAAAATAAACTGATAACAGGATTAATTTAAAATAAGATCATACAGAATTGTATGCCAGGTGTATGTTTCAAAAAAATTAAAAGTAAACTGATAACAGGTTAATTTAAATTATAACGGAACAATTGCACACATCATGTGAGGTAGCCGAAAAATAAAAGGACAAACATCTGGTTCATATTGTTAATCACAGTCACATAGATAGTGTCGTTGCCTCCAACAACAGGCGCACCAATCCTCATCCTAACACCATCATACAGGTTGCGTGCCTCCACAACCTCAAAATCAATCTGAAAATTGATCTTTGGTAAAAAACAGGGATCCATTGGAAGAAAAAATAAAAAAACAGATCCAGTTAACCTTGTCTCCAAAGTCCGCAGCAAAGATGTTGGGCAACATCACAGATTAAAACAACAAATCCTCATACGCAGGTTGTTGATAGTCCTGTCCATCTCTGAAACCGGATTACTCATCAAAGGACATTTCCAGTAAGGAATATTGTTATTTGGAATGTATTTATAGATGAAAGATATGAGGGTGAAGAGCAATACGTTGCACCTAAGGATTAAACATAGACAAAGGTAAACAAAAGCAAGGAAAACAAAACAAAAAATCAAAAAATTTAAAACCAAACCAGTCAAGCAATGGAATGAGAGCATGATTTCTAGGTTGCGTCCAGACATTGGAATATCGAAATAGAAAGGAGGGAATTTGAATGAGGCAGGAGGATTTTTGAATGAGAATAAACATGGTGTGTATGTTAGTTATATATAGTTCATAACTGAAGGAATAAGAGATGTGTTGGAAACAGAAACAACATGGAGAAGTGGATAGCCGATTTACAATGTATGGGGTATGGCAAAGGTTGAGTTAAATAGCACACAAAAGAATACATGCATCTCACGTTTATTGTTTGGAAGGCCGAAATTCAGGAAGTCAAAACAATAAGCTACTTGAATTTCAACTAAGTGGAGGGAAAATATGTAGCCTAAAGTGACTAATTACAATTAATGCTAGATAATTAGAGGGAAAAATTAGGTTTAGTAGTAGCAAGACCTAATAAGCATTTAGAATAAGGGATATTTATTAAGTTGTTGGAAATGATAAATGACTGCATTTAGGTGTCAACATTCCTTCCAAAAAAAAAAAAAAAAGTTGTCAACATAATTGGATATCAATACGTTATTATATGATGTATTTGGACTATATTCTTTACCTTAAAATTAGTTTTTTTGAAAGGTCTTAAAATATTTTATTATCATGATTTATTTGAGTATTAATTTACAATTATGATTTTTTTGACGTACAAAGTTTTTATTTAAGTAGTTAAAAGGAAATATACTCCCTCCGTCCCAATTTAAGTGAGCATTTTGTTCATTTCACACTATTAAGAAAAATGTATTGGTGAAGGAGATAGAGAAATGGTTTTAAATTTTCTTTTGTCAATTATTGGTGCATTTACCATTATCACAAATGCAAAGTAGAATATAATAGAGATGAGAAGTGATTAATATTGGAAAAAAGTGATTAATACTGTATTGAAAAGTGAAATGAGTCAGATATTTTAGGACAATATTATCTTTATACAAGACTCGCTTATTTTGGAACGGATGGATTATTAGCCAAAGCTAAGTCTCTCAAGCACAAGGAGTGTTATAGAAGAACTAAGATAAAAAGAAGTGTGTGTTACATCAGATTATCAAAGGTAAAAAAACGATATGGCCTTGATGCATGCACACTTAAAATACAGAAGTAAACATATATTATGATGATTTGCCTTCAACCACTAGAAGGTTTGAAGCTTAATTTTATCTATAAGTTGGATGATTGAATTTCCTTTTTATTGAAAAACTCTTGCATTCCAGTCATGCCAAATAATCCAAATGGAAGAAAGTCAAATTAAATAAAAAGCAGAACAAATGTTTTTTGAGAAGCAGCTCAACGATCGGAAAAGAAGAAAGTGATCCTTTACTCAAGCTGGTTTGGTTGAAACCACTCCAAGCCAATTATAAATTTCATACCAAATTTGTCCAAAATAGTCACAGGTCAAAAAAATGACCATAATTCTCTTGTGAGCCCCAACCTCTTAAGCAAAAAACATATTTGGTTGAAGGATCCTTTGCCTGATTAAGTTATCAGTTGTTGGAAGGCAGTTTCGCAAAAGACGCCAAGCAAATATGTTAACCTTTAGAGGAACCTCTTGTGCCAAATAATAGAATTGTCATCATTGTTTGGAGGTTAATCCCTTGATGTCAAAAAATTGTAAACACTAGTAACAAGTATTTTGAAGAGGCATGAAGTTGTCAAATCCACCTTTCATTCATATCAGCGTGCAAAACAATTGGTAATAAAAGCTCACAACATTCCCTCCCCAATTCTTCCTCCCAAGCCAACAATCTCTCCTACAACATTTCCAAGCCTCTCCTCCATCCCCACATCCTAACAAAAACATGTCTGCCTCAGTTGTCAATTTGTTATCAGAAAGATAAAAAAGGCGATTAAATTTATCCTTTAAAATTCCTTCGTCCAACCAAGGATCCCACTAAAATAAAGTTTTCACTCCATCCCCAACCTCACACCGAATATGATCGGTAAACCAATAACCAACCCCCTGACCATCACCTCTCTGAATGGTAAGAAAATCATTCCACCACACCGAAGCTATTCTCCCCCCATTGCCTAGAGATCCACCCTTTACACCATAATGCGATGCTAAAACACTATACCATAGACAACGTTTTTCCTGCCTCAACCTCCAACACCATTTGTGTAGTAAAGACAAGTTAAACTCCCTAATCTTCTTGAATCTTGACCCATATACCTCCATCCTACTTAAAAAAAAAAACAATTAAAAATAGATTCAAGGGAAGTGAATTAAACCGGGAGATAAGATAGAAAAAACTTCAGAAGAACTAAACGACCACCTAAAGATAAATTGTGACTCTTCCATCCAGACAATCTTGAATTAACCTTCTCAACCAAAGGTTTCCAGAAATTAAGCTTTCGGTAGTCACCTCCAATTGGAAGACCTAGGTACATGAACAGAAGATGACCAATTTTGCTATTCACAACTATAGAATCCTCATTTAACCAACTGTTCAGAACATTACCATCAACAAGCATGCTTTTATGAAAACTGACCTTAAGGCCTGAAGCCACCTCCAAAAGCAGAAGTAAGGCATTTAAAGACCGAATATTTTCTCAACTTTTGTTTCCAACAAGTAAAGTATCGTCAGCGAATTGCAAACGAGAAATACGAACAATATCAGTTCGACCCACCTGGTAGTTGAAGAAAAAGCAAAGATTGACAAGAGCATTCATCATAACATTGAGGACTTCCGCCGTAAATAAGAACAGAAACGGGGAAAGGATTCACCTTGGCGAAGTCGTCGTTCAAATTGGAACTCATCTGTTGGACTTCCATTTACTAGGATAGAAGTGGAAGCTGTAGTGATACATATTCCATAATCCATTTACGCCATAACTTGGGAACATTCATCTTGTGCATAACAACATTTAAGTATTGTCAGTCAACAGAGTCAAAAGCCTTTTCAAAGTCTATTTTGAAAAGTAACAACTCTTTTTTCAAACGATGAGCCTTGCTAACCATCTCATTAACTATTAAAATACCATCTAAATTTTGCCTGCCATGAACAAAAGCAGACCGAGAGTCTTAGACGATTGATTCCAAAGTTGTGGCAGATAGTATCTACAAAGGGGACAGTGTTTTTGATTTTATGGCTATAATTCGTGATTGTAGACACTTGTTGACGATTGATTTAGTGAACTCTGATTTGAAGTTCATTAGAAGACAAACCAATAGAGCCGCCCATAGTTTAGCTAGGGAGCACTAAATCATGCTAGTTTCCAAGTTCATCATAACATTCCACATTTTATAATTACTTTTTTTTTTGTGGTGGCCGGAGTTTGAACCTCAGACCTTGCATATATTATGCATTGTTCCTACCAACTGAACTAAGTTCACGAGGACAATTATTCCACATATATTATTGCACATTGTATAACTACTTTGATAAATAATAAAAAGTTATAAGCTTCTTTATGTCAAAAAAATAAAAAAAATAAAAAAACTTAAACACTAAATATTGTACAAAGCTAAAAAGCAAAATAAAGCCCCGATGCCAATAAGAATAGAATCTAATACCAATATAGTAATTAGAAATTATAATATTTTTTTTGTTTTAAAATTCACCCCTTTTTTGTTAACATGATTTTCTAGGAAACACACGGGTTGCACCTTCGTTTGTATTTCGTTTCTACCTTCCATTACGTGTATATATATACATCTCTCTTTCAATATGTAGAGAAACGCTAGTTGAATTGATGCTATGGGTAACCTCTTAGGTAAAAACAAAAAGCATGAGCATCAAGATACTAGGAATTCAATGATCCTAAAGGAAGAGATGAAAGAATCTCTTCATCTAATTTTCCAACTCACAAACCTGTCCCATTACCACTACCACGACAAGTTATTTCTGGACAAAGTTCAAACACCAAGAAACCTCTCAAGAAGTATGATTTGATTCAAGATAACTTCACAACTCTTGAACAGGTATATATGTTTCTCTATTATTATTTAACCACAAATATTAGTAATTATTAATTAATTAGAATGTAAGAGAAGATAGTTGAACCAATAACCTAACCGTCCCTCTGCTAAAGTAACCTATCAAAGTTATAATTATTGTCTCTCTAGTTACTGTTATTAAATACTAGTAATCAAGAATTTGTAAGAGTACTTTACATGTCTTCATAAACCTAACCATCGTCTTCGGGGTTCAAACCCCGGCCACCACAAAAAAAAAACCTAACCGTCATGTTTTTTCTTTTGCTGCTTCATTCTCTTTCTTTCTTTTGTTTTTATTTTTTGGTAGTGTTATTTTTTTTTTATAGTACAATTTAGGGAAGTTCTTTAAAGAAAAAACAAAATTTGATTCAGAATTTGTATATCAAAATTAGTGCCGATCCAATATATTTGTTGGTCTAAAGCAAATTTGAAGATGAAACTTTATATATGTAAATATATAAATCACAAGTCTAAAAAAGTAGAAAAAAATGAAAATATTTTGGTCTACTCGTCTACTATATGTTAAGGCTGTTTACTAATAATAAAAGTTTTCCATTTTGATAAAAACAAAAAAGTATATAGATCCAAATTAAGCTATCAGCAAAGGGTTTGACGATTTTAAACTATTCAACGAAAGTGTTTGTTAATGGAATTAATTGTTAGTGCCTCTGACATGGTGAAGCATGTTATTGTTTGCTTAATTTGTAAGAACAACTTTTTTTAAAAGGACACTCTATATTAAGAATCACTAGGCATATGTTTGGTTTACCTAATTTTTTTTAATAAATTTTTTAAGTGTACACTATATAATTTTTGTTTGTTTCGGGCCAAAGTTGGGATGCCAAACAAACACAGTGATGCTTTTGTACACTCTAAATTTATCGTTCTTGAGGAAAAGAAGGGATCTCAGCTCATGTAATAATAAAGTAAAAATTATCATTTTTTATAAAAAAAATAAAATAAAATAATTTTTTCTCATATAGAATGAGTTCGGCCTTCCAATTTATTTATAAAAAAATTCACAATTGAACTAGATCTTTTAAGTAGTAATCATATTTGAATTGTAACTCTTTTAAGCTATCATGTTATTGGCAATGTGTACTTTGTAGATGATTTTATTTAATTTTCATTGTCCTTTTTTATAGGTTATTGTAGCACTTAGGAAAGAAGGTTTAGAGTCATCAAATCTCATCCTTGGAATTGATTTTACAAAGAGTAATGAGTGGACTGGTAAGTTGTAATACATGAACAAAATTTAGTCAAGTTATTCCATCAATGATATTATAAATTATAGGCATGATTAGGAGCTAAAGCTTGCTTTATAATATGGTTTGAGGGTTTTGGTTATAATCAATGTTTTTAAAATCAAATCAACATCAAACCGACCAGATTTCTCGAGGTCATGGTTCAACTGTTTTAAACTGCTCAAAAAGGATGAAGCCTTGATTGAAACCTTCAAATTAATTATAACCGGACCATCGATAGTGTCAATTCATGGTTCGATTTTTAAAACATTGATTATAATTTCAGCTTGAACATATTTTGTTTTTCTCAAAGTGTTCGTTGTTAAGCCAATGCATCCCTTTTTTTTTTTTTGAAGGCCAAATCTCATTCAATAAGAAAAGCCTGCATGCAATTGGAGATACACCAAACCCATATGAGAAGGCCATATCAATTGTTGGCAAGACTTTGGCTCCCTTTGATGAAGACAACTTGATTCCATGCTTTGGCTTTGGTGATGGTAAAGTCTAGCTAGTGTCCTTAGAGTAGAATATGTAAAAAGAATGTAATTAATGTTTTTTGCAATTCAAGTAATGGCTCAAATTTTACCATTATATATACAGCTACCACACATGATCAAGAAGTATTCAGCTTTCATAGTGATCATTCACCTTGTCATGGATTTGAAGAAGTTTTGGCTTGCTACAAAAACATAGTTCCAAACTTGAAACTCTCAGGTCATTATTATATCATCTTCACTTTTTTTTTGGTAGTGTTATTCTTATAATCTTATTGCAATCTATCATTTTTACTATGTTGTAAAAGTTAGGTGTAAACCGCTTTTGTGTTGAAAACTATGTATTACAAAAATCATAATTGGATTATAAATTTATGTGTTGAAGTTTATAGCGTTTCGATCATGTGTATAAATTTTGATGCACATCTAGAATTATTTGATATATCGTTGAGATAAATCAAGACTAATATCTGGTTTAAGATACACGACTGAAGGAATATAATTGGATTTTGTGTGAAGGACCAACTTCTTATGCTCCGGTGATTGAGGCTGCCATAGACATAGTCGAGAAAAGTCATGGCCAGTTTCATGTTTTGGTTATCATTGCAGATGGTCAGGTATATTTAAAATGTTACCTTAGTTAATTTCTTCAACTGTTTGCATATGATTCTGACTTATATTAATTTGTTGGATTTTAAGGTTACAAAAAGTGTAGATAATGAAGTCAGTCCTCAAGAAAAGAAGACAATCAAAGCAATTGCTGATGCAAGGTATACGTTTTTCTATGCACATGCGATTTTTTATTGAGGAGTGCTATGCATCGCGAGCAATTGTATCATGATTGCATAGCGAAATAAGTTTAACCACTTAACGTTTTCGCGTGGATGGGGTCAATGGTTAGGCAATTAAAACACTTGAAAGTTGGAATGCATGGGCTGGGGATGATTTCGCATGAAATTTTCGCTACATATATCATTTTCCTTCATTATTTATTTAGGGCCTAATAAGACGCAATTTTTTTTTTCTATTGTTCTGATTTTACAATAATTTCAAAACAGTTTCATGTGCTTAATATACATTAATGTTCATTCCTTATTTATGATACAGTAAATATCCACTTGCTATAGTTCTGGTTGGAGTTGGTGATGGACCTTGGGAAGACATGGAAAAGTTTGATGACAAAATTCCGACACGCGATTTTGACAATTTTCAGGTATTACAATAGAACCATAAAAATGTGTGTATCAAGTAATAACCTATTTGAATTCGTATCCGGTATTACTATAATCTATGCCGAACTCTCTAGCTGTTGAATTAATCTAATGATCTATATTTAAGTGAAGATAACTGATCATTATTTTTCATCGCTTGATCACATTATTTCGGTTTTGTGCAGTTCGTTAACTTCACAAAAATAATGTCTAAAAACACAAGCGCAGCAGAAAAAGAAGCAGCTTTTGCTGTTAACACTCTCATGGAGATTCCCTTCCAATATAAAGCATGTGTTGAATTTCGAAAACTGGGGTACGATCTTAAACCTTAAACAATTCTATAAAAAATCTTCTATTAATGATATCATTGATATGTGCGGCATAACAATGCAACTTTTTCTTTCAAGTGATATTATGGAAATTAACTTTTGTTGTCATATTTGTGTCTATGAATTGATAACAGACATGTAACAGGAAGAGCGAAGAGAATAGTTCCAAAACCATCTCCTGTACCTTACTCTCGGCCTGCACATAGTAATTCGACAACAGATGACCAAAATCAATCTGTAAGCATCAAATCAAATGTTACTATCTTATCTTCACTAAATTGAAGTTGCTTGATGGTTTATGTGATCAATGGAATTATGTAGGCCTGCTGCCCTGTTTGTCTGACCAATGCAAAGGATTTGGCATTTGGATGTGGGCACATGGTGAGCTTATTTTGATTCATTTTATTTTAGAGTAATTAATGAAACAATTAAGCTGATAATTGTTAAGATTAAACGATATGTTATACAATATTTTGGAATGCAGACATGCAGAGATTGTGGATCAAGGTTAAGACATTGTCCAATATGTCGACACAGGATCACTAGTCGTCTTAGAGTGTACAGTGGCTGATAATTGTACAATGCATATCTTGCACATAAATTTTTTTCCTTAATTTGATTGTATCTTTAAAAAAATTAGATTCATTATCATTTTATATGTTCAAGGCACTATTAATTCAATTTTACTTTAAAAGTAATATTTTATGTATTGTTATATAATAATATTGTTTCATTCAAAGCAATCATTTTTTGTTTTTCTTAGAAAGGTTATGAAATGCCAATGTGTCAATTTTGCTTCATTGTGTCCCTTGGATTGTAGCTTGACATTGAGTTCAATTGAGAGAAATTGAATTTTAGTCAAGTGGTTGCTGCATAATATAAGAAAAGTGAAATGAATGACATGGTTAAACAAAATTTAAAACATTGATAAGAAAATAAAGAACAACACTTACCGATAACTATTGTACTACATTTTCTTGCGATTTTCTCTTTTTTGGGGAGTGTCAGTTTTTGGTTCTCTTCCTAGATGCTTTCTCAACCCAAGATTTGGCTTGTTTTTTTAGTAGAACGTGAACATTATCTCTTCTTTATGCCTTTTGCCCCGACAACGGTGTCCGCGTTGTTGTCAATTGCATCAATTGCAATTGATATGGTTACATGAACCATCCCACTGGATTCTCCATCCACGTATTTTTTGGCCAATATATCTTCAAATATTTTTCTGGACTCTTCATAGACCTTGGGTAACTATCTGTAAGTTTTGAGTTTTTGAAGCTTCGTTGGTCTATTTAACCATTCAAGGACACAACTCACTGTATCGCTTCATGAAATGGGCTTTCGTGTCTGATTCAACATGCATCACTTTCCAATCTTTATTTACTTCCCAACCTTGCATCTCTTGTTCATCGCTTTAGTATATAGTGTTCATGAATTAACTTAATATTCATGACATCCAAAAGTTTCAAAGCATGACTACATAAGATGGCCATGTGTCTCAAATTTATGACAATCATAAGAAACTTTTTGTTCCGTAGCATTTCCCATAACTGTCCTCTCTTTTACATTATCATAATTTGTGACAACATACAAACCTTCTTTCAAAACCTTTATGCAAGTGTCTTGACATTCCTCATATTCCTCTTAGAATTCCTCTACTGTTTTTGGAGTGTAAACATTTCCGGCTTGGACGAGCCTTCTTCATTTTCAATCTAGGAAACTTATGTCTTGATTCAGATCTCATACCTTCAGTGAATGTTTTCCGAACACATGCCATGCCCATTTTTCCTTCAATTGAAATATCATATGCAACCACAAACCTTCCATAACATTATGCTCAACAAGTAAAGAGTTCCATGCATTCAAAAATTCATCTCCCTCTTCATGTAGATCTATGCCTCTTTCAAAATCTAAACAAAAATGTGAACTCTCGATATAGATGGTTCACATGCCTTAGATTGTTCTGTCTTATATGTAAAGTGCACAATCCATGAAATGTTTCCGGCATCACTAAAGAAATAGCCTTTGCCATTTTGGCATCTTGATCTGATATAATGGTTTTAGGCTTTTATCCATTGGCATCACTAAAGTTTCAAATAACCACTGAAAAGGTATCGTTTCATCATATATCAATACTGCCTCAAAAATGACTGTTTTCCGGAGATTATTAAGTCCAACAAATACTCCCAACGGCCAATAATCCTTAATCCTTATTTTATAAATGTTACAGAGCTTTGGTTATAATCAATGTTATAAAAATCAAATCAACATCAAACTGACGAGATTTTTCGAGGTCATGGTTCAACTGTTTTAAACTGCTCGAATTAGGATGAGGCCTCAATTGAAACGTTCAAATTAATTATAACTGGAGCGTAAACACAGTGTCATGGTTCCATCGGTTGAATTTTAAAACATTGATTACAATTTTGGCTTAAACTTATTTTTCTTTTTCAAATTGTTCGCTTATGAAGGCAAAGTCTCATTTAACAAGAGAAGCCTGCATGGAATTGGTGATAGAACCCCTATGAGAAGGCCATATTAATCCTTAGAGTAGTAATTAATAGTTTTTCCAATTCAACTAATGCTCAAATTTTGCCATTCATCATACTGCTAACACACATGATCAAGGAGTATTCAGCTTTCATAGTGATCACTCACCTTGCCATGGCTTTGAGGAAGTTTTAATTTGCTACAAAAATATAGTTCCAAACTTGAAACTATACATCTGAATTAAGGAATATTATTGGATTTTTTGTGAAGTACCAGTGATAGAGGCTGCAATAGACATAGTTGAGAGTATACTTGGTGACGTTTTCTGTGGACCTGAAGAACGTGAATAGACATGCCACCAGCAGTGGAAAGCTTCTTATGACAAACATGACAGTTAAAGTGCTTGGCTTTCTGATGCTGAACCAAGATCTTCTCGTCATCGAATTCATGATCGCGTAATAACACCAGACCTTTGAAGCATCGCGCTTCTTCTTCCTCCCCATCGAAATTCCGATAACAATGCCGCTAGGCCAATTCCATGACTGAATTAATTAATTTCTTCAACTCTTTGCATGTGATTGTCAATTCATATGAATTTGTTGGATTTTAAGGTTAAAAAAAGTGTATTTAGGACTAAATTTCATTTAGAAACCATGAACATAACTTTCATTATTTAGGACTATTATGAAACTCTTTTCTGTTCTTATTGTTCTGTTTTTAAAGTACTTCGTAACTTTCATTCTTTATTTACGATACAGTAAATATCCACTTGCTATAGTTCTAGTTGGAGTTGGTGATGAACTTTGGGAAGTGTAATTAGATAATTAACTATGACAATTACCTGTCTAACAAGTAATTGCACAGTCTAGTAACTAACTAGTTAAGCTTGTAATCCACTATGTTTTTATGGTAATGAGATTTCAACAGCACATGATCGATAAGGGATAATTTAGTGAAACGATTAAAATTTTCGAACATATTATAGGACAAAAGCCTCGATTATTTCAATTTTCCCTTTAATGTAACATTACATGTATTGTTTGGGCTTTGCCCTCTTTTGTACCAAAAAAAAAAAAAAAAACATTACATGTATTGTTGTTGCACTATATTCTAAATAAGCAAGGCAAATTAATAAAGTTGTTTCATTCAAGCAATTATTTATTGTTTTTCTTGATGTTTAAAAACATTTAACAACAGAAACATAGGAAGTATAAAATCCTAAACTTTTGAGAACAACAAAATGTCACAAATAATGGCTTTCTCTATACTGAGTAAAATCCTAAACTCCAATATTCCTGAGTGAAGCAAGCAAATCCAAACATTCAGAATATCATATGTAGCAATCCAATTATGAGATCAGTGAGACCTACGTATCAAATGAAACTCAGTTCCTTCCACAGACATCTTCACAAACACAAAATCCTTGTAACAG
Organism: Medicago truncatula; assembly: GCF_003473485.1. Lineage (NCBI taxonomy): Eukaryota > Viridiplantae > Streptophyta > Magnoliopsida > Fabales > Fabaceae > Medicago > Medicago truncatula. The sequence goes on along the minus strand of NC_053047.1, from coordinate 42,274,129 downwards.
AACTCTTTAACTAATTACCAGAAACTAGTGTATTTTGACAAGAAAGTTCTCCTCAGGCTGCTTTTGCAAAAAGAAATTTGCAGCCTCTAGCCAACGACGACTAACCAAAAACTTCTTCTCTTGCACGGCCCACCGGGACTCCTTAGTTACAAAATCTGTACCAATTACATGTGTCACAGTGGGGTCAAGTTTTTTCAAACAAGTAGCTCCTAACCGCTCTGCTATCCTCCTGAGTATTCGCAAGTCACCATGAAAATTAAGGCTGAAAACGATCACACATCCTCTTAAGACTTCACCTCGAAATGATGACAAAACCTGGAAAACAAGAATTGATTGCAAGCATAACATAACATTATCAGAATATGACACTAGGATGACAAATTAACTTATATTTCCATCAGCAAAATGCACGAACCAGAAGAAAGATGAATAAAAAGATAACTAACTACCTGCCTCACATCTCGATCAACAAGATCTCCTTGAAGTTCCTACAAATCCCCACAACACAGTTTTAGCAACATATCAAATACAACAAATTTTTTATCAACAACTTATCTGACATACATCGAAGAATTTGTAGTTGATCTGTCTTAGCACTTCGAGTATTTTGGCAAGCGCACCATCAATTTCATTCTCATCAATATTCAATGCAGCAAGTGATTTGCATTGGAGGCCGAAGTCCTGACAACTTGAATTGAAAAAGTGGTATCTCTCCATCAATATCAGATTATCTCTGTACTTCGGCCATACCTACAACATTTTCATACATCTCAATAAAGGAGGTGACTTTGGTTTATTGATTCTCAAATATGGGTTTTTCTATCATGTGCAAATTTGCACATGTTAAGAAGTTTAAAATAGAAATTTTGTATTGGAACTTGTACATTTAATATTAAATATAAAACTTTTAAATAAATAATTATAGTTTTCCAAGAAAAAGTTACTACTATTAGTTGTTTTAACATGTGCAATGTTGCACATGTTAGACAAACCCCTCAAATATTGATAAACAATGACATATGAATCATTAAATGGATAGATCTTTTGCACATTTGAATCTATGAACTTTGTCTATAGAGAATAAACTTTAGAGGAATGATTCATATAATTTGAAAAAAGTATTAAAATAAAAACACCAAGTTAACCAATAATCAGGAAAAACTACTACATTAAAAAAATCAGGAAAAACTACTACGCAAGAAAGACAAGAATCGGATATGCTAGTAGTAGTAGTTAATAAAAATTGATATGAACCTAAAAATTGAACTTTGAAATGAGAGATAGGGCATAGGAATTAATAATTTAGTTTTTCTTGCATTTGATGTTTACAAGAACTAAGAGTGGTAGAATGGCTATTAGTTTTTCAAGGTTATATTCATATGATTGTAGATTTATTTGATTATAGAACTGTGTTTAATTTGTTCATACATATAGGTAAAAAGAAAAATATTATGAGATTATCATCCACATAAATTAACTATCAGCAATTATTCTAATGAGTACTGACATGCACTCACCTCTTCTTTGTCATCAAGAATTACGATAGAATTTTCTGTCCCCAACACAAGATCCAGATCTTTCACGTTCTTTTGAGTCCCATCATCTCGAGAAATTACCTTATCTTTGAAGTATTCCCCTTGAGGATCAAGCAGCCTGGCCATCTCTAATGAGTACTGCCGATCACCCATGGTGTAGATGTACATTTCAAACATTTCACTTGCTTCTTTAAGAAATGTGCGGACAAAGGGCCTCAACTTGGTCATTACTTGCACATGCTCCAACATGAAGAGGCTACCTTTAGAGATATCTATTGTTTCATTGTATACAAGTTCAGAAAGAAAGCCATAAAAACCCAGAACATCAGGTGAAATCAAGAAAGAGTAGTAAGAAAATGCACTCATGATGATGAAACATATAAATGAGTTTGAAATACCCTAATTTTACTAAAATGTATGAATTTGAGTAAGTATTTCAATCTATTTAAAAACTTATTGTCGATATAGGAGGAGATGTAATTTTGAGGACATGAATCTACTCTATATATAACTTATGATGTTCTATGTGATGATGTGCAGCATGGTACTTGCAAATGCAGAATAATACAATGATATCTGTCTTTTAGCAACCAAAGAACACGAACGAATGTTTATTCTGCAAATTTTTCAGTGTAATCGAAAACAAAGAATGCATAAAGCTTGTTGTAAGCTTTCCAAAAGCATTTAACAGACACAACTGCAAACCAAGAAAGCTGTATAATGCCAGCATTTTAGCCTTTCAGCAAAAGATGAAAAAAATAATAAGATCGAGGTCTCATGCTCTATGACAGTAAGTTACAATGAAAAATAGATGAACTTTAACGTGATAAAAACAAAAATGATGAGGAAATGCATTAAATCAAAACTTCTAATAAATACTAATAATGACAATTACGAAAAGAAAAGGTGCATCGGTTGGCATATTACCTTCTAGAGAATCTGTATGGGTTTTTAAATGCATTTCTTCTGGGCTCAAACGATGAAGGGAAGTGGTATTTAGCAGTGTGTGATCTAAGTCAAGAACCAAGCAAAGCTTTCTACGATTTAATAAATTCTTCACGTCTCTGCTGCGCACTCTAGAAATTTCCTTATCATCAAGTTTTAGTCCCTGAACATACAAAAATTTCCATATTTAATAACTTGTTGCTTGGATAAATTATATGCAGAATAAATAGTTGGGTTGTGTATATGATAGGATACAACAAGAATTCAAAGGTAAAGACAAAAAAGAATTTAAATGATCTTATATGAAATTTGTTTGAATCAATAGTGCTAAATTCTAGACTGTCCCAATTCTGACTTACAACAATGACCTGAGCTCATCAAATCCTTAATCCTAATTCTAGTTGGCTACCAAATTATTCTCCCTCATCAATAACAGCACCTTGCTCGAGTGGTCTTGGTGAAAAATATGGGTCTTATGACTTGAAATATGAGGATATGTCATAAAAAAAATTGTAGAACAAACTTACTCAAACAGGGTCTTATGACTTCATTCATGACTTAAAATGTAGTGGGAACTTTGTAAGTCCATAGGGAATTACCGTGTTATGGATTCGATTTAAAGATTTGAACACAAGAACCAATTTAATTCGTAATGCCTTATTGTGGTGTACTTTTATAGGCTCAATGTTTATATTTACTTATGGAACTTCTTTGTTGCAGTGCGGTTAGCATGTGCGAGGACCGACACTACCTTGCCATCCTTAACCAACCATTCAGCTGTATGCTTATATATCAGGAATACTTGTTGGGCATGATCACTGAATCAGGAATTAGCTTTTAAACAAATATTTCAATTTGATCTAAGTCATTCAAAAATAGCGACATATGGCAACAACAACTATCCAAATCTATGTTATTAGTACCCCCAAGATAATCAATTGAAATTTTTTGTACCTTATGTATATAGCCAAATGACACACCAGATTCCCCATCCACCTTTTGTCCACAATGTATACAAATGCCTCCAAATGATCCAGGATGCATACATCCATCTACATTCACAGATGATACTCCAACAATTAAGTATTAATATAGAGAGAGTGAGAGAAAGAGAGAGTTACAACATTTTTAAGACAGAGTGACAAAGTTGTATGTGATTCATAATCATATTTTCACAAACATTTGGAAGAGATTTTGCGTAATCTAAGAGCCTTTAGAAATAAATTTACGGTATTGTTATACAATGGACTAAAGAAAAGGTAGTATGAGGTGTGAAATATTTGATTGTGCATGCATCATTAGTTCATTTCTCTATAAGAAACAAAAGCTTAAGAATGCAAGTCTAACAAGCTTAAGGCTGTACCAATGAAATAGTGCAAAAAAGCATTAAGGCAGAGAAACTGTTTCTTAAAAATGTTTTGGTTTACTTGCTCTTAAGGAGAAACTGTGTGAATAAATTTTTGGCAAAGTTAGATGTACTTGATGTGGGATCGAATCTTGTTCCTAGCAAAGAAAATGAAAGAAACAACAACAACAATAAAATTACCTAATTTTTGTTCCGCGGTTCCTGCTGAAGTAGACGCCTTAGTTTCACTGGTGCTATCAGACTTAAGTCTTTTAATTCTATTTAAATTTGTGTGTAGCAGAGTGAAATTTGATCAGAAAACATGAATCAAAGAATACATTATAGTCTCTTAGACAAAATCAACCTAAATAAGCAAAAAAATAATAGGAACCCTACAACCATATTTCTCCCATAGGTTGATGCTAATTGGTTCACAATTCCACAATAACAACAAGAATCAAAGTGTTTTCCTAATAGGTGGAGTCAAATACATGGATCAAACAACACAAATGTTATCTTATGGAACATGTCTAAAAATAGGTCATTTGAGTCCAGATATGTCTCAGTAGTTTGAGCTATATAATTTTCTAAAACATTCCTTTATGCTTAAATGATTCACAAATCCACAAACCAAAAAAATAAGTTTTCGCACAGCAGTGAAGATACATAAGCAAACCATAGCTAAAAACATGTTATCATTTGACTTAAGAAGAAATGACATAATTAGGTAATATTCAGTGTTCCTTTATCTTGTCTTGTAATAAAGGCAATGCCTTAATGTAATTGAAACTTGCATGACAATCTTTCATGAGGTTTTGGAAACAAGTATCACTCTATCAAAGTTGAGACCACTACAATAATAAACATTGTTCCTACTGAATAGAGTCATTGCACTCTATCAATACCAAATTTTCAGATAAACTCATTTATATAAGCATCACAATACTCTATATCTAAACAATGTATAGTCCTCTCACAAATCACGACCTAATATGAATTAGTCACACCTACTAAATTTCAATAAATTAGTAAAATCAATTAGGCAACAGCTTAACTAATACTGTAACACATGTAATATGAAATAGGTGATGGAGAGTACCTGGAATCTTGGCTTTCAGCTTCTTCATCTGACGAAGAGTTGTCTGCACCATCATCATCTAGTTCATCCTCAAGCTTTTCAATTAACTCATCAGTACTGCCAGATGAATCAGTACTGTCAGGAAATTCTGTCTCATCATCACTCATCTGTATTACAGCCATCCAACAAAACCAAATCAGAAACAATATTGATAAATGAAGAGACTACAAAAACAAGATATAGCAACTAGAAAGCTGGCCCATCAAGGTGCAACTTTTCAACAAAGTCAACACAAGAAAGCATATAAATGTATGCAACCAAACAAGACAAACAGAATTGTGGTTACAGTAACAATTGAGAAACAGAAATCAAGTACATATACCAAAAAGCGATAAGTCATCAAAGAAGGAACTGCATGATGCTATACAATGTCTCGGCAAGGGATGTAACACCTTATATCAATAGGGAAATTATGGAATGTTTTAAGTCCCAAATCAGATGAAATTACTCAGTGAAGCACCTAAGTTGTTAGATTCTTTGGAATTCATCGTAGTTGGAAAACATACATCTAACTTTAATTAATTCATGGGATAAACTATCAGATGAAATTCAATATTAATTCAAAGTACTTTCAATGAATATGAGGAATTTCAATGAGAAGAGGAATTTTACACAATCAATCATATAAGAAAGAAATTTCTTAATCTCAAATCAACAATGATATACAATTTAAAGGACTCCATGAAGTAACTAAATTGTTACCCATTAGAAACGTCCAAAATCTTATCAATCGAAACATTCGCAGAAGTAAAAATCAATATAAATTTAAAGGACTGCATATGTTACAGAAACACTATGAATGAATACTCTTAAATATGAAATTTGTTAATTCTTCGCATAATACCTTTACTCGTAGAGGATCACCAAATTCCAAAGATTGCTTTTCTTTTCGTGCTTCGACCGCAGGGAAACTCGCTGTATACAACCAATTGAAAAGAAGAAACACATATTCACATTTTCTCAAATCAAGATTAAACTTAAATCATTCCAAAGATTGCTCAAAAACTATTGAAAAATCGAAAAATGATATGCATCAAGCGATATTCAAATTTCATCCAACCATCGAAACTGCATTTTATCAAGAATGTATTCAAAAAATTTCCTTTTCAATGTTAAGAGAATCAAAACAACAAGGACCATAAGCGAAGATCATTCAACCACTGAAACTACATTTTATGAAGAATGTGAGATCGAAAACGCGATTCATTGCAATATCAAGAATTGCACACTGTTATGTTACTGAAAACACAGAAAAACAATCGGAAATACCAGTGCTCTGAGAAGAATGATGTTGGCTTCGCCGGCGAGAATGCAGAGACAGTTACGGTGGTCCGGCGAGGGACGGTTACGGTGGTCGGAGAATGGCGCGGTTAGTTGAAATGTTGGTGTTTGGAGGGAAAGGGTTTTGATATTCGATTATTTGAAAGTCGTGTTCGTTAACCGTTTTGAGGGAAATCCAATAAATAACCATATGACTCAACCCAACCGGTTCAAAATAAACTCGCCGGTTCACTCTACTTTTCTTTTTACCATTCACAATCAAAACCAACTTATTTTACCATTCACATTTAAAAACTTTTTGATTAGATAAAAAAAATTGTAAATAAATAAATTTAAATTGATGTAAAATTAAAACAAAAAATACAAAAAAAAATTATATTTAAGGTTAGGCTTGCTTACATAGACATACGACCTAACCTGCGAAAAATCCATGTCAGGATTTGATTTATTTTTTTTCCTTCATTTTTTTAATAGAGAAGTCTTAGGTTTATTTAGAAGGATATTTAAATAATATCATTCTAAGGATATTATTTTCATTTTTTCTTCTTGTTGAGCTCACAGCCATTCACTAGCATCGGACATGGGATTGGAAGATTTAGTGTGTTACTCGAACTCTCTGCTGTCTGTCAATCTCATACCAGTAGAGGTTTCGAAATTTCACGCATATGCGGTGTTAGTTAAAGACATCAAGGATATATTAGCTACCCGCAGCTACACTATCCAACACACTCTTAGAGAAGGAAATTAATGCGCCGATTTCATGGCCAAGTTAGGAGCTACATCAAACATTGAGTTTGTGTTCATTCGTCCCCTCCTCGTGATCTTCTCGGCATGCTAAGGAACGATGCAATGGGAGTTTTCTTTCAAAGAGCTTGAGTTTTCTGTTTTTCTTCCTGGTTGCTTTTTGTTTGTTATTTTAGCTTTGTAACAATAAATAATAATAATAAGGCCAAGCTAGATGGCATAGAAAAAGTCTTTTAATTCTATCAAGTCAACCTACCTAAGTAAATATAACAAATATTATTTATTTGATTATGTTTGATGAACACCCTTTCTTTCCATGTTACCAAAAGAAACACCCTTTTCTTTCCATCAACCCCTTGTACCACCCTCACCTGGCATCATTTGCTTTGTTAGAAATTAATTTAATTTTAATTTATTTATAAGTAAAAGAAAAGAAAATTAAATTGAAAGAAAAACAAGTCTTTCCGATTTCCCCACATTCTCTCTTTTCCACTCTCTCTCTCTCTCTCACTCTCAATCCTCATGCTCCCTCCCATCATTTTTTTATTTCTCTTTCTCACCCTCCCTTCTTCAACCCCTCTCTCTCTCTCTCTCTCTCTCTCTCTCTCTCTCTCTCTCTCTCTCTCTCTCTCTCTCTCTCTCTCTCTCTCTCTCCTCACTTTAATTTGTGTTCCCATACACCACATAAATACCAAAATACCCCCCACAATAGTTAATTGGTGCTCGGAAAATGATGTTGTGGAGCGATTTGGTATCTTCGCGGTGTGTGAAGAGCCAAAATGAAAGTAAGAAGAGTTGCTTTCCAGGCAAAAATAAGCCTATGATAGGCTCCAAATCAGATTTAAGCCTTAAAATTTTTCATAGAACAAACTTTTACAAAACCTAAGAAAAATTATTAATAAAAGTGACACTAATAATTATTTTTACAACTATCTTCAAGGTAACTTAAATCGATACTTTAAGATTACAATGCTAAATTTAAAAATTTATATGCATTTATAAGGTAATAGAATTGTTCAATTTTAAAAGTTTTACAAAGCATTTTTCATTGAAATGAAAGAATACAAACCCCCTCTAATAACATTTATAAACGACTATAACTTTTTTAGATTCATTTAATAATTATGTATTTGTACTATATTACAGTCCAAATATACCAGATATTTAGGGTCTGTTTGGTTAACCCCAAAAAAGAGCTTTTAGCTTATAGCTTATAAGCTCGTTTGACAAAAAAAGCTCTGTTTGGTAACACATTTTCACATGAGCTTATAGCTTATTTCACGAGCTTATAAGCTATTTTTCAGAAGCTATTCCAAGTAGCGTTTGAGCTTATAGCTTATAACTTCTCACTTTTTCTTCCAATTTTACCCTTATTATTTCATTTAAATTGTATTTTTATCCATTATAATTTTTATAATAAGCTACGTAATAAAGACTACTATACATTTAATTCCAATTTTTGTATATATATCAGCTGGCCTTTTTTTTTTTTTTTTTTGGAAAAAATATATACCTTCGTTTTTTTTTTTTTTACGAAACAAAATACCATTATTCTATTAGTGTTACTTTTTTTTTTTTTGAGGTAAGTGTTATTTTCTTTATTCTCTATTATTAGTATTACTCTATTAGTGCTACCTTCTTTTTTTGTTTTTGAGGTAAATGTTATTTTTTTTTATAAAGTGGAAACACTTAAGTGAAAATAAATATAAGATAAAATTTTAGTGAATAAAATTTAATTAATAATACATAGGATATATTAAATTAATAAATTTAAAGTATTTTTTTAAAGAAAAATTAGTTTACAAAATTACAAATACTTAAATTAATGATATAATTTTTATTATGAATTAAGAATACCCTTTATGTCATTTTACATTTATCAGCTAGTTGAACCGCTATTTTTACCAAACATTTCAGTTAGTTTATCAGTTAAAAGCTATCAGCTAGCTTATCAGCTATCCGCTATTTTTACCAAACAGAGCCTTAATGAACTCGAAAAAAGAATATTTGTTTGTAGATTTGACTAAATGAAGTACATATTAGAGTACGTAGCCTAGTAGTGCATGGTGTTATCCGCTCTAAGCCAAACAATGCCTTACATGTCTAACTAAGGGTGTGTTTGGTTTGCAAAACAGTAAGTATTGGACAAAACAGTACAAGACAGGACAACACAACATAAGGCATAACAACACAGGATAAAAAAGTTTATGACAATGAGTAATTTTTTGTTTTATACGATTTTTGGAGGACAAAATGCTATTTTGGTATTTTTAGACAACTTGTACGTGGAACAAAAAGTTGTGTTGTGGTTTGGTGAGGGACAAAAATGAGTTTTTGTCGTGTCCCTTGCCTCCAGTTTGTCATGTACCTTTTACAAATCAAAAACTGGACAACTAGAGTTGGTCTGACCTATCCTTTATTTTTTAACTCTTTTGTAAAAAAAAAAAATGTAACGAACTCTGCTGAGTCATCACAAAGTAACTAACTCATATTCTAATAAAAGAAAGAAACATTTCTATCAATTCTCAGATTTTAACTATACCGGAAACAATTCAATGAAAAACCATAGAACAAAAGTAATTGAAACTAAATTGTTGAAATTTAAATAGAGATGGGTAACTAAGATGACACCGAGATTTATTCTGATTCAGTCGCATATCCTATCTTGTTACCTACATCTAGTCCTCGTGTTTAATCATATGAGATTTTCATCCACAAAAATTGAATCTAGATATATAAAGATGGAGGAGATAGACTCACTAATGTGGGATGGGAACAAGGAGCTGGAGTGTACTCTTTGCCGACCCTGCCCCGTTGACATCCCGTCAGATCTGAGATATTTTGATGGTGGTGTTGAATGGCCTCTAGGTGTAGGACCTTCCTCGGCAACCTTCTTCTTTGACGGCGAGGAATAGTATTTGCGAAGACACTCAATACTTAAATTTGTATTTGTAAGCATCGTGGACCAAAAACGATCAACTTTTAAAGATTGAATTGATTTACAATTTACTATTGAAATTCAAAGACTTAACATATCTTTAGTGAACTTTCACCCTCACTCTACGAAGCTTTAATGTTGAACATTGAGCAAACTGAATGCTACCATATTTGTGGGCGTTTTTGGTTCGCCCAAGAACTTTCCATTTACGGTGGATGACACTGCCTTCGACACTGTCATTGTCATCAAAGCCTCATAAAGACTCAAATGGTTGCGATATTTTGCATTTGTTCTTCTGACAACTTCAAGTTTCTAAAATCCCCATGTTTTTCCCTTTGGTTTCATCTCTCGCATTTTCAGCTTTTTTTCTTCAATTTTTCATTTTGTGGTTGCAAATTATAAATTCAAAATTTGAGAACAATCAAACTAAAATAAGGAATTATGTTAGTTGTGAGGAGCAATAATGGTGTATGCATTGTCATCAAATTTTATCTCTACAAACTGATTATAAGCTCAGTTTTGCTAAGATGTTGCTCATAGAGTGAGCATCATTATTAAAGTTATTCTAAACTGACAACTTTAACTGAAGTGTGAGTGTCCAGAATGTCAACCTTCACATATGATCACATGCATACATATTCATTAGTATATATAATCCACAGTCATGAAAATACATTAAGGAAATAAGTTGCTGTACATAGATTATTTCAAGTTTCTAATTACCAGTTCAAAATAGTAGTGTGTGCTTGTGGTGGTAAGAAAAATCAATGTAAACGATTGCGTGAGCGTAAGTTATAATTTTTTGTTGTGGAGATTGTGATTGAATTCTCTGCAACTTCTTCTGGAATCACAAAGTCCGGATCATCAAGGCAATTGACATCATCAGGTAAATCAGTACCTATCAACTGAGACCAATCCACATAATCAGTAGTATCGAAATCCCAATTTGAATCCTTCAATTTTTCCATGTTGTTTATCTTATTAAGTAGTGTTAGGAGCATTTGATGGTTCAACCTTTCATAATCCCTGCATGATTAGCAACCAATTCTCTGTTATTATTTATTGTTTTTACAACCAACATTGAAATGAGTTTTGGATAGATTTAAAACTTAGATATGAATGAAATGTTTATTGCTTGTATACTTACCTGTATGTGACAATAGCATACGTAAGTTGAGCCGAAGCAGCTACCATCAAAAATAATCGGACCTTGTTTATTATCCATGTTTGTTGCTCTATGTCGTCATTTGTTAAACGAATAATGAATACTTCCACAAATAGAGCAACACAAAGCTCTGTAAATATAAAATCCATAACATGTTATGTTTAACTAATAATTATTTTGAGGTTTAAGAAACTAAAGACATAGTTGGCAAATTTGGCTATCTAAAGTGAGTTGGAGAGCAGATGAGAAATTTAAATGGTTGACGAACAAATCAATGGTTGATATATATTATATGTACATGCATAGCAAATCATGAATGATTACAATATCAACCTTTAATTTTCTCGCGTTAGGAGACAAACTCCTTGCTGGTACTTACCGATATAAAGTAAGGGTCGAACATTGTAGGTTTGCTTCGTGCTAGTCAACATAAAGATGACAAAGATTGATATCGCATAAATGAAGAAAGCTTTAATCACTCTTGATTCGAGCAACATGGCATTTTGCAAAGCAAATATTTTATCCAAAGCAACAAACATCGTAGCCTGTTTTGCTTCAAAAGTTTCCTATAAAATATAAGTAGAGATAAAGTATAAGTAGATGTTCTTAATCAAAGAAATTATTAAGGATGCATGTGTATAAGGATTCAACACTATAGTTGCAAACCTGAGCAGATAATACTGTTTTTGAATTTTCCATTAACCGATCGTGAAGACCTTGCATCTGCTCTTGACGTTGTAAAAGCTCTTCTTGTTGCTTATGTCCATATTCAGAAAAATATTGTACGCTTTTCCTACATTTCACCAATTATGAGGTTAGCACTTTGCATAATATGATTTATGAATATATGACAAATTTATAACATTTAACCGATCTTACCTGCTTTCCTCTAGTGCTTTGAATTGAACCTCGTTCAATGAATTTAGTCCCTTGAGTGCCGTGGATTGTCCGTCTAAAAGTTCTTGTTGTTTTTCTAAGGAAACCCCTGCCATATTTCCAATATCTTCCGCCTTAGTTTGTAGAGTGTTCATCTTTGATGACATAGTATTTCCAACTTTGATAACTTCATTCTCAATCTCAATGGCTTCATCTCTTAACTTTTCTATTTCTTTTCCCAAATAACTATAAGATTCTTTGAGCAATGCTACACCATCCTCTAACTTCCTCTTCATGTCCTCTTGACCTTCTTCTAATTGCGATTGTGATGCTGCAATTTTTGTAGTTTGTTCATAAACACTTTTGGAATGCCTTAATACCACATCAATATGAGTTTCTACATTCTTAACAGTTTGAGCAACTAGCTGTGTGACTACTAACCGATTCAAGAGAATCAAAAATCTGTTTTGAGCCTTGTAACAAATTATCTGATTTTTCTTCAATACTATCTAACTTGTCCTCGACATACTGAGCCGAACTTTTCAATTCAGTCACAAGTCTCTCAGTTTCATGTTTGAATGCATGTGTCCTGAAAAAGTAGACAATACATTATTTAGGTTGAGACAAAAACATCACTTCATAAAATAAATGAGATATATCACTAAGCGTTTTTCGTTCACTAATTTTTTTCTTAGACAGCGCAACAAAAACATAAACAAGAAAATCAAATGAAGAATTGACAAATAGTTTGGTAAAAAGCAAATGCACTTAACTGTAATTGATAACAAATAGAGTTGGTTTCGAGGTAGAATTCAAGGTAAACCTTATGAGCAAGATCGTCTAAGTTTCTTAGGCATGTCACAATTGATGTTTTCGTGTCACAATGAGGAAAGGAAACCCTTCCAGAATCCCTTTGAAAGCAATCACTTAGATGCCAAGCCAATCTCGACCTTTTCTCATCCGCAGACAAAATCTCAGAACATCCAGCAAAAAGATGTTGATAAGCATTTTGCCAACAAGTATTTGATCCAACCATTTTATTCTTAGCATTCTCTATTAGCTTCATTCCCTTTGGATCGTTGAAAGCCTCGATTGAGAACTCGGCACTCGAACCTCTAAAAGTTCCTTGGTTTCCATAAGACCTATCATTAGAGTGACTCTCCTTATTTGATGAATACCAACCCCATGATTCACATCTTAATGAGAAAGAGACCAAAATAAGAACAAGAAGATGAACTCTAAGACCCATTTGAGAATTATCACACTTTGAGTTTGAAGTTCTACAGGTGAAGATTAAACCTGCATCAAACAAAATTGTAAATTAACAATATTTCAACATGCTATCAATTCTAACATACTACCAATTATGTTGCATACTTTTTTAGGTTGAACACATGAAAACTAAATATGAAGAAAAACAAGACATACACCAAATATGTTTATATATGGAAAATATATGCAATGATTTTTTCCAACAAAGTAAAAGTTGTTTTCTGTGCAATGGACCTAACAATATTCATAATGTTCTTGTGAGCAAAAAATGAAACAGAGAGCTAAAATTCAACTTAAAATAAAAAAGGCAAATTAAATCTCATTGTGATTTTCCAATTCGAGTAAAAATATATGAAGAAAACTATACTAATTGCCCTTGTGTATGTCTTTAATGAAAACAAATTAAATCAAAATTTTTACCTTGATAGGTACCAAAGTATTGATCATATGATCGTTAAATATCAAACAAAGTTGAAAGGGATCGATGAAAAAGAATACATTATATAAAGAAAGAGAAACTTGGGATTCAAGGTCCGTTAACAAACAAAAAAAAAGGGAACTTGTAATTCAAGAAATATAAAGTGTTGTCCAAAAGTAATATAATTTTTTGTATAAAGTCCAAAACTAAGTCATAAAACATTTTTCCTTATTTTAATTTTATTCTCTCAGCATGACATATTTCCTAAGTCATAAAAGCAATTTTTTTTTTTTTGAGGGATAAAAGCAAATATTTTCAGATCTGATTTGAATAATAAATTAAAATTAAAATAATTTACATCACTTTGGAAGGGACTTCATATCCTCTGTAAATATAGTATAAAATCAAGTAATTTATGTACTAATGATGATGCATAAAAATACAAAGAAATTATTTGTGTAAAGAGAATGAGTTCCCAATATTCATCATGAACATATTAAAGGATTTTATTTTATGTACAAAGAGAAGTTGATATTTTTTTTTAAAAATAATAATGTTTTGAATGTATTGATCCAATTTCTATTTAACGATCACTATGTGCTGACTCTCAAAAAATAATATATGAATTATGGAATAAATTTCTATTTTCATAAATTATAATCATTATCATTTATCATTGATATTCTTCATCATCAGAAAAAAATATATATATTATCATCATTATTAGAAGATAGATTTCAATGGGCAAATAACAAGTAAATTAACGTTACGTAACCGTTGGTTTGCTGCTATATCCAGAAGAGAACAAGAAGAAAGTACAAGAAGAAAAACAAAGATGGAAAATGAAAGTTTGGAATGAAACAAAAAATAAAAGAATTTCAAGCAAAACAACAAAAATATTGAAACCTGGAAATAAAAGTATTTTGCAGTTAAAAGTTTACATACAATTACGTCCATCATGATGCATGGACCAAAGTAATAAATTATGCAATTGTGACAACATAGAAATCCCAGATGAAGAAAAATGAAGAGAAAAAAAACAATATAGAAAAACATACCTGTAGAATGGAATGGTTGAATTGTGACAACATTGAGAGTGTTTTGTTTAGAGAGTTGTAAAAGATACGTGTGTTGCCAAATGAACCGTTGCAACCCTTCTGATTTGTGTCAACTTGCTCTACTTTAATTAAACCAATTTATTTTTTAAAATTAGAGAAAATAGGATATTCACCAAAAAATCATTTTACATTGTCATCCAATAGCAACCGTGTATTTTGTTAAATCACCCATATACTTTTTTTTGTTGTACAAAACAACCATGCTTGTCCAGAAATAATTGATTGTTTTTAGATGTTAAAGTAAAATTAATTTACATACATAACATATCCATTAAAAGTGGTGCTGGCAATACTCTCTTTTTAACATTTTCTCCACCACTCACCTTTGTATTGGCTTGGAAGAAAAAAAAAATATGCCCTACTTTATGCCAAAAAATATAAAAATACCCTACTTTTTTGGAAAATTGCAGAAATACCCTACTTTTTCAAGTGTCTCTGGTACCACTCCACTTAGAGTTGCGGGGTACCCTAAAAAGTGACGAAATTTTTGTCCTTATTGTACCCCTCTACTTGGAGTTGCAGGGTACTTTCTTATTTTTTTTTTATACCCCGCAAGTTTGACTTGCGTCCTATATATTGGTTTTTTTTTTTAAAATTTAAATACCCCTCACTTGGAGTAGAGTGGTATAATAAAGACAAAAAAAGTAATTAGCATGCATAAAAAGAAAATAATAATAATTTAATTTAAAAAAACTAATTAAAACTATATAACAAATAAAATACCATAAAATCTACAATTATTATAAATGCCCTGTTGTCCCACACCCTCGTCTTCGACGATGTCTTCCGCGATTTACTTGAGGGTCATCTTGGTCTTCGTCATATTATTTTTTTAAAAAGACACATCTAACTTTTTTCAAAACAATGCAGGTTAGGCCATGAACATCCCTACATTCGAATACTACCGTTCTGAAATTGTTGTTGCAGACCGAAAGGCTTTAGCATGGGTCGACAATATTCCCAAACAAAAGTGGACTCAATCACATCGTGATGGTCGACGATGGGGCCACATGACAAGTAACTTTGTATTTCGTATGTTTTTTATTTTATAAATATTATGATTATTATTATAATTACTTTTTTATCAATGCCTAAATTAACATTATTAATATAAGTTGAAATGGTGTGATAAATTGAAAAATGAAAGGAAGTATTTATAGTAGATGAAATAATACATGTTTCATAATAATTGTAGATTTTATTGTATTTTATTTGTTATATAATTTTAATTAGTTTTTTTAAATTAAGTTATTATTATTATTTTCTTTTTATGCATGCTAATTACTTTTTTTTTGTCTTTATTATACCACTCTACTTAGAGCTGTAAAAAATGGGCCGGGCTCATGGGTCGGGCCTAAAAAACTAAACAAAAAATGCACTCGGGCTTTTTTGGGCCCAAGCCCATTTGGGCCATACAAAAGTTGGGCCAGGCGGGGCTGGCCCACCGGGCTTTGGGCCGGCCCATTAGCCCATATTTCATTTTATTTTTGTTAAAAAACAACATACTTTTTAAAAAAATTATCAACAAATTTAAAATTTATTAACAAAAAAATATTTAAATAAAAAAACTTAATAAATATGGATGAATTTTAGCTTACGGTTTTAAAATTTTAAAGTTTATAAATTATTAATTTGATTTAATTGAAAGAATAATCTAGAGTTTAATTATTATTCAATGTTAATGTAAAAATTATTTATATTTTTATATCCATCCAATCATATTTTAGCAAAAAAAGAATGGTGAGTAACTAATACATAATACATTAAAAAAAAAATGAATAAATTTTAAAAATAAAACATAAACGGGCCAGGCCGGGATGGCCCATGGCCCACCTGGGCCGGGCCGGGCTCTAAAATTCACGACCCAATCATAAACGGGCCAGGCTGGGCTGGCCCATTTCTATAGTCGGACCCGAGCCGGACCGGCCCATTTGACACCTCTAACTCTACCTCCAAGTAGAGGGATATTTAAAAAATTTAAAAAAAAAAAAAACCAATATATAGGACGCAAGTCAAGCTTGCGGGGTATAAAAAAAATTCAAAAAAAAAAAATTAGAAAGTACCCCGCAACTCCAAGTAGAGGGGTACAATAAGGACAAAAATTTCGTCACATTTTAGGGTACTCCGCAACTCCAAGTGGAGTGGTACCAGAGACATCTGAAAAAGTAGGGTATTTATGCAATTTTCCGAAAAAATATGGTATTTTTGTGTTTTTTGCCATAAAGTAGGGCAGAAAAAAAATCTATTGGCTTATATTGATTTCATTCAATAAACAAATGAGTGTTAAAAAGAGAGCGTCCCTGACATGAAACAAGACTCCTCACAAAATTTCCTACAATAATTTATTTGGTTCGAACACATGTCCTATAAGCATGATCCCGATGCCTTTAACTCCCCACTGCCTTCTCCACTATTTGATGATCAGTCGGTAAACCTCTTCCACATCCTTTATGGTTGGAACACTATGCATGTTTGTGTGTAAATAAATTGAAAAAAAAATAAAATCCAAAAGTAAGTAATTTATAATTTTTGAAATATACTGTATCATGTAATTCTCACAATAATTTGGGAATGAGCCGATGATGAATGCTGCTGAATAAAAAAAAGTTTCATAAAATACTACTCATCATCGGAGTAATTAATATAAGGTTTTGGGTGTCCCCTTGAGCTTAGTTTAGTTGGGGTAGGGATATGCATTGCTATACACAGTGGGCTAGGGTTCGAACCCCGGACACCCCAGTTATTCACTTTAAAAAATGTGAATTCTAGCCACTACACTACTTGACAAAATATATATATATATTTTTTTTTTTTGACAAGATATATATATAAGGTTTCGGATTGTTAAAAAAATCACCACGCAACTTAAAGCTAGATCCAAATAACAGCGGCATCACGCGTTGTGATTATGTTGAGTGTGTCATCACCCGTGTATTAAAGATTTGTATATTTATGACAGTTCAAATATATAGTAATATATAATGTAATTCTCACCAAAATATATTGTATTCTTTATCTTTCGCTAATTTTTTTTTTCTATTAATCCTCGTGAGCATAATTCGGTTGATATAAAACATAAATTGAAATATACAGAGAATGGGATTCAAACTCCAAACTTCTCACTTTTTTTAAGAAGATAAACTAGTTCATCCAAATTGGCACGGAGAAAATTGAACTAAGATGTTGAAGAGAGGTTCGTCACTTATTCATCTTAAAGGTAAAAGGTTACTTGTCGAATAAATGTTAAAAGTTTCTACTAATTTTCTTTTATCTTCTTTCAATGGGCTGTTTTATACGTCAAATAGTCCATGGACTGGAGTAAATGCAGAATTCGTGCTTCGAAGAGGACCTTTACACATCACAATCTTCACCAATCCTTACAAAGAAAACTTTACCCAATTACCCCTACATTGATACTTTCACCCCTACAAATTATCAAAAATAACAATATTACCCTTCTTGTCATTAAAGTATTAAACTTCTAGCACTTATTTTCACCCTCGTATGGCAGTACATATATGTATTCCCCGTAAACCTTTTTAACCATTTAGAGTATGTAAATTTATCTTCAATAAAGCAATGAAGAATGAGTTTCGAAATTAGTTAAATCATTCTTTTAAATCATGCATTCCATTGAACCTCATCGCTGACTCCATAATGCCACCACTATAAAGCAAACAACACATTAAAAGGGAAAAAAATAGAAAACAATGTTTAACTTTTGTTTTAAAAATGAGGAAACTTCATTTCATCTATGTTTTGAATGCCCTCTTGCATTCAAAATTTGGTGTTGGCTTGCTTCACTGTTCAATATTGCCATTCAAATTGAGTTCTATGATAGAGGTGGCTTAAAGCAGTGCAAATTGGTGATCAAATCTGCTTTGGTTCATTTTCAAAATCATTTGGCGACCAAGGAACAAGCTCATCAATTGGAAGTCGGTTATAAATCAAATAATTTAGGGTTAAATATATTTTTGGTCCCTATAAATATGTCAACTTTTCGATTTACTCCCTCTAAAAAAAAATTTCAACTTTTAGTCCCTTAAAAATTTTCCATTTTCGCTTTTGGTCCCTCCTTTAAAGTAAACTCATATGTAGAATTTATATTTTTAAATGAAATTTTGCAAAAGAATTCATAATATTATAACAATCTCTCCCAAAAAACATTAGAATTTTTTAACAAAACATGAATTTAATATGAATTTTTATAATTTTGGATTAAAAAATTCTATTAATTTGTCTTCTGCATAATTTCATTTAAAAAAACAAAAATTAACTTAAAAATAGGGACCAAAAGTAGTGATTGAAAATTTTGTAGGGACTTAAAGTTGAAGGAAAATTTTAGAGAGACTAAAACGAAAAGTTAGTATATTTATAGAGACCAAAAACATATTTAACCGAATAATTTATAATGTTTCCAAAGCATGGAGCAACTCAAATTTGTCTGCAACCTCATCAATGATAGATTTTTTATTCTCAAAGCTTTCAAAGTAACAATTCATCCTAAGAGCTCCAATCATTAAGGAAATCATCTTGCAACCTCATTTAATCAACTAGATTGAGTGCAATACTTATGGAGTTGATGTGGGAAGTCCTCGTATTTCAGCTTGTGGTGGAATCTTCAGGGACGATCAAGCTTATTTCATTCGCTGTTTTGCAAAAGGATTAGGCATCTAAACTCTATCATTGTTGAGTTTTCTAAGCAATTGAGATTCCCAGAGACAAGAAATGGAGAAGTATATGGTTAGAAATTGATTCCATGATGGTTATACATGATTTCAAAAGTCGAGATTGAGTGCCTTGGGAAGTAAGAAACATAAGGAACAACTACATTCTTCAAAACATATCCATATGAAGTTCATTATATCACACATTTATAAAGAAGTAAATAGTTGTGCTGAAAAGTTAGCCAGTATATAGGTTTAACCTTAAACAAACTTTGTTTTAGATTATCTTCCTTTTCATAGGGTTTTGGTCTTATCTCCCTCTCTCTTTTTTATCAATCTTTGTTCTGTGGTATATTGTATGAGAGCTAGCATCATGCTACTCACTTGGATTAAAAATATGTATAAATAATTTCATGTTTTCATTCTAACTATTTTATTTGTTTCTCATTCATTAAATGTAATTTTATATTATATCGAATTTAGCATAGATTTTTTCAAATTTTAAACATGATTCATGTTTTAAATAACAAATAGATAATCATTTGATCAAACCGTTTATTTTAATAAATTTTTTATATTTATAAAGAAACATTTTTGTTTTTGCTTATATGTGCTCATTACTTTCATTCCAAATAACCATATTCTTTGATACTCCCTTTGTTAAATTTTTTGAAAGATATTATATTGTTGGTATCGATGAAAAAATAAGTATAGTTTGTTACAATATGAAAGTATAAAATATTCTATGAGATTGGCGGTATAGGATGGGGGTTCTGCGAGGTGTCAACCTAGTTGGGATGTCGTTGCTTTCCCTTGATGTCTATCCATTCTCCTGGTTTAGCAAGAAAAAAAAGTATAAAATATCTATTATCTCTACCTATTACTGTGATCAAAATCAAATTAATTTTAATCAAAAGCTCATAAAAAAATATCGTTGATAATGTATACATACTAACACCTTGTCTAACATTAGCAATAAGCTATACCATATATAAAGAAAATCGACTTAAAATACATGAGTTTAGACTGATTTTTTCATTACCTATTTTATCCTTCATTTAAACTATCTTATTATCTATTTCATCTTTTAATAATATTATTTTAAATTTTAATTAAAAAATTAAATCCCTTTAAAATAGGAAATATCTCCCTACAATAGGAACAATATTATCAATGTTATATATGAAGAGGATTGAGATTTTTGACTGAATTTTTTATAATTCCAATTATACCCTTAAATAAATTTTTTTATATTAATGTTATATTGTTGATGATATTAAAAATGATAAGAATTTATATTATATTTTATAAGTAACTATTGTTATTGAAAAAGATAAACATGGTTTTTTGGGTTTGTTACAATTTGAAAGTCCCAAATATTTCTACTTATAATTTTAATTAAAATAAAAAATTTCATAAAATATTGTTCATAATTTACACGCATTAGCGCAATAAAATAAACGGAAAGAGAGATATGTATTAATAATAATAATAATAATAATAATAATAATAATAATAATAATTAGAGTATTCGGACGGTAAATCCAACTTTGACAATAATTCCTAGCTTATAAACTTTTGTAATTTTTATTTTTGTCCATGTGTGTATTTTTCTTTCTTAGGGATTAGCTAGATTTTGTTTGGCGTTTTTCTTTTTGTCCCCGTTTGTGTTTTTCTTGTTTTCTCCTTTTCCTTTTGCAACCAAAAACAAAACAACAAAAAAACTTTTTGATGAGTTAACTCACCGGAATTTCTTATAAATAGAATTGCCAATCTAATTAGAAACTCTTTTACTTTGCATAACCTTTTTCTCTCTTCTCTCGTTTTTTCTCTTCTTTAATTCATCGCTATTCTTCTCTTTCTCACAACAACAATGAGTGGAATGAATAAAAAAAAATCACCGAATCTTGAACAACTTCGTATGGAACTAAAAACTAGAAGATACAGAAGACATAACCCATATACAAGACCCCAAACCCTAAACCCGCCAACAAAACCGAATTCTTCCCGCTCAAGTTTCACCTCTTCAACTTCTCTCCCTCGCTCTTTTCCTAACAGAAAGCATCATCAACCACCACCGCCACCACCAAAACCTCCCGTGGCACGCAAGCAGCGATGTACCAATTGCCGGACTTGCTTCTCCGCACCACCTGGAGTGGTGCAGTTACCTTGTCCTATATGTCAAATCGCGTCGTCTGCGGTGAAAATCCAGTGTTTCCACTGTAAGGCGCTTGTGAAAGGACCGAGTGATTTGGTGCAGTTTCCGTGTCCGCTGTGTTTTGTTATTCTTGATGTTGGTGATGCTGATCGTAAACAAGAAGAAGAAGTTAACGAGGTGAAAAATTGCTTTGGATTTTTTTTGTGGATCATTTGATTTTGACCTAATTTTGTGCTCATGAGAGAGTGATTTAATTAGTTGTTCTTGAGTTAAGTGATGAGTGTGTGTGTGTGTGCAGTTTAGAACTTAATTTTGTAGCTTATAAAATAAGTTATTTTATTAGGTTCTTGATTTGTTGCTTTATAATGATTGTTGTATTGCTTAATATTTTTGTAACTTAAATTGATTGTTGTATTGATTAGAGAATGATTTTAGATTGTTTATCTTACTTAGTTTTGATTAGTTGCTATTAGGGGATTGTTTGGAACTTATTTTGCAGCTTATAAAATAAGCACTTATCGTATAAGTGTTTACGAATAAGCTATTTCTATAACACAAGATTAAATTAAGTCAAGCTTCGTTTGCATAATCTATAAGCTGTTTTTGTAAGCCATTTGGAGAGCTTCTAAGCTGGAAATAGTTTCTAAAATGTCATCAGTTGTTTTCATAAGTTTTCCCATAGAAGCTCAAATAAGCAAGAATCCAAAAGAGACAGTTGGAAAACAATGTGTGTTGGAGAAGGATTTAGAATAAGAAATGAAAAGAAAATCAATGAATGACTTTGTTAATTTCCACTCAAGGGTTTGATTGATGTCGTGGGATATTTCAATTGTATATCTAATTATTTTTGCTATCCTTGTATTTGTATCTCATTTTTTTTTATCGTCAACATTAAAATATATCAGCTGGTTGAAGAAGTGGAGCAGGAAGAAGGTGATGGAGGTGTCGCCGGAGAAACATTTACAGATTATGTGAGTTAAAGACTCTAGGTCTAGGGAGCAAGTTATGTTAACTTCGTTCTGTTAATTTATTGAATGGTACATTTAACTAATATCAACGTCTCTCGTTATACAGCGACCATCCAAGCTATCTATCGGACCTCCACACCCAGATCCAATTGTAGAGACATCTTCTTTGTCTGCAGTGCAGCCACCCGAGCCTACTTATGACCCAATGATTAAGAATGATTTGGAACGTTCAAAGGCTTTGTCATGCTTGCAGATTGAGACATTGGTCTATGCTTGTCAGGTTTCTCTCACCACATGATTGAATATCGATAATAAATAATTATATAGAATTACAATTTAATTTTCATATGTGTGATGCTTCTTTGCATGGTAGAGACACCTTCAACACATTCCCAGTGGTGCTAGGGCAGGATTCTTTCTTGGAGATGGAGCTGGTGTAGGTAAAGGTCGAACAGTTGCTGGGATAATCTGGGAGAACTGGCACCATGGAAGGAGAAAAGCCCTGTAAGTTTAGGTCACAATTTGTACATGTAATCATGGGCATGCTTTTATGAATTTAGATAAACATTCACTTTTCAATGTGCTTTACTATGCATGCATACATGTTTGTAATTTCAACTTGCAGTTGATCTTTTAATTCCTATTTTCATGTTCCATTGATCTTACTCAGGTGGATTTCTGTTGGTTCAGACTTGAAGTTTGATGCGAGAAGAGATTTGGATGATATGGGTGCAAGTTGCATTGCAGGTATATATGCATTTTGGGTTTGCAAATGAAAGTCCTAAGATATGGTTAGCTTTTTTGATAGTTTGATGTAATTATCATATTATTAACATAAACGTAATGCTATTAATCACCGATAGAAGGGGTTCAGTGTCAGTTGTAAAGGAATGATTTAAAAGTTAGTAATAATGAAGTGAAAAGATGATTGTAATTGTTTTTTCACTATTTTGTATATTGCAAGATTTATTATGCATTTAAATATATTTCTTTCTTGAATCTGTCCAGTGCATGCTTTGAATAAACTGCCTTATGTTAAGCTTGATTCGAAGTCTGTTGGAGTTAAGGAGGGAGTTATTTTCTCGACGTACAGTAGCCTCATAGCATCATCTGACAGAGGTCGTACCCGTATGCAACAGCTTGTGCAGTGGTGTGGACCCGAGTTTGACGGTCTTATAATTTTTGATGAGGTATTAGACTTTTTAAAACGGATATCAATCATATTGTCAATTGGTAGTTCCACTGTTTAATTTTGAGGGATATATTTGTTTAATCTTTATTGCTGAAGTGTGTCGGTTTCATTACAGTGTCATAAAGCAAAAAATTTGGTTCCAGAAAAGGATAAGAATCCAACGAAAACTGGTCAAGCAGTACTTGCTATACAGGTTTGTACACTCTAGTTGTGTTAATGTTCACTTCAAAATGAAATAATCAGTTTTGAGTGTATGAATTATTCCAAGTTCTTTCTTTAAAATTTGACAGGCTCAACTACCTGAAGCTCGGATTGTCTATTGCTCAGCTACCGGTGCATCTGAACCTCGCAATATGGCTTATATGGTTCGACTTGGTCTTTGGGGAGCTGGGACTTGTTTCCCTGATTTTAGTGATTTTCTAGGTAGTGTTCTTTCTCTTATCTTTACTTTTTGCTTTTCAAAATAGTAAGTTACCCTGTAATTGTTTAAAGTTAATAAAAAGTGATGAATCCAGGTGCTCTTGAGAAAGGGGGTGTTGGAGCTCTAGAACTAGTTGCAATGGACATGAAAGCAAGGTTATAATATTTCTACAAACATATCCACTCTCAGCCATATGTACCTATATGTATCTGAAAGATATATTATTCTGCTTCATTTTCTAATTTCAGAGGGATGTATTTATGTCGCACGCTTAGCTACAAGGGTGCTGAGTTTGAAATTGTTGACGCGTCATTAGATGATAGAATGACGGTATGGCCAACTAATTTTTTTGGGAATATTGATGGCAACTCTTTACTTGTTCTTTCTCTGTAGATAATTAAACGAAGAGAAAAAATTTAATTGCCTTGCTTTATTGATAGTAATTACCATTACTTGTGTATTAAGCTATTGTTATAATAGAATCTTAACATCATGGTCTAATAGGTAGTTCAGATCTATATTTTGTTTTACTCATTCATTTGTCTTTTTAATTCAGTATTCTCATCTAGTAATGTATGTTCTTATCAATTTTCTTTTGAATTCAGTAAGCTTGTCTGATTATGTTTTCTTTTTTTTTCAAATATTGTAGCATGCATATAAAAAGGCTACAGAAGTTTGGGTGGATTTGCATGAGGAGTTGCTGTCTGCCATTGATTTATGTGCACAAGTATCCACCAACAATATTAATACTAGAAAAATATGGGCATTATATTGGGCAAGCCACCAGGTAATAAGTCTAAGTTGGTTCCTGGAGACAAGTTATTCATCTCTATTAGAAATTTATTATTTATTGAAGTTTTTCGGTTGTCCCTTTTCCTTTTGAAACTGTAGAGATTCTTCAGACACTTGTGTATGTCTGCTAAAGTCCCTACTGTAGTGAGACTTGTGAAGCAAGCATTAATGGAAGACAAGTGTGTAGTCATAGGTCTGCAGAGTACAGGGGAAGCAAGGACAGAGGATGCTGTTACAAAATATGTGTGTATTTGAATCTATTTTCATTTAACATAAAATCATTTTTCCTCGTTTCAGTTGCATTATGTGTTATTTATTATTTTGTTTAGGGCTCTGAACTTGATGACTTTATTTCTGGACCTCGTGAGTTGCTGCTAAAATTTGTTGAAGACAATTTCCCGTTGCCAAAAAAGCCCGAAATTCTCCATGGTATCTACATGCCGTGTTTTGTTATATAAGTTTCATTTATTTTTATAATTTTTCAATTATTAGTTTTCACTTTTAACTCTATTATAGCAGACGACGGTGTAAAGGAGCTTCAAAGGAAGAGGCACTTGGCAAGTCGTGACGTTTCAGGAAAATCTAGAGTCAAAAAAGTAGCCAAGTGTCAGCCTCCTAGTGATGCTGAAAGTGATGAAGAATCTAAAAGTGAGTTTCAAACAAATTTTTATTAAACTTTTGCAACTATCATTCTGTATGTTATTCGTCAGTTACATACGGAAACCCTTTCTCATGCATCAATGCCGACTTATTTTTTTCAGCCTTTATATGGAGTGAGAAAGGGTGCAGATCAACTACATTGATTTTCAAAAAGTTATTAGATATATAAAGATACAAATATTGTTTTTAAAATTCTCTAATTATTTTGTTATCATTTTTCAATGAGAGAATTTATTCAAAGAGGATATATGTGGAACCATTTGATTTTACCATTGTTTAATGCAGTTGTCTCTGGTCTTGAATCTTCCGACCCTGATTATGAGTTTCCGAAATATGAAATTAAAGAGGTAATTTTTTTATTAATTTTTCTCTGAAAAAACTTTCTTGAATTTCCTTGATGCCATATGCGTAGGATTCACATATTTTTCTGTGCAGGAAATGGAAAACTTGTTGCAGTGTTCCCTCTGTGGAAAATACGCTCATCAATCATTCGTTCCCCCAATTGGTGATTTTGTTCTTGAGAAATGGGCTTGTGATTTGTGCAAGGATAAAAGTGACAAATATCTCCTTCCTGGACCAAACATAATTGAACTCCATAAGAGGTTTAAAACTTTTATTTGTTTTAATTTGTTACTCTGGTTTCAATGTCATAATTTATCATTTTATGACAACAACAATCAACAAAAAGTTAGATAAAAAGAAGAGTATGACAGCGATGATTATTTTCATGGGATTACTGCAGTTATGACACAGCCATGCAGTCTAGGCACAAAATATTAGAGAGGATTTGTGCTTTGGATCTTCCAAAAAATCCGTTGGATGATATTATTGACCAGGTAATGATTATTTGTTTATTCATCCCCGTCTTCTTCTTTAATGGTACCTTCCCTTAACGATTCTTATCAATCATAGTTGTTTGTCCAATAGCAGTTAAGTAACTGCTATGAAAAGATGTCTGTAGAAATTTTATGCTGCATAATTAATGCTATACGCCAAAGTATAGTTCTTTACCGGATTCTATAAATGAATTTTTTTTTAATGCAGTTAGGAGGCCATGACAAAGTTGCAGAAATTACTGGAAGGAAAGGAATGCTTGTGAGGGCCCCTAGTGGAACGGGTGTGTTTTATCAGACTCGATATTCGTAAGTTGCAAAATGTCACCAATACCATATCTACTTGATAAACATTGTTTCATGCTAGCTGAATTAGTTGGGTTTTTCTTTCCCTTTAGAAAAGATGTCACTGCCGACATGGTCAACATGAATGAAAAAAAGCTCTTTATGGAAGGTACGAAGTTAGTGGCTATCATCTCTGAAGCAGGATCAGCTGGCGTTTCGTTACAGGCTGACCGAAGAGTAAAAAATCAGGTAATCAATTAGTGTTCTCTCTGTCCTATTATTTTGATGGTTTTTTGCAAATAGTCTGCTCAGAAGCTAGTAATATTATACTATTTTGTGAACTTTTCAATTGTTTGTTTTATTCTTCTTTTTCTGTTCTTACCTTTGACCTTTACAAAATAGAAAAGAAGGGTTCACTTGACTCTTGAACTTCCATGGAGTGCCGACCGAGCAATTCAACAGTTTGGAAGAACTCATAGATCAAATCAAGTCTCAGCACCAGAATACAGGTCCCTAAGAATTATTTATTAATTTGGTTTGTGAATTTCGCATAATGATAAATAAGTTTCGTTGATTAAAATACAATAACTGAGAATATTGCTCCAGAAAAGGTAACAATGCTTCATTGGTTACTATAAGATCAGAGAGAGTAAGGTTGAAGCACTTTAAATCTGATTTAAAATGGTTGCAGTGACAGGTGCTGTTGTTTGACACGATTTCATATCCTTATAAATTTTCTTCAGGTTATTATTTTCGAACCTTGGTGGAGAACGCCGGTTTGCATCAGCTGTTGCAAAGAGATTGGAATCCCTTGGAGCTTTGACTCAGGGAGATCGTAGGTATGTTAGATTCATCAGTTGTGTTTTCAATGAGCCAATATGGAAAAATTTTATTTATCATCTTAGTCAATGTTGTTCCCGACTTCCTGTGAACTTTACAGGGCTGGACCTTCGTTAAATGCATATAATTATGATAGCGAGTATGGGAAGAGGGCTCTAGAGCTTTTATACGGTGGAATACTAGGAAAGGTATCTAATTTTCGTTTAAAATAACAAATCTTCATATTGGCTATATGTTTAATAAGAAATGAACAAGTCCAATCTATCAACTGATAATGTAATTATGTAGGATCCTCTTCCTGTTGTACCTCCAGGATGCTTATCTGACAGACCAGATACAATCAAAGATTTTATTATGCAGGCAAAAGCTGCTCTTGTTTCTGTTAATATTTTTAAGGACGACGGTCTTGGTAATCATTGTTTTCCCTTGTCTAATATTAGATTGAATATCTAATCAAAATGTATTTATGGTTTCATCATTTACTGATGTGAAGTTTATGATACCACAGTATCTTTATTTTTCCTCGTTATTAAATGTTGGCTTCTTATATTTAAAGGAGGTGATATGGATTGCAGCATGGATGATAAATATAAACGCAATATTCGTCGATTTCTTAACCGGCTTTTGGGAATAGCTCCTGAGATTCAGAATAGGTTTGTATTTTGTGAATGAATTGATTTGGTACGTCAACTTTGAACATTTGGTTCAATACACTAATTTTTTGGGTATCAACAGGCTTTTTGAGTTATTTGTGAATATTTTGGATCTTCTTGTTCACAAAGCTCGCATTGAAGGTAACTTTGACACCGGCATTGTTGACTTGAAAGCTACCGTCATTGAACTGCAAGGGAATCCAAAGGTATTTATTTTCCTCCTAAACTTCTGGCTGCCACTCTTTATCGTATGTTATTGCATAGCAAATTTAAGACTGAAGATAAATTTCCTTTGATGCAGACAGTCTATGTTGATCAAATGAGCGGGGCTTCAGCTGATCTGTTCACATTCACCTTGGATCGTGGGGTTTCGTGGGAGGTGCATATGCTTTTTCAGATGTTCTAACTAATTAGTGCTTTACTCTAACATACATATTTTGCTGACATCATTTACGCATCAGTTGGCAAATACAATGCTCAATGAGAAGCAGAAGGCTGGATTTTGTTCAGATGGTGACGGCTTCTATAAGTCTAACAGGGAGTGGTTGGGAAGACATCATTTTATTTTAGCATTTGAAAGGTATCATTTCTAGTTTTTGTCGTCCTTGTTGTGTAAATATTCAATAGAGTTGAATTTGGTGACTTTTGCTTATATATGAGGCCAGAGGGAGTACATAATAAAGCTTTCTAGTTTCATTTACTGATGTCATTATGTTTGTTCTTGGTTCTGTTTCAGTTCTGCTCCATCTATGTGTAAGATAGTTCGTCCCACTACCGGAGAATCAACTCGGTATGTATTTGAGTTACTTGGCCTTCTTTTAGTTTAATTTTCTTGTTTACCCATTTTCTGTTGCAATTGTAGGGATATGAATCTGGCAGAATTAACTTTAAAATATTCAAAAGTTTCATCTTTGAAGGAGGCCCAAATTGGTTGGGAAAACGAATATGAAGTTTCATCTAAACAGGTATATATACATGTTGGTGTGCACTCACTCATTGGTCATGGGGTGAGAAACTATGTAGATTTTTCAAATTCACATTTTGACTTATTACTTTTGTTGTCAGTGCATGCATGGTCCTAATTGTAAGAAAGGCAAGTTATGTTCAGTTGGCTCAAGACTTCAGCAAGTAAATGTCTTAGGTGGTGTCATTTTTCCTATTTGGGGAAACGTATTAAAGGCGATTTCTAAGAAGGTATTTCACCAACTCATAAAACATTCATGAGAAAGAACATATTTTGCAGATGCTAAAATTATCAATTCGCGTATGATGTATCAATTTGTCACTTTATGATATCCTCTATATCTGATCATATTTTGTGGAAATCGTAATAGATAGCTTTTGTTGTGATATAGTATGACAACTAACTTTTTTAGTAACTTTTTAATGAAAATATGTGCTGATTTTGTTGAGCCTCTGGTTGATTGTTTACTCATTAAAGCACTATAATAGTCATTTTATCATATGCAAATTACTTCTAATTGCAAATAAAAATATGTACAGTCCCAACAAATTCTTAAGAGGCTACGCGTTGTTCGTGTGGAAACTACATCAGATAACAGCAGACGTATCGTAGGGCTTTTTGTCCCTAAAGAAGCAGTTGACACTGTACTTCAAGGTTTCTTTCTTTCTCTCCATCCTAACACCTTTTCTAAAGAGCACACCTGCACATGTACCTGCTTTGATTGATTGTTTTCACAGAAGAAATATTTCCCATTATAATTTATACTATGTTCAAATTTAAAAATTAAAAAAAAAATGCTGCAATCATGTTTTTCAATCAATAATTTAAGGGCCTAAATTTATCAATATCCTAAATTTATCTTGCACATACAAACATGCATACACATACGCAAAGGGCTTAAGAAGTTTTTCTTTTTATGATGCTATGTTTTCGATAGTTTCTGCTGGCTCCCAAAGGGTTATATCGATATATGCTGTTGGTGTGATGGAAAGTTTCAGTTTAGGAATGAATGCTTACTAGAATAGTTGATTCTGAAAAATCAGTGTCATTTTAACAATTCTCATAAAAGTCATGCCCAAACAGAAAGGATTGACTTTTGTTCCATGGGAAGACTTCAACATTAAAAACTTATAATCTTTTTTCTTAGTTATTCTTTGTTGCAAATATGGCTTAGAATTCTGTTTGAATTTTGGTCAAATTCTTTTCTCCAAGGTGATGCGTATACTTATATATTTGCTTTTGACATCTGTAGATTTACAATTTGTTATAGTACTGGATGATTGACCTGAGGCACCCGGCGTCTCCCTTTCGTGAAGATCACTAGCACTTTGTTTTATGTAAAGGCTTAAGTTTGTTGATAGATTTGCGGAAAGGAAAGATCATGTGCTCATTGAGATGCAACACAATTGTGCAATCTCCATTTCAATTTTTTGATTATATCATCCAGTTCTGTTTATAATTCAAAGTTGTATATCTTTATGGGTGATCTTGACATAGGGAAATACTATAGATGGCTTACCTTTCACATGATACATGAACTCTGTTGTTCACATGTTACACGTTATTAATTTTTTGTTTGAAAAATCATATGCTACATATTTCTTTTTTGTAACACTTATTGTCTCAAACTCATAAAAGTACTTGCAAACAAACATAAGTTGTATCACTATCATAAAAGGAGCATCAACATTGTGGTCACTACAATAGACCCTTGGCATCTAAGTCTTACCTTGCCTATGAAATTTCTTTCGATTAGTCACTACATCTTTCCCTCCAAGTATAGCATGTATGGCATATCTAAAAGCTCCATAAGCTTCTTCATAAATACTAGTTTGACAAACAATTAGTAGAATTCCATAATCGACAATGTTTTGCTTAGTTGATTTAGCATATGATTGAATATCCATATCACGAGAGATGGTATCTTCCATATATCTGTGAAGGAAGTTTTTGAAGCCGGATGATCCTTCCTTTGTGCTCTCTTCTATTTGCTCCTTTTCTATATTTTTCTCTTATCTATGAGGTCTATCGAGAATTATTTTGTATGATATAGAGGCTATAAATTCGGACTACTCACCCTTTATATCCCACCAACTAAGCTTAATAGTGATGGACGTGAGGGAGTGTATTGAAAAAAACTAAGTATCATCCTAAAACTATATTAGGTCTTCCATATTTTAATTTTCAAATACCTCTTGAAGGTTTTGGTTAAATGTCCCCCTTTTTAATGCACTTTTTTTTTTTACTGAGCCATTAGCCCATTACTTTTTCCTATGAATAGAACTCCTAGTCTAATTAGAAATTTACTTTGCATAACATAACTACTCTTCTCTCCTCCATCTCTAGTATTCCTAATTGTTGTGTAGCAAGTGTGAGTTAGAAATCTCACATTACTTAGAAAAGTGGAGGTTGATCACTTTATAAGTAAGAGAACCCATACATATATTGTCTTAAGGTTTTACGTTAAAGTGTGGTGGCTGTCTCACTTGTATGGTTGCTCTGAACCCAATATGGATGATCATTGGGCTCCCCCTCGTGATCCAACATTAATTGATTGATTTGTTTACTTTTGTCTTAAACATTATTTCGGTCCCTTACATCTCTGTTTGGTTTCATATTGGTCTCTTATTAAAAAAAGTGCATTTAAGTCCTTTAATTTGATTAAATGATACCATATCAGTCATTTACTCATTTTCATCTATTTCATGCTAGCTACATTAGGATGTGTATATGTGGCAGATGAGTCAACATCTTCTTCTTCCCGCCTCTGTTTATCAAGATTAGGGTTCATTTGAACCTATTTCTCCCGAATTTCTTCAATCAAAATTAGGGATTTTGAAACCCATCTTCTCCCCCATCAGATTTACAATGTCAAATGATTGAGGTTCATTATCTTCTTTTCTGAAATAGTTGAGAAATGTTGTTAAGTGTGGATCAATGATGAATTCACAAGGATCTCTCACATCAAAACCCTGTTGGACTCAAAAATTTTGGTGTGGGGATTTTGCTATCCTTCGAAGAGCCGCTACAATTGGCAATTTTGGAAACTTGTTTTGGGGTTGTACACACTTTATGGTAAAATAATGCTTTCTTTTAGAATCTAATTTTATTGTTGTCAATTTTGCTTACGAAAGCGTCATATTCTTAATTTTGCCCCATACTACTTTCATAATTTCCTACTGACCCCAAAACGCAACACAATTCTTTTCAGCAAGGTTTGTCCAGAAAGGTATGTGAGTGAGGACTAAGCATGCTGAAAAGATTAGTGTTGGTTTGTGGGTTCATACGGAAATTATGAAAGTACTCTTGGAGTTACAAATGGTATCAGAGCGAACCACTTCTAGTACGATGTGGTTCATGGACGAACAAAGCGGAAGCTTGTGGGCATGTATTGCTCGAGACTGATGAGGGCAGGGAGTGATCTCCAGTGCACAAGACAGGACAATGAGTGGCTCTTCTCAGCTTCTAGGTGAACCAAATTCACATTAGAATGAGAGGGATTTTAAGACCGCGTAGGTATGGAATGAATGATTAAAGGAATGCTATTAAGAGTTGTTTGGTATTATCTATATCGACAATATGCATCTTCCTTCTGGTAGCTCAAATCATACGAACTCCATAGTTAAGCATACTTGACTTGAAGCAAGTTTTAGATGGGTGACCTTCTGAAAAGTTTTCAGGAAAGCTTATGAGTGAGAACAACACACGTTGAAAAGGACTTGTATTGGTTTATAAACAAGGACAAAAATTGGTTGAAGAAATGAAAAAAGATGAAGAATAGAAAGGAATAATTGATGCACAAAACCAAACAATTGTTAATCAAACACATAAGATTTTCACACTTGAGGGTGGACTAATGACAACAATGAAGTGGATAAAAGTTTGGAGGAATTTTAGTGTTGTTCTTATAATTTTGCCGTGGTTAGTCCTTGGTTTAGGTTTTGATGATATTTTTATTTACATGATTTTTATGATTTTTGTTTAAATAGCTTATTTATATTATAAAGCACCCTAATCAATCCATGATCTCTGGTCCTCTACAATAGTATCATATGTTAACAAACATTAATATCATGTTTAGGAGTTTCTTGGAGGTCAAGTTTTCTCAAACTGTGTTTTTATGCGTGTCTGATTCGATTCAAATTGTTTTAAAGTAATTTTGAATCGAATCATCCTTTGCCTCAGGTATCTTTGGTGTTTTGGGTATAATTTGATTCAAATTTTTCATTGAAGTTTTTTGAATCGATTTATTTGACCTAACTGGTATATGATCTTTGCTTAATTGATTTGTATAATTATTCTTTGAATCATATCATCCTTTGCAAAAACACTTAGGATTTATTTTCATGTTTATATCTTAGAAATCCTAAGGAGTCTGTTCATTTGTTCAGTTTACACTACCATTGTTAATTCAAGTGTAAGAACAAATTTACTTGTTTACTGTTGTGTAAACATTTTAGTAAGTCTCTCGCCTGCGTGCTTGAGCAGATAAGTCTCTTGGAATTGTCCTTGAGCAAAGGAAAGTCTTAAACAGTTGTGCTTAAGCAAATGGAAGTCTCTTGGAGTTGTCCTTGGACAAGAAATCCTTAAGTAGTGTCCTAGAGTGGAAGTCTTAAGCAGGTGTGTTTAAGCACATAAGTCTCTTGCAGTTGTGCTTGAACAAAGAGAAGTCTCCTGGAAGTGTCCTTGAGCAATGCGTAATCCATAGTGATTATAGTGAAATCCCTTAGAAGTACAAGGGGACTGGACTACTCTTGTGTTGTGGGAGGAACCAGTATAAAAACTACTTTGTGTCTGCTTTCCTTCTCTCTGACTCTTTAACTTTGTGTTCTAATTATCCACTGCATTCAGACTCTGAGTTAGAATCTGCAACAAGAGATTCTGACCAGGTTATTATTAACACCAAAGAAAAAGAAACCTTCATAAAGCCAACACAATTCAACTTTACCTTCTTGTGTTTTTCCTCACCTTGAAACAGTATATAGAAAATGCAAAATAAATCTGAATAAAACAAAGTATTTAATAAGATCATATGTTATACACCTTGAAATAGTGTATGGAATATCAACACTTGTGGTTGTGGGGAATAAGATCATATGTTATTCTTCATATCAAGATGTCAAATAATAAATGAAGAAGCTTTTAAAGTGAGGGATTTACAATGAGAATGTGAAGAGATGCAGAGAAGAGGTAAAATTAAAAATTTAAGTGAAAATTTGCCTCAGTTGAGACATTGACGGTTGCTCAAAATTGCAACAATAGATATGAAGATGAGGATTCCTACTAATTGTGAGGGAAGTTGTCGATTGAGACTTAGCAGTGCCTCTGGCCATGTCGTAGTGAAGGTGGAAATGTAGGAAGAATGAGGGTGGAGTTTCGAAAAAAGTAACGATTTCTTGTTCAGTGAATTGAATGGAAGTATGTAACAAGGAATTAGTTGAAGATTAAGGGTTGGACAACATGGACAACACGTTAGGTGGGATTGACAAGCAATTTGACTTCCAATATTTCTTGAGTAAATAGTCAATTTTTCCCCTGAAATTGTAAGTTTCGTCAATTATCATCTTGAAATTAACAAAACGTCAATTACCCCCTTGAAATTGCACAACGTTAATCAATTTACCCCCTCCGTCAAATTCTTAGTTTTGCACTTATGTGCAAAATGCCCCCCAAACTTAAAAATTTATATATTTTTTTTCTTATCTTGATTCAAAAGATATTAAAGACAAACAATTAACAGTTAACTTTAATATTTAAGCTTAAAATAAGAATATATCCTCTAAAAATAACGCATGATTAATAACTTCATATTACTTTAGCAAAATGCATGTTTAGTTCAATTTTTAAGATAGAATAATTTTATTCAAACTTATCTTAAGAAACTTTTAGAATTAATTATTCATGAGGAATGAGTGTCTCTAGCTTACTTTGTTGTGAATTGGCATGTCTCTATCTAAATAAGTCATAATTTATGGAGAATTGACCAACCAAATGGCATAAAATTAACAAAATAAAATAAAAGACTCCTTTAAAAATGAAAGAGTCATGTAAAGTATTAAAGTTAACTGTTAATTGCTTGTCTTTAATATCTTTGAGTTAAGGATAAGAAAAATATATATAAATTTTCAAGTTCGGGGGGCATTTTCCACATAAGTGTAAAACTTCAGGGGGGTATTTGCAAAACGTCATGTTTACTGACAGAAAAATTTGACGGACGGGGTAAATTGATTAACGTTGTGCAATTTCACGGGAGTAATTGACATTTTGTTAATTTTAGGCGGGTAATTGACGAAACTTACAATTTCAAGGGGGTAATTGACTATTTACTCAATATTTCTTACTCCCTCTATCTCATAATTATCGTCTCTTTAACATTTTCTCTTTTTCTCAAAATAATTGTCACTTTACAATACCTATGCAGAATTTATTATATTTTTTTTCCACTATTATACATTTATTTATTGAATTTCATCCAACTTAACTACTCCACTAACTACAATTAATAAAAGTGTTTTAATAAATATGAAATTCTGGTAGGCTAGCTTTATATGTTTTATACGATGTTTCAACATCAGATACGAACAGAATATCGAGTAAGATGTTTTAACATCGAGCTAGCAGAAAACAGACAGATCAAGGCAAATATAACGGATGTTGAATTTTAGCGTGTTAATTAGAAGTTGTTCTATGTGATGTTTCAATTTCAGATGCACAAACATCATATTTTCTGTTTAAAGTTCCAACATCGCGCTAGCAGTAAGCATAAACAAAATAGAAAAATAAAATGCAGGAAAGTAAAGAACACAGAGAGTTTGTTAACCCAGTTCGGCACAACTCACCTACATCTAGGGGCTACCAAGCCAAGAAGGAAATCCACTAGTGTAGTCCTTATTCAATAGCTCTCAGCAAACTCCTCGTTTACACTATATGACCTAGGACCAACCCGTATAGATTTCAACCTAGGAACTCCCAGATCTGAGATATCATCTCACTATCCTAATGGTCAGTCACAGCCACTGTGACCTATCAGACCTAAACACAAACTCAAAGTAGAAGTTACCTTCAAACACAAACTACCTAACACCTTGTTTCACAACTTCGGTGTAGTGCACAATCTACCCTTGCTTCACAGCTTCAGAGTAGTGCACATGAGTTTACAACTCAATAAACAGTCATAGACTTGCATCACAAACGATACAAGAGAATAACACACATGGAAGACGACTCAAAACCCTAAAAATCTATTCTTTTATCGATCGATGGTTTTGATACATTACAACTCAACTAAAGGTCCTGCTCAATGCATCAAGGTGATACAAAGAGAGGCTCACAAATCAAGCACAAGTTGAAACTTTAATGACTCAATTCAATAACATTGAATTGGTGAATAAAACTAGGGTACAAGTCTTCCTTATATGGTCATTCAAAGCATGGGCATTTTCGTCATAGGCTAAACATATATTTGTATCAAATGTTCTTTTCAGAAATATATTGAAACAAATATTCTTTAGAAAATATATTTTCCAAAATCTCTTTTGAAAATATATTTTATAAATAAATATCCATTGAAAAAATATCTTTCTTCTGGATACATGATAAGTGCTAGAAAGTTGTAATTTAAGTGATATATTTTAGGCACTTTTGTTACTTGTTTTGCAAGTTATTAAGGGAAAAGCCGAGAAATAAGTGATTATTGCCCTTTTACGCTTTATCTATCTTACTTCACCCATTTGTGCAGGATTCGAACTCAAGACATCAAGCAAAGAGAAGAAAATCGAGAAAAGTACAAAAAGGCAGAAAAAGGAGATCACTCGCCTCCAACTCGCCATGGCAAGCAGCAAAGGCGAGCAATTCCAGAATGCAACAAAGATCACACGCCACCAACTCGCAATGGCGAGTAGAAGGCGAGCTTACTCGCCATGGCGAATGGAAGGACTCGCGAGGCGAGTAAGGGCGGTTTAGCCTCTAAATGCTGACGTGGCACAAACCCAATGGGAAAGAAACTTCAACTCGCCATGGCGAATGAAGCAGCTCGCGAGGCGAGTGAAGGCAGACTCAGAATTCTATAAATAGCCCACTCAACCATTTCAGAGAAAGATAGTTTTGATATAGTTTTTTACTTAGTTTTTCTCTGAGTTTTTCACTTGTAATATTTCTAGAGAGAGAGATAGGGCTTGTTCTTCATAGAGTGAGAGTGATAGAGAGTGGATTCTTCATTCTTTGTTGAGAAATCACAAGTTGTAAATGAATCTTTCTCCTTCAATTCATTCTTGCAAGGCTTCCATGACAATGAGTAGCTAAATCTCCTTTGTTGGGATTAGAGGTACTTGATCTTAGCTTAACATGTAATCTTTTGATCTATAAATATATGGTTCTAGCATTTGATTTGATATTGATGTTATTCTTGCACTTTAATCTTTATCTTTGATTTAATTGTGATTGAGAAATACTTTTGAATCTAGGTTTAGAATAACCATCTATCAAAACATAGGTTCTAGACATGGAATCGATGTTTTGATAATCACTTTGTGTATCCAAACCTAAAGCTTTCTTAGCATTCAATAGATCGAGAAATCATCGATTGGACGATAAGATCGACTCTTGAATCATTCAATAGTTTGAGACATCGACGATTGAATGATACAATTGATTTCACAATATTGTTTGGACACGAATAGTGTTGTCGAGGGATACGTGATAATATCAAAGAAAAGCTAGAATCCATGTATGATCATTAGGTTACGTGCGACGCTTGATCAAGGAACTCTAATCCTAACAAGTTTCACGCCCTATTAATCTCAATTTTATCGTTTGCAAATGAGTTACTAAAACAAACAACCAATTATCTTTTTAACTTGGAATGGTATTTGGTGTCGAACGGTCCGCGATATCGCACTAGTCCCTGAGGAGACGATATAAATACTTACAATTGTTTGATGCAAAAATACTACATCAAAATGGCGCCGCTGCCGGGGACTGGCGTTTAGATATCGTAGACATCGCGACTATTTTATCATTTTAAGCATCAGTATATACTCTGTAAATATATTTTCTTTTGTATAGTTATTGGTACTAACCCCTCTTTGCATACAAAGAAAAATTTCTTGTTAGTTATATCCGTTTCAGATTCTCTACATAAATGAAATCATGGCTGATCATGGTTATAACAACTTCTACACTCCACTGGAATATGAATCATATCAACAGTATCAACAATATCCCTCTGAAGATGAACGAATATCAAAGATGGAAAATACTTTGAATATCTTCATGCAGCAATCCATGATAAACATGCAGGATACCAATCAGAGATTGAAGAATCTATCCTTTCAAATGGAAATGATGCAAGAACAAATCATGGATATTCAAGCCAACATTCAATCCACTCACGGAAAACAAGAAAATAATTCAAATACATGTGAGGAAGTCGGAACGAGTGTTGAAAAAGGTGTTGAGGATACCGAGGAAGACATAATACTAGAAGAATGTAGCACAATAAAAATGACGGAAGAATTAGAGCCACTACATCCAATAGAACTTCCTCAAGAAAGGTCATATGCTGAAGAGGCCAAAACTGTTGATAATGGAGCAGTGTTGATAGTTACAGAGAAACAGGAATGGATACTTAGCAAGAAAGAATCAAGTGAACAAAAGGGGAAGACAACGAGCGAGGCAAAGATTGATCGAGTCATAGACGAAATATGCGCCTTGTTCAACAAACCCAGGTTAGGGAGGATATGGACTCCACATCAATTATACTTCAAATTCATGGAATTCCTCCCAACACGCAGGATTACAAGAGATGATGTGTTGTCCGTTTCATTTTGGCCACCCTAACGAAAAAGGCGTCGAGCTAACGACGTTAAACAAGCGCTTGTTGGGAGGCAACCCAACTTTGTAAGTTATTTACAGTTTTAATGCATATTAGGTGTAGGAGTCATGTGCATACCAAAACCATTCAAAAATCAGAAGCCAAAAGAAAGCAGTCTAAACTGTCATCACTCGCGAGGCGAGTAAAACAACTCGCCATGGCGAGTCAACTGGTCATTGACTGCGTTGACTGCCAAATTTCTCGCCACGGCGAATACATATGCTCGCGAGGCGAATGGCAGCAGTTCTGACAGTTTCAGTTTCCAAAGCCACTAACTCCCTCATTAATCTCTCTTAACCACCCTTTACCAACTTTAATTCATCATTTTCGGTTTTGCATTTCTCTCTCATCAACCACACAAATTTTTTCTTCCTTCTCTCAAACCCTAACACCTCAACACTACCTTTTTTTTTTCCAATATTAGCAAGTCAATCCAAGTCAAGCTTATTGCATACTCATTTCTGCACTTAGATTACTTCTGATTCAGGTTTGTATTCACTTTCTTGCCATTCATTTCAAAATTTGCATACAAAAACCCTAGGGTAGTAGATAGTGTAATGTTCTTCAAACTGATACCCACATGACTCAGATGAAACACAATCATGCCCAAATTCGTGGTTGTTCTGATTCCAATCCACATTTTTGATACCCTTTTGTAAACTTTCAAATAAAATAGGGTTTTTGTGGTACCAATCGACATTAACTCAAAAGCATGATTTAGTTCATCTCTTTGTCATTATCAGGGTCGGAATTGCTATATCTAGGGTTAGGAATCTTGAAATTGAAAGAAATTTTGAAAAAGGGTCGATTTTTTATCATTTTCTGGGCAACTCGCCATGGCGAGCTTCATCATTCGCCAAGGCGAGTGAGCAATCTGAAACCCAGAAAATTATCACTACTCGCCATGGCGAGTATATCTGCTCGCGAGGCGAGTAGCAATAGAACCTGCAATATTTTTCTCTGGCATGAATTCTCTGAGCTTGAAATTGCTTCCTATAGTTCCATACTGATATTTAATTGTTTATTTTGTCTTGTGTATGGACTTTCTGGTTGTTTTGCAGGCATGGCTCCAAAGAAACCTACCAACACCGGAAAAAGAAAGAAGGGTGAAACATCCGCAAACCGACCCCCAGCTAGAAACCAAGCCTTTGAGAGGGAGAGATTTAGGTCTCGCTACCATCAAGATAGATATATTGAACTGCTTGACCAATCCATGTGGTGTGAGAGGGTCTTTAACCTTAATCCCGAGGGACCCTATAAAGAAATTGCCAAACTTTTACTCGATCAAGGATGGGAACGACTCCTCCAACCCATAACAGATATTAATGCCGAGTTAGTGCGTGAGTTTTATGCCAATGCCCTACCTGAAAATCCACACACTGACCCATTTACATTCGAAACTTTTGTAAGGGGTCGAACTATCCGGTTTGACCGTGAGGCAATAAATACATACCTTGGCAACCCCTTTGAGTTAGCCTACCCAGACGACCTTGATGACTTTCATGAGAAGCAAAACTTTGGCCACTTTATCCTCCCGGGCCCCCATGAAGAAATCAAACGATTTCTCTTGTTGGGAGACTATAACTATGACATCAGTGATGCAGGGAGAGAGTATCGGGCCCAATACAAATTCATGACCAATGAGGCCAAAATTATCCAAAAATTCATTCTTTATAATGTCAGGCTCAATAGTCATCTGTCTGATTGTGTTGTCGAGGTGTGTCCTTTAATCTACTACATCCTCAAGGGGATCAAGGTAGATATTGCCCGGACCATTGCTTGGGAACTCCGAATGGTCACCCTGCAAGGAAGAGGTGAAAGAGAAGCTCGTCTCTTTTTTCCCGGTTTAATCATGGGACTCATTAAAGATACCGGCATGCGCCTACCAACCAGTGTCCATGAGAAGATCCGGAACCCGATCAATGATGCTTTCATCACCCGATACATTATGGGTGAAACAAAGAAGGATAAAGGCAAACAAGCATCATCTTCTGGGGCACCTCCACCACGACCTCAACCATCATCTGAACCACAACCCCACTTTCCACCACATCTAGACCCACACACTGCTGCTTTTGACTTTTCAAGCTTCGCTCAATGGCAATACCAGTGCCATACCCATACATGGAACATGCTGGACGCAACCAACCGTGCTAATACATATCTTCAGCAGTCTCAGTATGTGATGCAGCAGCAGGCTGGGTACCCACCGGAGGTGATGTCACAATTCATGACACCAGAAGCCTATCAGGCTCATGTTTCTTGGCCTGAGGGCAGGCCTGATCCTTACGGAGGGGGTGGCTCATCGTTCGGGACGCTTTCTGACGATATACTGATGGGAGATTCTGACAGAGACGATCCAGACAGAGTCCCAAGTGCAACTGGTGGTTCAGATGATGATGACATGCAGGGTTGAGGAGGAAAAGAAGAGACGTGAAAGCTCACCTTTATTGAGTGACATTTTTTTTTTTATTTTTTTTTTTAAGCTTTCAGTCGATTCTTTCCTTTTCTTTCATTTCCCTTATTTGCTTTCATTTCCAGCTACTTTGACAAATATTTGCTTCTGTTGTTTTATTTGGCACAATGACTCACTTTGTTTAGTTAACATTTTGTTTAATTATTTTGGTATTTTCGTATTCATATCCGTATTGTTTAATGTGGTATTCTGTTGTTAAAATAATATGTTTAGTAATTTAATTTTTGTGTTATCAAGTACTTTCTTTTGAAAATTGTGGAAGTTTCTTTAGTTTATCACTCTTGCTTATTGAAAAGAAAATGCTCAAAGCTTCAAATTTCAAAGCGCTTGAAAGATAGCCAAAACTTGAGCAAAATTCTCAGATGATTGATAATAACAGATGGTTTGTGATAAAGCGCAAAGCCAAGGTACAAGTTTCCAGTTTTTCTAGGTTTTTACTTGAATAGGAAACGAGTACTTTGCACAAATTTCAATTCATTTAGTTCTCCTCGATAATGTGTTTGTTTGTGAACCACTTAGTACTAGCCAAAAAGTGAGGAAACCTCAAATGTTTGTACTATATGCAAGGAGACCGGCATTCATTGTTTTAACTCGATCATTTTATGTTAAATCTAATATTTGT
The DNA here is from genome assembly GCF_003473485.1 of Medicago truncatula. Classification (NCBI taxonomy): domain Eukaryota; kingdom Viridiplantae; phylum Streptophyta; class Magnoliopsida; order Fabales; family Fabaceae; genus Medicago; species Medicago truncatula. The sequence continues at coordinate 42,231,952 of NC_053047.1, read as the reverse complement.
TTTAAATTGTGTAAATACATGGAAAGGATCAAGGCATATTTTGTTTAATGAGAGAAACATACTTGACCACAAATAGCCTACCTTGTGAGAAGAACGAGTATTTGTTAACCCACTTGAGCCAAATGAAGCAAGGTCCTCAATTATGAACTGTCAATTCATAAGCACAATGCTTGATGAATTCGCCCTATATTTTTCAAAATCCAGTTCATTTTTGTTGCACTATCGGACCTTGATATGTTTTAATTGTTGAACCCTAAACCTTCATTGTTATTTGTCCCCTTTTGCCATAGATTAAGGGAACATTCAAATAGGGTATGTTTTTATTCAAGTTGGGGAGAAAAAGGTAGATGTCATCATTTGTCAAGTGAATTGGTGTAATCAGAAATTTTGATCAAGACAACATTGTTTGTATATAAAAAAAGAAAGAAAAAGAAAAATGTGTACATGATAAAAATGAGAAAAGAAGAAAAAGAAAAAGAAAGAAAAATCCAAAAATAGAATAAGTTGTCAAGATCAAGGAGTATCATGTTTTAACACCAAGGGTTTGTTAGGGAATTCTAGTAAATTTGTCTTTTGAATGTGAATAGAAGGAATGTTCCCTTATGCTTGGCCATTTGAATTCAATTGACCCACAAATGTCCTTTCTTTTGTAGCCAAGCCAAATTACAACCCTAAAAGACCTTTTGATCCATGTTTTTATGCTTTTTGAAATGATAATTGGATGGACATATAACTTGATTTGGATGTTAACTTGATTGCCGGATGTGTGTTCATAACCCTCACTCATTTGATTTCAATTGAATATCTACTTACAAAGAAGTGTGTTAGGTGTGGTTCGTGAATAAATATTTTATTGACTTGAACTATTTGACATGAACTTTGTGCATAGGACTCATTTCATATTTGTGGTAGAATTCCAGATTAGTTGGAAACTCAGACTTGCCCGCGCATTCTCTTTGAATCATTCATCTAAAAATGTTTTCAAACCTTTTGTACTTGTGTCTTGTCATATTAACTTGTTTGATTTTCAAGATTTTGTTTGAGGACAAACAAAGAGTTAAGTTGGGGAGAGTTTGATAAGTGCTAGAAAGTTGTAATTTAAGTGATATATTTTAGGCACTTTTGTTACTTGTTTTGCAAGTTATTAAGGGAAAAGCCGAGAAATAAGTGATTATTGCCCTTTTACGCTTTATCTATCTTACTTCACCCATTTGTGCAGGATTCGAACTCAAGACATCAAGCAAAGAGAAGAAAATCGAGAAAAGTACAAAAAGGCAGAAAAAGGAGATCACTCGCCTCCAACTCGCCATGGCAAGCAGCAAAGGCGAGCAATTCCAGAATGCAACAAAGATCACACGCCACCAACTCGCAATGGCGAGTAGAAGGCGAGCTTACTCGCCATGGCGAATGGAAGGACTCGCGAGGCGAGTAAGGGCGGTTTAGCCTCTAAATGCTGACGTGGCACAAACCCAATGGGGAAGAAACTTCAACTCACCATGGCGAATGAAGCAGCTCGCGAGGCGAGTGAAGGCAGACTCAGAATTCTATAAATAGCCCACTCAACCATTTCAGAGAAAGATAGTTTTGATATAGTTTTTTACTTAGTTTTTCTCTGAGTTTTTCACTTGTAATATTTCTAGAGAGAGAGATAGGGCTTGTTCTTCATAGAGTGAGAGTGATAGAGAGTGGATTCTTCATTCTTTGTTGAGAAATCACAAGTTGTAAATGAATCTTTCTCCTTCAATTCATTCTTGCAAGGCTTCCATGACAATGAGTAGCTAAATCTCCTTTGTTAGGATTAGAGGTACTTGATCTTAGCTTAACATGTAATCTTTTGATCTATAAATATATGGTTCTAGCATTTGATTTGATATTGATGTTATTCTTGCACTTTAATCTTTATCTTTGATTTAATTGTGATTGAGAAATACTTTTGAATCTAGGTTTAGAATAACCATCTATCAAAACATAGGTTCTAGACATGGAATCGATGTTTTGATAATCACTTTGTGTATCCAAACCTAAAGCTTTCTTAGCATTCAATAGATCGAGAAATCATCGATTGGACGATAAGATCGACTCTTGAATCATTCAATAGTTTGAGACATCGACGATTGAATGATACAATTGATTTCACAATATTGTTTGGACACGAATAGTGTTGTCGAGGGATACGTGATAATATCAAAGAAAAGCTAGAATCCATGTATGATCATTAGGTTACGTGCGACGCTTGATCAAGGAACTCTAATCCTAACAAGTTTCACGCCCTATTAATCTCAATTTTATCGTTTGCAAATGAGATACTAAAACAAACAACCAATTATCTTTTTAACTTGGAATGGTATTTGGTGTCGAACGGTCCGCGATATCGCACTAGTCCCTGAGGAGACGATATAAATACTTACAATTGTTTGATGCAAAAATACTACATCAATACACATATATTTGAATCAAATATTCTTTTTAGAAATATATTGAAACAAATATTCTTCAGAAATATATTTTTTAAAATCTCTTTTGAAAATATATTTCACAAATATGTTAACTTCTAAAAAGTAGGAACATCTTTAGGAAACGCCAAACACACCACCAAGGAATCCCAAAATATTCTTTATATTTTAGAAACAAATCTTCCAGCTGATTCTGGACAAAAACGCGCTGCTTTGTGAACAAGAAATAGGGCGAGGTTTCTTTAATAAGATAAAGATTGCGTAATGTAACACCCCATTCCCGAATATACTTTATTTAAATAAATAAACATACATCAGAGTCATAAAATCCACATGGGCATGTCACACTTCATTTTTCAAATTTCTGAAATAGAATATATATAAAAATCTATTTATAAAATATCCAAAGAAAATCGTCGTTTAATATGCAGCGGAATATTATCATAGAAACGTCAACAACTATTTAAAACTCCAAACAATATCTTGGCATAAAAAGCCTCAACCAGAATAATTCATCAATCGTAGGGCTACAACGTCATTAACCAAAATTTGATACATAGAATGAAATAAAACAATAAAATCCCATCCCACGTATCAGAGCCCTAGACACTTTGAGCCACCACCTACTACTCAGGATCACCTGCAAGTTACCCATAGGAAGGGCAACATTTTCAAGCAGAAGGGGTGAGATTCTCAATCAATAAAAATAATATATAAAAACATCAATTGAAAATCTAACACCTTACAATATCAAAGATTATTCAATAAGCATAATTATTTATCATCAACAACAGTCATTCATAATAGAATCCATTCAACAAAATGCAACTCATGTTATGACACGACATCCCCATCTAGAACTCCTCAATAAATGCAAATATGCATGTGGTACCGTAATTCAGGGCCGTGACCCACTCCGCTGTCGAATGGTTAAAGCATTCTCAACAGGACCTAAGTCCTCACCGCTCCACACCGCTTTGAACAACTAGTGTTCCACCGCTTTGAACGACGAGGCGTTCCAGAGCCGAAGCTCTCCCACTTGATGTTTATGCAACTACCCAACCAGTGTATATCTACATACAACTCTACTATCACATATATATTAATATGACTCATCACCCTCTCAATGCAACATGTTCATTCACTTAGTTCACACATTTCAACACCCCCAAAAATTCATAGAAATCAACCAAACCATTCATCATTATGTTTAAAGTAGGATTAGATACCTAAACAAGAGTTATACAAGCTAAGGAAACACATAAGAAGTACAAAAAGGGGTCTCCTAGCTCACAAGCAGGGTTCAGAAAAGGCTGACTAAGGTTCACTTCGCTTAAGCGACGGCTAGTTCGCTTAAGCGACCAGCTTACAGTAGGCTCTGGGCTCAGTTCGCTTACGGGTCGCTCACGGTTCGCTTGAGCGAACTTTGGACAGAATCAAAATGGTTTTTCGCTCACAGGGTCGCTTACCATTCGCTTGAGCGAATTCTTGGCAGAACCAAACTTAATTTTCGCTTACCAGTTCGCTCACGGTTCGCTTAAGCGAACGGGCAAAAATCGCATTCTGGGCAGCTTGCTTGACTGCTCGCTTAAGCGACGGATGCTTCGCTTAAGCGACCATTCGTCTGGACAGTGCAAAACCTACGGTTTCAGACCACTCCTCACTCCAAAAACTCCATTTCAATCCCCTGATTACCCAAAATGTTTTCCAACAGATGTTTACAGGTCCTATATACAACTAGGCATCATAAAGAAACACAATTCAACCAACAACAACAACAATTACAGAATCATTCTACCATCATTCAAATAATCATCAATTCATACAATTCATCAAAAATTCAGTCAATAAGTGGATTGCGGCAACAACATGGATTAAGTTTTCATTCTTAACGTTAAATTCAGAGAAAACTAACATCATCTTTACTCATTCCATCAGAACCATCATCAAACCCTAATTTTCTTATTATTTTCCAAAATTATTCAATTAGGTCAATTTTCAGAAATTATAGATTAAGATTATTGAGAGATAGTCTCACCCTTACCTTAGAATTGCGAAGACAAAGAAAACACAGCAATCGATTCTCTAGTTCTTCTCTCTTGGTCTTCTCTCCTTGCCTTAGCTTTTCTCCTCCCCAACTTGTTTTTACGTAAAACAGTTTTTCTCCCTTTTTCTTTCCTTATTCCCTCAAAGTGTAACTTCCCTTATTTCATTAAACCCCTCCTAATTACTATTAATTTCCAATTAATCCCTAACCTCCTAAAATAATCCCTTTTCTCTTATTATCCTATTTATATTAAATAAATTATATAAATAAATACTACACACCAAATAAATCACACATATGTCATAAAATACATAAAAGACTCTAAATAATTCCAAAAATAATAAAATAACGACTAGGGCGTTACAACTCTCCCCAACTTAGAGGATTTCGTCCTCGAAATCTTACCTCAAACAAACAACTCCGGATACGATTCTTGCATCTTACTCTCCAACTCCCAAGTTAGGCTTTCGCCAGTTGCACCACCCCAAACAACTCTTACAAGGGGTATCTCTTTACCTCTTAAAGACTTCACCTTACGATCATCAATCCTTAAAGGTAAGGTCTCCACCGTCAGGTTATCTCTAACTTGCACATCATCTCTTGGAATAACATGCGAAGGATCAGGTACGTACTTCCGCAACTGTGACACATGAAACACGTCATGCAAATTCGAAAGATGAGGTGGTAATCCAATTCTATACGCCACAGTTCCAACTCTCTCAGATATCTGATATGGGCCAATAAACTTTGGAGTCAACTTCTTAGATTTTAATGCACGACCCACACCTGTCATAGGAGTGACCCTCAAGAACACATGATCTCCCTCTTGAAACTCAAGGTCCTTCCTACGCTTGTCATGATAGCTCTTCTGTCGACTCTGCGACGCTTTCATATGTTCTCTTATCAACTTAACCTTTTCTGTAGTTTGTTGAACTATGTCTGGTCCCAACATCACACTTTCTCCCGACTCAAACCAACACAAAGGAGTCCTGCATCTGCGACCATACAATGCTTCAAACGGTGCCATACCAATACTCGAATGGTAACTATTGTTATAAGTAAATTCTATCAACGGTAAGTGGCTATCCCACGCTCCACCTTGCTCAAGTACACATACCCTTAGCAAATCCTCTAAAGATTGGATTGTCCTCTCCGACTGACCATCAGTCTGCGGATGATAAGCTGAACTCAATTTCAATTTCGATCCCAACGCATCTTGTAAACTCTTCCAAAATCTTGAAGTAAACCTTGGATCCCTATCTGATACAATACTCGACGGAACACCATGCAACTTCACAATGTCCCGGATATAAATCTCTGCCAATTGCGCCACCGGAAAACTGATATTTATCGGAATAAAGTGCGCCGACTTCGTCAATCTATCGACTACAACCCATATAGAATCATGTCCTCTCGGAGTGTTTGGTAAACTCGTCACGAAATCCATAGAAATACTATCCCATTTCCACTCCGGTACATCCAATGGTGTCAACAACCCTGCAGGCCTCTGATGTTCAACCTTTGACTTCTGACAAGTCAAACACGCATATACAAACTGAGCAACATCACGCTTCAAACCAACCCACCAAAACAGCTTTTTCAAGTCGTGGTACATCTTCGTAGCTCCCGGATGGATACTCAAGCTACTCTTGTGACTTTCTTCCAAAATCAATCTTTTCATCTCATCGTTATCAGGAATGCAAATTCTGCCTCTGAATCTCAACACACCGTGTTCATCAACCTTGAAATCACCATCTTCAGTTTGATTGCTATCAATCATTAAATCCACAAACTTGACGTCCACTAGTTGCGCTTCTCTAATACTATCCAAGAATTCACTATTGATTTTCAACATACCCAACTGCACACTCTGGGGTGACAACTCGCAAACAAGGCTCAAATCTCTAAACTGTTCAAGCAACTCAAATTCCTTCACCATCATGGCCGACATGTGTAACGTCTTTCTACTCAAGGCATCTGCAACTACATTAGCTTTACCCGGATGATAGTTCAACCCAAACTCATAATCCTTCAATAACTCTAGCCATCTCCTCTGTCTCATGTTCAACTCCTTCTGGTCAAATAAATATTTCAAGCTCTTATGGTCACTAAACACTTCGAACCTGGAACCATACAAGTAGTGCCTCCAAATCTTTAAAACAAAGACCACCGCAGCCAACTCTAAATCGTGAGTAGGATAATTCTTTTCATGTACTCTCAGCTGTCTAGAAGCATACGCCACTACCTTACCATCTTGCATCAACACACCTCCTAGACCCAGTTTAGACGCATCACAGTAAACAACAAACGGTTTATCCGGCTTAGGCAAAATTAAAACAGGGGCAGTCGTCAACTTCCTCTTCAACTCATTGAAGCTACTCTCACATTGAGCATCCCATACAAAAGACTTACCCTTACAGGTTAACTGAGTCAACGGCAAAGCTAACTTTGAGAATCCCTCAATAAACCTGCGGTAATAACCAGCTAAACCCAAGAAACTTCTGATCTCCGTCACTGACTTTGGAGTCTCCCATTGTGATACTGCATCAACCTTTGAAGGATCCACTGCAATACCACTTCCAGAAATAATATGGCCAAGGAAACTTACTTCACTTAACCAGAACTCACACTTCGACAATTTGGCATACAACTTCTTCTCTTTCAATACTTGCAACACAATTCTTAGATGTTCTGCATGCTCTTCCTCCGTTGTCGAATAGATCAAAATGTCATCAATGTACACAACCACAAATTTATCCAGATAAGCATGAAAAATTCTATTCATATACTCCATGAACACCCCAGGCGCGTTAGTAACACCGAAAGGCATCACCTTATATTCGTAATGACCATATCGTGTCCTAAAGGCAGTCTTCTGCATGTCTTCATCTTTCACCTTGATTTGATGGTAACCTGACCTCAAGTCAATTTTACTAAAAATCTTGGCACCAACCAACTGATCCATCAAGTCGTCAATTCTCGGAAGAGGATATCTGTTCTTTATCGTAACTTTATTCAACTGACGGTAGTCAATACACAACCTCATACTACCATCCTTCTTCTTTACCAACAACACAGGCGCTCCCCACGGTGAGACACTTGGTCTTACAAACTTCTTGTCGAGTAAATCCTCCAACTGTTTCTTCAACTCAGCAAGTTCAGATGCCGACATACGATAAGGTGCCATCGATACCGGCTTCGTTCCTGGTACTAGATCAATGGAGAACTCAACCTCCCTCTCTGGTGGTACATATGGAATCTCATCCGGAAAAACTTCAGGAAACTCATTCACCACTGGTAACCTGTCGATCACAGCTTGGTTTTCCAACGACAAATATGCCATCAGAGAATACATCAGAATCCCGTCTCGTTCTAGTTGCTTCATCTCTTTCGTAGTTAAAATCTCAACTCCACTCTCTTCTTCAGCAGAAGAAAAATGTACAGTCTTATTAAAGCAGTTGATATGAACTCGGTTATACTCTAACCAATTCATCCCAAATATAACATCCATCCCCGTCAAAGGTAAGCAAACTAGGTCTACTTCAAAATCCCTACCAAACATAGATATAGGACATCTCAAACAAACAAGAGAAGTAGTCACTGAACCCTTAGCCGGAGTTTCAACGACCATTTCTCCTTTCATATCAGACACAATCAAACCCAGTTTATAAGCACACTCTAAAGCAATGAAACAATGTGTAGCACCAGTGTCTATAATAGCGATTAAAGGGATACTATTAAAGAAACAAGTACCTCTGATAAGTCTATCTTCATTCGCGGTTTGCGTACCAGCCAAGGCAAACACTTTCCCACCGGTCCTAACCTTCTTCGGTTGAGTGCACTGAGAACTGATATGACCCTCCCCATTGCAGTTGTAGCATACAATATCACCACGTTTACAATCAGCTAACACGTGACCCTTCTGTCCACACCTGAAGCACTTCTTCTCATCTTTGGTACAAACATTACTTTTGTGGCCCTTCTCGCCACACTTAAAGCAAACTATCTCCGCAGGAGTGTCTCTTCCCTTGGGTCTCCTTTCATCATTCAGTCGTTGCTTTCCCTTACCAGCAGGAGCACTATACGGCTTAGGACGACTCTGTTGTCCCTTGCCCCTCCGTTCACTCATCACCTTGTAATGAGCCCTTGAATCTTCTTCATAGATTCTGCAGCTACTTATCAACTCAGAAAGAGTTCTGATCTTTTGATAGCCAATGGCCCTCTTGATGTCAGCTCTCAGCCCATTCTCGAACTTAATACATTTGGAGAATTCAGCCGTCTCCGCAGTATAGTGAGGATAAAACTTAGCCAGCTCCGTGAACTTTGCAGCATATTCCGTGACAGACATGTCACCTTGCTTCAACTCCAGAAACTCTATTTCTTTCTTGCCACGGACATCTCCCGGAAAATATCTATTCAGGAATTCCCTCCTGAACACAGCCCAGGTCACCACCGCACCGTCCTGCTCAAGTACCGGTAGCAGACTTACCCACCAATCATCGGCCTCCTCCGCTAGCATGTGCGTCCCGAACCGCACCTTTTGAATTTCAGAGCACTGCATGACTCTAAAGATCCTCTCCACCTCCTTCAACCAAGTCTGGGCACCATCTGGATCATACCTCCCCTTAAATGCCGGTGGATGATTCCTCAAGAAGGTCTCCAGCATTCTCACCTCTCCGTTACCAGCAGCGGGTTGCTGTCCTACAGCTTGAGCAACAGCCTCAAGTGCAGCAGCGATAGCAGCATCATTACGACCAGCCATTCTAAATTCTACATAAGAAATAACAATTCAGAACATAACAAAACAACATTAGAGTTTGACACTCTAACCTAGGTGGCTCAACACGACTCTACTACACGGTCGGACGGACCAACCTGCTCTGATACCAATTGTAACACCCCATTCCCAAATATACTTTATTTAAATAAATAAACATACATCAGAGTCATAAAATCCACATGGGCATGTCACACTTCATTTTTCAAATTTCTGAAATAGAATATATATAAAAATCTATTTATAAAATATCCAAAGAAAATCGTCGTTTAATATGCAGCGGAATATTATCATAGAAACGTCAACAACTATTTAAAACTCCAAACAATATCTTGGCATAAAAAGCCTCAACCAGAATAATTCATCAATCGTAGGGCTACAACGTCATTAACCAAAATTTGATACATAGAATGAAATAAAACAATAAAATCCCATCCCACGTATCAGAGCCCTAGACACTTTGAGCCACCACCTACTACTCAGGATCACCTGCAAGTTACCCATAGGAAGGGCAACATTTTCAAGCAGAAGGGGTGAGATTCTCAATCAATAAAAATAATATATAAAAACATCAATTGAAAATCTAACACCTTACAATATCAAAGATTATTCAATAAGCATAATTATTTATCATCAACAACAGTCATTCATAATAGAATCCATTCAACAAAATGCAACTCATGTTATGACACGACATCCCCATCTAGAACTCCTCAATAAATGCAAATATGCATGTGGTACCGTAATTCAGGGCCGTGACCCACTCCGCTGTCGAATGGTTAAAGCATTCTCAACAGGACCTAAGTCCTCACCGCTCCACACCGCTTTGAACAACTAGTGTTCCACCGCTTTGAACGGCGAGGCGTTCCAGAGCCGAAGCTCTCCCACTTGATGTTTATGCAACTACCCAACCAGTGTATATCTACATACAACTCTACTATCACATATATATTAATATGACTCATCACCCTCTCAATGCAACATGTTCATTCACTTAGTTCACACATTTCAACACCCCCAAAAATTCATAGAAATCAACCAAACCATTCATCATTATGTTTAAAGTAGGATTAGATACCTAAACAAGAGTTATACAAGCTAAGGAAACACATAAGAAGTACAAAAAGGGGTCTCCTAGCTCACAAGCAGGGTTCAGAAAAGGCTGACTAAGGTTCACTTCGCTTAAGCGACGGCTAGTTCGCTTAAGCGACCAGCTTACAGTAGGCTCTGGGCTCAGTTCGCTTACGGGTCGCTCACGGTTCGCTTGAGCGAACTTTGGACAGAATCAAAATGGTTTTTCGCTCACAGGGTCGCTTACCATTCGCTTGAGCGAATTCTTGGCAGAACCAAACTTAATTTTCGCTTACCAGTTCGCTCACGGTTCGCTTAAGCGAACGGGCAAAAATCGCATTCTGGGCAGCTTGCTTGACTGCTCGCTTAAGCGACGGATGCTTCGCTTAAGCGACCATTCGTCTGGACAGTGCAAAACCTACGGTTTCAGACCACTCCTCACTCCAAAAACTCCATTTCAATCCCCTGATTACCCAAAATGTTTTCCAACAGATGTTTACAGGTCCTATATACAACTAGGCATCATAAAGAAACACAATTCAACCAACAACAACAACAATTACAGAATCATTCTACCATCATTCAAATAATCATCAATTCATACAATTCATCAAAAATTCAGTCAATAAGTGGATTGCGGCAACAACATGGATTAAGTTTTCATTCTTAACGTTAAATTCAGAGAAAACTAACATCATCTTTACTCATTCCATCAGAACCATCATCAAACCCTAATTTTCTTATTATTTTCCAAAACTATTCAATTAGGTCAATTTTCAGAAATTATAGATTAAGATTATTGAGAGATAGTCTCACCCTTACCTTAGAATTGCGAAGACAAAGAAAACACAGCAATCGATTCTCTAGTTCTTCTCTCTTGGTCTTCTCTCCTTGCCTTAGCTTTTCTCCTCCCCAACTTGTTTTTACGTAAAACAGTTTTTCTCCCTTTTTCTTTCCTTATTCCCTCAAAGTGTAACTTCCCTTATTTCATTAAACCCCTCCTAATTACTATTAATTTCCAATTAATCCCTAACCTCCTAAAATAATCCCTTTTCTCTTATTATCCTATTTATATTAAATAAATTATATAAATAAATACTACACACCAAATAAATCACACATATGTCATAAAATACATAAAAGACTCTAAATAATTCCAAAAATAATAAAATAACGACTAGGGCGTTACACGTAAACCAAGCCACATAAACAAGGCACACTGAACCGTGCCAAGATGTTGGAACATCGTATCCAACATACATGAGTATTTGTTTTAGCAACAATAAAGCCAATATCCAAATACCCAACAAAGTACTACTAATTTCACCATTGAAATTAACACAATTAATTATTTCCTTATTAATCGTGTACAAACCTCAAACGATTAATATTGTGAGACGGATGGAGTGACATATTATTCTTTTTTAATAAATAAAGGATTTATTGAATTCCACTCCATTTAACTACTTCCATGACTATAATTAACAAAGATGTTTGGGTAAATTATACTCTATCCGTCACATTTATAAGCGAAAATCCTATTTTTTTAGATTCATTAAATACATAATGTATTTAGTCTATATTATAGATCAAACATATTAAATATTCACTGAATCTAAAAAGTACTATCTTCGGTCCTATTTATAAGAGACAATTTACTTTTTAGATACATTGAAAAATTTATGTATTTGGTTTAGGTTCTTGACTAGATACATACATTATTGCATGTATCTAAAAAGTCAACTGTCTCTTGTAAATAGGACTGGAGGAAGTAGTTTTTTGTTATAAATGTGACCGTGAGTTCCCCATATTTGAATAAAATCACAGTTTTGCACGTTTTGGTTGAAAAAAAAGTTTGATGTATAGGTTGAGATTTCCGTTGTTTTGTTTTATGGCGCTTTAAAAATTTATAATTAACTTGTACCTATTCGAAAAATTCTAATTTTTTGTGTAAAACCATATTTTAATACGTCCTAAACATGTTTGAAAAAATTCAACTTTCATGTCACTTTTTTTAACTTCGCATATATTATAGAGTAAAAAATAAAAAGAATCCCAAATTAAAAGTTTAAAATATACGTTTCTTATTTGACATGATCATTTTTTCAGATTTCACATATATTACAATGTCAATTTCAACAATTAACCCTATTATTGTTTTAAAAAAAAAACAATTAACCCTATTATAAATTAGAATTAAAACATGATATAATATTTAATGATATTCTTAAAAAATCATTATAAATATAAAAAAGAAGTTTAATCTTATTGATCACATTATTTAAAGATGTTCACATGAAATAAAATTTTAAACATGTTATCAACCCAAATGAGACTTTCAAAAAATCAAGTTGATGTCTAAAAAATAGTAAGTCGTCAAATATAAATCTTAATATTTTTGAGAAACTAATTTTTATTTATTTATTTTGGTGAACGCAAACTAAATTTAAATCTTACAAAATCTAATTCGATTTAACCCTTTTTCCACTCTTTTATATACTTGTACACAAATTTAAAATTTACATATGTTATAAATACTACCGAAAGAGGGGTACTCACGAGTTCGTTTTTCCACTATTTTTTTACTGTACTGACGTTTGAAAGTTATAAACGGTATTTTTTTTTATGAAATTTTGATTTTGATTAAAAGTAAAAATTTAAATATTTTTTGTTTTCAAATTATAACAAATCAAACTAACCATGATTATCTATTTCAATGACACCAACAATGTAACAAAAAAATATAATTTTTATTTTTATTTTTTTAATGACACAAACAACAATCTTTATTATAGAAAAAAGTTGTTTAAGGGTGTAATTGGGATAGTGAAGTATATATATACCCATCGTGTTTGTTACACTTTTATTTTAATATTTTTTGAATTTACTCTTAGGTGATATTTTTATTGAAAGTTGAGGATAATTTTGGAAAGAGTTTTAAGTCAAAACATGATATATTTTGTTTATATGTAGTATATATAAATATAAATGTTATCACCTTTTACCATAAATATAAGACCCTTTTACGAAAAACACAAGAATTAAGAAAGTTGATTATTGTATTAATTTTGCTGATAATTGCTATTGTTTTACAAATTTAGCCTTTAGAGAGAGAGTTTGTTAATGTTTTTAGGGTTAAATAAGTAAATAGTCACCCTAAATATATCAACATTTGATTTTAGTTCCCCTAAAATATTCTTGAGGTTTTTGGTCCCTCTAAAATTTTTCATTTAAGAAATTAGTCCCTAATTTAGTGTAATACTCAATGTAGAGCATAGACTAATTTCATAAATGAATTTTTTTAAAGGGACCAAAAGTCTCAAGAATATTTTAGGGGACTAAAATCAAATGTTGGTATATTTATGGAGACTATTTACTTATTTAACCCATGTTTTTAAGAGTATTTAATACATATTAAATATTTAACAAAAGTTAGCGTATATTGATGAAGAAATAATTAATCTGCTTTAAAATTTAAAAATAATCTTATAAAAAGAACAAAGAAAAAAACTAAGAAAAATTTATAATTAGGGACGAGGCAGTACTTGTAACGCCCCAGATTTTGGTCCAAGACATTACGCCTAAATCATTTTCCTTTTCTGAAAAACACTACTATTTATTTATTTCATCTATATTATATTCTAGCAAAACCTATACAAAATTCTTAACATAATGTAATTAAAACTCTTAAACTAATATCCTTCAAAAATTTCTACTAAAGTTACAATTCAATCAAAAATCCAATTTCGTCCCCCGTATACACTTCCAGCAAAAACTTCAAAGCATAGATCATCTCTTCTTTGGTACCTAAAATGTTAGTGTAAGGGTCAATTTCCTTATCCAAATTGGTTCATACCCAAAGCACAAGAACAATGCCACAAAATAGATAGTATCAAAACTTCTCAATCAAAAAGAAATAAGAAAAATACATTTAAGTCTTTAAGATAAAGTTCATACACATTTCTTTTGTATATATAACAGTTTAATCACTTATCAACACACAAATGTATAACAGACCCAATGCAATGCAATGATGTGCAAAATGCATGCTCTTAAATACTACATGATCCGGATATATCCCGCCACATAGGCACCACACAGAAATATAATTGCAATTCCCGCCACTAAGGCATCCACAGAGAATATAATTGCAAATCCCGCCACTAAGGCACCACACAGATGCATATGCCATGCACGAACATGAAAATGCACACTAAAACCCGCCACTAAGGCACAATAATGCAATATGATGTTATCCCCACAAAGAAATATATTATTAACCCGCCACTAAGGCAAACTCATAGACAAATACAGTCAGATATTAACACATCATCATCCACATGGACCAAACTGAAATATTTTCATTTATTTAGTTTATCAGCAAAGTCTAACACTTAATACCACAAAAACATATATGAATAGAAAAAATGTCATGCCACATAACATTATCATACAGACATCATATAAAATATAATTAAACTAATAACTTTTATAAAAGGTTAAATTTTACCATATGAATTCATATTTTAGTTGTTTTGTTCTTTTCAACAGACAAGAATCTCTACCTCTAATTCATAACATAATCCTAGTACTTAGTAAGAACGTATGGGGAAAAAGCCCTTACCCGAGACACTTTTCTTCCTCACAAGACATTCCTAAGGTTGTATTGAACCGAAAGCACGAGCAAGTTTCTTGACCCCAAACTCACCAATAAAACGAGTTGGACTAGAGTGGGAGACTTGGAATGAAACCTGGTAATAGTACTTTGAGACAAGACCAGCTCTGAAAGACTATGTACAAAGATGAGGTGGTTCCAAGAACAAGAAGGTGGGTGATGTTGATGCTTGGCGTGAAAAGGTTTTTTAGTAGTGGTTCCTTTGGAAATTCTTAGGCTTAGGCACGGTGGATTTGGAAATAGCTGCTAGATGAGATTTAAAAATGACAAGGCTACTGCAATAGAAGGAATTGATTCAACCAACAATTGTATAATAGGAGAATGTAGTCAAGAAATCAATTCTTATATGAAACGATCTATTGAACAGGGAGTAGAGGAAGCATACTTGTTTTTCTTCGACCACAAAATTAATTAGTAGCTTTATAGAGCTTATTATTCCACTAAACCAACCCCATTAACCGAACGTGGGATGTAGAGAAGAAATCAATTCCTAAATAGTGGAAGTTGTTATTACTTCTCTCAAGTAATGCCACTACACCCAAGTAATTAGGAGATATTTTGAAGCATTTTGATTAGGAAATTAGACCAAGAAAAACGTGTGGTATGACCATATCAAAATAGAAAATCAATTAATAAAATAATTAATTTAATCCAAATTACTAACTATAAAATAGATTACAAATAAAAAAAAAATGATTTGAATAAAAATAAATTATGTAAGGAATGATAGCCTATTTTTGTCATACCAAATTGATCAATAAAAATGAAATAGATGAAATCAGATTCAATTAATAAACCAAAGTAAAGAATGTCAAGATTTTGTAAAGTTTCTCGCACATAAAATAAATTAATGAACAACCAAATGGCAAGTCAAGAAAATTATTTTAAAAAAATACATATATAAAATATCGGGATGTTACATTCTTACCCCCTTAAAATAGTTTCGTCCTCGAAACTAGAAATCCAGAAAACTAATTAAGGTAGAGTTTCTTCATAAAAACAAGATCAAAGGATACTAGAATAATTTTATTACAAATAGAGACAAAATAATTGTAAATAAAATTTTGGGGTCTTACAGTACTAAAAAAGAAATCTACACAATAAGAAATTAAAAACAATCAACGAAAAATTCATTTAAACATTTTATCAAACATTTGATGTACAAATTATACATAGACTCTAAAGATCATAAAAATAACCCTAAAATTATAAATCATATACTCTTACTAAAATAAAAAAATTAAACATATATTATAACATAAATCATTCAACTTATGTTTAGCATATTTTTTTTTTTGTTATAACGTAGAATTTAACAAAATTATTCAACATATATTTTCACTTAAAATAAATCATATACTCTTACTAAAATAAAAAAATAAATATAAAACACCAAATTAAAAAATAACCCTAAAATTTTAAACTATAACATAATCATCATGCAAACATTTTAACTAATTTAATCAACTAACATCTAATCTAAAAATGATTTATAACATGTAAATTTAATTAAAAATTAAAATTAAAAAATAAATATAAAACACCAAATTAAAATATATCCATAAAATATTGAACTATAACATAAACATCATACAAACATTTTAACTAAATTAAGCAACCAACCTTTACTCTAAAAATGAATTATATTATGTAAATCTACTCGAAAACTAAAATAAAATAAATCTACTCAAAAACTAAAAAATAAGAACATTTATAACAACTAAAATGTAAGTTAATAACATTATAATTACTTACCTGTTGAATAAATTTGATTTGATTTGATTTTTTAGAGAGATTTGAAAGAAAAAAAGAATGGAAGATGAGATAAATAATGGATGAGAGAGCTTCTGCTAGATTGTGAGAGAGATTTGAAAGAAAAAAAAAATTGGAAGATGAAATGAATAATGGATGAAAGATCTTGTAGCAGAAGATCCTCGACAGTTAACTGCAATCGATTCCTTCAAAATTCCGAAGAATATTTGGATAAATTACTCCTGTTTCTCAGCCGCCAAATCAAATCTATCAACAACAATTTTCACATCAAAATCAGTGGAAAGAGTAAAAAAAAGTTAGTGACCCATCATCATCGACTCTTCAACTTCGTATAGCCAAGAGGAAAAATTCACGCATATATATAACACCAAACCCACCCGCTAACAAAACAATTTTGGCGCTCACATTTTACAACCTCTCAACTTCCTTCTCTCCCTAACAGAAAATGAATCGCCAACCGCAACCACCACCACCTTCCACCGCACGCGCGCGTTGCGCCGGTTGCCGGACCTACTTCTCCGCCGCGCAAGGTGTGGCGGAGTTACCTTGTCCGAACTGTCAAATGCCGCATGTGTTCTTCGTTGACTCTTCCGCAGTGAAAATCCGGTGTTCTTCGTGTAAGGCGGTTGTGAATGCTCCAAGTAATCTTTCGAAGTTTCCGTGTCCGCAATGTCATGTGAGGATTGATGTTCATGCTGATGTTGAAGAAGTTAACGAGGTTTTGTGCTTTCGTTACTTTGTTTTTTACTGTAGTTGATTTGATTTGATTTTGACCTAATTTTCAGATTGGGGGAATCTTATGGAGTGAAGGTTGTGTTGATTAGGGAGTGATTTTGCATTGTTTATGTGACTTTGATTTGATTAGTTGCTGTTGAGTTAACTGACGAGTATGTGCTGTTTGGATCTTAATTTTTGCAGCTTATAAAATAAATGCTTATGAATAAGATATTTCTTAGGGTCCTAATAATGATTGTTGTGTTGCTTAGAGAAAGATTTTAGATTGTTTATGGCACCTAGTTTTGATTAGTTGATGTTGTTATTATCATTATATATATGGTTTACGGTGGCTATCAGGGGCTTGTTTGGAACTTATTTTGCAGCTTATAATTAAGCGCTTGCTATTTCTATAAAACAAGATAAAATGAAGTCAAACTGTTTTTACATAATATATAAGCCATTTTTGTAAGCTATCTTCTTGGAGAGTTTGTGGAAATAAGCTGAAAATAGACTCTGAACCTGTCATAAGTTGTTTTCATAAGTTTTCCCAAACGGTGTCACAGGAGCTAGATATGCTCCAGAATCCTAGAGAGACAGTTGGAAAACAATCTGTCCAATAAATGTGCTGGAGAGAGATTCTAATAGAAACCGTAAAATCAACAACTGATTTTAAACGAAAGGCTCTCCAATGGTGAAATGTAGAAAACGCAAGAGATAAACCCAAGTTCCATGAACTCCTACCAGAGCTAGGCCCCTAGACCAGAGAGGAACTCTCCTAACAAGTTTCTAACAGTATTCGTGAATGAGTTACACAATACCCTTCCCTCTCTTTTATAATAGAAATATCCCTAAAATCAAGGAAACATCTCAACTAACTCTTATTGCCTATACTTCTACAATCTTTTAGAATGTGCCTTATCTTAGTGTTCTATCAGTTTCTATATAAGAAACTAAAAATAAATCAATGGATGACTTCGTTCTCCGTTATTTCTATATTTTCTTCGTTTCTTTTATTTTCCTATGGAATGTGTGTGCAAATTTCCTTTTAAAGTTACTGTCTTTCTATTTTTCCTATCCTTGTATTTGTATCTCATGTTTTTTTCTTTTTTTTTTTTTTTTTTTTTGTTGTCAATATTAAAATATATCAGCTGGTTAATGAAGTGGAGCAAGAAGAAGGCGATGGAGGTATCGCTGGAGAAACATTTACAGATTATGTGAGTTAAATACTCTTGGGAGCAATTTATATTAAACTTTTTTGTGTTAATTTATCAAATGGTACATTTTACTGATACCAACGTCTCTTGTTATGCAGCGACCATCCAAGCTATCTATTGGATCTCCACACCCAGATCCGATTGTGGAGACATCTTCCTTGTCTGCAGTGCAGCCACCCGAGCCTACTTATGATCCAAAGATTAAGAATGATTTGGAACGTTCAAAGGCTTTGTCATGCTTGCAGATCGAGACATTGGTTTATGCTTGTCAGGTTTCTCTCACCACATGATTGAATATCGATAGTAAATAATTATAAATAATTACAATTTAACTTTCATATGTATGATGTTTGTTTCCATGGTAGAGACACCTTCAACATGTTCCCAGTGGTCCTAGGGCAGGATTCTTTATTGGAGATGGAGCTGGTGTAGGTAAAGGTCGAACAGTCGCTGGGCTAATCTGGGAGAACTGGCACCATGGAAGGAGAAAAACCCTGTAAGTTTAAGTCACAATTTGTGCATGTAATCATGGGCATGCTTTTAAGAATTGAGATAAACATTCACTTTTCAACGTGCTTTATTGTGCATGCATGCATACTCGTTTGTAATTTCAACTTGGAGTGGGTCTTTTAATTCCTATTTTCATGTTCCAATGATCTTACGCAGGTGGATTTCTGTTGGCTCAGACTTGAAGTTTGATGCCAGGAGAGATTTGGATGATATGGGTGCAAGTTGCATTTCAGGTATGCTTTTTGGGTCTGTAAACTGAAGTCCTATGATATGATTAACTTCTTTGGTAGTTTGATGTAATTATCATACCATTAACATAAAAGAAATGGTATTAATCAGGGATAGAAGGGGTTCAGTTTGTTAAGGAAAGAGTTTAAAGTTAGTAATAATATTAATGAAGTGAAAAGTCTTGGGTGTGCGGTGCCACTTCAATTGTTATGCTACTCCTACATACTCCATCCGTCCCTTTTTATAGGACTATCTAACAAAAATCACAGATATTAAGGAAAAAATGTTGGAGTAATAAATTTGTTAGAAATGTTTGTGACTATTATTACCAAATTACCCTTTGCGTATAGATATATTCAATGTTAAGTTTTCATATTCCAAGATACATTGATAGAATTAATAAGGGGCATATGTGGAATAAGAGTAATAAAAGCATTTATAAATTTGTAGATGCTCTTATATTTAGGGACAATTTTTTTTCCTTTATAAACGATCTTGTAATTAGGGACGGAGCGAGTATATTGTTATTAGGTTAATGGAACCTTTTTGAAGATTGACACACACATTGTCATTCTAGGACGCTTTCCTTCCAATTGCAGATACTGCAAGGGACCAGAGAGCTTCACTTTTTTAACATTATTTTTTGTCTCTTGCGTTTTCTTGTATTTTTGTTTACAATATAACATATCCTCCTATTATTTTTTGCTTTCTTGTGTCTAATAATTCATATGTTATCCAAAAAATAATTTTATCTGATATTTTGTTGGCTTCCTTGGTTAATTAAGAGTCTTCTTTGATTGTTATTGCAATTCTTTTTCTTCACTATTTTGTTTTTGTATATTACAAGATTCATTATGCATTTAAATATATTTCTTTCTTGAATCTGTCCAGTGCATGCTTTGAATAAACTGCCTTATACTAAGCTTGATACAAAGTCTGTTGGAGTTAGGGAGGGAGTTATTTTCTCGACATACAGTAGCCTCATAGCATCATCTGACAGAGGTCGTACCCGTATGCAACAGCTTGTGCAGTGGTGTGGACCCAAGTTTGATGGTCTTATAATATTTGATGAGGTATTAGGCTTTTTTAAATGGAAATCATTCCTATTCTCAATTGATATTTCCACTGTTGAATTTTGAGGGATATTGTTATTAAGTGGTATTTTAAGTATTCAATTTATATTTATTACTCTTTATTATTGAAGTGTGTGTGTGGCTTCATTACAGTGTCATAAAGCAAAAAATTTGGTTCCCGAAAAGGATAAGAAGCCAACGAAAACTGGTCAAGCAGTACTTGATATACAGGTTTGTACTCTAGTTGTGTTATTGTTCACTTCAAAATGAAATAATTAGTTTTGAGTGTATAAATTATTCAAAGTTCTTCCATTAAAATTTGACAGGCTCAACTACCTGAAGCTCGGGTTGTTTATTGCTCAGCTACTGGTGCATCTGAACCTCGCAATATGGCTTATATGGTTCGTCTTGGCCTTTGGGGAGCTGGGACTTTTTTCCCTGATTTTGGTGAATTTCTAGGTAGTGTTCTTTCTCTTATCTTTTCTTTTTTCTTTTTAAAATAGTAACTATGACTATTCATCTTTTTTCTTCATATTATCTTTTTCCTTATTTCAAAAAAAATATACTGATGAAAGAAGATATGCTTTTATATAGTTGATCATGTGATTTGGTCACCTGGCATATAAATTATGACAATGTTCAAAGTAGTTCAAGTGTTTTTTTTCTCTTGATTTTTAATTCTTATGCAACATGCTGCACGTGGAGATAAATACTCATCTTTTTGTATCAACTGGCACCTGTTTGTGTTTGATATAAAAGGATTATTAATGGGACTGTTTGATTTTTTTTCCATTTTCAGTTGGTCATAAAAGGGACTGTTTGATTTATTTTCCATTTTCAGTTGGTCTTTTTAACTCCGTTTTCATTTTGTTTTTTATATTGAAAATTTTCTTCAGGAAGTGGTGAAAATAACACTTCCTTCTAACAATTTTGTGACAATTTTGAAAACAAGGTAAAAATATGTAATGTAACATTTTTATTTTACAATGAATTTGAAAACATCAACTGAAGGTGAAGATAAGAAACTAAGTAAACTGTTCTAATATTTTCAGTTGTATTTTCTTCATGGCTTTGTTGCTCACCTCTCGCTTTTTGCATGTATTGACCGATAAGAACTGGATGGATATATAAATTGTTATTTGGATTATTAAATATGGGAAATATATTTATTGGGAATAGAGTGCATGCACAAATTTGCTTATATGTTATGATAACCTAACAAGTCTTGTTTATGGGCTGTATAAAAGGATTATTAATGATTACAAAATTTACGTCCAATTACTTCAAACACGACAACATATCTAATATTTACAGCACTCTTTAATCTGGTGAATAGTATTCCACCATTCTAAGTTTGTAAGCGAGTTGGCTGTACTGTTATGTTAGGTTGTCAATTCATGATAGCGGCACAGAGCATCTGACCCCAAAACTTCGATAGCAGTATAGTGTGTCGCAGAATGACTGCTATTATAATATCTTGGGAAATGTTGACGGGCACTAGTTAAAGAAATATAAAAGTAAATGTTTTCTTGAAAATAGTGTATTTTACTTTTTGAAATTTGAAAAAGTGTTGCTTTTAATGTTTACTTTGTTTTTTCTTTCCATTCTTAGCTGCTTAACTAGTGCCCGGGCACTGGTTAACATGACCCTAATATCTTTAATATTTATTAAATAATAAATATTATATATATATACACACACACACACACACTAAATAAGTTTTATTACAATATTTATATTCATGATATATATTGAAATAGTTTTATTTTTTGTTTCACTTTATTCCTTGATTAGAGTTTTTTTTTGTTAATAGTTTTTTTAGAGCATTTTTTAAACCATATAAACATATCTTTCATATAAATTATTTTTTCAGTCGAAATACTATTCCTTTCTTTTTGGTGAATGGGGTGTTGGTTGAAGGTGTCAATAATGTTCGAGTGTAGTGTTTTCCCATTTCTCTACCCATTTTCGTCCTAGTGGTGTTGTTCACCCCTCTATGGATAACGTGCACTTTCGCACTTTGTCTCGTGGAGAGGGGGCTGGTTTGATTAAGCTTTTTTCATTTGATGAAGTGAAGGCAGTAGTGTAGGATTGTGACAATTTTATGTGTCCCGGTCCTGGCGGTATATCGTTTAGTTTCATTAAAAAAAATTGGGACCTTCTGAAAGACAATGTGATGCGTTTTTTTGCAAGAATTTCATAGGAATGAGAAATTGGCTAAGGAGATAAATAGTACCTTTATTGCTCTCATTCCGAAGGTTGACAGTCCTCAACGTTTGAATGATTTCCGCCCCATTTCTTTGGTGGGAAGCTTGTATAAAATTTTGGCTAAGGTGTTAGCTAATAGACTTCGGTCAGTGATTCCTTAAGTTATTTCTTGATGGGATTCTGGTGGCTAATGAGATAGTTGATGAAGCTCATAGACTCAAGAAGGATCTTTTACTGTTTAAGGTGGACTTCGAAAAGGCATATGACTCTATTGACTAGGGTTTTTTACAAAATGTGATGCTGAAAATGGGGTTTCCGGCTCTTTGGAGCAAATGGATAAAAGAATGCATTGAGACGGCTACCGCTTCTGTTTTGGTAAATGGCTCTCCAACGGATGAATTCTCTTTGTGGTGGGGATTGAGGCAGGGTGACCCTCTTTCTCCTTTCCTATTTCTTTTGGCTGCAGAAGGTTTCAATGTGTTGATGAATTCTATGTCAGACAATAGTTTATTTGTTGGTTATAAGGTGGGTAGTAGCGCCCCTGTTGTTGTGTCTCATCTTCAATTCGGACGATACTCTTATTTTGGGTGAGAAGTCTTGGGGCCATATTCGAGCTATGCAGGCGGTTCTCCTTCTCTTTGAAGCTCTATCTGGGCTGAAGGTGAATTTTTCTAAGAGCCAGTTGGTTGGGGTTAACGTGTCAGCCTCCTGGTTAGCGGAAGCAGCTATGGTTTTGAATTGTAAGGTTGGTTCCATCCCTTTTGTGTATCTGGGGCTTCCCATTGGTGGTAATGCGAGGCGGTTGGCTTTTTGGGAACCATTACTTTATCGAATTAAATCTAGACTATCTAGCTGGAACTCCAAACATTTATCCTTCAGCGGTCGTCTGGTTAAGGAGGTTAGTGGTTTGGGGGTAAGGAGAATTAGGGAGTTTAATAGTGCGTTGTTAAGGAAGTGGTGTTGGCGGATGTTGGTGGAGAGGGAGAGTATGTGGTTTAGGGTGCTGTCAGCGCGGTATGCCTTGTCAGAGGGGCGGTTGTGGTGTGGGGGGCGCAACTCATCTTTGTGGTGGCGTGATGTAGAGGTGTTGAGTAGGGAGGAGTGGTTTATGGATAATGTTCATTGTGGTGTTGGTAATGGGGAGAATACTTGGTTTTGGTCGGATGTGTGGGTGGGTGAAGTGTTGGTAAATAATTTTCCTTTCCTCTTTTCCACACAAATATGAGCATGTTGCAATGCTGAATCGGTCTCGGATATATATTATTCAGCATTGCTTGTTGAATTCAGAACTAAAATAACTAATGATAATTGGAAGGCAATAGAATTTCAGTGGCTGCATAGATAAACTGAATACAGTGAAAGGATGTGACTGTGTCAACATTTCTATATCATTATCTCTACTTGCACATTCAAAAAGTGCAATTAATTTATTTGTTAATTGTACATAAACAGTTTGTCCTGTCTAAACCACAAAGAAACTATTTCCTACTTCAATGAGATCTGAATCAGGGTATTGTTTGTTGGTATAGTGTGTAACAACCTCTAATCTCTATTTACAATCCGAAAGAATGCAATGTGCAGCTAAAGTAATGTGTGAAAACAATGTGAATATAATGAGAAGAAGAAGCCAGTTTTGAAGCCTGGAGGAGTTAGGAGCTTATTCCTAATGTGAGGATGGTTGACTGATTCTTTTGTTAGTCCACTTCATCTCTTGATGGTACTCTCAAGTATGATTTCATAGTATCATAAACTGTGAAGCCAATGGCCGCAGATGGAACAACCTGAATTGCAACAAACAAACAAAAATGCTTAGTTATACAGAACGGTTCTAGAGTGTTAATTACTTTAATGTTCTATGATTTTCCGACCTTTATGTAATTGATACTCAGCCCTGAAAACAGGGTCTTCCAGCCTTGCTTTTGAGCAATCAAAACCATGGATCTCATAGTCCCTTTCAACTCGGCTTCTTCAGATGCTGGAAGGTTTTGAACCTAGACAGGTTAACTTTGTATCATGTTACTCAATATCCATCTATAATTTCCAGCCGACCAAATAAAGCACGTTACCTGCATTTGCCTCCTGACAACTTCAAGAAAATATGTGAATGTCTGACCCAATAAACCGGCCACGGATCCACATGTCAGTTTCGCCATGATGCTTTTCTTGTAGTCCTCAGGGACGTGGCGCTTCATTTCCTCATAGAAGTAGAATTTCAAACCGGCGTATGGGAATATTCCAAAGAGTGTCGGAGCTGTGGCCATGATTAACATAAGAGTTCTGCAATAACAACACAGCAGTGAAATACAATACTGCTGCTGAATTAACAGTTGCAAACACAAGCAGATTTAAATGCATACCTACTCCCCTATAGATACCTTTAATGCCACCCTCTTTATAAGTTTTTGAAAGACAGTCACGGATCCCTCTATAAACTTGTTCGTTATTTACCATCCCCGACACATTCAACTTGGTTGGACTAACAACCTGCAGTTTCAATTTCAAATGCATTGACGTTAACACTTCGTGTAATCACAAAATACATCCAAAGTCATGGATGAAAACTGATTTGATTTCTGAGCAGAAATATAATTTACCCGATATCCTGTTGTTGGACAACGACACGACATAACATATGTGATTACATTCAATTAATTCATTTTCTCAAATTATTATCGGTGTCGATGTATCAATTTCATGTTTGGTGTCCATGCTTCATAGTTTTCAAGATCACAGTGTTTTATACGTGATTACGTTCAATTAATTCATTTTTTCAAACTATTACTTGTGTCAACTTTGGTGCCCATGTTTGGTGTTGGTGGTGCTTCATAGTATCCAAGATCACATTATTTACTAGCTAGTATAGAACCTACCATAGGGTACCTTATGTCTGTAACTGTAACTGTAACTGTAACTAACTTACTGATTCAGGTGAGTTAGTTTAAGCAGTTAAAGTTAAGTTCCCCTCTTATGTAACAGTAATGGTTAGGACTTAGGAATGCAAAACTCGGATTTTGCGATTCTCTAAATTATTTCATTAAGTGTCTAGGATTCAAGATTAATCAAACATTAAATGAAATCACACAAAAGCATTTCGAAAACAAAAAAGCAAAGAAGTAAGGTATGTAGCACGGACATTTGTGATTAAAGAATTGTGTGATTTTCTCATTATGTGTGAGTGAGTACTTGTACTTGACATAAAAAGGAGAATTAAAGAAAGTACCTGAAAAAGAATTTTGAGACGTTCAAGAGGAGCAACAACAGTTTTAGCAAAGCCACCAGCAAGACCACCGGCTAGAAGTTCTTTGGCAAAGAGAGGGATGTGATCGAGTATGGATTCTGATGATGCTGCCATTAGAGAGAATTTGGATTTGGACTATTCAAAGTCCAAAAACAAGTCCTTCAAAACAAGAATACGGAAAGAATAGTGATTCAAATAATTCAATTCAATTGATTCTTAGCTTAGGTAGGTGTAGATGTGTGTTACTACGTTGCGTGCGTCATTTTTTTTTTATTTAATATTTTTTTTTTAAATAAGTGTGTATGTATGTGGTTTGAATATTCAACCAACCAGAAGAAAACATCTCAGACCAAGTCTATTGTACTTTATTGTCTGTAGCACACACTTCTCTTCATCATGTCAGATCGTAAACTCAATTTTATAAAAATAAATTATCAATTCATTCTCTTTCTAAAATATGTTTCATTTTAGTGTTATCTCTCTATAATAAATTTATAACCTTTTTTTTCTAATAAAATATGTTATTTTGATTTTGACTTCAATTTGACTTATTTTGATTTTGACTTCAACAACTAAATTGATTGTTTATTCTTAAACATACTTATTTATTTTTTTGAAAGAAAGAAAAAAAAAATTGCCCTTCAGGTCTTTGTCTTGAGCTAAGGGATAAGGAGTAAGGAAAAAAACTAATCTAACAACTAATTACTAGAATAATGTAATACTAACTCAACACAACAAATTAAGAAAGTTCTAATGTAAATGAAATGTGACTGAAAAAATTTGTTACAGCCTGTCTTGCATTAAATCATCAAGCACAGGGAATATATAATCATGACAAAACTTAAGTATGAGACAACATGCAACTTCTCACTGCATCATCATGTAATTGTAAAACATGATTGTGAATCTGAATATCAGTTTGTAACTCAAAGCTTAGGCATCTGAATCTGAATTTGGATCCTCCACTTCACTCTCATCACTTGAACTATCATTTGAAGCTGAAGTCCCACCTTTGACAGGAACAGAGTTTACTGCAAGGTCATACTTCACAAACTTAACCTTCTTTCCACTGCTTTTCCCTTTTCGTTTTCGACTTTCCTTATCACTTGACTTCATAGTTTGCGCAGCTGCTACAAA
The DNA here is from genome assembly GCF_003473485.1 of Medicago truncatula. Lineage (NCBI taxonomy): Eukaryota > Viridiplantae > Streptophyta > Magnoliopsida > Fabales > Fabaceae > Medicago > Medicago truncatula. The sequence goes on along the minus strand of NC_053047.1, from coordinate 42,204,831 downwards.
CGCATCGCTAATCAATTTGCTTTGGTTATCCTCCTCACCTGCAAAAACTTTAATTCCTAGATTCTCAAGGCGTAGCAACCAATCTAGAATGAATTATGAAATGTGTTAGCCGTACTTCGTTGGGTACCATTTCTGAAACCATAGATATTAGAACAAAATCTACTTACTTATAAGTGCTCTTGGTGAGGATCCGTTTGTCTTGCCGGCATTTTCCTCAATACCATTCTGGTTTGAAACCAGTTTAATTATTTGTGAAGGTAAATTGGAAGAAGAAAATGCCTTACTATAAGAGACAACTCTATTCTGATCAAGTTCCCTACATCAAACCATTACTATAAGCTAGAATGAATTAAGCTTCGAATGTTAAATAAAGAGCTATATGTAAGTATAAATAAAATACACCATATTCTTCATACCTAAGATACTCTACAGCCACATGCGTAATAATCAATCTGGTCAAGGCAAGGCTTTTTATGTTCTTGGCATTTTCATAGATAAAAGAGTACTCCACCAATAGTAAAGCATCAAACAAAACTTTTTTTAATAGAAATTCATCTTTAGCTTTCTGCAAAGACATATCCAAATGTTAACAGCTTTAACCGCTTACATAATGACTTGAGATAAATACATGAACGCTGTTACTAAAAGTACAAGTGATAATCAATATCCATAAAAATAATGGTGTTAGACATTTTCAAAATCCACGAGGGAACAAATGTTTGCTGTGATTACACTGCAGATATGGAATAAATAACAAAGATGAAATACTAACCAATATTGAGCTCAGAGGCAAAGATGTCTCTAATGTTGTCCTCATAAGAACCTCTGATTGTACAGAAGATAAATCCACATTAAACAAAGAACAACACAAATCAGAAAGACAATTGAAACAAGCTAAACTAAATATAAGTATGTTTAATTTGGTCTGTTTGGATTGGCGGTGAAATTGGCAGAATCACAGCGAGAGATCGTGATTTTCCTAAAAGCTATGGTTTGGAGCATCACAAAACACCACCTTGATTTTAACGGATTCACCGTCAATCCAAACATACACTGAACTCATCCCTCATCCAGATAAAAAGTTAAGCTATACCGACAATTCACACTAAAGGCATATCCGGTACACAGATGCATGGATCAATACATTATCTCAAATTACTATCGGTCTTAATACGAATCAATGTTTCATAGTTTTAAGTTAAAATATGTAGTAGGAAATTGATATTCAAAACAGAAAAAACAATAAAACCACACACAAAAAGTACATTGAATGGAATTTATCGATCATCCAGATAAAAGTTTTAAGCTATGCAACATCGACATGACACAGACAAATATACAGTTATATTCAAATATTTCATTTTCTCAGTATATTTGGTGTCAACGTGTCGGCATCAATGTTTCGTAGGTTTTAAGGTCTAAAATAAAAAATTTACTACCAAATTGAAATTAAAACCAAAAACAAAATAAACCTCACCCAAAAAGTACACATTCTGAAAGCTAGAAATTGAGCCAACACTCCAACTCTTAAGGCACATTTCCAATTCACTCTTTTCCATTCCCATATCAAAAAACAAACACAATTTAAGCAAAAACACTTCCATCATAACAGCACCAGCCAAATAACCAACATGAAACTCTCTACCACAAATCCAACCACAAACATCACTACTCACAAGAGGCAACAAAGTTTCAAACCCCTCATTTGTTTCATCATCATCATCATTGTCAACGACCCAAAGACGAGAAAGACAAAACCAAATCCAAATCTTTCTCTTCAGAAATTTTACTACAACAAATACTCATAAACCCAAGAATCATATCAACCAAAGATTTCACTTCCTTCATTGCTTTCTTTTCCCTTTTCAATTCAAAAAGTTCCTTAACAACACTATGTATCATAAAAACAACAGGAGCAAGTAAAGCAATACTCTTTGAACCACCAACAGAAGCTGAACAAGCAGAAATCAGCTGAAAAAGTGCTTTTGCAGCTGAAATTTGTTCCAAGATATCACCTTTAAGAGATTTTCTGCAACCAAATTTGATTGCAGAATAGACCCATATCACATCAAAAGGTGGGTCAACTTTGGTTTGCATCAGTTCATGTAATGCATCACTGGAATGAGAAAATTCAGGGGATTCTTTGGGAAGTTCTGATAGAATTTCTTGCATTGTGTTTTTCAGCTTGAGGGTGTAGTTTTCACCAACGTGAGGAATCAAACCAGTGGTTTCCATGAGAACAAAGACAGAAATACGAGGGTTTTGGTTTTTTGTTGTTAAAGTTTGTTTTTTTAGGGTTTATGAATTGGGAATTTTGCAATTTATCATGGTTTAGGATTTGGGCTAGTTCAATTTTTCGTTGGTTTAGTTTTGAAAATTTTAATTTGAACCCTTCAATTATTTTTCATACCCCTACAAACGCAATAAAATGACCTATGTGTATGCTTGTTGACGAAATATTCATGTGAATATTTGCTAATGGGTGCTAATGAAGGTTGAATTGACCTCAACAAGCTTTCTACCTTCTTCAGTGTCACTCCCTTCAAGCTTCCGCCATCTCTCTCTTCTCCTTCATCTTGGTATGTTCTCTTCTTCCAATTACCCTTTTCAATTTTTCCCAATTTTCTTTTAACAAAACCCTAGATTAATAAATCAACCCTAATCTGTTTTTTAATTTTTATTTCATGTGACTATGGTTTAAAATAGCTTATTGATTGGTTGAATTGAATCTATTGATGAACCTTACAATTTCAATTTTACTGTTAAACCCTGCATTTGTCTTATTTGTTGAGTTTATTGAAATTATATATGGCATTTTTTATTTTTTTTTGCAATTGATATATTTTTTTCTTTTTTGATTTTGTCAACATATATTGTGCTTATGATTAATCTGTCCTTGTTATATAGTGTTATATTTTTTTTTGTTGCTTCTGAAAAAAAAAATAGGAGTATAAAGCCACTCTGTTGGGAGAAATGTTTGGTTGTGGTGAGAAAGAATGATTTTGAGTGAATGGATTCTGGCTAGAATTGAGTTGAAGGTAAAGTGATTTATGTTTGGATACATTTATGTAAAAGTGAGTTGAAAAATAAATTTTAGTGTAAAAATCAATTCTAGAATCAGAAGCTATGATTTCTAGCTTCATGTAGAATCAATTCCGGAGGCAAAATTAATTCTAGTTTATAGGAACCAAACATGTCAAAATCAATTCTACACCTTTAGAATCAATTTTGGGTCCTCCAAAAGTGGAACGAAACATTGATCATATATAATTGACTAAATGACCAAGTTGGTGCTTGAAATTATAGGACCGAATCAATCTAGTCTCGCACGTTATCGAAATTCCTAAATGATCCCTGAAATAGTGAAATTGTAATTGAATTGTCCCTCTGTTGGTATTTGTAAGGACTAGAATGACATTAAATTGGTACTATAGAGATGAATTTGAAACTAAGTGAATAGTATCAAGGATGCATTTGAAATTTCATTGATCAGTTTGGGATAATGATGATGTAGGGGACTAGGTTGATATAACCCTACAATTTCAAGGACTAACTTGGTATTTAGTTAATTATATATGATTAAGTGATTTATACATTTCTCCTAATAGGAAACTTAAACAGTGGGTTTATATTCATAAATATCTGACTACATATATGATCAAGTGATTTATGCATTTCTCCTAACAGGTGAATTTCAATTTGTTGATTTTAGATAAGGCAACAAAAGTGGAACTTTGGTATTTAACCAAAACATTGGCTAGTCTTATGGCTATGTATTCTTTAAGACTTCTGTAGTTTTTTTTCCTTATTTTTGTTCTTGAATGTTATATTGATTTTAATTGATAACTCATCTTGGTTTGTGAAATATAAATCGAGAGCACCTAATAAGAAAAATTTGAAAGACAGTTTCTGGATTGTGTCTCTTTGTTTAAGGTGTTATCACTTAATTGAGCTATGATATGAAATATTTACTGCCTTTTTATTGCATGAACAGAGGTATTTATTGATAACGAAAAAAGTAACGTAATCGTTAGAATAGTTTAAATTGGAATATATATTGTTGATCTTATTTTCATATGTATGATTATAATTATTAACTTTTATTTAAATAGTTTGCCCCCGCTGACCAAGGGTTCTAGACACGCTACTGGTTGGGAGGATGAAGGGTGTGTTTTGGCTTCTAGTTGTATCAGTGGTGATTGCATCATGGATTCCTCTTTCACACTGCGCCAAAAAACCGGTTGGGATCGCTAGAAAGGAGGATGTACCGTACATAAAGTGTCAAGTTTGTGAGATACTTGCAAAACAGTTGTATCAGCAAGTTCAGAGCAAGAAAGCTGAGATTTCCCCCAAGAAGGTTGTTATTTTGTTCTTTTATTTTTATTTTGTGCTTCATTGTCTAGTGTAGGTTTTTTGTGTGGATTGTATGCACTATAATTGACTTTGTGTGTTATTGGTTGTTAGATCTCAGAGTACCAAATCATTGAGATAGCAGAGAATGTTTGTAATCTGAAAAAGGTTGAAGCAGATTGGATATTGCGTATAGATATTGTAGAAAAAGCAGATAGGTTGGAGGTGAGAGGATCCAACTTTTCAATATGTATGATCAATAAACTGTGGATTATTTGTTTGGTAGTTTGACATTGCTACCCCATTTTTCGGTGTTTATCAGCTGGAAGAACATGATTCTGAAGGACAGTGCAATTCTGAATGATAGACAGTTGAGCGTGCTTGTCAGGAGGTATGGTACTTTCTTGCCAATGAATTGCACTTTTTTGTCTCTATTGGTTCTGAAACGAAAAAAGTATAGGAAGAGAAGAAAAAAAGGAACAAGTTTCATTAATGCTTATTCTATATCAATTCAGAACAGTGTTGATGGTGCACCATGCATGATCTGAATTGTGCTTTCTCTGCTGGTTATGTATTTGTATATTTCAAATATCTTCACTTCTAATTCTTTGTTGGTTTTGTGATTACTAAATTAGTAATTTGGTATTGCAGGTTTTGGGATATTCTGATACCGATGTTGCTGAATATCTATATAGTTCCAAGCCTGATATTGACTCATTAACCAATTATCTGTGCAAAGACCTTAGCAAAGCATGCAATACCAAGCCACCCCCTGTCCCTAAGGTAATTATTAACTGAAATAAATACACCCAGTAACTAACTTATCCGGGTTGATTGCGAATTTGTGATAGATATTTTTAATTGTCTTTTATGTAGTAAATCAGCAATGTATGGTGTATGCACTTTATGTAGTATTCAACTTGAGTTTATAGGGTTCATTGTCGAACAAGAAAACAAAAACAAAAACAAAATCACAAAATACAAAAAACAGAAAGTTTAATATGTGTGTTGGCACTGATATTGCTTTATCTTGGATATTTAGAGCAATATTATTTTATTTTATTCAAATATAGGGAAAGTTTATACCTAAGTGTTTCATACCTTATTATTTTCAATGCCACAACAGACCCTCTCAAAAAAGAATGCCACAACCGACACTAATGCAGTCCAAGAAATACTTTCGCACGTCAATGCGTTCTTAACTCCTGTGCAACAGAACCCTGCTTCTCCACCATTCCCTTTGATTTCTTATGAACTGGATTTTATATCCATGTGTTTGGATTGTATGGAGTAAATCAGCATTTTGGTCCTTGAAATTGTAAGAGTCAAGCAATTTAGTTCCTTAAATTCACAAAAGAACAATGTAGTCCTTTAAATTAAATAACACCAATCAATTTTGTCACTCATTCAAAATATCTCTTTAGTAATCATCCATAATCACTGAAAAATCTAAATATTGACTTGAATAGTCTTTTGTTAAAACAAAATAAGCATAAGACTATTAAAATTGTGGTGTTAAATTTGAATAAAGGAATGTATTGATTGGCATTGTTCTATTTAAGAGACTAAATTTCTAGTTCACAAAATTGAGGGACTAAATTTACCGACCAATACAATTTTAAGCACTAAAATGCTGATTTATTTGGATTTTATGTTCTAAACTGTTATTATTCTATCGGCAAACAACACACCCCACTCTACACTCACCTTGTTTGCACTTTAGGACCCAAACTCCCTAATACATCAGTTAGAGTATCCTTACTTTGGACTCTGTACTCTATCTATAACTATCCCTACTTCGGACTATGTAATTTGGAAGCTATAACTTTGTTTCTGCTATGATAGTATTTAACTTAACATGCACCTAGTATTATTGTTTGAATTAGGTATTAAAGCTTCACCCTCTATGATCCTTTTGCTTAAGTTTTCATCAAAAGTTCTATTTGTGTGTTACAGGACAGGACTCCTGGTGAACCATTTGTTGCAAAGTCTTCTAAGGAGGCTGAAATGGAAAAGCTTCTAAAATCTATGGAGGTATTTTGCTTTTTTTCTTTCTTTTTATATATTTACATGACTTTGTGACACATTCTGTTGCTAATACATTCTGATTATACCACAATCGACTCTTGCTTCAGGGCATGCCAGGAGCGCCCGGCATGAAAATGTACTCAAGAGATGATTTAATGAAAAAGAATTTCGGTGCTGAAAATGAAGATGACGATGAAGATGAGGATGAGGAAGAAGATGAGGCAGACTTTCCTTCAAAATTGGTACAATAATCTATTTCATTCTGTGATTGAAATGTGTTTTTCTAAGATTACTTCGACTTAAAATGTTTTAGAATAACTGATGTTTGGAGTAAACTGCAACTTACAGGGAAAAGTTTTGAAATCAAAAGAAAATGAAAAAGGTGATTGGAAACAGAAGATAAGAAAAGGAATTGTGGACACGGGCACGACACTTAAGAAACATGCAACCAAAGTTTCCAATCATATTCAACGGTGGTGGAAGGGAAAGAAGACAACCTCTTCAAAGAAGAATTCGAAGTCAGAGCTTTAGAGCTCCTCATAAACTAAATCTGCATCTTCTGATTATGGAATATTTTCAAGGCATTTCCAGTGTTTTGTTACATGTACTACACCCAAGAGACCAAGAGAGATTGGAAGTAGGAATATTCTGAAGCAATCAAATGAGGACTTTACAATCACCACTTTTGAGTGATTCATATTCCAATCAAGGATTTGCTATCTACATGTATTTTATCAGTGAGGCAATTATGTATGAGAGTGAGGGTATACCAGCTAAACTATAGTGATGTTTAAGATGTTCCCTCGGGTGTTAAATGTTGAGATTATTGACATCCTTTTTTGAAAATTTTGACAATCAATTTACAGTCTTACCACCACATCCCACATCTGAATTTCCTTATGTATTAATAGAGTAAAGAAACAATCAATAGATATTTATTGCCATCGATCGAATATTTCAATAATCATTAATGAGACTATTAACAAATGTTTTTAGTTTTGTTAAATACTTGAACATGGTGTTCCTCCTCTTTGCACGGGTGGAAACATCCAAGGTTGTTTTTAATCTCATTTTGATTTGTTAACAAAAAAAACTTATTTAATTGAGGTATAAAATAACTCTTATTATTGAATAAACAATCAGTTTAGTGTAAATCAGATATCCTCTACGCGCAACTAATCTCTCGAGCATTGCATAAACAATAAGTTGTAACCAAATAAATAAATTAAACAATCAATTTTATCTATAAACTATAAAAATATTAAGTAATCTCTAAACTATATTTTTTTTTTGTACAAATCTCTAGACTACATTACTATATTAAATCTTTTAAGTTAGTCTATGCTATAAATTAATTCGATACAAACAAATTTAACAACTATTCATCCTCATGAGACTTAACACAGTTGATAAAGGCATATATCTGATTCAAACTTCGGCCACCTTTTAAAAATTTGGTTATTAGTTGTTTTTGTTAAAATAAAAGGAGTTTTACTCATCAAAATTAATCTTAGTTTGTATTTCACGAATGGATAGAAGATAGTAACAGTAGCATTTCCATGGAGCTTAAACTTCAAGCATCAATGGCTTCATCTTCATCTTCTTCCACTCCTTTCTGCACCTATGCTATTCACCATGCCACCAACCTTCACCCTCGTCAAAACGGCACTAACAACTCTCGTTTCACTCCCAGAAAAACTCAACCTTTACGTATGGGTAACCCTTCAATCCAACCAAAATTGAACCATCATCAAGCCCCCCATCAACATAAAAATGTAAACTTTGCGCATTTTCTTCAAGAGGGTAACGTAAATCAAGTTTTAGAACTAATGGGTCAAGGTGCTTTTGCTGATTACAGTGATTTTCTTTCGCTTTTGAAATTATGTGAGGATTTGAAGTCGCTTGAATTAGGGAAAAGGGTTCATGAATTCTTGAGAAGGTCGAAATTCGGAGGGAATGTTGAATTGTGTAATAGATTGATTGGGTTGTACGTGAAATGTGGTAGTGTGAAGGATGCGCGGAAAGTGTTTGATAAAATGCCTGACAGAAATGTCGGTTCGTTGAATTTGATGATTGGTGGATATAATGTGAATGGTTTAGGGATTGATGGTTTGTTGGTTTTTAAGCAGATGAGGCAACAAGGGGTAGTGCCTGATGAGGAAACTTTTGCGTTGGTTTTGGCTGTGTGTGCATTGGTTGACGGTGTGGAAGAAGGTTTAATGCAGTTTGAATCGATGAAGGAGTATGGAATTGTTCCAGGGATGGAGCATTATTTGGGAGTTGTTAATATTTTCGGGTGTGCTGGTCGGTTGGATGAAGCTCACGAGTTTATTGAGAATATGCCAATTGAAGCCGGAGTTGAGCTTTGGGAGACTCTTCGAAATTTTGCGAGAATTCATGGAGACTTAGAACGCGAGGATTGTGCTGATGAGTTGTTAACTGTTCTTGATCCTTCGAAAGCTGCTGCTGATAAAGTGCCACTCCCTCAGAGAAAGAAACAGTCTGCAATTAACATGCTGGAGGAGAAGAATAGAGTAAGTGAATATCGGTGTAATATGCCGTATAAAGAAGAGGGTGATGTGAAATTGAGAGGTTTGACCGGGCAGATGAGGGAAGCAGGTTATGTTCCTGATACGAGATACGTTCTCCATGACATTGATGAGGAGGAAAAGGAAAAGGCTTTGCAGTATCATAGTGAACGTTTGGCAATTGCTTATGGTCTCATCAGTACTCCGCCGAGGACTACTCTTAGAATTATCAAGAATCTACGTATATGTGGAGACTGTCACAATGCTATCAAAATCATGTCCAAGATTGTTGGAAGGGAGCTCATTGTGAGGGACAACAAGAGATTCCATCATTTCAAAGATGGAAAATGCTCTTGTGGAGATTATTGGTAGTGTTGGTAAAAATGTAGATACTCTGATGATATATTGCTAGATTGTATTTTGTTTGCTGCCAAAAATCTGTAAGGTTCAAATCCATGTTTGGAAAGATGAAAGAAAATTTTATTCCATCTATGACTTAACCTGTATAGCTTATTTTCTTTGTCGTGCATGTTTGTTAGACTAGAAGAGTTAAAAAGGCCAACAGTATAATTAATTATTTGCTTTTCCTCATTTTTGAACAACATGAGCATGTTGTGATATTACATCAGTTTCTGCAGATATCTTATTGATCATGGCTTGTCTAATTGAGTTGAGAACTAAATAGCCAAAGAAAATTGGAACGTAATAGAAATATGGTGGTGGTTGCGTAGAATAAACCGAATACATTATCGCCATTTGTACATTTAAAATGTGCAATTTATCCTTTAATTATCCTGTCTGAACAACATAAAATTTATTTGCTACTTCAATGAAATCAATGAATCAAGGCTCTTTTTCTTGGTATAGTGCATAACGACCTTTATCTCTATGTACAATCTGAATGAATGCAATGTGCAACTAACATATGTGAACAACAATTTGAATAGAATAAGAAGAGGATGTTCCTGTGCAGATTATTGGTAGTGTTGGTAAAAAGCACTCAAATGTAGATACTCTGATATGATGATATATTGCTAGATCGTTTTGTTTGCTTCCAAAATGTGTAAGGTTGAAATCCTAGTTTGGGAAGACCAAGCAAAGTTTTGTTTCATGTATGAATTAACCTATATAGTATTTTTCTTTCTTTCTAAGGATGTGACTGTGTCAACATTTCTATATCATTATCTCTACTTGCACATTCAAAAAGTGCAATTAATTTATTTGTTAATTGTACATAAACAGTTTGTCCTGTCTAAACCACAAAGAAACTATTTCCTACTTCAATGAAATCAATGAGATCTGAATCAGGGTATTGTTTGTTGGTACAGTGTGTAACAACCTCTAATCTCTATTTACAATCCGAAAGAATGCAATGTGCAGCTAAAGTAATGTGTGAAAACAATGTGAATATAATGAGAAGAAGAAGCCAGTTTTGAAGCCTGAAGGAGTTAGGAGCTTATTCCTAATGTGAGGATGGTTGACTGATTCTTTAGTTAGTCCACTTCATCTCTTGATGGTACTCTCAAGTATGATTTCATAGTATCATAAACTGTGAAGTTCTGTTTTGAAGCTAGAACTTCGTTTCTTTTATGGTAGTATTTAACTTCACATGCATCTAGTATTACAGTTTGAATTAGGTATTTCAGTTTCACCCTATGAACCTTTTGCTTAAGTTTTCATCAGAAGTTCTGTTTGCGTGTTACAGGACTAGGACTCCTGGTGAACCATTTGTTGCAAAGTCTTCTAATGAGGCTGAAATGGAAAAACTTCTAAAATCTATGGAGGTATTTTGCTTTATTTCTTTCTTTCTTTATCTTTACATGACTTTGCTTGACGCATTCTGTTGCTAGTAATAATACATTCTGATCATACCACACTTGACTCTTGCTTCAGGGCATGCCAGGAGTGCCCGATATGAAAATGTACTCAAGTGATGATTTAATGTAAAAGAATTTCGGTGCTGAAAATGAAGACGACGATGAAGATGAAGATGAAGATGAAGATGAGGATGAGGATGAAGATGAGGCAGACTTTCCTTCAAAATTGGTACAATCATCTATTTCATTGTGATTGAAATGTGTTTTTCTAAGATCACCTCGACTTAAAACGTTTTAGAATAACTAATGTTTGGAGTAAACTGCAACTTGTAGGGAAAAGTTTTAAGATCAAAAGAAAATGAAAAAGGTGACTGGAAACAGAAGATAAGAAAAGGAATTGTGGACACAAGCACGGCGCTTAAGAAACATGCAACCAAAGTTTCCAATCATATTCATCTTTTTTTTTTTTTTAAGGACCTCTTTTAATTTCTTAATATCACTAATTTACATATAAAAAATCAATAGTTCTCTAAGAAAAAATTAAATAAATCATTAGTTTTCAAAATTTAATATCAGATTCTCATAGTTGTATATATAAAATTGATATCAGATTCTCATCAGTTTTCCAAATTTAATCAGATTCTCATTAAGTTCTTAAAATTTAATATCAGATTCTCGTAAAATGCTTGTTGTATTGTAAGGCAAAGGGAAAGGAATCACTATTAATTTCATTTTCGAGAAAAATATAATGTTAAAAAAAAATCATATCAAAATTCTATTATAAAATCGGTTCTCTTCCAAGTCAAATCATATTCAAAACATATAAAATTAATGCTTTTACGGATGGGGCTATTAACAAAACCAGAAGAGTCTGTAGGTGCTTCATCTCGTGACCCTCTTCCAGGAGAGCTATGTGATCCACTTGAATGCTGCCTTTTCATGTTTTCACGATTTGAAAATTCTGCAGCTGCTCTTGCAGCCATGGTTGCACGATCAGCAGATTCTGCAGCAGCCTGTGCAGCAGAGGCAGCATCCTTGAATTCCATATTCCAATTCTGCCGACCAGTAGGAAATGAACTTCTGTTTTCAGAATACGAATCTCTAAAATCCATTTCTTGACTTCCACCTCCTGCGAAAAGAACACATATTCAGGTGATGGGCAGAAAAGAAGCCTAGATATTCAATTGTAATGACGTTCTTTTAAAAAATACCTGAAGATCTGGTTTCAGTAGTAGGCATGCCTGATGTTGTAGAGTTATTAGCATTTCTAGCAGCAGCATTTGCACTCTGCTCGTATGAACTTGTATATGCATCATGCATTGGTTTAGGTTGTGAGGTAGAATGTGAACTAGGAGGACGCGCTTCATCATGAACAGGTGGTGGATGAGCTGTTTTCAGCTTACCTCCATAAGTTCTTCAAGATGACTTAATAAAACAGCCTATAGCTTATAAGAAAACAATTTAACTTTATTTTATCTTGCATAATAGAAATAGTTTATTAATAAGAGCTTAAAATATAAGCGCTTATGCTATAAGCTGTAAATTAAGTTATACACAAACACTCAATACACTTACACATATGTTTATACCATAAGCACATGATTACGTTTTTTTGAATCCAAATATCCCCCCTGTTTATTCTTCATTAACACAAAAATCAAAATCCCATATGTAGCAGATTAGAACTGTAGCACCGGCACTTCTAATCTAAAGCATGTAAGTGTCCAACAAGTGTCAGTATCTAACACAAACATATGTCATTACATTCAATTCTAACATTTTTCAAAACAATTATAAATCTCCATTATTCAGTGTGTGTCAGTGTTGTTTTCGGTGTTTGTGCTTCATCATAGGATAAAAACAACACAAACCTAAAAATTAGTAACACAGTTAATAAAACAACAAATTATGTTACAATTGTGGCATCTAAGATAAGAACTACATATCACCAACACTTGTAATAAAAAAACGTGTCTGATGTTCAACACGTGTCATTGTCTGACACAGACACCACATCAACACATGTCATTACATTCAATTATATCAGTTTTTATAGCAATTATCAATGTCGACATGTCAGGTTCTTGTTGAACAATAAAAAAATGTGTCTGATGTCCAACACAAGTGTCACTGTTTGACACTGACACATGTCACTGTTTGACACCGACACATGTCATTACATTCAATTATATAGTTTTTTTTTTAAAACATTCAGTGTTAGGGTCGCATCACAATACAAACCTAACAATCAGAAACACAAAATTAATGAAAATATGATGTTTGAAATTGTTAATACCCGAATTCTAGCAGTTTGATCTTGACCATTCTCAAGCAATTTCGCCAATTCTCTCTTCAATTGATTAGTCTGCACATCTCTCTTATTCCTCAATAGCTTTATCCTCGAAACGGAAAGCTTCAATGTCGTTCAATAGCGTTAGTTGTGTTATCATCTTTGGTGGCAAGGGTTCTGAGTGACCCTTTGGCAGCGGTGCTGAACCGATAACAAGTCAATTGGTGGCTGGTCTTTGTTTATGGTATGATTAGAGACACTCTGCTGCATTTGCGCAACAGCTTCTTGCTTCTGCGTATGGTTGTTGCACTCCCTGGACAAATGACCGTAACAACCACAGAGTACATATCCTATGCAAACCTTCATATTCAACCTTGTACCAATGATTTCTCATCCATACTTTACCCACAACTGGCTTATTCAGATTCACTTCAACACAAATACGAGCATACCGTATGTATTGGTATCCACCATAATGGGACGTCCCACAGCAGAGGCCATAGCCATTAACACACTTTCTTCATAATAAAAAAGATTGAGACCGGTCCAAACCATTGTCTTCTCTACTTTGGCGGTAGAAGAGGCAAATTCTTCTGACCACTCTTGGACAGTTAAATAGTTATCAAACATTATCCAATGTCCTCCATCCGTCACCTTCTCTCTGTCCGCTGCATGGTCAAATTTAACCATGTAGTAACCATTCCCGTTATCCATGATTTGAAAACCGGCGGAGAGCTTCCAAAGTTTGTGAAGTCTGTCCCTCATGGTGTTGTAACCTACTGATTTCCCCAACAGTTTGATCACTAGCGCATCTTAATCCCTCCCAAACTGATGCATCAAAGTGAACCATAGGTAAGCAAGGATGATTATCTGCATACTCGATGTGAGCCAACTTATCTTTGATGAGATCCTTCTTCTTTCTTGGTGTTGAAATCATAGCTTTTTCACCTGTAAAAGAAACTCCTTTTGTTGTGGTTTCAACATTATTCTGTTGTGGTTGAACGGTTTCTGAGAGAAAACTTGCCATAATCGACAAAATAAGTTTTATAGTCAATCATAATCATCATTTTGCAAAATATAAAACAAATTTGTTTCCACTTTGTTCTCCTTGTTATCCAATTTCTATAAACATAGGGAAAGAAGTAATGTATTATTGCATAAATATAGGAAAAAAGTTTATACTACTGTACTATTTTATGCCATTTATAGAAAAATAGTTTATTCTCATCTCATTTAATCTATTTTTTTGTAGGACATCTTTTAATCTCTTAATATCACTAACTTACATATAAAAAAAAAAATCAATAGTTTTCAATAAAAAAGTAAATAAATCATTAGTTTTCAAAATTTAATTTCAGCTTCTCATTGTTGTATATATAAAATTGATAGAAACAGTGTATTAAAAATCCTCTTTTGAGAGTAAGCTGTAGCAAAGGAATCCACCCATACCCAAAATGCCTCGTAAAATGCTTGTTGTATTGCAAGGCATGGGGAAAGGAATCACTGTTAATTTCATTTTCGAGAAAAATATAATGTCCCAAAAAAAAAAATCATATCAAAATTCTATTATAAAATCGGTTCTCTTCCAAGTCAAATTATATTTAAAACTTTCATGGTGCATGATACGCTTCTCCCCAATGTGCCACAATCCACAACAAGCAATGCTACAACTACAGGTTAGGAAAAGGTACATTGAATCCTCTATACTATCTCAAAACTTGTCCAATAATAAAACTGTAAACCATTGCAACATTTTTCAATCCTATTCATTTATTTGCAAATCAAAGGAAAAACAAATAAAACAAGGTACAACCCAAAGTGTAGAATAATAAGCATGCTACTCAACGAGAATATAATCAACCTCATATTGTAGATGTCTAAAACACCAATCTATGTAACGTTGTTTTGAGCGGCAATAACTAGGATGTGGAAGTTCACTACGTTTAAAACCAGGAACAATGAATTCTGGCATTTTATTGTTATCTCCTTTATACATCCTGTATTTGCCACATGGAATATCGATGGCATAGATAGAATTGTTCTCATAACCCCACATGCGTGGGTTTCTCAGTGCATAATACCTTTTCGGCGGAACACAAAATATTGCAATGTCACCCAAAGATTCCAATTTGATATAATTCATGGTAGAGAAGTCTATCTTGATTGGTGTTGATTGGTGTTAAAAGGACTGTATTGATTGGTGTTGTTCAATTTAAGAGACTAAATTGCTAGTTTACAAAGTTCAGGGACTAAATTGACCGACCCATACAATTGTAAAGTCTAAAAGGCTGATTTATTTGGACAAAATTGTAAGGTCTCTGCTACATCAGTTAGACTATCCTTACTTTGGACTATGTAATATTGTAATTTGGAAACTAGAACTTCGTTTCTTTTATGGTAGTATTTAACTTCACATGCATCTAGTATTACTGTTTGAATTAGGTATTTCAGTTTCACCCTATGAACCTTTTGCTTAAGTTTTCATCAGAAGTTCTGTTTGCGTGTTACAGGACTAGGACTCCTGGTGAACCATTTGTTGCAAAGTCTTCTAATGAGGCTGAAATGGAAAAACTTGTAAAATCTATGGAGGTATTTTGCTTTATTTCTTTCTTTCTTTATCTTTACATGACTTTGCTTGACGCATTCTGTTGCTAGTAATACATTCTGATCATACCACACTTGACTCTTGCTTCAGGGCATGCCAGGAGTGCCCGATATGAAAATGTACTCAAGTGATGATTTAATGTAAAAGAATTTCGGTGCTGAAAATGAAGACGACAATGAAGATGAGGATGAGGATGAAGATGAGGCAGACTTTCCTTCAAAATTGGTACAATCATCTATTTCATTGTGATTGAAATGTGTTTTTCTAAGATCACCTCGACTTAAAACGTTTTAGAATAACTAATGTTTGGAGTAAACTGCAACTTGTAGGGAAAAGTTTTAAGATCAAAAGAAAATGAAAAAGGTGACTGGAAACAGAAGATAAGAAAAGGAATTGTGGAGTGTGGACACAAGCACGGCGCTTAAGAAACATGCAACCAAAGTTTCCAATCATATTCAACAGTGGTGGAAGGGAAAGAAGGCGATCTCTTCAAAGAAAAATCCAAAGCCAGAGCTTTAGGCGTTTGCGAGTTTGGAGGGGAAAGGGAGGGAGAGGGTTTGGAAAAAAAAAGGAGTGAGTGTAAGAAATAGAAGACATTGAAAGGAGGAGCTCTGGGGAGCTTATTTTTCTTCAAAATATGAAACCCTTAAGGTTTTTTTAATAGATAAACACCTCCGTCTTCAACTTAACATTGTTAACTATTCTGCTAAGTGTACTACTTTTCTATTTCTATGGATGAAGAAAATCTTCTTCCAATAAACAAATATTTCTGCCATTTGTTTGTAAGTTTTTCTTTTATATTTGTTTTTCCTTTCCTTATTTCATATCTCGATTATCATAGTTCACTGCTTTCATTGAATAATGCCTAGAAAAGCCACAGATTGTTAACTATTTATCTGAACAATGTAATTTTTTTTATTTCACATAGCAATTCCTCCCACAACGAATCAAAGAAAATCATTAGAGGCCATGTTACAAAAACATAAGAGAGAAGAAATCATCATAGGCCATGGATGATGATGGTTGTGTGCCGATTGAAGCTAACTTATGATGACTTCATATGTTACTACCTCCGTTCCTTTTTAATTGTTAATTTTTGACATTTTATACAAACCAAGACATTCAATGAATGTTACTACTTTTGATACAACAATGTATACTTTTACTATAATAATCTTATTCGTTTAATATCTAATTTCATATATGTCTCTCTCTGCAATAAATAAGTAAGGATAATATTGGTAAAACACCATTTAATATTACATTGAACTTTAAAAGTGACAGTTAAATTGGAACAAAATATTTGTTCAAAAGAAACACTTAAAAAGGAACGGAGCGAGTATTGAATTTACCCAATCGAATTTATACACACATGTGAACACCATATCCCAAAAATTTGAAATTAAAATATCTACAAATACATGATATAGGAGAACAATAAAACAAAAACAGGATTTATTCAATCGATGAGAACAAAAGAGAAAGATAACTTCGGAATGAGTTGCCAACATTAATTCTTTTCTTTTAATAAAGATAACTTGACGGAATCATTTTTAAAATTCATGATATTGATTTTATGTGCGTAATGATCATTTTGCATAATATAAAACCAATTTGTTTTGTTTCCACTTTGTCCTCCTTGTTATCCAATTTCTATAAATATATGGAAAAAAGTAATGTATTATGGCATAAATAATATAGGAAAAAAGTTTATACTACTATTTTATGCCATGAATTTAGAAAAATAGTTTATTCTAATCTCATTTCATCTTCTTTTTATTTAAGGACCTCTTTGAATCTCTTAATATCACTAATTTACATATAAAAAATCAATAGTTCTCTAAGAAAAAATTAAATAAATCATTAGTTTTCAAAATTTAATATCAGATTCTCATTAGTTTTCCAAATTTAATCAGATTCTCATTAGTTCTCAAAATTTAATATCAGATTCTCGTAAAATGCTTGTTGTATTGTAAGGCAAAGGGAAAGGAATCACTATTAATTTCATTTTCGAGAAAAATATAATGGTAAAAAAAAAATCATATCAAAATTCTATTATAAAATCGGTTCTCTTCCAAGTCAAAACATATTCAAAACTTTCATGGTGCATGATATGCTTCTCCTCAATGTGCCACAATCCACGACAAGAAATGCTACAACTACAAGTTAGGAAAAAGTACATTAAATCCTCTATACTATCTCAAAACTTGTCCAATAATAACACCGTAAACCATTAAATCATGTCCATTTATTTGCAAATCAAAAGAAAAACAAATAGAACAAGGTCCAACCCAAAGTGTAGGGTAATAAGCATGCTACTCAACGAGAGTATAATCTACCTCATATTGTAGATGTCTAAAACACCAATCTATGTAACGTTGTTTTGAGCGGCAATAAATAGGATGTGGAAGTTCACTACGTTTAAAACCAGGAATAATGAATTCTGGCATTTTTTTGTTATCTCCTTTATACACCCTGTATTTGCCACATGGAACATCGATGGCATATATAGAATTGTTCTCATAACCCCACATGTGCGGGTTGCTCAATGCATAATACCTTTTCGGCGGAACACAAAATATTGCAATGTCACCCAAAGATTCCAACTTGACATAATCCATGGTAGAGAAGTCTATCTTGTACACGTTATACGTTACCTTTGACATAAAATTAAGCACTAAAAGATATCCATCACAACTAACCAACCCTACGTGTGACCAATAACGACTAGAAGTTACACCAGGAGTACTCTTCAGTTCTAAAAAATTTATATTTGCATATTTCAAGCTGAGTATCCCTATGCTGGCCTTGTCAGTGACAACATATATGATAGAATTTAAAACAGCAAAGTCAACAACCTTCTGTGGTGTCGAATAAGCAGTCCAACAAAGATTTCGAGATTGATAGACATGCAAATTATCAGAATTTTTACATGAAACCACCAAGACAAATTCCTTTGAGCCTTTGGAAAAAGCAAGCAAGACTTTGCAGGAAAAATAACTGAAATTAACTTGGAAGACTGAGTTATTGATTAGCATCTTTCTTCTTGTAAATGGATTAATAAGTATAAATGAATTATCTTTTCGTGTCATGATGAAATATCCGCTAGAAGACCCATGATAGACAAATCGGAAGTAGTTATTGATCATCTTTGAGTGATAAACTTTATCGTGAGGTAAGCTGAAGAAGTTGAGAGATCTCTTAACAGCGCACCATTGGATAAGTAATGGTTCTTCGGATGCCATGAAATTCCTCCAATAAATTTTATGAAATTCTCGCCAATTTTTGCATACACTACCAAATTGAAAGAGGTCATCAAAATCTAGATTCCTCAAAATGATGTCAAGCAAATCCCAAGGAAGTTGACAGTTCTCTTCTACCTTCTTCTTTTTTTGTCCTTTGTATCACAACAAACGACGATGTTAGGTGATTTACAAACATGTTTTTTTTTCTTTCTATATTATTATTATGGACCCATAATATCATAGAAAATGAGGAGATAAAGAAATATTATTTTCCCATTTTTTTAAACAAATATTGAGACCAACATATAAATATAATACAATATAATTATGTATTATCCTTATTTTTTGATGTTTAATTTCCAATCCTACCTAGTTATAGCATTGCAATGAATAGCCGGTCCCATTTCCAGATGGAATGATAGGGTTGTGTTAGGCGTCAACAACAACAACGGTAAAACTTTACTTAATAGTGTGAATGTTGGGTCGTATCCCGGAAACAATGTGTTGTATAGCTTAAGTACAATGTCAAATGAACGGGAACATCTTCATGAATGGGTGTGGGTAAAGACATGGGTTCGTGAAAGTAGGATTGATTTTTGGACATGGAATTCCCTATGAAAATAGTGGACAATATATATGACTAGAAGGAAGATTATTTTTGTGCATATAAGAAACTAAATGGTTGGGTGAAAAGGAAAAAGAATTAGATAGTTCATGATTTAAGCTTTGGTACACTAAAAAAGTTAGATTGAGGGGGTTGATAATGTTGTTATATACAGTAACTCACTCATGTAGGAAACTCATCTATTATCATACCTAGCTACAAACGAATAATAATATTTAAACAAACAGCAGACAGTTATTTGTTGGAGAAATTGTATTCAATTTTGCAAATAACACACTGGAAGTGAGTCAAAATTTCCCCCAGGAAAGTGTATATAATAATATAGAAAGAAAAAAAAAATCAACATAATCATAAAAAAAAAGTACTAACCATTACTATGACCTCCTCGTACTGGTTGTCGAATTGGAAGTGTGATACGACGATCCTTCATGTAGGCGTTGAATCCAAAAATTAAACGATTATGCCCTTTAAGTAACTTTTTCATCCTTCCTTTGAAATTTTGAACTGGAAGTCTGGTGATTCGATGATCATTCATCAGGGTCTTAAAAGCATCTATGTCTTTTATAAACTCTTCATACTCTTCCCTCTTACCATGAAACACAGATTTTACTTCCTCCACAAACCCCAGAATTCCATGTTCATGTTCGTTTGCCATGGAGATTCAGATCCGATCCGATGCGATGCGTCTGTTGTTGTTGTAAAACAAAAACTCAGCGCTAGATACGAGATAAGAAGGGTTATTAAAAAAAGAACAAGAAACCGACCGACCCAACAACCGTTCCGCTTTTTTCTTTTTAAAAATTTCCTCACAAATAACACATAAGAATAAATTTAATTTAAATATTATATTTGTTACATTGTTGATGTCATTGAAAAATATATGTTTGGATTTTTTTAATAAGAAAAAGATATGCATAGTTTGTTACAATATAAAGGTGAAAAATATATATAAGTATAACTTTTTAGGCATCTATACTTATATTTTTAATTAAAATCTAAATTTTATAAAAATAATTATACATATTATATTATGCAACACTAAAACAAAAAGTATAAGCATTAGTGTAATAAAAAAAAAAACATAGCGGATCTAATTGTTAATATCCTTGATAAATCAAACATGCCATAGATCCGATCATAATTATGTTCAATGCTTTGTTTGCTTCGCTATTTATTCATAATTGTTACACATGTTTTATTAAATATGTTTTAAGTTAGACCAGAATTGGAGATGAAAAGGCGAGGTTAATGTCCTCAACTAAGCTCATAATATTTGCTGACAACCGCGTTAACGACATATGCTCATTGCTCAGACACATAGAATTGCGGCATCTCCAAACCCACCACAAACATGCTGAAAAAATAATGGTGTGAGTACCTGAGATGTTCCCTCCCTAAGCCAATTAGCAACACAATCTTCGTCAAAGAAAGCATGATCAATAAAACCCATATGCTGCCAAATATTTCTAGAAAATTTGCAATCACGAACGCAATGAAAAAATGTCTCATTATGCAGCCCACAACGAGAGCAGGTTGCTAAAGGAGCAATATTACAATGGTTAAGCAAAGATAAGGTGGGGATAGAGTTGTGACAGGCAAGCCAGATGAAAAACTTGAATTTTTCAGGAATTTTAAGTCTCCAAATCCAGGACCAAGAAGAATTCAAGTTGGTATTATTGTTCGAACCAGGAAGAGAGAGAAGCCATTTGTAACCACTTTTGGTGGTATAGACTCCATTCTTGTTGAGAGGCCAAACAAAAGCATCCTCTATTGCGTCATTAAACATAATTGTGGCATTGTTGAAGAAATCGGACACAGCTTGAGGGAGAGTGGTATACATCAATTGAGCTCTATTACCACTTAAGGTGAGAACGTCTTTAACAATGAGATGAAGATCATGGATGTCTATGATGGGGATTTGAGATCCAAGAATGCCAAAATCACTCCAAAGGCTGAACCAGAAAGAAGAAGAGCCAGACCCTACGCGCCAAGAATAGCCATTTTTTAGAATCTCTTTAGCACGGATGATGGAAGACCAAATAGGGGAACTGCTGCTGTTAACAGATGCATGAAAAATGTTCGGCCCTGATGTATATTTGTCAGACTCATCACAAAATTTACCTGCAAAAATTTTGTCTTTGAAAGATAAAATTTCAGCTATTGATTTAAAAGGTGAATCAGTTGATTTACTGGAGGAGGAGGTCGAGGACCTTCATGGTTTTTCTGAGGAGTTGTTTTCATTATCGCGCTTGAATTCTAGTATTTGTTGGCAACAATCGAGGATGCAATGGTTGCGTGAAAGGGATGCAAATTCCAAGTTTTTTCATTGCGTTATGTCCAGTCGAAATACTATTCCTTTCTTTTTGGTGAATGGGGTGTTGGTTGAAGGTGTCAATAATGTTCGAGTGTAGTGTTTTCCCATTTCTCTACCCATTTTCGTCCTAGTGGTGTTGTTCACCCCTCTATGGATAACGTGCACTTTCGCACTTTGTCTTGTGGAGAGGGGGCTGGTTTGATTAAGCTTTTTTCATTTGATGAAGTGAAGGCAGTAGTGTAGGATTGTGACAATTTTATGTGTCCGGGTCCTGGCGGTATATCGTTTAGTTTCATTAAAAAAAATTGGGACCTTCTGAAAGACAATGTGATGCGTTTTTTTGCAAGAATTTCATAGGAATGAGAAATTGGCTAAGGAGATAAATAGTACCTTTATTGCTCTCATTCCGAAGGTTGACAGTCCTCAACGTTTGAATGATTTCCGCCCCATTTCTTTGGTGGGAAGCTTGTATAAAATTTTGGCTAAGGTGTTAGCTAATAGACTTCGGTCAGTGATTCCTTAAGTTATTTCTTGATGGGATTCTGGTGGCTAATGAGATAGTTGATGAAGCTCATAGACTCAAGAAGGATCTTTTACTGTTTAAGGTGGACTTCGAAAAGGCATATGACTCTATTGACTAGGGTTTTTTTACAAAATGTGATGCTGAAAATGGGGTTTCCGGCTCTTTGGAGCAAATGGATAAAAGAATGCATTGAGACGGCTACCGCTTATGTTTTGGTAAATGGCTCTCCAACGGATGAATTCTCTTTGTGGAGGGGATTGAGGCAAGGTGACCCTCTTTCTCCTTTCCTATTTCTTTTGGCTGCAGAAGGTTTCAATGTGTTGATGAATTCTATGTCAGACAATAGTTTATTTGTTGGTTATAAGGTGGGTAGTAGCGCCCCTGTTGTTGTGTCTCATCTTCAATTCGCGGACGATACTCTTATTTTGGGTGAGAAGTCTTGGGGCAATATTCGAGCTATGCAGGCGGTTCTCATTCTCTTTGAAGCTCTATCTGGGCTGAAGGTGAATTTTTCTAAGAGCTAGTTGGTTGGGGTTAACGTGTCAGCCTCCTGGTTAGCGGAAGCAGCTATGGTGTTGAATTGTAAGGTTGGTTCCATCTCTTTTGTGTATCTGGGGCTTCCCATTGGTGGTAATGCGAGGCGGTTGGCTTTTTGGGAACCATTACTTTATCGAATTAAATCTAGACTATCTAGCTGGAACTCCAAACATTTATCCTTCAGCGGTCGTCTGGTTAAGGAGGTTAGTGGTTTGGGGGTAAGGAGAATTAGGGAGTTTAATAGTGCGTTGTTAAGGAAGTGGTGTTGGCGGATGTTGGTGGAGAGGGAGAGTATGTGGTTTAGGGTGCTGTCAGCGCGGTATGCCTTGTCAGAGGGGCGGTTGCGGTGTGGGGGGCGCAACTCATCTTTGTGGTGGCGTGATGTAGAGGTGTTGAGTAGGGAGGAGTGGTTTATGGATAATGTTCATTGTGGTGTTGGTAATGGGGAGAATACTTGGTTTTGGTCGGATGTGTGGGTGGGTGAAGTGTTGGTAAATAATTTTCCTTTCCTCTTTTCCACACAAATATGAGCATGTTGCAATGCTGAATCGGTCTCGGATATATATTATTCAGCATTGCTTGTCTAAAATAACTAATGATAATTGGAAGGCAATAGAATTTCAGTGGCTGCATAGATAAACTGAATACAGTGAAAGGATGTGACTGTGTCAACATTTCTATATCATTATCTCTACTTGCACATTCAAAAAGTGCAATTAATTTATTTGTTAATTGTACATAAACAGTTTGTCCTGTCTAAACCACAAAGAAACTATTTCCTACTTCAATGAGATCTGAATCAGGGTATTGTTTGTTGGTATAGTGTGTAACAACCTCTAATCTCTATTTACAATCCGAAAGAATGCAATGTGCAGCTAAAGTAATGTGTGAAAACAATGTGAATATAATGAGAAGAAGAAGCCAGTTTTGAAGCCTGGAGGAGTTAGGAGCTTATTCCTAATGTGAGGATGGTTGACTGATTCTTTTGTTAGTCCACTTCATCTCTTGATGGTACTCTCAAGTATGATTTCATAGTATCATAAACTGTGAAGCCAATGGCCGCAGATGGAACAACCTGAATTGCAACAAACAAACAAAAATGCTTAGTTATACAGAACGGTTCTAGAGTGTTAATTACTTTAATGTTCTATGATTTTCCGACCTTTATGTAATTGATACTCAGCCCTGAAAACAGGGTCTTCCAGCCTTGCTTTTGAGCAATCAAAACCATGGATCTCATAGTGCCTTTCAATTCGGCTTCTTCAGATGCCGCAAGGTTTTGAACCTAGACAGGTTAACTTTGTATCATGTTACTCAATATCCATCTATAATTTCCAGCCGACCAAATAAAGCACGTTACCTGCATTTGCCTCCTGACAACTTCAAGAGGATATGTGAATGTCTGACCCAATAAACCGGCCACGGATCCACATGTCAGTTTCGCCATGATGCTTTTCTTGTAATCCTCAGGGACGCGGCGCTTCATTTCCTCATAGAAGTAGAATTTCAAACCCGCGTATGGGAATATTCCAAAGAGTGTCGGAGCTGTGGCCATGATTAACATAAGAGTTCTACAATAACAACACAGCAGTGAAATACAATACTGCTGCTGAATTAATAGTTCCAAACACAAGCAGATTTAAATGCATACCTACTCCCCTATAGAGACCTCTAATGCCACCCTCTTTATAGGTTTTTGAAAGACAGTCACGGATCCCTCGATAAACTTGTTCATTATTTACCATCCCGGAAACATTCAACTTGGTTGGACTAACAATCTGCAGATCACAAAATACAACCAAAGTCATGGATGAAAACTGATTTGATTTCTGAGCAGAAATATAATTTACCTGATAAGCTAACTTAGTCCGAATTAAGTCAAGTGGATAAGTAAAAAGCACAGCCGTCCCTCCAGAGAGTGACCCTGCCATTAGGTCAAGGGTAGGACCTTTCCAAACATTAGGAAAGGCTTGCATGATCAATCTTCGGTATTCCTCATAGGACATAAAATGAAGACCTGCATAAGGAATAATCCTTGCCACACTTGCTCCATTTCCCCTGCAAATAACTTCACATTGGTGATTCTGATTAATTGATTAAAGATAAATCACCTACCTATGATTTCTATATATACCTGTAGAACCCCAAAAGGCCTTCGGTTTTGGCAATTCTCCTAACTGATCCAGACAGTCCTGCGCTACGAAACTCAGTTCTTCGGGTCTGCAAAATATGATTGTGATTAATCAATCTATGGTCAATTGGTCGCTTAGTTTAAGAAAAGCCATTCACTAATTGCACGCAGTGAAATTCCATGTCTCTGTTTCCAACCATTATCTCCCCACACTCGCGCAATCTTACACAATATCTTTACTTTACTAGTGTATGCAACTATGCATAACAGAAAAAGCATAAGAAAAAAGAGGGAAAACATCCATACTGCTAGAAGTGAAAAGTTGAGAATGATAATTATAAGGGAAAGAATAAAATTGAGATGTATAATCAAAAGTATTACATTACATGTAGCACCGACAGTTCTTGAGGAAGACGTGTCTGATATCCTGATGTTGGACAACGACACGACATAACATATGTGATTACATCCAATTAATTCATTTTCTCAAATTATTATCGGTGTCAGAGGTATCAATTTCATGTTTGGTGTCCATGCTTCATAGTTTTCAATTAATTCATTTTTTCAAACTATTACTTGTGTCAACTTTGGTGCCCATGTTTGGTGTGGGTGGTGCTTCATAGTATCCAAGATCACACCTTATGTCTGTAACTGTAACTAACTTACTGATTCAGGTGAGTTAGTTTAAGCAGTTAAAGTTAAGTTCCCCTTTTATGTAAAAGTAATGGTTAGGACTTAGGGAATGCAAAACTCGGATTTTGTGATTCTCTAAATTATTTCATTAAGTGTCTAGGATTCAAGATTAATCAAACATTAAATGAAATCACACAAAAGCATTTCGAAAACAAAAAAGCAAAGAAGTAAGGTATGTAGCACGGACATTTGTGATTAAAGAATTGTGTGATTTTCTCATTATGTGTGAGTGAGTACTTGTACTTGACATAAAAAGGAGAATTAAAGAAAGTACCTGAAAAAGAATTTTGAGACGTTCAAGAGGAGCAACAACAGTTTTAGCAAAGCCACCAGCAAGACCACCGGCTAGAAGTTCTTTGGCAAAGAGAGGGATGTGATCGAGTATGGATTCTGATGATGCTGCCATTAGAGAGAATTTGGATTTGGACTATTCAAAGTCCAAAAACAAGTCCTTCAAAACAAGAATACGGAAAGAATAGTGATTCAAATAATTCAATTCAATTGATTCTTAGCTTAGGTAGGTGTAGATGTGTGTTACTACGTTGCGTGCGTCATTTTTTTTATTTATTTAATATTTTTATTTTTAAATGAGTGTGTATGTGGTTTGAATATTCAACCAACCAGAAGAAAACATCTCAGACTAAGTCTATTGTACTTTACTGTCTGTAGCACACCATTCACTTCATGTCTTAGGTCTTAACTATTGTCAGATCTTAAAGTCAATTTTATAAAAATT
This sequence comes from Medicago truncatula, assembly GCF_003473485.1. Classification (NCBI taxonomy): domain Eukaryota; kingdom Viridiplantae; phylum Streptophyta; class Magnoliopsida; order Fabales; family Fabaceae; genus Medicago; species Medicago truncatula. The sequence continues at coordinate 42,178,409 of NC_053047.1, read as the reverse complement.
AAAATAGAATTAACTATCAATTTAATCTATAAACTATCACACTCCAAACCATATAAATATAACATGTAACTTTTGGTCCCCGTGAGTTTACCTCGATTGACAAGGACAAATGCATATTATATGTAGGGGTCGGGGTTTGAATCCCGGACACCCAACTTCTTCACATTAAAAATGTGAGTTCCTGACAAAAAAAAAAAACATGTAACTTTTTACTATTTTATTAGAGAAAAAATTGAGTCTCGTTAAAAAGTACTTATGTGATAATAATTAATTAAGAATTTCACGCTAAGAAATTAGTCTTTAATAAAGTAAAATATTTTAATTTTCAATATATTACATACATAAATTTTCATAAAAATTTATCATTTAAAACCTTTAAAAAGTGTCACGAACACTCGTTAACATTTCTCATATAAATTTAGGGTGAAGCATTCTCGTGAATTTAACTCGGTTAATAAAAACATAATATATGAGAAATGTTAACTAGTGCGCACTGGTTTAATGAAATAAATTGAAGCATTGGTGATAATTTGAGAATTAACTTTTGGCAAAAGAAAAAGTTTGACAACTAAATTGATTGTTTATTCTTAAAAATACTTAATAATTTTTTTGGAAAAAGATAACAAAATTGCATTTGAGGTCTTCATCTTGAGCTAAGGGATAAGGAGTGGAGTCAAACTCGGTCGAAGAAAAAAAAAAAAAAAAAAAATCTAAAAACGAATTACTAGGAAAATACTAACTCAACAAGATAGTTCTAATGTTAAATGAAATGTAACTGTGCCAAAACTTGTTACAGCATGCCTTGCATTAAATCATCAAGCTCAGGAAATATAATCATGACAAAACTTAAATATGAGGCCACATGTAACTTCTCACTGCCCCTAAGACCTCCCATCATGTAATAGCAAAACATGATTGTGAATCTGAATATCAGTTTGTAACTTAAAGCTTAGGCATCTGAATCTGAATTTGGATCCTCCACTTCACTCTCATCACTTGAACTGTCATTTGAAGCTGAAGTCCCACCTTTGACCGGAACAGACTTTTGATTAAGGTCATACTTGACAAATTTAACCTTCTTTCCACTGCTTTTCCCTTTTCGTTTTCGACTTTCATTGTCACTTGACTTCATAGTTTGCGCAGCTGCTACAAACGCGTCACTAATCAATTTACTTTGGTTATCCTCCTCACCTGCATTTTCCTCTTCTCCAACATTGTCAACAAAAAAAAGGCCTTCATCTGTTACCTTGTCGTCTAAGGTACCAGCAGCGGATTGCTCCATTTGGGAAATGTCAGGACATAACTTAGCATGACTTTTCAAAGTATCGTCTTCAAAAACTCTAATTCCTAAATTCTCAAGGCGCAGCAACCAATCTAGAATGAATTATGAAATATGTTAGCCGTACTTCATTAGGTACCATTTCTGAAACCATAGATATTAGAAGAACAAAATCAATTTACTTATAAGTGCTCTCGGTGAGGATCCAAATGTCTTGCCGGAATTTTCCTCGATACCATTCTGGTTTGAAACCAGTTTAATTATTTGTGAAGGTAAATTGGAAGTAGAAAATGCCTTACTATAAGAGATGATTCTATTCTGATCAAATTCCCTACATCAAACCATTAACAGAAATTATGCTTCAAATGTTAAATAAAGAGCTATATGTATGTATAAATAAAATACACCATACAATAACTAATTCTTCATACCTAAGATACTCTACAGCCACATGTGTAAGAATCAATCTGGTCAAGGCAAGGCTTTTTATGTTCTTGGCATTTTCATAGATAAAAGAATACTCCACCAATAGTACAGCATCAAGCAAAACTTTCTTTAACAGAAATTCATCTTTAGCTTTCTGCAAAGACATATCCAAATGTTAGCAGCTTTAATGGCTTGCATAATGAATTGAGATAAATACTTGAACGTTGTACTAAAAGTCTATAGAAAAAACTAATAGTACAAGTGATAATCAATATCCATAAAAATAATGGTGTTGGACATTATTGCAATACACAAGGAAAATGTATGGTGTGATTAAAATGCAGATATGGAATAAAAAACAAGGATGAAATACTAACCAGTATTGAGTTCAGAGGCAAAGATGTCTCTAATGTTGTCCTCATAAGAACCTCTGATTGTACAAAAGATAAATCCACGTTAAACATTAAACAAAGAACAACACAGATGAGAAACACAATTGAAACAAGCTAAACTAAATATAAGTATGTTTAATTTGGTCTGTTCGAATTGGCGGTGAAATTGGCAGAATCACCGTGAGTCATCGTGATTTTGCTAAAAGCTATACTTTGGAGCATCACAAAACATCACCGTAATTTTAACAAACTCACCGTCAATCTATGAAGCACGGACACTCCTCGGATTAGGTGTGTCCCGGTGTCAGACACGTGTCGTGTCCGACACCGACACTTGTAATTACACTGAATTATGTGATTTTTTCAAATTATTAGTTGTGTCGGCGTGTCATTGTCCGTGTCGTGTCCGGTGTCCGTGCTTCATAGCCGTCAATCCAAACATACACCGAATTCATCCCTCATCCAGATAAAAAGTTAAGCTATGTAATGCCGACAATTCACACTAAAGGCATATCTGGTACACGTCATGGATCGATACATTATCTCAAATTAGTATCGGTCTTAATATGTGTGGTGTAGGTGTCTATATCAGTGTTCTGTAGTTTTAAGCTAAAATATGTAGTAGGAAATTGATATTCAAAACAAAACAAAAAAACAATAAAACCTCACCCAAAAAGGACATTGAATGAAATTTATCCATCATCCGATGAAAGTTTTAAGCTATGCAACACCGACACTTCACATTGAATGTATGCCTATTGTCCAATACGTGTCGATAATGTACATCACCGACACGACACAGACAAATATATAGTTACATTCAACTATTTCATTTTCTCGAAGTATTATCAGTGTCAACATGTCAATGTGTTAGTACCAATGTTTCATAGGTTTTAAGGTAAAAAATAAAACATGGACTACAAATTTAAATTTAAACCAAAAACAAAATAAACCTCACCCAAAAAGTACACATTCTGAAAGCTAGAAATTGAGCCAACACTCCAACTCTTAAGATACATTTCCAATTCACCCTTTTCCATTCCCATATCAAAAAACAGACACAATTTAAGCAAAAACACTTCCATCATAACAGCACCAGCCAAATAACCAACATGAAACTTTCCACCACAAATCCAACCACAAACATCACTACTCACAAGAGGCAACAACGTTTCAAACCCATCATTTGCATCATCATCATCATCATCGACCCAAAGACGAGCCAAATCATTCAAAGACAAAACCAAATCCAAATCTTCCTCTTCAGAAATTTTACTACAACAAATACTCATAAACCCAAGAATCATATCAACCAAAGATTTCACTTCCTTCATTGCTTTCTTTTCCCTTTTCAATTCAAAAAGTTCCTTAACAACACTATGTATCATAAAAACAACAGGAGCAAGTAAAGCAATACTCTTTGAACCACCAACAGAAGCTGAACAAGCAGAAATCAGCTGAAAAAGTGCTTTTGCAGCTGAAATTTGTTCCAAGTTATCACCTTTAAGAGATTTTCTGCAACCAAATTTGATTGCAGAATAGACCCATATCACATCAAAAGGTGGGTCAACTTTGGTTTGCATCAGTTCATGTAATGCATCAATGGAATGAGAAAATTCAGGGGATTCTTTGGGAAGTTTTGATAGAATTTCTTGCATGGTGTTTTTCAGCTTGAGGGTGTAGTTTTCACCAACATGAGGAATCAAACTTGTCGTTTCCATGAGAACAAAGACAGAGATGCGAGGGTTTTGGTTTTTTGGTGTTTTTTTTTTGTTAAAGTTTGTTTTTTTAGGGTTTATGAATTGTGAATTTTGCAATTTATCATGGTTTAGGGTTTGGGCTAGTTCTATTTTTGTTGGGTTTAGTTTTAGAAAAATTTACTTAAAGTTAGAACCCTTCAATTACTCTACGTACCCCCTACAAACTCAAAAAATTGAAGAGAAAAAACTTTCAACTATTTATTAAAATTTATTTAATTTTTTTTGGAGAAAGTGGCACATGTCGACACCATTAATTATCTTGCGAAGAAAAAAAATTAAATGTTAGTACATGTCTCAATATCAAACAATAATATACTATCTATCAGGCATTTTATACATATTCGATTAAAATTGTTTGTGTTACATAACTCGTTAAAATATTATCATTGTATTTGTGGTTGATTTTATCTACGGATATGCACGCGAACATTTTTGTCATGATTTTCCCAAGTACATTTTCTTAGTTTTTTGCATTGACTCCAACATTTTTTTCATTGGATTTGGAGCATTGACTCAAACATGGACTTTGATTCATGGTAAATTTGGAAATATGAATCATAATACGTGGTATCTTGTTCCTTATTGGTTGAAAATTGGGACCCACTATTTTGTTGCTTCCATGGACCAATCACAATTCACAAATGAATAAAAATGCAATTTTTAAGAAACCTTTGAGTCTTTCTTCCTTCTTCAGTGTCACTCTCTTCAAGCTTTCGCCATCTCTCTCTTCTCCTTCATCTTGGTTTGTTCTCTTCTTCCCATTACCCTTTTCAATTTTTCCCAATTTGATTTTAACTAAACCCTAGATTAATGAATCAATCCTAATCTGTTTTTTAATTTTTATTTCATATGGTTAAAAATAGCTAATTGATTGGTTGAATTGAATCAATTGATGAACTTTACAATTTCAATTTCACTGTTAAACCCTACATTTGCCTTATTTGCTTAGTTTGTTGAAATTATATATGCATTGTTTGTTATTGTTATGCAATTAATATAAAGGATTGTTTTTTCTTCATTTTTTAAGTGGCTAATATATACTAAGCTTATGATTAATCTGTCCTGGTTTTGTAGTGTTCTTATTTTCTTTGTTGCTTCTGACAAAAAAATTGATTGGCGTTGATTAGAATCCTATTAGGAGAAATGTATAATCACTTAAATCTTGTCCCTCTCCTCACATTATCAATATTCAAAAACAATCCCTGAAACTGGATTTTTTTTTTTATCAAATTTGTCTCTATGTTAGAATTTTTAGGGACTAGGATGACATTGAGTTGGTACTATTGAGGATGAATTCAAAACTAAGTGAAAAATATCGAGAATGCATTTGAAATTTCATGGATTAGTTTGGGATAATGATAATGTAGGGGACTAGGTTGATATAGCCCTACAATTTCAAGGAGTAACTTGGGTATTTAGTTGATTATATATGATTAAGTGATTTATGCATTTCTCCTAACAGTAAACTCAAATAGTGGATTTATATTCATAAATATCTGACTACATATACTATTAGTATTAGGTTTTTGGTATGTGTCTGTCTAGAGGGGTTTCGATGTTTGTTATTTATATCCTTTGGTTCAAGAAGGATCAAGGTTAACTTGTAGGTAAATTTCATTCTGTTAAATTCGATTAGGCAACAAAAGTCGAACTTTGGAATTTAACCAAAACATTGGCTAGTCTTGTGCTTATGACATTATGTATTCTTTGAGATTATATAGTTCTTTTCCTTGTATCTGTTCTTGAATGTTATATTGATTTTAATCGATAACTCATCTTGATTTGTCTCTTTCTTTAAGTTGTTATATACATGTACTATAAATCGAGAGCATCTAATCAAAAAAATAAATTGAAAGATGGAGTATTTTCTGCCTTTTTTTTGGATGAACAGAAGTATTTACTGCTATTGTTATTAATTATGTTAGATTCATTTATCAGAGCTAAGTTCAATATTGGTAGCTAAAAAGCAAAACGGAATTGTTGGAATTAGGCATCTTTTTGAGAAGTTGGTTTAAATCGGAATACATATTGTAGATCTTTTTCCTATGCATGATTATAATTATAATTTTTTTAAATAGTTTGCACCCGCTGACTCTGAAGCCAAGACGCACTACGAGTTGGGAAGATGAAGGGAGTTTTTTGGTTTCTAGTTGTATCAGTGGTGATTGCATCATGGATTCCTCTCTCACACTGCGCCAAAAAACCGGTTGGGATCGCTAGAAAGGAGGATGTACCATACATAAAGTGTCAAGTTTGTGAGATACTCGCAAAACAGTTGTATCAGCAAGTTCAAAGCAAGAAAGCTGAGATTTCCCCCAAGAAGGTTGTTAGTTTGTCCTTTTATTTTTATTCTGTTCTTCATTGTGTGGTGTAAGTTTTTTTGTGGATTGTATGCACTATAATTGTTTTTGTGTGTTATTGGTTGTTAGATCTCGGAGTACCAGATCATTGAGATAGCAGAGAATGTTTGTAATCTAAAAAAGGTTGAAGCAGATTGGATATTGCGTATAGATATTGTAGAAAAAGCAGATAGGTTGGAGGTAAGAGGATCCAACTTTTCATTATGTATGATCAATAAAATGTGGATTATTTGTTTTGTAGTTTGACATTGCTATGCCATTTTTTGGTGTTCATCAGCTGGAGGAACATGATTCTGAAGGACAGTGCAATTCTGAATGCAAGACAGTTGAGCGTGCTTGTCAGGAGGTATGGTACTTTCTTGCCAACAAATTGCACCTTTTTGTTCTCTATTAGTTTAGAAATGGCAAAATTATGGGAAAATAAAAGAAAAAAAGGAATAAGTTTCATTAATGTTTGTTCTCTGTCAGTTGAGAACAGTGTTGATGGTGCACCATTCATGATCTGAATTGTGCTTTCTCTGCTTTTTTATGTATTTGTACATTTCAAATATCTTCGCTTCCAATTCTTTGTTGGTTTTGTGATTACTAAATTAGTGATTTGGTATTGCAGGTTATGGGATATTCTGATACCGATGTTGCTGAATATCTATATAGTTCCAAGCCTGATATTGACTCATTGACCAATTATCTGTGCAAAGACCTTAGTAAAGCATGCAATACCAAGCCACCCCCTGTCCCTAAGGTAATTATTAACTGAAATTGATGCTCCCGGTAATATTTTTTATGATTATTTGAAGCTTGATTGCGAATTTGTGATAGATATTTTTAATTCTCTATTATGTAGTAAATCAGAATTGTATGGTTTATGCACTTTATGTAGCATTCAACTTGAGTTTATAGGGTTCATTGTCAAACAAGAAAACGAAAACAAAATCACAAAATACAAAAAACAAAGAAAGTTGAGTATGTGTGTTGGCACTGATATTGCTTTATCTTGGGTATTTTAAATCAATATTATTTTATTTCATTCGAATATAGGTGAAGTTTATATCAAGTGTTTCCTACCTTATTTTTTTCAATGCCACAACAGACCCTCTCAAAAAAAAATGCCACAAGACACTAATGCAATCCGAGAAATACTTTTGCACGTCAATGAGTTCTTAACTCCTGTGCAAAGGAACCCTGTTTCTCCACTCTTCCTTTTGATTTCTTATGAACTGGATTTTATGTCCATGTGTTTGGATTTTATGGAGTAAATCAGCATTTCGGTCCTTGATATTGTAAGAGTCAAGTAATTTAGTTCCTTAAATTTACAAAATAACAAATCAGTCCTTTAAATTAAATAACACCAATCAATTTTGTCACTCGTTTTTCAAAATATCTCTTTAGTAATCATCCATGATCACTGAAAAATTTAAAGATTGACTTGAATAGTCTTTTGTTGCAATAAAATAAGCACAAAATTGTGGAGTTAAATTTGAATAAATGAATGTATTGACTGGCATTGTTCAGTTTAAGAGACTAAATTGCTAGTTCACAAAATTGAGGGACTAAATTTACCGACCAATACAATTTTAAGGACTAAAATGATGATTTATTTGGATTTTATGTTCTAAACTGTGATTATTCTATCGGCAAACAACACCCCACTCTACACTCACCTTGTATGCACTTTAGGACCCAAACTCTCTACTACATCAGTTAGACTATCCTTACTTTGGACTCCCTACTTCTGACTATGTGATTTGGAAGCTAGAACTTCATTTCTGTTATGATAGTATTTAACTTCACATGCATCTAGTATTATTGTTTGAATTAGGTATTTCAGTTTCACCCTATGAACCTTTTGCTTAAGTTTTCATCAGAAGTTCTGTTTGTGTGTTACAGGATAGGACTCCTGGTGAACCATTTGTTGCGAAGTCTTCTAAGGAGGCTGAAATGGAAAAACTTCTAAAATCTATGGAGGTATTTTGCTTTTTTCTTTCCTTTTATATCTCTACATGATTTAACGTGACACATTCTGTTGCTAGTAATACATTATGATCATACCACACTCAATTATTGCTTCAGGGCATGCCAGGAGCACCCGGCATGAAAATGTACTCAAGAGATGATTTAATGAAAAAGAATTTTGGTGCTGAAAATGAAGATGACGATGAAGACGAGGATGAGGAAGAAGATGAGGCAGACTTTCCTTCAAAATTGGTACAATAATCTATTTCATCCTGTGATTGAAATGTGTTTTTCTAAGATTACCTCGACTTAAAATGTTTTAGAATAACTGATGTTTGGAGTAAACTGCAACTTATAGGGAAAAATTTTGAAATCAAAAGAAAATGAAAAAGGTGATTGGAAACAGAAGATAAGAAAAGGAATTGTGGACACGAGCACGACACTTAAGAAACATGCAACCAAAGTTTCCAATCATATTCAACGGTGGTGGAAGGGAAAGAAGACAACCTCTTCAAAGAAGAATTCGAAGTCAGAGCTTTAGAGCTCCTCATAAACTAAATCTGCATCTTCTGATTATGGAATATTTTCAAGGCATTTCCAGTGTTTTGTTACATGTACTACACCCAAGAGACCAAGAGAGATTGGAAGTAGGAATATTCTGAAGCAATCAAATGAGGACTTTACAATCACCACTTTTGAGTGATTCATATTCCAATCAAGGATTTGCTATCTGCATGTATTTTATCAGTGAGGCAATTATGTATGAGAGTGAGGGTATACCAGCTAAACTATAGTGATGTTTAAGATGTTCCCTCGGGTGTTAAATGTTGAGATTATTGACATCCTTTTTTGAAAATTTTGACAATCAATTTACAGTCTTGCCACCACATCTGAATTTCCTTATGTATTAATAGAGTAAAGAAACAATCAATAGATATGATATGTATTGCCATCGATCGAATAATTCAATAATCATTAATGACTATTAACAAATGTTTTTAATTCTGTTAAATACTTGAACATGATGCTCATCCTATTTTATGTTATTTAAGATTTTGTAAACAAAAAAAGAAAAATTAGTATAGTTTCATAATATAATCTTTTGCTATCTCTTACATTAAGCTGAAAAGGAAAAATTACATGTTGATTATAAAATATTTGGCTAAAACCTGCTTGTTTTAATAGGAGAATTCTAAGATCTATAAAATATTACATGTTATAAAATATTTTGCATTAACCTCTATGCCTCCACAACCATTGCACCTCTTTGTTTTAATGTTTTTTGGATGGTGGTTCATCCATGGAGTTTGTGACTAGTTTCATATTCCTCCCATCCCCTCTTTGATTTTTCTCCCCACTGTCAAATTTGAGTTCCTTCTCCTCACATCTTGTCTATGATTCATATTTGTTAAACTTGGGTCGTTATTGAATGAGTTACCACTACAAATTATGTGAATTATTATGTGCATGGAATGTGAAAGTTAAAAGATTGAGGTGGAGGTAAGGGGAGGTTGAAAAGGAGATGTCAAGATCATATGCACATCAATGAAACCACCAAATCCATGTTTGTTAAAATTATCTCATATTACAGGACATACAAGTTCAAGTAGTCCACATGGTCTCAGGATCATAGCCATCAAGTGATAGTATCTGTAAATAAAAACAATGACACTGGCAAACTGGCAGAGACTTGAGGCAATATTTGTTGAAATCATTATCTGGCTCAGAAATAAATTGTAAACAATAAATAGAATTTGAAATTTCATCGTTACATCCAGAAGAACCAGAACAGAATTGGGCACAAATACAAGAAAATTCAAATGAAAAAACAATAAAGTTACAGTCCTTAATCGGCAGCATCAAATTGTTTCCAAAATTTCACAAAATTGGAGAGCATATGGAAAGCAAGATTCAACGCATCTTATAATACTGAACCCTCGAAGCATTGCATCGCCTGCCATTCAATGAATACTTGAGCATTATATCAACATCCCGAGGATTCTTTTTATTTGGGGCCACAGTCATGCTCCCTACAATTGTCTCCCCCTCACAAATAGTCAAGACATCTTCCAGATATAGGACTGTTTGTTTCCAATGTGTACTCCGCGATCTTGGCCCTGCAAATACATATGTGCACAAAAATGAATCCACATTCACCACTAAATTGATATTATTGAATGTCCCAACTAATCTATAACAAAGACGGAACCACAACTGGGAAGGCTGTTGAAAGAACTCTTGCGTACAAGTTTTTAGCAACTGATTCTCAGAGCAAATACATGCAAACAGAGTTTCAGAAGCAATAACAATTCTTTTCAGTTCAGTTAAAAGCTAATTAACCTCAAGTGACATAATTCAAAACCCATTTGAAACAATTGTAAAATTGTAATTAGTGCCACACTAATTAATAATAATCCCCCTCCCCAATTTTTTTTTTTTTTTTTGAAGAGTATGATCGTACTTCTACATGCAAATTATCAAGAAGAATCAATTAACAGACCCTCAATGTTCATCCTTCCTATTGTATTCCCCCTTCCCTCCTTTTAAGTATCTAATCATTTACACCTTTATCAATATTTTACGCCTCATTTAGGTTTTTGATTAATATCGTAAAATATTAAGTGGACAAAGCAATAAAGAACTGAAGTAGAAAGGAACTAACCTGTTGAGAAGCCCATCAATTTATGACACTTCGTAAATGATACATCAAAATATGCCACAAAAGCATGAATAAAATCGTCACGAGCAGCAACGAGCTTAAAAGGTGCTGTGAATGAACAGTCTCCTGAAGACATTTTTGAGATGTCCATGGACTGAACAAAGATGAACAAGTCAGCACAAATACAAATCTTGTGATTCCAACAAGAAACTATTGCCTCAAATGAAAAGAAAAATTCATCGCTGTAGACATTATTGTATGAAACATACAATGCAAGGTACATTAAACATAAAAGCATCATAAGAACTGATATTACCGACCTTGAGTAGCTGACAGTTCGTTGCAATCTGATTCTGGTCAACTGTGTCAACAAGAGGCTCCATCAAGGCTTGCTTCTTGATGCAGCTCATGTCAAATCCATATACATTGTTCCAAACTGATATGGAAAATGGAAATATAATTAACAAGAAAATTAAATACACCTGATGACACAAATATCATTTGTGTTTAAATAAAACTAGAAATTTCAAGGTTTTCAACAACAGCAGTCATTCACAATTTCTCAATTCCGTATTTGGAATGAGACAAGAAATTTGCATGTCAGTTTGACAGGCAAATAAGTATTGGTTTGGACATCTTTTCATGTATAAAAGACTCATAATCATATTTAGCAAGACGTCAAAAGCTCACACTCAATTTTATCTTCTTTGTAATCTTTATCTTCAATGGCGGTAAGATAGAGTGATGCAATATCCGGGAGAATAACTCCATCATCCACCTACACAAAAAGAAGAAAAAAAGAATGTGTCAAAGTGATGACCACCAGATTCTGGTACATGCGATATATAATCAAATACTTATCAACACGAGTAAGGAAAATGTAACTCACAAGCCATTTGTCGCGTGCAAAGAGCACAGAATTTAACATGTTCTCAAACAACAAGAAATATCCCATCCATTCGGAAATGATTATATCAACTTTGGGAACAGGAAGTTCAAGTTCTTCAATCTTCCCTTTCAAAACTGTTATAACTGTAGAAAAAAACATCATGGTAATTATAGTTAGTGCCCTTCACGATCAATCCCTCCACGAAAAGGTAATATACTGAAAATTAAAATTAAATATACAATAATACAAACACATCAATGATACTACCTTTAGAATAACCATTAGTTTCAACTATTTCCTTTGCCCTGTCAGCCATATGAGAGCACTCGACCTGCATGTGCAAATTTTAAAATGGTTGAATTGAAAACGATTTTTTAATTTCAGATATCATTATGACGACTGAGAGCACAAAAATAATAAAAGCAAAGTCGGAAACTCACTGCATAGACATGTGCTGCCCCTGCTTTGGCACAGAATAGTGATAAAATTCCAGTCCCAGCACCGACATCAAGAACTACTTTATTCTTGAATAAAAACCTATTCTGATAAATAACGTTTTGATATGTCTTGGTTCTTACGGTGTCCTTCAACATTTCCTGCAATGTGAAAACAGGTTAATCCTGGTCTTAGAACACACCCATCCAGATTAAGCATGAAAAGAATACATCCAACAGCATCACGGGAAATAAAAAGCAGTACACAATACACAAATGTAGCCAATGTTTTCCATGTATTTACAACATAATATAATGTAATGCAAAACTTTTGAAAACATAAATGATATTTTGACATACAAATTCGACAACGAAAATTAACAGCAATTTGGGTGGTTAACGCGGTTTAAATATGAGGTTAATTAAGTTCAGTAGATGATTAATGAATCTAACAACATGTCGCAACTCATTAATCATCAATTGAACATAATTGACAATGATTTTGAACTGTATTAACCAACCAAATTTTCGCACCATTTTGTGTCAATAACACAGCTCGAAGACATAAATGATATTTTGACATACAAATTTGACGACTAAAGCTGACAGCAATTTGGATGGTTGACACCATTTAAATACAAGGTTAATTAGTTTCAGTAGATGATCAATGAATATAACAAAGTGTAAACTCGTTAATCATCAACAGAACATAATTAACCATGATTTTGAATTGTACAATTAACCAACCAAATTGTTGTCGAATTTGTTTTACCATTGTGTCAAATTAACACAGCTCTTTCAAAACATCACAGGAAACAAACAGCAGGATACAATACACAAGTGCAGCCAATGTTTTCAATGTACACACACAACATACATAAAAATTAACAATATTGTCCTGTTTGCATTGGCTTATTCGAACTAATCTACTAGGTAGTAGTAGATCCAGCCATGACTATATCAAAGCTATTGGACATCAATGGTATCGGACTTATGAGTATTCAGACTATAACAGTTGCACTTGTGAAAACAGTTGATGACATTCTCATAAACTGTTTTCAGCTTATTTCCATAAGCGCACTCCATGATAGCTTATGAAAACAGCTTATACGAAAACAGTTAGTGTATATTTTAACTTTTAATATAAAAATAGATTACACATAAGCTCTTACATGGTAAGAACTTATGCTATAAGTTGTTTATCCAAACAGGGCTATAGTAAAACCAATTCTAAACAGCTAAAAAACAATAAATATACAAATAACCCTTTGTTTTCGAAATATAATGCAAAACATTAGAAAATTACAACTCATTAATCATCAACCAAACATAATTAACCAACCAAATTATTGTTGAATTTAATTATACCATTTTGTGTCAAACTAACCAACTCTTTGACATTAGTTCTTATTTTTAAATCCTAAAAATGTTTATACAAGCTGCAAATCAAAGACACAAACAAAAACATAAACATAAACATAATTTTGATAGGACATAAACAAAAATTGAACTTGAAACACAAAACAAAGCTGCATCTGAGTTGAGCAGACACTTACTTCATGAATCCCTACAAAAACAAAAACAGTGACACAAAATTAGTCATCAAGTTTATTAATTAATAACAAATAAAACTAATTAAACATACCCAGATAAAAAAAAAATGAAAAAATTGAAACTTTATGAAAATTACCAAAGTGAGAGTAAGAATCAAAGTAGTAATCAGCGCTAGTTTTGTCATTGGAATCATCAAGGTCACAACCACCCATTGATTGGTCAAGGTTAGATGTTTCAGCAACATCTTCAATTACTTCATCAGCATCCTCAAATCGAAGGTGGTTGTTGTTGTTGTTGTTGTTGTTGTCCATGTTTGTGTTGTTTGTTTGATTGTTGTTTTTTCGGCTACCCATGAACTAGTAGAGACTGCAAATTGTGAAATTAGGGTTTTAGCTTTTAGGTTTTATCAACGTTTGCTTCCACATTATCAACTTGTTAAAACTTTTTTAACTTTTTAAATTTTTAAGATTATTTTATTTTAAAACGATAAAATCGATCTCGGACTTGATAAGTTAATCTCAAATTAATTTCCAACTCTGTTAATATTTTAAAACAATCTCAATCTTTGTCAAAAGTTTATCAATTAGATTTATATCTCTATTTTTGTTGCATGGATAATGATGAACATAATTGAGAAACTTTTGACAAAAACAAATACTATTTTGAAATATGAATAAAATGTGGACTAATTTGATAGTGACTTATAAAGACATAGAACAATTTGATGGTTTATTCATTTTAAATAAAATCAATAATTTGACTCAAGTGATTAATAATCTTCTCAAGAACAATTTGTTCCGAAGAATCCAAATTTGATTTTCGGTTGAAATAATTTTTAAGCAAATTTAACTTATCTTCCGGTCAAAATATGGAATAATATAGCCCACTTATTGTAGGAATTAAAGGATTAACAAAATAAAAAATATGTGTGCTAAAGATTAAGTGAGTTGAACTTCAAAACTCACTCGTAATCAAGGTAATGTTTCAAGGTTCAACCAACATTAATAAAGTTAGGCTAAAATATGGTTTTAGTCCCTGCAAATATACCTCGTTTTGGTTTTAGTCCCTGTAAAAAAAAACTTTTGTTTTTGGTCCTGTAAAATTTTTTGTTTTTGAAAATAGTCCCTGGAGGGACTATTTTCAAAAACAAAAAATTTTGCAAGGACCTTTTTTAAAAATAAAATATTTTACAGGGATCAAAAACTACAAAATTGGTTCAGTTATAATGTGCCACGTATGCAAATCATCACAAAAGTGGGATCAGGGACTATTTTCAAAAACAAAAAATTTTGCAGGGACCAAAAACAAAAGTTTTTTTTTACAGGGACTAAAACCAAAACGAGGCATATTTGCAGGGACTAAAACCATATTTTAGCCATAAAGTTACTTATATATTTTTTTAATAATATCTAGTTGTGAAAAAAAAATCAAATTTCTTTTTGAGAGAGTAGCTCTTTTTTTTTTTTTTTTTTTTTTTTTTCTGTTTTGCTTTAGCCTTGTACATAAAAAAAGAAGATATCTAGCTATGAAAACATTTCTCAATCAAAAATTAAACATTAGTTTATTTAGTAGTGGGACTCAGAATCCTCCTTCAGCTAAACATAATCTTTTTACTTAGTGATGTGTACTCTAATAGATTTTTTTTTAAGGGGCGTACACTAATAGATATAAATATTATGAAGATATGTGTAGTCAATGAAGTGGAAATCATAATATTTAACTTTTTTATAAAATGATTTTCTCTTTTAAAATCCTTGAAAAGTGTTCCGAGAGCATTCATTAAAACCGTTATATAAAATAGAGCCAATGATATACCATAAACCGGTTTCTCTGGTATTTGGTAAAAAAACTAACTCTTCGTTACTTCATGACCGACATACCCAAAATACACGATAAAAACACACCAGCAAAGTGACTATGAGTGGCCATGTAACCAGGACAACAGCTGACTTCATGATAAATGTGTACAATTGATGCAGAGGGAAGAAGAAAAACATTACCCTATCAACTAGAATGAATCCTATCGACTATAATTTTTGAGCTATATAATGTAAATTGGATTTGAACTATAGAGTTTGAACCATTTTAATATGGCTATTAATTTTTCCACTTTCTCATGCAGTTTGGATTCTAAAATCTGAAATGTTCAACATATTTTAGATAGTTCTATGTTTTTTATTTTTTTTTTATTCAGATTGTATAATCCAAACTATATAGCATATAGGAGAAATTAAAGAGGTGGGAAAAGATGGTACCCTTTAATACCAATACAAAGGGGCCACATCTCAGCCCAAATAACATTTCCCTTGATCTAATAATGGGTGATTGCTTTATAAACCCCTCAAGTTGTTCAACCTCTGAAAATAAGTTGATTTACTATTCGATCCGAAAAATAACGATCGGGTTGTACGTCCCGATAAATTTATGCGATCAAAAGTTATAATACGATAAATTTGAAGGGTTTTTGAACAACTTGAAGGCCCTATGAAACAACTTTCATGACTATGAAGCAAAAGTCTTTGATGAATTCATTCCATTTATGAATGTCTATTATAAACATTAAAGAATAATATATATGATTTTTTTTTACATAAAAATATTAGTTGATTAATGGGACAAAAATATGTATTAAACTTATATGCTAAATTATACTTTTGCTCCTTTAACTCATTTTTAAGTTTAACTTTGGTCTTTATAAAAAATGGTTCCATTTTGTTTCCTTAATTTACAAACGTTAACATCCGTTAAGTATTTTTACGTTCCATCTTAATCTTTAAGTTTTTTGTGTTTCATATTTTAGTCTTTTAAGCTACAATCCTAAGCCAGGACAATCCCTTAAATAATAAACATTAGACACTTTAGTCTTCACTTTCGGTATCTAGTTAATAATTTAAGAGATTAAAATATATAATATTTATAACATAAGAGACTAAAATGAACGACAACGGTGTCTAACATTTTTTTTTTTTTGCAAATGGGGTGCAAAAGAATCCGCAACACCCTAAGTAGATTAAAATAAAAGAGAAAAATACAAAACATTCGAGGGGACATAAAACCGAACCTGGTAAAAGCAGTGGAAAACAACCCCAAGGAGTTAAACAAAACAGTCCAACAGAGTAATACAAAAAGCAGAACTCAATCCAAAACAAATCGCTACACATCACAAAGTACAATCCAGGAACCCACGTACGAGAACAAAACAAAATTGCAAAAAAAGAAGTGTTGCGTAGGTTGACAAGCTTTGGACCAGAACTTTGAGTGCCGGGATAGGACTCGACCACTAACACGGTAGCAAATCCACAAACCCCAACCATTTACTATCTCAAAAAACAGTAAATTTATGGTGCCATTTCTGGCCATACAGTGTCTAACATTAATAACTTAATGCAGCAAAATTAAACGAGAAAAATAGTTAAGGACCAAAATGAGAAATCTAAAAATAACTCAAAGCACGGAAAATGTAATTTAGCAAAATTTATACAACCATTATACTACGTTATTGAGATGGCGTCTCAACAATATATATCAAATCCATTTGGTTAGAAATCATTCTGCATACTCAGTTCACCAAGTAAGCTAGCTGCTTGTAACAGCTATATATGTATAAAATTATGCAAACATTATACCACATGAGAATTACTTATTGTAATTAATATGGAAAATTCACCAAGTTGCTTTAAAGATACTTCAATCAACCCAAAATATCGGAACTCAGATCAGTAAAACAAGAATATTGACCTGACATTATGAGCAACTTGCTCTAAAAGGACAAATTGGAACATAGCAAGGAAATAAATAAATAAAGGGTCCTACTAACCAGTATCTCTGAAACACTAATTAAGGTAGTAGAAAAACACGTTTTAAGTTGAAACAATATTTTTTACACGTTTGAGGAATTGATTACACAAACTTCAATACAATACTATTATATTTCCTTCCTTGACCGGTTTCTGACGGTATTGGTTAGCATTTTTCATAAATAAATTATGAATGTGTAGAAGCTTAAGCTAGTTGCATGCTCATCAGTATTCAATCATTTGACTTATTTGTTGCAATTCATATATATCTCATTAAGTGCAGGTGGACTTACAATTTTTCAAATAATACAAGAAACATTATCTACAACTATATAGTTACATAATACACACCATACTTCTATAACCATAAGGTTATAAAAGTAATGAATTTCATGAGTTCCAATGTAATGAAGCATGACTATGACTATGCAACAACGATTATAGCTGAGTTTGTGATTGATATTATTGCTTGGTTGGCATATAGCTGGACTTGAAACTATTTTAGAAGGAGGAAGAAGAATTAATACTAGTACATATCATGAAAACATACCAATTGGATGGAAATAATAATAAACAAATTAAAAGGTTATGAATATTATGAAAAAAATACTTGGAATTCTTGGCAATATATTTTGTCACACGTGTGTATGATATTATTGTGGATAAATTAAAGCAATTAATTGGTTATGTCCATCATATAAATCATAGCCTTTGTGGAGCTTCCATGGTCACATAACATAGGGAATGCAAGAACCCTAATTTTTATTTTGAAAAATACAAATGGGCATTGGGTGACATAATCAATAGTACGGCTAAATAATGTTTCACAATTTTTTTTCTTCAGAAAAATAAAAAGTTTCACAATTTTTATATATAGATTACACTTAATTGATGTGAGAGAGGACTAAAGAAGTGGGACACTTGCATATGATCATTGCATGAATGGAATATATAAAATTAATTCTCACACAAAAAGGCAATTTTTGGAGCAGATGTATAGTACATTAGAAGTTAACATAGACCAGCACATAGGAAGCATCCAAAAACCAGGTAGTGCTTTAGGTCTTGGATTTTTTCTTTTAGGTCATCGAAATTTGTTTTTTGAGATTAACAAAAATAATAATTAAAAAGTACATTTTTTTTACAAGAATAATTAAAAAGTACATGTAATTAGAAAATATACATGTAGTTATATGTGCATGAATAAAAAAAAAGTATTTTTTTTTTGTTTTTTTTTAAAAGAGAATAAACATATCAACCATAATAATACACATATACAAATTGTAATAAACGAAAAAAAGTAAACATAGTACTATTTTTTCAATAGAGTTTAATTTTGATAAAATATCGTTGAATATATTTTTACAATATCAACTAATAACAATCAATCATGTGAACTTCTTAAAAAGTAAACATAGTATTCATTGGGGTTGTTCTAGTAGTGGTGTTAACTTGAGACTTTAAGACTATTCATCTCAAAGTTCTAAATTCGATTATCCTCAATATCAATTTTGATGTATTATTTTGACTTCTTAAAAAACCAATCAATCATGAGTTTTTTAATTGTTTTTTGAGAAGTTATGATTAAAGTCTATTTTTTTTAGTTATAGAATTTACTGATAGTATAAAATATTTACACAGAGGTTAAATGAATTAAATATTTTTTAAATAAAATATTACATATTATTAATTAGTTTTAAAAAATCTTAGCTCAAATTTTGTTTAAATTAAAAACACATTGGGTCAACCCTAATCAACAAAAACAAATTGAAGAAAAAAAGGTCATGGACTATTTTAGTGCGTGTTTGTTTTTCCATTATAGTGACGATGACATTGTGTCAGGATCGTCTTAATAATTTTTAAAAATAAGTGGGGCATAAAGCAAGGTTGAATATATGGAGCCTTTTTTTATTATATGAGACAATTTTGCTTGTAAAATCTAATAAAAAATATTTTTTTGTTGGAGACCTAAAGCAAGAGTTTTGGTGGTCTTACCCTTAAGTTGACCGTGTTAAATTAAAGCTACATATATTAACTTTAACACTCTTCGTATAAAAGACAAACCTAAGGAAGTGGCAAGTAAATAATCACATAAAAGTTTGTAGCTTAGTTGCTCGATTCATCGTTCTAAAGTTCGACCTAGTTATTGGACATTTGAAAATTAAATTAAACTTTTATTTGTTTTAACATGTATGAATAATTCTTTCAACAACAAAAAATCATGTATGTATAGTTAATTTTTTTTAGGGGATGTATGAGTATAGTTAATATAATTAATACTATTGACATATATGTATTTATAAGATTATACGATAATTAATTTTCCTATTTTGTTAGAGGGCTATCATTAGATTCATCCTATCCTATGATTAGAAGATCATTTTTCTCATTCATTATTAGATGGTTGTATGAATATAATGGCCGACCCTTTATCTCATACTAGCATCAATGTAAATTAACATGTGGACACGAATAGGCCACATTTTTTCCCTTTACAACAAATCTTGGCAAAGAAATCAAGATATTAACAACAATATTTGTCCCTTTGTGTATGAGAGTATATAGCTAAGCATTGTTGTATAATAAACCTAAAGGAAATTAATTTGTAGCATGCATAATAGTCAAGAGACAATTGGCTGTCATGTTTGAGTAAATTAAAGGAGCCTTGTTGGACTTTCTCTAAGTGTATTCAGATTTATATTCTTCCTTGAAAACGTGTGTACTAACACGGTATAGTGATGCATGCAAATTAATTATAATCATATGAATATACAAAATGCAACTCAACACTTTCAAAGTATACTATATATATACGTAGATCACTGCAAATTAAGTAAATAAAAATGGAAGGAAATGAAAAGGGTAGGAAATAGAATCTTGAAATATTAACATGCCTACTATAATCCGACCTACTAAATATTCTATATTTATCTCTCTTAAACATAATCTTAGCATGACTAGGGCAAATACTTCACCATATTGGTTATATATCTTTTGAGAATATTCATATGCCCTCTAATTAAGATACAATTAAATCATATTGTAAAATCTTTGCCAATGTTTTTTTTTTATTATAAAATAAAAAAAGTATTCCTATTATTATAAAAAAATATATATAATCCTTTGCCAATAATTAGAGCCACGCTCCATAACCTTTATTCACACGTTTGGATTAGACTAAGGAAAACAAATTAGGATGATTAGCACTAATAATTCAGCTAAAGACAGTATTCAACGGGACACATAATCAAGGTCAACCCATGCTTAGATGGTTAAGTACACTTAAGTACAGAAATGAAGTGTTTCATTTCAAAGATGCTTTTATACTACTCATTCCATTTTAAAATAAGTGTCGTTTTAGCCAATTGCACATATATGAATGAAATAAAGTAGTCAGATGTCATAACAATTTTACTAAAATAACTTTACTTTACAAGAACAAGACAAACTTAAAGTTGCATTGAAAATTGTGTGAGAGAGAAAAGTTGAAGTATTTATTGAGGATAAAGTTGGAAGAAAAAAATTAAAGTTGTATTGGAAATGTAAAATGATATTCATTTTAAAACAATTTTTTTTTTTTTTTTTTTGTTGCTAAAATGATACTTATTTTGAAATGGAGGGAGTAGTATTTAATTAAGGAGGATCATATGGAGATTCAACCACCAACATTACATTCTTTTTCTGTAAAAAAAAAACTTTATATTCTTTTGACTAAATGTATACGTAAACGAAAATGCTATGAACTTTTTTTTTTAACATTTACTCTCCTATTTAATGCAATTTACGAGAAAATCATCACTTTATATGAGGAGTAATGATATATGAACATCATTTTGATACAACTAACAACTCTTTTGCAATTTTTTAATATATTTTTAATGATTTTGATTTGCGTGCTTCTCACATTATCAAAAGGTGTTGCATTAGTTGTTCAATTTTGATTGTATATATAACACAACTCTTATATAAGACATATTTCTAAAGTGTGATTCCCGTATAAATTTAACCCAATAAAAAGAGTGCACGTAAAAGATATTGTCAGGAAGAGAGAGTGTCCATAATACGCTTAAAAAGAGTCCAAAACAAATATGCAAATTTTTAAATCCAAGTTCTTGCTTTCAATCTGTCAAAAGACAATGTTTGGCGAGGATTCAAATTATATCATTGTATAACTTTTGAAAAAATTTAAATCGTTCAATAACGTTTTAACTAATATAAATTTTATAAAATTCACAGTTGGATTGAAAATTTATCTCATATGAATTATTTATGTAAAGTTTTACACAAAACTAAAACTATTTGATATCTTACTTAATATAAATCAAAGGTGGTTTGATTACTCCAAATCCCTAACCCTAATTGCAGCCCTAACACTCAAAATGACAAATTTATCCCTGAACATCAAGTTATTTCCCTTCAATTTGTTGCTTTCCTGCATTAGTCTTAAACCATTCAAACTCTGGTCTACTCACACGATTTTCATTGGTCTTGAGCCACTCAAAGAATAAAAGAACCATGTTTGCTATAAACGATGTATGTAGCTATTCAAGAACTCATTAACCAAGACTTAACTATCAACTACTTCATTAATGAGCAAAACCTATCTGTGCCTATTATGCTAAGATTGCATCCTAAACCTGGCATGTTCATTGTCAAAGAGAATAACCATTAATTCAACATTTATTCAGTTAATTGTGTGCTTGCAAACCTCATAGAAGACATTTAATGCCATATAGTATTGTGTCTGTTTTGTATGTTTAATGTGATAAGGTTCATTGGATAAAAAAATTCGTCAAGATTAGCTATAAGTGCCTATGCCGATAAGAATGCATTTTTTAAGTCAACAACTATCAAACTTCATTTATGTGGTTAGCAGCTCAAAGTGACCTATTTGTGCTTATTAGCATCAACAATAGACTAATGAATTCAATAAAAGTTGAATAAAAATTAGATGTCAATTTTATGCTTTATTACCTTTAGATTCATATGTCAATAACGATTTCATTATTGATTGTAAGAAAATATAATGACCCGCGGGGTAGAAGTTTAGTGTTATTTAAACCCACTAAAATAAACTTCTTTTATGCTTTTATCACATTGTTAACTTTGATAAATTTCAATAATATATCAAATGATTTTAGATTTGTCTAAAACCTTTATATCAAAGTTTTTTCTACACTACCCTCTCTTGTTTGGAAGGTATTTACCCCTTCAAGATATCAACCAATTAAAATGTATACAAATGTAACATTAAATGTCAAATAAATGAGTCAATTTTTCTATAAAAAAAAATCAATTTTAATAAGATAACTTTTAATTTTTATTTAATTATATTTAGGTATACAATCTTAATTAATTTACACTATAGGGCTTGTAAAAATTAAAATTTCACATCAAATTCAACCCATCATGGTTGTGTTTGATAACACGAGTAAGTTAGCTTATAACTTGTTGGACTAGCTTATAAGCTTGTTTTGATATAATAAGATGTGTTTGGTAAAAAGTTTTTTCCACTAGCTTATAATGTTTTTGAAAAGCTATTTCAAGTAGCTTTTGAGCTTATAACTGGTAGTTTTTTTATATTTTCTTCCAATTTTAACCCTATTAATTTAATTTAATTATTTTTTTAATAAAACAACATGTTTATGGCTTAAAAATAACGGCCAAGTTCATAGTTTTTTTTTTTAATAAAACAACTGCCACATTTTCTCCTTTGAAAAAAAACTATCATGCTTTATTTTATTATTTAATAAACGCTTTATATATATTTCTTAAAAGAAATGTTTTATATTTAACTATAACTAACATACAATACGTTATAGTTAAAAAGAGTGGATAATAGAGTAGATGTAAAAGATACTGTTAAAACCCTAAAAAAAAGTCCCCGCGAGCTTAGCTTAATTGGCAGGGACATTGCATAAATTTATGCAGAGGTCGGGGTTCAAACCCCGAACACCCCACTTCTCCACATTTAAATGTGTGAGCTGTAGTCACTAAACTACTAGACAAAAAAAAAAAAAACCCCTAAAAAAAAATATTGTTCGTAAGGAAATGTTCAAAATAGTTTGATAGGTGTAATATAACACCTATTTGTAATCTTGTAAAAAAAACACCTATTTGTAACCCTAGTGTAATTTGACTCCTCTCTTAAATGTATACATCATTCAAAAAAACATGACAAATTAAATTATGTTGGATCTACACTTCTTAACTTTGATTTGTCACAGCTGTTAACAATTAAGTTCATCAACACATCCCCTATCTCACGTAATTACTAGATTCTACTTTCATATTTTTTGTTTTTTAAAATTTCATGTCGGAGAAGATCTTAATCAATTGTTCAAGCACCGTCCTTGTAAACTTCCTTGTAGACAATAAACCAATTAGTCATTTTCATAATCTTCCTCTCATTAATTTCATGGCTACTTCCATTACTTGGTGTGTCTCAGTTGGAATCCTATATGTATAGGAATTAAGAGAGTACTTTCTTGACATTGAGCTTCATTAGCAACATTATACTATAATATATCATCTATGGTTTTTGTTCCACCTAACACACAATTAATTAACATCAAATAACCCTAATACAATTCTTGAAATCAATTTTTAATGACTTTATTAGTTATAGCTTTTCAAAGCAATTAGTATATTAAGTAAAGGACAAATCCAAGCTAGCTTTGCAACTTCTTATTCTTTGTGCTTTAGATAATGCCATTTTTTCTTTACACACGCATATAATCAAAATGAACTAACCAGAGGTGGCCTTCAGGGTGGGCGGCGGCTCAGGGTACCAAAATTATTATTTTTATTTAGTAGTTAATATTATATAGATATATATTTCTTTTTAATTCGGTTTGATTAATTTTATTGAAAATATATTTTTAAAGAACTTTGATTATAAATGAATCTTTTAAAAAAGAATGCAAAAAGAAAAATATTTGAATATTTTAAAGGGCACAATTTTATTGTTTTGTCTAGGACATCAAAAATCTTAAGACCGACCTTTGAGGGACTAAAGGTGTCTGCAGACACATTAATACTCCAACGCTCAAGTTAGTAATAGAACTAAGAAAAAGTGTGTAGAAAGTGTGGTGAAAAGTGAATCATACATTGAGGGTGAAGTTAAGTCACCCTTATATAGGCGCGTGTGAGAATAATCATCTCCATGATATGCGACGTGTGATTAGGGAGTGATTAGAGGACACGTGTAGGGTGATTGGCACATGGAGGCGTGCTCGAATGTGATTCGATGCATTGATACCGATGCGTTCCTTCATGCATCGTGCCTTAGTATGGTGGACGTTTAGTCCACGTGTCAGTATGAGATTGACCTTCTGACCGATCCAAAACAACACATCATAATGATATTAAACACATGTTTAAGAAAACCAACTATCTAACAATTGTGTCACACCATATTAATCTCATAATGATAATTTATGGTATGAGTCATGCATGAAGCTTGTGAGGAATATTATTTTTGTTGAAGAAATAGATCAATTTGGATACATTCCAGCCAATCATGTTGGATACATATGTTAATTTTATCTAGGTAGAAAAGGGTCTAGACTCTAGACTCTAGACTCTAGCTAGTAAGAATAAGTCCACAACTAGGACTCAAAAACTCAATTATAATAAAAATGTGGTACCATATATGGTGAGACCATTGTTTGATACCTGTCTCAACATTAGAGGTTGAAATAGCCGCACAGTCGTCATATGATCCCTTCAATCACGTTCACCATATTAACTACAGATCTAAACTCGATCTTCTCTTGCACATGGATATAATTCAACAAAACCATATTCTTCTCATCATTGCCATTCTTATATAATTATAATCATTCTATTATTTATTATGGATTGATATCTATGCTTAACTACTCTAAGCTAGTTAGTAATTAGTAGTTGAAATCCGTATATACAACACAATCCCGACAAATATCTTAAATTCCTAACTTTTTTACATATGCTTGCGTAGACATGTTTTTTATTTTGTTGATGAACATGTCTTAATTACTTCTCTAAATGATAAAATATTATTACTCATATAAAAATAAAATTATGTACATGAGAATGTCTAAGTGTGTGTGTGAAAATTATGCTTATGGTAAACTCATTAAAAAAAAATTAACATCAAACTCTATTACAATATGAAGAAGTACAAAATGTATTTAATCTACAAAGAAGAGATTCAAAAACCATTCGTAATACAAACAAGAACCCCCTAATTTCCTAACAATAACAAATTGTTTGGTTCAGTTTTAACGTTAAAAATATGAATTGGACACTCAACTCAAACCAAAGACAATTGATCAGATTCAGTAATGAGTTTGGTCAAATTAGCCCAACCCAACCTCCAAACACTCCTAATCAGAGGTGGATAAAGTGGTGGTCGTCAATGGTGGGTGGTGGTTAGGGTTTACTGGGGGTAACATGAGTGGTGGTAGAAGGTGGTCAAAATAATGGTCAGATAGGTGATAAGAGTTGGCCAACAGTGGTCAACAACCGACCACTGGACGGTGGTACGCGTTGTGGACTCTATAATACTTCAATATATTTAATACTATAAAAAAAAAAAAAATTTAATATATTTAAGAGATTTTTTTTGGTCAAGTAGACTAGTGGTTAGAATTCCCCTTTTTTCAAAGCGAATAAGTGGGGTGTCCGGGTTCAAATCCGGACCCCTGCATATAATAATGCATATCTTTTCCAACTGAGCTATGCTCACCGGAATTATATTTAAGAGATTTATTGTCGTAGTATGTTTATTTTTTTCATTTTTGAAAGGAGGCATTGTTATAGTTTAAAAAATCATAAAAAAGAAAAAAAATTGATTACGTTAGAAACTTTACAAAAGACTGATGTAATCCAAATTAGTTTTGCCAAAATACTAAAAGTGTACATTTTCTTCTTCTAAAAGTTTGTCTTGTCACAAAAGAAAAAAGTTTGACATAGAAAATGAGAATTCATTTTTTTTAGTATCATTTCTAATAATTAAATTCAACTGAAACAATTTCCAAGCCTATATTCGTTTTGAAATTCTTCGTCTTTCGTCAGATTTATTACTTTTTTCTTTTGTCGTTGCTCATTAGTTTATTTATTTATTATTTTTCATGTTGACTTTTGCATGGAATACAACTTCTTCAATTTCTCAAATTGAAAGTTTGTGTGAACCTGTGAATTATGTGCAAAGATGATTAAGCATTTCACTCATATTAGTATACTTATTAATTAATTTATACTTAATGAATAAGTATACGTAAATTCTCAATAAGGTTGTGGTTCTCTTAATTTTTTAATATTAAAAGAAAAATAGCTTTCATTTTCATAATGATTTTTCTTAAAGGATTCATTTTCTTAATGATGTTATTTTGCTTTTAATATAAAGCTCTCATTGAGCCACGGTGTATATATATATATTCCTAATAAGTAAACGTCCCATAAATGATATTTGTACAACCATTTTGTAATAACTTTTGTGACAACTTTCTCTCTCATACTCACATATGTTTTCATTTTATCTTTCTATTGCTTTGATATTTGTGCTAAAACTTATTTTTTCTTTATAAATTTATGGTTGTCAAATAAATTGTCTATCAAAAGGTTATTCAAATAACACACCTCTTTTATCAATATACACCTCATCCTTAAAAAATAAAATCAATATACACCTCATAAAAAAGAACTACAATATGCCAAAAATAGCAAAAGTTAAACCATCCCTTTAAAGAATTTTACTCTCCCAAGTCTTAACACTAGTATTAATCAAGCAGACAGCTATAATTACATATGTTTAGCTGTTTGTACCAAAAATATTAATATTGTTGGTTTTGAATTCCGGATAAATGTTCTGAGTCATAGGTATGCCCTTAACCCTAATGAATCCCGGAGCCCAACCCATATAAACTTTATCTTATAAAAAAATAACTCTAGAAGTATATGAAAATTTTGTGATATTTTTCATTTAACAAGACAATATTATTTAAGGCCAATGATAAAACATATAATTTTGAAATGATGAATTATGTGATATTTTCCATAGATAACTAATCTATTATTGAAATAATTGTAAATTATGATTATTGTTTGTGAGATGCCTATCATTTAGTTTTATTGATCGCCTATAATTTTTTCCGATGATAGTTAAGTCTAGTAGAATGAGTTAGTCTCCTACAATTTCGCAAACCACAATTTGATTACTCATTATATATAGTGGCACCCATATTTAGTGTCCTATTTCTACTCAAATAAGATTGCCTCTAGATTGCCTTTCATTTCATCACCAAGGAAAAAATGGTGCTCCAAATATTTAGGAAGTGCACAAGTAAATGACTAATTAGAACAAGGTGCACCACAATTAGATTAGATACAACTACAAACTTTAAAGGTTGTATATATTGAAGAGATTTGATGCATAAACCCTAAAAATATATTTGATTATACCCAAAAAAAAAATCATATAGAAATTGATTGTATTGGATTGGATTGGAGTACTCATTGTGCTCCTTTATCCAATAATCTTAATTTGTTCTTCAAATTAAGGGAGATGTTTTATTTAAATCTCACAAAACTCATTGATCAATTTTGTTGTTTGGTATTGATGCAAAAGTGGGGTCACAAGATATCCCAAGATGTTCTCTTTTGTCATAGTTCTTCTTGCAAAATCAGAATCTTAATCTATCTTTTGGGTTACATGGTATCTTTGTCTGGTCATCAAAACTTAACTACTCCTTGCTAGAATTTTCTCCATTTTTTTCTTATATGCTAAACACCCAATTCAGATCTTAAATCATGATTTGGTTTCCACAATGGAATTTTTGGTGTTTATTTGGCATTGGATTTGATTAGTCGTAGGTTGAGAATAGTAGAATTGTTTTTTCAAGAACTCAACCACCTGTAAATTTAATAAACAAGTATGAAACCATAAATTAATTAAGCCACAAACAAAGTTATGAACAATCTGCTCCATTAAAACAAAGGTTATTTTATTTTTTTATAAAATGTTGAAGTAAGTTGAACCCGAAGAGTTGCGAGGATCAAGAAAAATTTCAAGATTCAGAGACCACAAATACAAATACTTACATATTATCTATTAACGATGTTCTCAAACTAACAACGAACATCAAACTCAGGTCTTTGAAGAATCTGAGCGGAATCCTTATCAACGAAGATCAAGACAAATTTCAAGATTCATAGACCACAGATACAAGTACTTACATATCATCTAATAACGATGTTCTTAAACTAACAATGAACATCAAACCCAGATCTTTGAAGAATCTGAGCGGAATCCTTATCAACTTCACCAAACAAAGTTGGTAATTTGTAAGCAAAATTAGGGAACTATAATAGCAACTTAATCAAAACATCCATCTCCAAACAACCACCATATAATTTCCGTGTGGATCTGTCACAGTTGTCACAAGTAGCAACAGATAAACTATGTGAAATTAAATTAAATTAAAGCTTAAAAGGTAAAGCTTTGATTTGCTTACACTACAAAATCAATAATTTATATTATATACATTTTATGCATTATTTATGCTGAATAAGCCAGCCAAGTTGAAAAGGGACCTTTTTTCCTTGTCTTTAAGCCTCAAAGCCTATATATAGAGAAATTTCACACAAACTTTTCATTCAACTCTCTCTCACCCATTTTCTCTCTCTACCTATCTAACTACCTTCTCTCTCTTTCCCCTCCTTCTAAAAATAGTTAGTATGGGTCTTGAGATTGAACAAGAACACCCTTGTGTTGAACTTTCAAATATTGCAACTTCTGAAACTCATGGAGAAAATTCTCCATACTTTGCTGGATGGAAAGCCTATGATGAAAACCCTTATCATGAAATAACTAACCCTTCTGGAGTTATACAAATGGGCTTGGCAGAAAATCAAGTAAGTGTATAAATATCGAAGACGTTTTCGGTGTCTGACCTGTGTCAATGATATAAGAAAAAAAAAAGCACGTGTATCTCATCAAAATTTTGATCAGATATATGTACTTTTTTTGCTTATACATGCAAGAAAAGAAAGGAAAAAAATGTGACACTTAATTATTTTCATTAATTTCGAAGCTTATATTTTACTAGTTGACTAATATTTTTTGTTTGAAATTCTTTAGGTATCATTTGATTTACTTGAAAAATACTTGGAAGAACACTCAGAGGCTTCAACATGGGGAAAAGGTGGTTCAAGTTTTAGAGATAATGCATTATTTCAAGACTATCATGGACTTAAATCATTCAGAAAAGCAATGGCAAGTTTCATGGAAAAAATTAGAGGAAATAAAGCAAAATTTGATTATGAAAGAATCGTCCTCACTGCTGGTGCTACTGCTGCCAATGAGCTCTTGACTTTCATTCTTGCAAATCCAGGAGATGCTTTACTTGTTCCAACACCATACTATCCTGGGTAAGAAATTTTCTCTTTTCACACTTCAATACATTTTTATATTTTTCTCTTACCATAATTAATAATGGAACCTTCCTATACCAAAAATTTTATAATATAGTTTCAAAATGTCAAACTTTTTTTTTTCTTGGAACTTGCAACTTAACTATTTGCTCTATGAGTACAATATATTCTATAATATTTTTGCTTAAATGCATTTTCGGCCGTCTATTTTTACTAATTCATGATTTTATTTCGTGTATTTCTAAATTCGAAAATATGGTCTCCATTTTTCCAAATTTAGTGAGGACTAAAATTGTGAATCTTTTAAAAAAAAGATGAAACGAGTAATCATCTAAGCATAAAATTCGCGCGACAATATTAGTACAATAATTGGAAAATTAAACTAATGTATATATTTTTTGATTTTGCAGATTTGATAGAGATTTGAGATGGAGAACTGGTGTAAACATAATTCCAATCCATTGTGATAGCTCAAACAATTTTCAAATCACACTTGAAGCATTAGAAACTGCATACAAAAATGCAGAATCCATGAACATGAAAGTAAAAGCAGTACTTATAACCAACCCATCAAATCCATTAGGCATATCGATTCAACGTTCAGTTCTCGAGGACATTCTGAACTTCGTGACTCGCAAGAACATACACCTTGTCTCAGACGAAATCTACTCGGGCTCAGTTTTCTCTTCACATGAATTCATAAGCATAGCCGAGATTCTTGAATCTCGTCAATACAAAGACGCGGAAAGATGTCACATTGTTTATAGTCTTTCTAAAGATCTCGGTCTACCAGGTTTCAGAGTCGGAACAATTTATTCCTACAACGATAAAGTTGTTACAACAGCACGAAGAATGTCGAGTTTTACCTTAATATCTTCACAAACACAACATCTTTTAGCATCAATGTTGTCAGATGAAAGTTTCACTGATAATTACATCAAGGTCAATAGAGAAAGATTAAGGAAAAGATATGAAATGATCATTGAAGGTTTGAAAAGTGCTGGAATTGAATGCTTGAAAGGTAATGCAGGGTTGTTTTGTTGGATGAATATGAGTCCAATGTTGGAAAGTAATACAAGAGAAGGTGAATTGAAGCTTTGGAATGAGATTTTGAATGAAGTTAAGCTTAATATTTCACCAGGGTGTTCTTGTCATTGTTCCGAACCCGGTTGGTTTAGGGTTTGTTTTGCAAATATGAGTGAAGAAACACTTGAACTTGCACTCAAAAGAATACGTGATTTCATGAATAACAAGGACAGAAAGGATATAGGAATATAATTTTTACCATCACTCTACCATGATTAAATAGTATTTTTTTAGGGTCAAATCAATCAGAAGAGTCAGAGTTTGAATCATGACAAAAATAATCATTTGTCAAGTTTTACTTATCTCCCAAACGAATTCCGATTACCAGTTTCTTTCGCCTTGAAATGGGAGGGATAAGACCAAAACATTAGAGTCTTTGTTTATTTATTTTTATTTTTTTTCAAATGGTTGAGGCCATTTTGGTATATTCTTTTAAAAGCACATAATGTAAAGGTGAATATTCAATTGAAGTGTATCAATCCCTTGTTTGCTTGCTTAATTTACTTAAGCAAGTTTTTATTACAAAATTAATCTTTTGTATTATTTTGTTTTATAATGAATGAAATTTGTTACTATTAAATTATGTGTCTTAATTACTACATTATTTGTATGATGAGTTAGTATAGTGTCTATATCATCTTGAACATCTTGATTGGTTGTGTAGTAAAAAATTAATCCTTATTGAATGAGTATTGGTCTTGAATTTATCAACATCATTTGACTTAGTAATTACTGATTTAATTTCAATTCATATCATAGTTGACTTAGAGTTTGGAGTTTAAAGTACGTAACAGCTAGCAAAACACACCAACCAGTTATAGCTTTCAGCTTCATGAAAGGGTTGGAAACTTGGTATGAATAAAATATTAACATGCCTCAATCCCTACAGTACATGATGATGTGCATATTTTTAATTCAAGTCTAATTGCCATGTTTATTGGATAATTAGTAGTATATAAGTATGATTTGATTATAACATTGTAATTAATTATAAGTATAGTATAAGTATATACTTTGTATTAATTCCTATAGTAGTGTCGGGAGATATTCTAGAACAAATTAAAAATGGTCCACCCCACGTGATGTACACTGCTTGAATTTATATTTGTATATATAACTGCATCTCTTTGTTGTTGTTGTTGTGTTGTGTGTGTGTGAGGAAAATGATGTTGATATTGATTGATATTAAAATTTCGTATTTTACTTTCATAATTATGCTAATTTCTTTTTTTACAAGAATAATGATACTAATATTCTCACTTAAGAAATCTTATGTATCTTGATTTTTTTTACAAGGTTAAATCAAAAGATAAAAGAAAAAGACTACAATTTTAAAAAGAAAATTCATGTTTCATCTACTATAAGGATATCTTTAAGCTCTAGAGGAGAAGCGTGAACCAAGAACTCAGAGTAGGAAGAAGCGTCAAATTTGACCATAAAATCAGCACTTTGATTACATTCATGAAAAGTGTGGAAGATGCGGAAGAGGCAATTATCATGCAATAAATCTTTGATGTTTCAATCAGCACAAAATGCTTATAGAATTTGTTAGTTGGAGCCTCAATGAGCTTCAAACAGAGAGAGGAATCAGTGTAGCAGACTAAATCATAAAAGCACATGTCCTTAGCAAGAGTTAGCCCTTGATGAATGCCATAAAGTTCTGCTTCGAGGATGCCAACTTAACACGTTGATAACTAAAAATATAGCACGCCAAGACCATTAGAGCTTCGAATGAGATCACCAATGCCATTCTAAAAAGTAATGTGAAATCAACTTCCATCAACATTGATGATTGAGCCGAATAGATTCAATGAGTTCGACTTAATATTTCCACCTTAAAGTCTGTTGTTGTGAGACGTGTGAATACAATCATATCTGCCATGGATCGAATTGTCGAGCCAAGATGATAAATGGGCATACATTTTTTGGTGTTGAAGAAGTCAAACTAGCCCCCTAAAATTGATACCATAAAGAATCAAACATAAGACAGACCATGAGATGACCACACTCCAAAATTCAAAGTCAACACCATAAAGTCAACCCAAGTAGATAATGGGCTTGATTTCTTGATTGAAAGAAATCGTGATTTCTTGATTAAAAATTATTTTAATTTTTTGATAAGCAAAGATATTATAAATTTTTACTTCATAAAAAAACAAAAAAAATTGTTAAAGGGAATTCATTATACTAATTGATAAGTCGGCTCATCGTTAAACTTAATTAAAACCAACATAGTTTCTTTTAGTTAATTCACATGAATTAATTATACTACTTGATACTATCATTAATTAGATTTTACTTCTCACTCGATCGAGTTACTAAACACCCTTCTCTTAAGAATCCGACACTTAAGACAAAAAGAAAAAAATATGGATCCAACCCTCTTTGTGTATAATAATAAAATGAAAATGAGTTGTTTGCAAGCCGTAACACAACTGATAATGTTGATAATGTTAGACTGAACATATTTATCCTTATTAAAAATCTAAAATCTCGCGGTTGCGTACCTGAATTTCAAGTGGTGTTTGGCACTTAAAAAAAATGAAAAACAGCTTTCAAAGAGCATATGTAGTTGCTTAAATAAAATACCACTATATAGTTAAGCATAAGCCATAAGACACTGCATTATTAATTATACATATGACCATGACCACCGCATATGGTGTGATTGAAAAGAAAATATAATCGATTCAACCTTAATTTGTAGATTGTCACTGTTACTTCATGTAGAACCTTGCTTATAGAGGTATTAATGGCCTGCTTATAGTAATTTTATTAATTGGAGAATGATTTGACTTTTATTAATTAATAATATATAACTTGTATATAGTTTTCAATTAGTACATTTTGGAGAATATTTAAAAAAAGGTTTTAACCAGTTGTGCAGACCTGATTTACGCAGACTTTCAATCCTATGACATTAAATATTAAATTAATCAAAATCTTAATAAACAATTTTTACTATCCAATCTACTTCAATTTTTTTTTTTTACTATCCAATCAAATTTAGTCAACCATTTTCTTTGATATCAAAAGATTGGAGCAATTTGCTAGTTTTATATATGTCAAATTTTTTGGATTATATGATCGGCATAGATTGGGTTAGAGGTTTTATTTTCTATGACTTTACATCCATTCTCCTAAATGAAAGTCATTTGTTGGATTAGTTGGGATCGAATGTGTCAAACAAAAAATAGTGGTGGGAGAGTTGTAAAAAATCTTGATATGTTTAATATTGTGTTAGAGGCTAAGCGAAGATGGAGGTTTTTGGTTGATAAAGAGATAATATGGTACAAATTGTTGAATTACTCAATATGCTTCTTTAGGCATGCAATATTAAATATTAATGTGTTGGAGTATAAGGTAGCGTAGAGTCGTTCCTGCGAGTTTGAATGTTCATGTAAATTATGAATTTGATGTGCTATTTTAAATGTGAGTGTGAGCGTGCGAGTATATATCTTAATTACTCTTTATAGTTTCATGTGGGTGCAAGTTAGCATAAATAAATAAATATTATGATATTTCTGAAAATGCGCCAAATTATATGATAAAATGTTGTGACCCACATCTGAGTGTTGAGCAATGGTTTGAATTCACGATACTCTTCTCTTCGCATAGTATGTGTAAGTTTCACATCTCATCTGTTAAAAAAAAAAAATGTACTGTTACTATACTCAAATATCTTGGAAACCATTAGAAATTAATCAAGAACTGCCCTACCTAACTAGCATGCGTGGAATCAACACATTAGGTTGACTCTAAGAAGTGCTAAAATTTTCTATCCGCATTGATCACTCGAATTGCTTGTAATTTAGTGTTCATGTTGACTATATGTCTTGACATTTTTATTACTTCCAATAAACAAAACCGTCCCACAAGATGTAGCAGAGGTTGTACCCCAATGGTAAGGGTTGGTTTAAACAAATTGAATGAGACATGGTCTAAACATGTGTTTATAAATAGGATAATTTTTGCCTTATAAGATGTTTTTGTAAAGTTTAGTTAAAGTTCAACCTAAATTATAAAATGATATTAGACTCTATCCAAACTCGGCTCAAACTCCTACTATTAAGTCACACTCCAAATGTCGAGTCATAAATGTGAGGAGTGTGTTAATGGTTTAATGTTGGATTATTTTTTATTGTATTTTATAATCTAGTGTGTAATTATATATATAAACTATTATTTACACTTGAATAGAAGGCAAACGGACAACAAACTGCGCCATTAGACCTTGTTAGATGAGATAAGATTAAACTCATATTTATAACTGAAGATTGTTCTCACCTTACGAACCATAAATCTAAAATAATACCAGAGTCTATCTAAAGTATGTCATAGTCAACTTCTTTTTTCGATACCGCCAACTTATTTAACCATTAACTCAAATCAAATGAGATAGTCAACCTTAAATCATTTGTCCCCCTTACAACAATGAAGTAAGTATATATAATCAAAACAGAGCCATGTGTATGTGGGTCATGAAGATAAGAGGGTTTGACCTCAAGGGTGTAAAATTAAGTGATTCTCTCACAGTCAACACACCCCAACTACTTGTTTGGAACACATGCAGGGCTACTAAGTTCTTAGAAGAACAAACGTGCCATGAAAGCATTGGTATTTCATATATGAAACATATATAGTACAAAATGTTTCCGTGATGAACGCTGCCAAAATGCCACATTGTGATCAATAATGCTTAATTATAACATTGACTTTTTTTAAAGAAAATATATTAATGTTTGCATTGACCAACATAACTAAAGTCTAAATAGATAAAATCATCAGAAAACACAGAAATATATGTGTAATTGATGCCTTGAAGGTTAAACCAACAATGAAATATATTTTATCCATTTTTGAAGTGTCATCCAAGCTAATGATAATGTATAGAAGTTTTGAACTGAAGACACATTTTTTTAGATATTATTCATATTGTCTTGCGCAAAGTCTAAAGATTTGTAGCGAGGTAGAGGAGTGTGAATCTTGTTTATAAACTACGACTAGTGTCGATTATAAAGTAGTGTGATATTTTAGGTGCACCGAAAAAGTAATCTATTTGTCAAAGATAAGAGGTTAAAGAGTATATCAACCGTCATATGTGGCTTAGACCATTGATGATTTTTATATATGATGTCAATATCCAACTTCAAGTTTGTCCAACCACTTTTCTAAGGTAGTGACCGTTTTGAATTGTGCAAGTTGCCATCAAAATTTTGTCCTTAATTTTAAACGCCTGGGAAAAACTATTTCGGAGTAGACTTTTGGGATGGAAAATCCCAATACCCTTCTTTAAGGCCATAATTGTCTCACATTGTCACCTATAAATATCTCTCTTATTGTAGACCTTTTAAGAGATTCAACTATTAAACTGATTTGATCGTCATAATGTTTATAGATACATCTTCACCGTCGTACATCTCTGCCATGGCATTCACCCAAAATGCCATCATTTACCAAATATTTTTCCAACATCATTGTGGGATCCATGATTTTCTTGACAATATGAGTTCTGTCAGCAATACCTTTTTTTAGACATATATTAGCAATACTTTTATTTCGACGTGAAAGAGAAGGCGAGTAATTCATTGGTATTTGAAAATTTTAATAACTTTTCAAAGGTATATTGTGGAGTGAAGAAGGTATTTTTAATTTTTTAACACCTATGACTTATTACTAGGTGCCTTAATATTTGTTTGATTACCTAGCTAGCCGGCCCTTTTTAAAGAAGACTTGATTAATTATGGATGACCAAGGCTTAGGATATGCATAATAATCAATGCCCTAAAAAATTCTACAAGGACAAAAACTATTATTATAATTAAATCTAATTAATTCCATTGTGTTTTCAAATGTCTTTTATGTTTTGCTCAAATAAAAACAATATCTTTATGTATGTGATACTTGAGGATATTGTGTTGAATATGTGACAAGATTAGATGTAATATGATTAACAACTTTAGAGAGAGTTCAGATAGCACCTATAATAAAAAAGATGTTGTAAAATAGGCTTAAGTAGTTTGTATATATAGAGAGAAGACATGTATATCAGATGAAGGATAAATATCTTATCACTAAATGCAGATGAAGACATGAACAATATAAGAGAAACTATTATGAATGATTCAGAGATTAGTGTGTTGAATCTAAATATGATTTATGATAGAAGATTATTATATAATTTGATCAATTTAACCGGCTCTACATAATGGGATAAGTAATGAAGATTACATAAAGGAATCTCTCATGCAAATTATATTCCATCGCAATGCTTTGTATGTCATCTTTTGTTTTAATAGAAGATTATGAATCCATTAAAACCATAGAAAATTGTAGTATTTGATCTTGTTTTCCGATGTTGAGTGTGATGTAGCGACTTTGATAGTGTTTTCTAAAGTGGATGGAGGGGAGAAAATATATTTTGGAAATGAAATATTTTAAAAAGAGTGAGATGGGTAAGTAATGAAGAGGTGCAAATAATAATTGTTGCAAATTTCGTACATTCCATGGTCTTTTTCATTTTTATATGAAGCCGTTGCAAGCCTGCAATGTCTGGGAAAGTATAAAGAGTTGACCAAGAAGCAAAGTACTATTTGCACCACATAAACTATTAATGTGGTAGATCAATATGGTCAACATCATAAATTCTTCAACAAGGACATTGTTTTGAGGAATGAGGTTGAGTTTCTTTCTTTCTTTCTGTGGTTCAAGTGTTTTCCCTGGCCATTGTTTTCAAGTTTCTAAGCACTTTCTGCACAAGAACATGATAAAATTATCTTTTTATTGGTGTTTAGTAAGATTTTCGCCGTGAGAGATAATCCTATTTGAGAGATGATTGGACAATTTTTCTTTCTGTTGTTGTGGAAGACTATAATTCATTGTAGTAAACTTAAACTCTAGTTGGTAATAAAAATAAATATTCAATTGATATTCATTTTATGTAAGAAAAATGATATTTGTACAACTATTTTTTGATAATCTTTTTTTTTCTATTTTTTTATTGATTAAAAACATTAAAGAAAAAAAAAATTGTTAAAAGTTATCACAAAATGGTTATACAAATATTCGTGTAAATGCATTTAGTTATATCTAACAAGTATCTCACATTGTTAGATTTGATTAAAAAATGACTCTACAATTATCTTTATAAAATATGATAGGAAGCATGTTTTTTTAACTAGTTGAAATCGAAGTCGATATCTCAAAAATTATATTTCTTCCACACCATACATATCAACCATTGTGTTATACCAGATGGCACATGATTGAACACATAACAATTAAACTCAAAAACTTATCTATGAATTAGAGAAAAATTTCCTTTTATTGTTCTCCAACGATATGGAAATAATAGCATGAATTTTTAAGAAGTTTATAATTAAAAAAAGTAAAAATTTAATTATCAATTTTGTTTTGTTTTGTAGGGGAAGATCAAATCTTCAATCTCTTTAATTTATTTTTGGATCTCTAGACCAAAATGTCAAACATCACATAAAACACATACATATGATTTTGAGATTCGAAGTTCAAATTCAGATGAAGGTATCAAAACTAGCAATATTGGTATTCTTAGTTGAGTTAAGTCTTAGAAACACCTTCAACAACAAATACAAAGTATAACACTGGCTCCAAGGGTGCTACATTATCTAAATCCAACTGATGTTTCGGGGTGTTGACAATCGTTACTCTAATGTTGGTTCATCTTGTTGGGATGAGCATCCTCCTTTCGTCCGAAACGTTTTTTTTTGTGGGATCAATTAGGTTTAGCCCCCATCTATATATGAGTTTACTTTAAAGATGGACCAAAAGTGAAGATGAAAATTTTTATAGGGACTAAAAGTTAAAAAAAAAATTTATAGGGACTAAAACGAAAAGTTGACATATTTATAGGGATATTTAACCCTTGAAATTTTAGTTTCACATATACCTAAAGTCTGGATCCACCCTTGGATACATAGTTGGGGTGTCTTTTACAACCAATTTGATGCATGTACATATTCTTGACATACAAAAAAGGCTAACAATGGTGAAAACTGAAAGTGATAAGAAGTCAGAAGGGCATAATTGCAGACCGAAGTTTCAAATTTAATCTGCATAATGAGACATTTCTACATACTTTAAGGTACTACATTATATTTTACAGATGTGGGACAATTTTAAACTTAATATTGTAGGTACTTTTTTACTGAGAATGAAAATGAGTGAAGAACTATTTTGGAACTGCACTTGACCATATTTGGAGTACTATAAATGAATTTGTTTTTAATAATATCTCACACTCTCACCAATTGTTGCTCAAACCAAGTACTTGACTTAAGATATCTGCATGGAAATGGTCATTGATGTGTGCTAGGTGCATGAAAGTTCAGAGCTATAAATCAGAATTGTGGTCCATATTTTGGGGCTTGAAGATTGCTATAGATCATGGATTATTCCACTTAACATTAAGTTACTATATGGCAACTGGCTACTCATCCTTGTTTTGTCTTGATTTCTATGATTACAAAAATTTAAAACTCTTTTGTTTTTGTTAAGTTTTTCTAGTTTGCCTAAAATATAAAACAAAATTGCTGAAAAATTAGCAAAAATTGGGTTGTCTTTAGATTTGGGGTGTTTAGTTTTAATGATATCATTGTAACCCATCTTATGTAGGATGCTAATGCTGGTTTGATAACTTTGAATTTTTAATATAATTAGGTGATTGGTGAATTGTTGAGATTAAAGCACAATGGGTATATCATGAGAGAATTAGCTAAGATAAAATCCAAATCCGAACACATATATAGGCATTGGCTCAATGGTCATCCCTTTTGAACACAAAATGATCTCCAGAAGATGAAAACATGAAGATAAATAAAATTAGTGAAACTTTTCTTTAACTCATTCTTTTAACCATACTCAAATATATATATGAGTTGATTCTTGATTATGGGCATCAAGTGTTAGGCATGCTAATGATATTACATACTTTCTCTTTCCTAAATTATAAGCCGCTTTGAACTTGTCCTATAATAGTTGGTTTACAATACTAATTAAAAACTACTTTTTCTATTATACCTTATCTGTTTATTAGAATCTCTTCTTTCAATTCTTTAATTTACATTTCACAGATGAAGAATAATTTTGTAAAATAACCTATAATTTCCCTTTCTCATACAAAATTAATTATTTTTCTTTATTTGTGTGACTTATAGTTTAGGACAGAGGAAGTAGATGCTAAAACTAAAGCTTTATTTCCGAGTTTGAGCGGAAGAGAGGGAGGGATTTGAAAAGAAAAAAAAAAAAGAATAAGCAAGTGGAAGAAATAGATGACATTGAAAGGAAAAGACTTTGAATGGTTAATTTTTCTTTATAATACAATATCCTTCTCATTTTAGGGAACTCAAAAATTGTTTTGGAGGAGAATTTTGAAGCGTTTACATGAATTCTTCAAATTTAATCAATGTATTTATAATATTTTTAAAGTTAAAAATATATTAATCATAATATTAATTTACCATTCTCTAAAAAGTTATTCTTTCAAACTATGTGAAAGATTTTACCATTTTCTCCTATATTTCCAACTCTCCAAAGTCTTCCCATCTCCTCCCCTCCAAAATCCCAAACAAAACCTAAATGAAGGGCTTAACTAATAAAAAATTATCACGTAAACACAAAAACAAAAAATGCAGCGGAAACAAAATTCTCCAAAGTATTTGCAGTTGTAGTTTTACGATGACAAATTTGAGAAAAACAATAATAATATTTTTTTAACGCTTCTTATGATAGAGATCGGAGGGAGTATTATATAGGAGTTTTTTTATTTTCAAACAAAACAACCATTTAATGAAAGAAATAATGTTCGTACAACAATTTTATGACAACTTTTAAGAAAGTTTTTTCTCTCACATTCACATTGTGTTTTTACTCTCTCTCAATTACTTTGCTTTTTATGTCAATACCTACATTTTTTTTGTTTAGGGTTAATTAAGTAAATGGTCCCTATAAATATTAAGAATTTTATTTTTAGTCCCTACAAAATAAAATCACACTTTTAGTCCCTGTGACATTTTCCTTTAGCATTTTAGGGATCAAAAATATTGATGGAAATTTTTTATAGGGACTAAAAATGCTGATGAAATTTTTTACAAGGACTAAAAATGTTGACATAATATTTTACAGGGACCATAAAGTGCGATTTCATTTTATAGGGACTAAAAATGAATATTGAATATTTATAAGGACCATTTAATTAATTAACCTTTTTGTTTATTTTGATTGTCCTACACCCTTGCTCGAAAAATTGTTATTCAAATAAAACATCTCATTTAAGATAAGAGAAATGTTAGCGAGTGCCCTAGGACACTCTTTAAGCACCCAAGATGGTAAAATTTTTATGAAAGTTTGTACATTTATTGTATTGGAAATTGAAGTTTTTATTTTTTTTAAAGAATAATTTATTCATAAGGAATGCTCAGAGCACTCGTTAACAAGACCCGAAAGATAATTAGGAAGTGAAAATAGAGCAATAAAACAGCAGTTTTCGTGAGTACCATAAATGGACACGGAGTGCCAAGAATAGCAGTTTTGGTCTCGCCTAAAAAAGAGGAGAGTATTGTACCATTCTATTCTATGAATGTAACTCCGTTTTTTACATCAGAAAACATCCTAAATATAAACGAAAGTGCATGTGGTCCATTCAATCATAACCACGTTGCAACGATCTTTCAAGACACAAACGTTAGAAAAAATCACACCAACGATATAAGAAGAGAAGACACAATCACGTCTGTTTTGTCCCACAAAAATGGCTTCCAGCATCAATATCTCACGCGTCACCGCCTCATTTGCCCTCTTCTCTCTCCTCCTCTCCACCGTAGCTGATTCCTCGGTGGCCAATTCCCCGGTCGCCAATGCCCCAGTCGCCGCCAATGCCGTAGTCGCCGATTCCTCATTGGTATGTATGTCCTCTCCGGTCTTAAATATAAAAGATGTCGGAATGTATTTTGTTTACTCAATGTCTCTTTATATAAACATGTGACATGAGGATGTAGTAATTATTTTGTGGTTAATTATTATGTAAATTGGATCTAGAACAATTGAATTGAAAACGTTGACAAACTAATATTGTTTTGGATTATAGGCCAATTGCAGCAGGACATGCAAGGCAGAGTTGTGTGACAGTAAGATTCATTCAATCCCATTTCATTATTATCATATTAGCTATGAATTACGGATGTCAGACACCAATATTGACACACAACGACAACAATAATAATTTTTTTTTAAAATTATATAATTCAATATAATTACATGCATAGATTTTGCGTGTTTAATATTGGAAACATTTTGCTGATAAATGCATGTGCCACATAGATTATATTTTTCTATCCTAAAATATATATTTTGGTAGAAAATATAATATATTTATTAATATACACATGAATGAGTAATTAATAATGTTAGTGTGTTGATAAAATAATCTACAGCAATGGGAATCAAGTACGGGAAGTATTGCGGAGTAGGTTATTGGGGTTGTCCAGGCGAGAAACCGTGTGATGATATTGATGCTTGTTGCATGGGTCATGACGAATGCGTTGATCGATTCGGTACATTCTTTCTCTTAATTTTATTATTTTGTTTGTTTGTTTAATAGACAAATATTAGTTAGTAGCTAATGGTTATGTTAGTTTTTGGGATGGCGGGAAATTTGTTAATCTTGTTATTTATTTCCATTTATGTTTGATGATAATTGCATTTTCAAATCTTTTGTTGTTATGACATCCTTGATTTTTTATTTTTTATTTTATCATTGCATGGATTCTTCTTGAGAATTTATGTCTTTTGTATATTAATGATTGTGTAGGTGTTTTGTTTTTGTTGAATCAATTTAGTTCAGTTTGTATATTGTTCAAGTGGAAGCTAATTCTTGTTGTGTATCATTGGGTCCTAAAAAGCTTGTTACTTGTTCTCTTATGATGTTATGGGAATTTTGTTGTTTGTAATAGTGTGTTTTATCATAAACTATAGTTACTTCACTTCAAAACATTCATAAAAGAGCACAATGTTTGAAGAACCATAATTGTGAATTGCAAACATTTAAAGGATTACTTACACATATAAGATAAGCGAGCAATAAGCTGTGCCACTAGGCCTTTTTGGATGACAAAATCAATCCTCGTAAACACAAAATTCATGACTTACGAGACATGATATTGCTATACATGACCTTTTAAACTCTATGTAGAAAGTCAATAGCATCTGGTGCTAGGAAGCCGAATGTGTCAAAAGTAAATGGTATAAAAACATCTTGATTATCAGAACACGCTTTCTCATGTTTGGTCGTTTTGCTTGACGCAACTTTTAGTGTTGTCTGACCTACTTTAAAAGCCCTGATCCCTAATCCCACAATTGGTGAAACCCCAATCAAATCCACATATGCTTGTTTTCCTCCTATCTATCTGTAAACCATTAGAATTTTGTTGTTTGGTACTTTTCTTTGACATTGGTGGAGTATTTAAGATAAGTAGATACATATACCCTATTTACACATACATATATTAATTATCTAAGATGTTTCAAATGTTATGGAAGGAAATGAGGAATGAAAGAGACATTATAATTATATTGAAATGCCATATTGAAATGATCATTTTACCGTTTCTCCTTTACATTTTCCACTCACATTTTTTTACAAGCACTTTCTATTCACTTGAGACCTCTCTTTAACTTCTTTGAACTGACTAAACATGTTTTTTTTTTCTTTCTTCAGGAATGACTCATGTGAAATGCCATAAGAGATTGAAGAACTGCCTAATAAGGGAACAAAAAGCCAACAAGGTTGGATTTTCGAAAGAGTGTCCGGCCAATGTCGCCGTGCCTACCATGATAAAAGGCATGGACTTGGCCATCTTGTTGAGCGAATTGGGTGGCAACATGCCTGATATTGAAAAATTTATTTAACCCCTTTGATACAATCCATATCTCCATTAATAAACTTTTCTTAATTTGGGAATGTTGTTCTAATGATCTTATTGATTGAGGTTGGTAATTAACTAAGCCAGTGATTTAATTTGTGATGTCACAATAATAATCCAATAGTGTTTATGTGCAAGGTTCTATCATACTATAGGAAGAGATTAATGACAAAAGTGTTTCTCACAGAATAATGAAATCAACACACATAATGTTGTCATATGCATATTCATGGTTTGATTAATGTGGGAGAATGAGAGGAGATTGGATGTGGCTATTGTTTCCATTGTTTACCACTAGTTTTAGCTGCACTTGAGCAAGGATGAAATTACATGGCTCAACAATTTAATTAAGGAGCCATATAAGTGATATGTGCGTGACATTCATATTAGTACTGGTATCTAATCCGTCCTAAAATGTAAGCAAAAATTGTTCAATAAAAGTCAATGTATTTTCTTCAAAATTTGTGTTAGATACATCAACATATATGCTGACCAATTTTTACTTACATTTTAGGACCGAGGGAGTATGTCATTTTGTTCTTTAGTGTCTAATATACTTTCGGCTAATCAGATTTGAACATGAAATACCTTACCTGGATAATTTGTAAACATGATCATACTTTTAATTTCTTTAGTTTGACCTATATGCAATCTTGGTCCACAAATAATTGTTTGCTCAAACTTAATAACTAAAATCATAATCACATAATTCTTTTGACATGTTGTGAACCATAAATTGGTACTTGTGTACCGATTTATGTTACTTTTGCCCGTTGGTTACGCAAATTCTCATGTAATTTGTGAAAATCGAAGAACCGACGAATCAAGAGAAAAATGAGTGAAGATCGAAGAAAGAAGAGGAAGAGGTTGAGTATGAGATTAAAAAAAAAAAAAAAGGAAAAACATTCGATGAAGCAAATACATTTTGCAAGAAAACCTCCGTGAAACTTGGAGAAAGAGAACGTTTAATTCAAAATAACACTGATGAATAAGAAGAAGAAAAAAAGCGATTTGCTAACGAGTGCACCCG
This sequence comes from Medicago truncatula, assembly GCF_003473485.1. Taxonomy (NCBI): domain Eukaryota; kingdom Viridiplantae; phylum Streptophyta; class Magnoliopsida; order Fabales; family Fabaceae; genus Medicago; species Medicago truncatula. The sequence continues at coordinate 42,133,417 of NC_053047.1, read as the reverse complement.
GTACACACTTTAAGCATTTTACATTTAGTAATTATTCTTTAAAAATATTAAAGTTTTTAATTTTCAATGTACTTTAATACACAACTTTCATAAAAAGTTGCCATTTAAAGTTCTTAACAAGTGCTCTCAGGCACTAGTTAACATTTCTCTTAATTAAATATTATGAGGTGTTCAATGACGCAATAGAGATAATGTTGAGTTGTTAAAAATATTATTCTTTAAAAATATTAAAGTTTTCAATTTCCAATGCACTTTATTACACAACTTTCATAAAAAAGTTGTCATTTAAAGTCCTTAACGAGTGCCCGGGGGCACTAGTTAACATTTCCTTAATATTCCCGATGCACTCTTTAGTAATTATTCTTTAAAAATATTAAAGTTTTCAATTTTCAATGCATTTTATTACATAACTTTCATTAAAAATTATCATTTAAAGTCCTTAACCAGTGCCCCGAGAGACACTAATTAACATTTCCCTTGATTAAATATTATGAGGTGTTCAATAACGCAGCAGAGATAATGTTGAGTTGTTAAAAAGACTCGAGATGTAAATACTTAGTTATTACTAATGATTTTTAAGTTTTGTTTCAAAAATCTTAGTAAAATATTTTTATTGATAGTTTCCTATACTTAACAAAGAAGTACTAGTACTACGATCTGACACAAATCGAAGCTATATACTCTCATACGTATCAAACTCCTTCATATGTCGCGTATACCAACGCGAATTGCAAATTATGTGATTGTAATTAAAAAAAAAATTGTTTCTTTTTTTTAATAACTAAATATTTATTATATTCAAAATATCATATTCCATTCTAAATAACTAAAACTCGATCATTTTAAACATGTATTTCATTCAAAATATCAAATTCCATGGGAGTCATAGAATGGTTGGAGAGGTACACATCGAGGTTAAACTCTTCGAGACGTTACATGAAATTGGGTGGTAGGATTCTCATCTAATGATGGTTGCGGTGATGCGCTTATTGTTGAGTTGTTTGGAATTTATAACGGTTTGGTCTTGTTGATAAACAATTTGGTGTTGTATGTTGAGTGTGAGACAGACTCCACTGAGATCATAAACCTACTTATGGACAGACAATCTCACTCATTCCATGCTTATGCTTTCTTTACTAGCTAAAATAACAAGTTTGTTGGATCATCTCCCAGGTTTGATGTTCAAACATGTGCTCCGTGAAGGCAATGTATGTGCAGACTTTTTGGCTAGGTTGGGGAGGAACTCTACTCTTGGAGTAACAACTTGGGTGACACCTCCTAATGAGCTGCTCTCGTTGCTCAACTTTGATGCTTTCGATTTCTAGTTAGCTTTTGTTTTTTTATGACCTTCACATAAAAAAAAAAACTCTTTCCTCCAACAAAAATAACAATTCAATGAGTTTCCTAAAACTCGACGTGGATTCTCACCTAACAAGTGATGACTATTTAAAGGGTTGATTGTGCAAATGGGGGCTCACCTTTAAAATGGTATAAATGATGCGACCACAACGGAAGCAATGGGCTTGCTCTAAGCTATTAATTTGTTCAAATCTTTGAACATTGACAAAATTGATATTCTCTATTTTTAGCAACCACATATGACCTTTTTATTTTTATTTTTTATGTTAACCCTCTGGTATATAGGGAATGAGACCCTAATAATCCGACATTTGGTCGAATGATAAGTAGAGTTTGCTCTTAAAATTAAAAAGATAAGTAGAGTTCGATAAAAAAAATTGCTTCACCCAATAATGAATTAACATAGTGATGCAAGAAAAAATTGTGCTTTTAAGGAAGACCAACATTTTTTTGAAAGGAAGGAAGAATTGTTGGGAATATTTATATTTTATAGTGCAACATATTTGAGATATATATCCTACTTAATACTTATTATGGGCATCCTAACTGATTTTGAAAATAAAATAAAATAAAATAAAAGATAAAACTGAAATAAATCCCTAAAACTTACTCCTAACAGAATTTAAATTAAAAAATATTTGCAAAGTGGAAATCTAATTTAAATAAAATTCCAGTTATAATGTGAGGAATAAAAAAAGATACGGGGGAAGAGAATAAATCCTAAACTTGGTTGCTAAGAAAACTAAACAAAAAAATACAGGGAAAAAAAATAAAAGATATGGTGCTAAAATAAAAATAAAATCCTAATTGAAAGCTCTATAAATACCTTGTATTAGAGTAAAAAAAAAAAAACTTTCAGAAGAAAATTGTAGTAAAGGAAGGTACGTAATTTGTTTCTTCTTCTCAAGTTCTTCGCATATGCTTCTTTATATACATTTTTTCTTTGTTTCTTAAGGTAGCATACCACTCATTCTTGTTTAAAATCATAATTGTCCCTATGTTTATTTTCTTTCATAAACTTCACATATTACTCTCCACATTATGACTATGTATGAACTTTTTATGCAGGTGTTTTTGCAATACTAGTAAAGAATAATAGAAGACCTAGTCACGACTCTTTCCCACAAAACCCTAAACAATGACTTCTCGCATAAGCAATATCCCACGCGCCACTGTCACATTTGCCCTCCTCTTTCTCCTCCTCTCCATTGCATTCCCTTCCTCCCATGCCGATTCATCCTCGGTATGTATGTCTTTCCCGGTCTTAAATATAAGAGACGAATGGTCAACAAAAATTATTCTACATGTTTAGCTGGTCAACCAGATACATATGAACTTTTGTTGACCTAACCGTCTTTTATATATGAGATATGAGGACGTAGTAATTATTTTGTGGTTAATTATTATGTATACTTGGATTTGGAGAGCAATTGAATTGAAACGTTGACCAAATTATATTGTTAGGGATCATAGGCTAATTGCAGCAGGAATGCATTGAAGAGCTATGTGACTGTAAGATTTCTTCAACCTCATTTCATTATTATTATATCATAAGCATGGACACAAAGACACAAACACCATACACGACACACATGTCAACGCTAATAATAATTTAATAAATGACATAATTCATCTGCGTCGATCGGTGTCAGATACTTACCATAAGTGTCCATGATACATAGATTATATATTTCAATCTTAATATTCTTCTTAAATAAATCTTATTATATTTATTGATATATGTACAATTACATTTTTAACTTGTTATTGTGTGGATGAAAAACTACAACGTTGTTAATCAACTACGGGAAGTATTGCGGGATACGTTATACGGGTTGTCCAGACGAGAAACCGTGTGATCATATTGATGCTTGTTGCATAGCTCATGACGATTGTGTTGGCAAATTCGGTACATTCTTTTTCTTAATTTGTTTTTAGACAATTGTTAATAATAAGTGGTTATGTTAGTTTCTGATGTTGTTTTACATTTTCTATTACCTTTTGAGACCTATCTTGTGCTGCTTTAAACAGACTAAACATGGTTTTACAGGAATGACTAATGTGAAATGTCATAAGAAGTTCAAGAACTGCCTAGTTAAAAAACGGAAAGCCGGGAAGTTTGGATTTTCAAGAGTGTCCTGTTAGTACCACTGTGCCTACCATGATAAGAGGCATGGACTTGGCCATCTTGTTGCACGAATTGGGTGACACCATTCGTGATCTGTAAAAACATTCTAACCCCCTTGATACATGCCATATCACCATTATTAAACTTCTATTGATTTGGGAATGTTAATTTTATTGAGCTTGGTAATTAATTAATTAAGCCATTGTTTTTGTTTTAGTTACCATGTTGTGATTTAAATTTTGATGTCACAAAATAATCCAATAGTGTTGAGTTACCATCTTGTGATTTAATTTTGATGTCACAAAGGAATCCAATAGTGTTGTTGTGCAAGATTCTGTCATATTATACGAAGAGATTATTGACAAAACCTTTCTCACGGAATAATGAAATCAATAAGCATAATGTTGTAATATGCATATTCATGGTTTGATCAATGTGGAAGATTGAGAATAATTAATGTTAACTCTTTGATTTTTAAGATAATAGAACCCTAGCAATACAAAGTTAGATCAAGATGTAATCTAACTAAAATTGTTTCATCCAAAAATCGAATTCGGGTTATTCCGAACGACTCGTCTTTGATGAAGTTCATTAATCACTTGATTCAAAGCCCCTTTGTTATAACTTTTTTTTTTAAAAAAATCGCATTCTTTTTAAAATTATCACTTTTAAGAGTATTGCATTCGTTCGTTACAATTTAAAAAAAAAAACAATATCTAAAAAAAAAATTAAGAAAAAACTTCAAATGAAAAACTATTAAGAGTAGTTTCTCACAAAATATATATTTTTTAAGGGAGGGAAAAAATAATTTCAAAAGATAGAATTAACTTTGTAGCAATTTTTATTTTATTTTTTATATTATTGAATCTAAACAAATTAAATTACTTTAAAAAAATTATTATGATAAATAAACGTAAAATAGATTTTGATTTTTTTAATAAAATCGCTAATAAATAAATAATCTCTAAATTATTCAATATCAAAATGTCTTATATTTTAATTTTAATCTATAACAAACGAGTCTTCATACGTGACATCCTACCTAGTTGCTATAGAGGTCAAATTGCAAATATACCGAATGTATGAATACACAAATTTTTAATATATTTTTTTGTTAACCGATTTCCAACAAGGAGAAAGAGGTCATGATAATTGAAGTTCAAAAAAGTGTTTTTTAGCGGAAAAATAAAAAACAAACCAATAGCCTTTGTTTGTTGCTCCTAAAAGACAGGAAAGTAATTCCAACATTCTACGAATCTAACGCCATCCAACCACAATCACTTGCCAGTTACTATCCAATCAAGTTGCAGCAATCTAAAGGGTGTTTTGGTAATTTCATCACATACCAATTGTATAAGAAGAAGAGAAGATCAAATCACGACTCATTCCCACAGATCAAAACAATGACTTCTCACAGCTGCATTATCTCACGCGCCACCGCTGCATTTGCCCTCCTCTCTCTCCTCTTCTCTGCTGCATTCCACGACACTCTTGCCGATTCCTCGTCGGTATGTATGTCTTATCCTGTCTTTAATATAAGAGCCAGTTAGTCAACAAAAATTGATGTATCTGGTACTCTGGTTGGCTTACCTGGTGCAACTAGATACATTTACTCTTTTGTTGACTCGACTGTCTCTTATATTTTTATACCGGAGGGAGTAGTAATTATTTTGTGGTTAATTATGTAAATTAGACTTGGAGAAATTGAATTGAAAAGGTTGAGTTGACCAAATTATATTGTTGTGGATCACAGGCTAATTGCAGCAAGAAATGCATTGCAGAGCTGTGTGACAGTAAGATTCATTCAATCCCATTTCACTTTTTATTATATCAGCTATGAAGCATAGACACGAACACCAGACACTAGACAAGAATAATAATTTGAAAAATGACATAATTTAATGTAATCACATGTGTGAGTGTCTGGTGTTGGATATCGAACTACGTTTTTTATTAGAAGTATTGGTGCTACATGGATTATATTTTTCAATCTTAATATATGTACAAATACATGACTAATTGTTAATGTTATTGTGTTGATGAAAAACTATAGCGATGGGAATCAAATACGGGAAGTATTGTGGGGTAGGCTATTCGGGTTGTCCAGGCGAGAAACCGTGTGATGATATTGATGCTTGTTGCATGGCTCATGACGATTGTGTTGGCAAATTCGGTAAGTTCTTTTTCTTAATTTTGTTAATTTGTTCGCTTTTTTAAATAGAAAAAAGTTAGTAATCAGTGGTTATGAATGTGTACGTGTTTTGTTTTTGTTGAATCAATTCATTTCAATTCTGTAAATTGTTTGAATAGGAAGCTAATTCTTGTTGTTTATCCATAGATGCTAAAAATTAAAGCCTATTGATTGTTTTGTTTTGATGTTATCAGAATTTTGTTGTTTGCTATAGGGTGTTCTGTCATTACAATTTTGTTGTTTGCTAGTTTTTTCTGTCATTGGTGGAATGTCTGATTGCTGAGAATCCAATTTTTGAGATGAGTCACTCAAATGTTATGTCATATACTTTTTGTTCTCGGATAAAATGTGCTGCTATCTGATTTATGTTTGCTGTGGTGTCCTTTAAGTTTATCTTATCTCATTTACATGCACATTTATAGAAGTATAACACCATAGTAATATAATATGGAAACTAAGAAGTTTCAAATGGCATAGAAGAAATTGAGGAACAAAAAAGATATTATCTAGCTACGTGTAAACATGGACATGCCACATTGAAATGAAATTTTTTTCGGATTCTCCTTCACATTTTCTATTACCTTTTGAGACCTCTCTTTAGCTTCTTTAAACCGACTAAACATGGTTTTTTACAGGAATGACTCATGTGAAATGTCATAAGAAGTTCAAGAAATGCCTTATTAGGGCACAAAAAGCCGGGAAAGTTGGCTTTTCTAAGGAGTGTCCAGTCAGTACCACTGTGCCTACCATGATAAGAGGCATGGACTTAGCTATCATGTTGAGCGATTTGGGTGACAACTTTCATGAACTGTAAAAACATTCTAACCCCCTTGATATAGGCCATATCCCCATTGTTAAACTTCTCTTGATTTGAGAATGTTGATTTTAATGATCCTATTGTGCTTGGTAATTAGTTAACCTATGATTTTGTTCTAGTTACGATGTTGTGATTTAAATATTATTTTTTTGAGAGAATGTTGTGATTTAATTTGTGATGTCTCAAAAGAATCCAATATTGTTTTTGCACAAGGTTCTGCCATATTATATTACATATTGCTATCATATGCATATTCATGGTTTGATTAATGTGGGAGAATCAGAATGAGAAGGGATTGGATCTGTTATGCTCGATGCTCGATATCTGTCGTTATATTCTTAATGGGTTGATATAGTTCCTGCTAATCAGATTAAAACATGAAGTACTTATTTGGATAAGTTCTAAACTTGATAATACTTTTAATTTCTCTTGTTTTGCCTATATGCAATCTTGGTCCACAAATAATTGTTTGCTCGAACTTAATGACTAAAAACTTTTGAACTAATTCAATCATTTTAACCATTTATCATTCAAAATATCAAATTCCATGGGAGTCATAAGGTGGTTTGGTAGTTTGGGGGAGCGATATTACACAGAAGAGTTTCCTAAAACTCAACGTGGATGTTCACATGGCAGTCGGGGGTTAGGGTTGGTCCTGCGAACTGAGTATGATAGCTTCATAGCAATGGTTTAAACGATGCAGTCATGACGGAAGCTTCAAATAAAATATCCTTTTTACACTGAGCATGTTGCACAGATGCTTCAAACCTGCCAAGTGGTAAAGAAACCTTCCGTCGATTTCAATTCAACGCTTTCGATATAAGCCAAACACATATTAATCGATTTGTTGTTTTATTTTGATTTGTGGTTTTGTTTGATGCAGCAAAACAGCATTGAAGCTTTTGCCGCGCAGGTTAGGCAATCGAAGAGGGAATTGGTTAAATTGCCTGTGAATGGTCAAGATCAAACTACCAGAACTCAGGTATAAACAATTCTAACGCCATTTTTGTTCATTAATTTTAATAAAAAATGGAGAATTGAATGTGATGACATGTGTCAATGTTAGATAGTGAGACGTGTTGGACACTGGATACGCTTATGATTAGAAGTGTTGGTGCTACGTATTTCTTATCTTAGATGCCACAATTGTAACATACACGATTGTAGCATAATTTTTTTAATTTATTTTTTGTTACTAATTTTAGGTTTGTGTTGTTCTTATCATATGAAGCAGAGATACTTGACTCGACACTGACAATTATTTTTAAAAATGATATAATTGAATGTAAATATGTGTCAATGTCGGCGTCATGTCAATGTCGGACACTGACGCTGACACGTGTCAAACACCAGACAAACTTTTGATTAGAAGTGTTGGTGCTACATAGTTCTTATCTTAGGTGCCACAATTGGGATTTTGACTTTTGTGGGGTATTTTAGCGTCGATGAAGAATAGACAAGGTGTTTATGTGTTTGTGTTCTATGTGTTCGAGAATAAAGGACTTATAGTATAAACATTTGTTGTATAAGTGTTTGGGTATTTATGTATAAGTTATTTCTATAACAAAAGATAAACTAAAGTCAGGCTTTGTTTGGTAAAAAGTAGCGCATAGCAGATATCGGATAAGCTAGCGGGTTGAATTTGTAGTGTTTGATACAATTAGTGGTTGAACTAGCTTATAAATATGAAATGACATAAAAAATTATTTTTGATTACTATTTTTTCAATTAAGACAAGAAAGGTAAAGTTGACAGAAAAAATGATAAGCTATAAGTTCAAACGCTAGTCGAAGTAGCTTATAAAAAAAAAAAACACTATAATCTAATAAAAAAAGGTGATAAGCTTGTGAAAAACTATTGTTTCAAAAAAGCTCTGTTTTAGTCATATGAGCTTATAAGGTATAATCTATCTGCTAAGCTCTTTTCATAAGCCTTGAGAGTTTATAGAAATAAGATGAAAATAGTTTATGGACATGTCATAAACTGTTTTCATAAGATCTTTCAAATAGTTTCACAAGTGCTTGTGTTAGTAGATAATGTTAAATAAACCAATTCAAACATGCCGTAATTATTTTTGTTTGTGTTTTTTGTTCAGGTTGAACATGTGGGGAGGGAGGAGAAGACTAGGCAACATATGAGCTTGTTGAGATATACTGTGAACTTATCGCAGCTTGCTTGCCCATGATTGTATCACGAAAGTATTTTCAAACTCTCGTTATTTGTTTTCTTTCTCTGTTTTAGTATATTGATGTTACCTGCATTACTCGCTACTAAGTTAATGTCACTGAACATGCCATCTCTTAATCGTTTCCTGGCGTGGTTTGCTGCATCAATGTATAATTCAATGCTTTTTATGTCTCTGAGACTGTATTGTGACTGCGTCATCTGTTTGTAAAGCAACCATGACTTTGATGGTCCGTTTAAAACTGTAGCATAATAGTTAATTATTTTAGGGGAATATCATCTCTTTTTCTGTGTAGATTGATGTGTCTGGAAGTTTATATTTGTAGTTTTGGCAGTGCCACTGAATTTGCCTGTATTTTATTATTTTTTTAAAACATGTCGACCAAAAGTTTGATCACGCTAGGAGAAATTAATATATTATACCCTAAAGAGTGAAAAGCAAATGTACAATTTAGGTGGTTCAAGCCACGGGTTCAATTAGAGTTGTAACATTTCAGGTGGAATCCCCTGAACAAAGGATCCTTGCACCAAAATAATATTTCACTATCTCAACAAGTCACACCAGCAACAAAACCAGCAGTTGGCCACCCCACTACACCGCTGCCCGACACAAACAATCATTCGGATCCCAAGACCACATCAGGCATGCCTAATACTGAAACCTGATCTTCAGGTACTTCTTTAAAGAAAGCCATTACAATTGAATATCTAAGCTTCTTTTTGGTTCATTACCTGAATATTTGAGATCTTTTCGCAGGAGGTGGAAGTCAGAAAAAATTATGGTTATGATGACTTGCCAACAAGAAGAAACTCTACATTGCTGTCACCTAATAATTTTGAGGATGCTGGAACTTTGGAGAAATCTCATGAAGAAAGTGGTATGGAATTAAGCTACGGAACATTGAATGGTGGTTTTCACAATAAAGTTTATGCACGACCACCTTATATTAAGAATACATCAAATGAGGTTTCAACTTCAATGTGAATCATTTCAATCCAGAATGAAGATTGCGTGCATTGAGAACTTCAACCAGTTTTGATGCTCCTGTTCATGACAAATATACATCCAAAAGCCGATAAAATACAAATGTCGTCTTGAAAGTACACAACAAATCTTTTGATTCTGATAGCTATGATCTGGTTGCAGACTCACAAGAGACCACCAGTACCCATGAACTTCACACTCTGAATGACCTCACAGGCCTTGATTCCCTTCTTTGATAGTGATTCTGAGGATGAACTTCATAAACAATGGGAACATTCTCCCGCGTGACTTTTTATCATCAATATTAATTTACCATCTAGGAGTTTTTTTGTTTGGGGAATACTATTTAGGAGTTTTTTATTTTCAAACAAAACAACCATTTAATAATTAGGAATAAATATCAATAGCAATTCGTTTTTTTTTTTTTTTTGACATAAAAATAGCAGTTCGTTAATATAAACCAATAGTAGTTTTTTTCTCTCATATAAAACAGGAAAGTATTTTTATCATTGAAGTTTATGAATCTAACTCCATTTTTAACTTAAAAAACACCGTAAATAGTAAATATAAACAAAATTGCATGTGCAATGAAAAATAATTACTTCCCACCCCCAATCACGTTACAACAATCTGAAGGATCCTTTGATTCGAGCACTGCCTTCTCTTTCAAGACACAAACCGATGGTATAAGGAGAGGAGAATACCAAATCACCACTCTTTCCTGCCCACCTACAAATAAAAAAATGACTTCCCACATCAATATCTTACGTGCCACTGCTGCTTTTGCCCTACTCACTGTCCTCCTCTCCGCCGTGTTCCCCTCCTCCTCGGTATGTATTGTCATCTCCGGTCGTAAATATAAGAGACATATAGTCAATAAAAGTTTACGTATTTGGTTTATCTGGTGCAACTAGATACACCAACTTTTGTTGATGCAACTGTCTCTCGTGTTTATAAACAGAGGGAGTATATGTAAATTGTATTTTGCGCAATTGAAAACATTGAGTTGACCAAATTATCTGTTGTGAATCACAGGCTAATTGCGGCAGGGATTGCATTGTAGAGCAGTGTAACTGTAAGATTAATTCATTCCCATTTCATTATTATTATACTAGAAGCACATGGACACTAAACACCACACAAAAACTGATAATAATTAGAAAAAATGACAAAATTCAATGTAATCATATGTGTCATGTCGGTGTTGGACACGGACAGTTTGACACGTCTTGGATAAGAAGTGTCAGTGATATAGAGATTATATGTTTCAATCTTAATGCGCACGCGCACATACACAAATACATTATTAATTGTTAATGTTATTGTGTGAAAAAACAGCGATGACCATCAAATATGGAAGGTATTGCGGGGTGGGTTATTCTGGTTGTCCAGGCGTGAAACCATGTGATGATATCGATGCTTGCTGCATGGGTCATGACGATTGCGTTGGCAGATTCGGTACATTCGACTGTCTTCCTTCTTTCTCTTAATTATGTTAATTTGTTTGTTTTTTTATAGACAAGTGTTGGCAATTAGTTGTTATGTTAGTTTCTGGTATTGCCGGAAATTGTTAATTTTGTGCAGCTTCTTTATGAATTTTATCATTTATTTTCATTTATGTGGATGTGCATTTTCAAATTGTTACAGAAGGAATTGAGAAATGAAAGATACATTAGCTAGCTTGCTACATATGTTAAAAGGCACATGCCAAATGATTAAACATGATTTTTACAGGAGTGACTCATGTGAAATGTCATAAAAGGTTAAAGAACTGTTTAATTAGGGTACAAAGAGCCGGGAAGGTTGGATTTTCAAAAGAGTGTCCGGTCAGTATCGCAGCGCCTACCATGATACGTGGCATGGACTTGGCCATCATGTTTAGTTCAATTGGCAAGTGGCAGGGGTGGCCCTGAAGGTGGGCAAAAGGGGCTCCAACCCATAGCACAATTTATTTAGGGACACTAAAATTATTATTTTTACTTAGTAATTAATACTATATAGATATATTTCTTATTAACTCGTTTTGATTAGTTCTATTGAAAATATATTTTTAAATAATCTTGATTATGAATAAATTTTTTGCAACAAAAAATACATGAAGAAATACATTCAAATGATTAAAAGGGTATGTCATATCACATACCAGTGGTTAGACTCTTGGGAGATTAGAATTAGGCTCTTAGGAGATTAGAAATAGATTTAGGATCTTATGTAATAAGCTTAAAAAGCTTGAAAATTATTGTAATGTATTGTTCATATATTAATAAAATGAGTTGTTTTTATGTTTATGTCTTTTTATTTCCGTTTTTTTTTTATTTTATTCGCATTTTATTTTACGAATTGTAAAGCTTAAAATTGCAAAAGTTCTGGTAAAACATTATTTTGGATTTTCAAATCCGGAAACATCTGTAAAATTCTAACAATACAATCCGGAAAACGAAATCCGAATTAGGGATAAAATTGAAAGAAAAAAAATGGACGCGCGAGGAAAGACATAAGGTGGGAAAAGTAATAATCATTTATTTTTTATCGTTTTAAGTTCTCAAAGAAAAAAAAAACTTTAGTTAGAAACTATAAACTCAAATAAGTGTCTTATCAAACATGCATACCCTTAATATATTTATGTTCGTGTCTGCAAGTAATTGCAGTCTAGTATTATTCCAAAAAATTGTAGTAGACGTGTGTATTAAACAAACAAATAAATATAACAAGTGGGAAGACTTAGATGTGAAGTAAACCAAAAATAAATACTAGCCCTCAGGGGTGATTCACTTGCTAGTGTTGCCTTCTTATGGCTGGCCATAGTTTCTTTGTTATTTACCTCTGTCATTTACCAAAGTTATAGAAATTGTTAGGGTAAGAGACAAGGAAACTGAGGTGAGACCAACCGAGGTTGACTCATTTATAATGTTATGTGTTTATTTTTATTGTCGTTGCGACAATATATTTTGTATATGATTTGTATGTATCTCTCTATAAATATTAAATGAGTTTTGAAGTAAATTTATCTGACTCCTCACCTCTAGTGAGTCTTCAGAGTTTAATTTATTTTAACTTTTTTCCTATACAATTTAGTCTATGTTTTTAAATTGTGATAAACAACAGTCAGCAAAACCACGTTTAGGTTGAAGTTAGGATTTCCAGCCTCATAGAAGTGGCGTTGAAGTTCCATTGGAAAGCATAAATTGTGTTACAAACGCCATTTCAAACACATTATTAGTAGTTAAATATTCACTTTTTAAAATGAATAAATAAAGAATTTGAGATTCAAACATCAATCATTATATACCATATTATTCCTATCAAATCAGCTATGTTTCCGGAAGAACAATTAAACTTTATTCAATAAAAAAAAAAATGAAAGTGAGGTCCACGAATGAAATTAAAAGCGTGTATAAATTCCTAGGATTTACATGCGTCTTGCCCTCCCGAAGTAGCTTCTTGACACAGAAATTAATAGCGTGTACTATAGTTTATCTATTAGACACGATAATCATTTTTAACTTTATAGTTTACACTTTTTTTTTTTTTTTAGATAGATGAAATGACAAAGCTATTATAAACTCACACACATAAGTGGAGGTACCGGGTTTCGAACCCCGGTCATGGCATCCGGCCTATAGTTTACACTTTTATTCATGAAGTTTTATTTTTTTTATACTATTAGAAACAAAAACAACCAAATAGTAGTATATGAGTTGTTATGATTTATTAATTTTCATTCACTAAAAAAAATCATATATTTTAATTAATTTTCATTTACTAAGTTAATCCAAAAATGTCATAATCAAAGATGAATTAATTACTAGTTAATTTCGTCACCCACCCGTGGAAAAAGGTTTTCTTACACTCGTATATGTTTGTCACGTATACTTTCGTCGAAAGTTCAATCCCAATTAAAATATAAATAATATTCCTTCTTATTTTTATTATTCCCTCTTTCTTCGTTCGCAAGATCCAATTCTTTTTTCTTCTTCTTCTTCTCCGTGTCCAAATTTTTCTTCTTCTTCTTTATAAAAACGAATCACTAATCAATAATTAAATTCCTTAATCCTTCTTATTCTTCTTCTTCTTAATCTTTCTTTTCAGTTAGTTTTTTTTACAGAGCATGTTGCACAGAAGCTTCAAACCTGCAAAGTGGTAAAAAAAATCTTCCATCGATTTCAATTCAATTTCATGATTTAGAGTTAAGCTAAACGTGTACTAATCGATTTTTGAATTGAAGCAGATTAATCAATTTTATTAATTTGTTTTGATTGTGCTTGGTTTTGTTTAATGCAGCAAAACGGCATTGAAGCTTGCCGTTTCGAGGATAAAGCTATTGAGGAATAAGAGACAAACACAGATTAATCTATTGAAGAGAGAATTGGCGAAATTGCTTGAGAATGGTCAAGATCAAACTGCTAGAATTCGGGTATTAACAATTTCTAATATCATCATTTTCTTGATTAAATTTGTGTTACTAATTGTTAGGTTTGTATTGTTTAGACATCGGATGCGACCCTGACACTAACACGTCTTGTTTGAAAAAACTATATAAATTGAATGTATTAACATGTGTCAAACAGTGACACATGTTGGACAACTGAGACGTTATTTTATTGTACAGAGTACAAGAACCTGACACTGAAACGTCGACACGGATAATTGTTAAAAAAAATGATATAATTGAATTTTATAAGCTATCCTAGAGAGTTTGTATAAATAAGCTGAAAATAGTTTATGGACATGTCGTAAGCTGTTTTTATAAGATCTCTCAAATAGTCTCACAAGTGCTTATATGAGTAGATAAGAAAAAATGAGTCAATTCAAACATGCCGTAATTGTTTTTGTTTAATTTTTTATCTGTGTTTGTCTTCAGGTTGAACATGTTGTGAGGGAGGAGAAGACGATGGCAGCATATGAGCTTGTTGAGATATACTGTGAACTTATCGCAGCTCGCTTGCCCATGATTGAAGCACAGAAGTAATTTCAAACTCTCACTATTTGTTTTCTTTCTTTTTTTAGCATATTGTATGTTACCTACATTACTTGCTACATTCAGTGTTTTTATGTCTGAGACTGTATTGCGATTTGCGGCTGCATCATCTGTTTTCAAAGGAACTGTGATTGCGATTTGAATCCTTACCTTAGTATAATCATTTATTATTTTTGGAGATATATCATCTTTTTTTTGTCTGTTTATATGTTGATCTGTCTGGAAGTTTATATTATGTAGTTTCAGCAATACCATTGAATTTACTTGTATATTAGTATTTTGTTTAGTCTTGTCAGCCAAATGGTTGATCACTTTAGGATAGTATATTTATACCCTAAAGAGTGAAAAGTAAATGTACAATTTAGGTGGTTCAAGCCAAGGGCTCAATCTGAAATGTAGCGTCATATCACATGGAATTACTTGAATAAAGAATCCCTGCGCCAAAATAACATCTCACTATCTCACTTGTTCAAAAAAACATCTCACTATCTCAATCCTTGTAATTATAATCCCATTGGTCAATGTGTTTATGTATTTTATTCCATTGCATAAAGTGTTATGGAAGAGTATTAAATGGTTTATGTACAGGAGCAAAGCCCCCATATCAATAACCATCCTCCACTGTTTTCGTATCATGCTAGGGGACACCTTAACTGTTCATTCATAATGATTTCAGGCATGACCTGCCAATTATTTGAAACTTTGTTGTTAAAATCATGAATATTTAGAATGCCTGAACTTCACAGTTACAGCTTTACTGTATCTTCTACTTTGACCTTACTTGCGTGTCTTAAGGGATGCATGCATTAGAATTTGTCATTCTGAAATGATTGATCTTGCAGTCTATAAGGTTTTTCATTATGATTGTGCATTATCACTGTATTGATCTCATTTTCGTTTCTCTTTTACCCTTAAAAAATTTCAGAAATTGCCCTATCGATTTGAAGGAAGCAATTGCTACCGTAATATTTGCAACTCCAAGATGTTCAGACATACCTGAGCTCGCAGATGTGAAGAAGCATATGACTTCAAAGTATGGAAAAGAATTTACCTCAGCAGCACTTGAACTGCGCCCTGACTGTGGTGTAAATCGCTTGGCAAGTTTCTCTACCTACTTGATGTTGAACAGGATCATATCAAAGATCATTTTGTGCTTGTTTTTTCTAATTTAATTTTGTCTTTACAGTTGGTTGAGAAATTATCTGCCAAAGCACCCGATGGTCCAACGAAGATAAAAATACTGACTGCAATAGCTGAGGAGCATAATATCGATTGGGAACCCAAGTCATTTGGAGATAATGATACAAAGGCTTCTCATGACTTGCTGGTAGGCTTTGTTTATTCTGGATTTTCTCTAGTTTATTTTGATATATAAAAAAAAGTTGTTACTGTAGTTTACTAGTTTATTATTTTGACACTATTTATATGTTAAGGATGGGCCAAGTACTCTTCAGAAGCCTGCTTACGAGGAACCTTTTCAAGCCCATGTTCCACCACCTGTTCATGTTGAAGCGCGTCCTCCTAGTTCACATGCTACCTCACAACCTAAACCAATGCATGATGCATATACAAGTTCATACGAGCAGAGTGCAAATGCTGCTGCTAGAAATGCTAATAACTCTACAACATCAGGCATGCCTATTACTGAAACCAGATCTTCAGGTATTTTTTAAAAGAACGTCATTACAATTGAATATCTAGGCTTCTTTTCTGCCCATCACCTGAATATGTGTTCTTTTCGCAGGAGGTGGAAGTCAAGAAATGGATTTTAGAGATTCGTATTCTGAAAACAGAAGTTCATTTCCTACTGGTCGGCAGAATTGGAATATGGAATTCAAGGATGCTGCCTCTGCTGCACAGGCTGCTGCAGAATCTGCTGATCGTGCAACCATGGCTGCAAGAGCAGCTGCAGAATTTTCAAATCGTGAAAACATGAAAAGGCAGCATTCAAGTGGATCACATAGCTCTCCTGGAAGAGGGTCACGAGATGAAGCACCTACAGACTCTTCTGGTTTTGTTAATAGCCCCATCCGTAAAAGCAGTTCAGGGATTCACAATGAACAAATCATTACCGGAGAACAAGATAATCTGGGTGGAAGGTCCAATGAAAATTACAGTAATAGTCATCAGAATGTGGTGAAAGATTCCCGGCCAGCTTCAACAATTGGTGGTTCTGTTGGTGATGATAATCCATTTGCCCATGGTTCTCCAATGGCTGATACAGATCACCATGATACCTTTTTTAAACAAGAGAGTAGCAACTTATATGCGATGAGTATGAAAAAGCAAGCAAGTAGAGCTAAAGAAGATTTTGACACTGAACATGCTGACGTTGAGAGGAATACTGAAAACAGTTATCACTTTGAAGATGCAAGCACAAATAGACAATCTGGGCATTCTTCCTCTTCTCATCCCTTTATTCCAAGTAATGATCCCGACGATAATTTGAACTCGTATGAATGGACAACTGGGAACAAGGCCGCAGAAGACCTTTTTGTTACTGAAGTAAGCACACAGGAACCAACTTCATACAATCATACTTCTGTTGTATTTGATGATTCCGAATCAGATGATGGTGATTATAAATTTGATGATGATAAGAAATACAATAGTGGTGGATCTGGATTGTTGTTCTCATCTCCTAGTAGCAAATCCCAAGTTGATCCATTTGAAAATACAAATTCTTGGAACAGTGGAAAAAACACTGATGTGAAAGAAACGAGTTCTGGTACACAATCGCATTTTTCCGTTTCTGAAAATTTTATGACGTCTGAAGTTTCTTTTGACAAAGACCCACTGCCTGCCACTTTTGATGATTCAGATGACCCAGGCTCAGATAGTGAGACAGATCTTGTTAAGTCTAGAGTTTCTAGGACCTTTGATGATGGAAGTTCTGTCCTTGATCAGATTGCAAACCATGGGACTCTAGGGTCCTCATCAGGAAAAGTTAAGAATCTTGGTACTGACAGAAATTCTTGGTCGTCACCATCTTCAGTTGGTTCAGATTATGTGGAAGAGCATTCTGTGAAAAAGGTAGATGTCACTAATACGTCAGAAAAAAGTTATGGTTATAATGACTTGCCAACTAGTGAGCCATCTTCAACAGCAAGAAACTCTAATTTGCATTTGAATTCCAAGGCAGATATCCATACATTGCAGCCACCTAATAATTTTGATGATGCTGAAACTTCGGATAAATCTCACATAGATAGTGGTATGGAATTAAGCTATGGAACGCTGAAGGGTGGTTTTCGCAATAAAGGTTATATTCGACCACCTTATATTAAAAATACATCAGATGATGTTTCAACTTCATTAGGAAACATTTCAATCAAGAATGAAAGATTGCCTACAGTAAGGACTTCAACCAATTTTGATGCTCCTGTTCATGACAAATATACAACCGAAAGTGGAGGAAATAGAAATGTCGGCTCGAAAGCACACAATAAATCTTCTGATTCTGATAGTTATGATCTGGTTGCAGACTCACAAGAGTCCATTAGCATTCATGAACCTCGCATTAAGAATGAGCTGAGTGACGCAAAAAAGAAATCAAGTTCACGGACCTCGATTCCCTTCTTTGATTCTGATGATAGTGAATCTGAGGCTGTGCGTCATAAACAGAGTTCAGCTAGTGTTGCGCGTCCTGTTAGTAGAGTATCTCGAAGAACATCAGCTTCTCCAAAAACCGGTACAGTTTTAAGCTCTGATCACGCTCCTTCATCTGAAGCTCCTGTGACTCCTGGTTCAAGGCTTGGATGGAAGTCTTCAAGGGTTTCTTATGAGAGCTCTGAAAATCGGGGAGGATCTAAGCCTGGATCAGCAGAAAATGAAGCTTCAAAACCAATTTCAGAACCAAATAGATCCTTGGATGAGGAAATTGTGACCTCATCTTCAAGAGTACAACCTTCCAGCTCTCTTCCTAATACAGGTATACAAGACAGTGACCCTCCATCTAAGCAGAAAGCAGATCACGTTCATCCAAAGTTACCTGATTACGATTCCTTTGCTGCCCATTTCATGTCTCTTAAGAAAGGCCGTCCTTGAATTTCGCTGGCTTTCATCTAGCAACATAGCTCCTCGTACATGTTTTTTGATGGTTGAATTTTTTTATAGCCTATATCATTACATATAGATATATGATTTTAGATTCAAAATACGTGAGGAATAAAGATGTTGCATGTATTTTTTGTGTAAATTGAGTCAGAGTATAGGTTTAACTATCTATTATTTTTGTACATCTCTATTTCAGTTTCAGGACTGCTATAAATGATTGAATATTCAATTGCTTTTTATGTCCATTCATACATTTCATAAGAATTAGTTATATCCTAGTATTTGTATTGGAGAAGTCATGCCACCGATGTCACTTTAGAACCAATGTCTACATAATTTTCATTAATTATTTTGATAAGTTTATTTATTTTTTGATAAAATAAAGTAGGATGAGAAGATGGATTGGGATTCATATTATTTTCATTCAGTTTAGTTGTGGAAAAATATAAGAAAGTTTCCTATGAAATATAGAGAGAATACAACTTTTAAGGTGACTGTTTTATCCTTTTTAGCATTTGTTTGGCATATAAGAATAACAGTGTTGCTGAATGAGACTTGAATTTTCTAAAGTCGGTGAGCAAATAAAAAATTATTTTAAAAAACTCATGATTTGTTACGTACATGTAATATCTACATATTCTTAAAAATAAAAATATATATAATATCTACTTAGGATTTAATTTAATAATTAATGGTTAATATTATCTACTTTACATTACTGGGTTGCTCACTTTAAAGAAACCGGATCTTGTTGTATATCCTACAAACTCTCCAAGTACTAGCTTCGGTAAATATACATCAAAATGCATGGAGAACTGAGAAAATCCAAATACAAACGTAGTTATTTTTGTTAGAGGGAAGGTTGAATCTAAATCTCTTTATCATTCAAAGTTAGACTTTTCTCATTTTATGTAGCAAAATTGTTCTTTTTATTTGTAATTTTCAAAGTTCAATGTTTTCATGACCGGTCATTAATATCGGTAATGGAGGAGGGTCTTTCTAAGCCGCCACCATTGACAAGAAGAAAATTGTTGACTTATATAGATTTTGTTTACACCCCTCTGTCATAAAAAGCAGTGATATTATGTCCATAACAATGCTATATATACCGAGTCTTGTTGAGCTCAACTACACATCTATTCTTAGCTCTCATAATTAAGGTATGCAATATGCATGTATCTCTTAAGCATATTTTTCTACTAATGATCATTGCATGACCAAATCTAAACTAAACAATTATTAATTAGTTTTGTTACTTTCTCCAATTCATATTTAATTTACTCTCTCACTTTTCCTTATTTTTTTCTTTGGATTTGGACTTTGAAAGAACTTACAAATTGTAGTCTTTTTGGTGATTGATTGTAGAGAAATGGAACATGTTAAAGATCCATCAATCTACAAAAATCCTGTCATATTGCAGAGTGAGGACTTAACAAATGTTAGTATACAAATTTATCTTGAAAATCTAATTCCATTTTTTTTCTTACTATCTTGAAATTTCATTTATATATGACTCATTGATTAACAATTGTGTTGCAGTATATATTGGATACTGCTGTTTACCCTAGAGAGCCTGAGCCTCTCAAAGAGCTGAGGAAAGCCAGTGAGAATCATCCTTGGTAATTATTCTATCTTCTGCAATGTTTTGAAATTCGGACCGAATATGGAACTAGTGAAACTTCAAGATTATGATTTAATAGGTTCAATCAGTTCAACTACGGTTAAACTGGACGACAGATAGATAAATAAAATGACAGTAACAAAGTAAATGCTAAAAATAAAAACTAGCTACGATTAAACCGTAGTTAAGAGGTTTGACCCGATTCAATATGGTTCAACCAGACTGCAATATAGAGAACCAACCTACCGACGAGTTGGTCGGTTCTTTGTTCAACTGGTTGAACCGATCTGTTCAATTTTAAAACATTAGTATATTGTGATGGTTAACTTGGTTTTCATATTCATTCAGGGGTTTCATAGCAACTGCACCTGAGGCTGGTCAACTAATCACTCTACTTTTGAAGCTGTTGAATCCCAAAAAGACAATTGAAGTTGGAGTGTTTACTGGATACTCTCTTCTCCTCACTGCACTCAACATTCCCGACGATGGAAAGGTTTGCATTCTTAAATTTCCATAGATTTAATTTGATATTGCCCTCAATACTAGGGCTCATTTTTGACATGAAAAAGTTCATTGATGTTGCAGATTACAGCCATAGATATTGACAGGAAAACATATGAAATTGGACTACCTGTCATAAGAAAGGCTGGAGTGGAGCACAAGATTGATTACATAGAGTCTCCAGCTCTACCAATTTTGGATAAACTGCTAGAAGACGTAAGCGTGTTTTTTTCTGTTTATTATCTGTTTGGATTGACTGATTTGAGCTTATCTCCTAGCATAAACACTTTTGTGAGAACTTATGAAAACAACCTATGACATGTATGAAAAAATTTGACTTTATGCCCTCTTTTGTTTTAGAAATAGCTTACAGATAAGCACATGTTAATAAAAGCTTAATTGTAAAGTTTGTCCAAACATGGCCTAGTAGCAAATCACTGGTTTTAATCCCTAAAAGTTGTTGAGAATACAATTTGTTCTTTGGATTTAACGAACCTCCAAACTGATTAACCGAGGGTTTTCAATTTGTGTTAGTTTAGTTCTAGTAGATCTTCTGTTAAGTTAATTAGTTAGACCTGTTTAGCTTTTTGGACAAGTTAGTCGGTGTTTCAGTTATAACCAACTTCATAACTACTCTGTGATAGGAGTAGTATATTAGCCGATGTATCCTTGTAAAACTAGAGACATATCATTGAATTATTGATCAAGAGAAAAAATAGAACGTTCAAGTGAGCGGGCTGTGATTTTCTCTCTAAAAAGTCTTGTAACATTAGCACTACAACATTCAACATGATCGTAGTTGATGAGATCGACCTCAACGAGGATGTAGGATTCAAAGTTGATCCAAATATCGATAAATCTTGTGTCTTTTAGAATCTTTTATTCTGCGCGTGTTTAAGTTTCAATTCGGTTCTCAAGAATCTTATTATTGTGTCCAATTTCGACCTACGTAACATTAAAAATCATTTTAAATTCAGCTAATTTCATAAACTAAATTGGTAACTAATTTCATTCTGAATGTTATTGATGCAGCCTACAAATGAAGGAACATTTGACTTTGCTTTCATTGATGCTGACAAAGAGAACTATTTGAACTACCATGAAAGACTGATAAAACTAGTCAAAGTTGGTGGATTACTTATATATGACAACATTTTATGGGGTGGACGTGTTGCATGGCCTGAAGAGAAAGTTCCAATGCATTCTAGACCACAAAGAATAGCAGCAATTGAATTCAACAAAAAAATCACAGATGATTCTCGTGTTGAATTTGCTCTCACTTCTGTTGGTGATGGACTCAGTATTTGTAGACGCATTGCATGAGTTTTGTCCTAAAGTTATATGAATGTCAATAATCAATTTTCAATGTATTGAATGTACAATTTTCCATAAAAACATACTATTTAAAGTGCTTAAAGAATGCTCTTAGGGCACTCGTTAACATTTCCCTATATTTATTATTACAATAAAGGTTGTCTACCTATGAATAAAGTTTCATTTTGTGCTTCTTATGAAAATTTGGTTTTATGTTACATTGTTACTTGTTTCCTGTATTTAGTGCTTTAATGGTATGGAAGTGGTTTTTTTTTTAATGGCTTGGTATGGAAGTGGTGAAATTAATATAGAGCAAATAAGCAAACTGATATTTGAAATTGTAAACATTTATTTTTGCAAATTGACAAATAATCATCAAATTTTAAAATAATATTGAATACAATCACTTTGTTATTTTTAAGGTTAGAGGTTATGATATGACACACTAATTAAACATGCCACATCAATTCCAATTTATTATGAACTACTTTGTGTATGATTCGTATGAAACTTAGGTTACCTTAGGAACAAATTTATTAGTAATAGCATTGTGTGTGGACTAATTACTGAAAAAATAGTCACCTAAAGATGAATATTTCATAGACAAAGTAGTTCATGGTGTAATGGTGTAATGGCATTGATTTGAAATCAACGTGGAGGGTCACATATTTAACTAATGTATCATAGTCTAATGCTCTAACAATTAAAGCTAACGTCGTACAGGTTCAACAATTCAGAAAATACTATTTATCAGTTGTTTGTATAGGTTCAGAACCATTATTTTTGGTGGCTGAAGGTAGCTAACGTCGTTCATGAGTCAGGGACTCATAATTGGTTTGCTTGCTCGTTACCGTGTTTGAGTATAGGGTAGTTGTTTTTGAGCCTTTGACTGAATTCTATTGTAATTATGCTTGATTCCTTCTAGCACTCCTTGTGCGGAAGAAAGGAAGCTTTTGTTGTTAATATATGCTTCATTTTTGGCTCTTAAAAAAAAAAAAATTAAAGCTAATATAAAGATTACTTTAAGTTTCATTTTACAGTTTTAGAGATGTATTTACCAATTTGTAAAAATGAAAGTCAACAATTTTGACCGACACTTACAATTTCGAGTAATACTTTGTCTATACACTCGATTAATACATGACTTGAAGCCTTTTTTCAAAATTAGAACAATGAACAGGCTTCTTAATCAAATGGTCTACTTAAGGGGGAGAGGACTTCGACTTTGACTAGGACGATTCTTTTTTCTTTTGAAGTATGAGCAAGAAACACAAAATTTGTATACAAGAAATGTGTGGCTTTCGTGTTGGCTATTGAAAAAAATCCCAAGACAATTACTTTTTCCAACCTATAACATTCTCATGCATTCTGTAAAAAATTTAAAAATGTCCCCGGATTTTTGGATTATAAAATTTGAAAACATCTGAACTGAGTTCGGATTTTATAATGTTAAATATGCTTATGTATAATCACCAGCAATCAGAATCTCCCTCATTTCAGCAGTTTTGGATTTTGGTTATAAAAATAACCAAAAAACAAAGTAAAAATGATAAAAACCTGTCAAATAAAATTATAAAAATACCACTAAAAAATGTAAAAAGTCAAATAAAACTTATGCAATTTTTTTTCCGGATTTATATAAGAATATGAAGAAAAAAAATTAAAACAAATGAAAAATGGGTCTAAATGATGAAATTTTGAATTTTGAAGGACGAAGTCTCTTCTACAGAAGTCTTGATCCTTGATTTTTCCTGATTTTATGAGGAAGTTTTGGAGCAATCCGATCAAGTAGACCGAAAACCAGATTTTTGACTAAGAACAGCTAATAATGACCCAAAACAGAAGAATGAGAGTTAGAAAGATTAATATTATCCTTGAAATGAATATCCATGTTACAAACATGTTCATAATTTGTGCTGATACAGTTCAGAAATCCGAAAATTTCAAGGGTATTTTCGGAAGAAAAAAATAGGACGCTCGAGAAACAAGTAAGGTGAGAAGAGTAATATTCAAGTCCCAACTCACATTTTAGGCTAAACGCACTTTTTGCCCCCTAAGTATCAAAATGTTGCGATTTTGGCCTCCTATTAAAAAAATGACAATTTTGGCCCCTTTCGTCCCAAAATTGCTGAGAAGACATCACATGTCCCAAAACAGTCGCCATAATCGCAACTTTTTGAGAAGATAAGGGGTCAAAAGATCATATTTCATTTATGTTAGGGGGCCAAAATATTTCCCTAAACATAGAGGGTCACTTTTGCCATTTTTTTTAATAAGGGGCTAAAATAGCAACATTTTGAAACTTAGGGGAAAAGTACAGTTTAGCCAAAATTTTACTACTTACTAGATACCTATGAAGCCTAGGGGAAAAGTACAGTATTTTTTATTTTTTATTTACAGTTTTCTTAACTATTGCCCTTAAAACATTTTATTTATGGTTTTTTTTAGATTACCTTTGAAAAATGGTGGGTAATTTACCCACCAACCAATGAAAATGAGCAATTTGTTGGTGGGGTCAAGATAATTCATGGATACCACTTAAAAATGTGCTTATGTGACTAATGTGTATTGGTTGGGGTAAATTACCCACCATTCTTCCATGGGTACCCTAGTTGTCACCTTTATTTATAAGTTTCTACTTTCTATAATATTTTATATTTTTCAAAATTTGTATTAATTTTACTTGATAAATATTTTATATTTTGCTTGATGATTAACAACACGGACTTAACAACATTCCGTTAGAGAATTAACAACAGAGACTAATTTTGAGGTATTCAATTAAAACTCTTTTTAATTAAAAAAACATGTGACATTCAATAACATTATAATTTTGAAGGATTGTTTAATAAATTGTATTTTGTGGGGATGTTTTTAGTGAAATTTTAGCATAAAAACATGAGATTTCTATGAATTATTATTTCTTTTAAAATTTTACTCTAAAAAAAGAAAAGAAATAAAATAGTGAGAATTTGTGAAAGAGAGTATATTATAGTAATTTTTTCAACGGATTTCATAAAATTATAGAATCCTCCGAAATCTTATAAATTAATAAAGTCATTTTAAATATTTTAAAATTTTATGATTTAAATCTTTTAAAATCCACAAACTTTTTTAAACAAAAATTGTGTTTTTGATAATACATTTTGTAAGAAGAAAATAAATAAATTGACAATTAATGATTCTAAAATTGGATTGGTCATTTCTTTTCTCTTCATAGATTGGTCGCAGAAGTATCAAACCAAAAAACCTCGGGAACTTGCGTACACGAAACGACATCGTTTACTTCAGACAAACACAGAAAAATATTCCTTCTCCTCATCTTCCTTCGTTTCCTCTTCTTTCCTTCAAGGTACACAGGGCCGGCCCATAGCCCGTCGGGGCTGGGCGACGACACTGGGCCTCAAATTTTTGGGGGCCCATGTATTTTTTTTATATGTAAGGTCCTATAGTAAGTATTATATAGAGGTGAAAGCGAGAATTTGACAAACTGTTAACAATACTTCAGTGGTTGAGCGTTATTTGCAAGACCGCATGGCCAAGGGTTCAACTCCTGCTTGGCGGCGTTTTTCTTACATTATTTTTCCTTTACAGTTCTTCTTTTTCGTGGGGCCCAATATATTTTAATTTTAATCATTTTTTTCTCAAACTAATTCCTTTTGTTTAATTAAAAATGAAAACCCTTTATTTAATCTATAAATTTTCTGGCACAACTAGAATTAGAAGTTAGAAAGTCATAAACCACCACACCCACCCATATCCTCACCACAGACCTGCCTCCGCCACCCAATCGCCGCCGCCGCTTCTCCGTCACCCAATCGCCGCCGCTGCTTCTCTGCCACCCAATCGTCGCCGCTGCTTCTCTCCTTCTTTCCACCGCCACCAAAAAGGTAAAAACTAAAAACCTTTTTATTTTTTATTGAATTTTCTTTGTTAAATTCATGGAATTTGAATGTTATTAGGTATTATGTTTACTTTTATCTTTGTTTGTAAATTGGAATTGGATGAAAAGTTTGATTTCATTATTAATCTTTCTTTTTTGTGATATATGTTTGTAAAGTTTGAGTTTTTAAGTGTTCAAGTTTGATATAACAGAAAGGTGTTTAAAGGGTATATGAGATTCAGTTCTGTAACTTTGTTTAATAAAAAAAATTACAATTTAAGCTAAGATTGTTGTTTTCTTTTCAGATTCATTGAATAACTCATCTATAACATAAACCAGATACATTAACTATTTAATGAATTTAAAACAAGAATCTTTGCTTATATACGAGACCGGACGGAGTAGTTTTTTTGGACTTGTGTTGAAAGTTATTCAGCTAATCTTTTGTTTTTTCCTCATTTGTTTCATAATGCAGTTAAAGTGATCAGTTAGTTAGTCTTCTCAAGCTGTTTTTGCTGGTGATTTACTTGTTCTTTGGGAGTTCTGAAGTGCCATTAGATTTATATTTTAAATCCACTAAATAGATGGATCAGAAACGGCATACTGCGATTTTTACTACTGCTAGCCTTCCTTGGTTGACCGGAACAGCAGTGAATCCTCTCTTTCGTGCGGCGTATCTTTACAAAGCTGGGATAAGGAATGTCACCTTGGTGATCCCTTGGTTATCATTGAAAGATCAAAAAGTAGTATATCCGAACAATATTACATTTGATTCTCCTGCAGAGCAGGAGAAATATATTCGCCAATGGCTTGAGGATAGAGTTGGATTTGCATCTGGTTTCAGCATAAAGTTTTATCCGGGAAAGGTGTTAACTTCTCTCACTGTTTGTATATTTGTCATTAACTGGAAATATTGTAAACTTGGACAAAATCACTGAAATATGCACACATGAAAGTGAATACCAAAGTTTAAGTTAGGCCATCATGGAAAAAAAGTTATTTTGGAAAAATGGTTTGCTAATGAATGAGGTTTTGCAACTTCAAGTCGCCAATGTTTGAATAATAATATGTGTTTCTTTGACTTACTTGGGTCCATAGTTGGAGCCATTTCCCGGTTTTCAAAATTCTCGATTTCTGTTTTATTTAGTTTTGTTTACTTGCAATTATATGAGACCTGAGTGATTTCCAATTGACATCATGATACCTTTTGTTATACAAGTAGTGCTAATTTATGATATGCTTACTATGCAGTTTTCTAGAGATAAAAGGAGCATTCTTGCTGTTGGCGATATTTCAGAAATTATCCCCGACAAAGATGCAGATATTGCTGTTCTAGAAGAGCCTGAGCACCTGACGTGGTTTCATCATGGGAAAAGATGGAAAACTAAATTCAAGCTAGTTATAGGAATTATTCACACCAATTATTTAGCATATGTGAAGAGAGAGAAGAATGGAACCCTGCAAGCATTTTTACTGAAATATTTAAACAACTGGGTTGTTGGTATATATTGTCACAAGGTAAATTTTTCTTTTTCTTTTCACAAACAATATTTATGTATCCAGTGTTTACCTTGGCATACTACACTGTTTTTTTTTTTTTGTTGGGTCAAGTAGCCAGTGGCTAGAATTCACCTTTTTCCAGGTGAATAAGTGGGGTGTTCGGGGCTCGAACCCCGGCCCCTGCATATAACAATGCATGTCCCTGCCAACTGAGCTATGCTCACGGGGACACTATACTGTCTTTTACTTATGCAATGAAAGAAACTAGAGACATGAAATTATTGCATATTTTTTCACCTGCAAAGTTAAATTAAATGGTCATCTTATCTTCCCCATCACTAACAATTAGATTGAGTTGATGCTATTGAATCAACTGGTTGATAAACAATAGCTCAGTGGTGTGATATTGACCTGCAGGGAGGATCTGCTCACCCTTTTTTCATACACTACTGAATAACTTATTAGACTTTGGATTTCATCAATTATATTTCATTGAATTTATCCAGTTGATACTATAGCACACTATTTTTTAAAATACAAGTACGTGTTGACTATAACATACTTTTGAATATTCAATTTATCTAAAGTTAAACGTTCATGATCGAGACAAAAGTATGCAATCCAATGACTATGTATTTCATACAAGGTTATTGAACAATGTAATCTCCTAACTCCCATATATATAAAAGGATTGAAGAGTGTGCAATATACATAACGTTTTTTGGTGTATTCATCTGTGTGGGTAAAACTAACACCTTATCTAAAGATAACATGAGTTTTTTCTTGAGGTGGGAGCTTTACATTCTCAAGTTGTATTCATAAATATCACCGCAGTGGGAAATGAAGCTTTGTTCTTATGATTAGTTGTGAAAATACTCCTTCCGATCTTGATTAGTAAAAATAACTAACTTCACACCTATTAAGAAATTTAGTTAAATGAAATTAATCTTCTTGATCTCAAAAAAAGATCAGTGCATTCTCAAAAGTGTCATTGTAAAATTAAACAGTGTTTTAGGATACATGTTATTAAATAGAGTCAAAGTAGTAATAATATTTACCGCTTTCATGAACTTGTTGCAACCATTGCATGCGCTTGCTCTGTCTGAACTGATTAGCTGTATGATTGCAGGTAATCAGACTCTCTGCTGCCACTCAGGATTACCCTGGGTCCATCGTCTGTAACGTTCATGGAGTTAATCCAAAGTTCCTTGAGATTGGCAAGAAAAAAAGGGAGCAACAACAAAATGGAGAGATTGCCTTTACCAAAGGTGCCTATTTTATTGGGAAAATGATATGGAGCAAAGGCTACAAGGAGCTGCTCCAACTTCTTAATGATCATCAAAAGGAATTATCTGCTCTTGAACTTGATTTATTTGGAAGTGGAGAGGATTCTGATGAAGTTCAAGAAGCTGCTAAAAAGCTGGAAATGACAGTTAGAGTTCATCCAGCCTGTGATCATGCTGATGGTCTATTTCATGAGTAAGTTTCATATTTATCTCTTGCGCTTTGTATTTTGTTTTTGTCTGAATGGTGTGTTAAAGTTTTTTCTTCATCTCTTTGACAATGTGCTGATGGATTGGGAACATGTGTATGTTTACTCTTTAACACTTTATTTCCTCTGCTCCAGTTTCAAATTGTTTATTAATCCGAGCACAACAGATGTGGTTTGCACGACAACAGCAGAAGCTTTAGCAATGGGAAAAATTGTTGTGTGCGCGGACCATTGCTCAAATGAGTTTTTCAAGCAGTTCCCGAATTGTTGGACGTATAATAATCACAAGGAATTTGTTGAACTAACACTTAAGGCATTGACCGAAGAACCCGGCCAACCTACCGACGCTCAGAGACATGACCTTTCATGGGAGGCTGCCACAGAACGGTTTCTTAAGGCCGTTGACCTCGACAAGCCATCTGAGAGAAAATTATTATCTAGAACTACTTCAAACTATCTGTCTACTTCGTTATATTTGCAACAGACAGTAGAGGATGCATCAGCATTTGTACATCATGTAGCTTCTGGGTTTGAAATATCGCGAAGAATA
This sequence comes from Medicago truncatula, assembly GCF_003473485.1. Taxonomy (NCBI): domain Eukaryota; kingdom Viridiplantae; phylum Streptophyta; class Magnoliopsida; order Fabales; family Fabaceae; genus Medicago; species Medicago truncatula. Next base: position 42,103,858 of record NC_053047.1, on the reverse strand, counting down.
TTTGGTGCCATTCCACATAGCTTGCAACCCGATGAACAGCTGCGCAAGGAACTTGGGTTTGCTAATACTTCCGGGACATAAGGTTTGAAAGATTTCCGGGACATAAGGTTTGAAAGATTATGTGTTATTAACGAGAGTAGTTTAAATTTGTTTAATTTATTCCTAAAAGGTTGAGAGTGGTTTGCTCATTCAAATGCTCTCTTTCTAGTCAGGATAGGAATTAAAAAGTTTACAACTATGAGAGAGTTAGGAAGAGCGAGTAGTTAACATGCAGCCAAAAAATGATATTTTAAGAATTTGTGGTTTAAATGTGGAATAAATGCTACTCGTGGACCACCAGATCCATACGTCTTTCATTTGAGCTCCTTGGCCTACATTTTGATGGTAGTGGTGGTAATTGATTGTTGTGATTGTGATAGAATGACACCTTAACGTATCTTACGGTATAATCAAATCCATGTAGTTTTTGGTAAAAAATGTGTGTATTTGTTGATTTTAAAATATGATTTTTCCGGATCATTGAAGAAGCAAAATAGAAGATATTCATAACCAAATTTTGAATATATTTTATCATTTTTTTTCTTCCAAATTTTGTTTAAAAAATATGATTGCTATAATTTTAGAATGGATAAAACTTAGGTGCAATTCTTTAGGCGCTTTTTTTTGTTCTTAACTAAAATTAAAGATTTTTTTGGATATAACAAACTTTAAGAAAATTATGAATTTAAGAAAATCTATGGCTCGATGAAAGTAAAAGAAAAGAAATGAGTTTTTGTTTACTTGCAAATATATACTTGTAAAAATGTTTTATTCTCATTGCAATTACATCACTTTCTCATTTTGGCCTTTCGTGTTTTTGTTGAACAAATAATTACTCAAACATTGATCAATTAGATGAAAAAGAGGAACAAAATTTTTACAATTACTCAAGTATAATTATTATTATTTTGGTCAGGTAGCTTAGTGGATAGAATTCACCAAGGTGAATACGTGAGGTGTTCGAGGTTCGAACTCCGTCCCCTGGATATAATAATTCATTGTCCTACCAACTGGACTATGCTCACGGGACTTACTCAAATATAATTTAATTTTCTTTTTCATCAACAAATAATTCAATTACCAAATCTAAAATAAAATTAATCATACTTCTATGCCAAAGAAATAAATAACAATAATCAAGAAATATAAGAGAAGATATGAAACTTATCGAATTTGACAGATGCGTGAATTAGCACCGCGCATGAATTAAATTGGTTCAAATTTAGTAACACTTTTTTGAAATAAATTAAATAAGTTCAAATTTTTTAAAGATGATAAAATTGGTTATAGAAAAAAGACGCTATAAATATTTCAAAAAAAGCTATACTCATCAAAAAAGTTGCATTTGTAAAAAATTCATACCAATCCACGTAATTCTTTGAATTTTGATGTAAAAGGTCATAGACAAAATTAACAATTTATAGAAAATATCAAAATCTATTGGTTCTTGGCTGAAAGAAATTCCTATGGACCCGACAAAGAAAGTAAATAGTACTAATATAAACATAGAAAATAGCATAGTAAGGTAAACTCTCAAGGGAACTTAACTATAGCATGTTTCTGCCATGCTCTCTCACTATTCTGTAACGCGGTGTATCCCTCTTATGTACCATTTATCCTTTTATAAGCAAGAATAAGATAAATATGCTAACCTTATGGAGCTTTTTGCATGTGTTTCCTACAAAATGTTGGTAATGAGTAGTTGAGAGTGCAACAAAACATTTGAGAGTTAGGAAGAATTTGAATGAGTGTCATTCATGTAACAAAAATGTGATCCAACAAAACATTTTATGTCATGCTTAATGAACTCACATAAAAGCATTACACAATCTTGTTAAAAGAAGAATTTTCGGTACTTGAAAAATTGTGGGCACCAATTAATAACATTAATAAGGTAATATTTCTCCAAAATTTAAATTTTTAAAAATAATTAAATATAAAAAATTATGACAAGATAAATTGAGTAATGATCACTAATACATTAAATTGAGTAACACATAAATGTGAAGACTCGTATATATATAAATGATATTTTATGACAAGATACGATGACAAACCCACTGATAGTTTAGTTTATCCATTTCCATATTTGTTTAATCAACAAAAACATAAGTTTGAGCAAATTAAGGTTAGTGGAAAGGTGTTATGGCAAAAGAATATCCTCCCGAAGGTTGTGATTTTTGCTTGGCGTCTGTTTCAGAATAGATTGTAAACCAAAGATAACTTACTGTCGGTGTGGTGTTCTGAATACTGATTCTTGTTTGTTCGTTACTGGTTGCGGCTCTCTGAAAACTGTTAATCATTTATTTTTACATTGCTCTATCTTTGGGACGGTTTGGAACAATATTTTCCGTTGGATTGGCATTTCCACTATCGTCCCGCTAGATGTATCAGGTCATTTTACACAATTTTGTTTTGGTGGTGGTGGACCTCATGTGCGGCACACAATTTTAAACGTCATTTGGTTTGCTACCACGTGGGAAATATAAAAAGAAAGAAATAACAGCATTTTCAAAGTTAAAGAATGCTCGATTATGCGGATTGTGGACAAAATAAAGGCACTTTCTTTCTCGTGGTTGAAAGAGAAATTTATTCAGTTATCTCTCAATTACCATGGTTGGTGGCTTAGTCCTCTCGCAATGTTGGGCTACTGATAGTTGTTATTTCTTTCGTGTTTCTTTTTTGTTGTTTTTTGTTACCGGTTTGTAAATATTGTTCAGACTCTTTTGTTTTTCCTTGTTACACCTTTTGTTAGGAAGGACATTTTGTGTTGATAATATATTTCATTTTAATTATTAAAATGTAAAAGTAACTAACCTTGATCAAATAAAAATGAACAACCAAAGTATACAAACATTTTCAACATTGATGACTCATTGATGAACAATTGTGTTGCATTATATATTGGAGCCTGCTGTTTACCCTAGAGAGCCAAAGCCTCTCAAAGAGCTGAGGAATGCCACTGAGAATCATCCTTGGTAATTATTCAATCTAATGTTTTGAAATTCAAACCGAAGATCTAATCAGTGAGACCTCAAGATTATGATTTAATAGGTTTTCAACTACAGTTGAACTGGATCACAGATAGATAAATTAAACAATAGTAACACTAAAAATAAACGTTAAAAATAAAAATTAGCTAGTCTCTGAAATTAACGAATCATTGGTTTTAATCCCTAAAAGTTGTTGAGAACATACAATTTAATTTAGTCTCTGAAATTAATGAACCTCCAAACTGATTAACCGAGGTTTAGTTCTAGTAGATCTTATGTAAGTTAATTAGTTAGGCCTGTTCAGCTTTCTGGACAAGTAAGTCGGTGTTTTGGTTATAACTAACTTCGTAACTACTTTGTGATAGTAGTAGTATATTAGCCGATGTATCCTTGTAAAACGAGAGAATGAGAGAAATATCATCGAATTATTGATCAAGAGAAAAAATAGAATGTTCAAGTGAGTTGGTGGATTACTTATATATGACAATATTTAATGGGGTGGACGTGTTGCATGGCCTGAAGAGAAAGTTCCAATGCATTCTAGACCACAAAGAATAGCAGCAATTGAATTCAACAAAAAAATCACAGATGATTCTCGTGTTGAATTTGCTCTCACTTCTGTTGGTGATGGACTCGGTATTTGTAGACGCATTGCCTAAGTTTTGTCCTAAAGTTGTATGATTACGAGGAATTTATCTACTACTCCATCCGTTTTAAAATGAGTGTCGTTTTAGCAAAAAAAAATTGTTTCAAAATGAATGTACTTTTGTAACATCCCAATATTTTATCTTTTTTTTTTTTTTATGCTTAAGTATTTTATCATAATTTGACGTAAAAATATTTTATCGTATGATTTATTGAGTGATGATATTATTTCTCTCATAGGAAACAATATTTTCAAATTTTTTATTTATTATATGGTCAAATCTTTGTTCCTAATTATTTAGTTGATGTCTTATTTTATTTTATCTTATTTTAGCAAACTTTATGAATATATAGTTTATTATATTAGATTAGGAAAAATTGGTGACATTTATTAAGTTACTAACTTAGTTTTATTATAATTGTTTCTAGTTTATGTTAGTTACTAGTTAGGAAGCACACGATCATATTTATTCATTACTAGAAAGTAGGAGATACAACTTTCATATGACCATGACACACCACTTTCCACTCCATGATTTAGTTCCACATTTTTAGCAAGGAAGTTAGCGAGTGAAAGAGTTATTATAATAACGGTTCCTATTCTTTTTCACACATACCCATTCTATACTTTGAAGAACAAAATCAAAATACATAGAGAGAGAGACTGGGAAAGGGGTCTGAAGGAGGAAGGAGAGAAAACAAATATTCACTCTAGGGAGACAAGTAAGAATCCTATCATCATTATCACTCTTCATGTCAATTATTAATAATGATGAACCAAAATCATTCCCTATTTTATCGTTTATCATACAGGGAACACAAGTACCTTTGCTTTGTTTCAACTGCCTAGATATAGAAATAAATAGAGAAAGAGAGAGAGTGAAAAGGGAAGAACGATTTGGAGTTTTAACATTGAGTTTTAGGAGTTACTGCCCAATGGTAGGGTAGTGACGATTCATATACATTGGATAATTCAGAATAATGTCCAATGGTGGGGTACTGAACATCGAATTTTTAGGAGTTATTACCCAATGGTGGGGTATTGCCCAATGGTGGGGTATATTGTCCAATGGTGGGACAATTGGCTCCGTTTAGTGGTGAAATCCAGATTATGAGCATGCACATGTAGATTGACCATTAGGGACTAACGCATTTTAGTTAGAGTGTAACTTGGTGCTAGGGGTGATGATTATGAAACTGGAGTAATGTGTCATGTATGTTTCATTTATTTTTCTTTGGCTAAATTACCTTTTTGGTCCTCTAACTATTTAATTGGTATCGGATTGGTCCTCAAACTAAAAATTGATTTATTTCGATCCCTTAAGTTTCTCATCGTTACTACATTTAGTCCTTTCCGTTAAATTTAATTAAAAAAACGTTAGGGTTTGTTAGATCATCATCTTTATTCAACTTTTTCATCATCTTCCTCATTCACCTTCATAAAAACATCCAACATAAAACCCATAAGAAGAAAAAACCAAGAAAAATCAATAAAATTCTTTCTCTCCCTCTCTCCTCTCCCATGGCCTCTCTCTCAAATTCTATTTTAGTACCTTCCCTAATTCACTCACCCCCAATTCCATTCCATCCAATTTCAATTCACCCCCAAATTCGAATTTTACAGATTTTTAAGATCCAGAGATACAAAGAAATTCAGAGAACTTCAACTCTATTTCTCAATCGATTTGGGTTGAGATATCAATTTCTCCCAAACTTCTTATTCTTCTTCTGACCCTCTAACTTTCACAAACCCTAATATGTTGTTTTTCCTACTCCTTTTTCTAGTTGTTGTGGCTGCTGGGTTATTGTTGTTATTGTTTGTTGTTGTTTCTGGATTGTTGTTGTAGGTTGCTATTGCTGGGTTGTTGTTGATGATGAGTTTTGTTATTGTTTGTTCTTGCTGCTGGGTTTTGGTTTTTGTTTTGTTGATGGTGTTCTTCCTATTTTCCAGAAATTGATGAACCCTAACGGTTTTTAATTAAATGTAACGAAAAGGACCAAAATATGTAACAGTGAGAAACTTAAGGGACCGAAATAAATCAATTTTTAGTTAGAGGACCAATCCGACACCAATTAAATAGTTAGAGGACCAAAAAAGTAATTTAGCCTTTTTATTTTCATGAAATCTATGTTGCATGCCTATTTGTACCATGTTTGTTAGTTGGAGATGACCCTTACTTTTGGACAGATGACCGTCGATCCGTGTTTCCTCCTTGACGATGACGTCAGGGAGGCAAAGTGATATAGTAGAAGAAGACGCTAGTGGTGCACATTTGGAGGCTTGATATATTCCGACACTGGTATTAGCCTTGTTGAGAAAACTTTTCACATGCATCCGGTACTTTGACCAGCTAGGTGTAGTCTTGGGTAGAAAAAGACCAAATGTCTTGATATTAGTAATACTAGCATGGACACCTGTGCCAAGCACGGGCTAGAATTCTGTCAAATTTAAGGGAGATGATATTGTGATGTAGCAAAAGTCAGTTAAAATTCAACATTAGATGAAAGAGTGCAGGTTGAACATCAAAAGAGTGAAAAAAAATCATACTTAAGCCTTAAATTTTTTTGATGTAATTGTAGTCTCATTTTCACTGTGTGGTTGCCCTTTCTCCAATGTGTCGATCCACATTAGTGTTGGCTCCTCCAGAAAGTCCAATTCTGGGTTGATATCCTAGTTCAACGTTGTAGGGGCGGGAGTGTTCTAGGTGGTGGATCACGAACACGGAGAGTCTGACACTTAAGGTGTGTTTGGTACAGCAGAAACGATAAGGAAACAAAGCATGGAGAAAAGAAAATTTATAGAAATGCGGGCTTCCATAGTTTGGTTGCTTTGTTAGAGTGGAATGAAAGTATGCTTTTTGTGGGACCCACATCCTAAAACTTTCTCCCCATTACAGCGAAGAAAAGTTAGGCTTTGTTTGGATGATCAAAGAATGAGTAAGGAAAGATTATATGAGGAAAGAAAAAGAATAGAAAGTGAGAGGATTGTTTTGGTTGTTTGGTATAAAAGAAAGTGGAATGGAAAGTTAAAGGAAAGAAAGATCCATATTTATTAGTTGACATAAATACCCTTGAAGACATATATATATAGGGCATAGGACATATCATATGAGAATGTGTATCTTATGTGAGAATGATGAGAACCCTTATGGACCATTAGATTAAAATAAATGGATTTCAGAGGATGGAAGATGAGACAAAGGAAGATGAATCGTGCAGGAAGTGAATGAAATTGGAGAAACAATCAAGCACGCGAGTCTATAAAATAAGGGTTTTAATCTAATCCATTTATTTTAATCTAATGGTCCATAAATGTTCTCATCATTCTCACATAAGATACTCATTCTCATATGATATATATATATATAAACATGTGTCAAGGAAAAAGAAATTGTGGCCAGAGACAAAAAAAAAAAGTTAAAGAAGTAGGTTAAAATAAAAAGAGGTCGTATATCCTATAAAAGAATGAATAGTAAAAAGTATAAAAAAAAAAATATATAAGTTGGGGGCATTTTAGATTTCTTAAACAAATATAGTTGTTTCTCAATCTTTCCATCCACACTAGCACGGAATGTTTTTTAGGCATGGGTCCCACGTTACTTTCTTTCCATTCTCATTGTTCCCTTGAACCAAACTGTGGAACAATTTTTTGTTTCTGTGCTTTCCATCCACAACCAATCTTTCCTTCCTCAATCTTGCAAACCAAACATGGTGTTAGGGATTGAGTCTTAAACTTGCAAATTATCAAATGACCCACATTTCTAAAACAATTGAGCAAAGAAAGTAATTGTTTTTTTAACAATTGTTTATTTGTGTTTTATTACCTTTTAATTAATATTTTTGGTCGCACATCCCTCTTCAACTTTTTCTATATACAGTATGCGGTAAATTTAATTTTTTTTTATATTCACCCCCCCCCCCCCCCCCCAAACCCACACACACACATATTAATGTAGGGATATTTATGTCATTTAATAAATATAGATTTATCTTTCTTTCATACCAAACAACTAAATAATCATCTCTCTTTCTACATTTGCTCAAAAAAAAAAAAAATCTCTCTTTCTACACACTTTCTACTCACTTTTTCCTCTTACTATCTTTCCCTTCACTTTCTTTGATATGCCAAACAAAGCCTTAATGGAGAGATGTTAATATGTTAATGTGTCATGTGTCAGTTAAACTTCTACATTGAAAGCAAAAGTATATATTGAGAAACATGAATGTGAGATGACCAATATACATAATGTCTTTCAGGTTTTGAGTGAAGATGTGATGTCAATCTCATTTTTGGGGTTTCTCTTGGTCAAATGTGGTGATCAATCCATTATAAGCTCACTCAAAACTTCAAACACTATGATGAACTATTTTTTTAGTTTTTGGATGACATTAGTTTAATTGTATTATATTAAATATAAGTTTTTAGATGTTCATCGCTCAAAAAAAAAAGTTTTTAGATGTTCACTTTCATGAAATAAAAAAATTATTCAATCTCTACTATTTAAGTACCTTCACTTTTGGTCTTTGGTGGGATCTAGTAATAGAAAAATGTAGACTGTTATGTTAAGTTAACAAAATACATGCTTATCAGACATTTAAAAATGATGTGATCTTTTTTTAATCGATTATCTTTTTGTGTGAAATAATTACTGATAAATCTTCAACTACCCATAAAATTATGAGTAACACGCTCTATTCCTAACACTTCAATGGACAGAAGACACACTACTTTTTTCCCTTATCATTTCTATTATCTTTAAATTTATTTTTTATATTCTTTCTTTTTCTAATTTTCTTTCTCTTTTTTATGAAAGAGGATCATAAACCTCCATCCATCAAACCACCATCCATCTAACAACTTATCGAGTTTTAGGAGTTACTACCCAATGGTAGGGTAGTGACCATTCATATGCATTGGATGATTCAGAGAAATGCCCAATGGTGGAGTACTGAACATCAAATTTTTAGGAGTTATTACCTAATGGTGGGTATTGCCCAATGATGGGGTATATTGTTCAATGGTGGGACAATTGGCTCCGTTTAGTGGTGAAATCCGGATCATGAGCATGCACATATAGATTGACCATTAGGGACTAACGCATTTTAGTCAGAGTGTAACTTGGTGCTAGGGGTGATGATTATGAAACTGGAGTAATGTGTCATGTATGTTTCATTTATTTTTATTTTCATCAAATCTATGTTGCATGTCTATTTGTACCATGTTTGTTAGTTGGAGATGACCCTTACTTTTTGACAGATGACCGTCGATCTGTGTTTCCTCCTTGGCGGTGACGTCAGGGAGGCAAAGTGATATAGTAGAGGAAGACGCTAGTGGTGCACATTTGGAGGCTTGATATATTCCGACAGTGGTATTAGCCTTGTTGAGAAAACATTTCACATGCATCCGGAACTTTGACCAGCTAGGTGTAGTCTTGGGGTAGAAAAAGACCAAATGTCTTGATATTAGGAATATTATACTTTTGTTGTAAAATTTATTATTTTGGAAATTCAAAGAGAAAATTAATTATTGTTTTATTTTATAGTTGATGAGTTTTACGTTACATTTATAATTTAAAAAAAAGAAATTCATATTTTCATCAATACTTTTGTTAATTAACGTCCAAAAAATCGGATCGTTACAACTTTCAGTTTCCAATGCAATAATAACTTTTTCTTTTCAATTGTATCCTTCAATTAATGTTATGTTACCCTACTTCCAAAATATTTACTATGACATTTAGCTACTTTATTCCATTTCTTAATATGTGTGCAATTAGCTAAAACGACACTTATTTTAAAACGGATGTAGTAGTACTTTATATTTATCATTGCAATAAATGTTGTCTACCTATGAATAAAGTTTCATTTTGTGCTTCTGAAAGTTTGGTCTTATCTTTCAAAAAAATAAATAATGAAAGTTTGGTCTTATGTTACATTGTTACTTATTTCAAGCATTTAGTACTTTAATGGTATGGATTATGGAAGTGGTGAAATTAATATAGAGGAAAAATATAGCTACTCCATCTATCTCTTAATGTAGGCGTCCATTGTTTTTTTTACATTTTTTAAGAAAATTTGTCAGCATAAATAATGTGTCTGTTTTGTGTGTTAATATTACGAAATTATCCTTTGTTTGTATGTGTATTAAATTTGACTTTTCATATTTCAAGACAAGATAGTAGTAATAATTAGGGGTATGTTTAGAAAAAAATAATAAATGCATCTAGTAATTTGAAAAGGAGTTTACATTTAGGAACAAAAATAAATTGGTCATAAATTGCGTGCTTAGACATAGGGACAGAGGGAGTAAATTGGTCACTGAGATTGTAAACATTCATCCGTGAATTGACAAATAATCATGAAATTTAATAATAACACTGAAAACAATCACTTTGTTAGTAATTTATAAGGTTAAAGATTATGATGTGACACATTAACTAAAGATGTCACATTTGCATGTTGATTTCATATCAATTCCAACTTATTATGGACTACTTTGTATGAAATTTAGGTTACAAATTTATCATTAACTGCATTGTGAGTGGACTAATTACTCGAAAATTAGTCTATGAAAGAGAACTAAATTTTATAGACAAAGTAGTTCATAATGTGATGGCATTGATTTGGAATCAATATGGAGGGGTCACATATTCAGTTAACGTGTTGTAGTCTATGGCGATTAAAGCTAATAGAGAATTAGACATTTTACAATTTTAGACATGTATTTACCAATTTGAAAAAAATTAAAGACAATTTAGTAATAATTTGTCTATGCACTCAATTTATCATGGTTAGCAGCCTTTTAAAAATAAGTTAAATTTGCTGTTCAAAATAGAACAATGAACATATTGCTTAATCAAATGGTCTACTTAGTGGGAGAGGACTTTGACTTTGACTAGGACGATTCTTTTTACATTTCTTTTGAAGTCTGTTCAAGAAAACACAAAATTTGTCTGCAAGAAATTTTGGCTTCGTGTTTCTTTTTACTTCTTCGTGTTGGCTATTAAGAAAGCCACAACTCACATTTAAGTGAAAACTACAAGAGAGTGTAGCTTTTATCCAAATAATGATGATTTAAGGACTTTCAATGAAAAATGATCAATCTTATCTTATAAGGATGATAAAGAAGTAATGTGAAGGGTTTAATAGTTAAGCATCATTTTCTACTTAATCATTCTATTTTAAGCATAGGGTTAATATTGATGATTGTTAGGAAGGACCAATCTTAAGTGCTTTCATGTGTATGTTGTTATGTTGTTCACTAATTAAGATGCCACATGAATTGAGTTTTTCATATAAGTTGTTTTTTTTAAACAATCAATGTTAGAATTCTTAGTTTTTTCTTTTTTATGTATGATGTAGATGAAACTCTCAACTTCCTTATTACTCTATTTTTTTAACTCTTTCACGTTTCCCACTAAGTCGTCTTTATTCACAATTTTAAACAACCAAAGTTATCATCAGTGCTTCGAATTGGATTATTTGATTGGGGTATTAGTGGATGAATTATTTTGGATGAGAAGACTTTGAGGAGTAATTTTCATAAAAATTGTTACAAAATGATTGTACAAATATTATTTATCTTTTTAAATATTGAAAAGGAAAAATAATTCATTTACTCCCCTCCTCTTCAAAATTCTTCTTCCAAACACTCCCTTAAAATGTTGGGATACCTTACCATTTATCTCAATATACTCTCATGTCAATAAAGTGACTCATTTTTAATTTAAGTATGCTCTCGCCAATCCTAAATCAATTTGGTTAGAAGATTTATACTTTTTTAGTTAAAAATATTGAAAACATTTCTCATCTTTATGAATAAATAAATGAGACATTCTATCCTAAAAAAAAAAAGACCATGAACTCTTCAACGAGGGAAAACCAGCACACTACCTACAAAAATAGTTGAGAGAGGCTAAACATTTTAGGCTATGTAGTTTCGGTCAATAGGAATAGTTTTTCCTATAAATACCTACTCTGTACAATATATTAAGAACACAATCAATCAAATACAAACTAATTTTATACTTTTATCATACTAAATTTACCTTTATCTACAAGCATTTCTTATTCTAGTAGCAAAATTTCAAAACATCCGTATTCAACACTATTAGAGTAATTAATGAACCAATAGTTGAGGAATAAAGTTCATTCCCAAATGTTAATCATTTGAATAAAGGAAATCACAATTGAGAACATCAATCGATACCCCAACCTATCTTTGGGTCCATCAACAAATAAAAATCAATAACATTATTTTTTATGAAACAATATGTGTAGTTGATAATGTAATAACTATGTGAGAAAATCGTATAACATTTTTTTTAAATGAAAAAATATTATAATGAGAGTTTCTTATCCCATCCCACAAGCTTAATTTATTTTTTGTAAGGAAGACACCCCTACATGCTTCTTGAACGCCTACAATGTGTTGGATAATATAATAAAAAAATGTACAAAAACACGTTAAAAACACCATGTAACTTTCAACAACCGTTCAGATTATATATTCCGAAGCGCGATGTCGAGGGTGAGAAAAGAAACAATTTTTTGTACTCCTTGTATGAGTAGAGTGGGCTCATATTCAACCCATTATAATTTGATTTGGCCCAAATCCTTATTACCCAAACCCGTAAAAAATTAGGGTTTCTTTATATCTCATTCTCCTCTTTCATTTTCTGCTTCTTCACTGCCGAAAACCTTGCACACACTCTTAAGGTAAACCCTAGTTCCCAATTTTCCTCAAAAATCGTATGTTTCTTTCAATTGAAGTATTTAATTCAAACATCAACGCATCATAATAATAAATTTCGTAGCTTTTGATTATAAATTTGAATTTTTCGGTTTTTTATTAGGGTTTAGGTTAATCTCAGAAGCTGAAAATGGTTGAGAAGGGTGCAGCAGGTAGGAAAGAAGAGGTGGTTACACGGGAGTATACCATCAATCTCCACAAGCGTCTCCATGGCTGGTAATTTCAATCTTTCTATCATTTGCTTCTCATGATTCAATTCTATGTGTTTCATTGCAAATTTTGATTCATCATTTTTGTTGTTAATTTCATGATTTAACTGCTAATCAGTAATTTTCTCACTTGCCTATGATTTTGATTTTAGTAAGAGTTCAATTTTGTAGATCTAGTATCTGTTTGGATACATAACTTAGTTTGCAGCTTATATTGTAAAGTTAAATTGTTTTAATAAGCGCTTAGTTATAAGCTACTTTTATGATGAGATAAAAATTAAGTTTAATTGTTTTTTTGTAAGTTATAAGCTGTTTTTATAAGCCAAGGGCCTGTTTAGATTGGCTTGTTTTTGAGTTTATGAAAAATAGCATATGCAATTAAGTAAGCTTTTATGTTAATTTATAAGTTTTACTAACGGGAATTATATCTTCATAAACTCTTTTATCATAAACTCCATTGACAAACTTATGAATAATACATAAAAGCTTGTCTATTGCAAAATCCAAATGGGCCCTAATTCTTTGATGGATTATGAAAATTTTCTAAGTATTGTCATGATAAGCGATTCTGTATAAGCTATTTTTATTGCAAAATGTAAACACAATTATGGTTTTTTAATAAGCTATACGTTGTTTTTGATTTTGATTTTGGAGTTTATGAAAAAAAGTTGGAAATAACTTATTCAATAGATGCCCAAATAAGCCTGCTGTTCAGTAACTTTCTCACTTTCCTGTAATTGTTGTTTTACATAAGCGTTTCAATTTTGTAGATCTAGGATCTGTTTGGATAAATAGGCTAATTTGCAGTGTTTACTATAAGCCATTTTATAAGAATTATGATGTTTTGGTAAACTATTTTGGATTACATATGAAAATAAGCTGAAAACACATGTTATAAGTAATTTTGACTTTTGTGATTCAGTTGTCTGTGTTTACACTGGAAATTACAATTCATTGTTTTGAAGTATTAATTTCATGATTAAACTGCTTATCAGTAATTTTCTCACTTTCCTGTAGTATTGTTTTAGTTAGCATTTCAATTTTGTAGATTTACTAGGGTCTGTTTGGATCAACTTATTTAAGCTTATCTATTTGCCCAAGCACTTGTGGGACTGTTTGGGAGAACTAATTGAAACAATTGATAACATTTTCATTACCTGTATTCAGCTTATTTTCATAATCTCACCATGATATCTTGTTAAAACAGCTTATAACTGCTAATCAGTAATTTTCTCACTTTTCCATAACCAGTAGTTTCATCACTTTAATTATTAATTTCATGATTTAAACTACATTGGGCCCTGTTTGGATAAACAGTTTAATTTGCATCTTGTATTAGTTTTAACACTTGTTATGATAACTGCTTAGTTATAAGCTTTTTTTATAACAAGAGATGAAATAAATTTAAATTGTTTTTATAAGCTATAAGTTGTTTTATAAGCTAATCTTGGAGAGCTAATGGAAATAAGCTGAAACAGCTTATGCACAAAATCATTAGCTGTTTTAATGAGCTCTTGCAAGCCGTCATGACAATGTTATGCCATTAAATAAGCTCGAATAAGTTCATCCTAACAGGCTCTAAGTAGGTATGCTGTTCATTTGATGTTAAGTTAATCCAAAGAGGCTCTAAGTATGCATGCTGTTCATTTGATGTTGATGTGTAAATTAATCATAGTTTGTGAACAATGTCATTTGCTGTTTGTGTAAGCTATCTTGGAGAACATATAAAATATGCTGAAAGCAGCTTATGAACAATGTCGTCATAATCTGTTTTCATATCCAGACCGCCAGTAAGTATGGTAAAAACAGCTAATGAACAATGTCAAAACTTATGTGAGTAATTGAGCACTAATAAGCCTATCCAAACAGACCCTAAATATGTATGCTGTTCATTTGGTCTTTGTGTGTAAAAAATTTGGACATTTGATTGCATCTGAATCGCACTGTTTTGTGTGTACTAAACTAACAGTTTTTTTTAGTCATATTGATTTTTTGACTAAAGTGCCATTTTTATTGTGTTTATTATTATTATTATCATGATTTGAAAGATAGGTTTTTGTATTTTTCATGCTGTTGTCTGTGTTTTTGTATTTTTCATGTAAAACAGCACCTTCAAGAAGAAGGCACCAAAAGCCATCAAGGAGATCAGAAAGTTTGCTCAAAAAGCCATGGGCACTAACGATGTTAGAGTTGACGTTAAGTTGAACAAGGCTATCTGGAGCCAGGGAATCAGAAGTGTACCAAGGAGGATCAGGGTACGCATTGCTCGCAAGAGGAATGACGACGAAGATGCCAAGGAAGAGTTATACTCCCTTGTCACCGTCGTTGAAATTCCTAAAGAAGAGTTAAAAGGTTTGGGCACCAAGGTCATCGATGATGAAGATTAAGTTATCATATATCTGTTTTGAATTGAAGCCCGAAAAACATATATTAGTCTTTTTGCTTTCTTGAATTGAGTCTTGTCATTAGATTGTTAAACTAGTAAATTTTGTTGAGACTTGGGGTGGTTTTGTTTATCACCTATTTTTGTCTTTCTGTTAACATGGTTGGTATAAGAATTATTCATTTTGGCCTCATTTTGTCTAATCTTCTGCTTTGTTTGTGCTTGTTAGATTTGAATTCAATTTTTATAGTCAAAAAACATAAATAATTCACTTGGTAGTAGACACCAATGCACTATAAACAGGTCTCTGTTGGATTAGAAAGTGAATCAAATGGCAACTTATTTGTTTGCTTCAACTTAAAAACATTCATAACTACTCTTTAGATCTAATAAAAAACATTCACAACTCTTTAGATCTAATCATGAGGAATAATATGTTTGATATTATGATCTCTCCTCCATTTGGGAAAGTGTATTGGTTGTTCTTGAACTCATAGAAGCACAATTTCTTGCGTAACAATAACTTCTTTCTCATTAACAAGAAACCTCTACATCTTCCTCATTTAACAAAAAAAGAAGTGATTAATGTTTTAGCCCACTAAATTTTGTAACTTCAAAACACCTCTCAAAAACTTCACCAAATGCTCCTATAAAATCAAGGTGTATCTAACTTTTTTCAATGCCTATTGCTTGTGCAACTTAATATTTTACAAGGTTTTTGTTAGCTCCCCTAATCTATATTAATCCAAACGCTTTCCATTTCATTATACCACCTAATGTCCTTTGATATAATTGTTTCGGTATGTAACACTTGATTAATAACTTATGACATGTTAGACTTATGGTTCGGTTCAGAAAGAAAATTAAACTGAACCGTTTCAACAGTTCGGTAAAAAGAAAATGTACTATTAATGCTTCTTCCTAAACCAAACTGAAGTGGTGGTATAAAGTTTCGGTGCATCCGTTCTGTGTTTACGAACCGGAACTAGTTTCAATTGAGCTCATTGCAGTATAAAACTCTTTAAGGACACCAATCAGCAGTGTATGGCATGCTTCCACACCTGCTTAGAAAATTTGCATTCAGTAAATAAGAGTTAAGTTCATATCCTCAGTGCTCAATAACAAAAAATGCATACTTGATCAATATGAATTTCCCTGAAGAAAGTCTAGAGAGATTAGGATGTTTATCGAGTAACTTCATCCAAGTTCATAAGCAATTGTGAGTTTTTGAATCTGCGAGGTGATTTCACCAAGCTTTAAAACTAGAATTGGCAACTTCATCGATTTCTGGCTTGTTTGGAATAACTAGAATTGGTGTGTAGCAATATCTGGTACTTGCTTCCAAGATACATAAAAGATATCACAGTGGTTGTTTTCCTCCATTCATATAGATTCAAGAACATTGCAGGAGAGAATCTGAAAATGGTATCTTCAGAACAAGAATCATGTTCTTCTGCCCAATCCGAATATGAAACGTGGAGATAAATGTCATTTGTGGAAGCTTGGAATTAGACTCTAATACCATGTTAGAAATCATAAGGTATCATGGTTACAACTTACAACTTCAAATTACTTTCACGAGAGATATAGAGATACCCACGAGGCCACGAGATTTCATATTAAACAACATATTGAAAAAGATTGCGAACTTTTTTCTTATATACAAGTTTGTTAATCCTAAAATATAAATGAAATCATTATGTTCTTTCTTGTAAAATTTATTAAATTATTTTTTTATTATTAAAGTTATTGTCCAGTGTGTGATTTTTGTGTGTCAAGAAACACATAAATAATAATACTAAAAATGTTTTTTTTTTATAACATTTATCTTCATACCTACTTATCTCAGAATCACTTGTATCAGTATCCTCCTCAGAGCTGTGAGACATAGTTTCTCCCGTGCTTATACCACCTGAAATAAAATTTAAGGGGCTAGTAATTAGTACTGATTGTTGTCATGTTGCTTCAATGATTATTTCCTTTTAATATCTTATTCCAAGCCTAGCTAAAACACCAAGGAGTCTACCACACATTCAATGATTATTTCCTTTGATCAAACATAATCACAAATCACATCAAACGCCGGCAGCCGATGAAGAATCTTATCGCCTGCAGTTTTCGCTCAAGATTGCGCACAAACTAGATGAAAAAAGTTTCCACCTATGGCGAAAACAAGTGGAACCCTACATTAACGCTCACAAGAAAGAATAAGTTCTGCTTCCAAGAAAGAATAAGTTGCAAATGCTTGTTACTATCCTTGCATTTGAAATTAAGAATTTAGATCAACTGAAACGTTTCTTAGGGATGTAGATAACCGAATAACTACAACAGGCTTGTGTCTAATTTCTTCTATATGAAAGGATTTTGTATTCTAATCTAATATATCAGTTTGAAATACAAATTTCCTTTCAAGTTAGTATTCAAACTAAGCACAAATCACTATAGTTCTGCTTCCATACAATTGTTGATGCTAATTCTGAATCACCACTTCAATTCAATTGACTGAGACAAGTTTTCTTGAATGGTTTCAGCCTCGGATATATCAATAAACCACAAAAAGAGTATAAAAAGTATGAACACAAGAAGCTATTGATATATAAAATGACAAGTTTTTGTTAGGAACATGAGCAAGACACATACATAATAGTGATCGATGCATTTAGTAAGAAACAATTACATTCATAAATTGGTGCAATTTCTGGATTGTTGTTAGTTTGGCATCAACTTCGTCTATTATTGAAGCTAGTAAACTCAATGCGAGTCTAGATACATAACCCTCCAACTTAGAGTACAAAAAGTTGTCTTTGCATCTGCGTTCTAGATACATAACCCTCCTACAATTTTATTAACAATTACAATAATTTTATATCAAAACCTTATAAAAAGTATATGCAAAATAATAAAAATTTATCGATGGATTAAAATGAGCTAAAAAAACTAATTAGATTCCAAATGATTCATGAGGAATCTAGTTTTCCCTCTAATCAATCAATCAATCCTAAATACTCATGAATCATTTGGCATATAACAATTCAAATCGATGGCGTTAACTTGCTGTATATAAACGTATAAAACATAGCAGAATACAATGATACGCTTTTGCATCCTTTATTATATACTCCTTTCTCACAGTCGTTGAAATCCCTAACTCATAAGTAAATATTCATCATATTATATCTATATACATATTCAAGAGTATTTCCATTAAATAATTTTTATGATGTTGATTAATCAAGTTAACTAATATTGCAACATTATTTTGTATGATTGATTGATTATGAATTTCTAAAGTTTTTAAATATTTCTATTCAATTTTTAGAGGCTAGAAGTGATCAAATCAAGAAAGATGTTGATTTGATTATGTCTCAATATATCTAATCAGTGGACATGTTGAAATTCTGATCACAAATGTCATTCCATTTCATTAGATTGCATCAATTCTAGCTTCATTTCATCAACTATACGCTTTTAGTTCATATTCTTACAAGGCTATATGAATTTAGTTCATATTCATTTGCATGAATTTTCTTAACTTTTAAAACTTGCAGCAAATTTTCATATATTTGTGTTTGCACCACATTTTCAATCTATTTCTTCTATTTGGATTTGTCAATTTCCACCTATTGCTCGAGTTTTCTATATGTGTTGTATACAAGTTTTGTGTCTCAATCCGTTAGAACAATAGTTAAAATAGTTTTAACAATATTTTCAATCATCAAGAGATTACCGTGATTAGTTGTTGACTAATTAAATTTCCCTTTAAAGACGGGCCTTTGAGTTCCAACACAATCAAATACTTCTCTTTGATTTGAAGATTATACAAATTCAAAAAAGATGAGTGTTATTTGAACAACCAATTTGGTGACAACTTATTTGACAATCATATTTTACAAAGAAAAAATTGGTATTGACACGGAAACCATAGCAATAGAGAGATAAAGTGAAAAGTAATGTGAGTATGAGAGAGAAAGTTGTTGCAAAAGTTATCGCTAATTAATGGATGTTCAAATATCATTCCTCTTCAAAAAATATCAATTACCTCTCTTTTTCTCTCTCTTGTTGTCGTCGTCAAACCTCATGGGCTTTTCTTCTTGATATACCGAAAATGGTGATTTAAAGTCAACCATTTTGTTTGTTTTGATTTCCTGTTTTTGTGCTGTGTGTTTTTTTTTATTTTTCATCTTAACGTAGTGCTTATTTGATTTAAGTTGAAAGATAAACTTCGATCAAGTGCAAATTCAATCAATAACTTTGGCATCATCAATGTTGTAGATCCGTCTTAGTGCGGTGTGTTTAACGACTTTGAATTGTATTATATCGATCTACTATATCAATTCGTTTTTTGTTTATATTAGGTAGTATGTAGGAATATTGTTAATTAGTTAGAAATTCAAATATGATTTTTTTTTAAAGGATCCAAGTATGAACTTGTTACATATGTAATGTCGATATGATGTATTAACCATAACTTTGCGGACCCATGTGAATACATGGATATTCAAAACTGTGTTATATCGATATTATTAACATGTTTTTTTTTTTAAGAAGGCAAAATGAAATTTATAAAATCACAATGAATCCTAACCAGCAGAAGGAATGCTAGGCTAGGAGTCGTAAAGTAGCAACATACAATGGAAAACAAAAGTTGTACCAAAACCTCACCCAAACATACATAAAAAAAAAAAAAAAAAACTCAACCAACGTCACAAACTACCACAAAAACAACTTCCACCACCTACATTCCGATGCTCGTACACTACCCACAAACAACAACGTCAAGAACCAACACAACAACCAAACAACCGGTATCTATAACGATTGAAACAACAACAACCACCACGAATCCACCTTTGCAGTAACAACAACAACAAGCGCAACAACAAAACCCACCTTCACAGCTGCAACACCATCGATCCACATCAGCAAACCACCAGATAACAGAGTAGTCGAACAGGCTTAGAAGGTTCTTATCGAAACCAACCGTTGAAGACCCACCGACACTTCCTCATACCACCAAAAACGTGACCTACATCTCCACCTCACACCACGATCACCTCCTCCATGTAGATCTGGATTGGAAGGAAACAACGACCACACAAAAACAACAGACAACCTGTGTTTTACTAACAACCGCAAACTCAGCACCCGCAAGGAAGAAAATCACAAAATCCCCAACACAACACAACCCACAAGCTCCTCCTCCTCCTCCTCCTCATCATCATCATCATCATCATCTCCACACCCTCAAACTCACCACCACAGAAGAAAGAGACAGTAAACTTCGCCTCCCAACTCAACAGCAACAACCACCACTTGTGATACTCATTACCAACTGATAGATATTTTAGCAAGTGTACTAAAACTATCGAAGTAGTAAAATAAGTTCGTATCCACGAGGACTGTGTTAATCTCAACTTAGCAATAAAGTTAATATCTAGGATGTGTAAATTTTATAAGTGCCTGAGGCAGTAGGTTTGTGTGCAATAAAGTAAATAACAGAAAATAAAATGGTTTGATAATTGGATTAAAACATATGATCAAGCTAGTGAATCCTCTATTGTTTTATGTGAAATAACTTATCTCTCTTTACTCTCAACACTTATTCAATCTTTACGACAAATTAACTAATTAGTTTTGATCAATCTCTTGACTCAAAACCCTTTCCTAAGTTATAACCTTTTAATCTCTTAAACCGATTGAATAACCGCGGAAGCGATGTCAGAACGTTAATTCATATGCCATAATCCTCAATTTCATATCTCTAGGTTCCTATGTTGAATTAAACAGAATTACTACTTCAAGATTAAAAGCTAGGGTTAGTAGTCATTCAATTCCTAAGATCAATTTATGTGATTGTAAGAAGCTAGGGTTAATAGTCATGCAAACAATCATATGAAAAGCAATGAACACAAATAATTCTGAATAAAGACTGAATAATATTGATAATAAAGAGAGTTTCAACTACTGATTCATATATTACAATTACAATAGATTCATCATGGCTCAATCAAAAGAAAATTAGCTACTCATCACAAAAGGAATAAACAACATAGAAGAAAAATTAAACCGGATGGTGAATGCTTCACTCAAAGGTTCATCCTCTTTATGTTGTTGTTGCGCCTCCCGTCGCAATTCTCCAAAACGTGATGTGCTTGCTGCTCCCTGTTGTGTGATAAAACGTGATCCTTGCCGTAACCGTGATGTCACCAGCGTGAATGAATATTGTGTTGTGCAACTTGCCCTTATATATCACACAAATGACCTGGTTGCTTTTTTCAATCAGCAGCATGACACGTTGAATTCTCTTGATCAAACATAAGCCCATAAATTCTTAAATCCATTGCTTCTTGACACCTCTTGTTTTGCTCTTTTTGATCATATTTTCTCTTGCCACATGTCCCTAAAATTGTGTCATGAAATAGCCATCGTGACACGTTTTAGCTAATGTCGAATGAACCTCATCCTATGCTCCAAATCGTGACACGTTTTCAACAATCGTGACACAATTTTGCTTTCATCAAAATCTTCTTTTTTTCTTGTTTTCTTTGCTGTTTAAACTTGCTTGTGAACTCAACATCATGAAAATGACATTAAAATTAACGAATGACGGACTGTCATCACCAACAACCACTAAAATCACCATCAACTCAATATACCATGACCTTATATCACCACACGCAGACTGCATCACTACCACTTGGACATCACCCAAGACAGCAACACCACTCCCAACATCACCTCCATTCGAAACTTCACCAAAAATAGTAGCACACTAACAACACCACCACTCCAACATCACCAACCGAAACATCTTTACGTGCATGAACTTACCTTTATATGCTTTGTTTAAAGCTTTTAATTGCAATCTCAAACTTGTCGAGAGACAGTGCCTTTTACTATCAAACTCGTCCTACTCTCTAAGCAACCTGAGTGCCTTTCGTGGCCTTTTTTAAACTCTTTTCAGATAAAAACCTTTGCACAACAGTCTTGAGATTTCTAGATCGATCTCGCTTGTAATAATCAGAACTAGCCCCCGTTTGCCAAAATCACAGGCAAACATATAATATCTTTATTTGTATATTAGTAGAAAAATATGATCAAAGTATGTCAGGTCAAAAGTGCACATTGTCAAACAACTTATTTAATATGAAACGGAAGGAGTACGATTTTATTATTGCTTAACTTTCTTTCCTCTCTTTTTCATGGATCAAGTCTATGTCCCAAAATATTTTATTTTATTATAATCTACTTTTATTTCAATATCTCTAGAAGAGACCATATATGGATCCACCCTACACGCAACAGGGTCGCTGAACTTTTTTTTTTTTTTGACATAAACTAAGGTATTTCATTGATAATGAGAGAAATCCTTACAAAGATATGGATAGATTTGTTGGGGGACAGAACCCACCCAACTTCTATTACCTACTGATTGTGCCAAAACCACAAGGTTATGAGCAACTTGATTACAATTTCTTCTAACAAAGCTAACAGTACAATTACTTAAGCGAGACAAGTAATCTAGGCAGTCTAGGATCAGAAAATCAATAGCAGTAACTCTTTTCCTTCCGTACAGACAGTGGACTACCGTTTCAGCATCAGTTTCTATGCACAAGCATGGGAATTGTTCCGCTTCTGCCCAGCTTAAACACCATCTGAGAGCAAGCGTCTCAGCCATCAACGGTGACACAGCATCAAGTTCCTTACGGGTAGCAGAGAACAACACCCCTCCCTGATGGTTTCTAGCAGCAAAACCCCACCCCATGCTGCCATCTTTGAAGCACCCTGCGTCGACATTAATCTTGATAGTTCCATCCGGAGGAGGACACCACCGAGAGGGTGCAGGGGTTACGCGCTGACATTCCACTTTCCTGTTTGCCAAGTTAAACTCATCAACCAACAACACTGCAGACTGCGCAATTTGGACCGGATCAAAAGGAGTGTTTTTGAAAACTAGTTGGTTCCTTCCCTGCCAAAGACGCCAGAGGGTGATTCCAAAAAACTGGACAGCTAGAGTATCATCATTCCTTAGCCATAGTTCCATCCAATCTCTACACACAGCGCTGGGAGGTATATGAATGCCAAGAGGAGATGAGAACCAAACCGCTTTCGCAGCCGAGCAGTGCAAAAAGAGATGGTTCCTATCTTCAACACCAGAATTACAGAGGGGGCAAGTAGTGTCCAGAGAAATACCTTTTTTACTGAGATTACATCTGGTAGGAAGAATATTGCTTGCTAGCCTCCAAAGGAAGTTTTGCGCGCTTCTAGGGCCGTTGAATTTCTAGATTCTGCTCCAGACCTCCGTATCACGCACAGTAGATGTCTCAGCCATCTCTTTGGATTTGGTCTCGCAAAGCAAATGATGTCCAGACCTCACTGAGAATTCTCCTGATTTTTCCCACTGCCACACAATTTTATCGTCCGGGAGTCTAAAAGAGATAGGGATGCTCAAGATTTTCTTTGCAATAAAACTGTTAAAAGAATCCAAGACTTTTTCTCTATCCCACGAGCGAGTTTCATGGATGATAAGGTCAGCTACCATTGCATTCTCCTCAATTGTGCCTTCATTATTCTGGACCAGAATAGACTGCACACCAGGAATCCATTTATCTTTGAATATTTGAATTGATCTACCATTGCCAATCACCCATTGGACACCATTCTCAACCATCTCTCTCGCCTTTAGGAGGCTCCTCCAGGCATAGCTCGGTTGAAAACCCACATTAGCTTTAGAAATGCTTGAGCACGGGAAATATCTGCTTTTAAAAATACGTGCCATAAGAGAGTTAGAATCAGACAATAATCTCCAATATTGCTTTCCAAGCAGAGCCTTATTAAAATCACTGAAAGACCGAAAGCCAAGGCCCCCTCTCTTCTTAGTTTCTCCAAGTCTGCCCCATCTCATCCAGTGGATTTTCCTCTTAGATTCATCAGAACCCCACCAGAATTTGGCCAACATTCCTTCCACAGCTTCACAACATCCTTCAGGCAGTTTGTAACAGCTCATGATATAGTTTGGAATAGCCTGAGCAACCGCTTTGATAAGAGTTTCTTTCCCGGCACGAGAGAGGCATTTCTCTTTCCAACCTTTGATCTTCTTCCACACTCGCTCTTGAACAAAAGAGAAAATCTCCTTCTTTGACCTCCCAAAAATCACCGGCAGACCCAGATATTTAGAATGAGCATTCACAGTCTTTATGTTAATCCTTTGACAGATAATTTCTTTCTCATGGCTAAGCACATTTCGACTATATGAAACTTCAGACTTATCTAAGTTTACAATCTGCCCCGAGGCTTCCTGGTAGGTATTGAGAATAGTTATGATACATTGAGCTTCCTCCACACTAGCCCTGGCAAACAAGAGACTGTCATCTGCAAACAACAAATGAGTAATCTTTGGAGCATTCCTCGCGACCTAGATACCATGAACCTTATTATCCTTTTCCTCCTTCTTAAGAAGGCCTGATAGAACATTGGCACACAAAATGAAAAGGTAAGGGGATAACGGATCTCCTTGGCGCAATCCCCTTTCCAGGACGAAACTGCGGCTTGGTTGACCGTTTATGAGCATCTGGTAAGAGACTGTGGAAACACACTGCATAATGGTATTGATGATATTGACAGGAAAGTTCATAGTGTGAAGCATGGATTTAACAAATGGCCACTCAATCCTATCATAACCCTTGGCCATATCAAGTTTCATGGCCATCAACCCTTTCTTACCTTTTGTTTTTTTCTTCATCCAATGAAAACACTCCATGGCTATGAGAGCATTATCAGTGATTAACCTCCCTTGAACAAAAGCACTTTGCTCCTCATCAACAATCTCCGGCAAAATTGGCTTTAACCGGTTGGCAATGGATTTTGTAACAATTTTCATAACCACATTACAAAGGCTAATGGGGCGAAATTGGGATGGAGAAGAAGGATTTTTGCATTTAAGAATAAGGGCTATGAAGGTTTTGTTTATGCATTCTGGAGATTTCGCTTCATTTAGGATACCCAAGGCAAATGTAATAACCTCACTACCAACAATGTGCCAATACTTTTGAAAAAAAAGTGCAGGTAAACCATCCGGGCCAGGAGCTCTAAGGGGATGCATTTGGTCAATAGCTTCCTTGATATCAGCCGGGGAGAAAGATCGGTTACACCACTCAATGATCAGGAGAGAGCCTATCTTTGACAGCCATACATGTCTGCTCAATTCTTGTTGGATTAGAAGAAGCAAATAAGCCGGCGTAATAATCAACCAACATCTTCTCAAGTCTGTCTCTGCCATTCCACCAGACACCCCTCTCATCCTTGAGCTTCTTTATTGAATTTATCTTCCCTCTCTGTTTAGCTTTAGCATGAAAAAACTTAGAGTTCTTATCACCTTCCTTCAGCCACGTTGCCCTGCTACGTTGACGCCACATGGTTTCCTCCATTTTGAGCAGATCTGCATGCTTTGTTTCCAATTCTCTGAATTTTGAAATGTTTTCCGGGGAACTGTCCCACAAAGTATGGTTGTTGAGTTTGTTTTCAATTACCAGCAACTCCTTCCGGATCTCAGAAGTACGGTATTCTTTGAAAGCATAATCCAGGGACTGCATAGCTTCAATTTTGCCCACCAGACCTGCTGCAGTATTCCAAGAACCCCTCACCATAGCTTCACATCTATCATCTTCAGCCCAACACTTCTCAAACCGGAACACATGAGGTTTCTTACTCTGATCATCCTCTAGACACACATCCAAATCAATAGAAATAACAGCGTGATCAGACCCAAATCTAGCAAGATGATGTATCTGAATAGGGGAGAAACGTTTGACAAATTCATCCGTAGCAAACGATCGATCCAGTCGGCATTGAATTCTACCATCTTCCTGTCTTCCATTTGACCACGTGAAAGGATAGCCTATAAAGCCCAAGTCAAGTAAGTTGCAATCCTCCACTGCATCCCTACTAATAGACAATTGTGAGAAACTTTTAGGATTACCACCAAGCTTTTCCTCATTAGATAGAATATCATTGAAGTCTCCACAACACAACCACATATCCTCATCAACCGGCTTTAAGCTTCGCAGTAGTTCCCAAGTGTCCTTCTTCTTACCTTCCTCAGGGTGCCCATAAATACCAGAGATACACCAATTTTTTCCACTTTCTGCATCTTCAATCCTCCCCATTATATGGTTTAGAGAGTAAGATACAATTGATAGACTAACACTATCCATCCACAATAAAGCAATGCCTCCTGCCCTTTCTCTTCCATGGCCCTCACAAGGAACAAACAGACCAGAGGAGAAACCAGCCTTTATTCTAAAACACTCCATCTCATCAGACTTTAACCTAGTTTCCATTAAGAAAACTACTTGAGGATTTTGAATACGGTTGAGCCTTAACATGGCTCGAATTGCCCGAGGGTTCCCCAACCCCCTGCAATTCCAACTTAAGAGTTTCATTTTGGTAGGAGGTGTTGGTCATCCAACACCTCCTCTGATTTATTGATGTCAATCTCCATAGCAGCAAGATGTCTCTTTTTCTCCACTCCCCCAACCGCCTCCAAAACACTGTCAGTAACATTAGCTTCACTTATCTGCCTCTTCCCACCTTCTTTTTTCCCTTTAGTTTGTGCTTTGGGCTTTTGACCTTTAGGGCCCTTCTGTCTGTTCCACTTTTTTCTCACCTGAGTTTCTTCCTTTTTCCCCTCCACACCAGCTGCAAATTTTTGAGAGATAGATACTGAGCCTAATGTTTCTGCCACTCCTTCAATGGCCTTGCTAGTTGCTTCAGGACTCACAACCACCACATCCTTTTGTTTTGTAATCATGGGGGTTTCTTCTTCATTGACAGCTAGCACTTTTGAGGTTTTCTCCTCCCCTGCTTCAGAACCCTTGCTTGAGCTTGTTGATGAGAAAAGGGATTTACTGCAAGTGCCGGTACTGGGTTCTTTCTTAAATTCCACCTGAAACTTTGGTAAGGGAGAGGCTCTCATCCAAGACCCATAAGCTTGGTCTTGCTCTTCGACGTCTGTGTATCCTTCACCATCTTGTCCCGTTTCCTCCTCACATTCCTTCATCTGGTGGCCAATCCTCCCACATTTATAGCAGAAATTGGGAAGACGCTCGTACTTGAAGAAAATCCAGAGGCTTCTTTTTTGGTACTTCAACACAATCCCTCGCTTCAGAGGGTTCCTCAGATCTATATCAACTTTGATGCGAATGGATTTACCCATTATGTTAGTATCCCTTTGATCCACTTCTAGGAACTTCCCTACCAGATCCCCAAGCTTTCTTGCCATCAAATCAGATCTTAGCTTAAGTGGGAGATCATAAATTCTTACCCAGAACTGAACGGTGTGTAAATCCAGCTCCGAAGGTTGTTCCTCACTTGAAATTGTGTCTAGAATCAACAGATTGCGGTCGAAACTCCATGGGCCTGAGTGGAGGATGTTTTCTGCGTCTCTTCTTGAAACAAACTTGAAGAGAAAGAGATTCTTGTTCAGATCTTGGATCTCAACAGTGTTTTTCAGCCTCCAAGCTTGGATCATTGTTTGTTTGAAGGCTCTAATGTTGTAAGGGACATCAGTCCAGATCTTCCCGACGAGTGTACGACCAAAGGCTTCCCCTTCCACTGTAACATCGTCCTCCACCGTGATTACTTCACCCTCCTCCTCCATTAATCGCACCACCCTTTCTTTGTCCATACCTTTGATGATAACGCTCAGTTAACAAGAGACCCACACTAAGGAAAGGAAACCAACCAGTAGTCAAAACTAGAGAAGAGCCACCAAGGAGATGGGGGTAGCCAGAATAGATCTGGGAGTAGACCACCACATAACCCTAGCAGAGCTTAGTTGGGGAGTAGACCCTTTGTTGTTTTTTCTCTATCTTCAAGAAGACTGTTTGGTTTAAATCCCAACATCACGTGCCTATGAATGCCCATGAAGATGGTTGCCCAGGCTATGGTTTTGAGTCATAAACCCCTAATTCTTTCATTCTAAAGTTTAACCTATGACCTTTGTACAAGTATATGTGTTTCTAATCTTAAAGTCTCACATTCACGATGTTTTTTTACTTGATCGATAAAATGTTTGCAGGTATAAAACCACATCCACAGAGTTGCTGTTCAACATCCACCAACTTCAGCCTTCCAGTAAACTTTCACGTCACACATCTTATGTCCGAAAGAATCACATCTTCAAGAGTCACTTTGTAATTTTATAGACTGAATTGACTAAATAAACACATTATGGGTCTTAAAAGACTAGCAAAAATACATTTGAGGACCAAAATGAACTAGTAATAGAGAGACTTGACATTTTGTTTGTAATTTCGATACATTCGAAGACTATAATAATAATGTTTCACATTGAGACATTAAAAAATATTTGTTTTTTTTTGTTACACTCTGAAATATTTGTTTAATATTATATAAATCATCTCAAAATTTTGAAGGAAAATGTGCATAAATTAAAAAAAAAAGTTATTAATGAATTAAACAAGTCAAGTCCAAACTTTTTAGGTAGAGGTCAAGCTTTTAGTTAGAGTATCACTTAAATATAAGATTCAAGTTTAAATCATTCACTTTTTACAAAATATACTCAAGCTTTTAATGCTAATCATGGATGATTGATGCTTAATGTATAAGCACAATCTCAAGGATTAAACACTGAAAAGGACGCATTTAGCCTCCCCACACCACTAACTTTATATATAGGGTTCTGCTAACCGGTGCCTCCGGGGTATTGGTTAAGCATACAACAAAAGAGAATTATTACCCAAGGGATGGCGAATCGGAAGAATTGGCAGGAAATCGGTTACTGGCAGGAGTGGGGCATTGGAACATTGGGACTGGTTTGGTATTCCCTGTTATGCTGTCATGTTGAATCACTCCTGCTTCTCAGATACAAATCCAGAGAAAGGAATCATTTTATTATCCAATTCATATCATTATAAAAGATTGATAGATATTGTTCAGCATTATAAAAAAGTTCTGGTAATTAACGTCGGAATTGCCTCTTCCACATCATCCACGCTATTCGTGAAGGCAATCAAAGTGCTGATTTCTTGGCTAATTTTGTTTCTTCTACCTTCTACCGAGCATGGGCTCTTGATTCACACTTCTCATCTTCCTGGACTTAAGGACACATTGTTGCAGCCGATGCATCATAAGCTTTCTTTTTAGGTAAAATTACTACACGAATTAACGATTTTGTTATTTATCTTCTTTTCAAGTCTTTTTGGTTTGTTTGCATATGAATTTTCAAACTTCACATCAAAGATTCATATGCAATCATGGATGAAGAACCATAGATTTAAATACCGACAGCTCACAGGGAAATAAAACTATAGATTTGAAGCTTGAAAATCCATATTCAAACGGACCAAAAAGAAGTGAAAAATAAAATAAAAGACGGAATCGTTATTTAAAATTAAGTTAAGGGACTACAAGTAAGTTTGCATTCTATTTAAGATTATAGTTTTTTTTTTCGTTTCTTTTTATCTTTTAATGTATCTAAGGAAAAATAAAAGTTTAATAGAAGGAATGCGTAAGTTACTAAGTTATACCACCTTTTAATGAAAAGGTTTTGGTATAGTCCTCCTTTTCTTTCTTGTACTCTTTTTTTTTGTTTTATCTAATGAAATGATGCATCTGCATCTGTTTATAAAAATAAAAATACTAAGTTATACCACCAGCATATTAAAATAAACCAATTAATGGTTTGACGTTGTTCATTGAGATAAGAAATATCAGTCTACTTGAACAAATAAAGTTAACCTCTAACTATTTTACAAAATGAAACAATTCAATACTCTATAAAATCATACTATATATTTTGTTTAAGTCTAAAATCTCTTGCTGTAGAAATTAGACCACCAATAGCCATTTTCACCACTTTTAGCTCTAGTATTGGTCTACAACACAGAAAGTCTACTATGATCACAAACATAAATGAATAGTATTTGTACACACATGCATCAAAAGATTTTTTCTAATAATAAAAAGAAATTTTTTAATAAAATAATTTAATATTTTGAAAAAAAACTTTTTTATGTATGTGTGACCAAATACTATTCATTTATATTTGTGCCTATGCAAAAATATCAGATGTTTTTTAGTTGTCAAAACCTAGTCTAGGTAAATTGTCATCAAACTCATTGCTTTGTCTTTCAAATCACCCTTAAAAAGTTGATCATGAAAACTTCTTTCCAATTGCATCCATGTTTTAATTGAATTCAGTTGTAGTATCGAAAACCAAGAAAAATCATTTTTCGTGATAGTACATTGGAAGAAACACATTTTAAATCATTCATTCATGAACAGTTCACTCATTTTGGTAGTGTAAATTAATACTAGAACTAAAAAGTAGTTAATTGTAGGTAACTTTGAACATGCTTTTATAGAATGGTATAGTTAATCATGCAATTCTTTTTCATCATAATTTAATGAAATGAGAAAAATCAAATGAAACTTAAGAATAATAGATACATCATTTATTGAATGAATGTAAAAATTAAATTTTCTTTTATAAAACAGATCGAAGTAGTATGAAAAACAAAGAAAAGAGTAATATTATTTAGGGTTAATATGTTTTTACTCCCTGTAATTTGGGCGAGTTCCGATTTACCCCCTGTAAAAAAAAAAAGTTTAGATTTCAACCCTATAATATAAAGATTCTCCACAAAACACCCCTATAATATGAAGATTCTCCACAAAACATCCTGACCCCATCCAGACGCTGATGTGGCACGCCACTGTGTAATTACTTTAATTTTTAAAAAAAAAAATATGACACGTGTGTAATGGACACTGACGTGGCACGCCACTGTGTAATTATTTTAATTTTAATTTTTTTAAATCTGACATGCGTGTAATGGTTTAATAAATTATTTTTAAAAAGATTAAAAAAAAAACTGAAAATTAATTTTCAAAAATTTAAAATCAAGAAAAAAAATCAATTTTTTTAAAAAACGAAAAAAAAAAATTGGATTTCTTTTCAAAAATAAAAAATTTAAGAAAAAAAATATTAATTTGGATTTTTTTCGAATATTTTTAAAAATTTTATTTAATTTATTTATTTTTTAAATTTTTCGAAAGTTTCAAAATATAGTAAGTGTATGAATTTTTTTATATAATATTTTTGGAAATATATATAAAAAGTAAACAACCCCTTTCAGCTTTTGGGCTGGCTGTTTCTTTTAAAAAATGCCCACAATTTTTAATAAAAATAACACATGTAACAAATAGATAAGAATAAATTTAAATATTAAAAAAAATTCCAGATTTTTTTTATCCTCAATTTTTAAATATTAAATAATATTCTCAAATCTGTAACACATCGTAATAAAAATTTCTAAAAAAAATCTAAATTTTCCTAAATTTTTAAATAAATTTGTATCCAGATTTTTTTTTGTTGAGAAAATTTAAAAAACTTCTTTTTCGAAAAAAAAATCTGTTTTAAACTTCAAAAAATATATATTCCAAATTTTCGAAAATAATTTGAATATTTTTTTTGAAATATATATTTCAAAATTTTCGAAAATAATTTTAAAAAATTTTGAAATATATATTTTTCTTAAATTATAAATTTTGGAATTTTTGAAAAATATATATTTCAGAAAATAATTTTTGTAATAAAAAAAATCCTGATTTTTTTTTAATATATATATATATTAAATAAATTTAAAAAATTAATTATACAGTCAGCACGCCACATAATTAGATATGCACAGTCAACATGTCAGTCAGCTCGCCACGTCAGCAATTATGCACAGTCACATGGGTCAGGGCTAAAACCAAAGAATCTTATTTTACAGGGTTGGAATCTAAACCTTTTTTTTTTTACAGGGGGGAAAACCAGAACTCGCCCAAATTACAGGGGGGTAAAAACATATTAACCCTATTATTTATTGTTAAGAATTGGCCATAACATATGAATGAGTGATATTTGAACAACCAATTTTAAAAAACTTTACTGACAACATTTTTTTTCTCTTTCCTTACTGGACAATAACATTATAGAGAGAAAAAAATGAGATAGAATAAAAATACAATGAAAGTATGAGATAGAGTTATCACAAAAGTTGTTTAACATTCGTTGTTTAAATATCATTTCTCTATCATATGAATGTGAGGCCTACCTGATTGAGAATTATTACATCGGGTATAGGTTCTATCAATCCACATCGGGTAATTTGACACATATTAGTGTCAGACACTACAACGGCACATGTGATTGCATTTAAATAATTCATTTTCTAAAATTATTACTAGTGTGAATGTGTATGTGTCAGTTTTGCGTGTATGTCGTGTTTCATAGATGTTAACTAAAGATGAGTTTACTAGAATTGTATATTGCCTATTCCCTCACTTCATAGATGTTAACTAAAGATGAGTTTACTTGAATTGTATATTGTCTATTCCCTCACTAATCAGTGTAGTTTATGTTTATGCAATGGTTATATTAAAGAAATATAGAACTCGCAATTTACTTTACAATAATGGCTATACATATTTTAATGAGGAATGATATTTTAACAACCATTTGCTAACAACTTCAATGACAATCTCCTTTTTCTCTCTTTTCATTGGTCAAAAATAATGGAGAGAGAAAAAGTAAGAGAAAGAGTAAGAATATAATGTGAGTATGAGAGAGAAAATTGTCTAAAAATTGTTAAAAAATGGTTGTACAAATATCATTTATCTATTTTAATTTAGAAATTAGATGATATCTTTTTTCGATGCTTATTTGATAACAAGTTAGTCACAAGCATTTCATTTATCTTTACTTGATATATAATCTATACGTATTGCTTACTTTGTTCAGAATAATAAAATTTCATTATTGGGTATGTTCTTTGTCTAACAAAATGATGAAAGTATTTTATGAAGTATCCAAATTGACGCATTCTATTTTTCTTTATTGTGTCATTGTTGTGTGTTTGTTAATGTTGAAGAATAATTCTTATTTCAATCTTAATTAGTTAGTTAAGGTGTTAACCTAATTATGGTTATTGGTTAGTTATAGTCCTATGATTAGTGTGTAACACCCTATTTTTCATGTTCATCTTATGAGTCACTAGTTATCATTTTAAGTGACATGTGTATTATATTGATAATTTTATGTGCTTATATAAGTAATTACGATATTGATATTCCTTCTCTACAAAAAAAAAACTATATGAATATTCCTATTTTGTTATGCAAGTTAGTTATTTTATGATTAATAATTTTAGGTTGCTACTATTTTGAGATTAATATTTTAAGTGTAAAATCATAGGAATGAGATAAGTTTTGAATAAGGCTAAAATTTTTATATAGTTGCGTTTATCGGCTTAAGTAAAATTACTCGTCATTAAAACCATTATAGAGCATTTGTTCTTGGGCTGAAAATTATCTACCTTTATATTCTAATTCAGCAGGTCTCAAATTGAAAGAAGAAAAAAACCTAGCCTATTTTTATACAAGTGCCGCCGCTGACCTTATGCCTGTCTATTAGCCTTTCAATTCATCTTTTTTTTTTTTTTTTTTTTTTTTTTTTTTTTTTATAAAAACAAAATGATATTTATTCATTCAAATCGATAGATTACATTATTCAAAACCGCTAAAAACGTAAAGGATGAGCTGCGAAGTTAATAGCATATAACGACATAATGGCTACAAAAATATAGATAAAATTAAAGTGACCGGAATACCCATATCTCGAATCTGCAACGTTGAAGCTTCAATATGAATCAAATGAACACCACAACAATATGGGAAATCAAACAACGTCGCACAAGACGACGAACAACACACCACCACACTCGGATGATGAAATCACGAAGAAAAAACCTAGATCTATGTGAAAAATCACTTATTTATATATTGAATTAGAGAGAAAAAGATGAAGAGGGGTGATTTTAAGTCAAAAATTGATCAAAAACCACCCCTCATCCAAGAAAATGAAAGAGAAAACCTAGAGAGAAAAAACTAGGGTCGACTTGTTGGCGAGATCCAAATTATAGCCTCAACAATCATGTATACATCAATTTGTTGGTTTCATATTTGATTCAATGCCTGCCTCCATTTGCCAATCTTATATCCCATTTTCAAACCCGTGAATTTTCCTTGATTTTGTTATGGCTTTGTTGACCCTAGATCAGTGTGTTCCTATACAATCTTCCATAACTACACGAATTCACTCATTCATATGCCTTTTGATGCCTTGTGATGTTACTGACAATTGTAATTCAAGTTTGGAACACCACATGGCCACTATCACTTAACAATTTTGACCACCTCGCTCTTCAGTTTAGAAGACCAACACCATTTTTGTATGCTATTCTTTTTATGTCACGTTGGAACGATTTATGCTCCAAATATTTGTATTAAGTACGTAGTATTAATTTTTACATTATCAATAATTTATCAGCCGTGTTTTGTTTGCTCCACAATTCCGTCGGTGAGCCGGTTAATGACGGGCTTGTTCGTTGTATGCTTTTGATCATTCGTTGTTGACGAAACTCTTTTGTCCTAACGTCGTACAAGATCTTAAAATCAGGTATGGGGCGAGAGAAGAGTTCGAGTAAATGAGTGTTATATAATTGTAATGAATGGGAAAGCTATATTTCCCAAAATTGATTTGGGGCTCACTGCGATGGTTGTAGCCCTTCAAGAAAATAATTAGTTAATGTGAAAAGTTAGAAGTGGTGAGATTAAAAGAGGAATTAGAAACATTATTAAGGTCTTGATTAATTTAAATTACGTTGAATGTGTGTTAATTGATGTCATGAATAAATTTTATGTTGTGCCCATGTTTGATCTGCTGCATTTATTCTAATTGATGAATTATTCGATGATGAATATAAAAGTGATGTTGAATCTTATTGAAATGAATTTTCGATATGCAACATATATACTAAGATATTAGTTGGACGATGAATATGTGTTGTTGAAAATATGATATGTGAATATAGTTTGACAAATGAAATGTTGACATAAAATGGATGAATATTCTTGATTACCCTTATTACATTCAGATTGTGATTAAATCAAGACGAATGAATATTATTGATTACCCTTAAACCATGAATTGTTGTTGATTTTGATTTGTATTTGCTCTTAAGGTGTATCATAGGCCAACGAGGGGAGAGATTAGATTAAGATATAAGGAAGTATGAGAGCGTTTGATTCACAAATAATAATTTATTAAAAATATGTTGATGGTAATAATGAGGATTCAAAATATGATTCAGAAACCCCCCAAGTTTCTGTGGATGAAAATATGTTAAGATTGTTTAGTATTTTACCTGTGTGAGATCATGTTTTGATTGTTAATTATTGTGTGATAGATGTGTGTGTCCAGATTTGTGTTAACTAGTCTGAAATTATGTTTAAAAATGCAATGCATGTTGAATCTCTTACTGACTGGTAGAATTTTACTAGTTATAATGATGATTATATATGTTTGAACTACTGAGATTTGATTGAGATTAACTGAAATACATGAATATGTAATTTTGTTGAATAGTGTCGTGTGAAGTACACACTGTGAATTGTGATTATTAAATGAATATGAATTGAGTCATAAGGTATAAGACCTAGTGGAGTGTTTTGTCATCATCTAGGCAGGGTCTAACAAACCCAATGATTGGGGAAGTACTAGTGAATGAGGCATATTGTCTCGTGTTGAGGAGAGGGTCTATGAGAGTAGGCCAACTTTGAATAGTCCGTAAGGACTCGGCCAAACTTGAATAGTTCGTAGTGACTCGGCCAACCTTGAATAGTCTGTAATGACTCGGCCATTTTTGAATTATCCATCCACAATGTGGTGGCATAGCACTATCGACCTCCTAACCAAGTACTTCGGAGTAGAATGGTACCAAAGAAAGAGATGTCTAGAGTCTAAGAGCATGCATATCAATGTCTGAACCGTGATTAATTTATTGTGAATGATTATGGATCCCCTTGAGTGTCTTTGATCATCATGTGATTGTTTATGTTATGACTGCTATTGGATTGAATTATGATATAATATTATGAAAGTTTTGAATGTTATGTTCTAATGGTTTTATGACTTAGAAGCATTTTGGTGATATATTATTATATTATTTAAGGTTTTGAATATTATCTTAATTGGTGATCTCATATGGTCCCAGTTTGATTTCTTGCACGTTATTCTCATTTGTTTTATAGTATTACATGTCCTCGAAACTCACCCCTTTGTTGGATTGGTCCTGCTGTTGCGAAATCGCAGTCTAAATACAGGTTTAGGAGTTTTAAAGTTCAAGTGTGGGAAAAGTTCCGCTCTGATAGTGACACTAGAAAAGGGATATACTTACTTATTTACTTTTATGCAAGAAAACCATTTTCTATGATGTAAAAGAAAGTATTTTCAAAAGCAAAGGATTCGATATTAATATTGTTATAATTTTCAAGGAAGTGTCTATGTGAACTATGTTTGCTATGAGTCAATGTTGTATCCTAAATCTTGTGGGAGAATTCTTATATTAATAGCAAAGTTTTATTTTACACTCTCCGCTGCGAATCAAACTCTATTTTTGAATAAATAATAGGAATAATTATTATGGGATTTAGAGTGTCACATAGTGTAATTGATATCACTCATATCTCTCACATTTAATAATAAAGAGTTTTATCATTCTTTTGTAGTTTCCTCTTTAAAATGTGAGTGTGTGGAGATCATTCATCTCAGTACATAACGTGTTGAAGTATTCAGAACATTCTAATCTTTCTCTCGATTATGTATGTGCATGTTCTGGTTTATGTTGTTTAATTTGTTCATATTTATTAGGAATCACATGTTATGACTTAGCCGGTGTTTGGTATAGTGGTGTTGTGAATGCAGCCGTGCGTTTAGTGTGAAGCTCAAATATGTAGCTTATTGAAATTACAGTGTAGTCGGCATCGAAACACGAGATTTGGTGGTTAGGACGCGTAACCAAACTTTCTATTAGGTGTAAATGATATTGCAATGAAAAATGAATGCTTATACACTATTAGGTGTAAATGATATTACAAAGTAGATGATTGGATTTCGAAGCTCATGGCCCGAAAACGATTAATAAAATATGATATTTGATTCAGGTTTTTTTTTTTTTTTTGAAGGAGTATTTGATTCAGGTTGTTATGTTGTAAAATGCTCTTAAAAGAAAATTATCTTACTTCTTATTTTATATTAAAGATGGCCATGAATTCTTTTAGTGAAAACCTAATGAAGTGTTTTAAAATAATAATAAAAAAAGACATATTCGTTATTTGAAAAAATTGTGTTTCATTGTTTACATATATCATTTTTTTAAGGGATATATCGTATGTACTTTTACTTGTATTGAATTAATTTTGAGAATATTAAACTATACTAAAAGTTGTTGAATTTATTATTTATTTAACTTATGTATGTCATTGTATCCTACAATTATCTAAGGTAACTATAAATATATTATTATACAATTAAGACAAAGAAGATAATCTAAATAATATTATTTAGTGCGCTATGTTTATTTTAATTATCATCATCAAAGAATATAAAATTTATGAAATTATTAAAGGGAAATAAATACAAAATAAATTCAATTATTGAATGCCGAATCATTAGTTAAATGACATGTCATGGTACATTTTATCATCACCGGTATTTATTTGTATTATAACAAACACATGTGTAATTCCTGCACATGGAATATTTTATCATCAACGATATTTATTTGAATCATAACAACCACATGCATAATTCCTACATTCCGGTTTTCGAGGAAGCACACACTTAATTCTTGTTACACAATGAGAGTCCTCACGACATTCAAACCTTGCTATAAATTATAAAAGAGAAGATAAAAATGTTACTAACTAAAGGGGATAAGTGGTTAGGTAAGAAGTAAAGAATAAAATTGTATAATAATGAAAAATGATTTACCGGCATCGTTCATTGTAATGAAAAATAGTGCAAGAAAGAGGATCATAATACAAACAAAGTTACTGACTTTAGCCATATTTTCCGCTTGTGCATGAAACATACCAAAAAAGATTTGATGAATTTATAATGTATAAAGAACACAATTTCTTTAAATAGTTGTTATAAGTCTTAGTAAAATGTCTCTTAACTACATTGAAGTGTTATGTTTGTTACTTGGAGAAAATTAGTCACGAGCTTATATAAAAAAAATTCCATTTATATAAAATATTTTTATTTTACCCTTTCAAGATAGAAAAAAAAATAAAAAAAATAAAATAAATTGGGAACATGTGACACACAGTACAGATAAAGAGTTTAAATATAGAATATAATAAAAAATAGAAGAAAAAAATTTCAATTTAAAACATTCACAAACATATAAGTTATCACATAATAAACATATAAAATTAACATAATTAAAAAGGGGCATGCTACATAATATAGGAAATTGACTCTAAGGTAACTTATACGCTAGCAGTTCCATACATCGACAACCTCATTATAATGTAAATAAAATATCTATGGAGTGGAAAAATGAACTTTAGATAACAGTGTAGCTTAAAATTCCATCCCCTCTTCAATTGTTTCCATCTTTTTATCTACTTACACAAAATGAGTAAGTATCCACGTGGAAAATATGAAGTGAGAAATCATATCCAAAAAAATAACACTAGTAGAGTAAAGAATATTACTTATACATGATATAAACCATACACAACATATAAACATTAATCATCAACATCATGTAAAAGAATGTAAGATCCACCCGAATCATTAATGACTAAATTCGGCAAGTGTACTTAACCGTTTTCAAGTAATAGAGTAGTAAGTAAAATCGTCTCTACGGAAGTTGTCGTTTCAACTAGGCAACTACCTAAACTTATTAAAATAATAAAAAAATAAATATATTGGGGCGAGTTTGCAAGTTTCATTTGATTGCACAAAACAGTTGAGTTGAATATTGTGGACAACTAAAGGTTTTGAATGAAGATTTTAGCGGTAATTATGATTCATTGAATCCTCTCTATTTCTTTGTTGGATTAATTCTCAACAATTATCAGTTATGAGATTAGGGGTTTCTTAAAGTGGTTAGTTTGATGGGATTCAGATGTCAAGTTGTTCCTCTGATCATCCTGAGATCATATGCGTGCTACGTGATACAAAGTCGTCATGTTGCTCCATATATATTTTTATCACATAATAAACATGCAAAATTAACATAAGCAAAAAGAGGAATGCTTCATTAAAAGATCGAGAAAACTTACTATTGTTTTATCATAGTGTACCAAATCAACTCTAAAGTAACTTAAACGCTAGTTGATCCATATGTCGACTACCTCATAA
Organism: Medicago truncatula; assembly: GCF_003473485.1. Taxonomy (NCBI): domain Eukaryota; kingdom Viridiplantae; phylum Streptophyta; class Magnoliopsida; order Fabales; family Fabaceae; genus Medicago; species Medicago truncatula. The sequence goes on along the minus strand of NC_053047.1, from coordinate 42,064,554 downwards.
TAATGATGTATATAAAATATCTATGGAGTTTTGGAATTAAATTTAGATAAGTCAGTAGTTTAAGATTTTATCTCCGGTTCAAATGTTTCCATATTTCCATCTATTCACATGGAAACATATGAAGTGAATAATCATTTTGAAGAAATTGACACCAGTAGAGTGAAGAATATTAATCACGCATAATATAAACCATACACAACATATAAACATCAATCATTAGCATCACACATATAATTGAAGCTTGAAAATTCATATTCAAATGGACCATAAGGATCAAAATGAAGTGAAAAAAATTAAAAGACGAAATTGTTTTTTGAAATTAAGTTAATGAACTACAAGAGTAATTTTTCCTTCTATTTAAGATTGTAGTTTTTTTTTTTCGTTTTTTTTATCTTTTAATGTATTGTAACCAAAAATAAAAGTTTAATAGCCGAAAAGCATAAGTTATGCCACCAGCATATTAAAATACATATCGTTTATTGAGATAAGAAACATCAGTATACTTGCAAAAATAAGTTAACCTCTGATTATTTTACAAAAGGAAATAATTCAATACTCAATAAAATCATGCATGCTATATATTATGTTTAAGTCTGAAATCTCTTGCTAATTGATTTCTACATTGAAGAAATCGAAAACAATTCAATACTGAATAAAATGATGCTATATATTTTATTTAAGTCTAAAATCTCTTGCTAATTGATTTTTACATGGAAGAATTTGAATTTGAAAACAACAATTAACGATTTGACGGTGTTTATTTTATATACAAATCTAAGGATAAACCTACATTGGCAAGCTTATTAGCGCTGTGATTCTCCCCGAACCAGGGAGGGGATCGGAATATTAGTATGAGTTTCTTCAAATTATTTTTGGATATAATCATATCTGAGTCCTTCAATTATGTCTCCGAACTCGTTCTTCTTTCACATTTATGATACATCCTCGAGTCCTCGTTGTAAGTAAGTCTCTAAAACCCTAAATTCAACTTCTCTCATCCTCGAGTCCTCTTACGGTATATAGGGATTGCCAAAAATATGGATTGTTGTCTCTTAAGTCAGCCATAAATATCTTCTACGTTCCCAACTCAGAATTATCTTGATCGAAATTTTTTATAGAGTAGTGCTATATATCTAGTGAAAAAGCTTCCCGAAATGGTCGCGAAACACAATTCAACCTATCAAAGTTGGATCTTTCCGAAAAACACGGGGGGTCATGCTTTTTTTTTTGGAAGCAGTCCATCAAATAAATGTGAAATCTAAAGGATGTTATGCTGGCAAGTCACATTCGCGAGCAGCTTCACGAATATTACTTCGATGTGTTTAGTATTATCCTTTTTTATAACATATCAAACAGTTTCTTGGAAAACTTTGGTGCTCAATCTATCAAACCAATTTTCTAAATTGAGCTAAGTCAATAAGGTGTTGGTTGACCAAGGTCTCTTTGAGTTTCTTACAAAACTTTGGTCTCTTGAGTTCGTTCCCACAGTATACTAAGTTTAAATCTAAGAGCTAGGACTAGTAGTCAATTGATAATGTAAATCAATTCATACATTCGTTAACATATGAAAAGCATTAGGATAATAATTGTATTGAATAGAGTTTATACAATCACATGATTAAAACCGCTCAAATTAAAATCATCTAAAAAACTTAATATAAAACTAGCTAATCTTATTCATGAGAATAAAACAATCAAGACAAAAGAAAATAATTATCAATTTATTTATCTTCAAGTGTTGTTGTTTTCCACGGTTGTAGCTTGTTTCCCTTCAATTCCACGATCTCCAAAACATGATGAACTTGGCCTTGTGATGCATGCTCCATGGTGTTCCAAACGTCACCCAAAATTGTGATAAAAATTTATCTCTCGATATGTTGTGTGGCATCCAAAGCTTGCAACGCCTTCCTTTCTCATATTAAGCCATGTGGTCATTGATCAATAGTATACAATCTAATAGGTGAAATCGGCATCGAAACGCGAGATTGGTTATTTGGACGCGTAACTAAACATGCTATTAGTTATAAATGATATTGCAATGGAAAATAAATACTTATCACTATTTCATATATTTTTTTTAGAAAGTGTATGATTGGATTTTGAAACTCATTGTCCGAAAATGATTAATAAAATATAGATTTAATTCAGGTTATCATTTCGTAAAACACTTTCGAAATAAAATTATTTTTACTCTAATTTTATATTAAAAACGATCATGAATCCATTTAGTGAAAGCCTTATGAGCTATTTTAAAACAATAAAAAAAGGTCCTCATAAGCTTAACTCAGTTAGTATGAACAATGCATTATATATGCAAGGTCCGGGGTTCAAACCCCGACCACAACCAAAAAAAAAAAAAAAAGGCACATTCACTATTTAAAAAATTGTGTGTTACATTGTCTATATATATCGTTTATGTATTTTTTTGTAGGGGATGTATTGTTTATGTATATATAATTAATTGTATTGAATTAATTTTGATAATATTAAATTATACTAAAATTTGTTGAATTTATTATTTATATAACTTAAGTATTTCATTTTATCCTATGAATTTATTATTTATGAAATGAAGACCGCAGATAATCTATATAATATTATTTAGTGTGCTATGTTTATTTTAATTACCATCGTTAAAGATGGCAAAACCCCTCAAATTATTAAAGGAAAATAAATACAAAACAAATTCAATTATTGAATGCCGAATCATTAGGTAAATCGTATGTCATGTGACATTTTATCTTCAGCGATATTTATTTGAATTATAACAAGTGTAAAGTTTAGTTTGGACTATCAAATACATTCTTCCAACTTACACCACTTCAATATAAGTCATTTATATATTTAAATTTATTCTAACGGACTGGATCTCATGATGACTACAGTGTAAGTTGCTACAAAGGGTTATTTTATTGGTGTAAGTTGGAGTAATGTATTTAGTGGTGAAAACTAAATCCACCTTTATAACAGGTACATGCGTTATTCCTACATTCCGGTTTTCGAGGAAGAACACACTTAATTTTTGTTACACAATGAGAGTCCTCACGACATTCCAAAATTGCTGTAATGATAAAAGAGAATATAACAATGTTACTAATTAAAGGGGATAAAAGGTTAGGTAAGAAGAAAAGAATAAAATTATAAAATAATGAAAAATGACTTACCAGCATCGTTCATTCCAATGAAAAATAGTGAAAGAAAGAGGATGGCAATATAAACAAACTTAGTTATGTTAGCCATATTTTTCCCTTTTGCATGAAACAAATAAAAAAGGATATGATGAATTTATAATGTATAAAGCACAAGGTTTCTTTATACAAATTAAATAGTTGTTATAAGACTTAGTAAAATGTCTTTTAACAACATTGAAGTGTTGTGTTTACCCTATTGAGATAATTTTTTATTATTTTATATGAAAAAATTCCATTTATATGAAATAATTTTTATTTTACCCTTCCGAGATAGAAAAAGGAAAATTACAAAAATAAAATAGAATTTGGGAACATGTAACACACTGTACCGAGAAAGAGTTTAAATATAGAATCTAATAAAAAATACAAGAAAAAATTTCAATTTGAAACATTCACAAATAGATAAGTTATCACATAATAAACATGTGAAATTAACGTAAGACGAAAGAGGAATGCTTCATTAAAAGATCGATAAAACTTACTATTCTTTTATCGTAGTTTTTTTTTCTTCAAAACATAGCAATTCTATGGGGTTATGCTAATCGACAACACAAAACATCTTGAAGACTTGTGAAGATCTTGGGAAGACCATGAATGAATATTCAAGAGGCCTCAAACGATATTACAAAGGGAGGAATTATGTTCCCATGTTCGAAGGCATCTTATATGAAAGCAAATACCCAAAAAGACAAAGAAATATGCGATTACACGCATAAAAGCACACTCGTGCACCCCAACATGCTTCCAAATGCCTTGAGCATCTGCCATGTGCTCTGGGTATTTCTCATTCTCCTAAAGCATGGATTTTTAGCCTATGCGCCCTGGGCATGGTGGGAGCCGGGCAGAACTGCTTTTTCCACCTTTTTAGTGGAAAATCACATTTTTTTACCTAAACTCAGTTGGAAACTTGCCTATAAATACCAAACCTCTCATTTAAAATGAAGTGGTTCAAGAGGATGACAAGCACTAGGAGCTTCAAGGGAGGAGTCTCTCTCCTCACTCTAAGTTTCTAGCGTATGCTTTATTTCTTTTGTAATTTGTCTTTAGTTACCATGAGTAAATAAACCTTTTTAGGGTTGGGTTCTAAGATGAATCTCTATTTTGTTTGTTGGATTATTTTAATATAAGTTTTTTTATTCATTTATTTTATGAATCCTATTTAATTTTACTGTAACGTAAGACTTTTCTTCTTCCGAGCGAACCAAACTTGAGATAACAGTACTTAGAAAGGCAACATACCTAATATTGGTGAATACCTACCTGAATCAAGAAGTAACTAATAACAGACCACATAATTAGGAAAACGTAAGAGCTCAAGATTTAAATCCACATAGTAACTTTATTCTTTTTAAATCAATCCTTTGTAAGGTAGACGAGATAGGGCTGCCCGTTTGTAGAACTACCAATAGCGAGAATATGTTGATGTCCTTCTAAGATTTAGCTGACGAGGGAACCTCTAGGATATAGTGAATTTAGGAACCCTAATGTCCTTCATTGATTGCAATACGTATGAGAGAGTAAGACCTACATGTACCTCTAGCGCGAAAGTGTATCTTAGATTGACGACCGTAAACACTAACTTGTGTAGAAACTCCAAAGTAAGGTTGCCACTCAATACGTGGAGGAGAATGAACCAGACCTCTGAGGTAAGGCCTCACACGCACAAACCCGTGTGACAGTAGGTGCAACTTGACACCTGATAGGCAGTAAAACTCTACGAACTCATCACTTAGATAGAAGACGTAAAATCTGAATAATGCTTGACCATTAATTAACAACAAAAAATGAATGAAGGAGATTCGAATAATCGTAACCGTCATTAACATCCTGCAATCAAAAAGAGGTTAACTCCTAAACTCTTGCTATGCTGCAAATAGACTAATTTGCAAAACCCCCTTTATCTTTTATTTTATTTTATTTTATTTTATTGTTTCCAAAAAAGTAACATGAATTGCCTAGTTGAAATGTCAATCCTTGTGGATACGATACTCTACTTACACTTTATTATTTGGTAAACGATTTGGTAGAATTGCCCAAATCCAACCATCAAATTTTTGACGCCGTTGACGGAGATTGTTGATGTTTTCGACAAAGGCAATTTAAATTACTTAATCGTATATGTTTTTTTTTATTACTTTTTTATTTTTTATTTTTTTTATTTTCATTATTGTTTTAAAACCAATTTTTAAATATATATATATATATATATATAATTCTGATTGATTCTGTCCTACTAATAACTTTGTTTAGTTTTGTTTCATGTGTGATACCAGGCCAAAACAAGTATTCTTCGGTAAGGGAAAGGACAAAACTAAACGAGACCTTCGAAACTTAGTACATACAACTTGCAAGAGAAAGGACGAATCAATCGGAGATCATCTCATTTTAGGACTATTCATCACTGGTGACAGGAAAGACTATTTATAATGGTCCAGTAATGGAAGAAAATTGAACCGAGCGAAACTAAACCGTTACAACAATTTGGTTAAAGCAAACTAAATTGTTAGTGGTTCTTTTTAAACCGAACCGAACAGGTATGGACTTTTGGCGTATTGGTTCTGTTTTTCCAATCAAACCAGAACTACTTTTACAAAAACTTGAACTATAACTTTTCAAATTGCCATTGTCAAATCATATTAAGTTTGTTAAAAAAAAAAAAAACTAAAACCGAACCGAAGATTAGAGCTGCTTGAAAAAAAAAACGAAGCGGAAATAATTGAAGTGTGATTGGCAATTCATGAATGAACTGATCAGTATTTGTTATGTTTAACCGATCGATTTTTGTTATGTTTAATAGTCCTAACGACATTCTTATATGTTATTGGGAAACGCTAATGCCCCCGGGCACTGGTTAAGGATATGAAAAAGGAAATTATATAGTAGTTAATGCATTGAAATTGTGTAATTAATTGATAATAAAGTCAGAAACAGTTTCCTTTTATGGTATGCTTAACCCGTGCCCCGGAGGTACCGGTTAGCAGGACCCTATGTTATTATGAGTAATAATATTTTCAGAACAAGTTATGAATAATTCAATAAGTTCTTAATTCAAATACATTCTCTAATTATCACATTTATTGTTAAGTGAGCAATTTTTGGTTGTGATTGCAATACTGACATAATAAAATGTAAAATAATCATTTGGATGAGGACTAACGCTGGATCAATAAGAACCATTGCGGATTCTGCATTTCCATTATCAGTATTCTTAAACATCTTAGAGATCCCAAAATCAACTATCTTATAGGTGGCTTGCATCCATGGTGTAGGTAGTAGTCCAATCCTTCAATTCAAATACATCATTCATCAAAACATCTTTAAACATTACAAAAGAATATAGTTGCAGAAAAATATTCATGCATGTTAGAATAGTAGCCATGGTTCAAAAGAAAACAGATACGAGATAATATTTTCCATCACTTGGAATGGCTTTAGAGATAATAATGACTCTAGAAAAGAATGTTGTATGTGTGTTTGTATAAAATTATGGCTATCTAGGAAATTTTGGTTATGCATATTTGTGGTTGAAGTAGACAATTTTTTTTTAAAAAAAATCCTAGATATTTCGGTTAATTCATAATCGATTTCAAAAGTAATTTTTTAGCATCCACAAATTCCAAACGCTAAGTAGCGTCAACACTTTAAATACCTTTTAGCATCAATTTTAGCATCCACATTTGTAGATGCTATTTTAGCGTCAGTTGGATTCTAGTGTATAACTTCAAGGCTTTTATTGTCGTCACTTTTTTGAATGCTATGCTGATGCTAAAAATTGTTAGCGTCCAATTTTTGCCTTGTTTTCTGCTGATACTAAAACCAATTTTTCTTGTAGTGTTAGCAGTATTTTTCTATTATTCAAGCTTACGATTACATATTATAAATTGTGTTTAAATACTATGTCCAAGTTTACAAGATTACCTTTTAAATGTTATCATTGCCTGTTTCTTTGTTTTATGATATACCAGTTACGATACATGAGAGCCAATTGAGGGCTTGAGGTAAACTTCATATTTCAAAATATTGATTATTGTTATCCTTAACTTTCGCATCACTAAAGTAGTCTGTTATTTAATGCTTATAGCTGAATCTATGCAAGATTCTTACTGTGATTATAATCGGATTGGTGCTAGTCACACCCCAAAAAAAACAAGTTACACCCCATAATGACTAAAATACCCTTTAATTAAAATAAAAATTTTGAATTAACTAAATTGAACATAAGTAAACTTAATTTACATTAACCTAAATTGAATATAAGTAAACTTAATTTACTTTAACATAAATTGAACGTAAATAAACTGAATTTACATTAACCTAGATTGAAACGTAAGTAAACTTAATTTACATTAATCTAAATTGAACATAAGTAAACTTAATTAACATTAACCTAGATTGAACATAAGTAAACTTAATTTACATTAACCTAAATTGAACATAAGTAAATTTAATTTACATTAACCTAGATTGAACGTAAGTAAACTGAATTTACAAACTTAATTTACATTAACCTAGATTGAACGTAAGTAAATTTAATTTACATTAACTTAAATTGAATATAAGTAAACTTAATTTACATTAACCTAGATTGAACATAAGTAAACTTAATTTACATTAACCTAAATTGAACGTAAGTAAACTTAATTTACATTAACCTAGATCGAACGTAAGTAAACTGAATTTACATTAACCTAAATTGAACATAAGTAAACTTAATTTACATTAACCTAAATTGAATATAAGTAAACTTAATTTACATTAACCTAAATTGAATATAAATAAACTTAATTTACATTAACCTAGATTGAACGTAAGTAAACTGAATTTACAAACTTAATTTACATTAACCTAGATTGAACATAAGTAAACTGAATTTACATTAACCTAGATTGAACGTAAGTAAACTGAATTTACACTAACCTCTTATATACATACGTAAACTAAATTTACATTAACCTAAATTGAACATAAATAAACCTAATTTACATTAACCTAGATTGAACGTAAGTAAACTGAATTTACACTAACCTAAATTGAACATACGTAAACTTGAATTTACATTAACATACATACGTAAACTACACTAACCCCTTTTATATACATACACGTAAACTTAATTTACACTAACCTCTCAATTAAAATCAAATTGAGAGGCATATCTCATACCAAAATAAACAATAAACAAATAGAAACTCATCGAAAATGAAATTCATGAAATTCACTAACCTTTATGAATATAGTACAGATCAATAACAAATATGTTGATTTAGATATTGGTTGCACATCTATGGTCATTTGTGGATGAAAGGGGGTAAGGGTTCAGAATGATCATAAAAGATGAGTTTTTAAAAATTTACATGAAGAGGGCAATTTTGGTATTATTGTAAAATTGTAAATAAATTTAGATGTAACTTATTTTTTTTTGGAGTGTGACTAACACCAGTCTTATAATCGTAACATCGACCGTAAAGATTCTTACTCAAGATTCTTAATGCTTATAGTAACAAAAGGATATAAAGAAAAGTTATTGCATGTTCCTGTGTCTTACAACTCTGCATTATTGTCTTTCACTCTACCCCTTCTTTAACCCCTCTTATACAATGAAATAAAGATTATTCTTGACAATTATATGAGGCAAACTATGTCTCTTTAACTTATTAATTTTATTCTAGAAAATTCTATGCAACCTCTTATAAAACAAAATAACCAAAAAGAGAAGGTAAGAAATGGTTCAGTGGTGGTGTGAATGCAGTTGTGCATTTATTAGTGTGAAGCTCAAATATGCAGCTTATTAAAATTGCGTTGAAATTGACATCAAAACGCGAGATTGGTAATTTCGACACGCATCCAAACATGCCATTAATTGTAAATGATATTGCAATGGAAAATAAATGCTTATACACTAATTCATATTGTTTTTTGTTTCACAAAGTGTATAATATCTGATTCAGGTCATCATTTCGTAAAACACTTTTGACATAAAAGTATTTTTCTCTGATTTTATGTTAAAAATGACCATGGATTACTTTAGTGAAAGCCTTATAAGCTGTATCAAAATAATAATAAAAATTCATATTCGCTATTTGAAAAAATTGTATGTTACATTGTTTATATATATCATCTATGTACTTTTTTTAGGGGATATGTCGTTTATGTATTGAATCAATTTTGATAGTATTAAATTATACTAAAATTTGTTGAATTTATTATTTATTTAATGTAAGTATTTCATTGTAACCAATAATTATCTTTTTTTTTTTTGGTGGCCGGGGTTCGAACCATGGACCTTGCATATATTATGCATTGTTCAAATCAGCTGAACTATGTTCACAAGGACGTATCCTATAATTATCTAAAGTAACGGTAAGTTTATTATTATGAAATAAAGACAAAGAAGTAAATCAAAATAATATTATTTAGCGCGCTATGTTTATTTTAATTACCATCATTAAAGAGGGTAAAATCTGTGAAATTATTAAAGAAAAACATATACAAAATGTTATACCCTAATTTTGGACCTAAAAATACTCGTTCAAATTTCATTTTTAACACTGATATTTGTCAATTCTCTGTTATTTTATTCTGAATCTTTACTCTCTTTTTAAATGTATTTTACTGCCTCTGTCTTTTCTGACATTACAAGTCATTTAAGAACCCTTTGAAACGTCGCATTACTTTTCTTGCATTTTATTTCAAAAAATCATACAAAAGGGTATTTTGGTCATTTCCTGCAGTGGAACCCATTTTAGTCCCTGTGTTTGCCTCTGAGTCTTTTCAATTTGTCTGTACAAATCATTGTTGAGCCTTTGTTTAAAAATCATTTCAAAAATTGCATCTGAGTCAGTTTGAGTCAGTTTAGTCCCTAGGGGCATTTTGGTCTTTTCCTGTCAAAATTTCGGCAGAGAGGTATTTTAAAATACCTCATGTCAGTAATTGGTTCGTTTTAGTCCTTTTGTTGATTTTATTTTTGGTTTCACTTTACGTTTTGTCCAATTTACCAATTTTAGTCCAATTTTATTTTTTATTGCATTTTAGTCCCTGAGACAGTTTCTAAAATTGCATTTTAGTCCAAAACATTTAAAAATTTGATTTCAGTCCATTTTTTTATTATTGCAGTTTAGTCCTTCAATTTTTCTTTTTTGCAGAAAGGGCCCTAAGTCAAAATTTCAGTCCAAGGCCGAGCCATTTTCATACAAGTCCAGGTGTCACCATTTCATTGGGTCTCAAGCACACTTGTCAGATTATAAATAGTGCACAGTGCCACACAGATCCATTAACCATACGCCACATCACAAACAGGAATCACAGTTTTCTCTCTCCATTCAGTTAGATCAAAACTCAGAAAATCACCAAGAACACCAAGAACAATCCCAAACCCTAACTCACAGATTCATCACAAATTCACCAGAATTCGACAAAAATCTCTCGGATTTCTCTACAGTTCTCAGCGATTCGTCCTTGAATCGTCATCATCGAACCGTTCCTTTCGCAATTCCAGTGCGAATCCATCGCTGTTAGCAACGGACTCAAGCACGATCACGAAAGGCTCGCACCAGAGAAGAAGAGGGAAAGAAAACGAAGAAGATTGAACCGGTGAAGAAGAAGAAGATATCAAATCAGTGAAGAACCGATTTATTTTCGGATTCAAATCCAAAAATCAACAAACAGAATCAAGTTCAAGTGTTTCCGAAGATCTTCGCTCAAAATCTCCAATTGAAACCGCAGGTAAACACGTAAAACTCCACTTTCTTTCTCAAAAAATATCAACAAACACGAATCAGTTATAGATCTGCAAAGTTCCAAAGCTTTCATTCAACAAAACACTAAAAAGAATCAAGAAAAATCTTTTTCAAAACCGTGAACAAAAGTGTAGATCTACAACGATTCAAACCTTGCATGAAAAAACCAGTACCGGATTCGTGTTTAGAACGAAAAAGGATTTCCAAAAGTGTAAAAAATTTTGAAAACGGAGAAAGTTGTTCAACTTCCGGCGGCGGCGCCGCCGCCCTTGGGGCGGCCGACCACCACGCCTGAGGAACAAGTTTCACCGGAGAAGATGAAGTTCATCTTCATTTTCCAGAATCCGGCGAGGGAGGAGAAGAGAGAAGTGAGAGCTTCTCTCACTAGGATGAGAGAAGAGAGAGAAAGACAAGAGAAGAATGAAAAAACCGGTGCTCATATGCTTATATAAGCCAGTGAACCGGACCGGTCCAAGACTGGTCCAATCCCCTTCGTTCCTGGCCGTTGGATCTAGGGTTTCCTTCCCTGGATCAATCCAACGCTCCTGGTGAATCCGGATCTTTTGGTTGGTTTGGGCTTTGCTTTTTTCGTTTTTTTGCTATTTTCCTGCTATCTGCACCCTGCTTTTTTGCTAATTGAACCTCTGCGTGCTCAATTTTTTCTCAAAAAATTCCTAAAAAAATTGTTATATGTTTCTTAATACATTTTAACACTTTTGTGATATTTTTCAGTGGTTTAAAAAAATGATAAAAATGTGTGTGTTATTTCTTCTTGATTAATTTTGTGTTTGATCTAAGTTTGTGTATTTTTGTGGTATATTTTCTCATAAAATGTTGGCATGTGATGTGGATGATTGGTGTGTAATTTCATGGTGAATATGTTGCTGATCACATGTATGTTTTGCTGATTGTGGATATGGATTTTCATTTCTTTCTTGTTTTGTAAGTAATGTGTGTTTTGATCAAGAAATAAAGTGCAAAATATCTTTGAAAATGTGTCATGATTCTTGGCTTGAATGTGTCCTATTTGTTCCCACATTATAGCTCAAAATCAAATCCCTTTAACATTGCTATAATGAGGGGATTATAGGTCATGTGCATTGTCTAAGTGTCATAACCAATTTTAGGTATATTTTGCCACTTTATTTCATTTCATTACTTTTTTTCTCTCTTGCTATTCTATTCAATTTTGTTTACCTTTCTACTATTTTTATGCCTTATGATACTAACCATTTCATCTCACATTTCATTCATCCCATAGTTTTGGCATCAATTTTCTATTCATTTCTACATCAATTGGGTTTGTAATAATTTTAGATAGATTAGTTCTTTTTTTAATTCCTTGCAAGACCATAGCATGTATTTAGGACTCAATGTAAAGGACTATGGACACTATAAGTGATGTACACCGACACAAGCAACGACACGCACACACGTTGCATGATTACCGTTTAGATGTATGCTTAGGAAACGCGATTTTTAGACAAATGTCAATTTTCAAAAAAATAATAAACCAATTCCATCACTCAAATTTTTCCAAACAAATCTTGGAGTCAAAACTCCATTGAATTTCTTCTTTTATTTTCTTAAACAAATCCAAATGAATCCTAATTTCTACTTAGACTTTTTTAATAACAATTGAACCAACCATTCACCATTTTTCTCTCTTATGCCTTTAAGGCCTCTTTCTCTTCTTCAAAACCATTTTCCAACAAAAACTAAAATCAACCAAACACACAAAAAAACATTTTTTGAAAGAGAACTACATGGAGTTTGATCCATTAAATGGGTATGTAGGCATGAGGTCAAAACCTCTCCAAGTCCACTAAAATAAAACCTCAAAACACTTTCTCCCCCCCATTCTTAACATAAGTAAATTTTCTTTTAAATAAGTAGGTGTTATACCCTGTTTTTGGACCTAAAAATACTGGGCCCAATTTCATTTCAAACTTTGTCAGTTATCAAATTTCAACTGCACAGTTCAATTTGTCTCTGCCTCGCAGTATTTTCAATCACAATTTCATCTATGTTTTTCTTGCATAAAACCTTTTGAAATGTCTTTACTTGTCTTATAAGTCATTCAAAAGTGTCTCTGAATCATTACATTGCTTTTTCTACAGTTTATTTCAAAATTTGCAAAAAAGGTCATACAGAAGGGTATTTTGGTCATTTCCTGCAGTGGGACCCATTTTCATCCTTGTGACTGTCTCTGAGTCTTTTTCAGATTGTTTGTTAACCTTTCTTCAGAAAATCTTGTTAAATTCATTTCAAACTTGCATCTGAGTCAGTGTTAAGTCAATTTGAGTCTGTTTAGGTCAATTTTAGCCCTAGGGGCATTTTGGTCATTTCACACAAAATTTTGGCATAGAGAGGTTACTTTGAAGTACCCCATTTAGGCCATTGGTTCGTTTTAGTCCGTTTGTTGATTTTATTTTAGGTTCACTTTACGTTTGGTCAAAATTACAAATTTTAATTCATTTTATTTTTACTTTGCATTTTAGTCCCTTAATTTTGTTAAAATTACATTTAAGTCCAAATTGTCCAATTTTTATATTTTTTTAGTTCTGTTTTTAATTTTGCAGTTTAGTCCCTATTTCTTTTAAAATTGCAAACAGGTCCTTCAAGTCAGAATTATAGGGCAGCGCCCCCTTTCTCATTCCAATGCCACATGTCAGTTTCCTATTGGTTCCAATGCACACATGTCAGCTATAAATACAGTGAGTCAGATTCAGAGCCAAGGATCACACGCCAACTCATAAACACAATCAGATTCTCTCTCTCCATTCAGTTGGATCAAAAACAGAAAATTTCTCAGAATTTCTCAAGAACACCAAGAACAAAAACCCTAACCGTTTTCCAGAAACTCAAAAATTCATCAGAATCAACAATTTTCGCATCAATCCTCAGAGATTCGTGTGAATCTTCATCACCGGATTGAAGAATTCTCCTACAATTCAAGGTGCGAGCTCACATTGAAGCAAGCTCAAGCACTGATCATAGGGATTTTTCACGCAGATCCAAGAAGCATTGAAGCAAGCTCAAACACGAAATCACAGAGAAAGAAGTAGAGAAAGAATCAGAGAAGATGAAGAAGCAGTACCGGTAAACCGATTTATTTTCGGTCCAAAAGCAAGCAAAATCATCAAAATCATCAAGAACAGAATCAAGATTTCCAAAGATTTCCTCCATTAAAGGTTTCAACCAAAACCTTAGGTAAAACTCATAATCTCTTTTTCAAAGGTGTTAATCATAGTTTGAACCGGTAAACAATCACGCAAGCAAAAGCATATCAAGAAATTTCCAGAATTCAAAGAAAGTCATAACCGTAAACACAAAACCTAGATCCATAAGGATCTAAGTTTTGAAAGCAAGAACAAGTACCAGAAAAGCATTAAAGCGACGAAACGATGTAGATCCTTAAGGATCTAAACGTTTTCTTTCAAAAGAAATCAAAAAATCAATTTCAAAACCGTACGGAAATTTTCAGATCTACGTCGTTTCAAGCTGTGTATGAGAAAATAATTGCTGGATTCGTGTTTAGGGTTAAAGGACGAATCAAAAGATGTAAAAATCATAAGTTTCTGAAAAATTTCACAGCGGAACCCTAGATCTTCACCGGAGAAGATGAAGTTTCCGGCGACCTATGAAGGTTCCGGCCGGTCCTTCATCCTCTCCGGCGTGCCATGCCAGAATCCGGTGAGTTGAGAGAAGAGAGAAGAGAGAGAAGCTCTGAGTGTAGAGAGAGAAAGGGGAGTGAAAAATGAATCAAACCGGTGCTCTTTCCTTTTTATAGACAACTGAACCGGACCGGTTCAGGACCGGTCCAATCCCTTCCATCCTGAGCGTTGGATCTAGGGTTTCCCTCCCTAGATCAATCCAACGCTCCCTGTGCATCCGGACCTTGTAGTTTTGGGCTTTGGTTTGGGCTTAGTCTTTCTTTACGTTTTTGTTTATTTTCTGCTATCTGTACCATTTTTCTTTGCTGTTTGAACCCCTGCATGCTTAAATTTTTTCTCTAAAAATCTCCAAAAATTATCACATGTTTCTTGATGTATTTTCATGACTTTTTTCTATATTTCTCAATGGTTTTAAAATGATAAAAAAAACATGTGATATTTCTTGGTTAACTAGTGTGTTTGGACATAAACTTGTGCATTTTTAGTAGCATATCCCCCATGAATTGTTGACATGTGATTTGAACTTTTGAAATGCAATTTTATGATAAATTTGTTGCTGATCCTATGTGTGGCTTGCTGCTTGTGAATTTGAATCTCATTTTTTCTTCTTGCCTTGCAATTAATATGTGTTTTAATAATAAATAAAGTGCAAAATGTCTTGAAAATGTGTCATGAGCTTTAGCTTGAATATGTCCTATTAATTCTCACCTTATGGCACAAAGCAAGACTTCTAAAAATTTGCCATAATGAAGGGATCATAGGTCATACACATGCTAGAGCCTTATGACCACTTTCATGCACATTTTGTCACTTTATTAGTCTCTTTTATGTCTTTCCTCTTAATATTTTTTTTTTTTTTGTGCACTTCTTTTATTCTATGCTTTATTTTACTAATCATCTCACTTCTTTTGTTCCATTCATTTCATGAGCATTTCTCCATGTCACCACTATCTCCTTCACTTCCTTTAGTTTAGTATTCATTTTTTGCAAGTTTTAATCCATTTAGTGATGTAATTTGTTATCATTGGTTTGTAGCTTGGCAAAGGGGCCATAGAATGTATTTAGGCAATTGTTGTAATATGGACTATGGACACTATGACGCACCGGCACGCACACACTCACCTTAGATGTATGCATAGGATTGTATGGTTAGATGAATGCTTAGGCTTAAACACTTAGATAAAAATCAACTTTTTTCCAAAACATGCAAATAACACTTGAAAACCTTTTTGAAAATAAAATGGAGTCAAAACTCCTTATTTCCCCCTTTATTTTCTTAAGTAAAATTTTCAATAAATCTTAATCCTCCTTGGACTTTATTTTTGCAAAATGACTAATTCCACCTCACACTTTCCAAATCTTATGCCCTTGAGGCCTCTCATCTCCTTTCTTCAAAATCTTTTTTTCAAAACTTAAAATCAACCAACAAAAACAAAAACCATTTTTGAGAGTGAACTACGAACGGTTTTGATCCCTTAAAAGGGTACGTAGGCAATGAGTCAAAACTCATCCAAGCCGAAATAAAAAAATCAAATTCTACTTCTTCTCACCCCCCATTCTTAACTAATCACACCTTCTTTTTTACAAATAAGCAATAAAAACTAAAGCGTAGAAATAAACTTAGGAGAGCGGTTCTTATGGAATACCATAATCGCTCCGGGTGCCTAACACCTTCCCGTAGCGAAAACGACCCCCGAATCTAGAAACTTTTTAAGGGTTTTTCTCCTTTTACCCTTCCCAAGAAAAAAGAGAGATATCAACGGTCGAAAGGTTCAAGTCCAATTAATGGCTTGGCACCCAAAAACCATGATAACAGAAATGGCGACTTCACTGGGGATTCTTTTTAGCGGGTCGCGCCTAGTTTTCCTTAGTTTATATTTACGCTTTGTTTTATTGCTTACATATGTGAATACTTGTTTATTTTCATTTGACGTGTGGGGTGAGAATATCAAAAGTCCTATACCCGGGCTGAGTGAACTTATGTTTAGGTAGAGATATAATCGACAATTCGATCCGGGGGTTGCCTCGTGTATTGGATTATGCGATCAATCTCACATAGCTGAGGCATTTTGAAGGTGATATTGTCGGCGTGTGTTGTCATGCTTAGGCACTTCACTTTCAATTGTTCGACGAAGCTATGAACCGTAGTTACCAAACCCATCCTAGCCTTTTTAGGACGTAGTGCGGTGGCTAAATTGAGTGTTGTCTCAAACTTTAGTCGTCACGCGATACTACACTCAAACTAGACCTTCTCACAAATAATCATGGAACGGGTGTCGTCCTGTACTACCATGATATATGTGAGAGAGGTTGCAGTTTGGGAACTGTGTTAGAACCTTGGTTACTACTATCCAAAGCCTTAGTTCACCGGACGCCGTGTCCATCCGTGGCCCCGTTACTTTGAAACTCAACCCACTTTGTTCTTTAACAACACAATCATGCATACATGCATACATGCATAAACATTTTTCATGCATTCATCGAAGGGTTTAAACAAATGGAAATTTTTGTAAATAATCACAGGTATGAAGAAGACTAAGTGCTACAAGTTCAAGGAAGTGGATTTGGTTAGTTTGAGAGAGTTGGCACTTAAGGTCAAGAGTCAAACAGGGTTCCGACTCCGGTATGGGGGATTGCTTACTTTGCTCCGAACCGATGTGGAAGAGAAGCTAGTGCACACCCTAGTGCAATTTTATGATCCGAGCTTCCGTTGCTTCACTTTCCCGGACTTCCAGTTGGTTCCTACTCTCGAGGCTTACTCCGATCTAGTGGGTTTACCTATAGCCGAGAAGACGCCTTTCACTGGTCCCGGGACCTCTCTTACTCCTCTGGTTATTGCTAAGGATCTCTACCTCAAGACTTCCGACGTCTCCAACCATCTTATTACCAAGTCTCACATCCGGGGGTTCACTTCAAAGTATCTTCTTGATCAGGCTAATCTCAGTACTACTCGTCAGGATACACTCGAGGCTATCCTTGCTTTGCTTATCTACGGGCTCATTCTCTTTCCGAACCTCGACAACTTCGTGGACATGAATGCTATCGAGGTCTTCCATTCCAAGAACCCGGTTCCTACTTTGCTAGCGGATACCTACCACGCCATTCATGACAGGACTCTCAAGGGCCGTGGGTATATTCTTTGCTGCATATCTCTTTTGTATAGGTGGTTTATTTCGCACCTTCCGAGTTCCTTCCATGATAACTCGGAGAACTGGTCCTACTCGCAGCGGATTATGGCCCTCACTCCTAATGAGGTCGTCTGGCTCACTCCTGCCGCTCAAGTGAAGGAAATTATCATGGGTTGTGGAGACTTTCTCAATGTACCTCTTCTTGGTACTCGTGGAGGAATTAACTACAACCCCGAGCTTGCTATGAGACAGTTTGGTTTCCCTATGAAGTCGAAGCCCATCAATCTTGCTACATCTCCAGAGTTCTTCTTCTACACGAATGCTCCTACCGGACAAAGGAAAGCTTTCATAGATGCTTGGTCTAAGGTCCGAAGGAAGAGTGTGAAGCATCTAGGTGTAAGATCCGGTGTTGCTCATGAGGCCTACACTCAGTGGGTGATAGATCGAGCTGAGGAGATTGGTATGCCTTATCCAGCTATGAGATACGTGTCTTCGTCTACTCCATCTATGCCTCTACCTCTGCTCCCTGCGACTCAGGATATGTATCAGGAGCACCTAGCCATGGAGAGTCGTGAGAAGCAAGTATGGAAAGCTCGGTACAATCAAGCCGAGAATCTAATCATGACTTTGGATGGTAGAGATGAGCAGAAGACTCATGAGAATCTAATGTTGAAGAAAGAACTAGCTAAGGCCCGGAGGGAATTGGAAGAGAAAGACGAGCTGCTTATGAGGGATTCCAAGAGAGCCAGAGGACGGCGAGACTTCTTCGCCAGATACTGTGATTCAGATTCCGAGTCCGATGATCCTCCGACTACTTCCTATGCTTGAGGGCTTCATTTGTTTATCTTGTTGAAGTTTCAAAGTCTTCCTTTTGAAAATGCTATGTAGCTTTGATTATTTGCAAGATTTCTAATTTGTTTAAAAACCCTTCGAAAAAAAAATAATAATAAGTCTTTTGCATTTGCATTTGCATATCATGCATCATATGCATCATGCATTGGTCACAAAGACTTCCAGGTGCTCACTATCTCCTGGTTTCTCTGCCTCAGTGTGAAAAGTGGCTCGTGCTCAGAGAGTTTATGAACCTAATAGAACCGATCGAACCAGAGAATACAGAAGAAAGAAAAGGGCTATGGAAGAAGAGAACACGCAGCTTCGTACCGAATTGGCATCTTTAAGGGAGGAATTGGCCAAAGCTCATGATGCTATGACTGCTCTGTTGGCTGCTCAGGAACAACCAGTTCCCGTAGTTTCTACAGCTGCAAATGTGACTCCTACAGTAACAACTGATCCCCGCTTTATCATGCCATCCGGGTATCCTTACGGACTTCCGCTGTACTATACTGCTAATACAGGGGCAGGGACCTCTGGTACTACCAACAGTGGCCCAATCTCAGGGGCAAACTTAACTCCTGTGAGTACCGCCTTGACTCAAGCGGCAACAACTGTTACCGAGCCCATTGTGAATGCGGTGCCTCTATTTGCCCATGCTAATGCGCACCACGGGAGTATTGCCACAACCGGAACTATGGAAGAGAGAATGGCAGAACTTGCCGAAGAGCTCCGACGGGAAATTAAGGCCAACAGGGGAAATTGAGACTCCATTAAAACCCAGGATCTCTGCTTAGTATCGAAAGTGGATGTTCCTAAAAAGTTCAAAGTCCCGGAGTTCGACAAGTATAACGGGCTGACTTGTCCTCAAAATCATATTGTCAAATACGTCCGGAAGATGGGCAACTACAAGGACAATGATTCCCTTATGATCCATTACTTCCAAGACAGTCTGATGGAAGATGCTGCGGAGTGGTATACTAGTCTGAGCAAAGATGATGTCCATACTTTTGATGAGCTAGCCACTGCTTTCAAGAGCCACTACGGGTTTAACACTCGATTGAAGCCGAATAGGGAGTTTCTCAGGTCCCTATCTCAGAAAAAGGAGGAAAGTTTCCGGGAATATGCGCAAAGGTGGAGAGGGGCAGCTGCCCGTATCACTCCTGCTTTAGATGAAGAAGAAATGACCCAGACATTCTTAAAAACCTTGAAGAAAGATTATGTTGAGAGGATGATCATCGCTGCCCCGAACAACTTTTCGGAGATGGTCACTATGGGAACCCGTCTTGAGGAAGCCGTCAGGGATGGAATCATTGTGTTTGAGAAAGCTGAATCCTCTGTGAATGCGTCGAAGAGATATGGTAATGGACACCACAAGAAGAAAGAAACGGAAGTGGGGATGGTGTCAGCTGGAGCCGGTCAATCAATGACTACTGTTGCTCCTATCAATGCAGCTCAAATGCCTCCGTCATACCCATACATGCCGTATTCTCAGCATCCTTTCTTCCCACCGTTTTACCATCAGTACCCCCTGCCACCGGGTCAACCTCAAGTGCCCGTCAATGCAATTGCCCAACAGATGAAACAACAGTTGCCGGTTCAACAACAACAACAACAACAACAACAGCAGCAGCAATATACCAGACCAACTTTTCCTCCTATACCGATGTTATATGCTGAGTTGCTTCCAACTTTACTCCAGAGAGGACACTGCACGACTAGACAAGGAAAGCCCCCACCTGATCCGTTGCCTCCAAGGTTCAGGTCTGATCTCAAATGTGATTTTCATCAAGGTGCCTTAGGTCATGATGTCGAGGGGTGTTATGCTTTGAAGTATATCGTGAAGAAGCTCATTGATCAGGGAAAGCTGACTTTTGAGAATAATGTTCCACATGTCCTCGACAATCCGCTACCAAATCATGCCGCTGTGAATATGATCGAAGTGTGTGAGGAAGCTCCTAGACTTGATGTCCGCAACGTCGCAACTCCTCTGGTGCCTCTACACATCAAGCTGTGCAAAGCTTCTCTGTTCAGCCATGATCATGCCAAGTGTCTAGGATGCCTCCGTGATCCTTTGGGTTGCCATGCTGTTCAAGACGACATCCAAAGCTTGATGAATGATAATCTTCTGACTGTCAGTGATGTTTGCGTGATTGTGCCAGTTTTTCACGATCCGCCTGTCAAGAGTGTACCTTTGAAGAAGAATGCTGAACCTTTGGTGATAAGGCTGCCAGGACCAATTCCTTATGTTTCGGACAAGGCAGTGCCATACAAGTACAATGCTACTATGATAGAAAATGGAGTAGAGGTGCCTCTAGCCTCCTTTGCCACAGTAAGCAATATTGCCGAAGGGACTTCTGCAGCACTAAGAAGCGGGAAGGTTCGTCCGCCATTATTTCAGAAGAAGGTAGCTACGCCGACCATTCCACCAGTTGAAGAAGCAACTCCAACCGTGGTTTCACCCATTGCTACAGATGTGAACCAGTCCGGCAAATCTATAGAGGATTCGAATTTAGATGAGATTCTGAGAATAATAAAGAGGAGCGACTACAAGATCGTTGATCAGTTGCTGCAGACTCCTTCGAAGATATCTGTCTTGTCATTACTCTTGAGCTCTGAGGCTCACAGGAATACCTTGTTGAAAGTGCTGGAGCAATCATTATATGCAGGTTGAACCATAATAAACCCGTTGAACACAGTAATCCTACGGTTCCTCCAAATTTTGAATTCCCTGTGTATGAAGCCGAAGATGAGGAAGGTGATGACATACCATATGAGATTACTCGGTTACTTGAGCAAGAGAAGAAAGCCATTCAGCCTCACCAAGAAGAGATTGAGCTTATCAACATAGGTACCGAGGAAAACAAGCGAGAAATCAAGATTGGTGCTACTCTAGAGGAAGGGGTTAAAAAGAGGATTATCCAACTCCTCCGGGAATATCCGGATATTTTCGCATGGTCGTATGAAGATATGCCAGGTCTAGACCCTACGATTGTGGAGCATCGGATCCCCACCAAGCCTGAATGTCCTCCCGTCAGGCAGAAATTGAGAAGGACTCATCCAGACATGGCCCTCAAGATCAAGAATGAAGTCCAAAAGCAGATTGATGCAGGTTTCCTCATGACAGTTGAGTACCCTGAATGGGTTGCCAATATTGTGCCTGTGCCAAAGAAGGATGGTAAAGTCCGGATGTGTGTTGACTTCAGAGACCTGAACAAAGCCAGTCCGAAAGACAACTTTCCGTTACCTCATATTGATGTGCTTGTTGATAATACTGCTCAGTCTAAGGTGTTCTCCTTCATGGACGGTTTCTCCGGTTATAATCAGATCAAAATGTCTCCTGAAGATAGAGAAAAGACATCTTTTATCACTCCATGGGGTACTTTCTGCTACAAAGTGATGCCATTCGGTCTAATTAATGCTGGTGCTACCTACCAAAGGGGAATGACTACTTTGTTTCATGACATGATTCACAAAGAAGTCGAAGTATACGTGGATGACATGATTGTGAAGTCAACAGATGAGGAACAACATGTTGAGTATTTGACAAGGATGTTTGAAAGGTTGAGAAAATACAAGCTTCGATTGAATCCCAACAAATGTACATTCGGCGTCAGATCCGGGAAGTTATTAGGCTTCATTGTCAGCCAAAAGGGCATTGAAGTCGATCCTGATAAAGTCCGGGCCATCCGAGAAATGCCAGCTCCACAGACTGAGAAGCAAGTCAGAGGTTTCCTCGGGCGTTTGAATTACATCTCCCGATTCATATCTCATATGACCGCAACCTGCGGGCCGATCTTCAAGCTGCTTAGAAAGAACCAGCCTGTTGTATGGAATGATGAATGCCAAGAAGCTTTTGATAGCATCAAGAATTACCTGCTGGAACCACCTATCCTTGTCCCACCCGTGGAAGGAAGGCCTTTGATCATGTATTTGGCAGTATTTGATGAATCCATGGGATGCGTGCTTGGTCAACAAGATGAAACTGGAAAGAAAGAGCATGCTATCTACTATCTAAGCAAGAAGTTCACCGACTGTGAAACTCGGTATACAATGCTTGAGAGGACTTGTTGTGCTCTAGCTTGGGCTGCCAAACGCCTGCGTCATTACTTGGTGAATCATACAACTTGGCTGATATCCAGAATGGATCCGATAAAGTATATCTTTGAGAAAGCTGCTGTTACTGGGAAGATTGCACGCTGGCAGATGCTTTTGTCTGAATATGATATTGTGTTCAAAACTCAAAAGGCAATCAAAGGTAGCATTCTTGCCGATCACCTTGCTTACCAACCTCTTGATGATTATCAACCAATTGAATTCGACTTCCCCGATGAAGAGATCATGTATTTGAAATCAAAAGACTGCGAAGAACCGTTGATTAATGAAGGTCCAGATCCCAATAGCAGGTGGGGTTTAGTCTTTGATGGTGCTGTCAATGCTTATGGTAAAGGAATTGGGGCAGTCATTGTATCCCCGCAGGGGCATCATATCCCTTTTACCGCCCGAATTTTGTTTGAATGTACCAACAACATGGCTGAGTATGAGGCATGTATCTTTGGGATCGAGGAAGCAATTGACATGAGAATCAAACACCTCGACATCTATGGAGATTCTGCGCTCGTCATCAATCAGATAAAGGGTGAATGGGAGACACACCATGCTAAGCTGATTCCTTATCGTGATTATGCGAGACGTTTGCTGACATATTTTACAAAGGTTGAGCTGCACCATATTCCTCGTGATGAGAACCAAATGGCTGATGCTCTTGCTACTCTATCCTCCATGTTTCGAGTAAACCATTGGAATGATGTGCCAATAATCAAAGTGCAACGCCTTGAAAGACCTTCACATGTGTTTGCTATTGGGGATGTGATCGATCAGGCTGGTGAAAATGTGGTTGACTATAGACCCTGGTACTACGACATCAAACAGTTCTTGCTGAGCCGTGAGTATCCGTCAGGTGCTTCCAAACAAGACAAGAAGACCTTGAGAAGATTGGCCAGTAGATTCCTGTTAAATGGAGATATTCTGTACAAGAGGAACTATGACATGGTATTGTTAAGATGTGTTGATGAACATGAAGCAGAGCAGTTAATGCATGATGTACATGACGGTAGCTTCGGGACCCATGCTACAGGGCATACTATGTCAAGGAAGTTGCTACGGGCAGGTTACTACTGGATGGCCATGGAGCATGATTGCTACCAATACGCCAGAAAATGCCACAAATGTCAAATCTATGCTGATAAGATTCATGTGCCTCCGCACGCTCTCAATGTTATGTCATCCCCATGGCCGTTCTCAATGTGGGGCATCGATATGATTGGAAGGATTGAACCGAAGGCTTCAAATGGTCATCGTTTCATCTTAGTGGCAATTGACTACTTCACCAAGTGGGTCGAAGCAGCATCTTATACCAATGTGACCAAGCAAGTGGTAGCTAAGTTCATCAAGAACAACATCATCTGTCGATATGGTGTTCCCAGCAAGATTATTACCGACAATGGTACCAACCTGAACAACAATGTGGTGCAAGCTCTTTGTGAAGAATTCAAAATTGAGCATCATAACTCTTCTCCTTATAGACCTCAGATGAATGGTGCAGTTGAGGCCGCCAACAAGAATATCAAGAGAATTGTCCAGAAGATGGTAACCACTTACAAGGACTGGCATGAGATGTTACCCTATGCTCTGCATGGCTACCGCACTACCGTGCGCAGTTCAACCGGGGCAACCCCTTTCTCTCTTGTATATGGTATGGAAGCAGTTCTTCCTTTGGAAGTGGAGATCCCATCCCTCCGTGTGATCATGGAAGCAAAGTTATCTGAGGCTGAATGGTGCCAAAGCCGGTTTGATCAGTTGAATTTGATTGAGGAAAAACGTATGGATGCCATGGCTCGTGGACAGTCATATCAAGCAAGAATGAAGACTGCTTTTGACAAGAAAGTCCATCCTCGAGAATTCAAGGTAGGGGAACTTGTATTGAAAAGGAGGATAAGCCAGCAACCCGACCCAAGGGGCAAGTGGACGCCTAACTATGAAGGTCCTTATGTTGTCAAGAAGGCCTTCTCCGGTGGTGCTTTAATCCTTACACACATGGATGGTGTGGAACTTCCAAATCCAGTGAATGCCGATATAGTCAAGAAATACTTTGCCTAGAAATATGAAAAGAACAGCGTGGTAGGTCGAAAACCCGAAAGGGCGGCCTAGGCAAAAATGCGCTTCCCGGTGGATCGAAAACCCGAAAGGGCGGTCCAGGCAAAAATAAGGGACAAAAAACAAATATGAAAAGCTCGCTGAGATTGTACACAACTCAGGCAAGAATGAGCGTCTCGATGAGCCGAAAACCCGAAAGGGCGGTTCATGCAAAAACGAGATTGAAATGAAAGGCAAGTAACTATATCTGGCCAACCGCCGTCCCCCTTGGGGCATCTGCAGCTGTTAATGCCTATCTTCATCAAAAGCTTCTGTACTTGTGAATTCAAAGTTTCTAAGAACTGTAGTGGTTACCGTGTTCAATGTACCACCAACCAATAAAATTACCATTTTCCAAGCTTTGTGAATCCGTGGAGTCATGCCTTTGGCTGACCACCACTCTTATACATCAAGTTGAGCCTTTGCTTTTGTTTGAAAACTCTATTTTCTTCTATTTTCTAAGCTATATACAAAACATTTTCTTTCTATTTTGATAATGACAATGGTTGAAACAAACATTTTGAAAATTGAAAACTTTTGTCTATTTTGAAAAGCAAACCTGAGCAACAGGGTACATTCAAATGAAACATGCATGAGTGAGAGTATGTTGATGTCTATTTCAATATGTGTTACAAGCAGGTTCTCCTCCAGGATAGTCTGTGGTCAATGGCAAGAATGAAAAAACAGAACAAAAATGCATGAAAATGAAAAGGCTCGCTAAGTTGAAAACCCGGAAGGGCGGCTTAGGCAAGAATGAGCACCCCGCTGGATTGAAAACCCGAAAGGGCAGTTCAGGCAAAAATGGGGCATTGAAAAGAATTTATTTCCCTGGTGGATCGAAAACCCGAAAGGGCGATCCAGGCAAAAATGGGATGCAAAAAATGAATGAATGAAATTGAGAATATAACATGCAAAAAGCATTGACCACAGATGCGATGTCTACAACATACCCAGCACTGAAATGCCCAGCACAACGGCATTTTCCCCAGTCAGGTCTTCCAAGACTCTATCTCCAGCAAGTTGCATATCTACCTGCCCTCAGCTATGGTTCCGACACGTCTCCCAACGACGTCATCTCCAAAGAGGATTTCCAAGAATGTGTAATATAGCACGAGCCACTATGTGCCCAATACTCTAATGTCTTGTCTTCCCCGTGAAGTCGTGCCTACAAACTGCCAACAGTCATGCGTTACAAGCATTCATACATGCATAATCATGCATATTGCGTACCCATGCATTTAATGAAACTGTTATATCATCCATGCATATCGCATTTCCAATGTCAACATCAGTCTCAATTTCTACCTTTCAAATCAAATCGACGTCAAGTCAATCTCAATCTATATTTTGTCAAACAAACTAATCCCCAGTGAATATGTTTCTGTTTGGTCAAGTGGCTAGTTCAAGTCCAAGAACAGCTTGTACCTATCAATTTGCTTATGTTATCGGTCGAGTGCCCAGCTCAATCCAAGAGCAGCTTGTACCTGTCAATATGTTTCCGTTTGGTCAAGTGACTAGCTCAATCCAAGAGCAGCTTGTACCTATCTATCTGTTTGTCTCCAGTGGAGTAACCAGTTCGCATCCAAGAACAAGCTCGCACCTGTCTATTTGCCTTGGTTTCAGTCGAGTCACCAGTTCGAATCCATAAGAACAACTCGTACTTGTCAATTTTCTCCTTTTCCAGTCGAGTCACCAGTTCGAATCCATAAGAACAACTCGTACTTGTCAATTTTCTCCTTTTCCAGTCGAGTCACCAGTTCGAATCCATAAGAACAACTCGTACTTGTCAATTTTCTCCTTTTCCAGTCGAGTCACCAGTTCGAATCCATAAGAACAACTCGTACCTGCCAATTTTACGTGTTCCCAGTCGAGTCACCAGTTCGAATCCATAAGAACAACTCGCACTTTCAAATATCCCCAAGTGAGTTACCAGTTCGAATCCATAAGAACAACTCATGTTTGTCCAGTAACCTCTATCCCCTGTGAAGTTACTAGTTCGAATCCATAAGAACAACTCGCAGTTGTCTGTTTGTTTCATTCCCGGTCAAGTGGCTAGTTTGAATCCAAAAACAGCTTGTACCTGTCCAGCTTGCTTCTAGTTTCCCGTTACTCTATCTTTGTCAATGTCTACCAATCCCGCAATGGATACGACATATTTTGTTAATTCCAATTCCCATGAGGTCTTGCATTCATAATCCAAATGATGCATGGCATGCATATTATTTGAAAATGGGTAGGCGTATTTTTACGTCCAAACACAGTGCAAATGCTAATATTTAAGTATCTTCGTCCTGTCAAGCCAAAGACTCCGTCTCTTGACTCTCCAGACAAAGAAACTTAAATAGGGGCAGCTGTTATACCCTGTTTTTGGACCTAAAAATACTGGGCCCAATTTCATTTCAAACTTTGTCAGTTATCAAATTTCAACTGCACAGTTCAATTTGTCTCTGCCTCGCAGTATTTTCAATCACAATTTCATCTATGTTTTTCTTGCATAAAACCTTTTGAAATGTCTTTACTTGTCTTATAAGTCATTCAAAAGTGTCTCTGAATCATTACATTGCTTTTTCTACAGTTTATTTCAAAATTTGCAAAAAAGGTCATACAGAAGGGTATTTTGGTCATTTCCTGCAGTGGGACCCATTTTCATCCTTGTGACTGTCTCTGAGTCTTTTTCAGATTGTTTGTTAACCTTTCGTCAGAAAATCTTGTTAAATTCATTTCAAACTTGCATCTGAGTCAGTGTTAAGTCAATTTGAGTCTGTTTAGGTCAATTTTAGCCCTAGGGGCATTTTGGTCATTTCACACAAAATTTTGGCATAGAGAGGTTACTTTGAAGTACCTCATTTAGGCCATTGGTTCGTTTTAGTCCGTTTGTTGATTTTATTTTAGGTTCACTTTACGTTTGGTCAAAATTACAAATTTTAATTCATTTTATTTTTACTTTGCATTTTAGTCCCTTAATTTTGTTAAAATTACATTTAAGTCCAAATTGTCCAATTTTTATATTTTTTTAGTTCTGTTTTTAATTTTGCAGTTTAGTCCCTATTTCTTTTAAAATTGCAAACAGGTCCTTCAAGTCAGAATTATAGGGCAGCGCCCCCTTTCTCATTCCAATGCCACATGTCAGTTTCCTATTGGTTCCAATGCACACATGTCAGCTATAAATACAGTGAGTCAGATTCAGAGCCAAGGATCACACGCCAACTCATAAACACAATCAGATTCTCTCTCTCCATTCAGTTGGATCAGAAACAGAAAATTTCTCAGAATTTCTCAAGAACACCAAGAACAAAAACCCTAACCGTTTTCCAGAAACTCAAAAATTCATCAGAATCAACAATTTTCGCATCAATCCTCAGAGATTCGTGTGAATCTTCATCACCGGATTGAAGAATTCTCCTACAATTCAAGGTGCGAGCTCACATTGAAGCAAGCTCAAGCACTGATCATAGGGATTTTTCACGCAGATCCAAGAAGCATTGAAGCAAGCTCAAACACGAAATCACAGAGAAAGAAGTAGAGAAAGAATCAGAGAAGATGAAGAAGCAGAACCGGTAAACCGATTTATTTTCGGTCCAAAAGCAAGCAAAATCATCAAAATCATCAAGAACAGAATCAAGATTTCCAAAGATTTCCTCCATTAAAGGTTTCAACCAAAACCTTAGGTAAAACTCATAATCTCTTTTTCAAAGGTGTTAATCATAGTTTGAACCGGTAAACAATCACGCAAGCAAAAGCATATCAAGAAATTTCCAGAATTCAAAGAAAGTCATAACCGTAAACACAAAACCTAGATCCATAAGGATCTAAGTTTTGAAAGCAAGAACAAGTACCAGAAAAGCATTAAAGCGACGAAACGATGTAGATCCTTAAGGATCTAAACGTTTTCTTTCAAAAGAAATCAAAAAAATCAATTTCAAAACCGTACGGAAATTTTCAGATCTACGTCGTTTCAAGCTGTGTATGAGAAAATAATTGCTGGATTCGTGTTTAGGGTTAAAGGACGAATCAAAAGATGTAAAAATCATAAGTTTCTGAAAAATTTCACGGCGGAACCCTAGATCTTCACCGGAGAAGATGAAGTTTCCGACGACCTATGAAGGTTCCGGCCGGTCCTTCATCCTCTCCGGCGTGCCATGCCAGAATCCGGTGAGTTGAGAGAAGAGAGAAGAGAGAGAAGCTCTGAGTGTAGAGAGAGAAAGGGGAGTGAAAAATGAATCAAACCGGTGCTCTTTCCTTTTTATAGACAACTGAACCGGACCGGTTCAGGACCGGTCCAATCCCTTCCATCCTGAGCGTTGGATCTAGGGTTTCCCTCCCTAGATCAATCCAACGCTCCCTGTGCATCCGGACCTTGTAGTTTTGGGCTTTGGTTTGGGCTTAGTCTTTCTTTACGTTTTTGTTTATTTTCTGCTATCTGTACCATTTTTCTTTGCTGTTTGAACCCCTGCATGCTTAAATTTTTTCTCTAAAAATCTCCAAAAATTATCACATGTTTCTTGATGTATTTTCATGACTTTTTTCTATATTTCTCAATGGTTTTAAAATGATAAAAAAAACATGTGATATTTCTTGGTTAACTAGTGTGTTTGGACATAAACTTGTGCATTTTTAGTAGCATATCCCCCATGAATTGTTGACATGTGATTTGAACTTTTGAAATGCAATTTTATGATAAATTTGTTGCTGATCCTATGTGTGGCTTGCTGCTTGTGAATTTGAATCTCATTTTTTCTTCTTGCCTTGCAATTAATATGTGTTTTAATAATAAATAAAGTGCAAAATGTCTTGAAAATGTGTCATGAGCTTTAGCTTGAATATGTCCTATTAATTCTCACCTTATGGCACAAAGCAAGACTTCTAAAAATTTGCCATAATGAAGGGATCATAGGTCATACACATGCTAGAGCCTTATGACCACTTTCATGCACATTTTGTCACTTTATTAGTCTCTTTTATGTCTTTCCTCTTAATATTTTTTTTTTTTTTTTTTGTGCACTTCTTTTATTCTATGCTTTATTTTACTAATCATCTCACTTCTTTTGTTCCATTCATTTCATGAGCATTTCTCCATGTCACCACTATCTCCTTCACTTCCTTTAGTTTAGTATTCATTTTTTGCAAGTTTTAATCCATTTAGTGATGTAATTTGTTATCATTGGTTTGTAGCTTGGCAAAGGGGCCATAGAATGTATTTAGGCAATTGTTGTAATATGGACTATGGACACTATGACGCACCGGCACGCACACACTCACCTTAGATGTATGCATAGGATTGTATGGTTAAATGAATGCTTAGGCTTAAACACTTAGATAAAAATCAACTTTTTTCCAAAACATGCAAATAACACTTGAAAACCTTTTTGAAAATAAAATGGAGTCAAAACTCCTTATTTCCCCCTTTATTTTCTTAAGTAAAATTTTCAATAAATCTTAATCCTCCTTGGACTTTATTTTTGCAAAATGACTAATTCCACCTCACACTTTCCAAATCTTATGCCCTTGAGGCCTCTCATCTCCTTTCTTCAAAATCTTTTTTTCAAAACTTAAAATCAACCAACAAAAACAAAAACCATTTTTGAGAGTGAACTACGAACGGTTTTGATCCCTTAAAAGGGTACGTAGGCAATGAGTCAAAACTCATCCAAGCCGAAATAAAAAAATCAAATTCTACTTCTTCTCACCCCCCATTCTTAACTAATCACACCTTCTTTTTTACAAATAAGCAATAAAAACTAAAGCGTAGAAATAAACTTAGGAGAGCGGTTCTTATGGAATACCATAATCGCTCCGGGTGCCTAACACCTTCCCGTAGCGAAAACGACCCCCGAATCTAGAAACTTTTTAAGGGTTTTTCTCCTTTTACCCTTCCCAAGAAAAAAGAGAGATATCAACGGTCGAAAGGTTCAAGTCCAATTAATGGCTTGGCACCCAAAAACCATGATAACAGTAGGCAATAAAAAATAAAGCGTAGAAATAAACTTAGGAGAACGGTTCTTATGGAATACCATAATCGTTCCGGGTGCCTAACACCTTCCCGTAGCGAAAGCGACCCCCGAACTTAGAATCTAAGGGTTTTTTCTCAATTTTACCCTTCCCAAGAAAAAATAGAGAATATCAAAGATTGAAAGGTTCAAGCCTAATTTATGACTTGACACCCGAAAATCGCAATAACAGAAATGGCGACTTCACTGGGGAACTATTTTTAGCGGGTCACGCCTAGTTTTCCTTAGTTTATATTTACGCTTTGTTTTATTGCTTACATATGTGAATACTTGTTTATCTTCATTTGACGTGTGGGGTGAGAATATCAAAAGTCCTATACCCGGGCTGAGTGAACTTATGAATAGGTAGAGATATAATCGACAATTCGATCCGAGGGTTGCCTCGTGTATTGGATTATGCGATCAATCTCACATAGCTGAGGCATTTTGGAAGTAATATTGTCGGCGTGTGTTGTCATGCTTAGGCACTTTGCTTTCAATTGTTCGACGATGCTATGGACCGTAGTTACCAAACCCATCCCTTGCCTTTTTAGGACGTAGTGCGGTGGCTAAACCGAGTGTTGTCTCGAGTTTTAGTCGTCACGCGATACTACACTCAAACTAGACCTTCTTGCGAATAAACATGGAACAGACGTTGTCCCGTGCTACCATGATATACGTAAGAGAGGTTGCAGTTTGGGAACTTGATTAGAACCTTGGTTACTATTATCCTAAGCCTTAGTTTACTGGGCACCGTGTCCGCCCGTGGCTCCTCGACTTTAATCTCAACCCTCCATGTTTTCTCTGTAATTGAAAAAACAATCATGCATACATGCATTCATGCATAAATTTTTTCTCATGCATTCATCGAAGGATTGGACAAATTAAAAACTTTGTAAACATTACAGGTATGAAGAAGACTAAATCCTACAAGTTCAAGGAGGTTGATTTGGTTAGTTTGAGAGAGTTGGCACTCAAAGTGAAGAATCAAACGGGTTTCCGACTCCGGTATGGTGGTTTGCTTACTATTCTCCGGACTAATGTTGAAGAGAAGCTCGTGCACACTCTAGTGCAATTCTATGACCCGAGTTTCCGCTGCTTCACTTTCCCGGATTTCCAGTTGGTCCCTACTCTTGAGGCTTATTCCCACTTGTTGGATTCACCTATAGCCGAGAAGACGCCTTTCACCGGTCCCGGGACTTCTCTTACTCCTTTGGTTATTGCTAAGGATCTTTATCTCAAGACTTCCGATGTCTCCAAGCATCTTACTACTAAGTCTCACATCCGAGGGTTCACTTCCAAGTATCTACTTGAGCAAGCTAATCTCAAAACTACTTGTCAGGACGCACTCGAGGCTATTCTTGCATTGCTTATCTATGGGCTCATTCTCTTCCCGAATCTCGATAACTTTGTGGACATGAATGCTATTGAGATCTTCCATTCCAGGAATCCGGTTCCTACCTTGCTAGCTGACACATACCATGCTATCCATGACCGGACCCTCAAAGGTCGTGGGTATATCCTTTGCTGCGTGCCTCTCCTATATAGGTGGTTTATTTCTCACCTTCCGAGCTCCTTCCATGACAACTCGGAGGATTGGTCCTACTCACAGCGGATGATGGCTCTCTCTCCTAACGAGGTGGTCTGGATCACTCCCGCCGCTCAGGTTAAGGAGATTATTACTGGTTGTGGAGACTTTCTCAATGTACCTCTTCTTGGTACCCATGGGGGAATCAACTACAATCCGGAGCTTGCTATGAGACAGTTTGGGTTCCCTATGAAGACAAAGCCCATCAATCTTGCTACATCTCCAGAGTTCTTCTACTATTCGAACGCCCCCACCGGACAAAGGGAGGCTTTCACAAGGGCTTGGTCTAAGGTCCGTAGGAAGAGTGTGAAGCATTTGGGTGTGAGATCTGGTATTGCTCATGAGGCCTATACTCAGTGGGTAATAAACCGAGCCGAAGAGATTGGTATGCCATACCTTGCTATGAGACATGTGGCTGAATCTGCTCCATCTATACCTTTACCTCTACCTCCCACAACTCAGGAGATGTATCAGGAGCATCTGGCCATGGAAAGTCGTGAGAAACAAATGTGGAAAGCCCGATACAATGAGGCTGAGAATCTAATCATGACTTTGGATGGTAAGGATGAGCAGAAGACTCATGAGAACCTGATGTTGAAGAAGGAATTGGTTAAGGTCCGAAGGGAACTTGAAGAAAAGGATGAGCTACTTATGCGGGACTCCAAGAGAGCCAGAGGACGACGCAACTTCTATGCTAGATACTGCGGTTCGGATTCGGAGTCTGAGTCTGAGGATCATCCCACCACTTCCTATGCTTGAGAGTTTTATTTGTTTATATTTCAAAAGTCTTCCCTTGGCTTAGTATTTCAAAGGGATTCATCTTGTAAACGCTTCGTTTTGCTTTGCTTGTTTAGATATTGTTTACAAAACTTCTAATTTGTCTAAAAATCTTTCGATGTCCAAAAAAAAACTTTTGCATTTGCATTTGTACATATCATGCATCATGTGCATCATTCATCAAGCCACAAAAGGTTTCCAAGTGCTCACTGCCTCCTGGTTCTTCTGCCACAGATTGAAAGGTGGCTCGTGCTCGGAAAGTTTACGAATCAGACAGAATACACCGGACTAGACTCTACAGAAAGAAGAATTCGGCAGCCATGGAAGAAGAAAATGCTCAGCTCCGTACCGAGTTAGCCACTCTAAGGGAAGAATTGGCTAAGGCTAATGATGTCATGACTGCTCTGCTAGCCGCTCAAGAACAATCAACCACGGCTATCCCTATAGCCACAGCTATACCGGTGACTACAAGCATGCTCCCAACTGCATCTACAGACGCTCGCTTCGCTATGCCAGCTGGGTTTCCGTATGGGCTTCCACCGTTCTTCACTCCCAGTACTGCAGCGGGCACTTCGGGCACTGCTAACAATGTTCTGATTCCTGCAACAACTGCTGTCTCCATCAATGCTAGTTTGCCACAAACAACGGCAGCTGTCACTGAGCCTCTTGTGCATACCATACCCCAAAGTGTTAACATCAACGCACAGCACGGAAACATCCCCGTGATCAAAACCATGGAAGAGATGATGGAGGAACTTGCTAAAGAACTCCGTCATGAAATTAAAGCCAATCGAGGGAATGTGGACTCTTTCAAAACTCAAGATCTCTGCTTGGTGTCAAAGGTGGATGTCCCTAAGAAGTTCAAAATCCCGGATTTCGACCGATACAACGGGCTGACTTGTCCCCAGAACCACATCATCAAGTATGTCCGAAAGATGGGCAATTACAAAGACAATGATTCCCTTATGATCCACTGCTTCCAAGATAGTTTGATGGAAGATGCTGCAGAGTGGTATACTAGTTTGAGCAAAAATGACATCCATACCTTTGATGAATTAGCCGCTGCTTTCAAGAGCCACTATGGGTTTAACACCCGATTGAAGCCGAACAGGGAATTCCTCAGATCTCTCTCCCAGAAGAAAGAGGAAAGCTTCCGTGAATACGCGCAGAGATGGAGGGGGGCAGCTGCCCGCATTAGTCCTGCTCTTGATGAAGAAGAAATGACCCAGACATTCTTAAAGACCTTGAAAAAGGATTATGTTGAGAGAATGATCATTGCTGCCCCGAATAACTTTTCGGAGATGGTCACCATGGGAACTCGTCTGCAAGAAGCCGTCAGGGATGAAATCATTGTGTTCGAGAAAGCTGAATCCTCTGTGAATGCATCAAAGAGGTATGGTAATGGACACCACAAGAAGAAAGAAACGGAAGTAGGGATGGTGTCAGCTGGAGCCGGTCAATCCATGGCTACTGTTGCTCCTATCAATGCAGCCCAAATGCCTCCGTCATACCCATATGCGCCGTATTCTCAGCATCCTTTCTTTCCGCCATTTTATCATCAGTACCCTCTGCCACCGGGTCAACCTCAAGTACCCGTTAATGCAATCGCTCAACAGATGAAACAACAGTTGCCAGTTCAACAACAACAACAAAATCAGCAAGCTAGACCTACTTTCCCTCCGATACCGATGTTATATGCTGAGTTGCTTCCGACTTTACTCCATAGAGGACATTGTACAACCAGACAGGGCAAGCCCCCACCTGATCCGTTGCCCCCAAGGTTCAGGTCCGATCTCAAATGTGATTTTCATCAAGGCGCCCTGGGTTATGATGTCGAGGGGTGCTACGCTTTGAAGTATATCGTGAAGAAGCTCATTGATCAAGGAAAGCTGACTTTTGAGAATAATGTCCCACATGTCCTCGACAATCCTCTTCCAAATCATGCCGCTGTAAATATGATCGAAGTATGTGAGGAAGCTCCTAGACTTGATGTCCGTAACGTCGCAACTCCTCTGGTGCCTCTACACATCAAGCTGTGCAAAGCTTCTCTGTTCAGCCATGATCATGCCAAGTGCCTAGGATGCCTTCGTAATCCTTTGGGTTGCTACACTGTTCAAGATGACATCCAAAGCTTGATGAATGATAATTTTTTGACTGTTAGTGATGTCTGCGTGATTGTGCCAGTTTTTCACGATCCGCCTGTCAAGAGTTTGCCTTTGAAGGAGAATGCTGAGCCTCTGGTGATAAGGTTGCCCGGACCGATACCGTATACTTCAGATAGGGCTATCCCGTACAAATATAATGCTACCATAATTGAAAACGGAGTAGAAGTGCCTCTGGTATCCTTGGCTGTGATGAACAATACCGTCGAAGGAACTTCAGCAGCCCTTAGAAGCGGAAGGGTCCGTCCACCGTTATTTCAAAAGAAGGCAGCTACGCCTACTGTGCCGCCCATTGACAAGCCAACCCCGACTGATGTTTCTCCCGTTAACAGAGACGCGAGCCAACCAGGCCGGTCTATAGAGGATTCTAATCTGGACGAGATTTTGAGGTTGATCAAAAGAAGTGATTATAAGATTGTAGATCAGCTGCTGCAAACTCCGTCGAAGATATCCATTTTGTCTCTACTCATGAGTTCTGCTGCTCACAGAGATACCCTTTTGAAAGTATTGGAGCAGGCTTATGTGGATCATGAAGTAACTGTGGATCACTTTGGTAGCATAGTGGGAAACATTACCGCCTGCAGCAATCTGTGGTTCAGTGAAGATGAGTTGCCCGAAGCAGGAAAGCATCATAATCTGGCCTTGCATATCTCTGTGAATTGCAAGTCCGACATGATCTCAAATGTGTTAGTAGACACTCGCTCATCTTTGAACGTGATGCCCAAGTCAACGCTGGATCAGCTAAGTTACCGGGGAACTCCCTTGAGGAGGAGCACTTTTCTGGTCAAAGCCTTTGATGGAACCCGCAAGAGCGTTCTCGGGGAGATAGACTTGCCAATAACTATCGGCCCCGAAACCTTTCTAATCACCTTTCAGGTCATGGATATTAACGCCTCTTACAACTGTCTCTTGGGGAGACCATGGATACATAACGCGGGGGCGGTGACCTCTACTTTGCACCAAAAGTTGAAATTTGCAAAAAGTGGAAAGCTTGTTACCATTCATGGAGAGGAAGCATACCTGGTTAGCCAGCTATCATCTTTCTCTTGCATAGAAGCAGGGTCTGCAGAGGGGACCGCTTTTCAAGGATTAACTGTCGAAGGTACGGAGCCTAAGAGGGATGGAACTGCAATGGCTTCTTTGAAGGATGCACAGAGAGCCGTCCAAGAGGGTCAAGCTGCCGGCTGGGGCAGGTTAATACAGCTTCGTGAGAACAAGCATAAGGAAGGTCTTGGCTTTTCCCCAACTTCAGGAGTTTCCACCGGGGCATTCTATAGTGCTGGGTTTGTCAACGCAATCACAGAAGAAGCAACTGGATTTGGCCCGAGGCCTGTATTTGTTACACCAGGAGGCTTTGCGAGAGATTGGGATGCCATTGACATTCCCTCAATCATGCATGTTTCTGAGTAATATACCTTGTTGCTTAAGTATCTTGTTTTTTCAAAATAACAATCCTCTCGCTCTGCCCAAAGCGAGAGTGATATTTTCTCTAAGGGCATGTTTGTTTCGGCATTGCCGTTGATTAATAAATTTTTTTTTTCGTTTCTTTCACGACTGCTTTTTAGTGCTTTTTTTCTTGGAAATAATGGTAATGCCAGAAAAAACCAAAACATCTGTATTTTCTTATTAATTTCAAAAATCTGCATAAAAACCCTCTTTCTAAAATCATCCAACCATTTTACGCAGATTGAACTATAATAAACCCGTTGGGCACAGTAACCCTGCATTCCCTCCGAATTTTGAATTCCCAGTATATGAGGCCGAAGATGAGGAAGGTGATGACATACCATATGAGATCACTCGGTTACTTGAGCAAGAAAAGAAAGTCATTCAGCCTCACCAGGAAGAGATTGAGCTTATCAACATAGGTACCGAGGAGAACAAGCGAGAAATCAAGATCGGTGCTGCTCTAGAGGAAGGGGTTAAAAAGAAGATCATCCAACTCCTCCGGGAATATCCGGATATTTTTGCATGGTCGTATGAAGATATGCCAGGTCTAGATCCTATGATTGTAGAGCATCGGATCCCCACCAAGCCTGAATGTCCTCCCGTCAGGCAGAAATTGAGAAGGACTCATCCAGATATGGCTCTCAAGATTAAGAGCGAGGTTCAAAAACAGATTGATGCGGGTTTCCTCGTGACAGTTGAGTACCCTGAATGGGTTGCCAATATTGTACCTGTGCCAAAGAAGGATGGTAAAGTCCGGATGTGTGTTGACTTCAGAGACCTGAACAAAGCTAGTCCAAAAGACAACTTTCCATTACCTCATATTGATGTGCTCGTTGATAATACCGCTCAGTCTAAGGTGTTCTCCTTCATGGATGGTTTCTCCGGTTACAATCAGATCAAAATGTCTCCTGAAGATAGAGAAAAGACGTCTTTTATCACTCCATGGGGTACTTTCTGCTACAAAGTGATGCCGTTCGGCCTAATAAATGCTGGTGCTACCTACCAAAGAGGGATGACTACTCTGTTTCATGACATGATTCACAAAGAAGTCGAGGTGTATGTGGACGACATGATTGTAAAGTCAACAGATGAGGAGCAACATGTTGAATATTTGACAAAGATGTTCGAAAGGTTGAGAAAATACAAGCTCCGATTGAATCCCAACAAATGTACATTCGGCGTCAGATCCGGGAAGTTATTAGGCTTCATTGTCAGCCAAAAGGGCATTGAAGTCGATCCTGATAAAGTCCGGGCCATCCGAGAAATGCCAGTTCCACAAACCGAGAAGCAGGTCAGAGGTTTCCTCGGACGTTTGAATTACATCTCCCGATTCATATCTCATATGACCGCAACCTGCGGGCCGATCTTCAAGCTACTGAGGAAGAATCAGCCTATTGTATGGAATGATGAATGCCAAGAAGCTTTTGATAGCATCAAGAATTACCTGCTGGAACCACCTATCCTTGTCCCACCCGTGGAAGGAAGGCCTTTGATTATGTATTTGGCAGTATTTGATGAATCCATGGGATGCGTACTTGGTCAACATGATGAGACTGGAAAGAAAGAACATGCTATCTACTATCTAAGCAAGAAGTTCACCGATTGTGAAACTCGGTATACAATGCTTGAGAAGACTTGTTGTGCTTTGGCCTGGGCCGCTAAACGCCTGCGTCATTATTTGGTGAATCATACAACTTGGTTGATATCCAGAATGAATCCGATAAAGTATATCTTTGAGAAAGCTGCTGTTACTGGGAAGATTGCACGCTGGCAGATGCTTTTGTCTGAATACGATATTGTGTTCAAAACTCAAAAGGCAATCAAAGGTAGCATTCTTGCCGATCATCTTGCTTACCAACCTCTTGATGATTATCAACCAATTGAGTTCGACTTCCCCGATGAAGAGATCATGTATTTGAAATCAAAAGACTGCGAAGAACCGTTGATTGATGAAGGTCCAGATCCCAATAGCAAGTGGGGTTTAGTCTTTGATGGTGCTGTCAATGCTTATGGTAAAGGAATTGGGGCAGTCATTGTATCCCCACAGGGGCATCACATCCCTTTTACCGCCAGAATTCTGTTCGAATGTACAAACAATATGGCTGAGTATGAAGCATGTATCTTTGGGATCGAGGAAGCAATTGACATGAGAATCAAACACCTCGACATCTATGGAGATTCTGCGCTCGTCATCAATCAGATAAAGGGTGAATGGGAGATCCACCATGCTAAGTTGATTCCTTATCGTGATTATGCGAGACGTTTGCTGACATATTTTACAAAGGTTGAGCTGCACCATATTCCTCGTGATGAGAACCAAATGGCTGATGCTCTTGCCACTCTATCTTCCATGTTTCGAGTGAACCATTGGAATGATGTGCCAATAATCAAAGTGCAACGCCTTGAAAGACCTTCACATGTGTTTGCTATTGGGGATGTGATCGATCAGGCTGGTGAAAATGTGGTTGACTATAAACCCTGGTACTACGACATCAAACAGTTCTTGCTGAGCCGTGAGTATCCGCCGGGTGCTTCCAAACAAGATAAGAAGACCCTGAGAAGATTGGCCAGTAGATTCCTGTTAGATGGAGATATTCTGTACAAGAGAAACTATGACATGGTATTGTTAAGATGTGTTGATGAACATGAAGCAGAGCAATTAATGCATGATGTACATGACGGTACCTTCGGGACCCATGCTACAGGGCATACTATGTCAAGGAAGTTGTTACGGGCAGGTTACTACTGGATGACCATGGAGCATGATTGCTACCAGCACGCCAGAAAGTGCCACAAATGTCAAATCTATGCTGATAAGATTCATGTGCCTCCGCACGCTCTCAATGGTATTTCATCCCCATGGCCGTTTTCAATGTGGGGCATCGACATGATTGGGAGAATTGAACCGAAGGCTTCAAATGGTCATCGTTTCATCTTAGTGGCAATTGACTACTTCACCAAGTGGGTTGAAGCAGCATCTTATACCAATGTGACCAAGCAAGTGGTAGCTAAGTTCATCAAGAACAACATCATCTGTCGATATGGTGTTCC
Organism: Medicago truncatula; assembly: GCF_003473485.1. Taxonomy (NCBI): domain Eukaryota; kingdom Viridiplantae; phylum Streptophyta; class Magnoliopsida; order Fabales; family Fabaceae; genus Medicago; species Medicago truncatula. The sequence continues at coordinate 42,024,782 of NC_053047.1, read as the reverse complement.
CAGCAAGATTATTACCGACAATGGTACCAACCTGAATAACAATGTGGTGCAAGCTCTTTGTGAAGAATTCAAAATTGAGCATCATAACTCTTCTCCTTATAGACCTCAGATGAATGGTGCAGTTGAGGCCGCCAACAAGAATATCAAGAGAATTGTCCAGAAGATGGTAACCACTTACAAGGACTGGCATGAGATGTTACCCTATGCTCTGCATGGCTACCGTACTACCGTGCGCAGTTCAACCGGGGCAACCCCTTTCTCTCTTGTATATGGTATGGAAGCAGTTCTTCCTTTGGAAGTGGAGATCCCATCTCTCCGTGTGATCATGGAAGCAAAGTTATCTGAGGCTGAATGGTGCCAGAGCCGGTATGATCAGTTGAATTTGATTGAGGAAAAACGTATGGATGCCATGGCTCGTGGACAGTCATATCAAGCAAGAATGAAGACTGCCTTTGACAAGAAAGTCCATCCTCGAGAATTCAAGATAGGAGAACTTGTATTGAAAAGGAGGATAAGCCAGCAACCTGACCCAAGGGGCAAGTGGACGCCTAACTATGAAGGTCCTTATGTTGTCAAGAAGGCCTTCTCCGGTGGTGCTTTAATCCTTACACACATGGATGGTGTAGAACTTCCAAATCCAGTGAATGCCGATATAGTAAAGAAATACTTTGCCTAGAAATGTGAAAAGAACAGTGTGGTAGGTCGAAAACCCGAAAGGGCGGCCTAGGCAAAAATGCGCTTCCCGGTGGATCGAAAACCCGAAAGGGCGGTCCAGGCAAAAATAAGGGACAAAAAAAAAATATGAAAAAGCTCGCTGAGATTGCATGCAACTCAGGCAAGAATGAGTGTCTCGATGAGCCGAAAACTCGGAAGGGCGGTTCATGCAAAAATGAGATAGAAACGAAAGGCAAGTAACTATATCTGGCCAACCACCGTCTCCCTTGGGGCATCTGCAGCTGTTAATGACTATCTTCATCAAAAGCTCCTACGCTTGCAAATTCAAAGTTTCTAGGAAATGTAATGATTGCTGGGTTCAATGTACCACCAACCAATAAAAATTACCATTTTCCAAGCTTTGTAAATCCGTGGAGTCACGCCTTCGGCTGACCACCACTCTTATACATCAATTTGAGCCTGTGCTTTTGTTTGAAACTCTGCTTTCTTTTTACTTTCAAAGTTATGTACAAAAACATTTTCCTTCTATTTTTAATAATGACAAATGCTCGAAACAAACATCTTGAAAATTGAAAATTTTTTTTTGAAAAGAAAACCTGAGCAACAGGGTACATTCAAACGAACATGCATGAGCGAGTGTGTGTTGGTGTCTGTTTCAATATATGTTACAAGCAGGTTCTCCTCCAGGATAGTCTGTGGTCAATGGCAAGAATGAAAAAACAGAATGAAAATGCATGAAAATGAATAGGCTCGCTAAGTTGAAAACCCGGAAGGGCGACTTAGGCAAAAATGGGGCATTGAAAAGAATTTATTTCCCCGGTGGATCGAAAACCCGAAAGGGCGATCCAGGCAAAAATGGGATGCAAAAAATGAATGAATGAAAATTGAAAAAATAACGTGCAAAAAGCATTGACCACAGATGCGACATCCACGATACATCCGGCATTATTCCCAGTAGAGTCTTCCGAGATTCTATCCCCAGCAAGTTGCATAGCTACCTGCCCTCAGCCATGGTTCCGATACGTCTCCCAACGACGTCATCTCCAAAGAGAATTTCCAGGAATGTGTAATATAGCACGAGCCATTACGTGCCCAATACTCCAGTGTCTTGTCTGTCTCCGCGGAACTGCGTCTACAAATCGCCAGCAGTCGTGCATTACAAGCATTCATACATGCATAATCATGCATATTACATGCCCATGCATTTAATAAAACTGTTATATCATTCATGCATATTGCATTTCCAATGTCAATATCAGTCTCAACTCAATACTCATGTCAGGTTCTCTGTCAAAACCTTGTGAGCCAATAACATCGGTCAATTTCTACTTTTCAAATCAAATCGACGTCAAGTCAATCTCAATCTATATTTTGTCAAAAAAAAAAAACAATCCCTAGTGAATCTGTTTCTGTTTGGTCAAGTGGCTAGCTCAATCCAAGAGCAGTTTGAACCTACCTATTTGTTTATGTTTCCGGTCGAGTTACCAGTTTGCCTCCAAGAACGACTTGTACCCGTTTACTTTTCAATGTTATCGGTCGAGTTACCAGTTCAAATCCAAGAACAGCTTGTACCTGTCTATGTGTCTATGATTTTGGTCAAGTGGCTAGTTCAAGTCCAAGAACAGCTTGTACCTGTCTATCTGTTTCTGTTCGCTCGAGTGGCTAGCTCAATCCAAGAGCAGCTTGCGCCTGTCTATTTGTCTTTGTCTCCGGTGGAGTAACCAGTTCGCATCCAAGAACAAGCTCGCACCTGTCTATTTGCCTTGCTTTCAGTCGAGTGACTAGTTCGAATCAAGAACAACTCGTACCTGTCTACCTTTTCCATGTCCCCGGTCGAGTGACCAGTTCGAATCCAAGAACAACTCGCACCTGTTTGTCTGCTTTTATTCCTGGTCAAGTGCCCAGCTCAATCCAAGAGCAGCTTGTACCCGTCAATTTGTTCCTAGCCTCCTATCTACCCTGTTATCTGTTATCTTACCAATGTCTACCAATCCCGCAATGGATACGACATCTTTTGTTAATTCCAGCTTTCGTTTGTCTCGCACTCATAATCCAAATGTTGCATGGCATGTATGATATTTGAAAATGTACAAGCGTATTTTTACGTCCAAACACAGTGCAAATGTTAATATTTAAGTATCTTCGTCCCGTCAAGCCAAAGACTCCGTCTCTTGACCCTCCAGACAAAGAAACTTAAATAGGGGCAGCTGTTATACCCTGATTTTGGACCTAAAAATACTCGTTCAAATTTCTTTTTTAACACTGATATTTGTCAATTCTCTGTTATTTTATTCTGAATCTTTACTCTCTTTTTAAATGTATTTTACTGCCTCTGTCTTTTCTGACATTACAAGTCATTTAAGAACCCTCTGAAACGTCGCATTACTTTTCTTGCATTTTATTTCAAAAAATCATACAAAAGGGTATTTTGGTCATTTCCTGCAGTGGAACCCATTTTAGTCCCTGTGTTTGCCTCTGAGTCTTTTCAATTTGTCTGTACAAATCATTGTTGAGCCTTTGTTTAAAAATCATTTCAAAAATTGCATCTGAGTCAGTTTGAGTCAGTTTAGTCCCTAGGGGCATTTTGGTCTTTTCCTATCAAAATTTCGGCAGAGAGGTATTTTAAAATACCTCATGTCAGTAATTGGTTCGTTTTAGTCCTTTTGTTGATTTTATTTTTGGTTTCACTTTACGTTTTGTCCAATTTACCAATTTTAGTCCAATTTTATTTTTTATTGCATTTTAGTCCCTGAGACAGTTTCTAAAATTGCATTTTAGTCCAAAACATTTAAAAATTTCATTTCAGTCCATTTTTTTATTATTGCAGTTTAGTCCTTCAATTTTTCTTTTTTGCAGAAAGGTCCCTAAGTCAAAATTTCAGTCTAAGGCCGAGCCATTTTCATACAAGTCCAGGTGTCACCATTTCATTGGGTCTCAAGCACACTTGTCAGATTATAAATAGTGCACAGTGCCACACAGATCCATTAACCACACGCCACATCACAAACAGGAATCACAGTTTTCTCTCTCCATTCAGTTAGATCAAAACTCAGAAAATCACCAAGAACACCAAGAACAATCCCAAACCCTAACTCACAGATTCATCACAAATTCACCAGAATTCGACAAAAATCTCTCGGATTTCTCTACAGTTCTCAGCGATTCGTCCTTGAATCGTCATCATCGAACCGTTCCTTTCGCAATTCCAGTGCGAATCCATCGCTGTTAGCAACGGACTCAAGCACGATCACAAAAGGCTCGCACCAGAGAAGAAGAGGGAAAGAAAACGAAGAAGATTGAACCGGTGAAGAAGAAGAAGATATCAAATCAGTGAAGAACCGATTTATTTTCGAATTCAAATCCAAAAATCAACAAACAGAATCAAGTTCAAGTGTTTCCGAAGATCTTCGCTCAAAATCTCCAATTGAAACCGCAGGTAAACACGTAAAACTCCACTTTCTTTCTCAAAAAATATCAACAAACACGAATCAGTTATAGATCTGCAAAGTTCCAAAGCTTTCATTCAACAAAACACTAAAAAGAATCAAGAAAAATCTTTTTCAAAACCGTGAACAAAAGTGTAGATCTACAACGATTCAAACCTTGCATGAAAAAACCAGTACCGGATTCGTGTTTAGAACGAAAAAGGATTTCCAAAAGTGTAAAAAATTTTGAAAACGGAGAAAGTTGTTCAACTTCCGGCGGCGGCGCCGCCACCCTTGGGGCGGCCGGCCACCACGCCGGAGGAACAAGTTTCACCGGAGAAGATGAAGTTCATCTTCATTTTCCAGAATCCGGCGAGGGAGGAGAAGAGAGAAGTGAGAGCTTCTCTCACTAGGATGAGAGAAGAGAGAGAAAGACAAGAGAAGAATGAAAAAACCGGTGCTCATATGCTTATATAAGCCAGTGAACCGGACCGGTCCAGGACTGGTCCAATCCCCTTCGTTCCTGGCCGTTGGATCTAGGGTTTCCTTCCCTGGATCAATCCAACGCTCCTGGTGAATCCGGGTCCTTTGGTTGGTTTGGGCTTTGCTTTTTTCGTTTTTTTTGCTATTTTCCTGCTATCTGCACCCTGCTTTTTTGCTAATTGAACCTCTGCGTGCTCAATTTTTTCTCTAAAAATTCCTAAAAAAATTGTTATATGTTTCTTAATACATTTTAACACTTTTGTGATATTTTCCAGTGGTTTAAAAAAATGATAAAAATGTGTGTGTTATTTCTTCTTGATTAATTTTGTGTTTGATCTAAGTTTGTGTATTTTTGTGGTATATTTTCTCATAAAATGTTGGCATGTGATGTGGATGATTGGTGTGTAATTTCATGGTGAATATGTTGCTGATCACATGTATGTTTTGCTGATTGTGGATATGGATTTTCATTTCTTTCTTGTTTTGTAAGTAATGTGTGTTTTGATCAAGAAATAAAGTGCAAAATATCTTTGAAAATGTGTCATGATTCTTGGCTTGAATGTGTCCTATTTGTTCCCACATTATAGCTCAAAATCAAATCCCTTTAACATTGCTATAATGAGGGGATTATAGGTCATGTGCATTGTCTAAGTGTCATAACCAATTTTAGGTATATTTTGCCACTTTATTTCATTTCATTACTTTTTTTTCTCTCTTGCTATTCTATTCAATTTTGTTTACCTTTCTACTATTTTTATGCCTTATGATACTAACCATTTCATCTCACATTTCATTCATCCCATAGTTTTGGCATCAATTTTCTATTCATTTCTACATCAATTGGGTTTGTAATAATTTTAGATAGATTAGTTCTTTTTTTAATTCCTTGCAAGACCATAGCATGTATTTAGGACTCAATGTAAAGGACTATGGACACTATAAGTGATGTACACCGACACAAGCACCGACACGCACACACGTTGCATGATTACCGTTTAGATGTATGCTTAGGAAACGCGATTTTTAGACAAATGTCAATTTTCAAAAAAATAATAAACCAATTCCATCACTCAAATTTTTCCAAACAAATCTTGGAGTCAAAACTCCATTGAATTTCTTCTTTTATTTTCTTAAACAAATCCAAATGAATCCTAATTTCTACTTAGACTTTTTTAATAACAATTGAACCAACCATTCACCATTTTTCTCTCTTATGCCTTTAAGGCCTCTTTCTCTTCTTCAAAACCATTTTCCAACAAAAACTAAAATCAACCAAACACACAAAAAAACATTTTTTGAAAGAGAACTACATGGAGTTTGATCCCTTAAATGGGTATGTAGGCATGAGGTCAAAACCTCTCCAAGTCCACTAAAATAAAACCTCAAAACACTTTCTCCCCCCCATTCTTAACATAAGTAAATTTTCTTTTAAATAAGTAGGCAATAAAAAATAAAGCGTAGAAATAAACTTAGGAGAACGGTTCTTATGGAATACCATAATCGTTCCGGGTGCCTAACACCTTCCCGTAGCGAAAGCGACCCCCGAACTTAGAATCTAAGGGTTTTTTCTCAATTTTACCCTTCCCAAGAAAAAATAGAGAATATCAAAGATTGAAAGGTTCAAGCCTAATTTATGACTTGACACCCGAAAATCGCGATAACACAAAATAAATTAAATTATTAAATGCCGAATCATTAGTTAAATGAAATGTCATGTAACATTTTATCATCAGCGATATTTATTTGAATTATAACAAACACATGTGTAATTCACACATGGAACATTTTATCGTCATCGAAATTTATTGGAATGATAACAACCACATGCTTCATTCCTACATTGCGGTGTCCGAGGAAGCACACACTTAATTTTTGTTACACAATGAGAGTCGTCATGACAAAAAGTTGCTGTAATGATAAAAGAGAAGATATAAATGTTACTAATTAAAGGGGATAAAAGGTTAGGTAATAAGTTAAGAATAAAATTTTAAAATAATAAACAATGACTTACCGGTGGCATCGTTCTTTGCAATGAAAAATAGTGAAAGAAAGTAGATCGCAATATAAACGAACTTAGTGACATTAGCCATATTTTTCTCTTTATCATGAAATAAATAAAAAATAATTTGATAAATTTATAATGTATCAAGCACACGGTTTCTTTACACAAATTAAATAGTTGTTATAAGACATAGTAAAATGTGTCTTAACTACATTGAAGAGTTAAGTTTGTCCCTTTGATAAAATTAGTGAAGAGGTAACATAAAAAATTTCCATTTATGTGAAATAATTTTTATTTTACCCTTTCGAGATAGAAAATGGAAAATTACAAAAATGAAATACAATTTGGGAACATGTGTCACACTTTATTGAGAAAGAGTTTAAATATAGAATCTAATAAAAAATACAAGAAAAATTTCAATTTAAAACATTCATAAACAGATAAGTTATTACATGATAAACATGTGAAATTAACGTAAGCAAAAAGATGAATACTTCATTAAAAGATCGAGAAAACTTACTATTGTTTTATCATAGTGTACAAAATTGACTCTAAAGTAACTTATCTGCTAACCGATCTATACATCGACTACCTCATAATAACGTTAAAAAAAACTATGGACTGTAAAAATGAAATTTAGGTAACTCTGTAGCTTAAACTTCCGTCCCCTCTTCAAGTGTTTCCATCTTTTCATCTACCTATACAACAATGAGTAATTATATGGAAACATGGGAAGTGAGAAATCATATCCAATAAAGTAAAACTAGTACTACCTCCGTCCCTAATTATAAGACCCTTTTGAAAAAATAACGGGAATTAAGATAGTGGATATTTGTATTAAATATGTTTGCAATTACTATTGTTTTTACAATTTTATCCTTTAAGAGAGAGAGTTGGTTTATGTTTTCAATATGTTATTTATTGTTGATTGAAGAAAAATATGTATAATAATAGGGGCATGTATGTAAAGAAATAATTAATGTAGTTGGAAATAGCAAAATGGTCTTATAAAAAGGGACAAAAAAATTCTCAAAAGGGTCTTATAATTAGGGACGGAGGTAGTAATAAACATTAAACATCAATCATCAACATCATGCAAAAGAATGTAAGATCCACCCTAATCATTGATAACTAAATTCAGGAAGTGCACCAGACTGTTTTCTAGTAATAAAGTAGTAAGTAAAATCGTCTATACGGAAATTGTCGTTTTAACTAGGCAACTACCTAAACTTATTAAAACAGTAAATAATGTAAAATGGGAGGGGGAGTTTTCAAGTTTGATTTCATTGCAAAACAGTTAAGTTGATTATTGAAAATTAAAGGTTTTGATTGCAGATTTTAATGGTAATTGTGATTCATTGAATCCTCTCTATTTCTTTGTTGGATTAATTCTCATTAATTATCAGTTATTGGAATAAGGGTTTTCTTAAAGTGGTTAGCTAGTTCGATGGGATCTAACGTCCCTCCATATATATATATGTCAAGTTGTTCATCTGATCACCCTTAGATCATATGTTCACTACATGATACAAGGTCGTCATGTTGCTCTATATATATTAGAAATTCGTTATGAGATGATGAAAAACCAAGGCTAGTTAGTCAATTTATTGCCTTTGAAGTAATTTCTTGTTTTATCTCCACTGCACTTTTTTGAGATAAGGATTTATCATAATATCTATATATGTATATTTAGTAGTCCAAAAGACAAGGTTTAGCTTGAGTTGTAATGTTACTTTGTTTGTTTTGGTATGTTTGGATAAAAAAAATTGAACTCTAAGGGTGTGTTTGGATGGAGGGTTTAGGAGTGGAAGGGAGGGGGGTTTACTTTTCTTTTTTAAATTACAAACATTATAAAATGATTTTTTGAAAATTGAATTAGCAACATGATAAATAATCATATAATACTTCAAATACACTTAGAGTGTGTTTGGATGGGGGAATGTTTTGAGGGAATTCAACTCCTTTGAGGTGCATTTTATTGTTTGGTTCCACCTCAAACAAACATTTTGGAGGGGCTGGATTATTACATATCATTTTCCTCCAACCAACCTTTGCAAAGTCACCTCTTAAAGCATTATACATTCTTTTAATAGAGAAATTAGCTTGTTGAAAAATACTGCCATCAACACTTGAAATAGTCTTTGTTGCACCAAAGACTTTTTTTATTACCCATGGAGCTTGTGCAGACACATCCATGAGTAGCACATTCCTCCCCTTAGTGTAATATTCACGAACCCATTTCACCCATAAAACATCCTTCTTGTTGGCCAAATTCCAAAGAAGTTTACAAATTGCAGTTTGATTCCAAACTTTCAAATCAATTACATTCCACCCACCAGCTGTCTTAGGTAGACATATACGCTCCCAAGCAATAAGAACTCTTTTGGAAGTGCCAGATTTTCTGGTCCAGACAAATACCCTACAAGCTGTTTGAATAAGTTTTAGAACCTTATGAGGAAGCACAAAAACCTGACTCCAATAAGTTTGAACACCAAACAAGACTGATTTGATAAGTTGTACCCTACCAGCATACATAACAACTTAGAAGACCAATTTTCGATTCTACAAATAATCCTCTTCACCAAAGGTTGACACTGAATAACAGATAATTTTTTGGATGACAAGGGGACCCCAAGGTACCGAAAAGGAAGCTCATCTTTGATGAGGTTAAACTTAGTGACAATAGCATCTTGAAAGCTCATGGATACACCTCCCAAATAAATTGAGCTCTTAGCCTGATTTGCTTTAGGGCCAAAAGCAGCACTAAACAAGCTAAAAGCTTCAAAAAGTTGTGAGACAGAATCCACATCACCTCTAGAAAATAGCAGCAAATCATCAGCAAAACACACATGAATTTAGTTCAACCTTTTACATCTTGGGTGGAACCGGAAAGCAGCATTATTGATGATGGTAAATGTTTCATCAACTTTAACATTAAGATACCTTTGAATATACATTATCAAAACAGAGTGTTTGGCAATATCTTTATCCGTCTTACGCGAGTTACCTGCCATTATGAAATCATTCTCAAAAGGTCGGTCAAAGAGTAATCTTTGTTGTAACAAAACGGACAACAATATATCGAATCTAAGATTTTAAACTTGTAGTAATCATCCTTCAGTGTTTTGTAATGTCTATGCTCATACTCTACTAAATCAGATTCACGGGTATGTTCAGATTTTCTGTACATAACAGTAGTATGGTTGTTATTATGAGCCCTAATAACCAAAATTGGTACTCCTTCCCTGTTCAGATTGTTTCAGTTGTTGTTGTTGTTGTGGTCGTCAACCTTAGCTATCAACGCCGCCATCTAATCTGACAGAGCTTTGATGGCTGCAGTTAAAGCCACGATTTTTGTCACTGGTTGATCTCTCATGGCTGATCACATTAGGAAAAGAACTGGAGAAACCTGCTCTGATACCAACTGACGCAGTCGGAACGTAGGCTAACAAGTGCTAAACCTAGATAGAAAAGAACAAGTTTGCAAGTGACAAACATCTGAAAATAGTATTATAGAATCCACCAGAAATTTAGAAAACTCTATAAAATATTATTGAATGAATAAAAGTTTCTTCGTAGGCTACAACTGTTAGAAAACTCTATATAAAATATTAATGAATTAATAAAAGTTTCTTCCTAGGCTACAACTGTTAAGCTTAAATAGGAAAATAACAAAACCCTAATGGGCCAAAAATAACAAACTGAAACAAACAGAAAATTACTAAAACTAAAGCTAAAATAAAAATACTATGGAAACCCTCATACGTCAGCCCCACCACCTCTAAAGAACTCGACCTCTAATAAAGAACTTCTCATACATGTTGACTCCTCCAATGAACAGGAGACCACCCTCCAAGGTCCCATTGAATGAAATGAAAAGATGGTACGCTTTGGAAAACATAGCAGGTGACATTATATGCCATTGAAGGAATGTAATAGATGCTCTTCCACCGCGAATATCCCACACATCCACATGAGAAACATAAGTAACCCAATAAGTGTGAGGCATTGAATATTCCAACCTAGTTGCCTCTATTCAGATACTTTCTTGTGTGATAGCCTCCAAATTCTCGTTATTTTTTATTGCTTCCTCTATTTTGGTTGCCAAGTTGTAGTCCTTTAATTTTTAGCAACTAATTAAACTTGTTATTTTCCCTTTTGCATCCATACGTGTAGTTTTACCTCCTCCACTTTCTTGATTTGTGATCCTTTTCAATAGATTTAACTGAATTGACATGTTCTTGTAAAATCTGCAGCTTCTTCAAGTGATTTGATATTTTCTCTTCGAAATCAGTTTTCTCTATCTTTAAAGAACTTGAATCCTCAACAATTCGATTGTTTCTACCACGTGGAACGCCATCTGATCTGACAAAGCTTTGACGGCCACAGTTAAAGCCGTGATTTTCTTCACTCACTGATCTCCTACTACTAAAAAAATTAAATTTAGTGAGGGAAAACGTAAAATCCCTCTCTAATTCCGTCACTAAATTTTGCGACCAAGGAATTTATGAGGAATTTCATTTTTTCGGTCACTAATTTCCCTCGCTAATTTTGCTTTTTCTAGTAGTGTCCCATGGCTGATTAAGTTAGGAAAAGAACGGGAGAAACCTGCTCTGATACCAACTGACGCAATTAGAAGCGTAGGCTAGCAAGCGCTAAACCTTGATTGAAATAAACAAGTTGGCAAGCGAAAAACTTGTGAAAATAGGAATCTGGAATCCACCAAAAATTGAGAAAAACTCTCTAAAGTTAGGTTAACACCTTCACTAACTAAACCTACTAACTAAGATTGAAATATGAATTAATCTTCAACAGTAACAAACACACAACAATACCACAATAAAGAAAAAATAGAATGCGTCAGATTGGATACGTTCATAAAATACTTTCATCATTTTACCAAACAAAGAACATATTCAACAATGAATTTTATTATTCTCACCAACATAAGCAATACGTATAGATGATTGATGTAGGAGGGTTTCCATAATATTTTCTAAAATATTTTTATTTTAGCATTTTAGTAATTTCTTTTTTTTGTTTTAGTTTATTATTTTTGGCCCAGTTGGGTTTTGTTATTTTCCTATTTAAATTTAACAGTTGTAGAAGGAAACTTTTTATTTATTGAATAATATTTTAGAAAGTTTTTCTCAATTTTTGGTGGATTCCGAATTCCTATTTTCAATATTAGAATGTTATGGATACTTTAGAGTGGAAACTATAAAAGAATGGTAAAACTTTTTATTAATTCTAACTAAACTCTCTAAAGTATCCATAACATTCTAATATTTCTCTTGATTATGTATGTGCCTGTTCGATCTATTAGTTATTTTACTAGTTTATTGTTTAATTTGTTCTTGTTCATTAGGAATCAATGTTATGACTTAGCCAGTGTTTGATACAGATGTGGCGTGAATGCAACCATGCGTTTAGTGTGAAGCTAAACTATGTAGCTTATTAACATTCGGTGAATTCGACATCGAAACTATTTGGATGCGTAACCAAACTTGCTATTTTGTGTAAATGATATTGCAATGGAAAATCAATGCTTATACACAATTTCATATTTATTTTTTTACAAAGTGTAAGATTGGAGTTTAAAACTCATGGCTCGAAAACGATTAATAAAATATAGTATTTGATTCAGGTTGTCATTTTGTAAAATGCTTTCGAAAGAAAATGATTTTTACTGATTTTATATTAAAAATGGCCATGAATTCTTTTAGTAAGCCTTATGAACTGTTTTAAAATAATAAAAAAAGAAATATTATCTATTTGAGAAAATTGTGTGTTACATTGTTTATATATATTAGATTTTTGACCCGTGCTCAGCTCGGGTTTAATGTAAAGGGATTGACATACAGATAATAAAATGCACTATATAATAGGTAATGGTGAAAAAAATAACACGTGATACTCCATAGTAGACAAAATAAAATATTTCATAAAATGTATGAAATTCGAAAATATTATAAAAGAAAATTCGGTAATCCTATCAATAATTCGGGTATATATAACCAAGTTTAGATGGAAATTAGGGTAGCCGAAAAAAAAGTATAAAATAGAAGGTGTCAAACGTGATCATTGATATGCTCATAGTTTCTACAACAAACGTGCAACACCAAATAAGTGTAGAAAATATTTTCTTAAAAAAAAAAAAAAAATAGCAAGAGGATAGGAATGAAATTGGTGCGATGCATTTTTTTAGATGAAATTTGTTAGGTTAAATAATTGCAAACCTAATAAAGCAAATGAGAGGGAAAAAATTAGGTTTAATAAATAAGGATAAGTTAGAAAATATTTTCTTCAAAAAACGGAAAAAGGCAAGAGGATATGAATGAAATTGGTGCGATGCAATTGTTTTTAGATGGAATTTGTTAGGTTAAATAATGGCAAACCTAATAAACCAAATGAGCGGAAAAAAATTAGGTTAAATTGTTGCAGACCAAACGAAATTAATAAATAAGGATCATTTATATGCATTTTTTTAGGGGATATATCGTTTATATACCATTAATTGTATTGAATCAATTTTGATAATATTAAACTATACTAAAAGTTGTTGAATTTATTATTTATTTAACTTAACTATTTCATTGTAACCTATTTGGGATTGGCCTAGTGGTTGACTTGGGATCTTGGAGTTCGCTCCTCCAGAGATCTCAGGTTCGATTAACTAAAGTAACAATTAACTAAAGTTCGATTAAAAAAGAACTCTTTCATTGTATCCTACAAACAATTCACTAAAGTAACAATAAATATATTAATATAAAATGAAGACAAAGAAGATAATCTTAATAATATTATTTACTGCACAATGTTTTTTAAATTACCATCATCAAAGACCACAAAATCTGTGAAATTATTAAAGGGAAATAAATACAAAACAAATTCAATTATTGAATGCCAACTCATTAGTTAAATGACATGTCATAGAACATTCATAATTATTTGAATTATGACAAACACATGTGTAATTCCTACACATGGAACACTTTATCATCAACGATATTTATTTGAATCATAACAAACACATGCATAATTCCAACATTCCGGTTTCTGAGGAAGCACACAGGTAATTTTACCTACACAATGAGAGTTCGCATGACATTCACGACCTCCTAAGATGATAAAAAGAAGGTAAAAATTTTAGTAATTAAAGGGGATAAAAGCTTAGGTAAGAAGTATAAAAAACAATTGTAAAATAATGAAAGATGGCTTACCTGCAACGTTCATTGCAAGGAAAAATAGTGAAAGAAAGTGGATTATAATATAACCAAACTTAGTGACTTTAGCCATATTTTTCCTTTTTGCATGAAACAAATAAAGAAGGATTTGATGAATTTATAATGTATAAAGCACATGATTTCTTTATACAAATTAAATAGTTGTTATAAGATTTTGTAAAATATCTCTAACTACATTGAAGTGTTATGTTTGTCCTTTGGACAAAATTAAACAGGAGGTCACATAACAAAATTTCATTTATATGAAATAATTTTTATTTTACCTTTTTGAGATAGCAAAGGGAAAATTACAAAAAATAAAATAAAATTTGGGAATATGTGACACACTTTCCCAATAATAAGTTTAAATATAGAATCTAATAAAAAAATACAAGATTTTTTTTTATCAATTTTAAACATTCACAAATGTATAAGTTTTTTTTTTTGTTTTTGAAGAAGTTAAATTGGAATAAATTGCTCAATCAAAACGTTCTTCTTCCTATCACAAGATGTTCCAGGAAAAGAACGAAAGTCACAAACTATTTACAGAAAGATGGAAACAAAAAGCAAAAACAAAAAATAGAGAAAGAAATAGTATACAAACGTATCAGTTATCACATAATAAATATGTGAAATTAACATAATTAAAAAGAGGAATGCTTCATTAAAAGATCGAGGAAACTTACTATTGTTATTTCATAGTGTACGAAATTGACTCAAGTAACTTATATGCTAGCCAATCCATATATCGCCTACCTCATAATAACGTAAATAAAATATCTATGGAATGTAAAAATGAAATTTAATAACCCTGTAGCTTAAAATTTCATCTCCTCTTCAAGTGTTTGCATCTTTTCGTCTACCTACACAACAATAAGTATCCACATGGAAACATACGAAGGAGGTTATGGTTCCTAACCAAGTACAAATTTTAAGACAAAAATTTAATTTTTATATTTTTCATATGTTTGTGATGATTCCTGCTGCATAAAATAGGCGTGCTTGTTTGGTTATGGTTCTTTCCTGCAGTCTCTTTAAGGAATGAAGTTGAATATGGAAATACTACATTGCCATGCACTATAAATTTGCAATTAAAGGCTCTTTAGCTATGAAGCCTAGATACATGATATGATACTGATACGATACGGCACTGATATGCCGATAAGGGAAAATTTTAAAATTCAAGATACGATACGGCTGGGATACTTCAATAAAAAAATAAATTTAACTACATATTAAAACTCAAAATACAAAATATGGACTAAAACTCAAAAGCAACAAAAATTGGCGCAAAACCTAGACCAAACAGACATAGAAAAACGATAAGGCACATCAGTGAAATTGCATTCACAAAACAATCAACAATAGCACCGTTTTAAAACAAACAACGACAACAATAGACGTATAAATCTAAGTAATATTAATAATAAAGAAAGCGACGATTAGTCAATTACATATATGATATATCATAAATAGAAAACATCATTACTTAGTCAATTACATATATACCAAATATAATAGAAACATCAGGTAGCTCGCACAAATTAGTTTTCCACCGCCAATCGCTCGTATCCCAGATGTATCTGAAAAGGATTGGAGAATTGTTTTTAAAAAAAGTAATATTTAATCTTCTGATACTCTCCTGATACGTATCGAGAAATATCGGGTAGGTATCGGTGCATGATACGCAGGGGATATGGTACATCATCCATTTTAAAGTATCTGGGCTTCACAACTCTTTAACATGAATTGTTGTGTGTGGAGTGCAGAGAGTTATTATGCATGCTTTATATCCACAGCAAGAAAACTAAATTTGCATGTGCTGAAAATAAGGGCTAGCTATTTGAATATGTCTTCTATATAGATATAGATTTTACGTCAACTAAACTAAATGAAAATAATAGACTTTGCAATGCTTTGATTATCAAAATAGGCATTGTCATTAAAGTTAAAGGTGATTGAATAGGCTGTACTAACATCTTGATTATCTTCAACCTCAATAGAACTAAGATACTCATCAAAAATCTCGTGATCCTTGTTGTTCAAAAGGTTGACAATGATTGGATGGGCCGTAAAAGCATGTAGCCAAAATTTAGGAACAGTCTTGAGAACTTTCCCGCGTTTATCAGTCAGCACCTTCAGAACCATATTTTAATCCCGCCGGAACCAATTATGGACTACACCATTAAAGTATTGTAACAGCCACACTAAACGTATCTAAAAAGTTTAGCATGTGCATTATCTTTAGTACTGGATACATTAAAATTTACAACATAAAGAATTCGAATGAATATTATACACAACAATTCGCGTTCGTACATAGAATAATACAACACTATCTATCCAAAATATAGTAAAACACTCTTAAATCCATAAAGAACATCATGCGGAGGGTACAAACGAATCCTTGCTGAATATCCATTCGGCCACAAGCTTGTTACATCCTGCTAGCCAGCCTGCTGATCTGAAACAAATAAGGATTGGGATGAGACATAATGTCTCAGTGGGTTCTACCTAATCCTACGCTATAGGTAACCTCGGGGAAAATCTAGGGTCACCACGTGTCTACAATACAACCTGTCGATTGATTATACGTGTGTGGAATATGCTTACTTAGACGGTCGTGCATACTAGATCCGTCATAGGTTCTTCGTGTCATAACTCATAAGTCTTGTCTTACATTCTACATGTCATGGCGGTCAAGGGAACCTAAGACCGCTACGTCAAGATACGATAAACGTGTCAAGACCTAATCATAAGCTATCCATGACATGATCCTAAACTGGATGATCGGGGAGATACTAAGACCGACGACACCTTAGAACATTTGTTATATGACAAACTTTTCATATTATAAATTCTTTAAGGTTTTTGATAAAATTCAAATGAAGAATGTTATTTGAACATCTCAAAAACAACATTTATAAGAGAGAGAAATAAGTAATTAAAAATAAAAAGGTTGTCGAGATAACATTTCTCAATAAAAATCTACCATGGAAACACACTTTTTTCTTTTACAATTGAGGAAAAAACAAAAACAAGAAAGCACGCCTATGTCTATCAACAATCTACAAAGGAAGACTCTTTTCTTTGTGTGATGGGACAACTACACTTTTTTAGTCTGATGTTTGGATGAAAATAGGTGTTTTATGTGATAGGTTTAGAAGATTATTTGATTTAGGTGAGAATCGATTGGGGACAGTAGCTAAGATGTATGCTTTAGGGTGGACTATCAGGGCTGATGCTTGGAAATGATGACGTCGGTTATTTGTGTGGATGGAGGAGATGTTTGGGGAGTGTAGTGCGATGTTAATCTAATAATTTTGAATTTGGTTGTTGTCTTGAAAAGCAAGAAGAAATAGTTTTCGTCAGAGTACACTAGAAGAAACTCATTTTCAATATTCATTCATTCATGAGCGGTTTCACCCATTTTGGTCGTGTAAATTATGTTTTTGAGGTTACTTTTATATATTGGTATGTAACTTTGAGGTTACTTTTATATATTGGTATAACTAATAATACAAAAAAAAAAAAAAATATCATTATTTATTGAACTGAGAAAAATCAAAAAGAACCATTTTAAAAGGAAGAAATCAAATAAACCCTAAACATTAAATATGAGATAGATTTTCTCATGTTTAATAAAAATTCAACTTCTTCCGGTGCATCCTCCTTATTGTAATTTGAAAATAAATCTCTGAAGCCCTGAATTCAACTTCTCTCGTTTGTTTGTTTACTTCAATTGTTAGGGTTAGAATTTTCTTTCTGATTAAGGCAACTCCAATTGTTGATTTATAAGTTCATTTTTATTTATTTCATTTAAGAGTAAGCAAGAACAGTATACTCTTTTTTCCTCCAAGTCTGTCATTGATAAATTTATAATGTATAAAGTGTAACAACCCGATTTTTAGCTAGATTTATTTTAATTATTTTTATTATGTGTTTTATGTGTTTGTGTGTGATTATTCATCATTAGGTGCATTTTCATTGTTTCTGTGTTAGAAGGGTATTTTGGTCATTTTGTGAGAACGGGTAAATTATAAGTTTTGGTGAGAATTACTTTTGGTGAGTAGTGAGAACCGATGTTTTACTAAGTTACTAGAGTAATATTTAAGGTTTAGTGAATTACCGTTAGAGTGTAGAAACATTCAAGATGTGAATAGAAATGGGTTAAGTCCATTAAGTGGAGGGTTGGGCCCATTAAGGAGACTTGATATAAAAACCTACACTTATGAGAAATTTCCTCATACTTTCATTCATAAGATATTTTTGGAGAGAATAGAGAGAGAAAGTGGGAGAAAGAGGAGAAAAGGGTTAGAGAGAAGAGGACTTGAAGAATCAAGGGTTGGGAGAAGAGCTAGGAGCAAAATTGAAGCCTAAGCTAGAGAGATTAACCTACTAAGGTAAGGGGGTTAGAATTCATCATAATTACTTATTGTAATTTTCAATTATTTGTATGAAAAGTGCTTAATTGGATGAATTGATTAATTGTTCATAAATGATGAAATTCATGATCTAATTATGATGCCATGTTTAGATGTATGAAGTTATAAATAATTGAATTGTTGTTGGTTGAATTACATGTTCAAAGTATGAAAAATGGGTATATGATGAAAATATGCTCAATTGGTGAATTATGCATTGTTGTTGATAAATTATGATAAGTTTCATGATCAATTGATGTTGTTGTTGTTAAGTCATGTTGTTGATGATAATTCATGGCTTGGGTTTGCATGATTCGTTGGTTGTTGAGAAATGAGATGTTACGCTGTTGGTGTTTTGGTGAAATTTGTGAATTGGTCCAATTGTCAAGTGTTTTCAAGTTTGATTGAGTCTTTTTAGTCATATTGACCTATAAACATGTTCTGGAAACACAATTGGGCAATGAGGGATCAAAATTGGGGATTTTTGGTGAAAAGGGATTCAAACCCGTAACAATTTCTGCAATACTGTGAACGTTCGCTTAGAGGTTCGCTTAAGCGACCTGTAAGCGAGCATTCATACTGATTTTCTGGGTTAGGTCGCTTAAGCAACCAGTTAGTGTGCTGGTAAGTGAAGTTTTCTGGTTGCTAGTGGAACTCGTTCGCTTAAGCGAACATGTGGTCGCTTAAGCGAACTGGTGAGCGACCAGTCAGCGACCAGAAAGCGTGCAATGTGGTTTGTTACTGTAATTCGTTCGCTTAATCGAACCAGGTGGTCGCTTAAGCGAACAGGTCCAGTTTTCAGCCACTTTGATCTTTGTTCCGGGTCTTTGGGGGCCAATTCGAGCTTTGTAAAATGATTCTTTAAACATGTTTAACTACTGTTAGTCCTCTAAAACCCACTGGAACAATGATTAGCTTGCCTAAACTTGAAATTCTTCATTTGAGTCTTAACTTGGAAGTTTTTTTTGGGAATTCTAGACTTTTGTCGAAAACAAACTTTTGCAAACATTGGAACTTGTAAGTCGAACGTACAGCTCATATAGACTTAGGTAAAGCTTGTAAAAGTGGTCAAACATCTTAATCATGTAAAAAGTGATATTTCGGGTGGGAATGTGGAAGGTTGTAAAGAGGGGTTTTTCATACGAACTTAAGTTGTTCTTGGGTTAATGTCTAATGATCCGGAAGCGACTTAACTTCATGAATACATGATTGATTAAGGTTGTTTGAGAACTTTCAACTTGTCTATGACGTTTTGTCTTGGGATTGTCAAAGTTGGCCGTTTGCCACTTGACACGTTTTGGCCGGAAATGTTTCTTGAACCAATTGTCTTAAGAATTGTGGTGACCATTTTTATATAACTAAGTGAAGTTGTATGAATGAATGATTGTATTGGATATGATGTTTATCATGAGATGTGTATGATATCTTACTTAGAATGTAAAGAATGCTTGAATGGTGAAACTATATGTGATAGTTGATGTTGAATGACATTGTTGATTATTGATAATCATGTTGATGTGTGATGATGAATACTATGAATTGATTGTGTATGGATATGTTTTCTTGATAATGCAAATGTTGTGGAGATAATCAATATAATTGGGTGTTGTCCTATATATTGAGGTGAAAATTGTGGATTGTTGTCGCATTATCGAGTCCTTGTACATGTTCATGAATCATAGTCGTGTTGAGATTGTAGTTGTAAAAGGGTTGAACTCTTTTACTTCGGAGATTATGTAAGACGGGTGTGAAATCTTACATACGATGTTTTTGTTGCATCGAAGGTGACGACCTTGAGGTGATTTGGTACCACATGCATGTATGTGTCGATAGGTGCATATCATGACATGAGTCTTATTGATATATGTGATTGATGATTGTGTATGAATAATTGTGTATTGATATTTGTTCATGACACATGTGATTGGTGATTATTGATGTGAGATATTGGGGTTTAATGTAACTATATGTATGAGAATGTTATTATTGATCAAATGCATGATGTTTGAATTGAAATATTCATGTTAACTGTTATTTGGATTATAATGATGTAATACTTATCCCCAGTGGTTTTGACCGCCTACCTGTCTGTATGAATGGGTAGACGTTGTGCAGGATTAGTTGCTCGGTGAGTTTTTGTGCTTGGTGTGGATATCGGGAGCTTTCTCCGATATCGGTGTTTAGAGTTTAGTCGGCTCTGATCTAGGCTTCGTTGTGTCGGTCTAGATTATCTTTTACTTTGGATTTTGTTATGATTGGAGATTACCCGTATGTTGGGATTTTTGAGATTCATCTATGTTGATGTAATAATTGATTCATGACATGTATATTTGGATTACTCTGGTTTATACTCCGCTGCGACTGTTGAAGTTTATATACATGTTTATGGTTTTGAATTTTTGTATGATGACGTAGCCTCTATTTCTTGAATAAATGTATTGTTCGCATGTTTAATTGTTTTAATAGAAATAGGAGTATTACATAAATCACATGGTTTCTTTATACAAATTAAATAGTTATTATAAGACTTTGTAAAATATCACTTAACTATATTGAAGTGTTATGTTTGTCCCTTGGACAAAATTAAACAGGAGGTCACATAAAAAAAAAATTCCATTTATATGAAATAATTATTATTTTACCTTTTCGAGATAGAAAAGGGAAAATTGCAAAAAATAAAATAAAATTTGGGAAGATACACACTTTCCCAAAAATGAGTTTAAATATAGAATCTAATAAAAAATACAAGAATTTTTTTTTTTAATTTGAAACATTCACAAACGTATAAGTGTTGGATCATTGGTGTGATGTTGGAAGAAAAATTGAAAGATTAAACACCACGTAATTATACTTTGATCTAATGTTGTGTGAATTGAAAAAATATAGTGTGGGGTACCACATAAAATATAACACATATTAGTTGTGTTTAAGTTGCGGTATTTAATTTTAAATACTTGATAATGTTAAAAAATAATAGTAATTATTATTTTTATTCGTGAATATCACTTCCCATAAATTTAGTTTATTGAATACCATATAAAATAATTAGAATTTCTTATATTTCCTGTATTCAATTCCAATGAGTTCGTTTCCTCCTCTTTTGTGAATTTGTTTCTTTTTAATCTTATCCACAAGTGTTGTTGAACTGATTAATGGATAAGTTCCATTTTCATCTTTATCCATTAGAGTAACTACTACTGTAATTTTTGCTAAAACAATTACAAAATCTCTATATATACAGAGGACTCCACTCAGTTCAAAAATTACACCGTGCAGTTTATATTGAGTTTTCGAGAACTCTTTCTCTCTTCTCCTCCAACTTGTGTTGACGAGCTATTCTTCTCCTCATCTCCTTATTTATGTCCCTTCGGAATTAAGTGTGTTCTTAAGACCATAGTTCATTTTCGGTATAATGTCCCTTCGGAATTAAGAATGTCTTAAAAGCATAGTCCCTTCGATAATATACGTCCCTTCGGAATAAAGAATATTTTTAAGATCATAGTTCCTTTTTTAGAATAATATCCCTTCAGAATTATGAATGATCTTAAGAGTATAGTTCATTTTCAATACTTTCTTCCCTTGAAGAAGTTAAAGGTTAGAGTGGTGTAAAACCATATTTGAGTGATCATAGTATCATATTTGGAGAAATTAAAAATTAGAATGGTGGTAACACCATATTTGAGTGGTCTCAGTACCATAATAGAGTGGTAACATTACCATAAAAAAGTGATTTAAGTATTAAAGAGTGGTCTTAGTACCATATTTAAGGGTATAAATCTCGAATGGTTTTCTACAATGCAGTAGTTGGACTTGTTTTATCCTGGAGGCGGCGTGGTTGATGGTATGTCTTGCAAAATTTTTGGCATTGCCATAAAAAGTCTTAAAGAGAGCGATATGGTCGTGACTCAACCTAGTAACAACTTCGGTAGATATTCTTTTTCAAAAATAGAATTTGAAAATTCAAATACGACAATTTTAAAATCCAAAAACAACAATTTTAAAATGTTTCCTACTGCTATGTCTATCGAAGAAATTACTTATTAAGCTTCTGTTGTCCCTAAATACAACAAGGATAAACCAAACTATAAAATTACATGCTCTAGCTGAAATGACAAAGTGCTTGTTGTTTTTAAACAACAACACTAAAATCCATCCGAGAACAATATTGATCTTATTTGACATTAAAAGCCGTTTGAACCATTTCATGCCACATGGCTTGTGTACCTTTCATTCATGTTTAGTAGGAATGTGACTTATGTGGTTGCTAAAGAATTTTTAGGCAATTACATAAAAGTATGAACCCTATGTACGTCATTCTTGCTATTGAAAAGCCAACATCTGCAGCGAACCTCTTATTTTGGTGACTATTAAAGAATGGATGGTAATATGCTAATAATTTCTTGGGATGCAATTAGTTGAGATGGATTCGGTTGTTACTTTAGTGCATTGTTCTATACTATTCTAAAATAACCATTTGGAAAAATGCGCAAATTTAATATTCTTAAATTTGGGCCCTTGGTTAATCGGTTAAAGGAATTAGGATGATTTTAGTTCGATAGGGAGTGCTAAAACTTAGAAGTTAGCTACTCAAAAAATAAGAAAGAATTCGAATTTCAGATTTCTACTGAATAAGATAAAGATGATTCAAAAAAAAAAAATTAAGACATGCATTTTTGTGGGAAAAGACTGTCCTTTTATGGTATGTTCAAAATTAAAATTTTCCTTCTATTTTATAAGTTGTGTGATTTTAATATTTGACATATCAAAATTTAGGATAATGATATTTATACCGAAAGAGTTTATCCCGAAATCATCCCGATCTGTGTATATAACTACATATCACCCTTCCGCCTTTATTGCCGCCATTTCTGCTTTTTTCTATTTGACCAAATTATAACTAAAAACAAGTTTCCTGAGAAATTCGTGGTCTATTCTGTCGGGAAGAATAGCACCGCTCCAAAATATATCATGTAAACAAGCGTTTAATTTTAAATTTGAGTAACTTGGACTTAATTTCAAAGTTATATGAT
Organism: Medicago truncatula; assembly: GCF_003473485.1. Taxonomy (NCBI): domain Eukaryota; kingdom Viridiplantae; phylum Streptophyta; class Magnoliopsida; order Fabales; family Fabaceae; genus Medicago; species Medicago truncatula. The sequence continues at coordinate 42,001,517 of NC_053047.1, read as the reverse complement.
TAGACAATTTTATATTTTGTAGTCAAGATGAATGAACTAAAAGTTCATATAAACCAGTGTTTAGAGAATTTGAATCTCTAAACTTAATAAATTATCAGAGAAAAGACGGACACCCACGTGCCCGTCTTTCCGCTCTTTTTATTGCGCTAACGTTTAAAAATTATGAAAGATTTTTTTTTAGGTAGAACAATGTTTTATTTTATATGTGTGATAGCCTCCAAATTCTCATTCTTTTTTATTGCCTCCTCTATTTTGGTTGCCAAGCTATAGTCCTTTTTAGTAACTAAACTTGTTATTTTCCCTTTTGCATCCATACGTGCAGTTTTACCTCTAGCGGCCAGGTCCGTGCAAACTAATGTTGGGAAATCTTCGTTGTTTCTTTTTTTTTTTTTAAATTCGGAATCCGATCCCGATTCAAGAATCGACTAATTTAAAAGGACCAATCCCGCCCACTTGTGAGGGTCCCGTTTAAAGCCAGAGCAAGCTCATAAGTTCAACGAAATTAGCATAATAAATCGAACCTGAAACCTTTGGAGGAGGAAATCTTCGTTGCTACTTTTGAACTTGTTGAGATTTTCAACCCTTGGCCCTACTGTCGATACCTCCCCATGGTAATTCACGGTAGATATATGATTTCTTTTTCAATAAAGTGATCCACATCAATTGTATGCATAGCTACCTTACTTCTTGCTTTGTAATTCACGGTGGATATATAATTTTCTTCAATAAAGTAATATACATCAATTGTTTCCATAGCTGCCTTACTTCTTGCTTTCTGATCCTTTTCAATAGATTTAGCTGAATTTGCCTATTCTCGTAAAATATGCAGCTTCTTTCAGTGATTTGACATTTTTTCTTCGAAATCATTTTTCCCCACTTTTGAAGAACTTGAATCCACAATAATTCAATTGTTTCTACCACATGGAACGCTCATTGGTCCAAATCTCTTGAATTGATTTTTGTTGTTGTTGTTGATGTCGTCAACCTTAACTATCAAAGCCGCCATCTGATCCAACAAAGCTTTTATGGCCGCAGTTAAAGCCGCAATTTTTGTCACCTATTGATCTCCCTGGCTGATCACGTTAGGAAAAGAATAGGAGAAACTTACTCTGATACCAACTAACACAGTCAGACGTGTAATTGCTAGCAAGCGTTAAACCTAGATTGAAAGAAACAAGTTTGCAAACGACAAACTTGTCAAAATATGGTTCTGGAATCCACCAGAATTTGAGAAAAACTATCTAAAATATTATTCAATGAATAAAAGTTTCCTCTTAGGTTACAACTGTTAAGCTTAAATAAGGAAATAACAAAACCCAAAAGGGCCAAAAGTAATAAACTGAAACAAAAACAGAAAAGTGCCAAAATGGAGCTAAAATAAAAATACTATAGAAAATATTATGAAACCCTCCTACATCAATCATTTATAGCAATACGTTGGTCAGAATAATAAAATTCATTATTGAATATGTTCTTTGTTTGGTAAAATGATGAAACTATTTTATGAAGGTATCCAATATGACGCATTCTATTTTTCCTTAATGTGGCATTGTTATGTGTTTGTTACTGTTGAAGATTAATTCATATATCAATCTTAGTTAGTTAGTTTAGTTAGTTGGTTAAGGTGTTAACCCAAATATGGTTATGGTTAGTGGTTAGTAACTAACTAGTGTATAGTCTTATGATTAGTGTAATTGATATCACTCATATCTCTCTCACATTCAATAATAAAGAGTTTTATCATTCCTTTGTAGTTTCCTCTCTAAAGTGTGTGTGTGTGGAGATCACACTGATTTAAGTACAGAATGTTCTGAAGTACCCATAACATTCTAATCTTTCTCTTGATTCTGTATGTGCATGTTCTATCAGTTACTTTACTGGTTTATATCGTTAAATTTGTTCATGTTTTAGAAATCACATGTTATGACTTAGCCGGTGTTAGGTAAAGTCGTGGTGTGAATGCAGCCATTTGTTTAGTGTGAAGCTCAAATAAGTAGCTTATTAACATTGCGGTGAAATCGACATCGAAACGTGAGATTGGTAATTTGGACGCGTAACCAAACTTGCTATTTGGTGTAAATGATATTGCAATGGAAAATCAATGCTTATACACTATTTCATATTATATTTTTTTTACCAAGTGTATGATTGGATTTTAAAACTCATTGCTCGAAAACGATTAATAAAATATAGTACTAGATTCAGGTTGTCATTTTGTAAAATGCTTTCGAAAGAAAATTATTTTTATTCTGATTTTATATTAAAAATGACTATGAATTCTTTTAGTTAAAGCCTTATGAACTATTTTAAAATAAATGAAAAATAAATAAATATTTGCTATTTGAAAAAATTGTAGGTTACATTGTTTATATATATCATTTATGTAATTTTTTAGGGCTTATATCGTTTATGTACCATGTATTGAATCAGTTTTGATAATATTAAACTATACTAAAAAGTTGTTAAATTTATTATTTATTTAACTTAAGTATTTCATTGTATCCTACAATTATCTAAAGTAACAGTAAATATATCATTATAAAATGAAGACAAAGAAGATAATTTAAATAATATTATTTAGCGCGCAATGTTTATTTTAATCACCATCATCAAAGACCATAAAATCTATGAAATTATTAAAGGGAAATAAATACAAACCGAATTCAATTATTGAATGCCAAAACATTGGTTAAATGACATGTCATAGAACATTTTATCATCTGCGATATTTAATTGAATTATAACAAACACATGTGTAATTCCTACACATGGAACATTTTAACATCAGCGATATCTATTTGAATCTTAACAAACACACGTGTAATTCCTACATTGCGGTTTAAGAGGAAGCACATAGTCAATTTTTGCTACACGATGAGAGTCTGCATGACATTCAGGAATTGCTGTAATGATAAAAGAGAATATAAAAATGTTAGTAATTAAAGGGGATAAAAGGTTAGGTAAGAAGTAAAGAAAAAATTGTAAAACAATGAATGATAACTTACCGACAATGTTCATTGCAATGAAAAATAGTGAAAGAAAGTGGATCGTAATATAAACAAACTTAGTGACTTTAGCCATATTTTTCCCTTTTGCATGAAAAAAATAGAAAAGGATTTGATGAATTTATAATGTATAAAGCACACGGTTTCTTTATACAAATTAAATAGTTGTTATAAGATTTAGTAAAATATCTCTTAACTACATAAATTAAATAGTTGTTATAAGACTTAGTAAAATATCTCTTAACTACATTGAAGTGTTACGTTATGTTTGTCCCATGGACAAAATTAAACAGGAGGTCACCTAAAAAAAATTCATTTATATAAAATAATTTTTAATTTACCGTTTTGAGATAGAAAAAGGAAAATTACAAAAAATAGAATAAAATTTTGTAACATGTGACACACTTTCCTGAGATGAGTTTAAATATAGAATCTAATAAAAAATACAAGAAAATAAATTTCAATTTGAAACATTCACAAACATAAAAGTTTTCATATAATAAATATGTGAAATTAACATAATTAAAAAGAGAAATGCTTAATTAAAAGATCGAGAAACTTACTATTATTTCATAGTGTACGAAATTCACTCTAAAGTAACTTATATGCTAGTCGATCCATACATCGATTACCTCATAATAACGTAAATAAACCTTTTTCGGGTTGGGTTCTAAGATGAATCTCTATTTTGTTTGTTGGATTATTTTAATATAAGTTTTTTTATTCATTTATTTTATGAATCCTATTTAATTTTACTGTAACGTAAGACTTTTCTTCTTCCGAGCGAACCAAACTTGAGATAACAGTACTTAGAAAGGCAACATACCTAATATTGGTGAATACCTACCTGAATCAAGAAGTAACTAATAACAGACCACATAATTAGGAAAACGTAAGAGCTCAAGATTTAAATCCACATAGTAACTTTATTCTTTTTAAATCAATCCTTTGTAAGGTAGACGAGATAGGGCTGCCCGTTTGTAGAACTACCAATAGCGAGAATATGTTGATGTCCTTCTAAGATTTAGCTGACGAGGGAACCTCTAGGATATAGCGAATTTAGGAACCCTAATGTCCTTCATTGATTGCAATACGTATGAGAGAGTAAGACCTACATGTACCTCTAGCGCGAAAGTGTATCTTAGATTGACGACCGTAAACACTAACTTGTGTAGAAACTCCAAAGTAAGGTTGCCACTCAATACGTGGAGGAGAATGAACCAGACCTCTGAGGTAAGGCCTCACACGCACAAACCCGTGTGACAGTAGGTGCAACTTGACACCTGATAGGCAGTAAAACTCTACGAACTCATCACTTAGATAGAAGACGTAAAATCTGAATAATGCTTGACCATTAATTAACAACAAAAAATGAATGAAGGAGATTCGAATAATCGTAACCGTCATTAACATCCTGCAATCAAAAAGAGGTTAACTCCTAAACTCTTGCTATGCTGCAAATAGACTAATTTGCAAAACCCCCTTTATCTTTTATTTTATTTTATTTTATTTTATTGTTTCCAAAAAAGTAACATGAATTGCCTAGTTGAAATGTCAATCCTTGTGGATACGATACTCTACTTACACTTTATTATTTGGTAAACGATTTGGTAGAATTGCCCAAATCCAACCATCAAATTTTTGACGCCGTTGACGGAGATTGTTGATGTTTTCGACAAAGGCAATTTAAATTACTTAATCGTATATGTTTTTTTTTATTACTTTTTTATTTTTTATTTTTTTTATTTTCATTATTGTTTTAAAACCAATTTTTAAATATATATATATATAATTCTGATTGATTCTGTCCTACTAATAACTTTGTTTAGTTTTGTTTCATGTGTGATACCAGGCCAAAACAAGTATTCTTCGGTAAGGGAAAGGACAAAACTAAACGAGACCTTCGAAACTTAGTACATACAACTTGCAAGAGAAAGGACGAATCAATCGGAGATCATCTCATTTTAGGACTATTCATCACTGGTGACAGGAAAGACTATTTATAATGGTCCAGTAATGGAAGAAAATTGAACCGAGCGAAACTAAACCGTTACAACAATTTGGTTAAAGCAAACTAAATTGTTAGTGGTTCTTTTTAAACCGAACCGAACAGGTATGGACTTTTGGCGTATTGGTTCTGTTTTTCCAATCAAACCAGAACTACTTTTACAAAAACTTGAACTATAACTTTTCAAATTGCCATTGTCAAATCATATTAAGTTTGTTAAAAAAAAAAAAAAACTAAAACCGAACCGAAGATTAGAGCTGCTTGAAAAAAAAAACGAAGCGGAAATAATTGAAGTGTGATTGGCAATTCATGAATGAACTGATCAGTATTTGTTATGTTTAACCGATCGATTTTTGTTATGTTTAATAGTCCTAACGACATTCTTATATGTTATTGGGAAACGCTAATGCCCCCGGGCACTGGTTAAGGATATGAAAAAGGAAATTATATAGTAGTTAATGCATTGAAATTGTGTAATTAATTGATAATAAAGTCAGAAACAGTTTCCTTTTATGGTATGCTTAACCCGTGCCCCGGAGGTACCGGTTAGCAGGACCCTATGTTATTATGAGTAATAATATTTTCAGAACAAGTTATGAATAATTCAATAAGTTCTTAATTCAAATACATTCTCTAATTATCACATTTATTGTTAAGTGAGCAATTTTTGGTTGTGATTGCAATACTGACATAATAAAATGTAAAATAATCATTTGGATGAGGACTAACGCTGGATCAATAAGAACCATTGCGGATTCTGCATTTCCATTATCAGTATTCTTAAACATCTTAGAGATCCCAAAATCAACTATCTTATAGGTGGCTTGCATCCATGGTGTAGGTAGTAGTCCAATCCTTCAATTCAAATACATCATTCATCAAAACATCTTTAAACATTACAAAAGAATATAGTTGCAGAAAAATATTCATGCATGTTAGAATAGTAGCCATGGTTCAAAAGAAAACAGATACGAGATAATATTTTCCATCACTTGGAATGGCTTTAGAGACAATAATGACTCTAGAAAAGAATGTTGTATGTGTGTTTGTATAAAATTATGGCTATCTAGGAAATTTTGGTTATGCATATTTGTGGTTGAAGTAGACAATTTTTTTTTAAAAAAATCCTAGATATTTCGGTTAATTCATAATCGATTTCAAAAGTAATTTTTTAGCATCCACAAATTCCAAACGCTAAGTAGCGTCAACACTTTAAATACCTTTTAGCATCAATTTTAGCATCCACATTTGTAGATGCTATTTTAGCGTCAGTTGGATTCTAGTGTATAACTTCAAGGCTTTTATTGTCGTCACTTTTTTGAATGCTATGCTGATGCTAAAAGTATTTCTGATTCACAAAGTGTATAATATCTGATTCAGGTCATCATTTCGTAAAACACTTTTGACATAAAAGTATTTTTCTCTGATTTTATGTTAAAAATGACCATGGATTACTTTAGTGAAAGCCTTATAAGCTGTATCAAAATAATAATAAAAATTCATATTCGCTATTTGAAAAAATTGTATGTTACATTGTTTATATATATCATCTATGTACTTTTTTTAGGGGATATGTCGTTTATGTATTGAATCAATTTTGATAGTATTAAATTATACTAAAATTTGTTGAATTTATTATTTATTTAATGTAAGTATTTCATTGTAACCAATAATTATCTTTTTTTTTTTGGTGGCCGGGGTTCGAACCATGGAACTTGCATATATTATGCATTGTTCAAATCAGCTGAGCTATGTTCACAAGGACGTATCCTATAATTATCTAAAGTAACGGTAAGTTTATTATTATGAAATAAAGACAAAGAAGTAAATCAAAATAATATTATTTAGCGCGCTATGTTTATTTTAATTACCATCATTAAAGAGGGTAAAATCTGTGAAATTATTAAAGAAAAACATATACAAAACAAATTAAATTATTGAATGCCGAATCATTAGTTAAATGAAATGTCATGTAACATTTTATCATCAGCGATATTTATTTGAATTATAACAAACACATGTGTAATTCACACATGGAACATTTTATCGTCATCGAAATTTATTGGAATGATAACAACCACATGCTTCATTCCTACATTGCGGTGTCCGAGGAAGCACACACTTAATTTTTGTTACACAATGAGAGTCGTCATGACAAAAAGTTGCTGTAATGATAAAAGAGAAGATATAAATGTTACTAATTAAAGGGGATAAAAGGTTAGGTAATAAGTTAAGAATAAAATTTTAAAATAATAAACAATGACTTACCGGTGGCATCGTTCTTTGCAATGAAAAATAGTGAAAGAAAGTAGATCGCAATATAAACGAACTTAGTGACATTAGCCATATTTTTCTCTTTATCATGAAATAAATAAAAAATAATTTGATAAATTTATAATGTATCAAGCACACGGTTTCTTTACACAAATTAAATAGTTGTTATAAGACATAGTAAAATGTGTCTTAACTACATTGAAGAGTTAAGTTTGTCCCTTTGATAAAATTAGTGAAGAGGTAACATAAAAAAATTCCATTTATGTGAAATAATTTTTATTTTACCCTTTCGAGATAGAAAATGGAAAATTACAAAAATGAAATACAATTTGGGAACATGTGTCACACTTTATTGAGAAAGAGTTTAAATATAGAATCTAATAAAAAATACAAGAAAAATTTCAATTTAAAACATTCATAAACAGATAAGTTATTACATGATAAACATGTGAAATTAACGTAAGCAAAAAGATGAATACTTCATTAAAAGATCGAGAAAACTTACTATTGTTTTATCATAGTGTACAAAATTGACTCTAAAGTAACTTATCTGCTAACCGATCTATACATCGACTACCTCATAATAACGTTAAAAAAAACTATGGACTGTAAAAATGAAATTTAGGTAACTCTGTAGCTTAAACTTCCGTCCCCTCTTCAAGTGTTTCCATCTTTTCATCTACCTATACAACAATGAGTAATTATATGGAAACATGGGAAGTGAGAAATCATATCCAATAAAGTAAAACTAGTACTACCTCCGTCCCTAATATAGGACCCTTTTGAAAAAATAACGGGAATTAAGATAGTGGATATTTGTATTAAATATGTTTGCAATTACTATTGTTTTTACAATTTTATCCTTTAAGAGAGAGAGTTGGTTTATGTTTTCAATATGTTATTTATTGTTGATTGAAGAAAAAGATGTATAATAATAGGGGCATGTATGTAAAGAAATAATTAATGTAGTTGGAAATAGCAAAATGGTCTTATAAAAAGGGACAAAAAAATTCTCAAAAGGGTCTTATAATTAGGGACGGAGGTAGTAATAAACATTAAACATCAATCATCAACATCATGCAAAAGAATGTAAGATCCACCCTAATCATTGATAACTAAATTCAGGAAGTGCACCAGACTGTTTTCTAGTAATAAAGTAGTAAGTAAAATCGTCTATACGGAAATTGTCGTTTTAACTAGGCAACTACCTAAACTTATTAAAACAGTAAATAATGTAAAATGGGAGGGGGAGTTTTCAAGTTTGATTTCATTGCAAAACAGTTAAGTTGATTATTGAAAATTAAAGGTTTTGATTGCAGATTTTAATGGTAATTGTGATTCATTGAATCCTCTCTATTTCTTTGTTGGATTAATTCTCATTAATTATCAGTTATTGGAATAAGGGTTTTCTTAAAGTGGTTAGCTAGTTCGATGGGATCTAACGTCCCTCCATATATATATATATGTCAAGTTGTTCATCTGATCACCCTTAGATCATATGTTCACTACATGATACAAGGTCGTCATGTTGCTCCATATATATTAGAAATTCGTTATGAGATGATGAAAAACCAAGGCTAGTTAGTCAATTTATTGCCTTTGAAGTAATTTCTTGTTTTATCTCCACTGCACTTTTTTGAGATAAGGATTTATCATAATATCTATATATGTATATTTAGTAGTCCAAAAGACAAGGTTTAGCTTGAGTTGTAATGTTACTTTGTTTGTTTTGGTATGTTTGGATAAAAAAAATTGAACTCTAAGGGTGTGTTTGGATGGAGGGTTTAGGAGTGGAAGGGAGGGGGGTTTACTTTTCTTTTTTAAATTACAAATATTATAAAATGATTTTTTGAAAATTGAATTAGCAACATGATAAATAATCATATAATACTTCAAATACACTTAGAGTGTGTTTGGATGGGGGAATGTTTTGAGGGAATTCAACTCCTTTGAGGTGCATTTTATTGTTTGGTTCCACCTCAAACAAACATTTTGGAGGGGCTGGATTATTACATATCATTTTCCTCCAACCAACCTTTGCAAAGTCACCTCTTAAAGCATTATACATTCTTTTAATAGAGAAATTAGCTTGTTGAAAAATACTGCCATCAACACTTGAAATAGTCTTTGTTGCACCAAAGACTTTTTTTATTACCCATGGAGCTTGTGCAGACACATCCATGAGTAGCACATTCCTCCCCTTAGTGTAATATTCACGAACCCATTTCACCCATAAAACATCCTTCTTGTTGGCCAAATTCCAAAGAAGTTTACAAATTGCAGTTTGATTCCAAACTTTCAAATCAATTACATTCCACCCACCAGCTGTCTTAGGTAGACATATACGCTCCCAAGCAATAAGAACTCTTTTGGAAGTGCCAGATTTTCCGGTCCAGACAAATACCCTACAAGCTGTTTGAATAAGTTTTAGAACCTTATGAGGAAGCACAAAAACCTGACTCCAATAAGTTTGAACACCAAACAAGACTGATTTGATAAGTTGTAACCTACCAGCATACATAACAACCTAGAAGACCAATTTTCGATTCTACAAATAATCCTCTTCACCAAAGGTTGACACTGAATAACAGATAATTTTTTGGATGACAAGGGGACCCCAAGGTACCGAAAAGGAAGCTCATCTTTGATGAGGTTAAACTTAGTGACAATAGCATCTTGAAAGCTCATGGATACACCTCCCAAATAAATTGAGCTCTTAACCTGATTTGCTTTAAGGCCAAAAGCAGCACTAAACAAGCTAAAAGCTTCAAAAAGTTGTGAGACAGAATTCACATCACCTCTAGAAAATAGCAGCAAATCATCAGCAAAACACACATGAATTAAGTTCAACCTTTTACATCTTGGGTGGAACCGGAAAGCAGCATTATTGATGATGGTAAATGTTTCATCAACTTTAACATTAAGATACCTTTGAATATACATTATCAAAACAGAGTGTTTGGCAATATCTTTATCCGTCTTACGCGAGTTACCTGCCATTATGAAATCATTCTCAAAAGGTCGGTCAAAGAGTAATCTTTGTTGTAACAAAATGGACAACGATATATCGAATCTAAGATTTTAAACTTGTAGTAATCATCCTTCAGTGTTTTGTAATGTCTATGCTCATACTCTACTAAATCAGATTCACGGGTATGTTCAGATTTTCTGTACATAACAGTAGTATGGTTGTTATTATGAGCCCTAATAACCAAAATTTGTACTCCTTCCCTGTTCAGATTGTTTCAGTTGTTGTTGTTGTTGTGGTCGTCAACCTTAGCTGTCAACGCCGCCATCTAATCTGACAGAGCTTTGATGGCTGCAGTTAAAGCCGCGATTTTTGTCACTGGTTGATCTCTCATGGCTGATCACATTAGGAAAAGAACTGGAGAAACCTGCTCTGATACCAACTGACGCAGTCGGAACGTAGGCTAACAAGTGCTAAACCTAGATAGAAAAGAACAAGTTTGCAAGTGACAAACATCTGAAAATAGTGTTATAGAATCCACCAGAAATTTAGAAAACTCTATAAAATATTATTGAATGAATAAAAGTTTCTTCGTAGGCTACAACTGTTAGAAAACTCTATATAAAATATTATTGAATTAATAAAAGTTTCTTCCTAGGCTACAACTGTTAAGCTTAAATAGGAAAATAACAAAACCCTAATGGGCCAAAAATAACAAACAGAAAATTACTAAAACTAAAGCTAAAATAAAAATACTATGGAAACCCTCATACGTCAGCCCCACCACCTCTAAAGAACTCGACCTCTAATAAAGAACTTCTCATGCATGTTGACTCCTCCAATGAACAGGAGACCACCCTCCAAGGTCCCATTGAATGAAATGAAAAGATGGTACGCTTTGGAAAACATAGCAGGTGACATTATATGCCATTGAAGGAATGTAATAGATGCTCTTCCACCGCGAATATCCCACACATCCACATGAGAAACATAAGTAACCCGATAAGTGTGAGGCATTGAATATTCCAACCTAGTTGCCTCTATTCAGATACTTTCTTGTGTGATAGCCTCCAAATTCTCGTTATTTTTTATTGCTTCCTCTATTTTGGTTGCCAAGTTATAGTCCTTTAATTTTTAGCAACTAATTAAACTTGTTATTTTCCCTTTTGCATCCATACGTGTAGTTTTACCTCCTCCACTTTCTTGATTTGTGATCCTTTTCAATAGATTTAACTGAATTGACATGTTCTTGTAAAATCTGCAGCTTCTTCAAGTGATTTGATATTTTCTCTTCGAAATCAGTTTTCTCTATCTTTAAAGAACTTGAATCCTCAACAATTCGATTGTTTCTACCACGTGGAACGCCATCTGATCTGACAAAGCTTTGACGGCCACAGTTAAAGCCGTGATTTTCTTCACTCACTGATCTCCTACTACTAAAAAAATTAAATTTAGTGAGGGAAAACGTAAAATCCCTCTCTAATTCCGTCACTAAATTTTGCGACCAAGAAATTTATGAGGAATTTCATTTTTTCGGTCACTAATTTCCCTCGCTAATTTTGCTTTTTCTAGTAGTGTCCCATGGCTGATTAAGTTAGGAAAAGAACGGGAGAAACCTGCTCTGATACCAACTGACGCAATTAGAAGCGTAGGCTAGCAAGCGCTAAACCTTGATTGAAATAAATAAGTTGGCAAGCGAAAAACTTGTGAAAATAGGAATCCGGAATCCACCAAAAATTGAAAAAAAACTCTCTAAAGTTAGGTTAACACCTTCACTAACTAAACCTACTAACTAAGATTGAAATATGAATTAATCTTCAACAGTAACAAACACACAACAATACCACAATAAAGAAAAAATAGAATGCGTCAGATTGGATACGTTCATAAAATACTTTCATCATTTTACCAAACAAAGAACATATTCAACAATGAATTTTATTATTCTCACCAACATAAGCAATACGTATAGATGATTGATGTAGGAGGGTTTCCATAATATTTTCTAAAATATTTTTATTTTAGCATTTTAGTAATTTCCTTTTTTTGTTTTAGTTTATTATTTTTGGCCCAGTTGGGTTTTGTTATTTTCCTATTTAAACTTAACAGTTGTAGGAGGAAACTTTTTATTTATTGAATAATATTTTAGAAAGTTTTTCTCAATTTTTGGTGGATTCCGGATTCCTATTTTCAATATTAAAATGTTATGGATACTTTAGAGTGGAAACTATAAAAGAATGGTAAAACTTTTTATTAATTTTAACTAAACTCTCTAAAGTATCCATAACATTCTAATATTTCTCTTGATTATGTATGTGCCTGTTCGATCTATTAGTTATTTTACTAGTTTATTGTTTAATTTGTTCTTGTTCATTAGGAATCAATGTTATGACTTAGCCAGTGTTTGGTACAGATGTGGCGTGAATGCAACCATGCGTTTAGTGTGAAGCTAAACTATGTAGCTTATTAACATTCGGTGAATTCGACATCGAAACTATTTGGACGCGTAACCAAACTTGCTATTTTGTGTAAATGATATTGCAATGGAAAATCAATGCTTATACACAATTTCATATTTATTTTTTTACAAAGTGTAAGATTGGAGTTTAAAACTCATGGCTCGAAAACGATTAATAAAATATAGTACTTGATTCAGGTTGTCATTTTGTAAAATGCTTTCGAAAGAAAGTGATTTTTACTGATTTTATATTAAAAATGGCCATGAATTCTTTTAGTAAGCCTTATGAACTGTTTTAAAATAATAAAAAAAGAAATATTATCTATTTGAGAAAATTGTGTGTTACATTGTTTATATATATTAGATTTTTGACCCGTGCTCAGCTCGGGTTTAATGTAAAGGGATTGACATACAGATAATAAAATGCACTATATAATAGGTAATGGTGAAAAAAATAACACGTGATACTCCATAGTAGACAAAATAAAACATTTCATAAAATGTATGAAATTCGAAAATATTATAAAAGAAAATTCGGTAATCCTATCAATAATTCGGGTATATATAACCAAGTTTAGATGGAAATTAGGGTAGCCGAAAAAAAAGTATAAAATAGAAGGTGTCAAACGTGATCATTGATATGCTCATAGTTTCTACAACAAACGTGCAACACCAAATAAGTGTAGAAAATATTTTCTTAAAAAAAAAAAAAATAGCAAGAGGATAGGAATGAAATTGGTGCGATGCATTTTTTTAGATGAAATTTGTTAGGTTAAATAATTGCAACCCTAATAAAGCAAATGAGAGGGAAAAAATTAGGTTTAATAAATAAGGATAAGTTAGAAAATATTTTCTTCAAAAAACGGAAAAAGGCAAGAGGATATGAATGAAATTGGTGCGATGCATTTGTTTTTAGATGGAATTTGTTAGGTTAAATAATGGCAAACCTAATAAACCAAATGAGCGGAAAAAAATTAGGTTAAATTGTTGCAGACCAAACGAAATTAATAAATAAGGATCATTTATATGCATTTTTTTAGGGGATATATCGTTTATATACCATTAATTGTATTGAATCAATTTTGATAATATTAAACTATACTAAAAGTTGTTAAATTTATTATTTATTTAACTTAACTATTTCATTGTAATCTATTTGGGATTGGCCTAGTGGTTGACTTGGGATCTTGGAGTTCGCTCCTCCAGAGATCTCAGGTTCGATTAACTAAAGTAACAATTAACTAAAGTTCGATTAAAAAAGAACTCTTTCATTGTATCCTACAAACAATTAACTAAAGTAACAATAAATATATTAATATAAAATGAAGACAAAGAAGATAATCTTAATAATATTATTTACTGCACAATGTTTTTTAAATTACCATCATCAAAGACCACAAAATCTGTGAAATTATTAAAGGGAAATAAATACAAAACAAATTCAATTATTGAATGCCAACTCATTAGTTAAATGACATGTCATAGAACATTCATAATTATTTGAATTATGACAAACACATGTGTAATTCCTACACATGGAACACTTTATCATCAACGATATTTATTTGAATCATAACAAACACATACATAATTCCAACATTCCGGTTTCTGAGGAAGCACACAGGTAATTTTACCTACACAATGAGAGTTCGCATGACATTCACGACCTCCTATGATGATAAAAAGAAGGTAAAAATTTTAGTAATTAAAGGGGATAAAAGCTTACGTAAGAAGTATAAAAAACAATTGTAAAATAATGAAAGATGACTTACCTGCAACGTTCATTGCAAGGAAAAATAGTGAAAGAAAGTGGATTATAATATAACCAAACTTAGTGACTTTAGCCATATTTTTCCTTTTTGCATGAAACAAATAAAGAAGGATTTGATGAATTTATAATGTATAAAGCACATGATTTCTTTATACAAATTAAATAGTTGTTATAAGATTTTGTAAAATATCTCTAACTACATTGAAGTGTTATGTTTGTCCTTTGGACAAAATTAAACAGGAGGTCACATAACAAAATTTCATTTATATGAAATAATTTTTATTTTACCTTTTTGAGATAGCAAAGGGAAAATTACAAAAAATAAAATAAAATTTGGGAATATGTGACACACTTTCCCAATAATAAGTTTAAATATAGAATCTAATAAAAAAATACAAGATTTTTTTTTATCAATTTTAAACATTCACAAACGTATAAGTTTTTTTTTTTTTTTTGAAGAAGTTAAATTGGAATAAATTGCTCAATCAAAACGTTCTTCTTCCTATCACAAGATGTTCCAGGAAAAGAACGAAAGTCACAAACTATTTACAGAAAGATGGAAACAAAAAGCAAAAACAAAAAATAGAGAAAGAAATAGTATACAAACGTATCAGTTATCACATAATAAATATGTGAAATTAACATAATTAAAAAGAGGAATGCTTCATTAAAAGATCGAGGAAACTTACTATTGTTATTTCATAGTGTACGAAATTGACTCAAGTAACTTATATGCTAGCCAATCCATATATCGCCTACCTCATAATAACGTAAATAAAATATCTATGGAATGTAAAAATGAAATTTAATAACCCTGTAGCTTAAAATTTCATCTCCTCTTCAAGTGTTTGCATCTTTTCGTCTACCTACACAACAATAAGTATCCACATGGAAACATACGAAGGAGGTTATGGTTCCTAACCAAGTACAAATTTTAAGACAAAAATTTAATTTTTATATTTTTCATATGTTTGTGATGATTCCTGCTGCATAAAATAGGTGTGCTTGTTTGGTTATGGTTCTTTCCTGCAGTCTCTTTAAGGAATGAAGTTGAATATGGAAATACTACATTGCCATGCACTATAAATTTGCAATTAAAGGCTCTTTAGCTATGAAGCCTAGATACATGATATGATACTGATACGATACGGCACTGATATGCCGATAAGGGAAAATTTTAAAATTCAAGATACGATACGGCTGGGATACTTCAATAAAAAAATAAATTTAACTACATATTAAAACTCAAAATACAAAATATGGACTAAAACTCAAAAGCAACAAAAATTGGCGCAAAACCTAGACCAAACAGACATAGAAAAACGATAAGGCACATCAGTGAAATTGCATTCACAAAACAATCAACAATAGCATCGTTTTAAAACAAACAACGACAACAATAGACGTATAAATCTAAGTAATATTAATAATAAAGAAAGCGACGATTAGTCAATTACATATATGATATATCATAAATAGAAAACATCATTACTTAGTCAATTACATATATACCAAATATAATAGAAACATCAGGTAGCTCGCACAAATTAGTTTTCCACCGCCAATTGCTCGTATCCCAGATGTATCTGAAAAGGATTGGAGAATTGTTTTTAAAAAAAGTAACATTTAATCTTCTGATACTCTCCTGATACGTATCGAGAAGTATCGGGCAAGTATCGGTGCATGATACGCAGGGGATATGGTACATCATCCATTTTAAAGTATATGGGCTTCACAACTCTTTAACATGAATTGTTGTGTGTGGAGTGCAGAGAGTTATTATGCATGCTTTATATCCACAGCAAGAAAACTAAATTTGCATGTGCTGAAAATAAGGGCTAGCTATTTGAATATGTCTTCTATATAGATATAGATTTTACGTCAACTAAACTAAATGAAAATAATAGACTTTGCAATGCTTTGATTATCAAAATAGGCATTGTCATTAAAGTTAAAGGTGATTGAATAGGCTGTACTAACATCTTGATTATCTTCAACCTCAATAGAACTAAGATACTCATCAAAAATCTCGTGATCCTTGTTGTTCAAAAGGTTGACAATGATTGGATGGGCCGTAAAAGCATGTAGCCAAAATTTAGGAACAGTCTTGAGAACTTTCCCGCGTTTATCAGTAAGCACCTTCAGAACCATATTTTAATCCCGCCGGAACCAATTATGGACTACACCATTAAAGTATTGTAACAGCCACACTAAACGTATCTAAAAAGTTTAGCATGTGCATTATCTTTAGTACTGGATACATTAAAATTTACAACATAAAGAATTCGAATGAATATTATACACAACAATTCGCGTTCATACATAGAATAATACAACACTATCTATCCAAAATATAGTAAAACACTCTTAAATCCATAAAGAACATCATGCAGAGGGTACAAACGAATCCTTGCTGAATATCCATTCGGCCACAAGCTTGTTACATCCTGCTAGCCAGCCTGCTGATCTGAAACAAATAAGGATTGGGATGAGACATAATGTCTCAATGGGTTCTACCTAATCCTACGCTATAGGTAACCTCGGGGAAAATCTAGGGTCACCACGTGTCTACAATACAACCTGTCGATTGATTATACGTGTGTGGAATATGCTTACTTAGACGGTCGTGCATACTAGATCCGTCATAGGTTCTTCGTGTCATAACTCATAAGTCTTGTCTTACATTCTACATGTCATGGCGGTCAAGGGAACCTAAGACCGCTACGTCAAGATACGATAAACGTGTCAAGACCTAATCATAAGCTATCCATGACATGATCCTAAACTGGATGATCGGGGAGATACTAAGACCGACGACACCTTAGAACATTTGTTATATGACAAACTTTTCATATTATAAATTCTTTAAGGTTTTTGATAAAATTCAAATGAAGAATTGAATGTTATTTGAACATCTCAAAAACAACATTTATAAGAGAGAGAAATAAGTAATTAAAAATAAAAAGGTTGTCGAGATAACATTTCTCAATAAAAATCTACCATGGAAACACACTTTTTTCTTTTACAATTGAGGAAAAAACAAAAACAAGAAAGCACGCCTATGTCTATCAACAATCTACAAAGGAAGACTCTTTTCTTTGTGTGATGGGACAACTACACTTTTTTAGTCTGATGTTTGGATGAAAATAGGTGTTTTATGTGATAGGTTTAGAAGATTATTTGATTTAGGTGAGAATCGATTGGGGACAGTAGCTAAGATGTATGCTTTAGGGTGGACTATCAGGGCTGATGCTTGGAAATGATGACGTCGGTTATTTGTGTGGATGGAGGAGATGTTTGGGGAGTGTAGTGCGATGTTAATCTAATAATTTTGAATTTGGTTGTTGTCTTGAAAAGCAAGAAGAAATAGTTTTCATCAGAGTACACTAGAAGAAACTCATTTTCAATATTCATTCATTCATGAGCGGTTTCACCCATTTTGGTCGTGTAAATTATGTTTTTGAGGTTACTTTTATATATTGGTATGTAACTTTGAGGTTACTTTTATATATTGGTATAACTAATAATACAAAAAAAAATAAAAAATATATCATTATTTATTGAAGTGAGAAAATCAAAAAGAACCATTTTAAAAGGAAGAAATCAAATAAACCCTAAACATTAAATATGAGATAGATTTTCTCATGTTTAATAAAAATTCGACTTCTTCCGGTGCATCCTCCTTATTGTAATTTGAAAATAAATCTCTGAAGCCCTGAATTCAACTTCTCTCGTTTGTTTGTTTACTTCAATTGTTAGGGTTAGAATTTTCTTTCTGATTAAGGCAACTCCAATTGTTGATTTATAAGTTCATTTTTATTTATTTCATTTAAGAGTAAGCAAGAACAGTATACTCTTTTTTCCTCCAAGTCTGTCATTGATAAATTTATAATGTATAAGGTGTAACAACCCGATTTTTAGCTAGATTTATTTTAATTATTTTTATTATGTGTTTTATGTGTTTGTGTGTGATTATTCATCATTAGGTGCATTTTCATTGTTTCTGTGTTAGAAGGGTATTTTGGTCATTTTGTGAGAACAGGTAAATTATAAGTTTTGGTGAGAATTACTTTTGGTGAGTAGTGAGAACCGATGTTTTACTAAGTTACTAGAGTAATATTTAAGGTTTAGTGAATTACCGTTAGAGTGTAGAAACATTCAAGATGTAAATAGAAATGGGTTAAGTCCATTAAGTGGAGGGTTGGGTCCATTAAGGAGACTTGATATAAAAACCTACACTTATGAGAAATTTCCTCATACTTTCATTCATAAGATATTTTTGGAGAGAATAGAGAGAGAAAGTGGGAGAAAGAGGAGAAAAGGGTTAGAGAGAAGAGGACTTGAAGAATCAAGGGTTGGGAGAAGAGCTAGGAGCAAAATTGAAGCCTAAGCTAGAGAGATTAACCTACTAAGGTAAGGGGGTTAGAATTCATCATAATTACTTATTGTAATTTTCAATTATTTGTATGAAAAGTGCTTAATTGGATGAATTGATTAATTGTTCATAAATGATGAAATTCATGCTCTAATTATGATGCCATGTTTAGATGTATGAAGTTATAAATAATTGAATTGTTGTTGGTTGAATTACATGTTCAAAGTATGAAAAATGGGTATATGATGAAAATATGCTCAATTGGTGAATTATGCATTGTTGTTGATAAATTATGATAAGTTTCATGATCAATTGATGTTGTTGTTGTTAAGTCATGTTGTTGATGATAATTCATGGCTTGGGTTTGCATGATTCGTTGGTTGTTGAGAAATGAGATGTTACGCTGTTGGTGTTTTGGTAAAATTTGTGAATTGGTCCAATTGTCAAGTGTTTTCAAGTTTGATTGAGTCTTTTTAGTCATATTGACCTATAAACATGTTCTGGAAACACAATTGGGCAATGAGGGATCAAAATTGGGGATTTTTGGTGAAAAGGGATTCAAACCCATAACAATTTCTGCAAAACTGTGAACGTTCGCTTAGAGGTTCGCTTAAGCGACCTGTAAGCGAGCATTCATACTGATTTTCTAGGTTAGGTCGCTTAAGCAACCAGTTAGCATGCTGGTAAGTGAAGTTTTCTGGTTGCTAGTGGAACTCGTTCGCTTAAGCGAACATGTGGTCGCTTAAGCGAACTGGTGAGCGACCAGTCAGCGACCAGAAAGCGTGCAATGTGGTTTGTTACTGTAATTCGTTCGCTTAATCGAACCAGGTGGTCGCTTAAGCGAACAGGTCCAGTTTTCAGCCACTTTGATCTTTGTTCCAGGTCTTTGGGGGCCAATCCGAGCTTTGTAAAATGATTCTTTAAACATGCTTAACTACTGTTAGTCCTCTAAAACCCACTGGAACAATGATTAGCTTGCCTAAACTTGAAATTCTTCATTTGAGTCTTAACTTGGAAGTTTTTTTTGGGAATTCTAGACTTTTGTCGAAAACAAACTTTTGCAAACATTGGAACTTGTAAGTCGAACGTACAGCTCATATAGACTTAGGTAAAGCTTGTAAAAGTGGTCAAACATCTTAATCATGTAAAAAGTGATATTTCGGGTGGGAATGTGGAAGGTTGTAAAGAGGGATTTTTCATACGAACTTAAGTTGTTCTTGGGTTAATGTCTAATGATCCGGAAGCGACTTAACTTCATGAATACATGATTGATTAAGGTTGTTTGAGAACTTTCAACTTGTCTATGACGTTTTGTCTTGGGATTGTCAAAGTTGGCCGTTTGCCATTTGACACGTTTCGGCCGGAAATGTTTCTTGAACCAATTGTCTTAAGAATTGTGGTGACCATTTTTATATAACTAAGTGAAGTTGTATGAATGAATGATTGTATTGGATATGATGTTTATCATGAGATGTGTATGCTATCTTACTTAGAATGTAAATAATGCTTGAATGGTGAAACTATATGTGATAGTTGATGTTGAATGACATTGTTGATTATTGATAATCATGTTGATGTGTGATGATGAATACTATGAATTGATTGTGTATGGACATGTTTTCTTGATAATGCAAATGTTGTGGAGATAATCAATATAATTGGGTGTTGTCCTATATATTGAGGTGAAAATTGTGGATTGTTGTCGCATTATCGAGTCCTTGTACATGTTCATGAATCATAGTCGTGTTGAGATTGTAGTTGTAAAAGGGTTGAACTCTTTTACTTCGGAGATTATGTAAGACGGGTGTGAAATCTTACATACGATATTTTTGTTGCATCGAAGGTGACGACCTTGAGGTGATTTGGTACCACATGCATGTATGTGTCGATAGGTGCATATCATGACATGAGTTTTATTGATATATGTGATTGATGATTGTGTATGAATAATTGTGTATTGATATTTGTTCATGACACATGTGATTGGTGATTATTGATGTGAGATATTGGGGTTTAATGTAACTATATGTATGAGAATGTTATTATTGATCAAATACATGATGTTTGAATTGAAATATTCATGTTAACTGTTATTTGGATTATAATGATGTAATACTTATCCCCAGTGGTTTTGACCGCCTACCTGTCTGTATGAATGGGTAGACGTTGTGCAGGATTAGTTGCTCGGTGAGTTTTTGTGCTTGGTGTGGATATCGGGAGCTTTCTCCGATATCGGTGTTTAGAGTTTAGTCGGCTCTGATCTAGGCTTCGTTGTGTCGGTCTAGATTATCTTTTACTTTGGATTTTGTTATGATTGGAGATTACCCGTATGTTGGGATTTTTAGATTCATCTATGTTGATGTAATAATTGATTCATGACATGTATATTTGGATTACTCTGGTTTATACTCCGCTGCGACTGTTGAAGTTTATATACATGTTTATGGTTTTGAATTTTTGTCTGATGGCGTAGCCTCTATTTCTTGAATAAATGTATTGTTCGCATGTTTAATTGTTTTAATAGAAATAGGAGTATTACATAAATCACATGGTTTCTTTATACAAATTAAATAGTTATTATAAGACTTTGTAAAATATCACTTAACTATATTGAAGTGTTATGTTTGTCCCTTGGACAAAATTAAACAGGAGGTCACATAAAAAAAAATTCCATTTATATGAAATAATTATTATTTTACCTTTTCGAGATAGAAAAGGGAAAATTGTAAAAAATAAAATAAAATGTGGGAAGATACACACTTTCCCAAAAATGAGTTTAAATATAGAATCTAATAAAAAATACAAGAATTTTTTTTTTTAATTTGAAACATTCACAAACGTATAAGTGTTGGATCATTGGTGTGATGTTGGAAGAAAAATTGAAAGATTAAACACCACGTAATTATACTTTGATCTAATGTTGTGTGAATTGAAAAAATATAGTGTGGGGTACCACATAAAATATAACACATATTAGTTGTGTTTAAGTTGCGGTATTTAATTTTAAATACTTGATAATGATAAAAAATAATAGTAATTATTATTTTTATTCGTGAATATCACTTCCCATAAATTTAGTTTATTGAATACCATATAAAATAATTAGAATTTCTTATATTTCCTGTATTCAATTCCAATGAGTTCGTTTCCTCCTCTTTTGTGAATTTGTTTCTTTTTAATCTTATCCACAAGTGTTGTTGAACTGATTAATGGATAAGTTCCATTTTCATCTTTATCCATTAGAGTAACTACTACTGTAATTTTTGCTAAAACAATTACAAAATCTCTATATATACAGAGGACTCCACTCAGTTCAAAAGTTACACCGTGCAGTTTATATTGAGTTGTCGAGAACTCTTTCTCTCTTCTCCTCCAACTTGTGTTGACGAGCTATTCTTCTCCTCATCTCCTTATTTATGTCCCTTCGGAATTAAGTGTGTTCTTAAGACCATAGTTCATTTTCGGTATAATGTCCCTTCGGAATTAAGAATGTCTTAAAAGCATAGTCCCTTCGATAATATACGTCCCTTCGGAATAAAGAATATTTTTAAGATCATAGTTCCTTTTTTAGAATAATATCCCTTCAGAATTATGAATGATCTTAAGAGTATAGTTCATTTTCAATACTTTCTTCCCTTGAAGAAGTTAAAGGTTAGAGTGGTGTAAAACCATATTTGAGTGATCATAGTATCATATTTGGAGAAATTAAAAATTAGAATGGTGGTAACACCATATTTGAGTGGTCTCAGTACCATAATAGAGTGGTAACATTACCATAAAAAAGTGGTTTAAGTATTAAAGAGTGGTCTTAGTACCATATTTAAGGGTATAAATCTCGAATGGTTTTCTACAATGCAGTAGTTGGGCTTGTTTTATCCTGGAGGCGGCGTGGTTGATGGTATGTCTTGCAAAAATTTTGGCATTGCCATAAAAAGTCTTAAAGAGAGCGATATGGTCGTGACTCAACCTAGTAACAACTTCGATAGATATTCTTTTTCAAAAATAGAATTTGAAAATTCAAATACGACAATTTTAAAATCCAAAAACAACAATTTTAAAATGTTTCCTACTGCTATGTCTATCGAAGAAATTACTTATTAAGCTTCTGTTGTCCCTAAATACAACAAGGATAAACCAAACTATAAAATTACATGCTCTAGCTGAAATGACAAAGTGCTTGTTGTTTTTAAACAACAACACTAAAATCCATCCGAGAACAATATTGATCTTATTTGACATTAAAAGCCGTTTGAACCATTTCATGCCACATGGCTTGTGTACCTTTCATTCATGTTTAGTAGGAATGTGACTTATGTGGTTGCTAAAGAATTTTTAGGCAATTACATAAAAGTATGAACCCTATGTACGTCATTCTTGCTATTGAAAAGCCAACATCTGCAGCGAACCTCTTATTTTGGTGACTATTAAAGAATGGATGGTAATATGCTAATAATTTCTTGGGATGCAATTAGTTGAGATGGATTCGGTTGTTACTTTAGTGCATTGTTCTATACTATTCTAAAATAACCATTTGGAAAAATGCGCAAATTTAATATTCTTAAATTTGGGCCCTTGGTTAATCGGTTAAAGGAATTAGGATGATTTTAGTTCGATAGGGAGTGCTAAAACTTAGAAGTTAGCTACTCAAAAAATAAGAAAGAATTCGAATTTCAGATTTCTACTGAATAAGATAAAGATGATTCAAAAAAAAAAAATTAAGACATGCATTTTTGTGGGAAAAGACTGTCCTTTTATGGTATGTTCAAAATTAAAATTTTCCTTCTATTTTATAAGTTGTGTGATTTTAATATTTGACATATCAAAATTTAGGATAATGATATTTATACCGAAAGAGTTTATCCCGAAATCATCCCGATCTGTGTATATAACTACATATCACCCTTCCGCCTTTATTGCCGCCATTTCTGCTTTTTTCTATTTGACCAAATTATAACTAAAAACAAGTTTCCTGAGAAATTCGTGGTCTATTCTGTCGGGAAGAATAGCACCGCTCCAAAATATATCATGTAAACAAGCGTTTAATTTTAAATTTGAGTAACTTGGACTTAATTTCAAAGTTATATGATTAGACAATTTTATATTTTGTAGTCAAGATGAATGAACTAAAAGTTCATATAAACCAGTGTTTAGAGAATTTGAATCTCTAAACTTAATAAATTATCAGAGAAAAGACGGACACCCACGTGCCCGTCTTTCCGCTCTTTTTATTGCGCTAACGTTTAAAAATTATGAAAGATTTTTTTTTAGGTATTTTATATGTGTGATAGCCTCCAAATTCTCATTCTTTTTTATTGCCTCCTCTATTTTGGTTGCCAAGCTATAGTCCTTTTTAGTAACTAAACTTGTTATTTTCCCTTTTGCATCCATACGTGCAGTTTTACCTCTAGCGGCCAGGTCCGTGCAAACTAATGTTGGGAAATCTTCGTTGTTTCTTTTTTTTTTTTTTAAATTCGGTATCCGATCCCGATTCAAGAATCGACTAATTTAAAAGGACCAATCCCGCCCACTTGTGAGGGTCCCGTTTAAAGCCAGAGCAAGCTCATAAGTTCAACGAAATTAGCATAATAAATCGAACCTGAAACCTTTGGAGGAGGAAATCTTCGTTGCTACTTTTGAACTTGTTGAGATTTTCAACCCTTGGCCCTACTGTCGATACCTCCCCATGGTAATTCACGGTAGATATATGATTTCTTTTTCAATAAAGTGATCCACATCAATTGTATGCATAGCTACCTTACTTCTTGCTTTGTAATTCACGGTGGATATATAATTTTCTTCAATAAAGTAATATACATCAATTGTTTCCGTAGCTGCCTTACTTCTTGCTTTCTGATCCTTTTCAATAGATTTAGCTGAATTTGCCTATTCTCGTAAAATATGCAGCTTCTTTCAGTGATTTGACATTTTTTCTTCGAAATCATTTTTCCCCACTTTTGAAGAACTTGAATCCACAATAATTCAATTGTTTCTACCACATGGAACGCTCATTGGTCCAAATCTCTTGAATTGATTTTTGTTGTTGTTGTTGATGTCGTCAACCTTAACTATCAAAGCCGCCATCTGATCCAACAAAGCTTTTATGGCCGCAGTTAAAGCCGCAATTTTTGTCACCTATTGATCTCCCTGGCTGATCACGTTAGGAAAAGAATAGGAGAAACTTACTCTGATACCAACTAACACAGTCAGACGTGTAATTGCTAGCAAGCGTTAAACCTAGATTGAAAGAAACAAGTTTGCAAACGACAAACTTGTCAAAATATGGTTCTGGAATCCACCAGAATTTGAGAAAAACTATCTAAAATATTATTCAATGAATAAAAGTTTCCTCTTAGGTTACAACTGTTAAGCTTAA
Organism: Medicago truncatula; assembly: GCF_003473485.1. NCBI lineage: Eukaryota > Viridiplantae > Streptophyta > Magnoliopsida > Fabales > Fabaceae > Medicago > Medicago truncatula. The sequence continues at coordinate 41,976,285 of NC_053047.1, read as the reverse complement.
ATAAGGAAATAACAAAACCCAAAAGGGCCAAAAGTAATAAACTGAAACAAAAACAGAAAAGTGCCAAAATGGAGCTAAAATAAAAATACTATAGAAAATATTATGAAACCCTCCTACATCAATCATTTATAGCAATACGTTGGTCAGAATAATAAAATTCATTATTGAATATGTTCTTTGTTTGGTAAAATGATGAAACTATTTTATGAAGGTATCCAATATGACGCATTCTATTTTTCCTTAATGTGGCATTGTTATGTGTTTGTTACTGTTGAAGATTAATTCATATATCAATCTTAGTTAGTTAGTTTAGTTAGTTGGTTAAGGTGTTAACCCAAATATGGTTATGGTTAGTGGTTAGTAACTAACTAGTGTATAGTCTTATGATTAGTGTAATTGATATCACTCATATCTCTCTCACATTCAATAATAAAGAGTTTTATCATTCCTTTGTAGTTTCCTCTCTAAAGTGTGTGTGTGTGGAGATCACACTGATTTAAGTACAGAATGTTCTGAAGTACCCATAACATTCTAATCTTTCTCTTGATTCTGTATGTGCATGTTCTATCAGTTACTTTACTGGTTTATATTGTTAAATTTGTTCATGTTTTAGAAATCACATGTTATGACTTAGCCGGTGTTAGGTAAAGTCGTGGTGTGAATGCAGCCATTTGTTTAGTGTGAAGCTCAAATAAGTAGCTTATTAACATTGCGGTGAAATCGACATCGAAACGTGAGATTGGTAATTTGGACGCGTAACCAAACTTGCTATTTGGTGTAAATGATATTGCAATGGAAAATCAATGCTTATACACTATTTCATATTATATTTTTTTTACCAAGTGTATGATTGGATTTTAAAACTCATTGCTCGAAAACGATTAATAAAATATAGTACTAGATTCAGGTTGTCATTTTGTAAAATGCTTTCGAAAGAAAATTATTTTTATTCTGATTTTATATTAAAAATGACTATGAATTCTTTTAGTTAAAGCCTTATGAACTATTTTAAAATAAATGAAAAATAAATAAATATTTGCTATTTGAAAAAATTGTAGGTTACATTGTTTATATATATCATTTATGTAATTTTTTAGGGCTTATATCGTTTATGTACCATGTATTGAATCAGTTTTGATAATATTAAACTATACTAAAAAGTTGTTAAATTTATTATTTATTTAACTTAAGTATTTCATTGTATCCTACAATTATCTAAAGTAACAGTAAATATATCATTATAAAATGAAGACAAAGAAGATAATTTAAATAATATTATTTAGCGCGCAATGTTTATTTTAATCACCATCATCAAAGACCATAAAATCTATGAAATTATTAAAGGGAAATAAATACAAACCGAATTCAATTATTGAATGCCAAAACATTGGTTAAATGACATGTCATAGAACATTTTATCATCTGCGATATTTAATTGAATTATAACAAACACATGTGTAATTCCTACACATGGAACATTTTAACATCAGCGATATCTATTTGAATCTTAACAAACACACGTGTAATTCCTACATTGCGGTTTAAGAGAAAGCACATAGTCAATTTTTGCTACACGATGAGAGTCTGCATGACATTCAGGAATTGCTGTAATGATAAAAGAGAATATAAAAATGTTAGTAATTAAAGGGGATAAAAGGTTAGGTAAGAAGTAAAGAAAAAATTGTAAAACAATGAATGATAACTTACCGACAATGTTCATTGCAATGAAAAATAGTGAAAGAAAGTGGATCGTAATATAAACAAACTTAGTGACTTTAGCCATATTTTTCCCTTTTGCATGAAAAAAATAGAAAAGGATTTGATGAATTTATAATGTATAAAGCACACGGTTTCTTTATACAAATTAAATAGTTGTTATAAGATTTAGTAAAATATCTCTTAACTACATAAATTAAATAGTTGTTATAAGACTTAGTAAAATATCTCTTAACTACATTGAAGTGTTACGTTATGTTTGTCCCATGGACAAAATTAAACAGGAGGTCACCTAAAAAAAATTCATTTATATAAAATAATTTTTAATTTACCGTTTTGAGATAGAAAAAGGAAAATTACAAAAAATAGAATAAAATTTTGTAACATGTGACACACTTTCCTGAGATGAGTTTAAATATAGAATCTAATAAAAAATACAAGAAAATAAATTTCAATTTGAAACATTCACAAACATAAAAGTTTTCATATAATAAATATGTGAAATTAACATAATTAAAAAGAGAAATGCTTAATTAAAAGATCGAGAAACTTACTATTATTTCATAGTGTACGAAATTCACTCTAAAGTAACTTATATGCTAGTCGATCCATACATCGATTACCTCATAATAACGTAAATAAACCTTTTTCGGGTTGGGTTCTAAGATGAATCTCTATTTTGTTTGTTGGATTATTTTAATATAAGTTTTTTTATTCATTTATTTTATGAATCCTATTTAATTTTACTGTAACGTAAGACTTTTCTTCTTCCGAGCGAACCAAACTTGAGATAACAGTACTTAGAAAGGCAACATACCTAATATTGGTGAATACCTACCTGAATCAAGAAGTAACTAATAACAGACCACATAATTAGGAAAACGTAAGAGCTCAAGATTTAAATCCACATAGTAACTTTATTCTTTTTAAATCAATCCTTTGTAAGGTAGACGAGATAGGGCTGCCCGTTTGTAGAACTACCAATAGCGAGAATATGTTGATGTCCTTCTAAGATTTAGCTGACGAGGGAACCTCTAGGATATAGCGAATTTAGGAACCCTAATGTCCTTCATTGATTGCAATACGTATGAGAGAGTAAGACCTACATGTACCTCTAGCGCGAAAGTGTATCTTAGATTGACGACCGTAAACACTAACTTGTGTAGAAACTCCAAAGTAAGGTTGCCACTCAATACGTGGAGGAGAATGAACCAGACCTCTGAGGTAAGGCCTCACACGCACAAACCCGTGTGACAGTAGGTGCAACTTGACACCTGATAGGCAGTAAAACTCTACGAACTCATCACTTAGATAGAAGACGTAAAATCTGAATAATGCTTGACCATTAATTAACAACAAAAAATGAATGAAGGAGATTCGAATAATCGTAACCGTCATTAACATCCTGCAATCAAAAAGAGGTTAACTCCTAAACTCTTGCTATGCTGCAAATAGACTAATTTGCAAAACCCCTTTATCTTTTATTTTATTTTATTTTATTTTATTGTTTCCAAAAAAGTAACATGAATTGCCTAGTTGAAATGTCAATCCTTGTGGATACGATACTCTACTTACACTTTATTATTTGGTAAACGATTTGGTAGAATTGCCCAAATCCAACCATCAAATTTTTGACGCCGTTGACGGAGATTGTTGATGTTTTCGACAAAGGCAATTTAAATTACTTAATCGTATATGTTTTTTTTATTACTTTTTTATTTTTTATTTTTTTATTTTCATTATTGTTTTAAAACCAATTTTTAAATATATATATATATAATTCTGATTGATTCTGTCCTACTAATAACTTTGTTTAGTTTTGTTTCATGTGTGATACCAGGCCAAAACAAGTATTCTTCGGTAAGGGAAAGGACAAAACTAAACGAGACCTTCGAAACTTAGTACATACAACTTGCAAGAGAAAGGACGAATCAATCGGAGATCATCTCATTTTAGGACTATTCATCACTGGTGACAGGAAAGACTATTTATAATGGTCCAGTAATGGAAGAAAATTGAACCGAGCGAAACTAAACCGTTACAACAATTTGGTTAAAGCAAACTAAATTGTTAGTGGTTCTTTTTAAACCGAACCGAACAGGTATGGACTTTTGGCGTATTGGTTCTGTTTTTCCAATCAAACCAGAACTACTTTTACAAAAACTTGAACTATAACTTTTCAAATTGCCATTGTCAAATCATATTAAGTTTGTTAAAAAAAAAAAAAACTAAAACCGAACCGAAGATTAGAGCTGCTTGAAAAAAAAAACGAAGCGGAAATAATTGAAGTGTGATTGGCAATTCATGAATGAACTGATCAGTATTTGTTATGTTTAACCGATCGATTTTTGTTATGTTTAATAGTCCTAACGACATTCTTATATGTTATTGGGAAACGCTAATGCCCCCGGGCACTGGTTAAGGATATGAAAAAGGAAATTATATAGTAGTTAATGCATTGAAATTGTGTAATTAATTGATAATAAAGTCAGAAACAGTTTCCTTTTATGGTATGCTTAACCCGTGCCCCGGAGGTACCGGTTAGCAGGACCCTATGTTATTATGAGTAATAATATTTTCAGAACAAGTTATGAATAATTCAATAAGTTCTTAATTCAAATACATTCTCTAATTATCACATTTATTGTTAAGTGAGCAATTTTTGGTTGTGATTGCAATACTGACATAATAAAATGTAAAATAATCATTTGGATGAGGACTAACGCTGGATCAATAAGAACCATTGCGGATTCTGCATTTCCATTATCAGTATTCTTAAACATCTTAGAGATCCCAAAATCAACTATCTTATAGGTGGCTTGCATCCATGGTGTAGGTAGTAGTCCAATCCTTCAATTCAAATACATCATTCATCAAAACATCTTTAAACATTACAAAAGAATATAGTTGCAGAAAAATATTCATGCATGTTAGAATAGTAGCCATGGTTCAAAAGAAAACAGATACGAGATAATATTTTCCATCACTTGGAATGGCTTTAGAGATAATAATGACTCTAGAAAAGAATGTTGTATGTGTGTTTGTATAAAATTATGGCTATCTAGGAAATTTTGGTTATGCATATTTGTGGTTGAAGTAGACAATTTTTTTTTTAAAAAAATCCTAGATATTTCGGTTAATTCATAATCGATTTCAAAAGTAATTTTTTAGCATCCACAAATTCCAAACGCTAAGTAGCGTCAACACTTTAAATACCTTTTAGCATCAATTTTAGCATCCACATTTGTAGATGCTATTTTAGCGTCAGTTGGATTCTAGTGTATAACTTCAAGGCTTTTATTGTCGTCACTTTTTTGAATGCTATGCTGATGCTAAAAGTATTTCTGATTCACAAAGTGTATAATATCTGATTCAGGTCATCATTTCGTAAAACACTTTTGACATAAAAGTATTTTTCTCTGATTTTATGTTAAAAATGACCATGGATTACTTTAGTGAAAGCCTTATAAGCTGTATCAAAATAATAATAAAAATTCATATTCGCTATTTGAAAAAATTGTATGTTACATTGTTTATATATATCATCTATGTACTTTTTTTAGGGGATATGTCGTTTATGTATTGAATCAATTTTGATAGTATTAAATTATACTAAAATTTGTTGAATTTATTATTTATTTAATGTAAGTATTTCATTGTAACCAATAATTATCTTTTTTTTTTTGGTGGCCGGGGTTCGAACCATGGAACTTGCATATATTATGCATTGTTCAAATCAGCTGAGCTATGTTCACAAGGACGTATCCTATAATTATCTAAAGTAACGGTAAGTTTATTATTATGAAATAAAGACAAAGAAGTAAATCAAAATAATATTATTTAGCGCGCTATGTTTATTTTAATTACCATCATTAAAGAGGGTAAAATCTGTGAAATTATTAAAGAAAAACATATACAAAACAAATTAAATTATTGAATGCCGAATCATTAGTTAAATGAAATGTCATGTAACATTTTATCATCAGCGATATTTATTTGAATTATAACAAACACATGTGTAATTCACACATGGAACATTTTATCGTCATCGAAATTTATTGGAATGATAACAACCACATGCTTCATTCCTACATTGCGGTGTCCGAGGAAGCACACACTTAATTTTTGTTACACAATGAGAGTCGTCATGACAAAAAGTTGCTGTAATGATAAAAGAGAAGATATAAATGTTACTAATTAAAGGGGATAAAAGGTTAGGTAATAAGTTAAGAATAAAATTTTAAAATAATAAACAATGACTTACCGGTGGCATCGTTCTTTGCAATGAAAAATAGTGAAAGAAAGTAGATCGCAATATAAACGAACTTAGTGACATTAGCCATATTTTTCTCTTTATCATGAAATAAATAAAAAATAATTTGATAAATTTATAATGTATCAAGCACACGGTTTCTTTACACAAATTAAATAGTTGTTATAAGACATAGTAAAATGTGTCTTAACTACATTGAAGAGTTAAGTTTGTCCCTTTGATAAAATTAGTGAAGAGGTAACATAAAAAAATTCCATTTATGTGAAATAATTTTTATTTTACCCTTTCGAGATAGAAAATGGAAAATTACAAAAATGAAATACAATTTGGGAACATGTGTCACACTTTATTGAGAAAGAGTTTAAATATAGAATCTAATAAAAAATACAAGAAAAATTTCAATTTAAAACATTCATAAACAGATAAGTTATTACATGATAAACATGTGAAATTAACGTAAGCAAAAAGATGAATACTTCATTAAAAGATCGAGAAAACTTACTATTGTTTTATCATAGTGTACAAAATTGACTCTAAAGTAACTTATCTGCTAACCGATCTATACATCGACTACCTCATAATAACGTTAAAAAAAACTATGGACTGTAAAAATGAAATTTAGGTAACTCTGTAGCTTAAACTTCCGTCCCCTCTTCAAGTGTTTCCATCTTTTCATCTACCTATACAACAATGAGTAATTATATGGAAACATGGGAAGTGAGAAATCATATCCAATAAAGTAAAACTAGTACTACCTCCGTCCCTAATATAGGACCCTTTTGAAAAAATAACGGGAATTAAGATAGTGGATATTTGTATTAAATATGTTTGCAATTACTATTGTTTTTACAATTTTATCCTTTAAGAGAGAGAGTTGGTTTATGTTTTCAATATGTTATTTATTGTTGATTGAAGAAAAAGATGTATAATAATAGGGGCATGTATGTAAAGAAATAATTAATGTAGTTGGAAATAGCAAAATGGTCTTATAAAAAGGGACAAAAAAATTCTCAAAAGGGTCTTATAATTAGGGACGGAGGTAGTAATAAACATTAAACATCAATCATCAACATCATGCAAAAGAATGTAAGATCCACCCTAATCATTGATAACTAAATTCAGGAAGTGCACCAGACTGTTTTCTAGTAATAAAGTAGTAAGTAAAATCGTCTATACGGAAATTGTCGTTTTAACTAGGCAACTACCTAAACTTATTAAAACAGTAAATAATGTAAAATGGGAGGGGGAGTTTTCAAGTTTGATTTCATTGCAAAACAGTTAAGTTGATTATTGAAAATTAAAGGTTTTGATTGCAGATTTTAATGGTAATTGTGATTCATTGAATCCTCTCTATTTCTTTGTTGGATTAATTCTCATTAATTATCAGTTATTGGAATAAGGGTTTTCTTAAAGTGGTTAGCTAGTTCGATGGGATCTAACGTCCCTCCATATATATATATATGTCAAGTTGTTCATCTGATCACCCTTAGATCATATGTTCACTACATGATACAAGGTCGTCATGTTGCTCCATATATATTAGAAATTCGTTATGAGATGATGAAAAACCAAGGCTAGTTAGTCAATTTATTGCCTTTGAAGTAATTTCTTGTTTTATCTCCACTGCACTTTTTTGAGATAAGGATTTATCATAATATCTATATATGTATATTTAGTAGTCCAAAAGACAAGGTTTAGCTTGAGTTGTAATGTTACTTTGTTTGTTTTGGTATGTTTGGATAAAAAAAATTGAACTCTAAGGGTGTGTTTGGATGGAGGGTTTAGGAGTGGAAGGGAGGGGGGTTTACTTTTCTTTTTTAAATTACAAATATTATAAAATGATTTTTTGAAATTGAATTAGCAACATGATAAATAATCATATAATACTTCAAATACACTTAGAGTGTGTTTGGATGGGGGAATGTTTTGAGGGAATTCAACTCCTTTGAGGTGCATTTTATTGTTTGGTTCCACCTCAAACAAACATTTTGGAGGGGCTGGATTATTACATATCATTTTCCTCCAACCAACCTTTGCAAAGTCACCTCTTAAAGCATTATACATTCTTTTAATAGAGAAATTAGCTTGTTGAAAAATACTGCCATCAACACTTGAAATAGTCTTTGTTGCACCAAAGACTTTTTTTATTACCCATGGAGCTTGTGCAGACACATCCATGAGTAGCACATTCCTCCCCTTAGTGTAATATTCACGAACCCATTTCACCCATAAAACATCCTTCTTGTTGGCCAAATTCCAAAGAAGTTTACAAATTGCAGTTTGATTCCAAACTTTCAAATCAATTACATTCCACCCACCAGCTGTCTTAGGTAGACATATACGCTCCCAAGCAATAAGAACTCTTTTGGAAGTGCCAGATTTTCCGGTCCAGACAAATACCCTACAAGCTGTTTGAATAAGTTTTAGAACCTTATGAGGAAGCACAAAAACCTGACTCCAATAAGTTTGAACACCAAACAAGACTGATTTGATAAGTTGTAACCTACCAGCATACATAACAACCTAGAAGACCAATTTTCGATTCTACAAATAATCCTCTTCACCAAAGGTTGACACTGAATAACAGATAATTTTTTGGATGACAAGGGGACCCCAAGGTACCGAAAAGGAAGCTCATCTTTGATGAGGTTAAACTTAGTGACAATAGCATCTTGAAAGCTCATGGATACACCTCCCAAATAAATTGAGCTCTTAACCTGATTTGCTTTAAGGCCAAAAGCAGCACTAAACAAGCTAAAAGCTTCAAAAAGTTGTGAGACAGAATCCACATCACCTCTAGAAAATAGCAGCAAATCATCAGCAAAACACACATGAATTAAGTTCAACCTTTTACATCTTGGGTGGAACCGGAAAGCAGCATTATTGATGATGGTAAATGTTTCATCAACTTTAACATTAAGATACCTTTGAATATACATTATCAAAACAGAGTGTTTGGCAATATCTTTATCCGTCTTACGCGAGTTACCTGCCATTATGAAATCATTCTCAAAAGGTCGGTCAAAGAGTAATCTTTGTTGTAACAAAATGGACAACGATATATCGAATCTAAGATTTTAAACTTGTAGTAATCATCCTTCAGTGTTTTGTAATGTCTATGCTCATACTCTACTAAATCAGATTCACGGGTATGTTCAGATTTTCTGTACATAACAGTAGTATGGTTGTTATTATGAGCCCTAATAACCAAAATTTGTACTCCTTCCCTGTTCAGATTGTTTCAGTTGTTGTTGTTGTTGTGGTCGTCAACCTTAGCTGTCAACGCCGCCATCTAATCTGACAGAGCTTTGATGGCTGCAGTTAAAGCCGCGATTTTTGTCACTGGTTGATCTCTCATGGCTGATCACATTAGGAAAAGAACTGGAGAAACCTGCTCTGATACCAACTGACGCAGTCGGAACGTAGGCTAACAAGTGCTAAACCTAGATAGAAAAGAACAAGTTTGCAAGTGACAAACATCTGAAAATAGTGTTATAGAATCCACCAGAAATTTAGAAAACTCTATAAAATATTATTGAATGAATAAAAGTTTCTTCGTAGGCTACAACTGTTAGAAAACTCTATATAAAATATTATTGAATTAATAAAAGTTTCTTCCTAGGCTACAACTGTTAAGCTTAAATAGGAAAATAACAAAACCCTAATGGGCCAAAAATAACAAACAGAAAATTACTAAAACTAAAGCTAAAATAAAAATACTATGGAAACCCTCATACGTCAGCCCCACCACCTCTAAAGAACTCGACCTCTAATAAAGAACTTCTCATGCATGTTGACTCCTCCAATGAACAGGAGACCACCCTCCAAGGTCCCATTGAATGAAATGAAAAGATGGTACGCTTTGGAAAACATAGCAGGTGACATTATATGCCATTGAAGGAATGTAATAGATGCTCTTCCACCGCGAATATCCCACACATCCACATGAGAAACATAAGTAACCCAATAAGTGTGAGGCATTGAATATTCCAACCTAGTTGCCTCTATTCAGATACTTTCTTGTGTGATAGCCTCCAAATTCTCGTTATTTTTTATTGCTTCCTCTATTTTGGTTGCCAAGTTATAGTCCTTTAATTTTTAGCAACTAATTAAACTTGTTATTTTCCCTTTTGCATCCATACGTGTAGTTTTACCTCCTCCACTTTCTTGATTTGTGATCCTTTTCAATAGATTTAACTGAATTGACATGTTCTTGTAAAATCTGCAGCTTCTTCAAGTGATTTGATATTTTCTCTTCGAAATCAGTTTTCTCTATCTTTAAAGAACTTGAATCCTCAACAATTCGATTGTTTCTACCACGTGGAACGCCATCTGATCTGACAAAGCTTTGACGGCCACAGTTAAAGCCGTGATTTTCTTCACTCACTGATCTCCTACTACTAAAAAAATTAAATTTAGTGAGGGAAAACGTAAAATCCCTCTCTAATTCCGTCACTAAATTTTGCGACCAAGAAATTTATGAGGAATTTCATTTTTTCGGTCACTAATTTCCCTCGCTAATTTTGCTTTTTCTAGTAGTGTCCCATGGCTGATTAAGTTAGGAAAAGAACGGGAGAAACCTGCTCTGATACCAACTGACGCAATTAGAAGCGTAGGCTAGCAAGCGCTAAACCTTGATTGAAATAAATAAGTTGGCAAGCGAAAAACTTGTGAAAATAGGAATCCGGAATCCACCAAAAATTGAAAAAAAACTCTCTAAAGTTAGGTTAACACCTTCACTAACTAAACCTACTAACTAAGATTGAAATATGAATTAATCTTCAACAGTAACAAACACACAACAATACCACAATAAAGAAAAAATAGAATGCGTCAGATTGGATACGTTCATAAAATACTTTCATCATTTTACCAAACAAAGAACATATTCAACAATGAATTTTATTATTCTCACCAACATAAGCAATACGTATAGATGATTGATGTAGGAGGGTTTCCATAATATTTTCTAAAATATTTTTATTTTAGCATTTTAGTAATTTCCTTTTTTTGTTTTAGTTTATTATTTTTGGCCCAGTTGGGTTTTGTTATTTTCCTATTTAAACTTAACAGTTGTAGGAGGAAACTTTTTATTTATTGAATAATATTTTAGAAAGTTTTTCTCAATTTTTGGTGGATTCCGGATTCCTATTTTCAATATTAAAATGTTATGGATACTTTAGAGTGGAAACTATAAAAGAATGGTAAAACTTTTTATTAATTTTAACTAAACTCTCTAAAGTATCCATAACATTCTAATATTTCTCTTGATTATGTATGTGCCTGTTCGATCTATTAGTTATTTTACTAGTTTATTGTTTAATTTGTTCTTGTTCATTAGGAATCAATGTTATGACTTAGCCAGTGTTTGGTACAGATGTGGCGTGAATGCAACCATGCGTTTAGTGTGAAGCTAAACTATGTAGCTTATTAACATTCGGTGAATTCGACATCGAAACTATTTGGACGCGTAACCAAACTTGCTATTTTGTGTAAATGATATTGCAATGGAAAATCAATGCTTATACACAATTTCATATTTATTTTTTTACAAAGTGTAAGATTGGAGTTTAAAACTCATGGCTCGAAAACGATTAATAAAATATAGTACTTGATTCAGGTTGTCATTTTGTAAAATGCTTTCGAAAGAAAGTGATTTTTACTGATTTTATATTAAAAATGGCCATGAATTCTTTTAGTAAGCCTTATGAACTGTTTTAAAATAATAAAAAAAGAAATATTATCTATTTGAGAAAATTGTGTGTTACATTGTTTATATATATTAGATTTTTGACCCGTGCTCAGCTCGGGTTTAATGTAAAGGGATTGACATACAGATAATAAAATGCACTATATAATAGGTAATGGTGAAAAAAATAACACGTGATACTCCATAGTAGACAAAATAAAACATTTCATAAAATGTATGAAATTCGAAAATATTATAAAAGAAAATTCGGTAATCCTATCAATAATTCGGGTATATATAACCAAGTTTAGATGGAAATTAGGGTAGCCGAAAAAAAAGTATAAAATAGAAGGTGTCAAACGTGATCATTGATATGCTCATAGTTTCTACAACAAACGTGCAACACCAAATAAGTGTAGAAAATATTTTCTTAAAAAAAAAAAAAATAGCAAGAGGATAGGAATGAAATTGGTGCGATGCATTTTTTTAGATGAAATTTGTTAGGTTAAATAATTGCAACCCTAATAAAGCAAATGAGAGGGAAAAAATTAGGTTTAATAAATAAGGATAAGTTAGAAAATATTTTCTTCAAAAAACGGAAAAAGGCAAGAGGATATGAATGAAATTGGTGCGATGCATTTGTTTTTAGATGGAATTTGTTAGGTTAAATAATGGCAAACCTAATAAACCAAATGAGCGGAAAAAAATTAGGTTAAATTGTTGCAGACCAAACGAAATTAATAAATAAGGATCATTTATATGCATTTTTTTAGGGGATATATCGTTTATATACCATTAATTGTATTGAATCAATTTTGATAATATTAAACTATACTAAAAGTTGTTAAATTTATTATTTATTTAACTTAACTATTTCATTGTAACCTATTTGGGATTGGCCTAGTGGTTGACTTGGGATCTTGGAGTTCGCTCCTCCAGAGATCTCAGGTTCGATTAACTAAAGTAACAATTAACTAAAGTTCGATTAAAAAAGAACTCTTTCATTGTATCCTACAAACAATTAACTAAAGTAACAATAAATATATTAATATAAAATGAAGACAAAGAAGATAATCTTAATAATATTATTTACTGCACAATGTTTTTTAAATTACCATCATCAAAGACCACAAAATCTGTGAAATTATTAAAGGGAAATAAATACAAAACAAATTCAATTATTGAATGCCAACTCATTAGTTAAATGACATGTCATAGAACATTCATAATTATTTGAATTATGACAAACACATGTGTAATTCCTACACATGGAACACTTTATCATCAACGATATTTATTTGAATCATAACAAACACATGCATAATTCCAACATTCCGGTTTCTGAGGAAGCACACAGGTAATTTTACCTACACAATGAGAGTTCGCATGACATTCACGACCTCCTATGATGATAAAAAGAAGGTAAAAATTTTAGTAATTAAAGGGGATAAAAGCTTAGGTAAGAAGTATAAAAAACAATTGTAAAATAATGAAAGATGACTTACCTGCAACGTTCATTGCAAGGAAAAATAGTGAAAGAAAGTGGATTATAATATAACCAAACTTAGTGACTTTAGCCATATTTTTCCTTTTTGCATGAAACAAATAAAGAAGGATTTGATGAATTTATAATGTATAAAGCACATGATTTCTTTATACAAATTAAATAGTTGTTATAAGATTTTGTAAAATATCTCTAACTACATTGAAGTGTTATGTTTGTCCTTTGGACAAAATTAAACAGGAGGTCACATAACAAAATTTCATTTATATGAAATAATTTTTATTTTACCTTTTTGAGATAGCAAAGGGAAAATTACAAAAAATAAAATAAAATTTGGGAATATGTGACACACTTTCCCAATAATAAGTTTAAATATAGAATCTAATAAAAAAATACAAGATTTTTTTTTATCAATTTTAAACATTCACAAACGTATAAGTTTTTTTTTTTTTTTTGAAGAAGTTAAATTGGAATAAATTGCTCAATCAAAACGTTCTTCTTCCTATCACAAGATGTTCCAGGAAAAGAACGAAAGTCACAAACTATTTACAGAAAGATGGAAACAAAAAGCAAAAACAAAAAATAGAGAAAGAAATAGTATACAAACGTATCAGTTATCACATAATAAATATGTGAAATTAACATAATTAAAAAGAGGAATGCTTCATTAAAAGATCGAGGAAACTTACTATTGTTATTTCATAGTGTACGAAATTGACTCAAGTAACTTATATGCTAGCCAATCCATATATCGCCTACCTCATAATAACGTAAATAAAATATCTATGGAATGTAAAAATGAAATTTAATAACCCTGTAGCTTAAAATTTCATCTCCTCTTCAAGTGTTTGCATCTTTTCATCTACCTACACAACAATAAGTATCCACATGGAAACATACGAAGGAGGTTATGGTTCCTAACCAAGTACAAATTTTAAGACAAAAATTTAATTTTTATATTTTTCATATGTTTGTGATGATTCCTGCTGCATAAAATAGGCGTGCTTGTTTGGTTATGGTTCTTTCCTGCAGTCTCTTTAAGGAATGAAGTTGAATATGGAAATACTACATTGCCATGCACTATAAATTTGCAATTAAAGGCTCTTTAGCTATGAAGCCTAGATACATGATATGATACTGATACGATACGGCACTGATATGCCGATAAGGGAAAATTTTAAAATTCAAGATACGATACGGCTGGGATACTTCAATAAAAAAATAAATTTAACTACATATTAAAACTCAAAATACAAAATATGGACTAAAACTCAAAAGCAACAAAAATTGGCGCAAAACCTAGACCAAACAGACATAGAAAAACGATAAGGCACATCAGTGAAATTGCATTCACAAAACAATCAACAATAGCATCGTTTTAAAACAAACAACGACAACAATAGACGTATAAATCTAAGTAATATTAATAATAAAGAAAGCGACGATTAGTCAATTACATATATGATATATCATAAATAGAAAACATCATTACTTAGTCAATTACATATATACCAAATATAATAGAAACATCAGGTAGCTCGCACAAATTAGTTTTCCACCGCCAATCGCTCGTATCCCAGATGTATCTGAAAAGGATTGGAGAATTGTTTTTAAAAAAAGTAACATTTAATCTTCTGATACTCTCCTGATACGTATCGAGAAGTATCGGGCAAGTATCGGTGCATGATACGCAGGGGATATGGTACATCATCCATTTTAAAGTATCTGGGCTTCACAACTCTTTAACAACATGAATTGTTGTGTGTGGAGTGCAGAGAGTTATTATGCATGCTTTATATCCACAGCAAGAAAACTAAATTTGCATGTGCTGAAAATAAGGGCTAGCTATTTGAATATGTCTTCTATATAGATATAGATTTTACGTCAACTAAACTAAATGAAAATAATAGACTTTGCAATGCTTTGATTATCAAAATAGGCATTGTCATTAAAGTTAAAGGTGATTGAATAGGCTGTACTAACATCTTGATTATCTTCAACCTCAATAGAACTAAGATACTCATCAAAAATCTCGTGATCCTTGTTGTTCAAAAGGTTGACAATGATTGGATGGGCCGTAAAAGCATGTAGCCAAAATTTAGGAACAGTCTTGAGAACTTTCCCGCGTTTATCAGTAAGCACCTTCAGAACCATATTTTAATCCCGCCGGAACCAATTATGGACTACACCATTAAAGTATTGTAACAGCCACACTAAACGTATCTAAAAAGTTTAGCATGTGCATTATCTTTAGTACTGGATACATTAAAATTTACAACATAAAGAATTCGAATGAATATTATACACAACAATTCGCGTTCATACATAGAATAATACAACACTATCTATCCAAAATATAGTAAAACACTCTTAAATCCATAAAGAACATCATGCAGAGGGTACAAACGAATCCTTGCTGAATATCCATTCGGCCACAAGCTTGTTACATCCTGCTAGCCAGCCTGCTGATCTGAAACAAATAAGGATTGGGATGAGACATAATGTCTCAGTGGGTTCTACCTAATCCTACGCTATAGGTAACCTCGGGGAAAATCTAGGGTCACCACGTGTCTACAATACAACCTGTCGATTGATTATACGTGTGTGGAATATGCTTACTTAGACGGTCGTGCATACTAGATCCGTCATAGGTTCTTCGTGTCATAACTCATAAGTCTTGTCTTACATTCTACATGTCATGGCGGTCAAGGGAACCTAAGACCGCTACGTCAAGATACGATAAACGTGTCAAGACCTAATCATAAGCTATCCATGACATGATCCTAAACTGGATGATCGGGGAGATACTAAGACCGACGACACCTTAGAACATTTGTTATATGACAAACTTTTCATATTATAAATTCTTTAAGGTTTTTGATAAAATTCAAATGAAGAATGTTATTTGAACATCTCAAAAACAACATTTATAAGAGAGAGAAATAAGTAATTAAAAATAAAAAGGTTGTCGAGATAACATTTCTCAATAAAAATCTACCATGGAAACACACTTTTTTCTTTTACAATTGAGGAAAAAACAAAAACAAGAAAGCACGCCTATGTCTATCAACAATCTACAAAGGAAGACTCTTTTCTTTGTGTGATGGGACAACTACACTTTTTTAGTCTGATGTTTGGATGAAAATAGGTGTTTTATGTGATAGGTTTAGAAGATTATTTGATTTAGGTGAGAATCGATTGGGGACAGTAGCTAAGATGTATGCTTTAGGGTGGACTATCAGGGCTGATGCTTGGAAATGATGACGTCGGTTATTTGTGTGGATGGAGGAGATGTTTGGGGAGTGTAGTGCGATGTTAATCTAATAATTTTGAATTTGGTTGTTGTCTTGAAAAGCAAGAAGAAATAGTTTTCATCAGAGTACACTAGAAGAAACTCATTTTCAATATTCATTCATTCATGAGCGGTTTCACCCATTTTGGTCGTGTAAATTATGTTTTTGAGGTTACTTTTATATATTGGTATGTAACTTTGAGGTTACTTTTATATATTGGTATAACTAATAATACAAAAAAAAATAAAAAATATATCATTATTTATTGAAGTGAGAAAATCAAAAAGAACCATTTTAAAAGGAAGAAATCAAATAAACCCTAAACATTAAATATGAGATAGATTTTCTCATGTTTAATAAAAATTCGACTTCTTCCGGTGCATCCTCCTTATTGTAATTTGAAAATAAATCTCTGAAGCCCTGAATTCAACTTCTCTCGTTTGTTTGTTTACTTCAATTGTTAGGGTTAGAATTTTCTTTCTGATTAAGGCAACTCCAATTGTTGATTTATAAGTTCATTTTTATTTATTTCATTTAAGAGTAAGCAAGAACAGTATACTCTTTTTTCCTCCAAGTCTGTCATTGATAAATTTATAATGTATAAGGTGTAACAACCCGATTTTTAGCTAGATTTATTTTAATTATTTTTATTATGTGTTTTATGTGTTTGTGTGTGATTATTCATCATTAGGTGCATTTTCATTGTTTCTGTGTTAGAAGGGTATTTTGGTCATTTTGTGAGAACAGGTAAATTATAAGTTTTGGTGAGAATTACTTTTGGTGAGTAGTGAGAACCGATGTTTTACTAAGTTACTAGAGTAATATTTAAGGTTTAGTGAATTACCGTTAGAGTGTAGAAACATTCAAGATGTAAATAGAAATGGGTTAAGTCCATTAAGTGGAGGGTTGGGTCCATTAAGGAGACTTGATATAAAAACCTACACTTATGAGAAATTTCCTCATACTTTCATTCATAAGATATTTTTGGAGAGAATAGAGAGAGAAAGTGGGAGAAAGAGGAGAAAAGGGTTAGAGAGAAGAGGACTTGAAGAATCAAGGGTTGGGAGAAGAGCTAGGAGCAAAATTGAAGCCTAAGCTAGAGAGATTAACCTACTAAGGTAAGGGGGTTAGAATTCATCATAATTACTTATTGTAATTTTCAATTATTTGTATGAAAAGTGCTTAATTGGATGAATTGATTAATTGTTCATAAATGATGAAATTCATGCTCTAATTATGATGCCATGTTTAGATGTATGAAGTTATAAATAATTGAATTGTTGTTGGTTGAATTACATGTTCAAAGTATGAAAAATGGGTATATGATGAAAATATGCTCAATTGGTGAATTATGCATTGTTGTTGATAAATTATGATAAGTTTCATGATCAATTGATGTTGTTGTTGTTAAGTCATGTTGTTGATGATAATTCATGGCTTGGGTTTGCATGATTCGTTGGTTGTTGAGAAATGAGATGTTACGCTGTTGGTGTTTTGGTGAAATTTGTGAATTGGTCCAATTGTCAAGTGTTTTCAAGTTTGATTGAGTCTTTTTAGTCATATTGACCTATAAACATGTTCTGGAAACACAATTGGGCAATGAGGGATCAAAATTGGGGATTTTTGGTGAAAAGGGATTCAAACCCATAACAATTTCTGCAAAACTGTGAACGTTCGCTTAGAGGTTCGCTTAAGCGACCTGTAAGCGAGCATTCATACTGATTTTCTGGGTTAGGTCGCTTAAGCAACCAGTTAGCATGCTGGTAAGTGAAGTTTTCTGGTTGCTAGTGGAACTCGTTCGCTTAAGCGAACATGTGGTCGCTTAAGCGAACTGGTGAGCGACCAGTCAGCGACCAGAAAGCGTGCAATGTGGTTTGTTACTGTAATTCGTTCGCTTAATCGAACCAGGTGGTCGCTTAAGCGAACAGGTCCAGTTTTCAGCCACTTTGATCTTTGTTCCAGGTCTTTGGGGGCCAATCCGAGCTTTGTAAAATGATTCTTTAAACATGCTTAACTACTGTTAGTCCTCTAAAACCCACTGGAACAATGATTAGCTTGCCTAAACTTGAAATTCTTCATTTGAGTCTTAACTTGGAAGTTTTTTTTGGGAATTCTAGACTTTTGTCGAAAACAAACTTTTGCAAACATTGGAACTTGTAAGTCGAACGTACAGCTCATATAGACTTAGGTAAAGCTTGTAAAAGTGGTCAAACATCTTAATCATGTAAAAAGTGATATTTCAGGTGGGAATGTGGAAGGTTGTAAAGAGGGATTTTTCATACGAACTTAAGTTGTTCTTGGGTTAATGTCTAATGATCCGGAAGCGACTTAACTTCATGAATACATGATTGATTAAGGTTGTTTGAGAACTTTCAACTTGTCTATGACGTTTTGTCTTGGGATTGTCAAAGTTGGCCGTTTGCCATTTGACACGTTTCGGCCGGAAATGTTTCTTGAACCAATTGTCTTAAGAATTGTGGTGACCATTTTTATATAACTAAGTGAAGTTGTATGAATGAATGATTGTATTGGATATGATGTTTATCATGAGATGTGTATGCTATCTTACTTAGAATGTAAATAATGCTTGAATGGTGAAACTATATGTGATAGTTGATGTTGAATGACATTGTTGATTATTGATAATCATGTTGATGTGTGATGATGAATACTATGAATTGATTGTGTATGGACATGTTTTCTTGATAATGCAAATGTTGTGGAGATAATCAATATAATTGGGTGTTGTCCTATATATTGAGGTGAAAATTGTGGATTGTTGTCGCATTATCGAGTCCTTGTACATGTTCATGAATCATAGTCGTGTTGAGATTGTAGTTGTAAAAGGGTTGAACTCTTTTACTTCGGAGATTATGTAAGACGGGTGTGAAATCTTACATACGATATTTTTGTTGCATCGAAGGTGACGACCTTGAGGTGATTTGGTACCACATGCATGTATGTGTCGATAGGTGCATATCATGACATGAGTTTTATTGATATATGTGATTGATGATTGTGTATGAATAATTGTGTATTGATATTTGTTCATGACACATGTGATTGGTGATTATTGATGTGAGATATTGGGGTTTAATGTAACTATATGTATGAGAATGTTATTATTGATCAAATACATGATGTTTGAATTGAAATATTCATGTTAACTGTTATTTGGATTATAATGATGTAATACTTATCCCCAGTGGTTTTGACCGCCTACCTGTCTGTATGAATGGGTAGACGTTGTGCAAGATTAGTTGCTCGGTGAGTTTTTGTGCTTGGTGTGGATATCGGGAGCTTTCTCCGATATCGGTGTTTAGAGTTTAGTCGGCTCTGATCTAGGCTTCGTTGTGTCGGTCTAGATTATCTTTTACTTTGGATTTTGTTATGATTGGAGATTACCCGTATGTTGGGATTTTTGAGATTCATCTATGTTGATGTAATAATTGATTCATGACATGTATATTTGGATTACTCTGGTTTATACTCCGCTGCGACTGTTGAAGTTTATATACATGTTTATGGTTTTGAATTTTTGTCTGATGGCGTAGCCTCTATTTCTTGAATAAATGTATTGTTCGCATGTTTAATTGTTTTAATAGAAATAGGAGTATTACATAAATCACATGGTTTCTTTATACAAATTAAATAGTTATTATAAGACTTTGTAAAATATCACTTAACTATATTGAAGTGTTATGTTTGTCCCTTGGACAAAATTAAACAGGAGGTCACATAAAAAAAATTCCATTTATATGAAATAATTATTATTTTACCTTTTCGAGATAGAAAAGGGAAAATTGTAAAAAATAAAATAAAATGTGGGAAGATACACACTTTCCCAAAAATGAGTTTAAATATAGAATCTAATAAAAAATACAAGAATTTTTTTTTTTAATTTGAAACATTCACAAACGTATAAGTGTTGGATCATTGGTGTGATGTTGGAAGAAAAATTGAAAGATTAAACACCACGTAATTATACTTTGATCTAATGTTGTGTGAATTGAAAAAATATAGTGTGGGGTACCACATAAAATATAACACATATTAGTTGTGTTTAAGTTGCGGTATTTAATTTTAAATACTTGATAATGATAAAAAATAATAGTAATTATTATTTTTATTCGTGAATATCACTTCCCATAAATTTAGTTTATTGAATACCATATAAAATAATTAGAATTTCTTATATTTCCTGTATTCAATTCCAATGAGTTCGTTTCCTCCTCTTTTGTGAATTTGTTTCTTTTTAATCTTATCCACAAGTGTTGTTGAACTGATTAATGGATAAGTTCCATTTTCATCTTTATCCATTAGAGTAACTACTGTAATTTTTGCTAAAACAATTACAAAATCTCTATATATACAGAGGACTCCACTCAGTTCAAAAATTACACCGTGCAGTTTATATTGAGTTGTCGAGAACTCTTTCTCTCTTCTCCTCCAACTTGTGTTGACGAGCTATTCTTCTCCTCATCTCCTTATTTATGTCCCTTCGGAATTAAGTGTGTTCTTAAGACCATAGTTCATTTTCGGTATAATGTCCCTTCGGAATTAAGAATGTCTTAAAAGCATAGTCCCTTCGATAATATACGTCCCTTCGGAATAAAGAATATTTTTAAGATCATAGTTCCTTTTTTAGAATAATATCCCTTCAGAATTATGAATGATCTTAAGAGTATAGTTCATTTTCAATACTTTCTTCCCTTGAAGAAGTTAAAGGTTAGAGTGGTGTAAAACCATATTTGAGTGATCATAGTATCATATTTGGAGAAATTAAAAATTAGAATGGTGGTAACACCATATTTGAGTGGTCTCAGTACCATAATAGAGTGGTAACATTACCATAAAAAAGTGGTTTAAGTATTAAAGAGTGGTCTTAGTACCATATTTAAGGGTATAAATCTCGAATGGTTTTCTACAATGCAGTAGTTGGGCTTGTTTTATCCTGGAGGCGGCGTGGTTGATGGTATGTCTTGCAAAAATTTTGGCATTGCCATAAAAAGTCTTAAAGAGAGCGATATGGTCGTGACTCAACCTAGTAACAACTTCGGTAGATATTCTTTTTCAAAAATAGAATTTGAAAATTCAAATACGACAATTTTAAAATCCAAAAACAACAATTTTAAAATATTTCCTACTGCTATGTCTATCGAAGAAATTACTTATTAAGCTTCTGTTGTCCCTAAATACAACAAGGATAAACCAAACTATAAAATTACATGCTCTAGCTGAAATGACAAAGTGCTTGTTGTTTTTAAACAACAACACTAAAATCCATCCGAGAACAATATTGATCTTATTTGACATTAAAAGCCGTTTGAACCATTTCATGCCACATGGCTTGTGTACCTTTCATTCATGTTTAGTAGGAATGTGACTTATGTGGTTGCTAAAGAATTTTTAGGCAATTACATAAAAGTATGAACCCTATGTACGTCATTCTTGCTATTGAAAAGCCAACATCTGCAGCGAACCTCTTATTTTGGTGACTATTAAAGAATGGATGGTAATATGCTAATAATTTCTTGGGATGCAATTAGTTGAGATGGATTCGGTTGTTACTTTAGTGCATTGTTCTATACTATTCTAAAATAACCATTTGGAAAAATGCGCAAATTTAATATTCTTAAATTTGGGCCCTTGGTTAATCGGTTAAAGGAATTAGGATGATTTTAGTTCGATAGGGAGTGCTAAAACTTAGAAGTTAGCTACTCAAAAAATAAGAAAGAATTCGAATTTCAGATTTCTACTGAATAAGATAAAGATGACTCAAAAAAAAAAATTAAGACATGCATTCTTATGGGAAAAGACTGTCCTTTTATGGTATGTTCAAAATTAAAATTTTCCTTCTATTTTATAAGTTGTGTGATTTTAATATTTGACATATCAAAATTTAGGATAATGATATTTATACCGAAAGAGTTTATCCCGAAATCATCCCGATCTGTGTATATAACTACATATCACCCTTCCGCCTTTATTGCCGCCATTTCTGCTTTTTTCTATTTGACCAAATTATAACTAAAAACAAGTGTCCTGAGAAATTCGTGGTCTATTCTGTCGGGAAGAATAGCACCGCTCCAAAATTTATCATGTAAACAAGCGTTTAATTTTAAATTTGAGTAACTTGGACTTAATTTCAAAGTTATATGATTAGACAATTTTATATTTTGTAGTCAAGATGAATGAACCAAAAGTTCATATAAACCAGTGTTTAGAGAATTTGAATCTCTAAACTTAATAAATTACCAGAGAAAAGACGGACACCTACGTGCCCGTCTTTCCGCTCTTTTTATTGCGCTAACGTTTAAAAATTATGAAAGATTTTTTTTTAGGTAGAACAATGTTTTATTTTATATGTGTGATAGCCTCCAAATTCTCATTCTTTTTTATTGCCTCCTCTATTTTGGTTGCCAAGCTATAGTCCTTTTTAGTAACTAAACTTGTTATTTTCCCTTTTGCATCCATACGTGCAGTTTTACCTCTAGCGGCCAGGTCCGTGCAAACTAATGTTGGGAAATCTTCGTTGTTTCTTTTTTTTTTTTTAAATTCGGTATCCGATCCCGATTCAAGAATCGACTAATTTAAAAGGACCAATCCCGCCCACTTGTGAAGGCCCCGTTTAAAGCCAGAGCAAGCTCATAAGTTCAACGAAATTAGCATAATAAATTGAACCTGAAACCTTTGGAGGAGGAAATCTTCGTTGCTACTTTTGAACTTGTTGAGATTTTCAACCCTTGGCCCTACTGTCGATACCTCCCCATGGTAATTCACGGTAGATATATGATTTCTTTTTCAATAAAGTGATCCACATCAATTGTATGCATAGCTGCCTTGTAATTCACGGTGGATATATAATTTTCTTCAATAAAGTAATATACATCAATTGTTTCCATAGCTGCCTTACTTCTTGCTTTCTGATCCTTTTCAATAGATTTAGCTGAATTTGCCTATTCTCGTAAAATATGCAGCTTCTTTCGGTGATTTGACATTTTTTCTTCGAAATCATTTTTCCCCACTTTTGAAGAACTTGAATCCACAATAATTCAATTGTTTCTACCACATGGAACGCTCATTGGTCCAAATCTCTTGAATTGATTTTTGTTGTTGTTGTTGATGTCGTCAACCTTAACTATCAAAGCCGCCATCTGATCCAACAAAGCTTTTATGGCCGCAGTTAAAGCCGCAATTTTTGTCACCTATTGATCTCCCTGGCTGATCACGTTAGGAAAAGAATAGCAGAAACTTACTCTGATACCAACTAACACAGTCAGACGTGTAATTGCTAGCAAGCGTTAAACCTAGATTGAAAGAAACAAGTTTGCAAACGACAAACTTGTCAAAATATGGTTCTGGAATCCACCAGAATTTGAGAAAAACTATCTAAAATATTATTCAATGAATAAAAATTTCCTCTTAGGTTACAACTGTTAAGCTTAAATAAGGAAATAACAAAACCCAAAAGGGCCAAAAGTAATAAACTGAAACAAAAACAGAAAAGTGCCAAAATGGAGCTAAAATAAAAATACTATAGAAAATATTATGAAACCCTCCTACATCAATCATTTATAGCAATACGTTGGTCAGAATAATAAAATTCATTATTGAATATGTTCTTTGTTTGGTAAAATGATGAAACTATTTTATGAAGGTATCCAATATGACGCATTCTATTTTTCCTTAATGTGGCATTGTTATGTGTTTGTTACTGTTGAAGATTAATTCATATATCAATCTTAGTTAGTTAGTTTAGTTAGTTGGTTAAGGTGTTAACCCAAATATGGTTATGGTTAGTGGTTAGTAACTAACTAGTGTATAGTCTTATGATTAGTGTAATTGATATCACTCATATCTCTCTCACATTCAATAATAAAGAGTTTTATCATTCCTTTGTAGTTTCCTCTCTAAAGTGTGAGTGTGTGGAGATCACACTGATTTAAGTACAGAATGTTCTGAAGTACCCATAACATTCTAATCTTTCTCTTGATTCTGTATGTGCATGTTCTATCAGTTACTTTACTGGTTTATATTGTTAAATTTGTTCATGTTTTAGAAATCACATGTTATGACTTAGCCGGTGTTAGGTAAAGTCGTGGTGTGAATGCAGCCATTTGTTTAGTGTGAAGCTCAAATAAGTAGCTTATTAACATTGCGGTGAAATCGACATCAAAACGTGAGATTGGTAATTTGGACGCGTAACCAAACTTGCTATTTGGTGTAAATGATATTGCAATGGAAAATCAATGCTTATACACTATTTCATATTATATTTTTTTTACCAAGTGTATGATTGGATTTTAAAACTCATTGCTCGAAAACGATTAATAAAATATAGTACTAGATTCTGGTTGTCATTTTGTAAAACGCTTTCGAAAGAAAATTATTTTTATTCTGATTTTATATTAAAAATGACTATGAATTCTTTTAGTTAAAGCCTTATGAACTATTTTAAAATAAATGAAAAATAAATAAATATTTGCTATTTGAAAAAATTGTAGGTTACATTGTTTATATATATCATTTATGTAATTTTTTAGGGCTTATATCGTTTATGTACCATGTATTGAATCAGTTTTGATAATATTAAACTATACTAAAAAGTTGTTAAATTTATTATTTATTTAACTTAAGTATTTCATTGTATCCTACAATTATCTAAAGTAACAGTAAATATATCATTATAAAATGAAGACAAAGAAGATAATTTAAATAATATTATTTAGCGCGCAATGTTTATTTTAATCACCATCATCAAAGACCATAAAATCTGTGAAATTATTAAAGGGAAATAAATACAAACCGAATTCAATTATTGAATGCCAAAACATTGGTTAAATGACATGTCATAGAACATTTTATCATCTGCGATATTTAATTGAATTATAACAAACACATGTGTAATTCCTACACATGGAACATTTTAACATCAGCGATATCTATTTGAATCTTAACAAACACACGTGTAATTCCTACATTGCGGTTTAAGAGGAAGCACATAGTCAATTTTTGCTACTCAATGAGAGTCTGCATGACATTCAGGAATTGCTGTAATGATAAAAGAGAATATAAAAATGTTAGTAATTAAAGGGGATAAAAGGTTAGGTAAGAAGTAAAGAAAAAATTGTAAAACAATGAATGATAACTTACCGACAATGTTCATTGCAATGAAAAATAGTGAAAGAAAGTGGATCGTAATATAAACAAACTTAGTGACTTTAGCCATATTTTTCCCTTTTGCATGAAAAAAATAGAAAAGGATTTGATGAATTTATAATGTATAAAGCACACGGTTTCTTTATACAAATTAAATAGTTGTTATAAGATTTAGTAAAATATCTCTTAACTACATAAATTAAATAGTTGTTATAAAACTTAGTAAAATATCTCTTAACTACATTGAAGTGTTACGTTATGTTTGTCCCATGGACAAAATTAAACAGGAGGTCACCTAAAAAAAATTCATTTATATAAAATAATTTTTAATTTACCGTTTTGAGATAGAAAAAGGAAAATTACAAAAAATAGAATAAAATTTTGTAACATGTGACACACTTTCCTGAGATGAGTTTAAATATAGAATCTAATAAAAAATACAAGAAAATAAATTTCAATTTGAAACATTCACAAACATAAAAGTTATCATATAATAAATATGTGAAATTAACATAATTAAAAAGAGAAATGCTTAATTAAAAGATCGAGAAACTTACTATTATTTCATAGTGTACGAAATTCACTCTAAAGTAACTTATATGCTAGTCGATCCATACATCGATTACCTCATAATAACGTAAATAAAATATCTATGGAGTGTAAAAATGAAATTTAAATAACCCTGTAGCTTAAAATTCTATCTCTTCTTCAAATATTTCCATCTTTTCATCTACCTACACAACAATGAGTAGGTATCCACATGGAAACATATGAAGCGGGGTTATGGTTGCTAACCAAGTACAAAATTTAAGATGAAATTAAATTAAATTTTTATATTTTTCATATGTTTGTAAAGATTCATACCAGCATAAAATAGGCGTGCTTATTTGGTTATGGTTCCTTCCTGCAGTCTCTTTAATTTTGGGAGAACAACAATGGAAAAAGCGGAAAAAGTGGATGAGAAATATTAAATTTGATGAAGGTGAATATGGAAATATTAAATTGCTATTTTTGAATTAATGGTTCTTTAGCTGTTATAATGTGTTGTTGTGTTTTGAATGCAGAAAGTTATTATGCATGCTTTATGTCCACATCAAGAAAACTAAATTTGCTGGTGCTAAAAATAAAGGCTAGCTATTTGAATATGTCTTCCATATAGATATAGATTTTATGTCACCTAAACTAAATGAAAATAATATGTTCAGAATTCAACTTTTCATTTTATCAAAATATAAATAAATAATAAATATGTTAAGAATAGCTTCTATATATCCACATTAATGTTTTTCTCCCTATATATATGAACGTGTTGCTTTTACCTTAACAAAATTGAAATAACCTAATTTATAAGTTTTAACTTAGCTAGTTTTCTTTTTCACTTAGTCTATTTTTCTTCTTTAACATTACATTGTTGTGTTTTTCCTACTGAATAGTTTTATTATGTGGTTTAATTTGTTTCTATTTATTAGGAATTGCAAATTGTGACTACAGATGAGTTTACTTGAATTGGTTAGTTTAATTAGTTAAGATGTTAACCCAATTATGATTGATAAACTTGTAGCAAGTATACTAAAAATGTATCGAAGTAATAAGATTTATAAGTTTGTCTCCGCATGGATTGTTTTAATCTCAACGTAGAAATTTAATTATAATAAGATTTAACAAATGGGGTATGTAGAGCATATATTTCAGTTTAACAAAAAATAAAATAAAAATAATTTGTTTTAGAAAACATCAAAGATTAAAGTGATCAAATATTTCGAATCAATTAATTCTTGCAGTTTGGTAAATTGCACATAGTCTCTACAATTATACAACACCCTAATCCCTAAATTGAAATGTTAGATCAAACATTACACTCCCTCCGTCCTAAATTGTTATGTCACTTTAGAAAAAATATTTGTCCTAAATTGTATGTCACTTTACAATACAAATGAAACGTTAATGTTACTTTTCCTATTATATCCTTAACTATTTTACTCTTTCTTCTTTCAATTCTTTCATTTATCTTTCCCATATCATTTATTAAGGATAATTTTGTAAAGCAACTCATAATATCACTTTCCCACACAATATTAATTACATTTCTTAATATATGTGAAATGCCCAAAACGTCATACAATTTGGAACGGAGGAAGTACTATGTCCAAATCAAGAGCTCATCAATATATGAAAAGTATTAAGAAAAAATTCACTGAATAATACTAGGATAATAATTGTATTGAATAGAGTTTATACAATCACATGATTTAAGTGCTCAAATTAAAATCAACTAAAAACTAAATTAATATAAAATTAGTTAATCATATTCATGAGAATAAACAATAAGACAAAACAAAATACTCAGCAATTTATGTCTTTCCATATTTGGTTCTATATCAAAGCAAAATATACAAATTTCTAATAGATAAAATAAATTCTATGAAATGTCAAAAAATCTCGCGATTGTATTCTATTTTAAATTTAATTTAATATTGTAATTTAAAATTAAATATCAAATGACCTATAATGTGCGATATATGATCCAAGAAACCATCTTTGCTCCATTTAGGTTTCCTCAATTTATTCCTTTTCACTTTATTGATGTGTGACATGTGGCAAATTTAAAGTCAAGGGTTGGGATTAAAAGCTTTGGCATTAGCACTTTTTAATGAAAAATAAAATACACTTTTCCAACAAAACACACATGCTTTCTCCAGAAATAAACACGATCTCTTCTTCCTCCTCCTATCAGCACCATCGCCACTCACCCTTTCACTCTCGCAAACGTTGTCGTTCAGTCTCGTCGTCGCAAACAGAACCGCGGTGAATCAAGACAACCACTATCTTTGAATTGAATCACACTTATTTGTAAATCAATTAAATCATCATTGAGCTTTTACAAATTTCTCATAATTTGATTTAGAACAGCAATAAATAAGCGATTTGCAGAGAAAAAAAACGTTGTCGACAGCGAAGTTTGCGACGACGAGTTGTGTGAGGCTGTATGTGGAGAAGGAGGAGATCGCTGCAGCGGAGGGTGATGAACGGCGGTGGAGGCGGCACCGGTCACAGGGAGACGCAACCATGATGGTGAGAGGAAGGAGGAGGAAGAGTGTTGTACGTTTCTGGGAAAGAAGAAGAAGCGTGTTTCTGTTCCAGAGAAAGAAGAAAGAGAAAGTGTGTGTTTTGTTGGAAAAGGGTGTATTTTATTTTTCATTAAAAAAGTGCTCATGCCAAAGCTTTTAATCCCAACCCTTGTTTTTACATTTGCCACATGTCACACAACAATAAAGTGAAAAGGAATAAATTGAGGAAACTTAAATAGAGCAAAGATGAACTCATGATCCAATCGATAATTTTTTTATGTCATCTTTTTGTCTGCATCCAAACACCTTAGAACACGCATTACGATATACCGGAGAGAACTTTACTCTTACGTCCAGATGTCCATAAGCAATTGTTGTTGTTTTCCCTTCAAAACATGATGAACTTGACATTGACATGTCATAGAACATTGTATCATTTACGATATTTATTTGAATTATAACAAACACATGTGTAATTCCTACACATAGAACATTTTATCATCAGCGATATTTATTTGAATCATAACAACCACATGCATAATTCCTACATTGCGGTTTTCGAGGAAGCACACAGTTAATTCTTGCTACACAATGAGAGTGTGCACGACATTCATGAATTGCTGTAATGATAAAAGAGAAGATAAAAATGTTAGTAATTCAAGGGGATAAAAGGTTAGGTAAGAAATAAAAAAAAATTGTAAAATAATGAAAAACGATTTACCGGCATCGTTCATTGCAATGAAAAATAGTGAAAGAAAGTAGATCGTAATATAAACAAACTTAATAACTTTAACCATATTATTTCCCTTTTGCATGAAAAAATAAAAAGGATTTGATGAATTTATAAAGTATAAAGCACACGGTTTCTTTATACAAATTCAATAGTTGTTATAAGACATAGTAAAATACCTCTAAACTACATTGAAGTTTTATGTTTGTCCCTTGGATAAAATTAACTATATTGAAGTGTTATCTTTGTCCCTTGGATAAAATTAAAAACATAAGGGATCTACCGTCCCTCCATATGTCAAGTTGATCCTCTCATCACCCTAAGATCATATATGCGATACGAGATACCTGGTCGTCAAGCCTATAGAGATTTGTATGTTGTCGGATAGTTAATTAAGGTGAAGATTTACCCTCTCACATGTAATTGAAATACAAACGAAGTTGGTAACTACGACATTTTGCATCTACTGCAACACTTGATTTATTTTTATTTTTTTTTAAGGTAAATAAAATGTTTTGGTTGGGTGGTAAAGACAACGGTGTTTTTATATTACCAAAAAAAAAAGTGTTTTTTTATTTTGTTGCATTTAAAGGTCAATTTTATATTTTGGTGCATTTAAAGGTCAATTTTATGAACCATTTTCGTAGATTACGAGCAGAACGGCTTTTAGTTAAATTTGGCAACTTATATAAATCGGACTTGTATAAATTTTTATTTATTTTTTAAAATTATACAGTAGATACCGATGTTTAGGGGTGGGAATAGGCTAGGCCGAGCTGGGCTTTGCAAGGCCTAGGTCTGGCCTGCCAAATTTTTTAAAGGCCTGGGCCTGGCCTGCCAAATTTTTTAAAGGCCTAAGTCTGGCCTTCGGCCTATCATAGGCTTACGTTTTAGACTTGAGTCTGACCTTCCAAAAGTCTTCTACGGTCTGCTAACCTGTTTAAAGCATATTTCATATGAACATCTTTAAATAAGCAATATGATCTAAGTTTAAATAGACTATCAAACTAATATATAAATTATATTAAACGATCTCTTTTGATAATCAACATGAGTTATTAGGAAATTTGACTATATATTATATCACATTCCAATTATAGTTTAGAATAATACATTTAAATATGCAAAAATTAATGAATACTAATAAACTTAAATTACTGAAAAAGTTAACAAACTTTAATTTTAATTCAAAGTACAAAATATAATATAATAATAAATAATAATATTATTATTTATTTAAATAGGCCGGTCTAATAGGCTTAAGAGGTTTTTTGAATGGTCTGTAATCTGGCATTTTAAGCTAAATAAGCTTCTAAAAAAGCCTAAGCCTTCTCTATTTAAGAAAAAAGTTTGGCCCTAACCTGACTTGTCGTAGGCTAAGCCGTAGGCCCCTGTAGGCTGGTCTGGCATATTCCCATCCCTAGTGATATTCTCTTAGTTTTTTAATATTTTATTATTGATTCTTTCAAAAAAAATATTAATTTGTTTTTAACATAAACGCTGCCCCCTTCATTTTACTTTGTTTTAATGACTGTGTTTGACTCTGCTTGATTGGATATAGTTGGTTTTTGTTTATAGGAATGCAATTTATGATTATGCCACAATTTTTGTTTTTAGGACTTGAATTTATTTCAAAGTTTGGTTCATACCTTAAGCATTCTAATTTATCTTATATATCTGGATAAAATTGATATAGAGAATCTTCAGGATAGTGAAGGTTATTCTCTGAGAATATTACTAATTTATGATAGCCTTACAACTTCCCCTCGTTAAATCGCAGCTTCGCCGTAGTCTTTTAAATTTGTCACATTTTTTGATTGGAAAAAGATGATAAAAAATGTTGCAACCTAAAACAAAATGATGTAGCCTACAAATTCATTCCAGCACCAGATAACAATGAAATCATGAATCTTAAATTATTATAAACAATGTCATCAATTTTGCAACCATTCATTCATATACAATTCCAGGGCCTGAATACTCTTAGCTTCAAAAGGACATTCCAAATAAATGATGGGCTAGATAACTTGAGTGCTTGAAGGGGAGAGTTGCCAAATTAAGGGTTGTCAATTCAGTTGTTCATCTTGTTTCTGTATTGTGAAGTGCTACTATAAGGTATTGTTTTGTTGTTTATGCAAGGTAGAGTGCAACCCGAAGACTTGTTGCATGATCCAGAGATCGAAAAGACTGCAAGAGCCAATCGAAAAGTTGTCCTATATATTAGCTCGATCAGATGAACCTAGTTCAAGAACACACTACACGGTACCTAAACCAGCTTAACCTGAACAATTCTAATATTTCTCTCAACTATGTACGAACATGTTCTATCGGTTACCTTACCTTACTGGTTTATGTTGTTTAATTTGTTTCTGTTTAGTAGAATCACATGTTATGATTTAGCCGGTGTTTGGTACAGCGGTGGTGTGAATGCAGCCGTGCTTTTTGTGTGAAACTCAAATATGTAGCTTATTAAAATTGCGATGTAATCGGCATCGAAACACGGGATTGGTAATTTGGACGCCTAACCAAACATGCTAAATGATATTGCAACGGAAAATGAATGCTTATACACTATTTCATGATGGTTTTTTTTTACAAATTGTATGATTTGATTTTGAAACTCATTGCCCAAAAACAATTAATAAGATAGTGTTTGGTTCAAGTCATTATTTTGTAAAAGACTTTCGAAAGAAAATTATTTTTACTCTGATTTTATATTAAAGACGATCATGAATTCTTTTAGTGAAAGTCTTATGAGCTGTTTTAAAATATAAAAAAAATAAAAATAAATATTTGCTATTTCAAAAAATTGTGTGTTACATTGTTTATATATATCGTTTATGTAGTTTTTTTTAGGGGATATGTCATTTATGTATTGTTAATTTTATTGAATCAATTTTGGTAATACTAAATTATGCCGAAAGTTTGAATTTATTATTTAATTAGCTTAAGTATTCCATAAGTATTCCATTGAATCCTGGAATTAGTTAAAGTAACCGTAAGTATATTATTATGAAATGAAGATAAAGAAGATAATCGAAATAATATTATTTAGTACGTTATGTTTATTTTAATTACCATCGTCAAAGACTTTTTAAAAAAAGAATTACCATCATCAAAGAACGCAAAATCTGATAAATTATTAACGAAAATAAATTCAAAATAAAATTCAATTATTGAATGCCAAATCATTAGTTAAATTATATGTCATGGAACATTTGAAAGAATCAGAGATATCTATCTATTTAACTTATAACAAACACATATATGATTCCTACATAGTGGTTTTTGAGAAAGCACACAGATAATTTTTGATACACAATCAGAGTCCTCACGCATTTAGGAATTGCTGTAATGATAAAAGAAAAGATAAAAATGTTACAAATAAAGGGGATAAAAAGTTAGATAAGAAGTAAAGAATAAAATTGTAAAATAATGAAAAATGATTTACCGGCAACATTCATTGTAATGAAAAATAGTGAAAGAACGTGTATGGTAATATAAACAAATTTAGTAACTTTAGCCATATTTTTCCCTTTTGCTTGAAACAAATAAAAAGGATTTGATGAATTTATAATGTATAAAGCACACGGTTTCTTTATACAAATTATATAATATTTTTTTTTTAGGGATTATACAAATTATATAGTTGTTATAAGACTTAGTAAAATGTCTCTTAATTGCACACGCTATGTTTGTCACATCAAAAAAAATTCATATATGTGAAATAATTTTATTTTTTTTACCCTTTCGAGATAGAAAAAGGAAAATTACAAAAATTAAATAAAATATGGGAACATGTAACATGCTTTACCGAGAAAGAGTTTAAATATAGAATCTAATAAAAAATACAAGAAAAAAAATTTTCAATTTGAAACATTCACATAATAAACATACAAAAATATAAGATAAGTAAAAAGAGGAATGCTTCATTAAAAGATCAAGAAAAGTTAATATTGTTTTTTCGTAGTGTACGAAATTGACTCTAAAGTAACTTATAAGCATAATAATGTGAATAAAATATTTATCGAGTGTGAAAATGAAATTTAGATAACTCTGTAGCTTAAAATTACATCTGCTCTTCAAGTGTTTCCATCTTTTCATCTGTAGCTTGAAATTTAGATAACCTAATTGTCAAGTCTATAGAGATTTGTATGTTGTCGGATAGTTAATTAAGGTTCTGTTTGGTAAAAATAAGCTATAAGCTAGCTGATAGCTGATAGTTGCTGACTGATAGCTGATAGCTTATAGCTGAAAAGCTTGCTTATTAAAAATAATGTGTTTGGTAAAATTAGTTGTTGAAGTAGCTGATAAGTATAAAATGACATAAAAGGACATGTTTCTTTTAATATACATATATACACACACTTTTTTGTAATGTATTTATTTTTTAATTATAGTTAAATATGTTTTTGGTCCCTATAAATATTCAAACTTTTGGTCTTAGTCGCCATAAAAAAATTCTTCGACCTTTAATCCTAAAAAAATATTCACCGACAATTTTGATCTCTGCATTATGAATCCCAAAAATAAGATAAAGGTGGAAACAAAATGTGAGCTAGAATATATAAAATTTTACAACGTACAATAGAGTAGTTATTTTTTCCTTTTAAAAAAAAAATAGGCTAGTTATTTTTTGTGTGGTGTACGGCAGGTTAGTTATAGCAAAATATAAAGCATTTCCTTAAAAAATACATACATACATATATATATATATATATATATATATATATATATATATAAAGTGCTCCTTAAAAAAAACAACGTGACATTTTTTTTAAGGGACAAAATAGGGCGGTTATAAAGATGAACATGGGTAGTTGTTTAATTAAAAAAATAATTAATTTAAATTAATAGGGTTAAAGTTGGAAGAAAATATAAAAAGCTACTAGCTATAAGCTAAAAAGCTACTTGAAATAGCTTTTCAAAAAACGCTATAAGCTCATGAAAAAAGTTTGTTACCAAACACGCCACGTTTTCATCTAACGAATTTATAAGCTAATTCAACAAACTATAAGCTAGCTTTTTTGTGTTACCAAACACAGCCTAAGGTAGAGACTTACCCTCACTATTTTGCATCTACAAATCATATGGCAACTTATATAAATGTTTATTTATTTTTTATTTTTATTTTATTGGTCAAGTAGCCTAGTGTAGTGGCTAGAGCTCAC
This sequence comes from Medicago truncatula, assembly GCF_003473485.1. NCBI lineage: Eukaryota > Viridiplantae > Streptophyta > Magnoliopsida > Fabales > Fabaceae > Medicago > Medicago truncatula. The sequence continues at coordinate 41,941,679 of NC_053047.1, read as the reverse complement.
ACAGTTAAATTGTGGAGAAGTGGGATGTTTGGGGTTCGAACCTCGACTCCTACATATAATATGCAATATCCCTACCAACTGAGTTAAGTTCACGGATATTTTTATTTTTTAAAATTATACAGAACGTATACTGATGTTCTCTTAGTTTTTAATATTTTATTATTGATTCTTTCAAAAAATAAATTATTAATGATAAATTATTAGTTTTTAACATAAACGCTGCCCGCTTCATTTAACTTTGTTTGAATGAATGTGTTTGACTTTGCTTGATTGGATATAGTTGGTTTTTGTTTATAGGACAGCAATTTATGATTTATGCCACAATTTTTTATTTTAGTACTTAAATTTATTTCAAACTTTGGTTCAATCTTATATATCTGGATAAAATTGATATAGAGAATCTTCAAAAATGACCTTTTAAGAGGATATTTCATAAACCTCTTTACTCATCAAAATTGAGGCTCTTTTCTCACTTTTATTTAATTTGTGTTGTTTTTTCTTGACAACTACTCTAGTATCTTGGATTACTATGGATTGTTACAAATTACCATTTTTTTTCTTTAAAAATTTGAGTTGTTTTGTTGTCGGCAAAGGTGTTGAAAACATATTTGGAATGGATTTTAATGTGGAATTAGTCTTGTAATTCCAATATTTGAGGGTATATATGATATTAATGCATTAGCACTTTATGTTAAATTTCTTTGCTTGTTATTTATGTTAATATTAGTCGAGGTTCTACTAAATGTTTCTTGAATTTATAATCATTTTCATGGTAAGTTCATTTGAAAAACAGTGATAACATTCTTTTGCTTTTGATTCCACTACCGGTTGTTTCGGTTTTGTTTGCGCTCGAGACCAATCTTATTAGAAGCTTCAATTTAATATGGCCTTACTTTTATCTTCAATTTGATAACTTTGTACATACTTTTCCCCATAACTATTAGGAAATTTAGATAATCATTTCTCATATGTTTATTGATCATGAATTAGATGTCTTCTTTCATGCCAATTTTATTCTATCAGTTAGTGTCCTTGGAGTTTTGTTATATGCTTCTTCATTTTATATGAAGTGATTTTCCAGTATCGGAGACTTTGAGTTCCAACTAGTTATTCTAGTCTCGTGTTCTTATCACCCGCAATAATTCATGTGCAATTGATGAATCCATTATGAAATTTGTTAAGTGTATGTTAGCCCTTAAATTGTTGAATGATTGTGTTGGTGTTTAGAATTAGGAGCTGATTAAACTACAATTATGGGAACATAAAAAAAAAAAAAAACAGTATATGTATCTTATGCTACAAACAAACTACTACTCCATTCATCTCTAAATTATAATCGTTTAAGGTTTGTACATGATTATTAAGAAAATGATTAACTGTGTTGAATTCAATGGTAAAATTAATATCATTTACTAAAATATCCTTATTAATTTTAGTTAGTGGAGTAGTTAAGTTGGATGAAATTCAATAAATAAAGGTATATAATGGAAAAAATAATAAATGTTGTATTGGCATTCTAAAGTAACAATTATTTTGAGAAAAAGAAAAAATATTAAAGAGATTATTATTGTGAGACGGAGGAAGTATTAGTTTAATTTGAAGCTTAGTATAGTGTAATGTAGTGGTGGTGAGAACGCTAAGAATGTTGATGGGTTTCAGTTGTCTCTGTTGGTTGCATTATTTGATGTCGTTTATCATGTTTGGAATCTGTTTATTTTGCACATATTCCAAACATTTATATTCTATTTTGAACATATTTATTACTTTTATTTTGCAGATGAATAATGATAAAGAATTTCAAAATTTAGAAGGACAAAGATGAAGAGATATATAGATGTTTTTTAATAAATGTTGATGGTTATTTCGATTGTGATCAATGAATAATGACATTATCTCTTATACACTGAGAGCCAAAAACTTTTGTTTATTTATGTAATTTCAATTTAGAATCATATTACAATTGTATATGAATATTTTATTAAAATAATTTTTCTTTTAAGTCAAATTATAGTCATTTACAAAGTTCAAAAAAAGAAAAGATTTACGTTGCATTCAATTGTTAGTGTTAGGTTTTTCTCTAAGACAAAGAACAACTTGCTGCTTTATATGTTATTTTTTATTTATTTCAGTTGAGAGTTGATAGACTAGAATATTTATCATAATTAGTCATAATAACTTTTTGTAATTAATAATTATGATGTATCATAATTAGATAGGTAACCTACACAGTATCACCCTAATATCTTTCTCTCACACATATAGCAGCCACTTAAAGTAAGTAAGAACGGTATACTATTTTTCCTGTAAGAGTCGTTGTTTGGGTTTTGAAAATTGATGCTAACGGTGTGTAATATATAGTTATGCATTGCTCAACTTGTATGTTAAGCTTTCTAACATAGACACCTCTAATAAAAAGGTGTCTGGTGTCTGACACGTGTTAGTGTCGGACACTGCAACGACACATGTGATTGTGTTTAAATAATTCATTTTCTCAAATTATTAGCAGTGTCAATGTCGTGTCTATATCGGTGCTACATAGATGTTAACTAAGGATGAATTGATTTGTATTGTATATTTCCTATTCCCTCACTAACTAGAGAAAAAGTCAGTCCAAAAAGAAGCAAAACATGTTATTTTATTTATATATAGTATAGATAACTATACATATTTTAATTGGAGCGATAACATCCTTGTTTTTCTCTCTTTTTATTGATCAAACACAATGGAAAGAGAAAAAGAAAGAGAGAGGTTAAGAGCACCATGTGAGTATAAGAAAATTGTCAAAAAGTTTATCACAAAATGGTTGTACAAATATCATTTCTCTTTTATCTTCTTTCAGTGCTTATTTGATAAAAAGTTAATCACACTGTCATTAATGCATTTCATTACTCTTTACTTGATATATCATTTATACATATAACTTTGTTTAGAATAATAAAAATTCATTATTGAATATGTTCTTTGTTTGTTAAAATGATGAAAGTATTTTAGTGATGGTTTTGATCTCTAATCTTAGTGTTTTCCTACCACTTTTCCCCTCTAGTTTGAAAGCATAATAGATAATTATTGTGTTCTCGAATTCTTTTTTTTTTTTTTCCAGAAAGTGTATGATTGGATTTTGAAACTCATTACACGAACACAGTTCATAAAATATAATATTTAATTTAGGTCGTCATTTTGTAAAACGTTTTGGAAAGAAAATTACTTGATTTTATATTAAAGACGACCATGAATTCTTTTACTTAAAGCCTTATGAGTTGTATTAAAATAAAATAAAACATATTTTCTATTTATAAAATTGTATGTTACATTGTTTCTATATATTATTTATGAATTTTTTTAGGGGATACATCATTTATGTATTGTTAATTGTATTGATCAATTTTGATAAATATTAAATTATACTAAAAGTTGTCGAATTTATCATTTATTTAACTTTTGAAGTATTCCATGGTATCCCACAATTATCTAAAATAATTGTATGTACTCCCTCCGTCCCATATTATAAGCAAAAAAAAATAAAAAAATCACACTTATTAAGAAAATTAAAACATAGTAGTTTGTAACATAGTTTTTTGTGTTATCTTTGAAATAAGTTTTATAGGAAGATCTAAAAACAATTTCCATTGGTAGTTGATTATAGAGAAAATGAAAAAGAAAACAAATTGAATGCACTTTGCATATAATTTTGCTTTGGAAAAGATAATTTTTTGAAAAAACATAATTAAATATGATAAAAGTTGATCTTTTTTGCTTATAATTTAGGATAAAGAAAATGGATTTTTTTTGCTTATAATTTAGGACGGAGGGAGTATATTATTATGAAATGAAGACAAACAAAATAATCTAAATAATATTATTTAATGCGCTATGTTATTTTAATTATTATCATCGAAGGGCACAAAATCTGTGCAATTATTAGAGGAAAATAAATACAACAAATTCAATTATTTAATGCTACATCATTAGTTAAATGACATGTAATGGAACATTTTATCATCATATATATTTATTTGGATTATGACAAAAACATATGTAATTCCTACATTTCGGAGTTCGAGGAAGCCCACACTTAACTTTCGTTACACAATGAGAGTCCTCACGACATTCATATCTTGCTGTAATGAGAAAAGAGAATATAGAAATGTTACTAATTAAAGGGCATAAAAGGTTAGTTAAGAAGTAAAGAATAAAATTGTAAAATAATGAAAAATGATTTACCGGCATCGTTCATTGCAATGAAAAATAGTGAAAGAAAGAGAATCGTAATATAAAAAAGGTTAGTGACTTTAGCCATATTTTTCTCCTTTTGCATGAAACAAATAAAAATAATTTGATAAATTTATAATGTATAAAACACACAGTTTCTTTATAGAAATTAAATAGTTATTATAAGACTTAGTAAAATGTCTTTTAACTATTTTGAAGTGTTATGTTTGTCCCTTTGACAAAATTAGTCAGGAGGCCACAAAAAAAAATCCATTGATATGAAATCATTTTTAATTTACCCTTTCGAGATAGAAAAAGAAAAATTACAAACAAAAAAAAAACAGAATTCCTTAAAAAAAATCCATTGATATGAAATTATTTTTATTTTACCCTAGCGTACGAAATAGACTCTAAAGCAACTTATACGCTAGCCAATCTATACATCGACTACCTGGTAATAACGTAAAAGTGCGAAAATGAAATTTAGATAACTCTATGGCTTAAAATTACATATCTTCTTCATGTGTTTCCATCTTTTCGTCTACCTACACAACAATGAGTAAGTATCGACATGGAAACATATGAAGTGAGAAATCATATCCAAGAAAGTAACACTCGTAGAGTGAAGAATATTACTTATACATAATATAAACCATACACAACAGCTAAACATCAATCATCATCATATGCAAGAGAATGAAAGATACACCCTAATCATTGATGACAAAATTCGGCAAGTGCACCGAATCGTTTTCAAGTAATAAAGTAGTAAGTAAAATCGTCTCTACGAGAATTGTCGTTTCAACTAGGCAACTAGCTAAACTTGTTAAAACAGTAAATAAAAGAAATAAAATGGGGAGAGTTTGCAAGTTTGATTTGATTACACAAAGCGGTTGAGTTGATTGCGGAAAATTAAAGGTTTTGAATTGCAGATTTTTGTAGTGATAAGGATTCATTGAATCCCCTCTATTTTCGTGTTGGATTTATTCTCATCAATTATCAGTTATGAGATAAGGGTTTTCTTTAAGTGGTAAGTTCGATGGGATCTAAAGTCCCTCCAAATGTCAAGTTGCTCCTCTGATCACCCTAAGATCATATGTACGATACGAGATACATGGTCGTCAAGCCTATAGAGATCTGTATAAGTGGTTGGATAGTTAATTATGGTGATGATTTACTCTTTCACATGTAATTGAAACATAAACGAAGTTGGTATTCCTAAATTGTCATCTACCCTTAATTAAACCTATGAATTTAAGAATTTCGACACATACCCTTAATTGTCCATGGTAGATTAAATGGATAGGCCTAACTTTATCTTACTAAGGGAAAAGAATAAAGTTTATAAGTAACCTTTAGAAATTAGACCTGAAATATCTTTGTAGCCTATTTCTATGTTCAATCGCATCTTCTAGGTATGTCACACTCCCTAGGATTTGTGAAAGCATTGAACCTTTTGCATACAAAAATTAAATAGATCTCAAAACATATCTGAATGAAATACTTGAATAATTAAATCCAACAAACAAATAGATGTTTATCTTAGAACCATAATGAATAGGTGTTTAGTTACTCATGGTACCTAAAGACAAATTTTGAGGAAAGACTACTCTGTTGATGCTGCTTGCATTCCTCTTGAACCATCAAGTTTTGAATGAGAAATTTTTAATGAGAGTTCTTGTATTTATAGGCAACTTTTCTTATGGGTTTGGGTTGAAAAATTGGGCTTTTTACCAACACCCGCAAAGAAAAAATGGCATTTAGTTGTTTTTCTTGGCCTCGCACTCCCCATGCGAAGGGACACACACTACACGTGAGTGCTAGAAGCGTAGATTTTGTTCTATGTTTTGCACACCTAGGGCGCATGGTGGGATACCCGGGGCGTGTGGCTTCAACTCCTAGTATGTTTTTGCCTTTTCTTCATCTTTTTTAGTGTTTTCTTCTTCCGAATTGGTTTAGGGACTTGGGACGAAATTCCACGAACTTGTAATTTCTTGCACGCCTCATGAGTATTCATTTCATATCTTCCCCTTCTTCATGAGATGTCTTTGTAAAATTACATGATTTTTGAAGGTGAGAAAAAACACAAGAATGGGGGTTGAATTGAGTTGGTTTTTTCTTCTTTTTCTCCTAAGCTGAAAACACTGATCAGAAGCAGATAGAGAAGTGATGTTCAGGACTAACTTGCAGCGGATAAAACAGAGAGAGAGAGAGAGAGAGAGAGAGAGAGAGAGAGAGAGAGAAAGAAGAATGACACAAAGCAATTATACAGGTTCCTTCCACAAACCGGAAGTTAGTCATGTCCCCCTTGCACTTCCAAGGATAGTTCACTATGTAATATCTGATTACAATTGCTCATTGCTAAAACTAGCATGAAACTTCAAATGCTCAAGCACAACTGCAAGAGACTTCCTATGCTCCTGAACACAATCAAGAGACTTCTAATGCTCAAGCACAACTGCAAGAGACTTCTAATTCAAACAGAATTACACAGAAAAATGTTTGAAGTTGAACAATTGATATACAATCAGTGGTGTTCACAATACAAATCAAATACAGACTCTTAAGACTCTAGAATTTCTAAGATATGAACTTTGATAAGAAATTCTAAGTGAACTTTTGAATGCAGAACAATTTCAGCAGAACTTTGGCACTTTGTAAATTGTTGTTGGGTCCCCATATTGCTCTAAGTCTTCACTCCTTTATATGGAGGTGTGAAAGAGACGTTGTTTGAAGCTTTGATCAATCACCAATGATCTTTTTCCTAATATGGTTATTGTCCTATGAATGATCAATTTCAAATCCATTCCCATTGTGAAGGAACATCGTTGCAGGCAGAGCTGTTTTTCTTGTCTTGTAGCAGAGACAAAAATAGAGTAGTGGAGGTAGTGGTTGTATGTAACGCCCACTTTCGTTTAATCGTTATTTAATTGAGTTTAGGCAATTATATTATAATTATATAGTATATGCGTGATTTTGTTATGTTTTGGTGATTCACGATGAATTTAGTGATTTGATTGATGACGTGATAAGTTATGAGTTTTGAAGGATTTGATTATGATATGAGATTTATTTTATTGTTAAATAGAATAAAGATTTGAAAATAATATAAAATATTTAGTTGAGGGCTGTTTTGATATTTTAGATAGTTTTGGGGGAGAAAGTGAGATAAAATAAGTAATTAAGAGGAGATATAAAAAGGCTAGACCTAGTTTTAGAAAACATTTTGTTGTACGTACGTTTTTGGAGAAAAGGGAGAAAAAGCCAAGTCTAGAGGAACCAAGGTAGAGTGCTGCGATTTTCTTCATACAGGATAAGGGTGAGACTAATAATTCAATAATGTTATTTACTGTAATTCTGATGATTAGTTGACAAAGTTAGGATTGATTTAGAGAAGTTTTGGAATTAGGTCAAAACCCTAAAAAAATTGATGATCAAACGGTAAAACTTGTTAGATTGATGAAAGAACCGTCCTTTAACCTTAGAATATGTTTAGGATGAATTCTGGAATCAAAACCACGCCTTGAACCATGTTGTGTGATGAATTTTTGAGAAAAACCCTAGTCTGCCCGTGCTTCTGTTCATCGCTCGCCACGGCGAGTGATGATCCTCGCCTTGCGAGTGATGAACTTCATCACTCGCCACGCGAGCCCCTTTCCCTTCGCCTCGCGAGTTGTTTGGTACAACTCGCCATGGCAAGCAACCCTTCCTCGCCTCGCGAGCTTAGGCAGAGTGCATGTCATATTTCGTGTTTCGACCTTTTTAGTTGAATCTTGTATGCCTTTGAGTACCTGAACATACCTAGTATTGATTAGGAATGAATGTAGGATCAGAGGGAACCCAGAACAACCTTAGTTTGGGAGTTGAGTGGTACTCGCCATGGCGAGTAAGTACTCTCGCCTCGCGAGTACAACCAGGATGAACTTGTTTATGTGTTTATGCGATCTGTGTCGCACTTGTTGATCAAGAGTGAACCCCTAACTGGTAATGAGACCTAGTGATGTCGTTTAATGCAGATTGTAGAGTTGTTTAAGTTATATTAATATCAATTGAATATGAACTATTGTATTGTATATTCATGCAAGATAAGAAAATGTGATAATGATACAAATTATGTGCTTTGATATAATGATATCATCTTGTTATGTGACCTGTTTATGCTGCTTCCGTTATTTAACAAAGTGCATAATTATATGATGAAGTTTAGCTCCAAATTATTGGATGCATGTTGATAAGTTGATTACGATGTTTTGTTCATATGTGTCCATGCATAGCATATCATTGAGCTTAGTCCTCACCACGAATATTAGGAGCTTTGTCCTCCGCACGTTTTATAGGAGCTTTGTCCTCCGCACGATTAAAGTATATTAATACTTATGATGACGATTGGTACCACATGCATATAAGGAGTCTAGGAGCATTGTCACATTGTCATGTTCATAATGCTATGTTGTTGATGACGATTGAATAAGTGAATACGTGATACTTGTTTATTGAATATGTGAATACGTGATACTTGTTATTTGAATATGCAAAGTTATCCAAGAATGATTATGATGTTAATGTTAATTATGATTCGAATTACTTTGATTAGCATTATTTTGTTATGAAATCTCACCCCTTCTGCTTGAAAATGTTGCCCTTCGTATGGGTAACTTGCAGGTGATCGTGCTTAGTGTGCAGTTTGCTTTCGTGAGTTGGCATTGCCTTCACTGTGTCGTCTAGGTCGCTCTGATACGTAACGGGATGGGGTTATATGCTATAACATGCTTCATTCTTTTACGTGAACTGCTATGACAATTTCTGTTTTGTTTAACTCTTTTAAGATCTTTATTTGGGGCCTGCGTGCCAAACTGATTTATGGTTTATGAACTAATATTCCGCTGCTATGTTAAGATATTATGTGGAAGTTAAATTATTATTTAACTGTTTTTGGATTACGTTTTTATGTGATATCCCGTTTATGGTTTTTACTCTGATAAATGTTTAAGAAATTTGTATATTGGGAAAACGGGGTGTTACAATTGGTATCAGAGCAGGTCGGTCCGTCCGGTCAATTAGAGAGTCGTGTCGAGTCTTAGTAATATTTATATTACTATCTTATGTTGTTGTTGCTACTTTTGTAGAATCTCGGAAATGGCTGGAAGAAACGATGCTGCGTTAGCTGCTGCTCTACAAGCTGTTGCCCAAGCTGTGGGACAACAACCTAACGTGAATGCCGGTGCGAATGCTGAAGCTAGGATGTTGGAGACGTTCATGAAGAAGAACCCTCCGACTTTCAAAGGACGTTATGACCCTGATGGAGCCCAGACGTGGCTTAAGGAGATTGAGAGGATTTTCCGGGTTATGCAGTGCACGGAGGATCAGAAAGTGCGGTTTGGTACTCATCAGCTGGCCGAGGAAGCTGATGACTGGTGGGTTGCTCTTCTGCCTACCCTTGGGCAGGAGGGAGCTGTTGTGACTTGGGCTGTTTTCAGGAGAGAGTTCATGAGAAGATACTTTCCGGAAGATGTTCGCGGGAAGAAAGAGATCGAATTCCTTGAGCTGAAGCAAGGAAATATGTCCGTGACAGAGTATGCTGCCAAGTTCGTGGAGCTGTCTAAGTTCTATCCGCACTATACTGCAGAGAATGCTGAGTTCTCGAGATGCATCAAGTTCGAGAACGGTTTGAGGCCCGACATTAAGAGGGCGATTGGGTACCAACAGCTGAGAGTTTTTCAGGATTTGGTTAATAGCTGCAGGATCTATGAAGAGGATACGAAGGCTCACTACAAGGTAGTGAATGAAAGGAAGGGCAAGGGACAGCAGAGTCGTCCTAAGCCGTACAGTGCCCCCGCTGATAAAGGGAAACAGAAGATGGTCGATGTTAGGCGGCCTAAGAAGAAGGATGCTGCAGAGATTGTGTGTTTCAATTGTGGTGAGAAAGGCCACAAGAGCAACGCCTGCCCTGAGGAAATCAAGAAGTGTGTCCGGTGTGGTAAGAAAGGTCATGTTGTAGCTGATTGCAATCGTACAGACATTGTGTGCTTTAATTGCAATGGAGAGGGTCACATTAGTTCACAGTGTACTCAGCCTAAGAGGGCGCCGACTACTGGTAGGGTCTTTGCTTTGACTAGGACTCAGACAGAGAATGAGGATCGTTTGATCAGAGGTACTTGCTATATTAATAATACTCCTTTGGTTGCTATTATTGATACTGGTGCTACGCATTGTTTTATTGCTTTCGATTGTGTTTCTGCTTTGGGTCTTGATTTGTCTGATATGAATGGAGAGATGGTTGTCGAAACTCCGGCTAAGGGTTCGGTGACTACTTCTCTCGTATGTTTGAAATGTCCTTTGTCTATGTTTGGTCACGATTTTGAAATGGATTTAGTTTGTCTACCTTTGAGTGGTATGGATGTGATTTTGGGTATGAACTGGTTAGAGTACAATCACGTTCTTATTAATTGTTTTAGCAAGTCAGTACATTTCTCTTCCGTCGAAGAGGAAAGTGGTGCAGAGTTTTTATCTACTAAGCAGCTGAAGCAACTGGAACGCGACGGTATCTTGATGTTTTCGTTAATGGCTACCTTATCTATTGAGAATCAAGCAGTGATTCACAGGTTACCGGTGGTGTGTGAATTTTCTGAAGTTTTTCCAGATGAGATTCCTGATGTGCCTCCAGAGAGAGAAGTTGAGTTTTCTATTGATCTTGTTCCTGGAACGAAGCCGGTCTCGATGGCACCTTATCGTATGTCTGCTTCTGAGTTATCTGAGTTGAAGAAACAGTTGGAAGACTTGCTTGAGAAGAAGTTTGTTAGACCGAGTGTTTCACCTTGGGGAGCGCCGGTTTTGTTAGTAAAGAAGAAAGATGGTAGTATGAGGCTATGTATTGATTATCGACAGTTGAACAAGGTAACTATCAAGAATAGGTATCCACTTCCGAGAATTGATGATTTGATGGATCAGCTAGTGGGTGCACGTGTTTTTAGCAAGATTGATTTGAGGTCAGGTTATCACCAGATTAAAGTAAAGGATGAGGATATGCAGAAGACAGCTTTCAGAACGCGTTATGGTCACTATGAATATAAAATTATGCCTTTCGGTGTGACCAATGCACCTGGAGTGTTTATGGAGTATATGAATCGCATCTTCCATGCATTTTTGGATCGGTTCGTAGTTGTGTTCATCGACGATATTTTGATTTACTCCAAGACTGAAGAAGAACATGCTGAGCATCTGAAGATTGTTTTGCAAGTGTTGAAAGAGAAGAAACTTTATGCTAAATTGTCTAAGTGTGAATTCTGGTTGAAAGAAGTGAGTTTTCTAGGCCATGTTATTTCTGGTGATGGTATTGCAGTGGATCCGTCTAAAGTTGAAGCGGTATCACAGTGGGAGACTCCTAAGTCCGTTACTGAGATTAGAAGTTTCTTGGGTTTAGCTGGTTACTATAGAAGGTTTATTGAAGGGTTTTCTAAGTTAGCTCTTCCGCTAACGCAGTTGACTTGTAAAGGTAAAACTTTTGTGTGGGATGTTCATTGTGAGAACAGTTTCGGTGAATTGAAGAAGCGTTTGACGACTGCTCCAGTGTTAATTTTGCCGAAATCAGATGAACCTTTTGTGGTTTATTGTGATGCGTCCAAGTTGGGTTTAGGAGGTGTACTTATGCAAGAAGGTAAAGTGGTAGCTTATGCTTCAAGACAGTTGAGAATTCATGAGAAGAATTATCCTACGCATGATCTCGAGTTGGCGGTCGTAGTCTTTGTATTGAAGATATGGAGACATTACTTGTATGGTTCGAGATTTGAGGTGTTTAGTGATCACAAGAGTTTGAAGTATTTGTTCGATCAGAAGGAATTGAATATGAGACAGCGAAGATGGCTCGAATTGTTGAAAGATTATGACTTTGGTTTGAATTATCATCCAGGTAAAGCTAATGTTGTTGCAGATGCCTTGAGTAGGAAGACATTGCATATGTCCGCCATGATGGTCAGAGAGTTCGAATTGCTTGAACAGTTTAGAGATATGAGTTTGGTTTGCGAATGGTCACCTCAGAGTGTGAAACTGGGTATGCTGAAGATTGATAGTGAATTTCTGAAAAATATCAAGGAAGCACAGAAAGTTGATGTAAAGTTTGTGGACTTGTTGGTTGCTAGAGATCAGACTGAAGATAGTGATTTTAAAATCGATGATCAAGGTGTGTTGAGATTCCGAGGAAGAATTTGTATCCCAGACAATGAAGAGATTAAGAAGATGATTCTTGAAGAGAGTCATAGAAGTAGCTTGAGTATTCATCCGGGAGCTACGAAGATGTATCATGATTTAAAGAAGATTTTCTGGTGGTCTGGTTTGAAACGAGATGTGGCACAGTTTGTGTATTCCTGTTTAGTTTGTCAGAAGTCGAAAGTTGAGCATCAGAAACCTGCTGGAATGATGGTACCTTTAGATGTGCCAGAATGGAAATGGGATAGTATATCGATGGATTTTGTGACGAGTTTGCCGAATACTCCGAGAGGGAGCGACGCAATTTGGGTTATTGTTGATAGGTTGACGAAGTCAGCTCATTTTCTACCTATTAATATTAGTTTCCCTGTTGCCCAGTTGGCAGAGATTTATATCAAGGAGATTGTGAAGTTGCATGGTGTTCCTTCCAGCATCGTGTCAGATAGAGATCCAAGATTTACTTCTAGATTTTGGAAAAGTTTGCAAGAGGCCTTGGGTTCGAAGTTGAGATTGAGTTCGGCGTATCATCCACAGACAAATGGTCAGTCGGAGAGGACAATTCAGTCGCTAGAGGATTTGTTGAGAATTTGTGTTCTTGAACAAGGAGGAACTTGGGATAGTCATCTTCCGTTGATCGAGTTCACTTATAATAATAGTTATCATTCTAGTATTGGAATGGCACCGTTCGAGGCTTTGTATGGTCGGAGATGCAGAACTCCGTTGTGTTGGTTTGAATCAGGAGAAAGAGCGGTCTTAGGACCAGAGATTGTTCAGCAAACTACTGAGAAAGTTCAGATGATCCAAGAGAAAATGAAGGCGTCGCAGAGTCGACAAAAGAGTTATCATGATAAGCGTAGAAAAGATCTTGAATTTCAGGAAGGAGACCACGTGTTTTTGAGAGTCACTCCTATGACTGGTGTAGGACGTGCTTTGAAGTCAAAGAAGTTGACCCCGAAGTTCATTGGTCCGTATCAGATATTGGAAAGAGTTGGAACGGTGGCTTACCAAGTGGGTTTACCGCCGCATCTTTCGAATTTGCACAATGTTTTCCATGTGTCGCAACTTCGGAAGTATGTTCCGGATCCATCTCATGTAATTCAGAGTGACGATGTGCAAGTTAGAGACAACCTTACGGTAGAAACTTTACCGTTGAGGATTGATGATCGTAAAGTGAAGACGTTGAGAGGCAAGGAGATACCTCTCGTGAGAGTCGTTTGGACGGGAGCGACTGGTGAAAGCTTGACGTGGGAGATTGAGAGTAAGATGCTGGAGTCTTATCCAGAGTTGTTTGTTTGAGGTAAATTTTCGAGGACGAAAATCTTTTAAGTGGGGGAGAGTTGTAACGCCCACTTTCGTTTAATCGTTATTTAATTGAGTTTAGGCAATTATATTATAATTATATAGTACATGCGTGATTTTGTTATGTTTTGGTGATTCACGATGAATTTAGTGATTTGATTGATGACGTGATAAGTTATGAGTTTTGGAGGATTTGATTATGATATGAGATTTATTTTATTGTTAAATAGAATAAAGATTTGAAAATAATATAAAATATTTAGTTGAGGGCTGTTTTGATATTTTAGATAGTTTTGGGGGAGAAAGTGAGATAAGATAAGTAATTTAGAGGAGATATAAAAAGGCTAGACCTAGTTTTAGAAAACATTTTGTTGTACGTACGTTTTTGGAGAAAAGGGAGAAAAAGCCAAGTCTAGAGGAACCAAGGTAGAGTGCTGCGATTTTCTTCATACAAGGTAAGGGTGAGACTAATAATTCAATAATGTTATTTACTGTAATTCTGATGATTAGTTGACAAAGTTAGGATTGATTTAGAGAAGTTTTGGAATTAGGTCAAAACCCTAAAAAAATTGATGATCAAACGGTAAAACTTGTTAGATTGATGAAAGAACCGTCCTTTAACCTTAGAATATGTTTAGGATGAATTCTGGAATCAAAACCACGCCTTGAACCATGTTGTGTGATGAATTTTTGAGAAAAACCCTAGTCTGCCCGTGCTTCTGTTCATCGCTCGCCACGGCGAGTGATGATCCTCGCCTTGCGAGTGATGAACTTCATCGCTCGCCACGCGAGCCCCTTTCCCTTCGCCTCGCGAGTTGTTTGGTACAACTCGCCATGGCGAGCAACCCTTCCTCGCCTCGCGAGCTTAGGCAGAGTGCATGTCATATTTCGTGTTTCGACCTTTTTAGTTGAATCTTGTATGCCTTTGAGTACCTGAACATACCTAGTATTGATTAGGAATGAATGTAGGATCAGAGGGAACCCAGAACAACCTTAGTTTGGGAGTTGAGTGGTACTCGCCATGGCGAGTAAGTGCTCTCGCCTCGCGAGTACAACCAGGATGAACTTGTTTATGTGTTTATGCGATCTGTGTCGCACTTGTTGATCAAGAGTGAACCCCTAACTGGTAATGAGACCTAGTGATGTCGTTTAATGCAGATTGTAGAGTTGTTTAAGTTATATTAATATCAATTGAATATGAACTATTGTATTGTATATTCATGCAAGATAAGAAAATGTGATAATGATACAAATTATGTGCTTTGATATAATGATATCATCTTGTTATGTGACCTGTTTATGCTGCTTCCGTTATTTAACTAAGTGCATAATTATATGATGAAGTTTAGCTCCAAATTATTGGATGCATGTTGATAAGTTGATTACGATGTTTTGTTCATATGTGTCCATGCATAGCATATCATTGAGCTTAGTCCTCGCCACGAATATTAGGAGCTTTGTCCTCCGCACGTTTTATAGGAGCTTTGTCCTCCGCACGATTAAAGTATATTAATACTTATGATGACGATTGGTACCACATGCATATAAGGAGTCTAGGAGCATTGTCACATTGTCATGTTCATAATGCTATGTTGTTGATGACGATTGAATAAGTGAATACGTGATACTTGTTTATTGAATATGTGAATACGTGATACTTGTTATTTGAATATGCAAAGTTATCCAAGAATGATTATGATGTTAATGTTAATTATGATTCGAATTACTTTGATTAGCATTATTTTGTTATGAAATCTCACCCCTTCTGCTTGAAAATGTTGCCCTTCGTATGGGTAACTTGCAGGTGATCGTGCTTAGTGTGCAGTTTGCTTTCGTGAGTTGGCCTTGCCTTCACTGTGTCGTCTAGGTCGCTCTGATACGTAACGGGATGGGGTTATATGCTATAACATGCTTCATTCTTTTACGTGAACTGCTATGACAATTTCTGTTGTTTAACTCTTTTAAGATCTTTATTTGGGGCCTGCATGCCAAACTGATTTATGGTTTATGAACTAATATTCCGCTGCTATGTTAAGATATTATGTGGAAGTTAAATTATTATTTAACTGTTTTTGGATTACGTTTTTATGTGATATCCCGTTTATGGTTTTTACTCTGATAAATGTTTAAGAAATTTGTATATTGGGAAAACGGGGTGTTACATTGTACACTTTGTACAATTGTACTTTGTCAACGCTTTTCAAAGAATAGGCATACAATGCTTTCAAATCCTCTCAAATTAGTCGTTGCTTCACTCTTTCAGTCTTCTGCAATGCTTAGACGATACTGAATCCATTGAACAGCCTTTGAATCTTTAAGTCTTGCATCTCCTGATGAACTAGAGCTTCTGGTGATCAACTTCTAATGAACTTGCTTCTGATGACGTCATCACTTCAGAAGCACTTTTGTCTTCAGGAGCGCTTCTCTTCAGATGCTTCAAGCTTCCTTTTTGCTGATTCCTTTGCTCTCTTTTGTTCTTCCAGAACCTTTTTAAGATGTCAAATTTTTGTCTTTGGTCCTGTACGCTTGAACAAATATTAGCATATCCAATTGACAATTTTTAATACCTTGTTATCATCAAAACTCTTAAAGGGTAATGTTAAACACATTTTGTTCCAACAATTTTTAATAGAATACAACAAAAACACCTATGAATTGCTTGGTTCAGGGAAGAACTATAATTACATGACTAGATATAAAATATTATAAAATGTCCCTTAAATCAAGAGCAACTTCTCTAAAACTCCTTTTTATTGACTCGATTTTCTATTAAATTGACTAAAAAACATATTGAAAATAACATAAAATGATCTGTCATCACAGCCCTAAACTTAAACTATTGCATGCCCTCAAGTAACAAAACAACTTAAATTTTAAATTTGGACAAATTTTTCAAAGAACAAACATTTTCGAAGAGGTTGCTCAGATCATCATCCATTTCATTTACATGTTTGACTAACTTACCACTACCATGCAAGTGAGACAGACTTGGAGAAGATAGATCATGCTCTCAACCACAACATTTGCCCACTTCGGTCGTCATGTGAATACATCTTGCTATGTACTTGAAGATATTCTAAACAGACAATCAAGATCACACTATCTACACACTTTAGAATTCTTTCAAGGTTGTAATGTAGTTTATGTTAAAAGTGAGATATATTTACGAATTATTCATTTCACAATGAGAAGGGACATGATATGTCATGGATTCACTCTCTATGGAGTTAAATGCATCAGATGAACTATAAAATTCACCTTATATATATCCACAAAAGAATTAACTTTTGCAAAGAAAACCATGTATTTATGACTATGTCAATTGTTTGACTTGTATTTTCAAAACACGATTTTCTTTAATAGATTCCTTAAACAATTCTCTTAAGATACTTATTAGCGTATACCTTTCCTGTAATCAAGTGTAATGCTAGCCACTCTCTTTGATTTTGGTGAACCCTAAGACCCAACTCAATTAAAATAAAAAAATATATATTGACTCTTGTTTATGGGTTATGTGATGAGTATTTTTAGAGTGTTTTATCATTTTTATTTAATTTAACTAAAATGTGATAATTATGATTTTAGATTGATAAGAATGTGAGGGCTACAATTCTGAGATTAGCGCAGAAATACAACGTGAAAATGAAAGAGGTGTATGATGAGCGCGGGAAACTTCTCAAATCTAGCTCGTCCCAGATGGAATGAGGGAAAAAGTATGCCCAATGTAGCTCGTCCCAGATGGAATGATGGGCTCGTGCATGAGCAGAGTTCGTATGAGTTGAGTTTCTTTAATTGGTTTCATAGCAGAAAGGAGAAAAATGAATTGAAGTATGGTGATCAGCTTGCAGATCTTATTAAGAACAAATTTTGGATTGATCCATTAAAGCACCTTGTGAAAACAGATGAGGATGAGAATGAAGAAGATAAGGTTATCAAGCTTATAGCGACGATGAGCAAGAATATCCATAGTGTAGAGTAAAAGTACAATTTGATTTTCTTGCAAAAGTTCTAAACATGAGAACTACTTTTAATAAAATTAAATAAATTTGTAGTAAAGTATCTTTATCATCTTATGGTTTCATTAAGATTTACAAATTGAAATGAATACTTCTGAGTGTCTCAATGTACACTATTACCTAGCGACAGGATATGTCATAGATTCACTATCTACGGAGTTAAATGCATCAGATGAACTATAAAATTCACTGTATATATTTCTCGGTGGCACGAATATTTCCCTGTCACTATGAGACTCCATTCTAACACATTGTTTCAGCTCAGCTAACACGACACTCATTGTCGGTCTCTGGATTGAGGTTGATGCAGTACATGCAATTGCTAAACCTAAAACTTTCCATCCTGAACTTACATCAAATTTTCCTTCGAGTCTTGGATCTATAACTTTGCTCAAGTCGTCCTTATTAAGTCGTGGTCTTACAAACTCAAGTATGTGTTTTGATGGCTTGCCTTTAATCACTGCTGGCAGACCTGTGATTAATTCCAATAGAACAATTCCGTAGCTATAGATGTCACTTTTTTCATTCAAGGTCTGTAATTTGTAGTACCTGTATCAATGACAAAGCAGTTAAATTCACTCGACAAAACCATGATAAGATGAAACTTTATTTTATATGGTTTTCATGTACTGATACATTTATAAAAATAATTTATGACGTGTGGGACTAATGGTTTGTCTTTGGAAGAAAATTGAACCAAACCGTTTTAACAGTCTGGTTATTGAACAATGAAGGAAATGGAGAAAAAAGATGAAAGGAAAAGTCTAAATTGTCCTCTAAGCTTGTTTCTTGTATTGCAAGTTATCTACTTTGCTATGAGGACAATTTAGACTTTTTCCTTTAAGCTCTTTTCTTCATTTCCTTCATTGTTCAATACTGGTAAAATAGAAAAAGAATTATTAATGGTTCTTCCTAAACCGAACCGAACTGGTGGTATAAAGTTTCAGTGCATCGGTTTAATGTTTTCGAGCTGAACCGAAAATAGTTTTAGGATAAGTTGAACTGTAACTTTGTGAACTGAGTTGGAATAATAACTCACTCTGGATCAAGGTATCCCATTGTCCCCATGATTGCAGATTTTTCGCCACTCACATCAACATGAATCAATGTAGAATCCGCATTTTGGATATCACTATTCTTAAACACCTTAGAGAGTCCAAAATCTGCTATTTTAGCTTCTAAGTCTTCATTTAGAAGAATGTTGGCTGATTTTACATCTCTGTGTATTATGGGTGGCTTGCATCCATGGTGTAGGTAGTCCAATCCTTCAATCCAAACACATCGTTCGTCAAAACATTATAAAAAATTACAATAGTTGCTGAAAAAGATTCATGCATATATAATGCAACTAGTTATTGGTCACACTAACATAGTTGTCAGAATAGCAGCCTCGAATCAAAAGAATAATAAAATTGCTCTTCTCCAAACAAAAAACACTCACGCCCATACAAACTGACCAAAATACCCCCCACGTGTGTTAGCTCACGTTTGGTAAGCTGAAGTATGACCGACATGAGTTGACTCACACTGGGGTTATAACCTGCATGACTTAACTCACGCTGGGTTATAACTCACGTGGGATGTACCAATGTAGCGAACGTGACTTAAGTTGCGTTGGGTTTAACACCTGCGTGACTTAAGTCACGTTGGGGGTATTTTCGGAAGTTCAGTTGTGAGTGACCAAATCTTGATGGGAGAAGAGCAATTTTCAAAGAATAAAGATATGAAAATGCAAACAGAGAAATACACACAATTTGGTAACAAAGTTGGGCCAATCGTGTGTATGTCTTGGATTGCAGAGCAATGCGAACTTTTTTCTACGATAAAAAAATAAAAAATGGAGATATACTGACCCTCTGCAGCATCAATTGCTATTTGAAGTCTTCTTTCCCAACTCAAGCAATGTGAACTTTTTTCTGCAATCATATTAAATCACATTGAAACATGATTTCTTTCATCAAATATTAAGAAATGTCATAAAGAATACACCAAGTAAATTAAGTACAGTGATCAAAATCATGGAAGGACCTACCTGAGAGATTTTCTTTTAGGTTTCCATTGGCCATAAACTCATATATCAGTGCCATCTTGTCACCTTCATCACAATAGCCAATGAAGGATACCAAATTTTTGTGATGAACTGTCATCAAAAGTTCAGCCTGCAAGACATTTTCTATTGTTTGATATTGATGTTTCTGATATAAAAAAAATCATATTTTGTCACAAAAACATGACAGTAAATTTTGACAACAATTTGGATGGTTGATTTAGTTGAAATATGCGATTAATTATGTTCAGTGGATAGTTCGTGAAAATGACGTCAAGGTGCTGAAACTCATCAACCATCCACTTATCATAATTAACTACAAATTTGTACGTCATTAACCATAATTTTTCACATGTTCAAATATACATAATACATGATATCCATTAACCATCCAAATTGTGTCCATGATCAACCACAAATTGTGACGTATGAAGCACGGACACCAGACATAACACAGACAATGACACGCCAACACCGTTAATAATTTGATAAAATCATATAATTTAGTGTAATTTTGTGTCGGTGTCGTCTTGGTGTCGGGCGTGACACATGTCCAGACACGACACATATCCAGACACGACACGTGTCCGTGTACTGGAACACGTCTAATATGAGGAGCGTTCGTGCTTTATAGGTTTTGACATATTGTTATACTCATTAACCACATACTTTAATCGTGTTAACCGTCTAGTTTTGTCGGAATTTACTGTCAAATTTGTGTATCAAAATAACACAACTCTTCTAATATTGAATAGAGTGATCACTGAATGTATATTGTGTCCAACAACACTAATTACCTCAGTTTGAAATTCCTTTGGCCCTTGAGCTGAAGATGCAGAAAGCATCTTGACTGCAACTTTATTGCCATCTTTCATCTGACCACTGTAAACACTTCCAAATCCTCCCCTTCCAATGACTATTTCCAAGTTGCTGGTGATGTCCAACACCTCAGCATAAGTGTATTGCAACTTCTTTGATACTACTGTTCCTTTGTTGATCATATGCATCTCATCCTCTTAATTCCAAAACAAATACAATGAGTTTAAGGGTAATCAAAATTGATTTTAAATGAACTAATTCTATAAAATTAATTTCGGCTAAAAGTGAGTTGAATATGAAGTGATGTATGTTTTGATACTTTCATGTAAATATCAATTTTATTCGAAAACATCAAGACATGTCAAAGTCAATTATATACTATGAAGCACGGACACTCCTTGGATTAGGTGTGTCCCAGTGTCAGATACGCGTCGGTGTTGGACACCGACACGACACCTATGATTACACTGAATTATGTCATTTTCTCAAATTATTATCCGTGTCAGAGTGTCTGTGTCATGTCCAGTGTCTGTATCCGTGTTTCATATTTATATACCTATAAAACAATTTTTCCTTTCGCAAAAGTGGGATCAAACATACATTTACTTTAATCTTTAGCTTTTGAAAATCATATGGAAGGAGTTAATTACATATTATTAAAGCAAGACTTACCTGATGGTTCATTTCTTCTTCTAAGCTTCCAATAGAGAATTGCAATGATCAATAGAACTAAAAAAACTGATGATAGTGTTGCAACAATGGGAACAATTGCCTTGTTTGTGTCACTTTTATTTGAGTCAGAGAGATTTATATCATCCACCCTATAAATATGTCGAAAACAAGATTGTCTGGTCAAAATTACACCTAAAGATACTTGATGACTCTTCTACACATCTTGACATACTTCATACTTGCACTTTGGCTTTCTTTCCCATGATTCAAGATAAATAAAAGCACCGATACTTCACATTGAAGGCATTTCTCGTGTTCAACATGTGTCAGTGTCCAACATGACACTGATGGTTGCATTCAATTATTCGGTGGACCGTCAATATTCCTAAGGGCCTGAAAGCCCTCTAGAAAGGCTTAGGTGCCCTCCAGAAGGGCTCCGAAAGACTAGGCACGCCCTTCCAAAGGCGCCACCTTAGCCAGCTTCTAGAAGCGGGTAAAAAGACCTAAAGCCCAACTTGCTTGGGGCTTAAGTCATGCTAAACGAAGCCCACAAAGGGCTATGAATACCTCTCTTGGGGATCATTCCCAAGGCATCACAAAAACAGTCAAACCCTATATTCTATTATTGTACTCATTGCAAGTTAATTCGGTTTTCTCAAATTATTACCGGTGTCAATATGTCATTGAGTGTCAATGGTTCATGTATATAAAACTAAATTGACTTGCACTAAGCATATCATGGTCTTCTTTTATAAATCATACCTCAAAGTAAGTAATCCATTCCTTGATCTCTCTAAGAGAGTGGTAGAGACAAAACCTGAAAGTTGGTTGCCCCTCAAATCCCTACAAATAATTTGATTTATCTTGCATCAGCCATTAACAATTTTGCACCAACTAGTATAAAATGTCTATAGTTTTTTACCATCATAAAAAATACTTACAAATATTTAAGGGATTTCAATTCTTCCAAAAACTGAGGTATTGATCCAGTTAAGCTATTGTTGCATAAATCCCTAAGTCAAAATATTGTAAAATACTTAGAGCATAATGACAATATAAATATATACTCCAAGTATTTTAGATATGTACTCACAAAGTTTCCAAGAAAGACAAACTGGCAATGGCAGGATCTATGTTTCCACTCAGACCACTTCTGCTCAGATTCCTATAAAAAGAAAATATTTCCTTATAAAACTGAATACCATGATAGAAATTCATAGTCTAAAGGGATACACATCATCATTCAACAAAGTAAAATGGATATTAGAACACTCACAGTGATACAATTCTTGGAGAAAGTGAAGTGCTGGAGTTGCATTTTATGCCCTTCCAAGTGTAGTTCTTTGGTTCACATGGATCACCAACCCAATTTCTTTGAACTCTATAACTATCTTTTACACTCCTTATAGCTTCAGCTGTGATTAAATATAACTCAATTCACTTAAAGGTATAATATAATCATTCAAAGTTTTTTTTTTTAAGAAGCTAAATTAGCCCACTCAAACTAGCTCCAGGGAGAATCGAACCTGAGACCTTGGGGAGGAGCACACTCTAAGGTCCCAAGTCAATACCACCAGGCCAACCCAAGAGGGATAATCATTCAAAGTTAGAATAGAAATGATTGAATGTAACCACATGTGTCTGTATCTGTATCAGACACTAGACACATCATCAATCTGAAGTGTTGGTGCTAAAAAATTTCAGTTGGGTAGACGGTGTAATTCGCATACGAAATTTTAGCAAAGAAAACATGTCATACCGTCTTCTTCAGATGTTGGAAGTGCATCATGTTGTCTTACTACATAAATCTCCACTGCATTAAGAATAGGTGGAAGCGTTGAGTCTTCAGTTTTTCGTATCGAAATTCGATGTTCATTTGCAACCAACGACTTTGAATTAAACACAGTGGTTGATTGCAAGTATTTTGGTATTGTTGAGTTAATCAAAGGAGAACCATTCCAAGATACATTGAATTTTCTCAACTGAGTTTTGTTAAGTTTCTCAAATTCAGCAAAGTACAAGTAGACATTGAATTTCAAATTTGGATCATCTGAAATCCAAGAAAAATCCAAACTAACATTCTCATTCCTTGGTGTAGCAGCATTGCTAATAACTTCAAACGGTGCTTTATAGCCATCTCCACTAACATCAATTTTTGAAGAAGTGTTTATAGATTTCCATGAAGAGGAATTCAAAGGAAACCAAATTCTATCGTAAACATCGTCTTGATATCTACCACTTCCATTAAATGAACCAATGTCCCATCTTTTGAAAAGTAACAATGAAGCAGAATCACCGAACTCAGTTTTATAAATAGAACTATCAACTGGTCTAAGTTCCAACGCGGAGATAAAAGGAATTCCTTTTCCTTTATTCACAAGGCAAACATTTGTTTCTTCTGATGTTGCCATGCTGATTATTTCCAATGTAACTCCTTCTGAAGCATTCTTAAATTTAACTGTTGACCATAAATTTACACCAACATAGAGATCAAATTCAGGCAGTTTGTTTTCGCCGTCATAGTTTCCATACAAGAAAGAAGCTCTTATTAAATGTAAACTGCCATTTCTTCCGGCAATTAATCGGTAACAGTTTCGGTTTCCTTGAGGAAAACTTCTGAGATCTGAGAATGTATATGGTAGATTAGGATTTTTTGGGTATGCATAGTTAGCAGAAATGTTTCTGTTAAGTCCTGTTTGTATGTAAGCTCCATCTGTGCCGTATTTTATTTCAGTTACATCATCTGTGTACTCAAAATTTGCTGGACCACCACAATCAATGCTTATGAAGCCTGAATAGAAAGACCAACTAGATTGAGAAATGAAAATGATTGAATGTGACCACATGTAAGTAGCCTATGTAGCACTGACACAGACATCAAACATGACACTAATAAGTTAATCACACCATTAATAATTTGAAAAATGAAAATGATTGAATGTAACCACATTTGTTGGTGTTATATTGGTATCGGTTGTTGTCAGACACGTGTTGGACACCAGGCACACTTTTAATCTGAAATATCGGTGCTACTTCGAAGCTGTTTTCATATTTTTCAATAAATTTCACAAAATAACTTATGGATAAGCATTCCCTAGAAAAGTTTTTTAGATTAGCCAATCCTACAAACCTATTGTTGGTTTACATCAAAGTGAAGAGTTAATTTAGCCTTAACTCATGAAAACAGTATATGTACTATTGTTTGGATATCCATAAAAACATCTTGTAACGCGTAAGTAGCCTATGAAGCACTGACACATGCATAGACATCAGGCATGATACTCTGATAAGTCGATGTTGGTAATAATTTGAGAAAGTGAAAGTGATTGAATGTAACCACATGTGTCATTTATGGATATTGACATTCGACATGGTGTCGGAAACCAAACATATATTCAACAACACACTTGTCTTCAATCTGAGGTGTCAGTGCTACATCCTAGGTGTCGGTGCTACACTTGTCTTCAATCAGCGAGATTTTGTTGAGGCACCAAAGTGTGACTTTTGCAAAAATCAGAGTTACTCCGTGATTTTGTCTAACTCACCGTCAAATCAAATATGAACTTACAGAAAACATTTCTACAACATCATAAAACATTCTAAAACATTCTACAGAATGAATAATGATTCTCTTGTAGAAGCTGATGGAAAATGCTTACCTGTTTGTTGTTGTGCGTGAACTAAAACTGCAACACCAAAGCAAACAACCAAAAACAGAAAGAATCCAATTGAATTTGCCATCGCTGAACCAAGAATAAGAGGAGCCTTGTGAAATTCTATAATGATGTTACAAACTTGATATGCATGCTGGAAACATTTTTGTTTGCTAGAAGAAACAACCTAGTAATTCATGAAAACAAGGGTCTTAAAGCATAATAGTTAGTCAAATATACGGTTTTGATGACTTGGACAAAACCACCTACCTAACACATCAAATTATCGCATAGAAAAATAATACTATGAAAGCAATTTGCAATGTTTTTACATTTAATAATTGAAGGATTTCTAAGTGCATGTACACAATCAACATGTTTGGTATGGTTGGTCTTTTCATCAATAGTCAAATGAGTTTTTTTTTTTTTTTTTTTTTTGAAAGAATAGTCAAATGACTTATTATGTAATGCTCCCTTCGGCTCAGTTTAACCGAGTTAGTTGACCATTTCACACAGATTAAGAAACATGTGTAAATTAAAGAGAGAAAAAAATAGTTTTGATTGTCCTTGTCTAGTATTGGTGCATTCTTCTTTATCATAAATATAAAGAGAAATGATATTTGAGCAACTATTTTATGACAACTTTTGTGACAATTTTCTCTCTCATACTCACATTGTATTATACTTTATATCTCCATTGCTTTGGTTTTTGTGACGATCCTTACATTTCTTTATACATTTTGATTGTCCAATAAGTTGTCTTAAAAATTGGATGTTCAAATAATATTCATCAAATGTAAATTAGAATATATTAAATTAAGAGTGATGAAAGTAGTATTAATTAAAGTTATAATTGAAAAAAGTAATTAATGTTGTATTGAAAAGTGAAATGGACGACTATTCTTAGGACAATATTTTTTACAAATGGCTCAGTTATTATGGGACGAATGGAGTAAAAACTATGAATATCTTTTAGGTTTGAACAGATATTTTAGAGTCGGGTAAGATCGCAATGGTTGATAAAATAAATTTCAAAAATTTAATATTGTTATATTTTAATCATTTAAAAAATTGTAATAACTAAATATCATTTATTAATAGTCTTATTTTTTTTAAAATATTTATTAAAAGTCTTGTTGAAACAACATTTAAAATAATAAAGTTTTTTTTTTGGGAGAAAATAACAGAGTTTGCTATTGCTAATATAATAATGAAGATTTTTCTTTTTTTAGGAGAATATATAATGAATGTTATTTCTTAGGTAAAAATATAGAAATAATATATTTTAATGAAATGTTTTTTTATTATTAAAAATAGTTAATGAAGAAAACAATTGTACGGAATGTATCGTAGAAGTCTCCAAATAATTAATATCATTGGTTACTCACCAACTCAGAAAATTAAAAATAAGAAACATGTGGTGCACAAAGGTGATAATTTCAAAGTTTGAAACAAGGGTTTGATTTCCATAAATTAAATGTGAAGACAAAGTATAAGAAGCCAAACACGAAAAAGGCTTCAATTATTTGTCCGTGAATAAAATGATAAAATATTAGGTGAGTGGCTCTAGTCTATGTCGTGCATTGCACACCATGTCACGTAATTATGTTAATTAAGTATTACGTAAAACAATTGGATTAATGGGACCTTATATTACGTAGAATCCATTTGTTTATAATTAAGTGGGTTTAGAATTTAACAAAAAATTTACCTAAAGCTATTATTTAATCACAAATGGATAGAGTCTAAACCATTAGAATATTATATTTTCTTTTGAGTAGAAAGTAAAAGTTTCGTCATGAATTGTCTCACATTATGACTTACCATTATTCATTTATGTATGACTTTTTTTAGGGGTTATTCATGTATTTCCACATGAGGAATGATTTGTGAAAAAAAACGATCTGTATAACCACCAACTTGTTTTACTATTTTTAAATATTTTTTTGCCCTATCTAGATTTCAATTTTCTATGCACCTCACAATTTTATAGAATGTTGCATTGGTAGTCTAATTTTGGTTGTGTAAATAACACACAATTTTTTTAACATGACATCAATTTTCTAAGCTTTAAACGGATGCATCCATTAAAAAGTCGGGATTTACCATTTAATATATGTACTATTTCAACAACTTTACTAAGAAAAGATATATTATTCAACAACTATTTATCAAAATTGCTTTTATGTACATTCCGACATTCTCATCCATATCAGCTCTGTTTGGTAAAAATAGAGGATAACTTATAAGCTAGCTGATAGATTATAGCTGATAGCTGATGACTGATAGCTTATAGCTGATGACTTATAGCTGATAAGCTAGTTGAAGTGTTTGGTAATATTAGCGGTTCAACTGACTTATAAATATAAAATGATATAAAAGGACATTCTTATTTCATATTAAAATTTATATTCATTAATATTTAAGTATTTATAATTTATTAATTTAATATATTTTTTATGCATTATATTTAGAAAAATATAAAGAGTATCTACTGAGAAAACAAAATATAAAGAGTAAAAGATTTGGATATAAAAAAAAAGTATGGAAATAAAATATAACAAGTTTAGTGAATTTAAGTAATAAAAATAATGTAAGACTAACTAAAAAATTTAAACGTCACTATTTTTTTTTTTGCCCTTTTTATCAAAAATTATAACATAATTCATGATTTTTTTTATTTAAACGGAAGGCATTGATCATTTTTATTTATGAAAAAATATATATATATTATGATGTAGGTATACTGCAATTGTATAAAAACATAATTATATCTATTATTACAACAAAGGAAGACAATGGATATTTATAAGGTAATTATATCTATTAGTTAAATTATAATAAATTATAAAGGATAAAAATGGATTTTAGATAAAATATTAAGGGTAAAAATGGAAGAAATTTTGAGAAGCTGTAAGCTATAAGCTCAAACGTTACTTGGAATAGCTTCTGAAAAATAGCTTATAAGCTCGTGAAATAAGCTATAAGCTCATGGTGAAAAAGTATTACCAAACAGAGTTTTTTTTGTCAGACGAGCTTATAAGCTATAAGCTATAAGCTCGTTGAGGTGTATTACCAAACAGACCCATCGTCAAATTACTTATGACCACCTATTTTTAATCAAATATTTATTACTCCTCCGTTTTAAAATGAATGTCACTTTAATCAAAAAAAATTGTTTCAAAATGAATGTCATTTTACATTTCCAATACAACTTTCATTCTTTCTTCCAACTTTACCTTCAATATATACTCCAACTTTTCTTTTCTCTTACACAATTTCCAATGCAACTTTATGTTTGTCTTTTTCTTATAAAATAAAGGGCAATTTAATAAAAATGTTATATCTAATGATTATTTCATTTCATTTCTTAATTTATGTGTCAACACCTAAAACGACACTCATTTTAAAACGGAAGGAGTATCTTTTAACCTATGCCCAACTACTTTTATCTCATCTTTTGGTTACTTTTAATATGTACATGAACATGAGGAAAATGGGCAAAGATGGAACTTTTTTTAGATTCATATTAAAAGTTTAAGTATATGGTACACTATCTTAAAAAAAAAAAAAAAATTATGGTACACACGTAATATCATACATGAGTTTATTTTGCACTATTTTAAATCAATAAATTTCATCTTATGATCTCATTTGATTCAATAGTGTGATTTAATATTGATCTAATAATAAAAAAAATAAAAATAAAAATATATACTACATGGCATAACATATCTCATAGAACTAGATCATATTAAAACATCCAATGTTCTTAGCTTATATCCTCCATCAAATAGAGTTATAAGTCTAACAAACGCAATTTGGATTTTTTCTTTTTTGTTGAATGTTTATTGGAACAGTGCATGTGTATTGAGACATCAACATTAATATTATTATTTTTCTTGCAAAAAACCGCATCATCCGAATCAATTCAACCCGCATTGGTTTTCTTTTAAAAACCAATCGAACCAAACCAAACCACGTGTTTTTTCATCTTGTAGTTATGATGATTTTTATCCTCAAATCTGAATTAAACTGCACCGCAAACACCCCTACCCCCTGCAAAATGGAGGAGGGGTCGGCGACCCAATCTTGTTGGTTAGGAATTGACGACTGGATCATGAGAGTGGCTTGATAAGGAAATCTACAAGATGGTGACTCAATGGTACAAGGGAGACTTGAAATTCCTTTTTAGCAACAAGATTATAGACAAAATGGTAGTCGATAGCTAGGTTGCTCATACGTATATGGAAAATAGGATTTGATCACAAACAATTTACACCAATATAATAAAAAAAATGATTGGCGGTTGAGATGTGTGAATGCCAAGTTCTAGTAAGAGTTGTTTCAACCAAAGAATTTTTGCAGTGGTGGAGCCAATGGCACGATACTCACCCTCAGTTGATAGCGTGCAACTGTAAATTGTTTGTTGCATGACCATGATAAACTTTCTATAAACTCCTATAAACTTTCTATCATTCGTGTCACCTCCCCGGTCTGCCTCGCAAAAGGCAATTAGACTAATATTTTTGTGCGAGTCAGATGTGCTAATGTATGTTTGAGATATCGCAGAACATGTTCAAGTGTCTGCATATGAATGACAGTTAGGTCATGCATGTGTTGAGATAATTTATTCACAACAAACGCAGCATCATGGCAAGTTATAGATAAGTAATTGCATATGAATGACGGTTAGGTCCTACATATGAATGACAGTTATGCCCTACTTTGATTGTATATATGTAATTGGTGTATTAAAGATCTAAAAATGAATCAAGTTTTATTTATATTTATTTAGCTTAACTTGGACTCTAGTCTCATACATCTTTTTAGATGTTACAACATGTCATACCATCTTCTTCAGATGTTGGAAGTGCATCAAGTTGTCTTACTACATAAATCTCCACTGCATTAAGTATAGGTGGAAGAGTTGAATCTTCAGTTTTTTGTATTGAAATTCGATGTTCATTTGCGACCAACGACTTCGAATTAAACACAGTGGTTGCTTGCAAGTATCTTGGTATTATTGATTTAATCAAAGGAGAACCATTCCAAGATACGTCGAATTCTCTCAACTGAGTTTTGTTAAGTTTCTCCACTTCTGCAAAGTACAAGTAGACATTGAATTTCAAATTTCGATCATCTGAAATCCAAGAAAATTCCAAACTATCATTCTCATTCCTTGGTGTAGCAGCATTCCTAATAACTTCAAATGGTGGTTTATAGCCATCTCCACTAACATCTATTTTTGAAGAAGTGCTTATAGATTTCCATGAAGAGGATTTAAGAGGAAACCAAATTCTATCATAAACATCATCTTGATATCTACCACTTCCATTAAATGAACCAATGTCCCATCTTTTGAAAAGTAACAATGAAGCAGAATCACCAAACTCAGTTTTATAAATAGAGTTATCAATTGGTCTAAGTTCCAATGCTGAGATAAAAGGAATTCCTTTTCCTTTATTCACAAGGCACACATTTGTTTCTTCTGATGTTGCCATGCTGATTGTTTCCAATGCAACTTGTTCTGAAGCATTCTTAAATTTCACTGATGACCAGAAATTTACACCAACATAGAGATCAAATTCAGGCAGTTTGTTTTCGCCGTCATAGTTTCCATACAAGAAAGAAGCTCTTATTAAATGTAAACTGCCTTTTGTTCCGGCAATTAATCGGTAACAGTTCCGGTTTCCATGAGGAAAACTTCTGAGATCTGAGAGTGGATATGGTAGATTAGGATTTTTTGGGTATGCATAGTCAGAAGAAATGTTTTTGTTAACTCCTGTTTGTATGTAAGATCCATCAGTGACGTATTTTATTTTAGTGTCCTCGTCTGTGTACTCAAAATTTTCTGGACCACCACAATCAATGCTTATGAAGCCTGAATAGAAAGTAAATTAGATTGAGAAATGAAAATGATTGAATGTTACCACATAGAAGTATGAAGTATCAACACAAACATAGACACCAAACATGACATTGACAAATCGATTACACCTGCCGATAATAATTTTGAAAAATGAAAAAGTTTGAATGTAATCACATGTGTCGGTGTCATGTTGGTGTTGTTAAACACGTGACGGACATTGTAGAGACTTTCAATTTCAAATGTCTGTACTAAATCGTAGTTGTTTTCTTCTTTTTCAATAAAATTTTTAAAACAACTTATGGATAATTATTGCCCAGAGAAATTTATGAGATTTGATATTAATCAAGTTATTTACCCAAAAGAGTATCCTAAGTAAAACTGAGATAAGAATTGCTTGAAACCATGATACTAAAAAATTACTCCCCCATCTCATAATAGGTGTCCTCTTTACTATTTTTCTATCTCAAATTATTTGTCCCTTCTATAATACAAATACAACGTTTATTATTCTTTTCCATTAACATACCATTATTTATTGCATTTCAATAACCTAACTACTCCTCCATTAACTATAATTAATAAGAGTATTTTAGTAAATGACATATATTTTACAATTAAAATCAACACTACTAATAATTATTTACTTAATAATCGTGTAAAACTCAAAAGAGATACCTATTGTGGGACGGTTAAAGTACTCTTTACAAGATTCCATGATATTAAATGGTGAATATATCTATTTTTTAAATTACGATGAGGTTGACAAAATCACGATGTCAACAAATTTCTTTGAAGCAACAAACCACGACTTTGCTAAAATCAGAGTGACTCCATGATTTTGTCTAACCCACCGTCAAAATAAATACACCTAAAGAAAATACTCCTATATCATCATAATCATGAATAAAAATGTAGAAAATAATTAAATATTCTCTTGTAGAAGCTGATGGAAAATGCTAACCTGTTTGTTGTTGTGCATGAACTAAAATTGTAACACCAAACAAAAAAACGAGAAGCAGTATGAATCCAGTTGAATTTGTCATCACTGGATCAAGAATAAGATGAGCCATGTGAAATTCTATAATGCTGTTAGGGAAGAAACAACCTTGATATGCAAGTTGGAAACAATTTTGTTTTAAAAGAAATAACCTAACTTTTGTTTTTTTAGGGAAGAAGAAACAACCTACCTAACACTATGAAAGCAATTTAATAATTGAAGGATTTCTAAGTGCGATGTACACAATCAACATGTTTGGGTGCGGTTGGTCTTTTAGTCAATAGTCAAATGAGTATTTTAGGGGAATAGTCAAATGAGTTATTATGTCATAAAAAAATGGATGTCCTTTTTGGTGTGAACAAATATTGTAGTGTCATGTACCGTATATGATCGCAATAAATGATAAAACTTTTAATATAAAGATTTAATATTGTTACATTTTTTATTATTTAAAAATATTTAATAACTAAATATCATTTATTTAAAGTCTCGCCAAAATAACATTTAAAATAATAGAGTTTGTTTTTTTAGGAGAAAATAATAGATTTTTCTTATTCCTAATATAATAATGAATGTTATTTCTTATGGAAAAATATAGAAAATAAACATAATAACAATGGAATGTATCTTTTAATAAAATGATTTTTTAAATTATTAAAAATAGTTAGGAAAGAAGACACATGTACCGTATTGTAATTAGGGATGTAAATGGATATTCATGGATGCGGATAGTGTGATATCCGTATCCGCTCCATTAGATAAATATGAAATCTCTACCCTATCTATATCCGTGCGGGTATCCGTTTAGCGGGTAATTCGTGGATTTTGAGGTATCCGTTGGTTTATACAGATATCCATGGATAACATTTATAAAAAATAAAAAAAAATACTATTTGTTCTCGGCGGGAGTTTAGAGGTCTGGGGGTGCGGAGGTTGAGGGAGTTTAATATTGCATTGTTAGGTAAATGGTGTTGGCGGATGTTGGTAGAGAGGAGTAGTATATGGTATAGGGTTTTGGTGGCGAGATATGGTGAGGAGGATGGGAGGTTGGGGGCCGAAGTGGTTTCTGCGTGGTGGCGATAAATCGCTAACATTAGGGATGGGGGGTGGAGGTTTCTGGTGGTGGTTGGTTTCAGGAGGGTGTGTCTCGTTTGGTGGGAGACGGGGTAGATACTTTATTTTGGCGCGATGTGTGGGTTGGTGATGTGCCGTTTTGTGTGCGCTTCAAGCGCCTTTTCGACCTTGCTTTAGATTAGTCTTGTTCGGTTGCGCATATGTTTTCTAGGGGGTGGGGCGTTGGGGGAGAGGGTTGGAGATGGAGGCGGAGGTTGTGGGTGTGGGAGGAGGAGATGCTGGGGGAGTGTATTATTTTACTTCGTCATGTTTCTTTGCAGTTTAGTGTCAAAGATACATGGAGATGGGCGTTGGATCATTCTGCAGGTTATACAGTCAGGAGTGCCTATCTTTTGTTGACTTCTCAGGATGGCCCTCAGGTGGATGGTGCTGATGCTTTGGTTTGGCATAACCATGTTCCGCTTAAAGTCTCTATTTTTGCTTGGAGGTTGCTGAAGAACTGTTTGCCTTTAAGGCAAAATTTGGTGCACCATGGTATCCTTCCAGTTACTGCTGCGGCCTGTTTGTTAGGGTGCGTCACTTTGGAGTCTTCTCAACATTTATTCATCTCTCAGAGCATTTCTTTCAGTTTACTCATTCAGCAGGAGGGTTGGGGGCTCGTCGCTCTCTTTTGCAGTTAGTTTGGTTACTTTGTGCGTGAATCATTTGGAATGACATGAATCAAAGGTTGTTTTCTAATATAGGTAGTTCCATTGATCAGTTGTTGGATAAAGTGCAGCGACACTCTTTGTGTTGGCTAAAAGCTAGCAATATTGTTTTTGTTTTTGGGTATGATTTGTGGTGGTCAAGGCCCTTGGATTGTTTGGGTCTTGCCTAAGTTTTGTTGGACATTGTATATCTGTAATTTTTTGGGCTCTCCTTAGTACACCTTGTACTGCGGAGAGTTTTCGGTTTGTTAATATATAAGTTCCATTTTTGCTTGTTCAAAAAAAAAAACATTTATAAAAAAAAAATATTATTTTTTTTGGCTAAAATTTAGAAACAAATGTTCATCATATGCGTTTTCTTTTCTTTTTAGCAAAACATATTTTTTTAAGGGAACAAAACTCATTGCATTTCATTTATAATAATTGTTTCAATACAAGAAGGGATATGATAATAAATGACGGGACTAGTTAGAAATGTAGCCTCTCTTGTAAGCGCATGAGCTGCTGCATTTGCTTGTTGCATAGTGAACTCTACCCTGGAGTTGATGAAGAAAGCGGAAAAGAGAGCTTTATAAGATGCAATGACATGTCCAAACTCAAAGACATCGTCTTTACTGGAGCGGAATGCATCACAAGTAATTTTAAAATCAAACTCGAAGTCGATATTATCTAACGACATGTCACTAAGCCATTGGAGAGCTTCAAATAAGCACATGGCTTCACCAACCGTAACCTGATGTAAACAAAGAAAACTCGTCATTTTTGCCAAGACAAGCAAAACATAATATCTATACATTACAATAACAACAAAGATCATTGACTTAACAAAAATGTAAATAAAGTCTCTTACATTTAATACAAATAAAGTTATTTAATTTAACAAAAATTTAAGTAAAACTCATCATATTAAAAAAAAAAAAAAAAAAAACTTCTTACAATTTGTATTGTAGAAGTCTCTAAATAATTAACATCATTAGTGACTCACCAAGTCAGAAAATTGAATCCCCTAAAAAAATTCAGAAAATTAAATATAAGAAACATGTGGTGTAGAAAGGTATATTTTCTTTTCTTGTCCCTCAAGGAGTAGAAAAAGTTTGGTGATGAATTATCTCACCATATGACTTACCATTCATTCATTTATGTTAATTTATTCATGAATATATACGAGGCTTATATTTATGATTCCTAATAACTCTAATAAAGAGTAACAATGTAATAGATATTCCCGTGAGCTTAGTTCAGTTGGTAGGGATATTGCATATTATATGCAGAGGTTGGGGTTCGAACCCCAGACACTCCACTTCTCCACAATTTAATTATGTGAACTCTAACCACTAGGCTACTTAACCAAAAAAAAAAAAATGTACGGAGATTACAAAGAACCATTTTAGGGGAATATGTCCCTAACAATTCGTGTTAGTAATGACAAAAGTTAACTCAATCAAATACTATCAATGGGTAATTCAATGAATTGTTTTGGGAGTATTCAAAATGGATAATCTTTATGTAACATGACCTATTAAGATTACACCATCGGATACTCAATCCTTTATAAGTAAATTTATTGAAAAATGATGAAAAGTGTTGAATTCAACTAATCTTACAGTTGCATTAACCAACAAAATATACCTTGTTTACTACTTTTAAAATATAAATTTCATTAACCACTTTAATTATTTTATTAACCAAAAATGCAAAACATTTTCAAAATTACAATACATTTTTTTGAGGAAAATATTACAATACATAGATTCCAAAAGTGTTTAACAGTAGTACCATTTTTTTTTTGTTAACAAAGCAGTAAAAATGATTAATGACACGTGTTTTTGTATTTTAAAAATTCTCCTCTATAAGAAAAAAAGTTTTTTTTAAAAAATAAATAAATAGAAGATAGTTCACTACGGTGTCGTTTTGCTTATAAAAAAGGGAAAAAATATCTTCCACCATTTTCCCGCTAAAAAGCAGAGAATCACGTTTCTAGAATCTTCCGTCGCCGCCGTAATGGTAACCTGCTTCTTCTCTTCCGATCATTTCTCAATGCGCATTTCGATTTTCAACTCTATCGTTTGAATCACTAACTTCAATTTCTTCACACTTTAGTTTTCTTCAATTTCTTCATTTTCAACCGATTAAATCGCTTTAACTGTGCATTATTTGGATTCACTTCAAAAGTTAACCTATTCGCGTTCAGAATTCGTTCAAAGCTTCTGCAAATTGCAATTTGATATATGTGTTCTAGTTTTTTTTTTCTTCATCTGATTAAATCGCATTAGTTATGAGTAATTTGGATTCAATACAAAAATTAACTTAATCGAGTGTTTTAATCGGTTTATAGTTTCTGTTAATTTGATTTATGTGTTTTTGTTTTGATTCAGTCGAAGAAAAGAGGACTTTCGTTGGAAGAGAAGCGAGAGAAGATGCTTCAGATCTTTTACGAATCACAAGATTTCTTTCTGGTTAGTTACTTCCTTCCATTATCAACTTATAAATTTTGTTATTAGTTATTAGATTAATATTGTTTTTGTTTAGTTAGGGTCCTGTTTGGTGAGGTTAAATTTGGAGCTTATTAGCTTATAGTGTTGTTTAATAAGCTAGTTCAAGTAGCGTGTTTGCGTTTGAGCTTATAACTTATAATTGAATTTGTAGTGTTTGGCAAAATTAATAGTTGAACTAGTTTTAAATATGAAATGACATGAAAAGATATGTTTAGTGTTGTTTTTGTTAGTTAAGGCCTATGAAGCACCGACACAGACACTAACACAGGACATGACACTGACACGTTAACATCGATAATAATTTTAAAAAATGACATATGCATATACAAAAAGAATTTAATCGCATGTGTTAATGTGTGTCGGTGTCAGACACCGAACACCGACCATGACTTCTATCAGAAGTGTTAGTGATATAGAGGTTGAGACTATTTAGAGGAATGTTGTTTTTTGTTATTTCATCATCAACATTTGTAAATTTTGTTATTATTACTTTTTAGATGAATGTTGTTTTTGTTTAGTTAGGGTTCTGTTTGGTGAGGATACATCTTGAGCTTATAGTGGATAGATTGTAGCTTGTAAGGTCATATCACCAAAATATACATGTTTAGTAACTGTTTTTTATTACAAGCTTATAGCATTTGTTTTTATAAGCTACTTGCTATGTTTGGTTAAACAACTTGTATGCAGCTTATAGCACAAGCGCTTATCATGTATAAGCTGACTTTGGACCTGTTTGGATTGGCTTATTTGAGCTTATCAACTGAATAAGTTTTGTAAGATTGTTTGGGATAATTTATGAAAACAACTTATGACAATTTTCATATGCTTTTTCAAACTTATTTTCATAAGTTCTTCGATCTTGCTTATAAAGACATTTCGGAGCATATACAAAAGAATTTAACGTCATTATATCCTTTGCAAAAAATATAGCTTATGGAAGCTTATACATAAGCGCCTATCATGATAAGCACTTGTGCTATAAGCTGCAAATAAGATGTTTATCGAAACATGCCCTTAAGCTATTTCTATAGAAATAAATAAAATAAAATTGTTTTTGTATATGTTATAAGGTGTTTTCATAAGCTATCTTGGAGAAGTTATGAAAATAAGCTGAAAAAAGCTTATGATAAATGTCATAAGCTGTTTTCACAAATCTTATAAAACTTATGTCACTAGATAAGCTCAAATAAGCAATTCAGCCCTTATCAAAATGCCATGTTTGAGCTTATAGCTTATTATTTTTTCCATCAATTTTATCCTTATTAGTCTTAATTGAAAAAGTATAAATATTAATAAAAAAAAACGTTTATGTCAATTCATATTTATCTATTAGCTCAGCTGCTAGTTTTACAACATACTGCCAGTTCAATCCGCTAGTTTCTACCGAACAAAGCCTAAATTTTCGTATGCTTCATTAGCTGCTTTATATGACTTTGTTGTTGCTATTGTTGTTTTGCTGATTTTCAGCTTAAGGAGCTTGAGAAGATGGGCCCCAAGAAGGGTGTGATTAGTCAGTCTGTTAAAGATGTGGTCCAAAGTTTGGTGGATGATGACCTTGTTTCAAAAGATAAGATAGGTACTTCGGTAAGTTAAGATCTCAACCGCTGATGCTTGTTTATAGTTCTTGTATTATTGTCTCTGTCTGGACTGTTTAAGTTTATTATGAGATTACTAGAGTGCTTGTTTTGTTTTCCATGTTACATGTTATGACTTTTGGCCTTGTTTGGATGAACAACTTAATCACTTATAGCATAAGTGTTTATTGTACTAGTGATTATGTATAAGTTATTTCTATAATAAGAGATAAAATAAAGTCTAACTGTTTTCTTATAAACTATAAGTTGTTTTATAATGAGATTGTTGATATAAGCTGCAAACCACTTATGGACGTGTCATAAGCTTTTCCAAACAATATCTCAAGTGTTTATGCTAGTAGATAAGCTCAAATAAACCAATTTAAATAGGACCAATGCAAATCGAAAAATGCTAAGATTTTCTGGTTGAGTTTTGTCCTCTAATTGATCATTGCTCCTATGTTTGCCTCTCAGGTATACTTCTGGAGTCTTCCTAGCTGCGCTGGAAATCAGGTGAACTTCTATTGGAAACGCTGCTAAATTTTGTTAGTGTACCATCTTTAGGTTGATATGTTAGTCATTGCTCACTATCGTTGCCCTCTATTGTATCCCAATGTAACCTAATTACATCATTGCAAACAAAATGTGCA
Source organism: Medicago truncatula (assembly GCF_003473485.1). NCBI lineage: Eukaryota > Viridiplantae > Streptophyta > Magnoliopsida > Fabales > Fabaceae > Medicago > Medicago truncatula. The sequence goes on along the minus strand of NC_053047.1, from coordinate 41,903,393 downwards.
GCTTAGGAATGTACATCAAAAACTTGATTCTGAACTGCAAAACAGTGGTACACGGCATGCCCAACTTGTTGAGCAATGTGAGGCACTAAAGAAGGGGCGTGAGGAATCTGTGAGTTATAATGCCTCCTCTACCAGATGCCAATTTTCCCTGCTTTTTTAGGAATCAAATGGCTGGTCATCAATCATCATATATCCTAACATTGCATTTTTTTTCTAGGATGAACGAGAAGCGGCCTTAGCAGATTTAAAAGCCATTCAGCTGAAGCATAATGAGTTGAAGGTTGGTTTACTGATGACTTGTTAGTAAATGCATTATGTATGACCTTTATTGTGTGAGTTTTGTAACATTCAAATAATATTTGCTTGCTATTTGCAGAATGAGTTAGAAAAATATAGAGATAATGATCCTGCTGCCTTTGAAGCAATGAGTTAAGAAATGTTTCTTTCCCTCCATTTTATCTATATAATTATTTGATGATTTAGAATGTTTGTCTGAATACTGTCATTGGGAATCATGGAACTGATGTATTGGTATTAATTTTGGCAGGGGAAGCAATTGAAGTTGCTCATACAGCAGCTAACAGATGGACAGGTTCTATTTTCTATGTTTTCATGTTCATTTTGTCCCCTGTACTGTGTCTAGGAAGGGAGAGTGTAGTGTTATTATGAAATTTCTCATTTTCATACTATATGATGGTGATGCATATTCTTATCTTTTTGTTGTGGATAAAAAATGGTGCAGACAATATTTTCACTCTGAAGCAATGGTGTTCAAACAACTTCCCTCAGGCTAAGGAACAACTTCAGAGCATGTACCAGGAGGTTAGTCATTTCAGTTTAATGCCTCAATCTGCAATCCCCATGTGTAACTCATAGCTAGTTGTTGGCCTTCTTTTGGTTCTGACATAGTTGCATCAATGCAATGATATATTTTTTTGAATGACCTTTAATTGAATGATATAACTTGAGTAAATAAGTATTTTAGTCCTCCAAATTGTAAGCATTGATCAATTAGTTCTTGAAATTTGCAAAATAGTAGTTTAGTCCTTTAAATTGAATGTCGGTCGATTAGTTCTATTTCAAAATTTAACACTTCATTCATTTTTAAAGATTTTATGCTTATCTTGATGTTGTCGTGACTATTGAAGTTGATATGCATGTCTTTCATTGGTTTTGATAGATGTTTATGAATGAGATATTTTGATGGAGGGACTAAATTGATTGAGGCTCTTTAATTTAAAGGATTAATTTGCTATATCATAAATTTGAGGGATTAAATTGACCGACCTTCACAATTTTGAGGACCAAAATGCTTATTTACTCGATACAATTTGGTTCTATTATCAATCTTTCTTACATGTCTTTTTATTAATCTTGCCTAAAGCATAGCTATCTGTGATATCAGTCAAATTATCTATTCTCGTATGTCTCTGTTTCTTATGTCAATCATGTTTCTCACACCGTGTCATCATGCAGATTGGTATAACAGATGAATTTGATTATTTGGAGATGACACCTCTTCCATCCAAAGTAGTAGCTGATTAAATATTGCTTGGTCTGTCAGAAAACCGAATCCCCTTGTTGCCGTGCTTCTCTCAAACACTGACAACTAAAATGTTAACTTGAGTATTGCCATTGACATCCTCTTTTTGTAGAGAAATGACTTGTATTTTTCTCTCTTAATCAGGATTAGGTTTTGAGAATATGTATATATATTAAAATTATCTTTTTCTACCTCTTTATTTGTTTACTATTTTGACTAAGTTAGGCATTACTGATTGTGCAGCATGATTCAGTGATTCTTTTTTATGGTAAGAAAAACAAAAGTTTTTGTGGTTATTACTTTGGAACTGCTAATTTATACTAGTTTGTTTAGGATTAGTTAAGCAACAGGTATTCCATAGTGGATGTAGCTAATTCAAAGTGAATCTGCCAATTGGTAGCTAAATAGTATGTAGCTGTTATAACAAGAATTGGTTCAAACGTAAAGAAATATGAAAAATATTTGATGGATAACCGTGTCTATGTGTTTTCAATTTAATGAAGTGGAGAGAAAATATATGTCAAACTTGGTTTTGTCTTGCTGGAAAATAAGCACACATTTTCAAAATGTGCTCCTCAAAATCAAACACCCTTTTCTTTTAATTCTCTCACACTTTAGTTCTTTAGAACATCCACATCCATGTCATCTAATTGGGTGGTATAAATGGATCTCGTCCCAATATATTATGTTACTTAACACTTCTTAATTATTTAAACTACTCAACTACTTTTTTTAAATATGCATGCCACTAATCCAAAATTTTAAAATGGGTCCCATTTATACTCCTACCACCCATCCAAAACCCATCCAAAACTTTAGAAAAAATAGTGAAAGACACTGTTGCTGTAGTTGGAACCGTGGTCAAGCAAAAGTACGGAATAATAATCAAATATTCATCACTCTCCGACAAGAGTTGCCACACGTGAACTCAAAACTTGCAAAACCACCCACCGATGTATATGCTCTTTGGTAAGGGAAGCATTATAACTCACCTTTATTTACTCGATACAACTTGGTTAAATTATCAATCTTACCACATTACATATCCTTTTCTAAATCTTAGCAGCTAACACAAAGCTATCTGTGATATCAGTCAAGTTATGTACTCTCGTATGTCTTTGTTTCTTATGTCAGTCATGTGTCTTGCACTTTGTGCCTCCATGCAGATTGGTATTACAGACGAGTTTGACTATTTGGAGACGATACATCTTCCATCCAAAGCCGTAGCTGAGAGGATGTTACTTGGCCTGTCTGAAGGCCCAATCTCCTGGTTGCCGAGTTTCTCTCAAGCACTGACAGCTAAAATATTATAAATCAAATACATTAATCATTCAATGAATCTATAAAAGAGTTTTGCTTAGATATGAGACCGAAGAGAGTATTGCCAATGAGATCCTCTTTTGTAGAGAAATGACTTGTATTTTTCTCTATTGTTGTCGGAATTAGGTTTTGAGAATATGTATCTTTTGCTGCCTCTTTATGCATTTACTATTTTGACTAAGGTAAGTATAACTGGCCGTGCAGGATCATAAAGTTATACTGTTTTATACTCTTCAGTGATGTTTTATGGTCAGAAAAACTGCTAATTATAGTTTGTTTAGGATTAGTTATGAATTAGGTAGTCCATAGTGAAACAAGATATCATGTAGCTAAATCAAATTGAGTCTAGCAATCGGTAGCTAAATAATGTGTAGCTATTAGAACAACAAATTTTGTTCATAACAGAAAACACATGATATTTGATCCCAAATTGTATCTGTGTTTTCAATTTCATCAAGTACAGGAAAAATACATTTCAAACTTTGTTCTTGTCTTGCTTAAAACTAAGCACATTTTCAAAACATGTTTTCTTTATATTTTTTATTTCGGCTCTTAAAAAATCCAACACCCTTTTCGTTTCATTCTCTTACAACAACACCATTTTCGTTTGATTCTTAGCTCTTTTGATTCTCACAACTTGGGTTTCCTCCAAGTTTACACATAAACCACAATTTTGCGTAAATAAAACATCAATTTCATTCCCCCATTATTAGATCTTTTACACATGCATTCAATCATATTCCATTATTTAAATATTTATGTACATAATTTATAAAATTAACCTTTTTTTTTTTAGAATAAACACATTTGGATTGACGTGATGATGTTGCCTTACGATCTTGGAGTATGCTCATTTCAAAATCTCAAGTTCAATTCTCTCCGATGTCAATTTTTATGGGATAATCTAACTTAAAAATAAATTTTTTTTAGAGTAAGATATAATTGAACATTTGAGTGGAACTGTTTTATGTAGTCTGCTTTTACAAATTAAACTTAATTCAAAATCATCATTAATTAGCTTTTATTGTCACACTCTTTTGACAAATAAAAAATGAATCACAATACTAAGTGTATTCCTGGAATGACATTGATTTTGAAAAGAATTCAAAAGTTCAAGTTTTTATAATGGTCTATCGTGATTTTGTCAATCTTACTCTAATCATTACAAGAAAAATTTAAATTAGAGACATATGAATTTTATCTGTAAAACTTGAAATTTCTGTCAGTAAACAAATTAGGGACAGAAAGTAGAGATGGATTTGGTTATGTGGTTAATTTCTTCTTGCTAAAAGATAAGTAGTTGTGCAGAGGAAAGATGGTAAAAACGAAACCAACTCCAAATCATAATTATTTATGAAACTCTGACACAGTGTCCTAGTTTTGGTGAAGGAACGGTTGAAAACTACCGATATTTATGCTCTAAGTATCCATGAGGATTTGATGTTTTCTTGCAGTGTAATTACCCTCCAACATTATTTTGATATCTTATGTTGTGTAAGACAAATGCTAACATAGATATAGGGTGACTTGAATCGGACCCGGCAATGTATTCATCGATGTTATTCCACTATAATAATAGAATAGACAAGATATCTCTAACGTTTGACAACGTAATCAAGTGTCAAACAATTATTTGATTGTGGCAAAGGAAGTAAGCGACTCAGGATTATTTTTTGTTATCTCGTATCATATGAATGTTTTATAGAAGAAGAACTTAAAGTCGTTGATCATTCATTTGTTTTGTCCTTTTACAATACTCATGAAAATTGTAAGAGAATGTAAAAGTATTTAACCAGCAACTTAAACTTTCTTCCAAAAAAACATTCACATAATACAAACACCAATAATAATTCTACGCCTTCTATTCGTTACACAATAATTAAAGAATTATTTGACTTAATTGCATTGTAAAAAGTTGGAAACACGGTAGTGCTCTATCGGCCATGGTGGGATGTTCAACACCGATCACAACAAAAATTCCATCTTTGTGTCTGATTCAAGTTGTCATATATCCAAAGTAACATTTATCATGTAAACACATTTAAATCTTATTAAAGTAGTAAGGTTTGTGATAATTATTAAATACCACCATTTAGATTTGTATATATGTATCAAAGTGATGGTCTTGAAGTAATCCTATCATATATTCTTTTTTACTATCATGATTGACAAGTGTGGGGGTTTCATTTGCGGTGATGCTACTATATTATTAGAAGAAAGAAAAAAAAATTGAATAAATAAATAATAAAATCACACTACACTACACCTAACCCTAACACATAGATACAAGAAAATAAAAAAATCTAGGACAGGTGAGAAAGGGAAAGATAATGAATGAAAAGATCAAGAAAAATAGTAAATACATGGCCACCCATTTGGCAGCACGACAGCTGATTGTGCAAGGAAGGAGAATGATGATGAATTTGAATGGGTTCCTGTGGAAGATGGTTTAGATGTTGTGTTGTGGGTTCCTTAAAAAAAGAATGTTGAAAGGTGTTTTGGTTTTTTTGTATGAAAGATGGTTGTTGGGTAGATATAAGATTTAGAAGATGAATGTGCATGTTAGCTGAGATAATGGTGGAATAGTGTATGGAGAGGAAGAAATATTTTGCTTTGATTTTGTTGTTCATATTTATACTCAAAAATTAGGTTAAAGTGTCCGCACAATAAATTAAAAGAAATGGATGGACAACTTAACACTAGTTTTTTTTATAAGAGTGAAGTATCAATTCTGTTCATAATTTTCTCACCGGTCAATATAGTCTTTATTAAAAAAATAAACTCAAAACTAGACCATTTATAATGAGGACAAATTAGTATCTAACTCATTGTATTAGTAGGACTAATTTAGAATTATTTTTTACAATTGACTAAATTGGCCTCAAAAAAGGTGGATTCTAGGGTGAGGAAGCAATTAAGTCCCTCACCGATGTACCACAAAAAAGATAATTAAGCATCGAATGAAGGTTTTGTTGGAACAAACAAAAGAGAGCAAAGATTGGAAGAAGACATAGGTGTTATTTTTTTTATTTCCAATAAATCTCAACCATTGAATTTTTTTTAATAGATCTAATGGTAAAATATAAGTGGTACATCGGTGAGGGACTTAATTGCTCCCTCACACTAGAATCCACCTCAAAAAACTATGAGGACCTGAATTGAAAAGAGGATCAAATTTACCAAGTCTTGGTAAATTTGAACCGTTCAATTATTTTCAATATTTGAAGTTTTGGGTTTTTAAAAGTTGTTTGGTTAAAGTAATAGAATGGTTAAGTTTCGCTAGTTAATCCTCTAATGTCATCCTTGATCGATTATATTCTCCTAATATTTCAGTTATAGTTTGACATATTGCTCACCATACGTCTCGATGTCTCGTAGATAACAGAGATATATTTTATCATTTAATTTATGATGTCACGTTCAGTTAATTTATATAGAATAACATTATGTTCTGATGATGTGTATGATTTTAAACCTTGCTCAATTTCTTGCAAATATCATATACAAATACTCCTATATATTCAATGTCCCCATAGATAAAAAGTCTATGTCCGGAACTTTCTAAAACAAAAGATCAATTTTGAAGTGCACGGCATAAAAACATTAAATATGGAAATAGAAACATTAATATAACGAGGAAGAAAAATATAAAAGCAATCAAGTCAAGTATTCACATTAGAATCATAACTAATTACACCTAATTCCAACACAATGAGAGAAGTTTAGTTACTCAAGTTCATAGTAACTTATAACAAAGAGATGAAAGTAGAAGGATGTTGCATTAATTGCTTAAATCTTCAAGTTTCCAATGCTCCACCTTGCTAGAACACAACCCTGGTTGTCTCTCTATGTCTAATTATGATAAAATATCCAAAAATTAAATTGAGTCGCTCTTTATCTTGACCTCGTGGGAAAATTGTTGTTCTTCATGTTGAAGCTTCATCCATGTGGGTCACTAAACCCCCACAATTCATTAGGAGAATTACAATTTGTTGTAGCGAATTAGCCTTGATTCAAAGCTCCATTTTTCGATTTCAATTCTCATGGCAATTGCGTCTACTCGCTGTGCAAGTTGCTCAAACTCGGTCTTCTTTGATTTCTTTGTTTGGCTCTTCAGTCATGATATTTCAATACTACAAAAATGTATTGGAAAAAGACAATAGCTATCAAATATTTACATAAAATTAGGGTTTATCATTGGGTTTCTTGCAAAATAAGTCAATAAGAGACTTAAATTATATATGTAACATTAGGTAAATTTGACACTTATAAAAGTCCTGAAGTTGCTTGACATGACTTTCGTTCGTGGAGAACCAATACTCAACAACTGGAAGGTGTTAATACTCAATATGTCGAGAAGGAAAGAAGAGTATATTCAAGAAAAATACTGAATTAAAGGCAAGATGATGGGAGAAATAAATAGAAGAGTAAAGCAACACATGATTCAACTAAAAACTATTTATTGAAAAACACATGATGATTAGGCAGAGTTATCACTTAATTAGTTGAGAGGATTTAGGTTACCGTTGGTGTAGTCAAACCGACATGAATAAATGAGTTTTTCCCATTTGCAAGTCGAGAGTCGAGACAAGGTTTGCAATATCTACATTTCTCTTTGACGCCGATATGATATTGTTCATTCAAAATAATTATTGTTTATGTCACATCATCTCACATCTCAAGTCCAACAATAATACAACGCAAGGAAGACATTTGTTTACACTTTAAAATAAATAACATTTTAGTCGTGATTGACAAGCAATCAAATTTTGGGTTGGTCGAGGATGGCTAGACGAGTACAAAGACAATCAAAGAGAGTCATGAGCATTGCCAATGACATCCTCTTTTGTAGAGAAATGACTTGTATTTTTCTTTATTGTTGTCTTACTCTGGATTAGGTTTTGAGAATATGTATATATTAAGATTTATCTTTTTCTGCCTCATTATTTACTGATTATTTTGAACGAGTGGTTGTGCAGCATATATGATTCAATGATGTTTATTACTTTTGAATTGCAAATTTATAATTTGTTTAGGATTTGTTACGAAATAGGTAGTCCATTCAAAGAGTATTTGCGAATCAGTAGCTAAATAATCTGTACAGCATGATTCAGTGAACTGTTTTTATTGTAAGAAAAACAAAAGTTTTTGTGGTTTATTCCTTTGGAACTGTTAATTTATTGTTTGATTAGGATTAGTTAAGCAACAGATAGTCCATAGTGGATGTAGCTAGTTCAAAGTGAATCTGTTAATTGGTAGCTAAATAATATGTAACAAGAATTGGTTCAAACGTAGCCAAATAAGAAAAATGTAAATAGAGAAAAATATTTAATGGACAACTGTGTATATGTCTTAAATTTAATCTAGAGAGAATATATTTCAAACTTTGTTCTTGTTCTGCTGGAAAATAAGCACACATTTTCAAAATGTACTCATAAAATCGAACACCCTTTTAGTTTCATTCTTTCACATTTTAGCTCTTTCGAAGAGAAATGATTTGTACTTTGCTTGGTGGATGGATATGGATTTGGTGGATCAAGTTGCCACCCCTGAATCTGCCAATCGATAGCTAAATAATGTGTAGCTATTAGAACATAAAGAAATAGGATGAGGCAGAATGTGTTATTCATATTGATGCTCAAAGGTTTAACTGAAGCGATTCTTAGGGGAGAGACGGATTTGAGTTCCAAGGGAAGACGAGTCGTGTTACCAGCTACTTTTGTGGGAGGGCCACGTTACATGATTCAAAATTATCAAGATGCTATGGCTATATGCGGATGGATTGGTTACCCAGATCTATTCATAACTTTTACATGCAATCATAAATGGCCTGAAGTAGCTGATTTTTTGAAGCAATACAACTTAAGCCCAGAGGATAGGCCTGATTTGTCCAGCAGGATTTTCAAGTTAAAGCTTGACCATTTGGTGAAGGAGATTAAAAAGGGTCAGATATTTGGTGAAGTACGCGCAAGTAAGTTTCTATTCATTTATTGAGGTTATTTTATACATACATCTCACATAAATTTGTGCGACGCATATACAATTTCTATAATATGATTATTAATTTGTTGTTTTGCTTTTGTTCAATTCCAGTGATATATACGATTGAGTTTCAAAAACGTGGACTGCCACATGCACATATTTTGGTTTTTCTTAACCCAAAGTATCGATGTGTAAAACCCGAACATATAGACAGAATTATTTCAGCCGAGATTCCAGATAAAGATACAGATCCGGAACTATTCAAGATTGTTACTTCCCTCATGATTCATGGCCCATGTGGTCCTGAAAACCAAAGCTCACCATGCATGGATAGAAACAAATGCACCAAACATTTTCCAAAGAAGTACCAAAACGAAACAGTTATTGATCCTGATGGTTATCCAGTATACAAAAGAAGGGACAATGGAGTATCTGTTAAAAAAGGATCATGCTTTGCAGATAATAGGTATGTCTTTGTACAAAATATGAATAAAATAGATCGAAAGTACATGCTTACTTAGCTCAAAGTATATTATGTGAGTTTACATGCTTACTTAGCTCGAATATATAATTTGATAGGCAAAGTGTTATATAGACGTTAGGTGAACCTACAAGCAGTAATAAATATTTTTATTATTTTATTGCAGGTATGTTGTCCCATACAATCGAACATTATTATTAAAGTATAATGCCCATATAAATGTTGAATGGTGCAATCAATCACGGTCAATCAAATATCTTTTCAAATATGTTAACAAAGGTAATGATCGTGTAACTGCAAATTTCTATAGTCCTTCAAAGGAACATAGAAAATCTGGATGTGTTGACGAAATAAAAATGTATTATGATTGTCGATATTTATCTGCATGTGAAGCTGCTTGGAGGATTTTTTCATTTGACATACATTATAGAGAACCTTCAGTTGAGCGTCTAAACTATCATCTTGAAGGTGAGCAGTCTGTTATGTACGAAGAAAATGAGTGCATTGAAGAAGTGGTTAACAAGCCAGCAAGTCGTATTACCAAATTTTTGGGTTGGATGGAAGCAAACAAAATTTATCCTGAAGCACGTGTGTTGACATACAATCAATTTCCGTTGAAGTTTAGATGGAGACAAGACCTGCATAAATGGACTCCTAGGCAACAAGGTTACTCAATAGGTCGAGTTCATTTTGCGCCACCAGGCTCGGGAGAACGCTTTTATCTAAGAACTCTTTTGAATTACATCAAAGGTCCTACATGTTTTGATGATATAAAAACAGTGGACAATGTCAAATATCACAGTTTCAAAGATGCATGTCTTGCAATGGGTTTACTAGACGATGATAGAGAGTATATAGATGCTATCACTGAAGCAAGCATGTGGGGTACAGGAACTTTTTTAAGGAGAATGTTTGCTGTTTGTCTGTTGTCAGGTCATGTATCCCGTCCAGAGGTGGTCTGGAACACTACTTCCCCAAATTTGGTAGATGATATTCTTCACATCCAACGAACATTGCTTGGAGCGCAAGGTAAACATCACACTAATTTATTATTTACAATTTTTGATTTATTTTTCAATATCACTAATTAAATATTTTTTTCATTATGAACAAGACACGAAAATATAGACTACCTGTATCCAATTATTTTACAAAAATATAATATGTATACAACATGGAAACTTCTTCCAATTTGTAAAGTATTGTATTAAGTTGATGCACACAAATGATGTTATACATTATACGGCTTCAATTGATGAGAATGATATACATATATGTTTATCAATTTTATGAACTATACCAAGGACATGTCATTGCAATCATAGTGCAGCTGATATAAATTAGTAATTAACACGGTAATTGTGTGAATAAAATACAATCTTATGTCATATTAACGTAAGTGGATTAATGTACAATTTCATCTGACTATAACTATGTGCATTGCAGATTTAGTCTTGACAAAAGACCAATTAAAGGCGTATGCATTAGCTGATATTGAGATCATGCTACAAAGTTCTGGAAAGGGTTTGAAAGATTATCCTCAAATGCCACGTGCAGATCGTGCATTAGTTCCTGATGTAAGAGATCAGCTCATAAATGATGAGTTGAATTATGATAGAAGGGCGCTAGCTGAGGAACATGAAAGATTGATGTCTTCTATGACATCAGAGCAACGAAATGTGTATGATACAATAATGACAAGAGTGAGCCAAAACAAGCCTGGTATATTTTTTCTTTATGGTTACGGTGGCACAGGGAAAACATTTTTATGGAGGGCTATGGCAGCTGCATTGAGATCACAAGGTGAGATTGTTTTAATAGTTGCATCCAGTGGCATAGCTGCGTTACTCATACCTGGAGGCAGAACCGCACATTCAAGATTCGGCATTCCTTTACTTATCCATGAAGCTTCAACATGTCCTATAGAACCTAATTCACCTTTAGCATTGTTAATAATCAAGGCAAAACTCATAATATGGGATGAAGCTCCTATGATGCACCGACATTGCTTCGAGGCGGTTGATCGAGCATTTCGTGATGTGATGAAAGATGTTGACAAGAAATTTAAGCACATTCCGTTTGGTGGAAAAGTTGTTGTTTTTGGAGGAGACTTTCGACAAATACTTCCAGTTGTCCCAAAAGCCAACAGACCAGAAATAGTAAATGCCACAATCAATTCTTCAAATATATGGAATTATTGTGAAATTCTCACCCTTACAAAAAATATGAGACTTCTAAGTGGTGCATCCCCCGATGACATCGAAGAACGAAGATTGTTCTCTGATTGGGTTTTGGCAATTGGTGATGGGAAACTTGGGCTCATAAATGACGTTGATATATCAGTTCACATTCCTCCCGAACTACTTATACATAGCACAGGCAATCATGTTCAATCTATTGTCGAGAGCACGTATCCAAATGTGTTAGATAGTATCACTGATATATCATATTTTCAGGACAAAGCAATACTTGCTCCAACAAACTCGATTGTGGATCAGATAAACGATTACATGTTAGATTTGATGCCTGGTGAAGAGAAAACATATTTAAGTTATGATACTACGGAGACACATAACGGATTTGTTGATGCAATTAATGATGTCCACACTCCAGAATTTCTCAACACAATCAATGCTTCTGGGCTTCCACGTCACAAGATCAGATTAAAGATTGGAGTTCCTGTTATGCTTTTGAGAAATATTGATCTAAAGTTAGGATTATGCAACGGAACAAGGTTAATCATAACTAGAATGGGAAAATTTGTTCTTGAAGGAAGGGTTATTTCTGGAAGTAATATTGGCGAAAAAGTGTTCATACCCAGGTTATCTCTTTCACCGTCTGATATTAAAATTCCTTTCAAGTTTCAAAGAAGACAATTTCCAATATCTGTTTCATTTGCCATGACAATCAACAAGAGTCAGGGACAATCACTTAAGAATGTTGGAATTTATTTGCCCAGTCCTGTGTTTTCGCATGGTCAGTTGTACGTTGCAATCTCAAGAGTCACTTCGAAACAAGGTTTGAAAATTCTAATCGTTGATGGAGATGGAGAGACTACTGATACGACCTCAAATGTTGTTTATCACGAAGTCTTTCGTAATGTATCTTGATCATTCAAGTTCAATCCTTTTTCATGTGTATTCTTCAATCTATTTTTGTATTGTAATGGTTATCGTAGATTTGAACATGACTTTTAAATTTTACATGACTTTTATTAACTAAATTTGTTTGCATTGATAACATTGTTCGTTTAACTTCTTCTCAGTTGGACCCGTGCGGTAGCACGGGTCAAGAGTCTAGTTTTTCTTTATTGTTGTCTTACTCTGGATTAGGTTTTGAGAATATGTATATATTAAGATTTATCTTTTTCTGCCTCATTATTTACTGATTATTTTGAACGAGTGGTTGTGCAGCATATATGATTCAATGATGTTTATTACTTTTGAATTGCAAATTTATAATTTGTTTAGGATTTGTTACGAAATAGGTAGTCCATTCAAAGAGTATTTGCGAATCAGTAGCTAAATAATCTGTACAGCATGATTCAGTGAACTGTTTTTATTGTAAGAAAAACAAAAGTTTTTGTGGTTTATTCCTTTGGAACTGTTAATTTATTGTTTGATTAGGATTAGTTAAGCAACAGATAGTCCATAGTGGATGTAGCTAGTTCAAAGTGAATCTGTTAATTGGTAGCTAAATAATATGTAACAAGAATTGGTTCAAACGTAGCCAAATAAGAAAAATGTAAATAGAGAAAAATATTTAATGGACAACTGTGTATATGTCTTAAATTTAATCTAGAGAGAATATATTTCAAACTTTGTTCTTGTTCTGCTGGAAAATAAGCACACATTTTCAAAATGTACTCATAAAATCGAACACCCTTTTAGTTTCATTCTTTCACATTTTAGCTCTTTCGAAGAGAAATGATTTGTACTTTGCTTGGTGGATGGATATGGATTTGGTGGATCAAGTTGCCACCCCTGAATCTGCCAATCGATAGCTAAATAATGTGTAGCTATTAGAACATAAAGAAATAGGATGAGGCAGAATGTGTTATTCATATTGATGCTCAAAGGTGCATCGACATTTGAAAAGTGTTGCCAATACTACGAAAACATTGAAAAGCGTTGAGCTCCTTTCAAAGTCTCAAGTTCGATTCTCTCCAATGTCAATTTTGATTAGATAATCTAGCTTCTAAAACACTTTAATTGTAAGACCCCGTTTACTTTGTGAAAAAAAAAAAAAAAAAAAAAACTACTTTTTATTTTCTAAAACACTTGTTCATTTTAACTTCTCAGTGACAACATGTAAGAATTTTGAAATGAACGACAATGGTGAATTTGTTATAGAGAGAATCTGAAATATTAATTAGAAATGGTGTATGGATGGGTAGGAGGAAAACATACATTTGTGAACTTGATTGGGGTTTCACCACACGTTGGATTAGGGGTCAGGACTTTTACGGTAGGATAGGCATCCTTACAAGCTGCGTCAAGCAAAATGGCGAAACATGAGAAAGTGTGTTCTGACAATCAACATGCTTTTATGCCATTTGTTTTTGACACTTTAGGTTTCCTAACACCAAATGCAGTTGACCTTCTATATAGAGTTCAAATGGTCATGCATAGCAATGTCATGATAGTTTACAAAATATATACACAATTGTTCACTTCAAACTTTTTATATCTTTTTATGTGGATTAAAAATGTTGCAGACAATATAATTCACTCTGAAGCAATGGTGTTCAAACAACTTCCAGGACGTATGTCATCCATGTCTATGATTCTTAGCTAATTATTAAGCTTCTTTTGGTTCTGAAATAGCTACATCAATGGAATGATAATATATTTTTTGAATAGCCTTTAACTGAATGATATAACTTGAATAAATCATCATTTTAGTCCTTCAAATTGTAAACGTCAATCAATTTAGTCCTTCGAATTCGCAAAATACTTAGTCCCTTAAATTGAACAACGTCAGTCGATTTAGTTCTATTTCTAAACTTGACACTACATTTTCAAAGATTTTACGCTTATATTGATGTTGCAAGAGATTATTGAAGTCGATATGTATGTCTTTCATTGATTTTGTTAGATGTTTATGAATGAGATACTTTGAAGGAGGGAATAAATTGATTGACTTTCTTTTTAACGGACTAATCTTCTATTTCATAAATTTGATAGATAAAATTACCAACTTTTACAATTTCGAGGACCGAAATGCTTATTTACTCGATACGACTTTGTTGTATCATCAATTTGCCACATTTCATGTCCTTTTATTAATCTTATCAGCTAACAACTAAAATGCAAACTTGAGTATTGCCAATAACATCCTCTTTTTGTAGAGAAATGACTTGTATTTTTCTCTCTTAATCAGGATTAGGTTTTGAGAGGGTTAATAGTGTTTTATCCCCCCTGTAATATAGGTCATTTCCGGTTTTACCCCCTATAAAATATTTATTTTGGATTTCGTCCTTGTAACTTGAAGATTTTTTGTTTTGGACCTTCATGAATTTTAACTGTACAAAATCGAAGATATGACAGAGGATAAATCGAAATTTGCTCAAATTAACAGGTGGGTAAACCAAAATTTCCTCAAATTACAAAGGGGTAAACCTAAATTTGCTCAAATTACAGGGGGTGAAATTTTCATTGAAGGTCCAAAACCAAAAAATATTCAAATTACAAGGATGAAATTCAAAAAAAATATTTTACAAGGGGGAAAACTGGAAATGACCTATATTACACGGGGGTAAAACACTATTAACCCTTGAGAATATGTGTGTATGTATATATATTAAAATTATCTTTTTCTACCTCTTTATTTGTTTACTATTTTGACTAAGTTAGGTATTACTGATTGTGCAGCATGATTCAGTGATTCTTTTTTATGGTAAGAAAAACAAAAGTTTTTGTGGTTTATTACCTTGGAGCTGCTCATTTGTAGTTTGTTTAGGATTAGTTAAGAAAAAGGTGGTCATAGTGGAACATGATGATATTATGTTAAACAAATTTGGTTGTGTTCCTTCATTTTTTTTTTGTGCAGGAAAGTTTAGACGAGTTTGCAAAAAAGCCTTTTTAAAAATCAACTTAGTGTTGAGAGAATTTATACCATGACACTTCTTTATGAAAAGAATATGGATTCGATATAAAAAATTGTCCATTTAAGAGGTAATACAACTTTGATAAAAATAATACTCCCTCGATTAAAAATATAATAATTATTATTTTTTAGATTTGTTGAATAATTTATATATTTAATTTATATTATAAATTAGATAATATTATGATTTTGAATACACTAATGATATAAAATAATATTACTAATGATTTACCAATAATCTCACCACTGATTAAGAAGTGGGTTGAAATCATTTTTATTTAATGGACGCTTTATTTGAGTAGTGATAGATTCACATAATAAAATAATAATATTTCAAAGTTAGTATTTCATTAACCTATCTCATTAAATAGAAGTGTTCGTTAAATAAAAAGAATCTTGTTCCTTCAAAATTGAATGAGATCTTATATGTACTTAGAACCCGTTTGGATAAAACTTATTTTGAGTTTATGCAAAACAACTTAGATAAATAGATAAACTTTTATGTGTTTTTATAAATTTTCACTAAATAAAATTGTATGTTTATAAATTGTTTTTTCATAAACTACATTTACAAACTTATAAATAATACATAAAATCTATTTATTTTCCTAAGCTGTTTTGAATAAAAATCAAAATAAATCTAATACAAACTAGCCTTTTAAGAGCAATGATATTTGTACATCAATTTAATGACAATTTTGGTGACAACTTTGATTTTTTCTCTTTTGATTGGTCAAAAACAATGGGGAGAGAAAAAGGAAGAGAGAGAATAACAACATCATTGAATATGAGAAAGAAAGTTGTCAAAAAATTGTAGCAAAATGATTGTACAAATATCATTTCTCTTAAACATAATGCATAAAGCTTTAAACGGCTACAGTTGTATACAACAGATAAATTGTCAAGTCCTTATCTTTCATTCAAAATCATTGACAATATCAACTAATTATGTAACGAAACATATTAGTTATGATGTGTGTCCAAGGTTAACGAATTAGTTGTATTTGTCCCCACCATATGTTAGACCAAGCCAACGATAGCCGTCCAATGCAACGGTTCAAATATTGACTTTGGTGGGAGCTTTAAAAAAACAAACATATTTTAAAGAAGAAGTAATTGTTGTGGTGGTCTCAATGATAACCAATTTGGACAGGGTTGCAATATATCAAAAAGTCTCATTATTTCAAAATTTTAGACTTAAAATAGTTGATAAACAATATTCATACTCTTCAATCCGACAAAACATATTTTAAAGAAAAAGTAATTCTGATGATTCACACAAGATTCAAAGTAGACAATACCTAATACAAACCTTAGTGGACATTGGTGCAAGGTTAGCCCCTAATAACGAGATAAGACAAAATCACAATGATGTAACTTGACGAGCCAGGTACATATGCCCAAAGACAACATACCATTTAGTCCTCTTAACCTTGATTCTTAAGCAACATGCAATTTTTTGGTCGTGACAAATACCATTTTCTTAATAACGAATATTAGTAGTTAGTTTCTTAAATTAATATTTACTTTTTCTTTTGGGTTTCAATTTAGAACTCCAATTCTTTTTCCCTTAACTCAACCAACCACCCTTAAGTTCATTTACTAAATCATTTATATGAAAATTTGAAATTTCAGTTTAGGTCACTTTAGTTAAAAAAAAAAATGTAAAGTTTTCTATCATGTGGCAATACTTATTAAGTCACTTGAATATTCATGCATGTAAGAAAAAATAAAATAAGATGAGGGATCAAAATTTGAGGAAATAAAGACCAAAACTTCAAAATTTAAGGAAATAAATGCTTTTTTTTTTTTTTAAATCATCTCTAAATGTATCTAACAATATTTTTATAAGTGGAGGTAATTCTCACCTCACAAATCAGTTTTATGAAGTTGTGTTAAGCACAACAACAATTTCTAAAATAATGTGATATGCATTCTCAAAAGATTATTCTATACAATTATCCTAATGAATAACAAAATTCAAACTTATAATTGAACAAACAAACGTTACAACCAAGAATGCTTTCAAAAAAAAATCATGCATAAAATCACATAATACAGGTTGTACAAATTCGACCGATCAATCATATGGCAGACTGGCAAGTAAGAAAAGAACATTATTCAATAGTTGGAAAAATTTCACTACTGTTCTTTATAACGTGCAATTAATCTCATCCCTACACGTGTCCTCCATCAACGGCTAATAACACCCTATTCTCTAACCTACTTCAAAGCCACTCTGGCTTATGTTGTTTTTTCCGAGATTCTCTCTCAAACCTAATCATTCTTTTTTCTCACTATAAAACAAAACCCTAACACTAACATTAACATTAACATTGTCTTTCATCACTTTCAAATTTGAGTTTGAGTTTGTACTTGCTTTGATTTGTTGCAACAATGGATGTACTTAGAGTTCAGCTTTTGTTCATGTGCATTTTTTCTCTTGCTTTGGCTTTTGTTGTTCCTTCCATCAATGCTCAGATCCCTGCACCTGCTCCTGCTCCCACTAGTGATGGTACAATCAATTTTCCTCTCTCAATTTTTCCATTTTTTTTTTTTAATTTTGATGATGATTGATTAATGGGTTTATTTTAATTTCAATTGGGTTTGTTTGGAACAAGTAAATTTTCAATTTTTGATAGTGATTAATTAATGGGTGTGTTTAAATTTCAAATGGGTTTGTTTGGAGCAAGTAAATTTTCAATTATTTTCTTCTGATTTGATGATTAAATCATGGTGGGATCAAATTGCAATTGGGTTTATTGGGAACAAAGTAAATTTTCAATTTTTTTCTTCTGATTTTATGATGATTAAATCATGGGTGTGTTAAAATTGCAATTGAGGTTGTTGGGAACAAGTAAACTTTCAATTTTTTCCTGCTTTGATGAGTATGAAATCATGTGGATTTCTTAGGAACAAGTTAATTTTCAATTTTTTCTGATAATTAATTGATGGGTTTGTTTAAATTTCAACTATTTTTCCTGCTATGATGATATGATTATATAATGGATGTGTTTGGATTTCAATTGGGTTTGTTGGGAACAAGTAAATTTTCATTTATTTTGGTGATGATTAAATCATGGCTGTGTTTAAATCCCAACTGGGTTTGTTAGGAACTTTAATCACCATTTTGGTCCGTGAAAGTGTAATTTGTTGTCCCAAACACATCCACAACAAATGTCTTTTTTATTAGTCATCTTGGTTCAAGAGGTGGTCAATTTAGTCCTCAAATGTGTTTTTGTTCGTCAATTTAGTCGATAAATTTTGATACATTGATGTGCTAAAGTGACTCCGTCACCCTTTCAATTTTTTATGATAATTAGTTAATGGGTAGGTATAAATTAAGGTAAATGCTAAACAGTGCCCTTGGTTTGTTGGGAACAAGTTAATTTCTAATTTTTTATGATAGTAATTAGATAATGGGTTTTGGTTTGTTGGGGAACAAGTTAATTTTATGGATAATGATTTATAATGTTATTTGGTTTGCAGGGACAACATTGGACCAAGGAATTGCTTGCATACTTATGTTGTTGGCTTTGGTTCTTACTTACATCATTCATTAATTTTTGGAAACCATTGGAGCAGACCTCAATTGCCGGAGTGATTCATCTATTGAAGAACATGTTTTTCTTTTAGTTTCTCTCTTTTTGTACTTATTGTTTCAAATCTATTCTTTTAATGAAATTCTTTTCATAATCCTTTTAGTCTTTTTCTGTTTGTTTATAATTAATTTTATTTCTGGATATCAATAATAATAGACTCTATTTTTCTAGTGAGTAGTCTCATACCACACTCAATGTGATGAGTTGTAGAACCATTGTCAACTATGGCTGAATGCCATGTCTACTTCAGGGTTCATGCTGGTCATAGCAAACCTTGAATTCCTCTAGTAAAAAAATGACATTAACAGAATCTCAGCGCGAGAATCTCTTCAACGACTTATGTTGGTGCGTAATCAACACATTTATCAACGTTCTCTGAGCGAACCTTGAGGCATGTTGTGACCCTAGTGAAATTTGGGACTCAATTCATCTCTCTACATTTTTTATTTATTATAAAAAAATTCACATCAGGGACAATCTTAACCGTTGAAAAAAATGAATGGTTGAGACCAATTTGTTGAATTTGCAATGCGAATGGTCCTTAGAAAAAAAATGTTGTACAGTGTGGTCTCCACTCTCCACATACCAACTTGCAATGGTAAGGTAAATAATTCAGCTTTGGTTGCTAACTTAAGGACAAAAACAACTCTTTGAACAGTGAGAATTATAAAATTAAGGATATGATCAAAGCAAAATTGTGTTTATTCATCTTGTGACATAAACTTTTATTTGTTTTTGCTTTGAAGAATTCAATTCAAATTTATTTTATCATTTACCAAAGAAATCTTCATGATTTAATACCAGCGTTTTAGATTTGAGAACAAAGGAAAATTCCCTTAATAAAAACAAAGGAAAATTGATTTCCCTTATTACAAAAGAAAAAAATTATTCACTTAAAGAGATGTCTCCATTTCTTAAAATAAATTGTGGATATCATTTAAAGAGAGATAACAAAATATGCATTGGATTCTACCACCATTAATTATTATTTTTACAAACTTCTTTGTATATTTATCTTTTCAAATGAAAGAAATAGAGAGTATTTCAAATCGAGATGATTCTAACTTTTTTTTTTACATATTCGTATTGTTTTGAATTTAAAACAGAGGTGTACAGGTCAATCAACTTCTTGAATTTCATGTTTTCTGAATTATCAAGAAACTTTTGTTTAAAAAAAAAATGTCATTTATACACAATTTTAAGGTATTTGAGATTCATTTAAGAGGTGAATCTCTATGTATAGTTCAAGGTTAAAGGATTTTTTTTTTTAACATGAACTCGGTACCGTCTTCCATATTTCTAAATGTAAATAGATAATCTACAAATAAAAAAAAATATATATATATATATATATATGGAAGTTAGGACACTTATTTCAGTTGGTTTGCATGATATATTTTTTTATTGGTATTTCATTTTTGAACCAATGATCTGGACCAAGTCTGACACATGCAAGCACACGTGCATGGGTAATTTATAAAATGAAGTAAGAAATTGTTAAGTATGATAATAGGAGATCATCAACGCCATTTAAATTCTTTTTGTTGGTCTTCAACATATCCTTCTTAACCTGTAGAATTAACACTTTTTTTCGGAGGAGAGGATAATATCCTATATAGTTGTAATGTATATTTATGGTGAATTATGGTGACGGTTGGAAGTTTAAAATTATGGTGAATTATCCTTAAATCAATTGCAAACTCCATCGATGAACAAGCTTTTAAGTTTAAACCATCATCTTCGTGTTCTGTTTTATAACCAAAGGAATGGCCTTTGGAAATCCATTTCAATGGGGTTGATGAACTTAACTCAAGTTTGAACTAGGGTGGAAGAAAATTGACATCTTTAAAGCTATAATGAGTACTTAGAGTTGCATAAAGAAAAATCAAGACTTCGATTATAGGATTGTCGAGTAATAGTGTTGTGAGACAAATACCTTTGTGTTTTTCTTTAGGTGATGGAACAATCACTTTGGATGATGTGATGGTTTTGGAGGGATACTCTCACTTTCGAGATCCTGTTTTCAGCACACTTGAAGATCAAGAAATGGGAGAGGTGGAACAGAAGTTGATCCTAGCAAGACAAGATTAAGAAAGGTAGGGTTGGAAGAGTACAAGTATGGTGTAACGCCTGAATGCCAAGCATAGTTCAACCAATTTTTTTCTGCCTCTTTGGCAGATTATGGTGGTTTTAAACAAATATTACCACTGCAAAGGCCAGTTGCAAAAGACGAATTTAAATATGCAAATGACAGCAAAGAAGCACAACAACTAAGCGATAGAAACCAAGTGATAGAATCTACCTAATCGGTACTCAAGGTGAAAACTATAGTTATTTATCTGAAGTAGACGCAACGAAGATTTAACAAAGAATAAGCCAACTCGAGAGAGTGCATATCGGGTTGAAGATGATAAGATTTGGTCTCGGTTGAAAAGCTCATTAGCTCATCAAACCAAACCCTTACCGCATGTCAACGTTCGTTACTTATTTGTAGTATAACTAAACTACGTGAAAAGAATGTTAAAAAAAGGAGGCCAAATGAAACATGTTATGAATTATATTGTTAGAGTTGAGGAAGCTAAAACATTACCAATTTCATTTGCCATAGTGAACTCTGATACCGTTAAATCTGTGAAACTCTGAAACTCTCATTAGCACACTAGAACCTGGTGGCTCCAGGTCAAAAACTTTTCAAGTTATAGGCTGGTTCAAACCTCGGGTAGGTGGCAATGGCGGTTTTCTTTGTAACGAGCCATTTCCGTCTAATAACTATCATCATACCAAATTATAAATTTCACTCATCACATCTGTCTTTCTCTCTTACTTAGCACCAAAACATTAAAAATGAAGTTTTCTGATTGGATTAGTCCAATATGAAGTAATGCTTGTAGTCCACACATATTTGGTATTGCTGTGGTAGTCATATACTGTTAGTTATGAATATTTAACTCAAAATGATTTAGGAAACATACTTTTCATTTACATACTTGTTATCAAAAGATAACTTTTTAAGGCACAGTGCATGTCCTATAAATCAACATATGCTTGAGATATCCACACAAAATATCAGATAGCCGAACAAATCCATATTCGATACGCACACCTGGAAAAAAAGGGTTCAAACACATCAATGAGAAAGTAGCAAGTCTTGAAGGGGACTTCTATGTTTAACTTCTTGTTCAGCTTTTATATACATCCCCGGGTTTGTTCAATAATTTCACACATACAAAGCCAGAATGAGAGAAGCAGAATTCTCCACATCAAGTCATTAGTTACAAATTACAATATGTTGTCAAAGACACGTATCGTCATGGATAACAAAGCCAGTGAAATTCTGGCCTAAGCTAAGCCAGGCCGTGGCAAAACCAAATAGAACAACAATCTAAAATGATTTTGGCTTAGACAAAACATGAAAATTTGACATCAACATATCATTTAACGGACATATAAATGCAACATCAGTTCAGATGAAAGAAACTAATGCATAGATAAATAATAGAAATCTGTCGGTTGTGTCACGGGCGAGAAAAGTTACCCGCTCAAAGTGCCATCTCAGCCTGCAAAGCTGCCAATTCATCTTCCTCAGGAGTCGGCTTTGCAGGAGCAGGACGTGCAGGTTGCCTCCCAGCTGGGACTTGCATTGAGGGAGCAGGAGCTGTAAATGTTGGCTGAAGAAGCTGTTCTTCCAACTCAGCACTCTCCAATTCTTCAAGTTCTGCTTCTAGTTCATCCTGAAAAGAACAATAAATTCAGAATGCCTCATGGAAATGCATTAACAGTTTAACACCAATGTAGCACCAACATTTCAGATTGAACACATGTTCAGTGTCCAACACGTGATACAACGCCGATACATATGGTTACATTCAATCACTTTCATTTTCTTAAATTATGATAGGTGTCTACGTATTAGTGCTTCGTAAATTAGTACTACCCGTGACTCAATATAGACAAAATCGAACTAACTTCACATTGTTTAATGTTATTATTTCAAAATAACCTTCGACAAAAAATGTTCAAAAACAAAATTAAATGAAAAGAAAGAGTATTTAGAAAATGCGATTGTTTTTTTGATTACGTCAAAAAAGCAAAATGTGGTTAATCGCTTTTCTTAATTGTGAAATTAGTTATTTTTGCTTATAATTAAATCTAGAGAGAATCAAAAGGTACACATAATCAAATATCCTGTTATCAACCGGCATAACAAATAATTGAACATTTGAGAGAATAACCTCGTCGAAATCAGCAGCTGCACCAATTGGAGCCGACAATGCTTCTTGAATCTGCTTCATGTTCTCGGTCTGTTCATTTATCTCGTCCATGGTCTTGTCGACATCATCAATATTCCTGAAAAAAGAAACATAACCAAACTCAATTAAATATATGATAAATCATAATCAACAACTCGATTGTTAAAGACTTAGAATCATATATAATAGCAGTACATACGTTGCTTTCTGCATAGCCTTCATAGTAGCTGCTCCTGTTCTCAACGCATCTACCGTTTCCGTGGTGGCTTTAGCACCTTCTAACATTATCATCTATTACAAAAATCACCACCATAAGATGCAAAAGAAGATTAATATTCTAAACCATTGTCTAAAGTAATACTAAATACAACTGCATTCACACCTGGTCATGAATACGCAACTGGAAATTACCAAGCTGCTCGACTTGTTGTTCATATAACCTCTTCCTCTTCAAACATTGAATTGCAGCTGCGTAAAACAAAAAACAGGTCACATGCCATTAAGTGAAGTGGTATTAAATAAAACTCTGAGGAACGAGTAGAGGAGTTCAGTTTAGCTAGCAACCTACCCTTTTTGTTCTTTCTTTTTGTGTATTCTTTGGCTTTTTCAACTTCTGCCGCGGCCTTTTTAAGGAGTACATTTTCCTTTTTCTCGAGCATTTCTAGTGTCTGTATAATTTCAAAGGGTAGAATATTCAAATTTCACTCAATCTGTAAATTAATGCTCAAAAGGAATAGATAAACAGTTCAAGGTTATGACTGTGAGAAGAATTACAAAAATATTTTCTGCCAATATGTGCTCATAATACTAAAGAGCATTTTACTGAAATTTTGTGTGAATTAAGAAAAAATTTAAGGGCCCATTTGGATTGTCTTGTTTGAGCTTATAGAAACAACTTATGCCATGTCCATAAGCTATGTTTTCAGCTTATTCCCATACACTTTTCAGGATAGCTTGTGAAAACAACTTATAGGTTATATTATATGAAAAACAATTTGACTTTATTTTAACTTTTATTATAGAAATAGCTTATAGATAAACACTTATATCATAAGTCCTTAATTAAGATAATGGTCTTAAATGGGATATAGGGCAATTGAGGTATCTACTTATTATTTATTATTATTCAGCACTCAGACACAGTTCATAGGTTTAGTGTAATAATAGGAATTGATGTTGGCATGAAGTTATTCAGCAATAATCATGCAGCAAAATAACAATTAATGATATTTTGGATTGACTCATTTCAGTTAATCTACTGCAATAAACACTTGTGATAAGTCCTGTTTGGATAAATAGCTTATTTCCAGCTTATAGAATTTATGAAAATATGCTGAAAACAGCTTATGTACATGTCATAAGATATTTTCATAAGTTCTCCCAAAGACTCACACAAAACTTATGTCAGTTGATAAACTCAAATAAGTAAATCCAAACAGCCCCTATTTGGGAGAGCTTATGGAAACAACTTATGACATGTCCAAACATTGTTTCAACTTATTTCCATAAGCTTTAGTTTGTTTATTCTTATAAAATTAGATTATACATAAACCCTTGGCCTGCTTGGATAGACTTATTAGAGGTTATCGACTAATGAGACTGTTTGAAAGAGCTTATGGAAACAGCTTATGCTCTGTGCATAAACTATTTTCCCTTCATTTCCATAAGCTCTCCGGGATTGCTTATTAAAAGATTTTGACATTTTATCTCGTCTTATAGAAATAAGTCATACATAAGCACTTAATTAAGTTGTTTATCCAAACAAGACCTTATATTATATGTTAAACATGTCATAAACTGTTTTCAATAAATTCTCCGAAAGAGTCTCACAAAACTTATGGTAGTTGAACTTATGTTAGTTGATATGATTAAATAAAACAATCCAAACATACCCTATCTGGGAGAACTTATGGAAACACCCTATTACATGTATATAAGTTGTTTTCAACTTATTTCTATAAGCTCTCCATAATAGCATCTGGAAACAAATGATATCTTATATGAAAACAGTCTCACTTTATTTTGTCTGTTGTTACAAAAACAGCTTATACATAAATACTTACATGATAAAGAGCATGTTTGGATTAACTTATTTCAGCTAATAAACTAGCATAAACACTTGTTAGACTGTTTAGGAGAAGTTAAGAAAACAACTTATGACATGTTCATAAGGTGTTTTCACCTTATTTCCATAAGCTCTTTAGTACAGCTTATGAAAACATCTTATCGATTATACGAAAAAGCAAAACTACGTAGCACCAACACTTCCGATTAAAAAGTGTTGGATGTCTGTGTCTATGTCAATACTTGATAACTAGAAAATAAGTTGTTTATCCAAACAGGATAAAAAGCTTATGCTATGCAGATTCTAAATATTGCAAAACAGAAAAAATATAACTAATTCAAGTAAAACAATTGAATTGATTGATTTTAGATATACACAGACAACAACATAGCATAGCATAGCATATGAAAGTAATAATAATAAGGAAAAAATAGATGGAAAATAAGAAAAAGGGGTATGAATATGAATAAGAAAAAGTAATACCTCGTTTAATTTGTCTAAAGTGGCAAGAGCATTGCTGGATGTATCTTGTTTAGGTTTACCGAAAACTCTCGTAAACATGATTAATATTGAAACAAAAAATATTGTTGTTTGGATCGTTGAAAATTGAATCGGATTGGATTAGAAGTTGGGATCTGGCGATCTGGTTGAAGAAAAACCGATGATGATGGATGAAGTTGAGGACAAGATTCCAAGGCAAAGATGGAGGAAGATCAAAGGAACTTGCAAGTGCTACCTTTATTTCCACGTGGCACGCATTATTACATTTCATTTATTTACTTCTATCACAAAAATCAATAAAACAAACCGTCTTTCCAATATTACTCTTTTTTTTTCATTAGCTTTATTAAAAATATTTTTTTATGTATTTTTTTTTGATGTTTTTTCATAAGAAAAATTTGGGTCAATAAAAGCTGATGTATCTCGTTAAAAAATTGATTTCTTATAAAATAGAACCGGAGGAAGTAAAACTTAATAATTGTTTCCTTTTTGAATTCATAATGATACTTGTTAATATAAGTGTGTTTGATTTGTTAAAAAATGGAGGACAAGACAGAACAACTTCAATTGTCCAGTGATTTGTAAAATTGTTTCAGGACAAAACAAACTGGAGAGGGATACGACAAAAACTGAAATTATTGTCCCTTATCAAATCACAGCACAACTAAAACTTTTGCTTCTAATGTCAACTGTGACAACCTTTCATCAAGTCGATCATGATCTTCAAAACTTGGGAAAAGGTTTTCTTGAAGTTCTGCATCCAAAACATCGACATCGGAAGGCCCGTCATTATCATTATCAACATCATCATAATTATCATCAACCTTTTCAATTGTGAAAACTTTGAAAAAACTTGTTCAAGGCAGACCCTTTTGTTGTGTCCTCCTCATAATAGTATTTGAAGGAAAGGTCATACTGTCTGTGAATAAATGCAAAGCAAGTTGGTGTGTACTTGTTTACAACGGACCGCATCAGCTGACTGTTGGGATAATTATTTTTTGTTGAAGTGTTTGCAACCTTGAAGTCCAACTTAGCATGATTATCCCTCATTCTCTGAACCATAATGTTGAAATGACTAAAGAATCGAACAAGTGAATGGTCTGGCTGTAGAAATCCACGAAGAAAAGCATTGAAAGACTCGCTTAACTGAGTCGTTTTCAGACCAGCTGTAAATGTAACTTGACCCAAGCTGAAGACCAATGCATACAATTTCAGTGAGTTTGGACAAACCATCTGAAGTAGGCCTTCCATTAAAACAATTTTTCATCATCTGATCCCAATTGTAGTCGAAATCTGATTCATCGTCTACATTTGAAACAAAATTAATTAACTCATCGAAAAATGCATTGTTTGCACGAGAGCCTATATTTTTCTTTGCATTCTTTGTCATGTGCCATGAGCAAAGCCCATGAAAAACACTTGGAAAAATATTTGGATTTGAACTCAACAACGCACTAGCCTGGTCTGTATATATCGTCTGTGGTTTCTTATTGGACATACACTTCAAGAATGTTGTAAACAACCAATCAAAAGTAGCTGTTGTCTCATCATATAGTAGCGCACCACCAAATAAAACACTCTTACAATGATTGTCAAAACCAATAAAGACAGCAGAAATGTAAATGAACTTAATCAGAACAAAATACAACATATATATAAATTACACTAAATAATGAAAGCAATCACTAATTTAAGTGCATTCCAACCCTCAATTAGAATGCATTTATGTTTCATATACTTAGTGATTACTAGTCTGGAATCACTAATTATAAGAAATCACGCCTCAGAATAATAAAACAAAAATGAGAAACTCTCGATCATAGCATATCTAATAAGCATGTACTCAAACACTAAAATTCATCACAAAATAATTAAATTGTTGAAAAAAATAAATTGATTGAGATGATTCGACCAGCTTGGATGTTCATTAATTTGAAAATCAAATGGACTACTGAAATGTCATGGCTCATTCTCCCACCTAGTCAAATGGATTCAACAGATGTCCTTGATACTGTCAGTGTCTATGCCTTTCAATTCAATACACTTTTTAAACATAAAATGGCCTAAAGATCGATCACACGAGACAATTTTTGGATCCTGTTCAACAAGAAGTATCCTTGCTTAATGGTTTCTCAGTAAAGAGCATTCTTATGATCATGGTGATTAGTTTCAAGAATGCTTAGAACTTTATCAATCTTACAGTCAAGTTGCCCACTGATCTCTTAAACATAAATGCATTTGAAAAAAAAATCAATAGACTAGAGATCTCTTAAACTACAGACTCGGACACATATGACACACACACACCTAGGCACTAGGTAGTTCAAAATGTACTCCTACCTATACTATCCATGCCATAACAAAATACAACATAATGAAAGTAAACACTAATTTAAAATCTGAGAGAAGTACAAAATACTAACCTAATGGCCGATATTGATTGTTTGTTCGGTAAGTTGTATCAAAACTGATGACATCGCCAAATAGAGAATAATCTAGTTGCATAATTCCATTTGCCAAAAAAATGCTAGTTATGTCTTCTGCAGCATCAACTTGGATATCATAGTAAAAAGATGGTTTCGAGAGAGCTTCATATCTAAAGAATTCTTGAATTATAGTTGCTTCACCAACCACCATCTCCTTTTGACGAATTGTCATTAGATAGTTCTTTAAGTCCGAAAATCGAAAAGGAAGATTCTCCGTGCCTCCAACTCCTTGACCCATAACTTCATAAGACGTTCTCATCGACATTCCAGCTTTAGAATTTATTACAGCGAGTTGTCCTTGAACTTCATTTACTTCTCGAAATGATCTCAGGTAACACAAATGCTCTGGTTTATGTAATGGATGACAGTGAGCCACATCCCATCTATATATCTTATAGACATTAAAAACTTCATCCAGCATCAAACATATTCCATCTTTACAACCAACCCTTTCCTCAGGTTTTTCTTTCACTTTCACAAACTCAATAACCACTAGATTGTCTGATGTTGGCCTATTGTTAGGATTAAGCAGACTTCCCTTCTTGAAACCTTGTTTGTTACAAACATAACGCACATAATGTACCTTATCTGATTTCTTATTTAGTGAATTGTTCTTCGACTTCAACATAGTCCTAAAGAGAATCAAGTGTTATATGCATAATTACCATAAAATCTTCAATCTTTTTAATAGATTTAAAGACTAAAGACTTCCATGATTATTTATTGCTAGGGGAGTAACATTGAGAACTATCATCATGAATCGGTGATGAAGTTTCAACATTCAATTGTCCACTCTCAGATGAAGTTGATATCAAATCCATTGAAAACAACAACAAACATTATTAAGAACAAAGAACCATTAGATATGATAAATTGAAGCTAAATTGTTCCTTTACATATCATAAATTGAAACTACAACTGAAGCAAAATTGATCCTTATCCAATTGCTACAACCGAAGCTAAATTGATCCTAATATCAACATTTGAATCACTAAATTGATCCTAAGAACAGAAAACCACTAACAAATCCGAATTTGAATCAAAACCTAAATACAACAAAAATCATATACATGATTACCTCTTCAAAATGCAGAACGAATGTCGCTGGAGAATTAACATCGGAGCGCGAGCAAGGGTGAAATTCGTGCAACCTCGCCGGTGAAATCACGTCGCCATGACCTAGCCGGATAAACCACGACGGAGCAGCGAGCAAGGGTCAGCACGTCGGAGCGGCGAGCAAGGTTGAGTCGTATGAGAGTGTGTGCGATCAGATTGTGAGAGTGTGAACTGAGAAGCCTAGGATTATTACACGTGTACACTAGATCTGATGATTGTGAAGTGTTTATATACGGTGCATAAGGATTTCCTTATGCACCATAACTTTTGCCGCTAATACCATAAGAAAAATAGGAAGTATATTAAAGATAAAAAAAAAAGGGTAATAATAATTATTAGAAAATGAAAAAATACTTAATTGAAGTAACAAAAAATTATAAAAAAGATGCAAGAGTATTGAAAATAGTCACTTTGTATTTATCATTGCATTCACATGGGCATACTTTGGTTTTTTATCTGAAACTCAACCAAAGGGATGTGTATCTTGAAAGTCACTTGGTATTCGCCCCACATCGATTGCTTCTATTGTTTTTATGTGTTTATATACAACAGGTGAACCATGAAAAATTGAAGATAGTTGCATACAAGATGAAACATGTGGCGGAGGAGTGAAATTAAAAGTTGTCTTCTAATATTTAAATTCACCAACTTCACACAGTTTCCTTATCTATTCAACTTTTTTTTTTTTTGATCTAGCTAACTTTGGCCAATTGTTCATAAAACCCTTTTCTTCCTAGTCCCCATTATGAAATCAAGAAATGCAATTTTTTATTTTTTTAAAATCTAATTTAGGCAAATGCCTCGCATGATAGTTGATAGTTAACTCCAACCCATAGGTTTGTGTAAAACCATTGGCTACAAGCCTTGCTTTGTATTTTTCTGCACTAATATCATCTGAGCATTTCATAGTAAACAAGCATTCCCAAGTCCCTTTTTGAAGAGCTTACAACTCCTCCATCAATGCCAATTTCTAACTCAGATCATCTAGAGCTTTTGTGATGTTTACTTGGCAAGTTTTGGAATAGGAAGAAGAACACATGCCACCATGCTTGTCAATCTCAAAATCATGCTAGTTTACTACTCTAGGTATCAAAATCTAAGTTAATCACTTAAAAAATCATTTCCCTGTAAACACAGTTAGAGACGCGAGTTTGAGGGTGTTTGAAACAAGTCTGTATCATAATGGTTATTTTCTCCCAGACATGTTAAAAATGATTGTGGCCGAGTGTTTTTTTTAATAAGCCTAGAATGCCAAATGCAACAGTTGAAGGATACTTGTTTCAACAGTCTGTATATCTCGATACAGGTTTTGGCAAAAGGTGGAAATCGACAAATCCAACTAGAAGAAATTGATTGAACATGTGAAAAATCTGCAACTTGTAAAAGTTAAGAAAATCATGCAAATGAATATGAAATAACCCAATACATCGAAAATTAGCTACTTAAATATGCATAGCATTGTATGAATACGAGATAAAAACATATAGTTATATTTTTCTTTGAAGGAAAAAACATACAGTTATATATGAATATGAAGTAAATTCATCATCTACAATTGTATGTAACCCACATCGACCGTTTATGTAATTTTTCAAGCGTTTATATACAATAGGTGAACCAGCATGATTAAATAATAGATGAACTATCGGAGCATTTTCAGAACTTTATTAATGTTCTTGATTTTGCTGCAATAGTTTATTATGCATATAACTCTTTTTTTTTCTTCTTCTAACTCGTCAATTTTTTAACTCTTTTTTTTTTTTTTTTTCTAACTCATCAATTTTTTAACTCTCACACATATTTTTTTATTTATTTCTATTCTAACTCGTTGGGTTTTTGACTCACAATAGATGTTTTAATATATTCTCATAACGCCGTCCCTAAGAATTCGGAGACTCGCATCTGGGATAAAAAAAGACCAGTGATAAAATCAAAACGTATTTTTTTTAAAAGAGCAATGTTCTATTTATATTTTTTAAAAGATAAATACAAGGTGACGTATATATGCGGTACACCTAAAGGTAAAAATGACTATCGTAAACATGAGGAACCTCCACTTAACACCAAAAGCAAGAAGACCTAATTCTAATAGGCCTAAAAGGCTAAAACAAGAGGACAGAAAATGGTTGGGGGTATTAAAAAAAATTGAAGGGCAGTATTACTAGTGGGTATTAAAAAAAAATTGAGGCCCCATGGCTGGGGGAGGCCCATATCATTTGAATTTATTATGGACTAATCTTCGAGTCAACAATATGACATTTGTCTTTTTTTAACAAGAGTAAATTGTATCTCAAATGAAGATCTCGGGTAGATTGTATCTCAAATGAAGATCTCAAAAATCTTGAGTTCTTTGAGAAAGAGTAGTGTTACCAACACTTCAAACACCAAATAGATAGGTGTAATGAACCATTAACATATTAAATAATATGAAAAATTGAACAAAGAAAAGCTCCAAAGCTCTTCATATAATAATGATTTATTTGTTTATTTTAAATATACTTTATTAGTATAGAGATGATAGTTGCAAATCTTCAAACAATCGAACCATTAACATATTAAATAATATAAAACACTCAACAAAGAAAAGCTATACATATAATGATTATTTATTTATTTTTGTTCAGAATCGAGTAAATACCTAAGGCCCATTAAAATATGCCGAATCAAAACAAGTCCAATTCTATACTTGGGCCAATCAATCATTGCGCACCCCCTCTCTACGAGGGAGAGGTGCTCATAGCACTTCGGGAGACATATCCAAACTGAGTCGTGACTTACAATCTCGCTCAATGGATACTGACTTCTATATTCACATCTCCCTGCTTCTTACGAAAATTGCTTTTTTTCCAACATAAAACGCTCATTCTCATACAAACTGACTAAAATATCCCGCGTGAGTTAATTCACGCTCGATAAGCTGAAGTATAACCTGCGTGAGTTAACTCACGCTGAGATTATAACCTACATGAGTTAACTCAAACTGGGGTTATAACCTACATGAGTTAGTTCACGCTGACTAAAGTCAGGTAGCGAGCGTAACTTAGTCACACTGCATGTAACACCTGTGTGAGTTAACTTACACGAGGTATTTTAGTGTTGATTGTCTCTTTAATCAGCATAATTTGTATTTGATGTATATATAGATAATAATTTTGGTATTTTCTGCCTTAATTATCTAGCTCTAGTATGATATATATAAGGGAAATGCTAACCGGTGCCCCCAGGACACAGGTTAAGGATATGAAAAAGGAAATTATATAGTAGTTAATGCATTGAAATTGTGTAATTAATTTATAATAAAGTCAAAAACAGTTTCCCTAGAAGAGCTAATGATATTGCAAAATCAACTAAAATATGCAAAGACGACTGTTAAAACTCAGATAATCGGTTCGCACATTACAAAATCCAGTTACCACCTAAAACAGTTCACCCTTGAATTAATAGCTACAACCTATCAACCCAAGACTTTAATTTATGCTATTTGATTTAATTTTCATCCAGTTCCAGGACAAAGTTTGTATTTTTATACCCTCGCTTCCTTTTTGCAAGAAGAGAGGAGAGTTAATTAGAAATGAATTTGTAAAACTTGCTTGATCAAATTGATCTCAACTATATACATTATCGGAAATTCAAAGTTGTGTTCTTAGGGCACATGTTAATAATTCCGCTAATAGAAATTATGTATTGAAAATTGTGTTAATTTTTTTTTTTGGTCAGGTAGTCTATTGGTTAGAATTCACCTTATAAGGTGAATAAATAGGGTGTCCGGAGTTCGAACTCCGGCCCCTGCATATAATAATGCATTGTCGTACCAACTGAACTATGCTCACGGGACGAAAATTGTGTTAATTTATTGCTCAAAATGATGAATATTAAATTTTTTAATAAATTCTTACCATTAGTAGAATGCTTAACATGTTTATTAAGGGTATAAGTTAGCAACTCATGTATTATAGATAAATTATAAATTTTTACTAATTGGTAGAGTAAAGGACCAAGAAAATAAATCCGTAACTCAAAAAAGTACGGTAGAGATAAAACAAGAAATTACTTCAAAGGCAATAAATTTGACTAACTATCCTTGGTTCTTCAACATCCCCTAACGGATTGCTAACATACTCCTATGACCTTAAAACAAATAAATATAAAATAGAGATAAAGTTATGAGTGTGCTTTTCAACGCGTAATGGTTTGTTTCTTCATCTTTTTAGGTGTTTTCTTCCATATAAGATGTTTTGGGAACATTACTCCTTCCTTTATAATGTCTTCAAAGGCCTTTTGAATCTTCATTCATGGTCTTTTCAAGATCTCCACAAATCTTCAAGATATGTTTTGCATTACCGATTTGCATGATTTCTTCTTGAATTACATAAAGACACCATAGAATTGTTATGCTTTGGAAGGAAAAAAACTAGAATTATCCGACTCAAATAGAAAACAATACAAATGTCCTGAAAATCATATGCAATTGTTCTAATACTCCTCTATTTTGGATTAAAACTAAATAAAAATACTGAAAAACATGCTAAAAATAATGTAAGATGGCATATCATGAAGAACAAAATCTATGTTTCTAGCACTCATGTGCAGCGTGTGTCCCTTCGTGTGGGGTGCGCGTGAGGCAGAGAAAAAAAAGATAAATGTTGTTTTTACTCTATAGATTTGGAGATGAAAACCTAGTATTTCAACCCAAACCCATATGAAAAGTTGCCTATAAATATATGAACTCTCATTAACAAATTCGCATTTTGAACATGGTGGTTCAAGAGGAAGGCAAGCGTTAGGAGCATTAACAGAGTAGTCTTTTCTAAACCTCTTCTTTTGGTTACCATGAGTAACTAAACGCCTATTGATTAGGGTTCTAAGATGAACTTCTATTTGTTTGTTGAATTTAATAAAATCAAGTCTTTCATTAAGTTATATATGCTTTAAGATGTATTTAATTTTTGCATGCAAAATGCTCAATGGTTTCACAAATCCTAGGGAGTGTGACATATCTAAGAGATGAGATTGAAAATAGAAATATGTTGCTAAGATATTTCTGAACTAATTTCTGAACGTTTCATATAAATTTATTATTTTCCCTTAGTAAGATAAAGTTAGACTTATCCATTTAATCTACTAGGGACAAATAAGGGTATGTAACGAACTTCTAAAATTAATAGGCTTAGTGGTTCCTTTATATCAGAATTTAGGAATACCAAATTCAATTATGTTTCAATTACCTATGAGAGAGTAAGTCCCCAACTTAATTAACAATCCGACAACATACAAATCTACATACGCTTGACGATCAGGTATCCTGTATCGCACATATGATCTTAGGGTGATCCGAGGAACAACTTGACATCTAGAGGGATACTAGATCCCACTGAACTAATAACTAAATAAAACTTTTATCTCATAATTGATAATAGATGATAATTAATCAAACAAGAAAATAGAGGGGATTCAATGAATCCTAATCGCCACTAAAATATGCAACTAAAACCATTAATATTTTGCAATAAATTCTTCTGTTTTATGCAATAAAATCAAACTTACAAACTCCCCCCATTTTATTGCATTTGTTTTTTGTTTTAATAAGCTTAGCTAGTTGCCTTGTTGAAATGACAATTCTGGTAAAGACAATTTTACCTACTACTTTATTACTTGAAAACGGTTCCGCGCACTTGCTGAATATAGTTATCAAAGATTATGGTGCATCTTTCACTCTTTTGCATGATCCTAATGATTGATGTTTATATGTTTTGTATGGTTTATATTACGTGTAATTAATATTCTTTACTCTACTAGTGCCAATTTCTTGGATAGGATTACTCACTTCATATGTTTCCATTTGGGTATTTACTCCCTGTTGTTCTGATAGATGAAAATATGGTAACATTTGAAGAGATTGAATATTAAAACCATTGAATTGTCTAAATTTCATTATCACACTCCATAGATATTTTATTTACATTATTATGAGGTAGTCGACGTATGGATCGGCTAGCCTTTAAGTTACTTTTGAGTTGATTTCGTACACAATGATAAAAAAATTAGTATGTTTTCTCAATCTTTTAATGAAGCATCCCTCCTTTTTCTTATGTTAATTTAACATTTTTGTTATGTGATAAAATATATATGGAGCAACATGACAACCTTGTATCACGTAGCACACATATGATCTCAGGGTGACTAGAGGAACAAGTTGACATCTGGAGGGATGTTAAGATCCCATCAAACTAACTACCTTAAGAAAACCCTTATCTCATAACAGATAATTGTTGAGAATTAATCCAACAAAAAGAAATAGAGAGGTTTCAATAAATCATAATGACCGCGAAAATCTGCTATCAAAACCTTTAATTTTCCATAATCAACACAACCGCTTTTCACAATCAAATCAAAATTGCAAACTCCCGCCGTTTTATATCTTTTATTTACTGCTTTAATAAATTTTGGTAGTTGTCTAGGTGAAACAAAAATTTCCATAAGAGACGATTTTACTTACTACTTGATTACTTGAAAACGGTTTGAGGCACTTGCAGAATTTAGTCATCAATGATTAGGGTGGATCTTTCATTCTTTTGCATGATGTTGATGATTGATGTTTAAATGTTGTGTATGGTTTATATAATGTATAAGTAATATTCTTTACTCTACCAGTGTTATTTTCTTGGATATGATTTCTCAGTTCATATGTTTCCACGTGGATACTTACTCATTGTTGCGTAGGTAGATGAAAAAGATGGAAACACTTGAAGAGGAGATGGAATTGGAATTTTAAGCTACTGAGTTATTTACATTATTATATGAGGTAGTTGATGAATGGATCGGTTGGCATATAAGTTACTTTAGAGTCAATTTTGAACACTACGATAAAACAGTAATAAATTTTTCTTATCTTTTAACGAAGCATACGTCGTTTTGCTTACTTTAATTTCACATGTTTATTATGTGATAACTTATCTGTTTGTGACTGTTTTAAATTGAAATTTTTTCTTGTATTTTTTATTAGATTCTATATTTAAACTCTTTCTCGGTAAAGTGTGTCACATGTTCCCAAATTGTATTTTAATTTTGTAATTAATTTTCCTTTTTCTATCTCGAAAGGGTAAAATAAAAATTATTTCATATAAATGGAATTTTTTTTATGTGACCTCCAGACTAATTTTATAAAAAGGGTCAAACATGAAACTTCAATATAGTTAAGAGACATTTTACTAAGTTTGTAACAACTATTTAATTTGTATATAAAAACAGTGTGCTTTATACACTATAAATTCATCAAATCCTTTTATATTTGTTTTATGCAAAAGGGAAAAATATGGCTAAAGTCACTAAGTTTGTTTATATTGCAATCCACATTCTTTCACTATTTTTCATTGCAATGAATGATGCTGGTAAGTCATTTTTCATTATTTTACAATTTTATTATTTACTTCTTACCTAACCTTTTATCCCCTTTAATTAGTAACATTTTTATCTTCTCTTTTATCATTACAGTAATTTTTGAATGTAGTGAGGACTCTCATTGTGTAACAAAAATTAAGTGTGTGCTTCCTCGAAAACCGGAATGTAGAAATACCCAATGTACTTGTTATAGGGGTTATAAGGGTTCATTTACTTTGCACCACTAAATTCATTGCCCCAATTTACACCACTAAAATACCCCATTGTAGCAACTTACACTAAATGTAGTCATCATGAGATCCAGTCCGTTACAATAAATTTAAAATATATCAATGACTTATATTGAAGTGGTGTAAGTTAGAGCAATATATTTGGTGGTCCAAACTAAACTTTACCCTTATTATAATTCAAATAAATATAGTTGATGATAAAATGTTACATGACATGTCGTTTACCTAATGCTTTGGCATTCAATAATTGAATTTGTTTTGTATTTGTTTTTCTTTAATAATTTCAGAGATTTTGCGCTCTTTGGTGATGGTAATTAAAATTAACATAGTGCACTAAATAAATATTATTTAGATTATCTTTGATTTTCATTTCATAATAATATACTTTAGTTAATTGTAGGATACAATGAAATACTTAAATTATATAAATGATAAATTCAACAAATTTTAGTATAATTTAATATTTTCAATATCGATTCAATACAATTAACTATACATAAATGATTCATCCCGTAACACACAAGTTTTTCAAATAGCGAATATGCCTTTTTTTTATTATTTTAAAACATCTCATAAGGCTTTCGCTAAAAGGATTCATGGTCGTCTTTAATATAAAGTTAGAGTAAAAATAATTTTCTTTCAAAAGTCTTGTACAAAATGACAATCTAAATCAAATACTATATTTTATTAATCATTTTCGAACAATGGGTTTCAAAATTCAATCACATGCTTTGTAAATAAAAAAACAATATGAACTACTGTATAAGCATTCATTTTCCATTGCAATATCATTTATAACTAATATCATGTTTAGTTACGCGTCCAAATAACCAATCTCGCGTTTCCTTTCCGATTTCACCGTAATTTTAATAAGCTACGTATTGGAGCTTCACACTAAACGCACAACTGCATTCACACCACTATTGTACCATACACCAAATAAGTCGTAACATGTGCTTCCTAATAAATAGGAAAAAATTAAACAACATAAACCAGTAAAGTAACCGATAAAACATGCACATACAAAATTAAGAGAAAGATTAATTAGAATATTTTGGATACTTCATAACGTTTTGTATTGAGATCAGAATGATCGCCACACACTCACACTTTAGAGAGGAAACTACAAAGGAATGATAAAAACACTTTATTATTGAATGTGAGAGATATGAGTGATATCATCAATTACACTAACTATAGGACTATACAATAGTTAGCTATTAACTAACTAAGCACTATCCACAACAATTGATAACAGTCCGTCATACCATATTTTTTGAGTAATTTCAATGAAGTTTTCACACTCAAATTTTATTAGTTTCATATTTAATTCAGAATAGTTTTAAATAAATTGTAGTTCTAGATTTATTGAGTCAAAGTAGTGTATCATTATCTAGTATTACTATTGATCAATGACAACATGACTTAATAAGAGAAAGGAAGGTGTTGCATGATAACAGTTTAAGACGATGATTTTAATTTGAGCGGTTTGAATCATGTGATTTTATAAGCTATACTCAATACAATTATTATCCTAGTATTATTAAGTATATTTGTTCTTAATGCTATTCATATGTTGACAAATATATGAAATGATTTATATTATCAATTGACTACCAGCCCTATCTCTTGATTTAGACATAGTATATTGTTTAATCTAACACGTCAGTCCAGGATAGATGATTGTTAGGTTATGACATAGAAGTTAACGTTCATAAAACCTTCAGCTGGTACAAACTCGAGATTAGAGTATTGTTGCTTTAGAATATGGATTTGATTCAAGGGATTGATTAAACATTTTTTGGTAATTTGTCATGAAATTAGGAGAATAATTGTAGAGACTATGTGCAATTTACCAAACCAAAATAATTAATTGATTCAAAAGACTTGTCACTTTAATCTCTAATGTTTTCCAAAACAAATTATTTTTATTTTATTTTCTGTTAAACTGAAATATATGCTCTGCATACCCCATTTGATAAATCCTTATTATAATTAAATTTCTACATTGAGATTGAAACAAACCTTGTAGAGACGAACTTAATAATCTTATTGCTTCAATGCATTTTTAGTATACTTGCTAAAAGTGTATCAATCATAACCGGGTTAACAATTTAACTAACTAAACTAATTAACTAAGATTGAAATATGAATTATACTTCAACAGTAACAAACACACAACAATGCCATAGTAAAGAAAAATATAATGCATCAGACTGATACCTTCATAAAATACTTTCATAATTTTACCAAACAAAGAACGTATTCAATAATGAATTTTTATTATTCCGACCAAAGTAAGCAATACGCAGAGATGGTATATCAAGTAAATAGTAATGAAATACTTTAATGACAGTGTGATTAACTTGTTATCAAATAAGCACCAAAAGAAGATATCATCTAAATTAAAATATGTATAGCGATTATCATAAGGTAAATTATGAGTTCTATATTTCTTTAAAATAACCATTACATAAACATAAATTACACACTGGTTAGTGAGGGAATAGATAATATACAATTCAGGTAGTAGATAATATATAATTCAAGTAAACTCATCCTTAGTCACAATTGCAATTCCTAATAAATAGAAACAAATTAAACCACATAATAAAACAGTACAATAACAAACACACAACAATGTAACATTAAAGAAGAAAAATTGACTAAGTGAAAAGAAAACTAAGTCATAATTAACTTTCCGACAACATACAAGTTTATATAGGCTTGACGACCAAGTATGAGGTATCCTGTACCACACATATGATCTTAAGGTGATCTGAGGAGAAACTTAACATCTAGAGGGACGTAAGATCCCACTGAACTAACAACTTAAATAAAAACTCTTATCTCATAACTGATAATTGATGATAATTAATCAAACAAGGAAATAAAGGGGATTCAGTGAATCCTAATCGCTACTAAAATCTACAATCAAAACCTTTAATTTTCGGCAATCAATCTCCTCCACTTTTCGCAATCAAATCAAACTTAATAACTCCCCCCATTTTATTGCTTTTATTTATTGTTTTAATATAATTAGCTAGTTGCCTTATTGAAATGACAATTCTGGTAGGGACGATTTTACTTACTACTTAATTACTTTAAAACGGTTTCGTGCACTTGCCAAATTTAATCATCAAATGGTTAAGGTGCATCTTTCATTCTTTTGCATATGATGTTGATGATTGATTTTATATGTTGTGTATGGTTTATATTATGTGTCATTAATATTCTCACTCTATTGGTGTCAATTTCTTGGATATGATTAATCTCTTCATATGTTTCCATGTGGATATTTACTCATTGTTATGCAATAGATACGAATATGGAAACAATTGAAGAGGAGATGGAATCTTAAGCTACTTATTTACATTATTATGAGATAGTTGATGTATAGATCGGCTAGTGTTTAAGTTACTTTATAGTCGATTACATACAGTGTGAGAAAACGATAATAAGTGTTCTCGAGTTTTTAATGAAACACTCATCTTTTTGCTTATGTTAATTTCACATGTTTATTATCGGATAAAATATATATGGAGCAACATGACGACCTTGTATCACGTAATGCACATATGACCTTAGGGTGATCAGAGAAACAACTTGACATCTGGAGGAATGGAGATCTCCTCGAACTAACCACTTAAAGAAACCCCTTACTTCATAACTTATAATTGATTACAATTTATCCAACAAAGAAATATAGGGGATTCAATGTATCATATTTAACACTAAAATCTGCAATCAAACCTTTAATTTTCCACAATCAACTCAATAAAATTTGTGCAATAAGTCAAACTTGCAAACTCCCCCCAATTTATATCTTTTATTTATTGTTTTAATAAGTTTAGGTAGTTGCCTAGTTGAAACGACAATTCTCGTAGAGACATTTTACTTATTACTTTATTACTTGAAAACGGTTAGGTGCACTTGCCGAATTTAGTCATCAATAAATAGGGTGGATCTTTCATTCTTTAGCATGATGCTGATGATTGATGTTTATATGTTGTGTATGGTCTTCATCCGAAGATTAAACACTTAAAAAGCATAAGTAAAAGCTAAAATAAACTACAAATTAAATAACTCCTTTTATCTTCAACTAAAAGACCTCAGCTACCGATCTTTCTACTTCGTATCTTCTTCTCCCAGATTCCTTGTTCTGTACAAATAAAATCAAATTAAACTTTCTCATAAAATAGAAATACACCAAACCAAAAACTTTAGCCTTCAATACTTAACTATAAATTTATTTAGTTTTATAAAAAAATAATTACTGTGTTTAGAACTATTGCAATAAAATCAAATTGTACCTTTTACTTTACACAACTTGACATTCTCCATCCTCATCAGTTTCCACAAGTTCAATATGTAAATACTTGAACGGATCAATCAAAAGTTTGTTCTTTAATAAGATCTGCAACCTGATCAGGAAACCTCATTTCATTTTGCTCCTTACTGGTATGAAACCAATTAAAGAAACTCCAAACAGTCAATTTCACCTCATACATGAGCTCATCATCCTTCTCGGGACAAACTTCATTGTCATCGTCGCTCTCAAGAACTTCATCAGGCATACTTTTACCCTTTTTCCATTGTATAGTTGTAGCCTTAGTCTCTTTAAGTTTTCCTTCATGGAAGGTAAGAGACTTTGCAAGGCTTGGATTATCAAAATATGGATTTTCATCAAAGTTAAAGGTGATTGAATAGCCTGATTTGGCATCTTGATTGTCTTCAACCTCAATAGAAT
The DNA here is from genome assembly GCF_003473485.1 of Medicago truncatula. Classification (NCBI taxonomy): domain Eukaryota; kingdom Viridiplantae; phylum Streptophyta; class Magnoliopsida; order Fabales; family Fabaceae; genus Medicago; species Medicago truncatula. Next base: position 41,861,561 of record NC_053047.1, on the reverse strand, counting down.
TGAGGTACTCATCAAATATCTCGCGCTTATCATACAGCTCTTTTCCCAGAACTTCAGTCCTCTCGTCCTTATACATCTAAAATCATAGTTATCACATCACAGTTAAATTCAATAAAAATAATAATAAAGCACACTAAAAACACTCATCAGATAACACAAAAACGAAAGGTAAATTTTTTGTTAATTATTTATTTATGTGTCGGGTCTTAGGAACAAATTAATAAAACACTCTAAAAAAACAAAACAATGTAACTAACAATAAAGAAAAATAAAATGCGTAAAATTGGATACCTTTTCGATTTCCTCTTGGATTCTCTTCAAATTTTTGGCCATTGTTTGGATGCATGCGAGTCTGTCTGTAGGGTTACCATAAAGGAAAAATTAGGGTGTTTCGATTTTGTCGAGGTAAAACACGTTAATATATGGCCAATTCTTAATAATTTTCTTTTATGCCTATCACATATTTAGTTCAAAAAATTCATGAATGAAAGCCGCTAATTGAAAACGAGAGCACAACACAAGATTTATCCATAGTCATGATACATAAACAAGTTTGCAATGATAATTCAAAAAATCAAACATATTACATTCCAATACGTAGATACATAAGTTTGTCAGAATAATGAAATGATTTATTTACAAACTTAATCATTATAATGTTCCATTAACCACAAAAGTAAAGACTCAGAGCCACCATTATAATCCAAATTGGTTAGGCATCTGTTTGATTTTACAACTCATAGTCCAAAATGACTGCAGGTGTATTATTCCTACCAAGTTTAAAGTATCAATAACTCCTAGGAATTAGGAATCTAACAGAAATTGTTATTTTAAAAAGAGGAAGTGGAGTATATTCTGTATATAATTTCTGATCAATATATAAAGATGGGTTTCGACAAAGCAATCTAACGTGGACTGCGGACTGAGTGAGCGTGATTGAAGCAAGATTCTTTGAATCGAAAAAAGATCATAAAGAAACACAATTATGATTGTAAAGAAATATTGGGACCCGGAAAAAATATGAATACAGAAAAATGGCTATGGTATAACAAGGTTACTATCCACAATTGAAACTAGTGACACATTGAATGAACAAAAACCAGTACACACATTGAATCAACAAAAACCAGTGCACACAAAATACACGGTCTGCAAAACAGAACAGCTCCACAAAGATGAAAATTGGAAACTTCCAATTGGCTCAGATTTAACAAAATCCAAACTTGAGCTTTCGTAACTTATTTAACTCTAAATATTTGATCCATAAATGTCAAACCTTAAGACTAATCTGCTTTTAAATCCTCTGTCTAACAGTGTATTATACTAAAATTTACGTCTCTCAATCTGTGCAAACAGAAAATTTTCAGCAATACATTCAAAACACAGTACCTACTCCAAAAATAAGTGGGTGAAAAGGGGTTGGGAAGCCTAATGGAAAATGTGAGCAATTGGTATATCATTCCTTCAAAAGCATACACAACCACACCTAAACCATATAAATAATCACATGCTTCTTATGTCTCATGGCAACGGCCAACAATGTCAGATTGTACAAAAACATTGATTAGTGCAGAAGGAATATAGCATCATCGTATGAAACTTCAGTTCATAAACTGTTAATGAACACAAGTTTATTTGTAATCATCCAATAATTTGCAACTAAACCACTACAAATGGCTCACCATATCCTAGAAGTTGCTAGGTCTCTTATTTTCACCACACGTGTTCCAACATTCTTTTGGAGTGACTCAACAACCAAAATTCTTTTGAAAAGCTACATTGATTTGTGTGTACATATTTTGTAAATATTTATATATGTTCTAAGTTCTAACAACAAACTAATTTAACAAGAAAAACACAATTTGCTGAATCAAAAACATGGCAGCAATCTATGAAGCACGGATATGGACATGAACATCAACAACACTAATAATTTGAAAAAAAATCACATCATTCAGTGCAGGGGCGGTTTCACCGCCCGGCGACCCCGGGCGGTTGCCCTGGCTCGATCGATAATCAGTGGTGGATCTACCTTGGAACCCATGGTACCGCAATGTTTCTATATATATATATATTATATCAGGCATGTTATTTGCATATTTTCTAGTTAGCATAGTGGAAAAGCAGTTGCTTGTTCTCTCAGACGTCGCGAGTTCGATTCTTCCTTCTTCTCCTTTTTTTATATTTCTGTATATATTTACTTTTTTGTCAAAAAAGTTCCACGGAGGTAATCGAACACACACCTCTGGGCCCTACTCATGTAAATTAAACCACTACAATAGTTAACATTTATGATAAATCTTTCAAACAGCTTAATATATATTTCATAGAATTTTGGTACCCCCGAGATAATAACTCAAGATCCACCACTGTCGATAAATCCTTCAAACAACTTAATATGACGATCCTTTTTTATTTTTATATCTGACTATATTTTTTTTTTTAAGGAAGGAATTTATATATATTATGTCACATGTGAATTTGCGATAAATTTTTCGCCCAGGCTCTACGTAATTTCTGGCTCCGCCACTGATTCAGTGTAATTATATGTGTCGGTTTCGTGTTGGTGTCAGACACGTGTCTAATCCGAGGAGTGTCCGTGCTTTTTAGGCAGCAATTAAAATTTAAAGCAACCATAAAACTCAAAATCACTAATTGGCAGCAAATCAAAAAACCCCCCAAAATTAGAAACCCTAATATCCAAAATCACAACTTATCAGTAAATCAATCAATATATAAAGATGTGTATTATGATTCACTAACCTTTCAAGACTGAGCAAGCTAATATGGAGCGTGGTTGATGCGAGATTCTGTGAACAAAAAAAAAAAAAGATTGTAAAGAAACACATTGATTTAGTGTGATTTAGGGTTTGATTTCATTAAAATATACAAAATTTCAAAAAATCCCTAAAAAACAATTCAGAGGTTTTAAACCCTAATCCTCAAATAACATAAGAAATTGATCAAAGGAATGCCAACCTCATCTAAAAATCACTACAATTAAAAGCGATTTTTGTAGTGGTGTTAGCCAAACATAAATTATGTATAAACATAAATTACGTGCTAGTTTGCGAGGGAATAGACAATGCAAATCAATTCATCTTTAGTTTACATCTAAGACACACTGACACAGACACCGAACACGTCAAAACCGGTAATAACATGAGAAAATGAATTATTTGAATACATGTGTCAGTGTTGTGTATTTGCTACAGCGGTTAACTTACATACAAGTGATCAGCAATGCAAAACCATAAATTACACACTAGTTAACTGAAATAATTAAAAAGTAACATATAAATCAGCATGTTCTTCTTCGTCTTAGACAAAACCCTAACACTAACAATTGAAGGTAATGAATCAGAGTTTAAATTTGAATTTAGGGTTTCGGAGACGTACTTACAATTAGGAGGATGGATAGGAACAAGGCGAGAAACTGTGAGAGAAGATGTTTTCAGAGAGAGTGGAGCAAGTTAGTAAATAAATGAGCAGCAAGTAACATTGATGTGGATAGAACTTGGTAATCCTCAATCATTGAGGCCCCACATACATTCATATGATATGGCCCATTCTTAACAAATAATATTTTTTTCTCATTTTATTATGAGAAATGATATTTGAACATTCATTTTTTAACAATTTTTGTGACAACCCTCTCTCTCATACTTTCATTGTATTTTTATTATCTCTTTTCCTTTTTCTCTCTCTATTGTTATTGTCCAATAAAAAGAGAGGAAAAGGGTTGTCACTAAAAGTTGTTAGAAATTGGATGTCAAAATATCATTCCTCTTTTATTATTAATGATAAAAAAAAATTGTACTTTGTTAAATGACAAAACTAGCCCCTTAAGTTGGCAAAGAAGATAATCGAATTTGAGACTTTCGAGAGAAGCATACTCTAAGGTTTCATGCCAACATCTTCGGACCAACGTTAGTAACTTTTTTCAATGGTAAATGTTAATTGTTAATTTGTTAGATTAGTTTTTACACCATTAAAACTAGAGCTAGGAGTAGTGAAAATGGCTATTGGTTGCAGTGGCGGAGCTAGGATTATTGTAAAGTTCGATTAAAAAAATTTTGCAACACATTTATAAAGGTTTGCATAAGAAATTGCGAAAAATTTAGGCCGGAGCCCGGGCGAATACCCGGGGTCGCCAGGCCATAGAACCGCCCATCGGCTTAGCCAAATTGAGTAAAGAGGTTCGAGAAATTGAGCACCTATGCGAAGAGAAGATCAAACAGAGACCAAAGTTTCACTAAACTAGATAATAAAAATCAGTACTCCCTCCATTTCTCAATCCTTAATATTTTCTCCCTCACATGCATAGTATATTGGGATGCTACCAAATTGTTAGTTCATAAATAGTACGTTTCAGTGCACATGGGAGCCAAGACTAAGCCATTTTGTATTTAAATTAAAAACAGACTTACTTTCAATTGTTCTGTCTACAATTTTTCAAATTGTCAACTTTCTCACACATTTAGCATGCCACTGTACCAAAAATTTAATATGATTTACACTAGATCTCCTAGCATATTATTAAAAAATAATGAGTTTACTGAAACATTGTTCGACTTGATTATCAAGTGATTATCAAATCATGTTTCATTTAATTTAATGATGAGATTTATTGAACAGAAACAATCTTATCTATTGTGCAAGATTTATCTTCCTAATGCACCATAGACTTGATCATATTAATATTGAGTTTTTCGTTGAGTAGAATCAAATAGTTCTTAATACCCCACAATTATCGTTATAGATGAACCAATAAAAAACTCTTAACTAACCACTTAAGTACTAAAAAATATAGTTATACCCTTTTCAATGCTCAAAGAGATTCGACAAATAAAAATAAGAAAAACAAAATATAGAATGAGGTAAACGAAAAAACAAGCAATACATCTCAATTTGTCTATCTAAGAGAGCTAATTTGATAAAGGGAAGCAAAATGTAAACATAGAGAGCTACACATTTATCTCCTAATCCATTAACTATCTCTAACAGCTTTTCTCACATTTTGAGTTTCATGTCAATCTGTCTTTCTTCTTTACTGGTTCCTTTTTCCAATTTTTACATATGTTTTAAGTACTACCGACCTTTCACAATTTCTATCTCCTATCAATTACTCTTTTAGCCTTGTATTTTGGCACCAATCCTTATCCCCTCGTTTTCTCTCTCTATATACTCCCACCAAAGAAGAAGATAATTGTGAAATTCCTTCAAAAAGAGATAAATGTGAAATCTATTTTCCCAGCAAAAAGAAATCTATCATCTTTCACACAAAAAACCGAAACACACTTCAACACTCATTTTTTAAGAAAGCTCAAACACAACAGCTAAGCCAATTACTTTCCTATGAATCCATTTAATTTCATCATCATCAATCTCCTTCTTTGCACAAACCAGTTACCACCAAAAATTCAACATTGGACCAACATCAACCGCGGCCACGGATAGTACCATCCAGCCACCCTCAGGGTCCATGTATTCACTCTCTCCCTTGACCTTCTCTTCCTCATTTTCTTTCCCTTTCCCTTTCTCTCTTCTCCCTGATTTTTTTCCTCTACCTGTGATAGGGTTATGTGTATGTCATCATGAGCTTTGCGGCGGCCTAATCCCTATTGTGTGGACTTTTTGTGTGGGTATTTGGCATATAGTATTTTTTTGTCGTCTTGAATTATATGATTGGTCATAGTATATATTAATTACTTATTATTATATATATTGTTGATACATTAGTATGATCGCCAAATATACTGTTACATTACAACATTCAATCATAGAAGAAAAAAAAAAACAAGAGTTTTGTTGCTCTTCCCTAATTATAGACAACCTAATATGATATGTACTCATGAAGTTTGTAAGAGGTATAAAAATGCATGATCAAAGGCTTTAATTCATATGATACTAGAGACCAAAAATAACACCATGCCTCTACTTTCTTTGCCATATTTAAAGAACCGTTTGACAGACATAAATCTAACCAAAATCAACATCAAATAAAAAAAAAATAGAACTCATGTTAACCTTACAAGTGTTGCTGGTTGAAAGATCATATTAGTAGCTCTAGTGTCGGGTTGTTTTTCTTATTGTGGCTGTTAATTACTACTCAAGTATATCAAATCTACTAGCGTAAGTATGCCCGTAAAAAACCTAGAAGCGATGTTATAAATTATCAAAGTTACTTACCTCTAAGTTTTGTGATCTGTGTTTTGTGAACATCACTTACACAAATAAACAGATAAATTAAGTCCAGTGTTCTACTTCTCTTTTGTTTTCCACGGTAGAGAGGGTTTACCCTAGAAAACAGAAGAGGAGTCGTACATTTGCCTCGATCATCTGCTTACCTTGTTGTGCTAGTCATTGTTGTGACCTCGCAACTATAAACTTGATTACTCTTCCGAATCATATATAGAAATTAGATAACAAAGATTTGAGGATATCTGGCTTATGATTTACAACATTGCTTTAAGGTTTTTCACTTGAAGGTTCACATCAGCGGGGCAAAAATCCTAAGTCAAGAGAAGAAACGGAGAACCAAATCAGATATATGCTTATTAACAATCGCAAATGAGAAGATCAACCGTGACTAAGAACTACTGAACCCCGGATAGGTTCATTCAACCTGCAACACTAAAGGGTTGAGCAAGTTCCATTTGTTTGTAATTATTTTTGGCTTGGTGTATACTTAATATTTTTAACAAAATGAATATTTAACTTTTAACCACCCATGTGTACTTTCTTATGTAAATACTTTTGAAAACCCCTCCATTTTCTCTTTTCTTGCACCTGTTCTCTTTTTATTTGTCCCATAGTTGTAGGGAAACAAGATGAAACATCATGCCTTCCAGCATCACCGAGGATTGCATCTACTCATCGTGTCCCTGCCAACATTGCCATCTAGCTTCTTCCTCGATGAGTATCTTTTGTCAACCTGATCATAGATTGAGTTTTCACCAAATTTTGGCAAAACTCTAAATTCATATTTGATCCTTCACAAACTTATTCTCATCCATTCTACAAAAATAACAATCACATCTTCAAGGTAAACTTTATGTTACATTTGTTTCACGGTGGCTACGGTAGGCGACCTTAATGGGTCTCCTACCATAAGAGACTACAATTTTATTTTATTTTTGGTTTGTAAATTGGTTGTGAGCCATTGGATTTAGAAAGAACATTTTGAATAACACAGATTTCTTGGCAGATTGACCCATTAGGATAGTATATTTTAATCTTTAAAGTTGATCTTTAATAACTTAAATGATTTTGCAAACAATTTACGTAAAGGGTGTTATTCTCAATTTAAGTAAATGATTTTGTTGCGCATATGGTTTTCTTGTGTATATGTTCCCAGGAAAATCTTTGCTTCACGAACCCTTTAAGCAAAAAGTTAATTTCATATTTTTGCCTATTGAATTTTTGGGTGGGGATGTTTATTAAAGGGTTAGTTAATTTGACTAATTGAGGCATGATTTTGTATTATAAATAAATTTTTAACGCAAAAGACAATAATAGAAAACATACGAATATTTGAATTAAATAGGATTACGGCTAACAACATAATACTCTCTCTGTTCCCTCAAAAAACATAATACTCTCTCTGTCCCTAATTCTAAGCACCCATTGAGAAAAAAAAATTGTTCCTAAATACACCATACGGTCACTATTATAAGCAAAAATCAACATTTTAGATTCATTCATTAAATGATGTATGTGGTCGATAATAAAGACGATATACATCATTTAATAAATGAATCTAAAATTATGTTTTTGCTTATAATAGTGACCGGAGGGTGTACTCCAAACATAACCCTAATTAATACTACTAATTAATACTAGATGCATTTATTATTATTTTTTCAAACATAACCCTAATTAATACTACTAATTTACCTTTTTTTTTACGTTTATTTACCTTGGAATATGAAAAAGTCAAATTTGAATATACTACTAATTTACGTTATATCAACGTTTATTATTATTTTTTCAAACATAACTCCAATGCCACAACAGGACACAAAACCACTTATTTGGATACATCACGATGAAAGAATGTTCAATGACTAATCAATCTAAAATATCTTCTAAACAGTTAATAACGTATGAGAGCTACCAATAATCAAATCATGTGTAATAACAATTTTTAATCACTAATATAGGGTTAATTAAGTTTTTGGTTCCTATAAATATCTGCAGTTTTGTTTTTAGTCCTTATAAAAATAAATCACACTTTTTAGTCCCTACAAAATTTTCTGTTGGTGTTTTTAGTCTTTGTTAAATTAAAATTTGTTTAGTTATGAAGAAATTGTGAAAGAAGATGTTCTTCTCGTTTAAGTAAAGGCAAGGAAAAGAGGAAAGGTATTACTTTTGAACTACCCAAAATAACCTCAGCACTCAATTTGTATATGTGATTACTACCTCCGTTCCTTTTTAACTGTCACTTTTTGATATTTTACACAAACCAAGACACTCAATAAATGTTACTTTTTCTTATACAATAATTCATACTTTTACTATAAAAGCCTTAGTCATTTAATATCTTATTTCATATATTTCGCTCTCCATAATAAATAACTAAGGGTAATGTTGGTAAAACAACATTTATTGTTGCATTGAACTTTGAAAGTGACAGTTAAATAGAAACAAATTTTTTTTCCAAAAATGACACTTAAAAAGGAACGGATGGAGTAATATAATACTGATTACCTGCAACAACATGTAATTAATACTGGGTTGACCTACACATGCAAGTTATAAGACCAACATAAAAAATAAAAACAAACTTGTAAAAGCATGTCATGCACCATGCAAGACCCATAAGGGTCATGTACCTTAAACGAGGCCTTGTTTCACCCTTTCAAGTTTGAGTTTCATGTTCACTCTTTTTTACCATGTTAATAATTTTTTTTTTTTATATACTATTTTTATGTTTGTCATCGTTGTTTCTTTCTCTCATTTCCCCCTTTTGTCTTTGACTCGGTAACAACATATCTGCAATAAATCGAGAAAAGCATAAATATTGTAACATTGAAGATGTGGCATGTTGGGTATGTTCTTTTGGTGGTAAAGGTATGCTTTTTTTTGTTCAGCTGTGCAAAAATATTTTTGCAAGTCTTTCTTTTTGTGTGAAGGTTCATCTTTGCAACTTCATGGTTTTTTCTCGAGAGATTCTATCTCAATATCTTATTTTGTGTGTCAAAAGCGAACATAGAGTCTTCAAATATTGCTTCCCTTTTTGTGGTGAAGGTTCATCTTTGCAACTTCATGGTTTTCTCTCAAGAGATGAATTCAATCTCGATATCACCAAGAAACGCATAGTTTATTTGTGGAGGGTAGCCACCACATTCAAAAAGTTGCAATAAGTCTTGGTACTGATCGTGTATATCACTTGAAAAAGAAGCAAAAGATTAACAACATTAGGTACAATGAAAAATAGGATTATTTCAATAAATGACGCAAAACATAATAAGATTATTTTTATGCAAATTATTGTAGATATAGAAAAAGAATGCAAATGCATCAAATTTCAAAACATTGCAGATAATAGAAGAGTTGCATACGGCAAATACAGCAACCAACGTAACTTTTAGTTAATTTCTCTCATTTTCTTTCATTATGTTTTGGTTTACGTTCTTAAAATCGTTCACGACCTTGATTGTGTCCGCAATATAATGTCAAGGATTGCTGCAGTGCCATTGTGATTGCCTCAACCGTATATAAAAATGAAGTATATTACAAAAAAGTTCACCATGAATAACAATTACTCGACAAGATTCTTCTCTTCGGTGAGCTCTTTGCCAAGATCAAATCTTTACCACTAATTTTGTTCCTAGAACAAAGGTCACCATGGATAGGAATTACTTTGTTGAAGGCACCGTTGAATTTTTTTCTATTTTTCATTTCCTATTCTGTATTTGTCGTTGTTATAAGTGTTTTGCTCCGACTTTGTTGAAGGCGTCACTTTTCTACGGCAATTTTGTGTATTACTATTTGTTAATTTTTATTCTATTTTTTAATTAGTTTTTTTTGGTTGAGAATTTTTTTTTTTATCAAATAGCATAGCGGCTAGAAATTCAACCCTTAGGGTATGTTTGGATAGTGGAAGGAAAGAAAGTTAGAGGAAATAAGGTTAAAGGAAAGAAAGTAAGAAGTGAGTAGAAAGTTGGATGATTTGTTGGTTGTTTGGTTATAGTGAAAGTAAGGGAGGAAATAAATAAATGAATTTATTAAATGACATAAATAACCCTATGTTATTGTGTTATTTAAATAATTTTCAATAAAAATACATTTAAATAATTTTGATATAAACACTATTAAAATTGATCAAAAAAAAATGACTATCAAGAGTTTTAATTTGAGCATGCTAAGAAATGTGTATAAGTATTGAAAATAATAAAATATATGAGAGCATGGTTCAAAATAAAAGAAAAAAATTGAAATATGTGTTGTAAAAATACACAAGACTGGAGGGTATTTTTGTAAATGCAATATAAATAGTGGCATCCTCTCACTTTCTCATCTCTTTAGCACATAAACAATTCTAACGTGGGACCCACACAAGAAACTTGTTTTCCTTAGCTTTGTAGGTGTTCCAAACGGTGGAAAGGGCATCATTCCACTCTCTTTCCATTCCATCCATCTTTCTTTCCTTGGAACCAAACACAACATTAAGGTAAATAAATGGGTAATCCAGGGTTCAAACATAATGTGATGTCCATATCAACTGAGCTACGCTCACGGGATGTTGAGAGCTATTTTTTTATTAGTTGTGTAAGAGAAGCTATGCTATTTACCTGTTCATATTTATGTTTTTTAATCAAAGTTGTTGCATATACACATAAAGATATGGGAGCTCTTTTGAAATTATAGATTTCATATTTTCCTGGACAATTCATTATATCCTTTTGCTTCTCTGTTGGAACACTAGTGTATATTGGCAAAAACTTGGAGTATACTAGTTGTTATGAGGAGACATTGGAATGTAAACACAATGATGTAGAAACTAGTGTAAAGTGTGAATTGAAAATTTTATGTCCCACATTGGGTAGATAACACACTCTAGTAGTGTTTATATATGTGGGAAATCACTTCCAAGGGTGTGCCCTTGGGGTACCCACTTTTGTGAACGGAGTGAGCACTAGCCAAAAATTATATAAGCCACATGCGCGCGCGGCGACGACGCCGTCCGTCCGACCGGGCGGGCTGGGTTTGGCGGGTCGCGAACCGGGTCGGCGGAGAAAACGAGGAAAATTCCCCTCTATAAATAGAGAGCTCGGGAATGGGATTCTTCACTCCAAAACCGAGAATCGAATCCTCTTCTCTGGTTTTCTCCCCTTCTCATCTCCCTCGGTTTGTGTTGACGAACCGTTCTTTTCTTCCTCCCTCTTTGGTTTCTCGAGTGGTCTGCGTGCCATATTAGAGTGGTTTTTCGAAACTTTTCGAAACCATACTGAGGTGTTATTCTCGAGCGATTTCTGGCAGTGCAGCCTTTAATCGTACAGTAAGAATCTGGGCTGTTTTATCCTGGAGACGGCGCGGTTGCTAATCTACGTTGCACAACTTAGGTAGTGCCGCGAAACGTCTTAAAGAAAGCGACCTGATCGTGACTCACCCCGATAATAGTTTCAAAACTCCGTCGTAATTTTCAAATTACAAAAAACAACATTCTCTATGTGTGAACTTAACATGACATAATCCAATGTTACTATGTTAGGATGCACCCCTATCAAGAAAGTCTATGAGAGAAGAAACAAGGCTAAAGGGAGTGTGTAGAGAATCTATTAAATGAGTCTCATTAATTCAAATGGCATGGTTCTAAATTTAACAAATGAAAATCTGATGGTGTAATATGTGGTTAGAAGTTCATTGATAGAGTTTTAAAGCTCTGTTTGTGTATTTGGACAAATTGGAGTCTAATATAGATTTACGAAATTGAAATTATTTGCATAAAATTTATGGGGGGGAGTTCATTAACTAAGTCATGGTTAAAGGTTTACTTTGTGAGTATTAGTAGATTAATGTTTCTAATAAAATTTATGATATAATTGGTTTGTTTTAATCTCCATTTAAGTAATATTTCTCTAACTTGTTGAGGGTGAAGTGATTTTTCTAAAAAAATTTCCATTAGATATCAATTTTACTATTAAATGGAAGGGCTAAGATGTAAAATCTTGCATAATAGATGATGGCTAGTTTTTTTTTTTTTTAATAATTTTGGTGAAAAAAGTGATTTACTAGATTTAGTTAGGATATCTTATTTCATTGTGTTATTTATCAAAAATTGTTGATCCAAATTTTGTCTTGTGATTGCTTGAATTATGTAAAAACACTTGTTATGTGGTTTGTAGATTCAAGGCGGGGGATGAGTACAAAAACTCATAATTAATCCACTTTTTTTAATCTATTGTAATTAGTAATATTTTTTTGGTAGATTCACAGGTTTTTAGGCTAGGAAATTTTGCGACATTGTTTACACCTTCTCAAGAAGTTATAAATGTGACATTTTATTAGTGTTATCAGTAATACAAAAAGTGTTAAAAAAAATATATAAACAAGTAACACTTTATGAATGTTACTCATAATACTATAAAATATTACTCAAACTCTTTAGTAACACAGATTTTGCCTAACAATTTTGTTCAAATGTTACAAAATATAATTAGTAACATTTTTCTTGATTTAATTACATTTTTTAATTGTTACTTAATCTCAATGTTGTAGTGATAGAATCTTTTTGAGTTAGTTTAATTATTTCTTTCAATTTAACGTTGGTTTTAGAGTTATTTTGATAAGGTGTTTTTAATTTCATCTTCTTGATTAACCTTGCATTTTTCTTAGCTTCATTTTGTTTATTTGGTGCTGAAGTGATAGAAGCCTCCATGGAAGGCATATGCAAGGAATAAGTTCAATTGGGAACTTAGAAGAATTCAATATTGGAGGAGGATCATCAGGAAATGGGACCCACGCACATCATGGCTTAATCATATACGGAGTGGCTCCAATTTGCATCGGCAATCTTCACCAAGTAACATGCTTTGGCACAAAACATCATCATTTGTTAATGGTTCTCTAGGCCTTCCTCAGATGCCAAACTTTGCTAGAACACCGCCTCATATGCCGAAGAAACCACCGGATCGACGTGTTGCTACAGATATCGACCAACCATCTGATTATATTACTTTACAAAAATTTACACCACTCAGTGAATTGTCATTTAGTACTATGATTAAAGTCGAGGTTAAAATGATGGATCTATAATGTATCCAGCATGCTACTACATTTTCTCAATGGTATAAAGGCAACTGATGTATTATTTTTCAAATCAAACCATCTCCGCAATTCACTCAATGGGATCCAAGAGAGTGGTCTCTTGTTCATTGGAAGAGTCAACATGCATGGGAATCTCTTTATCAAAATGAGAACTCGGGGTGGAGTTCTTCAGATGTGGAGGAGACTAATGTAAGAGGGTTTCCTTAGTATTTTATTATTTCAGTTCAATTTTATTATTTGTTTGTTTTATTTTCAGTTTGTTATTTTCGGCATATTAGAGTTTTGTTATTTCCCCAATTAAGCTTAACAGTTGTAGCCTAAGAGGCAGCTTTTGATCATTCAATAATATTTTAGAGAGTTTTCTCAATTTCTGGTGGATTCCATAACCATATTTTAGCCTAAGCTTCCAACTGCGTCCTTTTATTTTTTTTTAAGAAGTCAAACTAACCCACTAAAATTAGAATCGGGAAGAATCAAACCTTGGATCTTGAGAAACACATTGTTATGGTAACATGTCCCAGGTCAACACCACATATGATTATTTAGTTATTATTTTTGTGTTAAATGATTACGTTATCTAATCTATACTGAATTGAACTTAAGGAATACATCACTACTAACCCTAGGTTTAAATGTTCATTAGATAATTTTTTTTATAGATACCGATTTGTCTAGTTGTGATAAAGAATTTGGTATTCCTTCATGTTTTTTATGACATTGGTTCAACGACGAGGTTATGGTTCTATGTTGGATCAGTGAGACCTTGAATCAAGATTTTTTTTTTGAAAAAGCCAAAATGGAATATATATTAGTGTATTTCGATTTCAACCACCAAAAAGATTGAAGTTTTGCCCTTTCACCTAGCGTTAGCAAGTTATCCTCCTTTCCTTTGAAAATTCTGTTATTCTGTTATTTCCAAATTGTCCAAGATACCGAAAGCCAAATAATCTGCATGGACTCAATCGATTTCTTAGAGAAGCCACGCAGACAACTGAAATGATGAAAATGTTCACAAAAGTGACAATGTAAAGCTATTGAGTAACCAAGCCAAGCCGCAATGATATGCCACACCCCGCCGAAAAAACCGCACGTGAAAAGTAAATGGTCTCTGTCTTCATTAAAACCACAATTAGCAATACACCCCTGTTCAGATGCAAGCAAAACCTTTCGTTGAAAAAGTTTGTCTCTAGTGGGAATCCGGTTGAGGAACAAGCGCCAAGCAAAAATTACTACTTTAAGAGGCACCGCTTTCAGCCATAAAAACCTGTAATTATTATTATGTTGATGATGCTCATCAACCTCCCTGTATGTTAAATAATAATAAGCATAACTAACAGTGTAACAATTAGAATCATGTAATGTCCAAATCCAACTATCTGCACCGTCACCCTAAAAAGAGAAATTAGATATAGACGACTAATACAATCCAACAACAACTCCTCCTCCCACGCGAAAAGTCTCCTACTTCACTTCCACGCTTCCCCGTTAACCCCCCACCCTCTCGCAAACAACCCGGCCACCGTGTCTAATTTGTTCTCCGCTAACTCATACAGACGCGAAAAAATAATACACAAAGGTTTCTCCTCCAGCCAAGGGTCGGCCCAAAACAAAGTGGACAAAACATTCCCTACACGACGAGTAATATTGTCCAACATCCAACCTGAATCAATCTGACCCACACCATCCCTAACATCTAAAATAGTCTCCCACCACAGTGATCCACCACCTTTATGAGAGCAGCAAAGTCGCCCTCCCTCCTCTCAGTAACGGGTACAAAGGACACAATACCAAAGGGTGCCACGCTCCTGTAAAATCCGCCACCACCACTTACCCAAAAGAGCTAAATTAAACTCCCTCAGTCTCCTCCCCCCAATCCGCCTTCCTCCTTACGCGAACAAACAATCTCCCATTTAATCCAAGTAATTTTCCTAATATCCTCACATCCCCCCCCAAAAAAAAAATGCATTAAATAAAGATTCAAGGGTAGAAATTATACCTGAGGGGGCTTTGAAGAAGGACATAAAATAGACCGGAATGGAGGACAGGACAGACTTAAGCAGTATCAAACGACCACCCATAGACAGATTACGACTTTTCCAATCGGACAACCTTCTTTTAATACGATCGACCAGAGGGTACCAAAAAGCCAATTTTCTCGGATCACCACCAATAGGAAGGCCCAAATAAAGAAACGGGAGTCTACCATGTTTACAATGAAGCACTGAGGCCGCCTCATGCAACCAATAGCCAGCAACGTTAACCCCATATAGCATGCTTTTATGGAAGTTTACTTTTAGACCAGAAACTAATTCAAACAACATCAAAACTGATTTTAAAGTTCGAATGTTGCCCCATCTCTTATCACACACCAAAAGGGTGTCATCCGCAAACTGTAAATGAGAGATGCCCATATCACCATGCGCCCCTATCATGAAAGGAGCAAACAATCCCTGCTCCACAACTGAATTCATCATCACATGTAACCCTTCAGCGGCAATAAGAAAGAGGAACGGAGACAAAGGATCGCCCTGATGAAGGCCCCTCTCTAAATTGAACTCCTCGGTAGGACTACCATTCACCGAAACAGAAACAGATGGTGTCGATATACATTCCCACATCCACTTGCACCACAATCTAGGGAAGTTCATTCGACGCAACACGGTATGTAAATAATTCCAATCCACCGAGTCGAAAGCTTTTTCATAGTCTACCTTAAATAATAAGAGTTCCTTCTTACGTTAACGGGCATCGTCCACCAACTCATTAGCTATCAAAAGGCCATCAAGAATTTGGCGGTCGGGCACAAAAGTTGTCTGCGATGAAGAGATAACACTACCATTTTGAAGCCTGTTAGCAAGAACCTTCGACAAAATCTTGTATAAACAATTCACCAAAGAAATGGGTCGAAAATCGGACAGACTTTGAGGACTCTCCACCTTCGGAATCAAGGCTATGAAAGTACTATTAATACCTTTCGACAGTTTACCATGCTTGTGAAAAGCATTAAAGAAACAGATCAAATCACCCTTGAGCAGCCCCCAAAAGTCCTTAATAAAGCCAAGAGAGATGCCATCAGGGCCCGGACTTTTATAGCTATCACAACTCCAAACTGCGTGCTTGATCTCGTCTTCTGAAAATAACCCCATCAAAGACCCACCATCCTCGACAGACAAGGTACTAAAAACCATATCCTCCACACTTGGACGCAAGACGTTAATCGACTTAAAATGATTTCGAAAATGATGAAAAACAGCACCACGGACATTTGCAACCCCTTCAACACGGGCACCGTCGACATCTATAAATAAAAGGGCATTCGACCTCCGCCTTGCAGACATAATACCATGAAAGAATTTAGAATTTGCATCCCCTTCACGGAGCCAGTTAAGTGTAACACCCCGTTTTCCCAATATAAAAATTGTTAAACATTTATCAGAGTAAAACCATAAACAACGAGGTATCACATATAACATAATCCAAAACAGTTAAATAATAATTTAACCAAATATCTTAAACATTGCAGCGGAAATTATATCATAATCCATGAAACGTTTTGGCGCGCAGGCCTCATCAAAATATTTCAGAAGTTAATCAACATTATAAAAATAACATAAATGTTTCACGTAAGAGAATGAAGCATGCATAACATACAACCCCATCCCGTTACGTATCAGAGCGACCTAGACGACACAATGAAGGCAAGGCCACTCACGACGGCAACTGCACACTAAGCACGATCACCTGCAAGTTACCCATACGAAGGGCAACGTTTTCAAGCAGAAGGGGTGAGATTTCATAACAAAATAATGTTAATCAAAGTAATTTGAATCATAATTAACATCATATCAATCTTAAACAACTTTGCATATTTGATAAACATTTATCATGTAATCACATATTCAATCGTCATCAACAACATAACATATTAGACATGACAATGCGACAATGCTCTTAGACTCCTTATATGCATGTGGTATCAATCGTCATCATAAGTATTAATATACTTCATACGTGCGGAGGACAAAGCTCCTAATAAATCGTGCGGAGGACAAAGCTCCTAATAATCGTGGTGAGGACTAAGCTCAATGAATGCTAATGCATGGACTCTTATCAACAAATCACCGTAATCATCATATCAATATGCATCCAATAATTTGAAGCTAAACGTCATCTTATTCTTCATATATAGACATTATGCACTTAGTTAAATAACAGCAGCAGCATAGTCAAGTCACACAACAACAGGATGATATCATTATATCAATTGCAATTCAATGGCATCATAATATTTAATTCATATCTTACATAATGCATAATACATTAATCATGCTCAATTAATATCGACATATCTTAAACGGCTTTACAGATTGCATTAAACATCATCATTAGGTCTCATTACCAATTAGGGATTCACTCTTGATCAAAACGTGTGACACAGATCGCACAAACACTCAAGGCACTCCAATCTGGAAGTGCTCGCGAGGCGAGAGTACCTACTCGCCATGGCGAGTACCAGTCAATTTCCAAACTAATGTTGTTCTGGGTTCAATCTTGTCCTACATTCATCCCTAATCATTACTAGGTATGTTCAGGCACTCAATGACACTCAAGGTCCAACTAAAAAGTCGAAATTGCAAAATCTTACATGCTCTCTGCCTTAGCTCGCTATGGCGAGTAAGGTTGCTCGTTGTGGCGAGCTGCAAAGTGCAACTCGCGAGGCGAGGGGAGGGGCTCGCTAGGCGAGCGATGAATGTTCATCACTCGCGAGGCGAGACTCATAGCTCGCCATGGCGAGCGATGAATGTCGCTACGGCCAGACTTGCTATTTTCACAAAAATCCGACGATCCTCATGGTTCTAAGCCTAATATTGATTCCAAAGTTCGTCCTAAACATTATCTAAGGTCTAGGAACACTTTCTACACCAATTTAATCAATTCCTACCGTTTGATCATCAATTCTAGGGATTTGACCTAGTTTTCGTTTTCTCCAATTCAAACCTAATTCTTGCTAACTAAACATCAGAATTACAATCAATTACCATTACTGAGTTATTAGTCTCACCCTTACCTGGTTATGAAGAAAAATCGCAGCTCTCTTTGATTCTCCCTTCTCTTAGCTTTTTCTCCCTTTTCCAAAAGTTTTCATGTACAATAGTTTTTCTAACAATTAGGTCTTCTCCTATGTATATCTCTTCCTAATAACTTATCTTATTTCACTTTCTCCCCCAAAACTCTGTAAAATCTCAAAACAACCCTTAACTAAATATTTTATATTATTTTCAAATCTTTATTTTATTGTTATTTAACAATAAAATAAGTCCCTTAATCTTATCAAATCTTCCAAAACTCATAACTTATCACAATATCAACCAAACCATCAAGATAGTCGTAAATCATTCAAATCATACCAAAATCATGCATATATTATATAAATATAATATAATCGCCTAAACTCGATTAAATAAACAATTAACGAAAGTGGGCGTTACATTAAGCCTTGATTTTTTGCCATTGAATGCTTGCATGAAATTTTGACAAAGAAAGAACTTCAGACAACAAGGAGTGAACCTCCTCCAATTCAGCATCTGCTAAATCATGCTCCTCCGCTTTAACGTCCAAAATAGATAGGCGCTCTTTTACCGAAAGAATGAAGATTTTGAACCAAGAAAGTTGATCTTACTCTATTTTTGCTATTGGTTGTATGAATTTTCATTATGGAGAAATTAGTCAACCCACCTTATTGACTTGGTCAAATTGACTTACTTTCTATTGTTCTGTCTCCAATTTTTGCAGAATTTTGCAAATTGCCAAATTGCTCACACATTGAGCGTGCCACTGTACCAAAAAATTAATATGATTTACACTAGATGTCCTAGCATATTATTAAAAAAATAATGAGTTTACTGAAACACTGTTCGATTTGAACTAGTCATCAAGTGATTATCAAATCATATTCATTGAATTAGCTTTTTTTTTTTTATCAAGTAGCTTAGCGGTGAGAAATTCATCTTAAAGGTAAATAAGTGGTGTATCCGGGGTTCGAACCTCAACCCCTGCATATATATGCATTATCCTTTATCAAGTAAGTTAAACTCGCGGATACTGTAACTTCAATGACTTACTCGAGATTATCTAACAATATCGAAGACTAATTTGATAGGTACTCGAAAAAACATAGAAGAGGGAAGCAAAATGTAAACAAAGAGAGCTGCACATTTATATCTTAATCCATTAACCATCTCTAACAGGTTTTCTCACATTGAGTTTCATGTCAATTTGTCTTTCTTCTTTACTGTTTCCTTTTTCCGAATTTTCTCCAACAACATATATTTATAGTACTACCTCTACCTTCACAACTTCTATAGTCTATCAAATTACTCTTTTAGCCTTATATTTTGGCACCATTCTTCAATCCTTATCCCCTCGTTTACTCTATATATATACTCCCACCAAAGAAGAAGTAGGCATAGTAAGAAAATAAATGTGAAATATATTTACTCAGCAAGCAAGAAACAATCATTTTTCACACAAAAAACCGAAACACCCTTCGACACTCATTTTTTATGAAAGCTAAAACACAACATCTAAGCCACTTCCCTATGTTAGTTTAATTTCATCATCATCATCAATCTCCTTCCAGTAACCACCGAAAATCCAACATTGGACCAACAACTTAATAATTATTATTATTCACATATCGATCACTAAACTAAAATATGATTCGAGCCAGCGGAACGATGAACCTTCTTTCATCATCGGTGTTGATAAAAGATGGGTAGAATAAGCTTTTGATACTTATAAATTCGTTTTTAGTCCTTATAATTATACTTAGATTTTTAAAGTTTTGAGTGTGTTTTGTTAAAAGTATGTTAAAGAACATTATAAGAAACTCTTTTTAAAAAATAGATGTTTTTAATATGCAATGAATTGAATATGAAATTTTTAATCGTCAAAAGTTTAGGATAAAAAGTAATAAAAATTTTGAACTTATTTTTTGTGGAAGAACTTTTATAATGTGTTAAACATGCCTGCAAAATTAATTCATAAATTTAAAATTTTATATTAAACAAATATGAGTTTAGTAGAGACGAAAATTACATGCTTAGAAATTTAATAGGGACGTAAACATGCATTTTTTTATAAAGATTAAAAGCAAAACTCGTTATATTTATAATGACCCAAAACATGTTTAACCCATTAAAGATTAGAGTATCTTTTACTTTGATAATGAAATTAAGAGAAATAATCTACATTAGTCAACTTGGTTGTTACTTTTTCAAAAATCTCTATAAATCCTCTCTTTGTTTCTCACAAAAGGAGGCTGCAACTTATTTTTGCCCGACAATAGTTAACGGGCTTTGTCTGACAGGCAGACATAAATTATTGTTGCATTATCCATAAATTTATTTTTTACTCTTGAATCAATAAATCAAATCATATTTCATTTTAATGATGAGATTTATTGAACTGAAACAATGTTATATATAGTGTAAGATTTATTTTCTAGTGCATCATAGACTTGATCATATTAATATTGAGTTTTTTATTGAGTAGAATCAAAAAATTCTTAATACCTCACAATTGTAGTTATAGATGAACCAATAAAAAAAACTCTTAACGAACCACTTAAGTACTAAAAAAAAATGAAGTTATACCCTTCTAGATGTTCTAAGAGATTGGACAAATAAAAAAATATAGAATGAGGTGAACGAAAAAACAAGCAATAAATCACCAAATTATAAGACACTCACAAATAGTGTAGCTAAAACTTAAGCACTGAGAAGCAGAGTATATTGTAAATACAGAAAAAGATGATAAAACATGTTGCAACCTGAAATAACACTACAAGAAAATTGCCTTATATCTACAGAGGTTTATAGTTACGAACGAAAAACAGTAGGTATTGAAAAGCTTTACCTACGGATGCGCCTGTAAGTATAGACATCTAATAGAATAAAATAAAAAATAATACAAAGAGCGCACCTAATGAAATTATAGACTGGAAAAAACCCCACCTTTTCCAATTTTTCCCACCTCTAAGTGTCCGTTTGAAATTAAAGATCGGCTAGCGTTTACGTTAATTTATAGTCGATTCTGTACACTATGATAAAACAATAGTAAGTTTTCTCTATCTTTTAATGAAACATTCATCTTTTTTCTTATGTTAATTTCACATGTTTATTATGTGATAAAATACATATGGAGCAACATGACGACCTTGTATCACGTAGCGCATACGATCTCAAGGTGATCAAAGGAACAACTTGACAAAAAATTTCCTTTTTCTATCTTAAAAGGGTAAAACAAAAAATTATTTCATATAAATGGTAAACAAATTATGTGACCTCATGTTTAATTTTGTCCAAGGGACAAACATAACACTGCAATGTAGTTATGAGATTTTTTTCAGGTAACTTAGTGGCTAGAATTCACTTTATAAGATGAATAAGTGGAGTGTTCGAGGTTCGAACCCCGGCCCCTGCACATAATAATGCATTGTCCTACCAACTGAACTATGCTCACGGGACAGTTAAGAGACATTTTACTAAGTCTTATAACAACAATTTAATTTGTATAAAGAAACTGTGCGCTTAATACATTAATTCATCAAATTCTATTTTATTTGTTTCATGCAAAAGGGAAAAATATGGGAAAGTCACTAACTTTGTTTATATTACGATCCTCTTTCTTTCACTATTTTTCATTGCAATGAACGATGCCGGTAAGTCATTTTTCATTATTTTACAATTTTATTCTTTACATCTTATCTAACCTTTTATCCCATTTAATTAGTAACATTTTTATCTTCTCTTTTATCATTACAATATTTTTTGAATGTCGTAAGGACTCTCATTGTGTAGCAAAAATTAAGTGTATTCTTCCTCGGCTACCGCAATGTACGAGGGACAGCTGTGTTTGTTTTAAATCATTGAAATAAATATCGATGATGATAAAATGTTACATGTCATGTCATTTAGCTGGAGATAATCTTTCTTATCACTGTTGTTACTTGAACGAATTTCGGTACACTTGTCAAAAGTCTTAATAGATATAACTTTTTTATACTCACACTTGTAACAACTGAAGTCTTGTTTGTGAAGCCGAAACTTGTGTTTGTCAAGCAGTATGGATGATGAAGAATATGGGAAATTTAGCTCATATGTATTATGGATGTACTATTGTGTTATGTGATAATAGTTCAACCATTAAACTTCAAAAAAAGGACCGAGGTCAAATAAAAAATTTATAGGGACTAAAACTTAAACATAATAATAGTAGGAACTAAAATCATATTTAAATCTTAGAGTGTGTTTGGATGAGGTAATTTGAAAATTTTAAAGAATTTAAAATTCTAGGCAATTTACCTCAAAGTATTTGAATTCCCTCATAGCATTATATTTCCTCAACATTACATTACATTCCCCACATCCAAACAATGGAATTCACCTCAAAGTATTTAAATTCCCTCATAACATTACATTCCCTCATCCAAACACACTCTTAGAAATGCAACAACAATCGACAGTGCAAAGAATCATTAATTTAACTACAACTTAACATAGTGATAAGTATTTTCTTAACTTGCTCAAAAAAAAAAAATTCTTAACGAAAATTATCTTAAATTTTTATCCTATAAAATATATTAAATAAACGGGTAACATTTGGGATTTTTCTTTAAACAAGCCAAAATAAATTATATACCACGGAAACATATCGCCCTGGCAAAAGAAGTGCAACAGGAAGAAAATAGTTTTACAAAAGATCCACACACAAAAAGAGCCGAAAGAAACTACAAATTGAAAGCGCATCCATTAAAGGGTTGAGACATCAATTATGAAAATCAAAAGATAAATATTTGATAATTTGATATATCATGTATTACTTGTCATCATATTATTTTTCTAAAAACAAAAAAATTCTAAACATAATAGAATGTGGTTTCACTCACTTGCTAGTATTTATTTAATTGCAGTATAATGAATAGAATTTCAAAACAATGATAAAAATGTGTATTGGAATAATTACAAAGAAGAAAAGAAAAGAGGATCAAATGCACAATAGCCTTTGTTCTCTGTTTCACTCTTTCACATTTCACCAAACTAAAGAAACAAAAGTAAAAGATAATAACAAACGTGAACAACCTATCTTCCTATCTTTGTGTCATTCCAATTCATATTTACCAACTGTTTTTTCATTTTTCCATTTGAAACATTACTCCACAATCTTCACTTTACTATGATTTCATTCTCCTAACCACCAATCTTGCAATTTCAACCAAACACTAACACAGTACAATTTGTCATCTTCCTCATATTTTAACCTAATTTTGAGTACAAATAGAAACAATAAAAATCAGAACAAGGAGGCTTAAAAAGAAAGAGCAACTTTTGTAAACAAGAGGAGTAGCAAAAATATCTTGTTCCTCCCCTTATACACTATTCCACCATTATTCTCACCATTAAGTTTAATTATATCGATGACTACTCTAAATCCTCTTTTATATTTGATCATCACAAATTTTTAATATACTAAACATTTATTTTGCTACTTAATCGACATTAGAGACTAACCAAAATAAATATCATATTGATGACTAATCTAAATCCTCTTTTAGATTTGATCATCACATATTTTTAATATACTCAATATTTCTGTTTCTACTTTTTTCAGGGGAACTTTATTTATTTTTCTACTTAATCGACATACTTGCCAAAATAAATAAAGTTGTTATATATAAACAAGACTTGTTAAACAAAATAAGAAAAAATAAACCGTTAACCTAAACATCCAAATTTTAATCAACAAACTTTTAATTCTCAATCTGATTAGGCACAGTTAACCTAAACTAAATATGTTCATCAAATAGATAGAATAATTAGCTAATCTTTATTGAAAATGAAAACTTGATTTTATAAGCACATTACAACTTTAACTAAAACAACGGAAAAATGTAAAACACTAATTAGTCATCGTCTATTTTGATACTTATTTAATTGTACTAAATAATTTGTTAACATTAACATGCTAATTTCAATGAACAAACTTTTTAATTCCCTCCATTAAGGGAGAGAATGAAAGAGTTTGTTGAGTGAAATTGAGATGTTTATGTTAGATATTTATCTAGTATTATTGTGTTTCAATAAAGTCTTATTTATATGGATTTCCTTGGGTTAACTAAGTGACAAAATAGGGGTCGATTAGTTAGTGTGGTACTTATTGCCCGTTGTTTAGTTACATATGTAATGTTTTATAAAACCACAATTTTATTTCAATAAAGATTTATAATTCTTTCTTTCCATCTGATTATTATGTCACATTTCGCTCTCAACAATGCCTAACAAGATTGGTTTGTCCTCAAATTTTGCCAAAATCCTAAATTCATTTTTCGTTTCTGATTCACAAACTTATTCTCATCTGCACAAATTACAATGACATCTTCAAGGTATACTTATTGTGTTCCATTTGTTTCACCCTTTCAAGCTTCAGAATTCATGTTCACTCTTCTTACTATGTTAATATTTATATTTGTTAACTATCTTTTAAGTTTCGTCTATTAAACACCATCAACGTAATTTCTTTGAGTCATTTCCCCTACTTTCTTTGACACAGAAGAACAAATGAATACCTGTCTAAATGAATTTTAATAAATCAAAGAACATATATATTTTAACTGCACGATCAAACATGTGGGTGAGGATTTTTTTGGTGGTTAAAATTTCATTTTTTTTCAGTTTCATTTGTGCAAAATTTTGTCTGCATGTTTTCTTTTATTTTTATGGTAAAATTTTATCTTTGCATCTTCATGGTTTCTCTTAAAAGATAAACTTTGTCTAAATATCTTATTTGTAGGCCAAGAAATGGTATGCAGCTAAGAGAGTAGCCATCATATTCAAAAAGTCGCAAAAAGTCTTGGTATGACGACCATGCATATCGCCCCGAAGAGAATCACAAGATTCACAACATTAAGAACAAGTTAAAGTAGGCGCGACAATGACATTGATTAATTTTAAAATGAAAATTTCATTACTTGGTTTCTTTCAATGACACACAAAACTATATAAGATTATTTTTCTGCAAAAATATTAGAGATATAGAAAAGGAATGCACATGCATCAAATTTTAAAACATGATAGATGAATAGAAGAGTTGCATATACTACAAATACAAGAACCAATTTTTAGTTAATCTCTCTCATTCCTCGACACAATCAAAATCTTTAAAAATTGGCAGCATCTTTATGCCAATATTTCTATTGAAAAAGAGATCACACCTTTTATCATGTGTTTGATAAAGTTTCATGTCATTGTCAATGCGGGATATGTTGCAGGAATAACATGCAATTACTTGGCCAAAGGATGAGAAAGACAGTTTTGTATGTACTTTTATCTTATCAGAGTACAAAATACATATTCAAATACAACTTGATAAAGCATTTCCCTATCTTTATTTAACCTTCAAGGTTCACAAATTAATGTTAATTATGTTTAAATTTATTGTTAATGAGGTTACGTTGGTTAATAATGAATCTCGATATGTTAATAAAAAAAATAACTGACTCTCAATATGTGATATATTTAACCTTTTATTTATTTATTTTTGAAGAATAATAATTAACCATTTTCTCTTGTTAAAGAGAACTGCTATTCAGCACGGGATGTTTGCGTATGGAATTTCACAGGCGAGTGTAAATGTTCATTTTCCACGCGTTTCAGATAGAAGCTAATCCATCTAAACATGACTTAAACACCAAACCAAAAGAAGAAACCAAAGCAATGACATTGGTTTGTAGAGACACTAAAATTACTCTTTCATCAATATGAACAGCCATTAGAGAACACAAAGCAAGCATGCATTAGTAGTTTTATGGAGTAAGTTTTGTATTAAAAACCATTGGATGCATGTGTCTGGGTGTCGGATAGGTGTGAACATAATAAACTTTGATTTTGGGACTTTTATTGTTTTTGTTGTTGTAGTTTTGCTTATCTGGATCAATGGCAGTTGTGAAGGTATAAGGAGTAACACAGGCACCTGATGGTAAACATGATGAAACAGTCTGGTCAACAAAGGTATAAGAGAGTGAACCGATAAAAAATAAAAAATAAAAAATAAAAAATAAAAAAAAACTATTATCCCTATAAGATGCAGCAGAAGTTGGACTTTTAAAAGCCTCAGTCCATGCTAGCATCTTGAACAGAGCTAAGTAAACATGCATTGTATACATAGAGATAGGAAAAGGGAAGAGTTGCAACTTCTCACTTTCAAACTATAAAAAAGGATCCAATGAAATGAAGTACTTCATTCATAAAAGTAAGATGCTCAAGCCTCCATACTAAAATAATAGGATAAAGTCTCCTCCATGTTGTTCAAGCCAACAGCTTATACCCTGAAATGCATGGTTAACATAATTGTTTAACAGGATCAGTCTTTGTATAGCGGGAATTGAGAAACTGTATGCGGCGGGAGTGGTTTAAGTGGGTTGATAGACCAAATGACAAAGTCATTATAAACTCACACATATAATTAAATGTATGTGTCGGCGTTTAAACTACGGTCGATATTTTTTTATTTGTTGAGTTATGACTGGTAGACAAAAACTAACATTTTTAATGTACGGAAGTAAAGTTATAAAAGGATTAGAAGAAGCAAAAGAATGTAAATTTATTCCATTATAATTAGAAATTTAAAATTTGAAAAGGAAAAATTTGAAATTTAAAATTTGAAAAGGAAAAAATGTTAAAAGAAATTCAACAAATCAATTCAACACATTGAAAGATAATTTGCTTACATATATACTCCAATCAAAGTGTATTTGTACAAATTCCTCCATGCTTATATACTGGTAAACCTATGTTTTACACTTCAAAGAGATAGGAATTAAAAGTAGTTTATGAAAAATGGCACTCTTCATTTTATAATTCGATTTTATAAACATAAATTAGATTAAACATAAAAACTTAGGTATTAGAACATATCATTTCGAGCCACCTACCAAATAATACATGCACTAAACTTAAATGATATTACGCGTATTGAAAAAAAGTTCAAGTTTCACGTTGAAAATATATATGGTCCTAAAAAAAGACTATAAAGAGGGGAGCTCTTCAATTTTTAGAAACACGTCTTCAGGTCATATCTCATCTAATATGAGACTGTTAACATTAATTTATAAGTTATTTTTTATAATCATGGGTTAAACCTAATATAATATTTGTTTCACTAATGCATTTGAAACAAGTCTTTCATTGTTTTTATAGATTTAAGTGTGCTTGGTTTTGCTATTGGATGTGTCAAAATGAATTTTAGATGTGCATAATTGATTTTATCTTTAAAATTGATTTTAATTTAAAAATAGAATTTGGAGTTTTTGCATCTATAGCTAGAATTGATTTCTAACCTTAAATTTATCATATAACACTCATTTTTACAAACATTAACAAATCAATTTACTTTCAACACATTTTTAGCCATAAACCATTTTATTCAAAATCATTTGTTTTCACCCCATAATTCAACAAACACTTAAAATATGGAGAATATATGGTCAAGCAAATCAATCATAGAAGTGAAAGAAGTTAAGCTTCTACATTTTTTTTTTTTTTGTATTTATCCTTCAGTTGTTAGGGAAAGAAACCCTAATAATATGAAGTTCGACCAGAAGATAAGTATTGTCTGGTTAAGAATTGTTCCATCCATAAATCTCTTAGTTTTAAACATAATTGTACTCGCAAAAAAAATACAACTGTCATCTAAAATGTGACTACTACTACAATTTAGTGCATTCAAAATATTGTTTTTAATAAAGCACTCATGTCATGAATTGCATTTGATTTGTTCTCATGTCATATTGTAACCATTTTTCTCATATTGGAAATTGCTCAAGAACACGTTATTTCCACTGACAGAAACCAACAAATTTTGCTGACTGTTTGATATCACATTGTTGAATATATGGACCCCCTCAAAAGTATTATGAAACAAACTATATACCATAAATAACATGTCATAAGTGCAATTCCTCAATCATGTAAAAAGGACACAAAACTTTTGACTAACATGTATACACATATAGTCCTAAATTTTACCACTGTCATTTTCTTTGAAAAATAATTTAGAATCTCACATAATTCCACACGCAAACCAACTACATAAAACACAAATACAAACACTAATAAGAAGTATTTGATTACTAATACTATAAATAGCTTGATCAATATTCAATATCCATGATCACCATCATCCCTTTAATTACTTTTTGCTATACTCTTTGCAGCCACTGATTTTTCTCTTCTTCAATTTTTTTGATGAGTTTGAGTGTCTATCCCATCAAGGACCGTTTAGTAAATATCGGACAATTCATATTCAAACTCGATATTTTAAAATATAAAATTTAAACTTGTATTTTTTTTGGATCGTCTGATCAATATCGGACAACCACCAGTATCCCAATGAGTGAAAGCCGGATCTACTGAATGCACAAAAACCAAATTCCTTGGTTATCCAGATGAGGGTCCATGATTCAATAAATCATCAAGAAACATTTCAAGAAGAATTGCATCATCATGGTCATATTCAAAACATTGATTATCATTATTTTGTTCTTCTAAGAAAGGTGCACTTGAAAAACTTGAAATTTCCTTGGTGGTTGGTGTAGTACTACAGCTACTACTCAAACTGCTTCCAGTGTAAAAAGCTTCTGATTCCATTTTAATTGGTAAAGGAATATTACTAATTGGTGTTTCATGCAAATCCAAAAAATTGTAGGAGTCAAAACAAGGTGTGTTGGGTTTTTGATCAAAGACAAAGGGTGCTTCAAGTTGAGGTTGAAAAGTCAAAGTACTTGAAAAGTGGTCAGAACTAGTAGTATTGTTGAAAGTGTAAATAGTGCTGCTTGTGGATGAGTTTCCTGCTACATACTTTTTCTTTAGTTTAGTGTTCCAGTGATTTTTCACATCATTATCTGTTCTTCCTGGTAATTGTGCTGCTATAAAGGACCACCTGATGACAAAAAAATAAATATGATTTATGCATATTCATATACGAATAACGCAAACAGAGAATATACAAGATTTGATCACCGAGTTTGGCTAATTTTGTTTATGTCTACGACTAATTTTACGTTGAAGTCTCTTTGCATTGTTCAAGCTTTGTGTTACGTATTACTACTTATGTTTAAATGCTACAGTTCAATTTACAAGATTATCTTTACAAACTGTGAGCGGTTTGTTTACTTAAATAAACTATGAGTCATACTTAATAAATAAGGAATTAACAAAGCACTAACAAATACTCATATAAAATCAAATCATGTGATAGTAAGTCTAAAATGAGTGTACTTATGAATTTCATATTATATCTCATTATATGGTTATTTTTGCATGTAAAATGTATAGGAAAACATATGGCACACATAGAAACTATAGAAGACTTGCCTGCTTCCTATGGTGCTAAAAAGAGTGCAGATAATGTTGTCTTCCTCCTTAGTGAAACCTCCAAGCTTGATATTAGGCCTTAAATAGTTCAACCATCTTAGACGACAACTCTTCCCACAACGATTTAGGCCTGAAAAAATTACGACAAATTAAACATAATGAAAAATAAATTTTGAATATCAAAATATTGCTTTCAAAGGTGTTTTTTATTTAGATTGTAAAAGATAAAAATTAAGGGAAATAGAGATAAACATATTTTGATGTTCAAGTAAACACATATAAACATAATATGAAACCATTGGAAGAAAAAAAAATATAAGCCTTCTTAAACGAAACTTTCTATAAGAATTAGGGCTTGAAATCTAGAATATGAAGTTTGCATATACCATCTTAGATTTTAGATTTAATTAAACTAAAAAATTTGTAAAAGTGAAGATTTTTCAAGTTTTATAACAACAAAAACAATATACATAAATAATGAAAGATATATATCAAGGAGAGTGATGAATTGAAAAATCACCTGCTTTTAGGGGGAGAGATATCCAATTACCAGCATTGCCATTTTCTTGAATGTAGTGTTTAAGAATATCATCTTCTTCATTAGACCATGGACCTCTTTTCACTTTTGATTTGTCACAACATGGAGCCCTACCCATGACCTTAATTATTTGCTCAACAACCCTAGAAGACTAGTATACACAAAAGGATCAAAGATGAAGAAAAAGTAAAAGAATATGAATGCATATATATATATGGTTAGACTTAGAGAGAATATATATTGTTTTAAAGATGTACACATTAACAATATATGAAATTGAAATTTTCCAAAGCTTGACTTAGTCTGACTGAAAATAACTGAATTTGCTTTATTTTTCCTTTTTGGTTATCTTTACCTTTTCTGTCCTTTTTTTAACCTGTGTGCTCAGTTACTTGTTTCTAACCTAGTGAGCTGGTAAAAGATTGAGGACAGAATCAGTCAACAATGAGATCTCTTCAAGATCAATGAAAAAAGTACTTATATTTTTTTGGCTACAAAAAAGTACTTATATTATTTTCTTTGAAAATATCAACCCAAATGCACCTATAGTTGATATCACTTGGTCACAATTTATTTTTTTAAGAGGGTCACAAATTTATGAAGTTAGAAATGTTGAACGTTTAATCTAAAATTAAACGGTTTATATTAGTATATAATATAAAGTAAGTCCCCTCAAATTAATCGGTCCTTAAATCAGATACCGAG
Source organism: Medicago truncatula (assembly GCF_003473485.1). Taxonomy (NCBI): domain Eukaryota; kingdom Viridiplantae; phylum Streptophyta; class Magnoliopsida; order Fabales; family Fabaceae; genus Medicago; species Medicago truncatula. The sequence goes on along the minus strand of NC_053047.1, from coordinate 41,830,613 downwards.
TTTTAAAAAAAATACAGTTTATATTAGTATGAAATAAGCATGTGTTTTCTAAATATTAAGTAGGTCTAAAGAAAATGATTGATAGGTTGAGTTATGTATGAATCCAAAGAAACATTCATTTGTGCATTTTAAGCTTAGAAAAAGTCTACAAAATCTCTTGACCAAAAAAAAAAAAAGAGTCTATAATATCTAGTATCTACTACTCTCTACTCATTAATGCATTTTAGCTAAGTCAAGTATGTCTAAGAAGAAAGAAAAGAACGTCCATAGCCTATTATCCCCATTCATGAATTAATTTCAATTCCTTCAAAAGAAAATTAATTAATTTCAATTACATCTCGAAAAATATAATGAACCAAGGAAATATTTGGCATCTTAACTCTTGATTTAAACGAAAATTACATTGACAGGTCAAAAATTCTAGGAAACCTTTTAACTCTTGATTTAAAGGAATAAGAGATATACTATGTAATTAACTCTTTTTTTTATAGATTTTTTTTAGGATAGATTTTTTGTATAGTTGTTAAGCTCTGGCTTGCATTCGGCTTTACAATGGTTGAGTGACATACAATTTGATAGTGTAAATTTTGAAACGGAGTCTAAGCTGATTTCTGATACTTTTCTTTCTAATAGGAACGACATGCCGAATTTGGTTGCATTATTTCTTCTTGTCGTTCTTTGTTTACTTCTTTATTTTTTAACTCTAGGGTGAAGTTTGTTATGCGAAAAGCCAACGAGGTTGCTCATGCTCTTGCAAGAGAAACCATGTTACTAGCTAGTCCCGCTGTTTATTTTGATATACCCAATTGTATTGAAACTCTTATTATCAATGAAATGCTATAAGCATGTTTCTCTCAAAAAAAATATTCTACTATAAGACCATTTTAAAAGATTTGATTATCGTTAAATATAAGACTCTCTACAAATTATTTTATATATTAATATAAGATTCTCTACAAATTATTAGATGGATTTATTATGTTTTTTAAGCCACTAACACCTTGCGGTTCCTTATGAGTTACTTTTTTTTATTATTATTGGTAGTTCCTTTATTTTATTTTTCCAGTTACTACATAGCAGTTTCTTTTCTTATCGTCACCGAATAACAACTTCTTTTCATTATTTTTTTTTCTTTTTCTTTCTGTCATCACATATCAATTTTGTATTATTTTCTTGGTGCAAACTTTTGTATATTATTTTCTTTTGATTACAATGTTCTCTATGATTTATCATTTTAATTGTATTGATATCCACCTTTGATTACTTCCGTTGAACGATAGTTATATATGAAACTCTACAAAAGAGTCTAGTTATCAATGAAATGTTATAAGCATGTTTCTCTCAGAAAAAATATTCTACTATAAGACCATTTTAAAAGATTTGATTATTGTTAAATATAAGACTCTCTACAAATTATTAGATATATTAATATAAGATTCATGTAAAGAATCTTATATTAATATATCTAATAATTTGTAGAGAGTCTTTTTATGTATAATTCTTTACAAGACTCTCTACAAATTATTAGATATATCAAAAAACGATTTATTATGTTTTTTAAAATATATCTCTTATTAATAATATTGATATCCATTTAAAGAAACAAATAAAAAATATTGATATCCATTTAGATTAAAATATAAAAGAAAAAATCTACATTTACAATTATACATAAAAAAGACTAGTATTTTAATAGTCATACACAAATTAAACATATTAATTAATAATTATACTATCAGCTTTTCTTTTTCTTTTCTTTTTTTGATAAAACTATCAGCTTTTCTTTAATATGGGTAAAAAGTAACATTCACTTATAAATAAGGACCAACAAAATCAAGTAATTAGGCTCAAGTAGTTAATGAGTTTCACTAAAGGATCAACTGTTCAAGGGAACCCGGGTTCGATTTCTAAGTGAAACAATTTTTTATCAAATAATAATTACCTCACGACTGAACTTAGAATGTCTTTTCTCTTAAAAATCGGAGGGTTAACACCAAAACAAAATCAAAAAAGGAGCAATGAAATATTAGTTAACTTAAACATATTGTACCATAAGTATGTTTTTTAATAAGATGTTAACTTATGTTTTAAGCGCACAAGATAAAAAAATCAAATATAAGAATATAATCTTAAAAATTATACATTCAAAATCTCAAAACATATAATTTTATTTTTTTTCCAATAATTTCATTCTAATTTTAAATCCTTATCTTATCTTATCTTGTCCCTTTTTAACATACTCCTTTTTCATAATCAAAATTTATCTAACGGAATACTATATGATAAGTGATACTAGTACTCTCCAACCCGATACGACAAAGTTGTGTACACAAATTGAAAACAACCCAATGATAAGAACACCAATAAAAAATACTTCAAAATGAGGCTTTAGCCTTTCTTAAAATGAACCAAAAACACTGATTTTATCTTTTGCTTCCACGTCTTGATAATCCACCACATACCCCTTAAGAATCGTTCTATATCCAAGATCACAATGGCCAAATGAAAAATCTAACTCTTGTGTATCTTTCACCACTAATTTCATACCCAAATTGTAGAAAATGAGAAGCTCCATTATCGTGACAAACTCCAATCACGTAAACACTTTGTTCCATATACATCATATGAAAAAATACATGTAAAGGGTAATGAGTTGATATTTGTCGTTATGCTCGAAATAAAATGCACACAAAACATATCCCTCTATAATGTAGAGCCAGGCATATGTAAGAGAAGAAGAAAAAGCAAGTGAAAAGTAATTGGTAACTTAAGTACAAAATAAAACTATGGTATCCTAATAAACTAGTAAATCCTAAAACTTGTTAACAAAAACAATAAGTAAATTCTCGATTTCATTCTACAATTGTAATGTAATTGTATGCGTGAGTAAGTTGGTCTTTAAAATTAATAAATCAACAATCAAGTGAATTTAGCTTAAGTGTTTAATGAGTTCCACAAATTTGAATTATTGGGGCACCATTTCCATAAAAACCAGAGAGTTAACAAAAAAAAAATAACTGAAACGTTCCTTAAAATAGTATTTTTTTTGTGTTAATAAAATAAGATATTTTTGAAGAATTAAAGACCCAAATGAGTCAGGTCACTTACAAAGGAGAGCACACAAAAATACGGGACTTCCAAAATCCAAATCATTGGTAATTTCTTATCGATCCTACATTTATTTCCTCATTTTGGGTTGCATGTTTGGCAATACAATGGGTCATTTGGTGACCCACCTATATGGAATGACAAAAATCAACTAAAGTAAAAGGAGGGTTTAAGGACCAACAATCAACATGAAAGAATTGAGTTCACGATTTCTCTAATAGAATTTTTTTATGAGCCATGTGGATTACTCCGTCACTGAAATAAGTTGCTCGTGAGTTACAATTCAATCCCAAAAAAAAAAAAGTCAATCGGGTCGAAACTTAATACATTTTATGTGATTAGGAGTTACGATTTGATAAATCCGACGGTTTTTGAATGATCAATAAGACGCATCCAACAATTCTCTTCATATAAGACTTTTCAAAGAGTTGATATGTTTGCTGAATTAGAATTTGATTGTCTCATAAGGTTTTTTTATTTTTTATAAGGGCTTTTGACAAAAACTAAATAAATTGAAAGACCATATTCTCATATGGATTTAAATAAATTAAACATAAAGAGATCATGAAAGTTCCTCTATAGGTCTCTCATATTGCTTAACTCCTCAAAAAAAGTCGGAAGATAGCTTTTAATGGAAAAAGGAAAAAAAAAAGTTGATCGTAACGTATCTACCGATAGGTTTGTGTCCTCAAAAGATACGTTCAGAAAAATTGAGATTCCTAAACAAACATGAGCGGTTTATAGAGCAATTTCCACAAATTATCTATACTATGTACAAAGAAAATAACATACTTCAACTCTTTTAGGCTGTTTTTTTCTCGTTACAAAAATGTCTTCAATTTTCAATACAAATAACACATGTAATAAATAGATAAAAATAAATTTAAATATTAAAATAAAAGTGTAACAAACACAAATGTTCAACTTTTTCCTTTATTATTTAAAAAATGTGACAAACTAGATGAGTGTATCTACACTTACTTTTTCATTATCCCAATTATACTCTTTTTTTTTTACAAATCAAAATGATATATATATATATATATATATATATACTCAAAGGTGCTTCAAACCGCACAAGGTGTGCAAGGAGGAAATACACCAAAATGTTACATAATTATAATGTCGAGATGTCCTTTAACGGACCGGCCAAGAAAGAAACTAAAACAGACCCATACAAAGCAACGGGTGTTCCCAATTATACTCTTAAACAACAACTTTTTCTATAATAAAGATTGTTGTTGGTGAAAATAAAAATTTAGATTATAGTTTTTGTTATATTGTTGGTTTTATTGAATTAGATAGTCATGGTTAGTTTGATTTGTTATAATTTGAAAGCAAAAAACATTTATATTTTTATTTTTTAATCAAGATTAAAATTTTATAAAAAAAATACATCATTCATAAATTTCATACATCAGCGCAATAAAAAGAGCGGAAATACGTTATACTATAAAGATAGTGTTACCATTTGTTAGCAAATACTTAAAATTAGTTTCTACAATTCAATAGTTCAATCCCCTCAAAAAAATTCGATGCTTCAAATCAAATTGATATTTAACAAATCATTTATGAATGTTAAATCAATCTTAGCTCATACTCAAAATAATACCTAAAGAGTAGCATTTGAGATTTCTTATGCCTTATTTACTTAGGATCCGATTTTACAAGTAAATCACCTAACAATGAAAATATGAATGGTGAATTAAGCATTTCAAAATCTAGATTCACCTCACCAGGTTAATACATTGCTGAAGACACCGCATGCAAACGTGGAGGTATATAAAGCATTATTAATTCCCATAGCCCAACATACAATGCACTATTAGTTCTTGCCAAAGGTACCCAACACTACAGCCCAAGATTTCATAACAATTGTTTTGGACTTTGGAGGTGAGATTCTGTAAGAAAATTGCTCTTTAAGCTTCAAAAATTACTCTCCCACACCCTAAAGCTAATTGTCGTTGGAGGTATTAAGGTAATTTAAAGTGTGAGAGAGAAATTTTTGAAGCTTAAAGAGGCATGTTCTTGTGTAAAAGGATAGTAAAAACCACATTCTTTTAATTCCAATCAATTTCTACATTTTTTTTTTAATCTACATATTAAGTTATCGAAGACAAATTTGTTTGAGGATGAGAGAACAACAAGGATGCAACTTCTTTTAAGAAATTATGTTTTGAAAATAATGTATCATTGTTCCCTTCGTGTTGGTTTGCTCGGGTGAGCATGTGTTTGGGGTTCTCTTGCGCTAAGTGGCTTGAGGTGTTGCCTGGTAGGCGGGAGCTCTGTTGGTGGTTTGTTTTGGTGGCGGTTTTTTCCCATATTTTCCTTTGTAATATGTTTCTCATCTCGGTTGTTATGTACCATGTGTTTTTTCTTTAGTCATATTATCTTGAATACTTCTTGTACGCCTTGTGACTTCTTGGTGGTATACCTAATATGTTTTACCATTCAAAAAAGAAGGATAATTTTTTGCATATTTTAAAAAATTTGAATATGGAATCCATTCAAAATGGAAAGGGGGAAATGAACTGAGAAATGGACGAAGGAATAAACTATATGAAAATGTGTTAGAAGTGTTAAGTGAGTAACAAATTTTACATAAATTGAACTAAACATGTTGAACAAGAAAGTGAAAAAAGGGAGAAATATTATTGAGAGTGTAGTATTTGAGACATGTGAATAGATTTAAAAACAAGTTAAATTCAATGACATGGCATACAAACCCCTTTTATAGTGCATCTAATACAATTACTTGATTGACAAGTAAGTTGTTATTCTAACTTCTAATAACCAACAAAACTAAATTGATTATATCTTCTTTTTTTTATAAATTAATCTTAGCAGAACAATATATAAATGAAAACACATTTATTTCTAATTCTTACGGTTTTAGGTTTTAGAAAAAATGTGATGTTTATTAGAGTATAGTGAGCATAAACTAGAGTTACTTAGTGGTAACTATAGTAGAAAGTTAGTTAGGGAGTTAGTTACTCCAAATCATTATAAATAAACTACACCTATGTACTATTTCACTATCTTTTATACAATTGTTTCTTAGTAATGACTCCTAAAGAGAATTACATAAACTATTTTTCCGTTGTATTTGACCTAGAACCATGGAATCCTTTGATTTATAACAATGTTCAAATCACTTGTATGATTGTTCTTAATTTAATATAAAGATTTTTTTTATAACCCAATAAACTAGTAGTATGTGGGTATGTTTTTCTTTATTCTTATGCTTTTCTTATCTTAAAAGAGAAATCAAGAACAAGAAATTCAGACAAACTTGAAACCCCGACAAGAGAATCCATTCATATACAGACTTAAGAATCAATTTAGTGAACAATTTATAAAGCACTTCGAATTTCACAAAGCTCTATATAGTATATGGTTCTCTCACATGGGAGAATTTCCCATTCCGTACATAAGGAACTCATTCACTTCTCAAAAGATTAGGAAGAAAAAAAAATTGCCTAATAAAGGATTGTTCTAGGAGTATTATTTAAAGGACCTTAATCAAGAAATATTTTAATGAAAAAGTGAAGTAAAACAAATTTTAATGCATTAAATGCAAAATATTTCATGAAAAGTTATACTTTTAAACTTACTAGTGATAAACAAAACTTTACGACATTCGTTAGGAAACTCGATAATTTCAATCATCTAATCTGAAATAGGTGTCTTGTGTATTAACTTAGTAAACATGTTTTGTCAAACAAAAAAAAAACTAAAAAATACTTATATTTCCTTTTTTTTAAACAAAATAAATTAAGTTTTTGAATAAAATATATTCTAATTATAACCAGCTTAATTAATAAAGCAACCTTTAATCTTATTTTAAATGTTATGATATGAGTAATATACTAGAAAAGCATCTATCCAACTCAAAGCACAATAAAGTAGTTTGATTCATTTATCTTGTTTGTAGGATTATGTTTTTTGGGATAAAGCCAAGTACACTAATATTCTCCTTTAAGATAATAATATATGATGCACTTAAGCTAGACATGCTTCTACATAATACATATTTCATGGCAATTTGTTACTACTTTGTTAGTCAATTCCATCAACATCGTATCTCCAAATTGCAACATGTTCTTTGATCTTATCTACTATTTAATAATTCATTTTTGGTATTTTAGTATAGTAATTTGAAAGCCCATGCCTGTTGCCACACAACCAACAACTCGAGATTCTGCAAAGCATTTTTCTTTGGAAACTTTGGGTTTTATAGACACTTGAAAGTGACATCCGTACACTAAGTGCATGTTTGCTTTCTAAATAGTGTTTTTTTTTTTTTGTTTGGGAAAAGATCTAAGGGGAGTGGTTTGTTACCACAATTATTAGAGGATTTTTCTTTTGAAGAAATTAAAGGATTTTTGACCACTCAAAATTTTGTGGACCTTATAAGTTTTAGAGTTAATGGTGTTTTACCCCCTGTGATATAGGTCATTTTTTGTTTTTCCCCCTGTAAAATATTTTTTTTGATTTACCCCCCTATAAAATATATTTTTTTGGAATACCCCGTAATAGGTCATAAAAAAAAGACTTTATTTTTTTTTTTGTAGAATTTTTCGTTTTTTTATGACCTATTAGGGGGTATTCCAAACAAAAAATATTTTACAGGGGGTAAATCAAAAAAAATATTTTACAGGAGGAAAATAAAAAATGACCTATATTACAGGGAGGTAAAGCATCATTAACCCTAAGTTTTATAAAAATCATGGTTGAGACTTCAGGAGAGCCTACAAAAATGGATGTATCATCTTATTAGATCATGGGTAATCATATAAATGACTTTGATATTAGATCAAGGGTAATCATACAAATGACTTTGATATTACATCTTCGTAAAAAATATTAGACAAAGTATATAAGTTTTTTCACTTTTATTTTGTTCAATATCTACTCGTATATTCTATATGAGATTTTTAACTCATATTAGACACACCATCATTCTCTCTCAAGTGTGACGCTTTATGCGTCTTTGATCTGACACCTGAAACCGTTCACACTCGCATAAATCCCCCACTAGATTTAACCGGATTCTTATACCATTGTTGAGATTGTTTCGGTGAAGTATACAATATTGAGTGAATCATCACATTCGATTAAGAGCAATCACGCAAGTGATTTTGACATTGCATCTTCATCCAAATCTTAAGGCAATAAGTATATAGATGTTCTCATTTATATTTTGTTCAACATCTAAATTTTTATCCAAAGTGAGACATTTTTTCATAGAAAAACAAATCAGGTGAATTGAGCTCTGGAAGCTCACGAGAGTGAGGGCATGACTCAAGGCTCAAAGAACGTTTATAGAGCTACTTACAGATCATCCACCAAAGAGGTCCTCATATGTTAACGTATACCGTAAATTAAAAAAAAAAATTACATACTATTTTAGTTATTCACACTTTACTTTAGTTTGAAACAAAAAATAATACTAAATTTTTTTTTGACAAAATTTAATACTAAAATTAGTCTCTAATATTTTTATATAAATAAAAAATTAATTCATTTATTAATTTGGACTCATTATAATATATAGACTAATATATCCATATCCATATGTAAAGACGTCAATCATTAATTTTTATACTATTTTTTATAATCGACTGAATTGGACCATATAATACATACACTTTTAATTTTTAATGCTTTTTCACTTCAACGTTAGATGATTTTTTTATGCTAACATTTGACCAACACTAATTTTGTGATAATCTTTTATATTTTATTTCTGCACTGCTCATGACATGAGGTATGGGTTTATCTTGATCTAAAGTGGTTGAGATGCAATGTTGCATAACAGTAGACTTTAGTAAGACTCTTTAGTACTTGAACTAGTAAGACATAGTATTAAGAGTAGCAATGTGAATAGTGTGTCTATATAGTAGTAGTAACAAGCTAAGACTAGAGTTAGTGTGCTACATTAGTTATCAAACAATTTAGTGTAAAATTATTAAAAAATTAAAATATTCTCTAAATTTTTTAAATAAATTAGGCTAAACTATTGTTTAGATCCCTTAACTATTTAATTGGATTCACTTTAATCTTCTAATTAGTTTTTGTTCCATTTGATCCTTCAAGTGGATCTTCGTTACTCACATTGATCTATTTCGTTAGTTTTTAACCTTAAATGTTTAAGATGAATATATATTATAGATGGTCCACCAAAAATCTCATTGATTTTTTAATATTAATTCGCTGAATTTTTTGTAAAAATAAAATAAAACCAATGAATTTTATATGTCTAATATTTGTATCTAATCATGTATTATCTACAACGATTTTTTTTTATATTTCTTCTTTCTCTTCCCACACTCACCTTCATTATTTTCATCATCACATTCATCAAATAAACCCAACAAAATGAAAAAATCCATTATATACTTCTCATTCTTCATGTGTTTTTATATTTAATTTGTTTTAACCTTTCAGTTTTCAAACCAAATATTGTTCCACAGATGAATCGCACTCGGATTCTATTGATAATGTATCATTTATTTAGCCTTATCAACTTAGTCAGCCGATAAAACTCTAAAAATCTGTCCAAAAAACTAAAGGATCCAATGTCTAAGTGAATAGTTATTGCAATAGTTAATCAGACTATTTTAAGACATTATTATTGTCCAAGTGAATAGTTATTGCTATACAATTTCAATGTCTAATTTGGCTAATCAAACCGGCTTAGATAATTTCAGATTTTACAATTTTCAACAGCTATTTTTAAATAAATATAGCATTTCATGGTGCAAACAAACAGCGCATATCATGTCATTGATTATTACAAGGATAATTCTCAACTGATAAAAATATTTGAAAGGGTTAGATTGGACGTTGTGTCGAGATTCCGACTCCTTTATTTGTAACCAAAAGCACTAGGATGGTATTATAAGGGATCGCTTATAAATTAATAAGTAGGCATGGCAATCGCGTGGAGTGGAGACGGGTTTTACCTTCCCTATTCTCATACCCTACTACCATATACATACCCATTCCTCTACCATATCCAGCGAGGATAAGAAATCGAATCTCATTTCCGTCCCCGATGAGTTTGGGTATCCCTACTACATTCCCATCATCGTAGTGGATAATTTTTTTCATAAAAATAAAAGTATATTTTTTAGCCTCGAGCGCATTTTTATAATGAATTATCCAGCAAAGAGATGTTGGCGATCGATGACTATGGTGAAGGAGAAGAAAGAGGCCGAGAATGTGAGATATGGAAGAAGAAAAGATAGAACTATGATAAGTGACTCTCATCTAAAAGACTGAGACTCTGACTGTGTGAGTGAAATGATTTAGGGTTTGGGTTTCTATTTATATAATTTATATAAAAGGAGTAATAAATTAATTTTCTACATTCGGAACGGATTTGGGTATAGATTCGGGGTGGGTACCTATATCCCCGTTACTCGCTCCGAACCCGTATTTTAAAATCGGGAAAAACCCATACTCAAATCTAATCAAAGCAAAGAAAACCAATCAAATTGAGCTTGGTTCGGACGGGTACCCACGAGTATGAGTTTTGTTGTCATTGCCTATTAATAAGAGGTTCTAGAGAATTGCAGTAGTGTTCAATTTTTTGAAAAAGAATTCTGTCAACTATTATAGTTCTATCCCGTTTGAAAGATTAGTCATTACAATTATATACAGAAAATACTCGTTTCATTAAAAAAATGTAGTTAAGAGATGAGATTGCACTAAAAGTGATAAGTTTCATTTTCTATAGAGATTAATCATAAACAAAACAGTGAGCACTCGTTCACAAATTCTGGTTTAACCGGCAAAAATATTAAAATTACTAGATCGGATGTATAAACACATTATGTGACCATCTCATATTCGATGTGGGACTCTTAACACACCCCCTCATGACCAACACTATTGTGTTTGGTTCGTGGACATAAATGATAAGTGGTCCGATAACTGAAACCTGATAGCAGGTGGCTCAATAGATTTAAAGAGGCTCTGATATTATCTTAGAAATCGTGGCTGGAGCTAAAACAACTTCACAAAACCGACTAGTGAAGTGGTGATTAACTCATGAGTAAATCATCAACTTGGTCCCTGAATTTGCACTGATCGACCAAATCCGTCCCTCAATTTAATGAAATATCAAAATAGTCCCTGAATTTGTAAAATGCCTGTCAATTTTGTCCCTCCGTCCAAATGGAGGGTTAACGGTGTTGGCGTGGTCGTTAACCTCTCACATGTCAAATGCCACGTAAGTAGGGACTAAGTTGGCCGATAATGACCTAAATTTTCAAGGACTAAGTTGATTGAATTTCAGGAAATTGCTCTTATTCCCCAACGGCTCTCTTCCTTCTCCAACGACTATTTCTTCCTAAAATATATAAAATTGGAACCCTAACTTTACAATGTGTAATCTACACTCCAAAATCTTCAAATTTTCTTCCAATAATTAAGGGTCACGTTCTTCCCCGAATAAAAAAATTGCAAACCCTAATTTTTTTTAATTGGATATGAAAACCAAAATCTGCAAAATTCATTTAAGCAAAAGTGTTGAAATTGAATCTAAAATGATTGGGGTGGTCATATGGGCAAAAAGAGCTATCAAAGTCAAGCTTCAACTTCATCCTCCATGTTTAATGGTGATGTGAGAGTGCTTGAATGTTGTGTGGGTTGATGAAGCTGAAGAACTAGGTTACTTTAAAAACAATGGAATTTGTGCTGCTCATGGAAGAAAGACAAGAATGATGGAGAAGGTTCAGTCCATGCTTAAGGCTAAGGAAAGTGGCAATGACGAGGTTTGGAGGGCAAAGTTGATGGACAAATGTATAGGAAGTGAGCTTAGGGTGATTAAGTTTATGATAGTTATAATCTGCTTGTTTGAGTTTTGCAACATGCTAATGTATATTTCTAAGGTTGTGTAGAGTTGTAATGATTTTACCATGAAAAGAGGTTGAAAATGAATGAAATATTGCGTATCTGTTATAATTTTACCATCAGATTAGTCCCTGAATTATTTGTGTTACTATCAAATCGATCTCTGAATTATTTTAAAAACCATCCCTAAATTATATTAACAGAAATCAAGTTGATCCTTGAGGCATAAATTTGCAGAACAACATAAGAAAGGCAGTAGATACCAATCAAAATAGTAATAAGTCATAACTAAATGATAAAAACATGAAAACGGAAATCATAAAAACGGAAAGAAAAAAATCGGCGAAAACGAACAGAGAAAAAGGAGAAGAAGATGAACGAAGTTACCTTTAAAACAGACGAAATCTTCCTTCAAAAATGCAAGCTTGATCGCTGGAGAGGATGATGATCTTGGAGAAGTGAAAATGGAGGGAAGAAGAACAACCAGGGACTTAGTTGATGCGTTCTGTATGAAATGTGAGGATGTATGGTAATGGGAAACATAGGGGTAAAAAAGGAATTGCAGAAAAATGAAGTTAAAAAAGTGAAAATTAAAATTTTCGCAATTTACCTTTTTCCCACGTGTACAAGCCAACACAGCACACTAACGGACCTTTTGGACGGAGGGACGAAATTGATGGACGTCAAACAAAATTGAGGGATATTTCGTTAAATTGGAGGACAAATTTGACCAATTCTTAAAAATTCAAGGACGAAATTGATGGTTTGTTCTTAACACACTTATAAATATATTGTGTGATCATCTCCTATTCATCATGAGTCTCTTAACAAATTTAAAGAAATTTCACTAATGAGTCTCTTAACAAATTTCAAGAAATTTCAGTAATTACTCACATCAATGACATGAGATGGTTACCAAAATTCAATACCGACATCTAAAGAAAAAAACAAAGTTGAATAAAAGGACAAGCACAGTAAATGCTCCTACAAAAAATTATCAGTACCAAAGGACCTTATGTCCACAAATTAAATCTACTCTATACTTTATATGAACCGTTCATGTCAAATTGTCAATTGAGGGACTTTATAATTTGCTTGCCCTACACGTGTGCGACCCTAAAACACAGACTGCCAACACAAATCTCAAAATTTGGCAACTTTAGATTTAACATGAAAATATGTTCCCCAAGTCTATTTCAAGGCATGGTGACACAACTTTTGATTGTGATATTTTTATTGGTTTACTTTTCAAATTTCAATCTAGCTTTTAATAATGCAAAATCAAATCGACCTAACCTATTTGAGAAGTTAATAATTCAATTTAATATCATTAAGTCACTTTCTTTGCGGTACAAAAACCATTATGTCACTTTAACTTGCAATATATCATCTTAATTGTTGGAGTTGTTAACTTTCTTAAATTTCTCCTTAAAGAAAATATCTCTAAATTTCAAGCAATGTTAATATGTATTGAGAGATAAGGAGAGTTTTGATTGTACATTTAACATCGAATAACTCTTGGAAATCGTAATTGGTCTAACATAATCCTATAAAATCAGTTTGTGAGGTAATGATTGCCCGATGTGGGACTCTTAACACACTCTCTCACGGCCATCACTATTGGACTTTGTTCGTGAATATTGACCCTCCATATTCATAGAAAATTATAGACATTAAATATATGATCATCTCAGTTTTATGTTAAACAACATTCAAGTCTTGTCTAATATGAAACCTCTAATTCATACTCCATAATTGACACATCAACAACATATAACACAACTACAATAATAAGGCAATCTCCAATGACATGATATAACAAAAAAAACTTTTTATTTTTTGATATGACAAAAAAAACATCCATATTCAATCTTATAAGTTTCAAATCGAGATTGATCATCACATAATGAGGTGTATGAATTAGGATTGATCATCACATGATGAAGCGTTTGACAATCACAATACAAATCCCTAATCGACTTCAACGAATTTCTCACTCATTTTTCGACAAAGATTTCAACACAATAAGAAATATACGCATTCTATTATATTAAATTTATCATTGAACTCACAAGAATCAAAAGAAAAGCATTGTGGATGACGAACTAGTAATAGTAGTTCTTGTGATCAGTTGTCACATCCAAACTCCAAGCCAAGCAACCCCAATAATATTTAACACTACATAAATTGATCTTTCATGATTTATTTGAATTAATTAAGTCGACAAAACATATAAGTCGTAAAGAGTTTTAAAAAATCAAACACATTAATCTCTTAATAGAGTATATTAACCAGTCTACATCAAATGGGACTTCTTTATATTTCACTTCAAAACAAAAAAAAAAAAAAAAAAATTAAGAAGGGTCATGCTCTTACGTGGGATCATGGCGTTACATCATCAATTGAACTTGTTCACAAGTCGACAAAGTTTCAAAGAAAACGCCAAACAAGTCACTATTTTTCGTGTTAAAATGGGTTATACATGGATAAGATCATGCAAATGAAATGAAAGGACCACTTAAAGAATTAAATATTAAAAAAGCTTATTCTTTAGTTAAATTAATCTTATTCTAAATCTTTCTTCAAACACGTGCTACGTGTGAAGTCCTAAATTGTCTATGGATATGGTCAAATCAAAATACTAACTCCACCGCCGTTTATTAATTAAGAAATTATATTATGACTAATAATTTTTTTTCCAACCATTTTAGGACAAATTTTGACAGAATCTTTTTTTCTTATTCTTATTATTCATCAATAAAAAAACAATAGAAAGAAGAAAAAATGAAGAGAATAATAAATAACATACATGAATATAAGAAAACGATGTTATGCGTTAGAACATCTAATAACATGAACATAATTTAAGGTAATTATATCTGTTATTTCGTATCAATGTCAGATACTGACATGCATTCGACACATCCAATACGACGAGTATCCATGCTTCCGACTATTTAATACATTGGTTTATTTTATCCAAGAGTAATACATTAGTTTAAAACACCCCAAATATGCTTTAGCCATATATGTGCACAAAACTTTGTCTTTCAAGAAAATCATATCTTCCAATGTCTTAAAAGATTCAAATAAACATCTACATAATCCCAATAGAAACAATGAAATAAGACATAAACAATGCATGGAGATAAGAATTGCATCTTAAGCACATCCAAAACAGTTTAGTAGATAATACAATTGCATGACAGAAAAATAAGAACATGGCTCCTTCCTACTTGTAGTACATCAATTAGATTAGTAAACAAAAACAAAGAACATCACACACTTGGTAATATAATAATAATTCATAATTCATAATAGTAATTAATAATAACAATGATTAGAAAGCTATACAAAAAGAGTTTAATCTCCTAAATTGGTTATTGATCGGATTAAACCCTAAACCCTTCAACCTTAATCACTCATACCTTATGAATAAAAATATTTACAAAAATTTCACTCCCTTACTTCCTTGTTCCTTCCATTCTATTCACACTGCAAGGACAGTAAAATCTTCAAACATTCAAAGTACCAACAAAACAAAAACAACCTCAAACCGATGTCGCTTTTAACCAACCAAACCAATTACCTCCAAGAAAAACCCAACAACCTCTTCACTTCACTTCACTTCAACAAATCACAAACCCACCCAACATCTGGACCGGGTTGACCCGACTCCAAACCCAAACCCGAATTTCCATTCTCATTCTCCAATGAATTTTCTTTGCTTAATTTCTCAAACATCTTAGCCCTAATATCTCTTCCACTCTCAACTCTCTCCATTATAGGCTCCTCTTCACAACTCTGATCCCATAAATCAAACCCACCAACCCGGCCTAAACCTGGTTTTTTTGTTGGTGTATTAGGTAAACTTAAAAAACCAGACCGAAGCGGTGACCCAAAAACCGGTGAACCCGAACCAAAAACCGGTGACCCAATTGTAACATTTCTATTAATTGGCATAGTTTTCATCCGACCCAATTGTAAATTCCGTAACGACGCCACCATCTCGCTCGCCATCGGTGACATCGGTGGAGATTCTGGCGGCGTCGTTATAGTAACCATTTGTCGTAACGGAGAACCGTCATACGAATCAGGCGAATTAACACTCCGTGAGGAAGATGGACTCTGCTGAACGTTAAGACGAAGCTGTTCCGGCGTGTGAGCGAAGAAGCAAACACGCCGGCGACAGCTGGTTCCGTCTTTACACGGCTGAGTACGGTAACGTGCAGGATGAAGCCAACACTCGAAAACACCATGCGCGTGTTCACACGCGTCACCTTTCTTACAGTTACCTTTACGAAAATCAGGACACGCCGTACCGGAGTAATGAAACTTCCTCGGATCACGGCGGCGTGCTTTCTCGCCGGGATGTGCGTATGGACACTCCGTCCAGTCATGTGATCTTCCACGTGCGCATCTTCTTATCTTGAACTCGTACATGCGGAAATGATCGCATGAATATGCATCCACCGTTGAATCCGCCGCCGCCGTCGCCGGAGATTCTAAATCAGAATCGTTGAACTCGTTTGACGGAAGATAACGTTGAAGCGCTGCAAGTGCTTCTCGGAGATAGTAATCACCGGAAGAGTAATCACCGGTGGAAAAATCTCCGGCAGTGTAATCTCCGGCGCCGGTGAAATCACCGGCAATGTTATTGTTATCATAACCGAAACAAGAAGAAAGAATCTCAGCTGTTGGATCATCATGATTCGGCCAAGGAGGAACATGAACCGTTGGATTAGCTCTCAGCATCATTTTGTGGATTTTGTGTTGTGAAGTGTTTTCGGTTTTATCTATAGATGTTTACAAAACAGAGACAAGGTTAGGTTGCTTTATAAACTAAAATTTAACCGTGGTTAAGTTGAAATTTAACTGTGGTTACTTTTGATTTTTTTTTTTTTAACTGCGGTTAAAGTGGAGTGGGAGATTTTATCATCACCGTACATGTAATAGGGTTTTTTCTGACAGGTGGGTTTATCGTTTGCCACGTGTGTTGATTTTGGATTTGTTTGACACGTGGCATTTGGTGATTGTGTTGTTTGGATTTTATTTTATTTTGGTTCTTTTGATGGCCCTAGTCTTGTGAAAACGGTAGAGCGTGAGATACGTTACATTAATCAAAGAAGATAATATCTAGTGTAATAATTATCCATAACTACAATTTTAATTAAATAATAAAAAATGTCAATACCTAAAAATAAATTTTAGTCAAAAAAAAAAAATTATAAGTATAATACCAAATAGGGTCATCCATATAAAAAAAAATTAAAGCTTGCACAAAAAAAGTACAATTCTAAATAGTACAATTGCACATAGTTTTATTCACTCCTCAAAATAAAATAAGATAAAGGAAGAGAATAATAGAAATCGGGGATCCAGGGAAAATTAGGAAGGCACATGGTGTGGAGTGAAACGAAGACTTTCAATTTTATTACTACTAATTTAAACAAATGGAATATGCATTGAAATAAAACCAATGGGCAAAGTATGGTTTTATTGGAATTTATTGTAGTCATTATTTTTTTTCTTTGCAACTATAGACTTAGAAAGTCACACATTATAGGTCATGCTTGAAAATTTTGGAGAATGACAATAGTTCTTTCAACATATCTATGGTAATCTAAATTTGTTAAAAAAGAAAGATTGAATGGAAGATGTTAGTTTTTGGTTGTTAGGTTAGTTTTTCCGATGTACTCGTGTTCGAATTCAGGATCTTCAATTCTTTTTTCTTAGTTCAAACTATTGAGTTATCCACCTTAAGGGCAAGTCAACTGCTTCGTTTCTTGGTAGCTATCGTCTAAGGGGAGGGTGAAACTCTCATGAATTATATTGATCGATTCACAAAGAAAATGTAGTTAAATATTCTAAATTAATTACTATTTTTTAATACATTTTTAATGCTTTTAACAATGTTTATTAACGATTTAATGTTTAGTCAAAAAAATTGAGGATTTAATGTTGCTTTCCAAAAAATAAAGATTAAGGTGTTGGTTCTCGTCAATATCACCTCATAGTTGATGGCTATCTAATCCATTTCTTGACTTCCATGTCACTGGTCAATGTTGCTTTCCTTTCCGACCTACCTTCGTTTTTTTTGTTAGGAAAATTTAGGGTTTATCATGAAATACCTTCCTTCGTTTTGCACAAATTCCTACTTGGTATTGGCCTTATATAATAATAGAGGCCCCTTATTACCTAAGGGAAATGCTTTACTTGCTACTGTTAGTGCGGTTTTGTTTGACACTCTACCAAGTGAATTGAGGCTTGATTTCTTTCGAGATAGATGTGAATTTTCTAATTACAGATTTCCTTGATCTGCTCTTTGGACTGTTTTGTTGTTTCCACTGTTTCTTTTCTTTTCCGTTCATTTTGAGGATTTTGGTCTAGTCCCCCCTCCTTTTGTAAATATTTTTCCCCCTTTTTTAATAAAATCTTTTGAATTTGGCGGCATAGGATGGAGGTCTCTCGGGGTGCCAACCTAGTTGGGATGTCGATGATTCCTCTTGATGGCTGTCATCTCTCCTTACTTATCAAAAAAAAAGTTTTGTAAGCTTGTTTTTTATTATTTCATTTTTACGTCAAAGACAACAAATCTTAATTAAGCATTTTTATTAATTGGTATCTCCGAAAAAAATTAGTTATCCACTAACCATAAACTACTTTCTAAAATCTAATCATCTTTTATTATATAGATATATTGAGTTCAATAAAACTTTCGTCCTTATAAATATAATAAATTTTATTCTTAAATAGCATGTTGTTTTCTAAAAAAAAAAATCGCATGTGACTTTAGTTTTTGTTAAATTTCAATTTGTTTTTGTATAAAAAAAAAATTCAATTTGTTTAATTATTTTTAGCTTTTATACTTTTCAATTAGTTTTTTTTAAGACATGTTTAGAACATTATAAGAAGTTTCTCTAAAAAATTACATTCAAAATTTAATTTCTAAATCCATATTATCATTATTTATATTTTAGAATTTTGTATGTTTAGCAAATTGATATTAATTCATTCAATATTAAAGCATGTGTACCTTAATTAGGGTTACATGTTAGTAATTTCAGGATGGTGGTAAACCCTCAACTCTTTGGGGTTATCCTGCACTTGGAAGAAGAAGAAGTAGAAAAGGAAATAAATATAGTGATAATTTAATTCTTTGCAGTTGTAGCAAATTAAACCTTTTATGGACTCCGATCTTATACATATTAGCCTCATTCTATTTGACTATCCATGATATTATGTCATTAATCTTTTAATGACACAAATCATTTGGGTCCTACAAGATTCGAGAGATTAATCTTTATAATTCAACAAGGAGGATACTAGATTTAAACTAACAAATTTATTAGATAAAAATCAGCATATTAGTATAAAAATCAATCATCATATAATACATTAATATCAATGTGTAATAGTTAATACAATTGTATTTTCATTTCCCTCCATTAATGAAGCTTTAGTTTCTACCAATGTTTTAAGAATTGGACTAGTGATTGACTTCTTCAAGATACTAAGTCAATGGGTTGATGGTCGAATCCATAGTTATAAAAACCGCCTCAGACCACTTGTTAGTAAATATACTTATTGTAATTTTGGTCTCAAGTGTTCTTTTTATTTTATAGTTGTCATTATTTTAGTTTTTGAAGTGATGGAGTCATCGGTTCAATTCGATTCAATCAACACTCTTATTTCCTTCTCGTCAAGTATGATTGAAATGCACCTGTCAATTCAACTTTAAGAATTCCTGAATACGGTGCATCAAGGTGGGCGGATTACCATTGATCTTGAATTCCATGTGATCATGTGATCAACAAGAGTATTTTAGTCACTTTCCACTTGAAGATAGTGGAAACCCCGTCTCCAAGCAAGTTGCATTCCCAAGCACATTCCCCACATTTGAGCACAAAGCGCATCACATTTTCCAATTTCCAAGTCATTTTCAAGCAATGTGTAATTTCTTGCTCACCTCGCACTTGCCACAACAATCTTTCCCTCAAGCATGAGTCATTCCATTCATTTGATTATGCTCCTTTCAAGCAGGATATATTTGCACTGTCACTATTGTTGCACTCATCAATACACACCTGGACCGTCATAAAATTCCTATGGGTTCAAAGCCCTCCAGCAGGACCAAATCCACATTATTCATCACTTCGCCTTGTTCCAAGCCTCGTGCTTGGGAGGCTGTGGACCGTCATAAAATTCCTAAAGGGCTGAAAAGCCCTCTAGAAGGGCTTAGGCGCCCTATAGAAGGGACTTTGGAGGTCTAGGCGCATCTTCCTCAGGGCGCCGTCTACCTCGGCTTCTAGAAACCTCTAGAAGTCGCCCTAAACCGCCTAAATGAACTAAAAAGACTAAAAACCCTGCTTTCTTAGAGCTTAAAGTCACGCAGGAAAAAGCCCATTAGCAAGCTATAAATAACCCTCTTTAGGTCATTCTAAAAGGATCCATTATTCAGTCTAGAAGCCCTAGACTAGAACCCTAGTCTACGATTCTTAGCCTTAGAATCCTTACCGTACTTTTTCTGCAAGTACAGTTGGCGCCGTCTGTGGGAAGAGGTAAAACTAACCTCAACCACGTTTCTGAATCAAAATCGTGATTTGGAAACCCTTAACCTAAAACCCTAAATCGCATCTCTCATGGTGATTTAGGAACCCAACCTCGCCATCTCTCCGATGAGTTATTGTTCCTCCACCGTCATAGGTTTCACCACGCCTCCTTTCAACTTTCAATTTTACCATCTTTACACCAACCTAACTTGTTATCGCCTGGCTGTCTTTCATTCACTACCGGATTCTGTTTTCGCAAATTCGTTCTCGTTACTCATTGATTCGCAACTGATTTTGAGGTTAAAGTTATATTTGTGATTTCGTTCACTACCTGATTCCGTTCCTCTCCATCGCAATGTCACTGCGGCGGTCAAAGCGGCTGCGTTTTTCAATTTCAGGGGATGACAGAATTAGTGCTCTTCTAGGTTCACTTCTTCATCACATCCTTTCACAGCCATAAGTCCCGCCAACCCTGCTTCATGTCCTTCCTGCTCCGTCGACGCCGCCGAGGTAGATAGGAAAGGCAGCCCTTGTCACAGGTCGCCTAAAGATCAGTGATATATGGCAGGTTGTATCTTTCTATTGTTTTTTGATTAATCCTTCAATCGAAATTCTTAAAGGAATAAAAATTAAAATCGCCGATTTATTTTTTATTTTATTGATTTCTTTGGTTATGTTTGCTGGTCGGGCGATATGCATATAGTTTTGTTGCTTTTGGAGTAGTTTTTTATTGGAGGCAGAATGCTTCAGCCGAAACCTACCATATTATGTTGTTATGTTTTTTGCAGTTCTACCATTATGATCTAGCATATAAAGCTGAACAATAGCAATGGAAAATGAATCTTCTGATCCATTCGAAGGTTCTGAACCAACAAGCCCCTGGACAGTTAAAATTCCTCATTGTGGGCGTGGACTATTTTACAAAATGGGTCGAAGCAGAAGCGGTCTCAAAAATCACAGCGGAACGAGTAGTGAAGTTTTACTGGAAGAAGATTATCTGCCGTTTTGGTCTTCCAAAATATATTGTGACAGATAATGGGACACAGTTTGCAAGTTCTAAAGTCGTAAATTTTTGCAAGCAGTTGGGGATAGAAACGAAATTTGTCTCCGTCATTCACCCTCAAGCCAATGGTCAAGCAGAATCCGCTAATAAAATGATAGTTAACGGCATCAAAAAGAAGCTGGAGGAAGCTAAAGGACTTTGGGCAGAACAATTGCACGAGGTAAGTCCTATATACATGCAAAGAAATTATATAATAATTTTTTTTTGACATTTGAATGCTTCATTACCACGTAGATTAACGACTTGAAAAGAAAATAGTAAATAAGTATTGTGAATAAAATGTCAAGCACAGGTATTATGGTCATATCATAAAACTCCACACTCTACCACTGGGGAAACGCCATTCACTATGGTATACGGTGCTGATGCAATGCTCCCAGTAGAAATAGATACCCCAACGTGGCGCAGAGAGCATTTCTCTGAGGAGTCCAATGAAGTAGGAATTCGGTGTACTATGGACATGATTGATGAAGTGAGGGAAGCAGCACACATCAGGGAATTCGCAGCCAAGCAAAGAGCAGCACGAAGATATAACTCCAAAGTTATACCAAGAAGCATGAAGGAAGGCGACTTGGTTCTGAAACAAGTGGTCGCCCCAACCAGGATTGGAAAGTTACTGCCTAGTTGGGAGGGTCCTTATAGAGTAAAAGAAAAGCTACAGCATGGAGCCTATAAACTGGAAGAACTAAGTGGAAACCCAGTTCCTAGAACTTGGAATGTTGTTAATCTGCGACATTACTATAGTTAAAATTTTACTATGTTTTATTATTTTCTGCTTTTCGAACAGATATTATAATAAATAAAGGTTTAGGGGCGCACTCTTTTTCCCCTGCAAGGGCAGGGTTTTTAACGAGGCACCCTAAATTCTTCTTACTTCTTGTGCACCGTTCTTTCTTTTTTAGTTTTGTGTAACAGAAGGAAAACGAGTGACAGAAAGCCTATCAATGGCGACTCAAAAGATTCAAAGCCAGTACGACCTTCTTAAAGGCTACTGAGACTCAAAGCTAGTACGACCTTCTTAAAGGCTACTAAGATTCAAAGCTAGTACGATCTTCTTAAAGGCTACTAAAATTCGAAGCATCAAGTACGACTTTGTTAAAGGCTACTAATATTTTAACATTCAACAAAGCACCTACAAAAGTTTAAAACCTTATCAGGTCTCTAAATTCAGATAATTCATAAAAGGGAGTAAAGGAGATTTGAGATTTTTTATAAAAACTGATAGGCGAAGTCTTATTATCATAGAAAAATGATTCTTATATGCGCAAATTATCCATAAAGGCTTCATTTCGTCAGAAATACAAATGGAACGAATCCTTATTAAGGGGATTAGGCCAAATTTTGATAGAGAACAGGAAACTTCCACAAAAATTGCGATAAGAAATAAAATGCATAAGTCATATCAAAGTTTGCCAAAAAAGGCGAGTATTACAAAAGAAAGCGCCCACAAAATAAAGTTAAAAGTTAAATAAAAACAGGCCACTATGCAATACGCCAAGAACGATCAAGGTTCCTCCACTAATTCGCCATCTTGCACGATCATCAGAGAGTTCAAACCCGATAAATTCAAGTCTGGATAAAAGTGCAGTGTTTGAGATTTTGCCCTCTCGAACCCATCCTCAAAAAAACTGACAAGGGCCATTTTGCCAGTTTCCACTTCATCTTTACTTTTGACCAAATCACTCTGTAACTTAGCGTTCTGAGCCTCCAAGGTTTTCTTCCCCTCCTCCCATGCAGTCTTCTCTTTCTCTGTGTCAGCAAGGGTCTTCTCTAGCACAGCTTTGTCTTTCAGGAGCCCTTCCACCCTCTCCTCAAAAGTTGTCGCCTTATGCTTAAACTTCTCCACATCCTTAACAGAATCTTGATATTCTTTTTCTAAAGCTTCATATTTTTTCTCCATTGATTGTATGTAACATAGAGTTCGCAATGCACTAGTTCCAGCATCTTGCACCAACTCATCGAATTTACCATGAAATGCAGCGTCTTTATCCACTGCTGAGAAAGGGACGTGCTCTTCCATGTACTGGCGATAATTAAAGTCACGGTGCCAGAGTGAAGTTTCAAACGCCGCCTCGGCCTCCACTGATAGAGCTCTTCCGCCTCCTTTCCTTGTCGTTTTCTTTTTCTTCACTTGAGGAGAAACGGTCAAGTCGTGCACTTCATCCGCCGTCACCTCGCCCTCAGCTCTCTTCTCAGGCACAGCGTCGACCTCGCCGGTGGCGGGCTCAGAGCTTGTAGCATGGTCTCTTTTCTTCGCGCCTTTGCGAAGAATGACCCCAGCTGGGTCACTTGATATATGCTCTCCAGAAGCATGTTTTTCTTTGAGAGCCTCGAGATACTTCCTCCTCTCCTTTCCAGATAAAGGCAACATCGGTACTGCATTAAAAAAGTACAAAACGCATCAGTTAAAATGTTAGAGAAAATAAGATCAAAGAAAATACATCTCGAATCACCAATACTCACAAATGTATAATTCAAGATCCTCTGAATCTCCTTCTTTATTTAAAAGTTTCCGGATGTCAGTATGTAGCATCCGATGTAAAAAACCAACCACTCCCTGCTCATAAGGAGTCATTTTTTGGTAATCATAACCAGAGACCACCAACGGAGTAGCAGTCCACCCTAAAGGAAACCTCAACTCGCCCCTAACACTCGCAACGCTCACTAGCGAATCTTCGGATGACTGAACTCTTAAAAAACTTTTCTTCCAATCCCTTTTAAAGTTAGAAGCGAAAGCTGGAAAAAGTGCTTTTCCGGGATGAGCACTAATTGGGACCCAGGAACCCTTATCCACTCCTTTTGTTCCATAGAAGCAGAAAAAGACTCCGGCTGAGGGGATCATGTCCAAAGCATCACAAAGGATTTCGAAGCCTCGGATAAACGCCCAACTATTAGGATGAATCTGGGTAGGGGCGACATTGAGCAGACGAAGAACATCCATTTCAAAAAGGGTAAAAGGGATCTTCACCCCAAATTCTTCCAAGACTGCGCCATACATATGGAAGACTTCCCTTACCCCTTTTGGGCGAATAATACATACCTTCTCGCCGGGCGGACAAGGCGAAAGGACGATATCTTCTTCTCTCATGGTCGATGAAACCAGAATTTTGCTCCTAAAGAAATCAACTTTTGATTGATCGTTGTAGGCGGAATCGTATCGTTGAACGTCGTCCGAAAAACATTCTGCATCTGCCTCCAGACATGCAAGCTGTTTTTCCTTCCCACAAACCATTTTTGGAGGAGCAGTTGTTGTATTCCCTTGTCCAAGAGGGTCTAGGCGCATCTTCCTCAGGGCGCCATCTACCCCGGCTTCTAGAAACCTCTAGAAGTCGCCCTAAACCGCCTAAATGAACTAAAAAGACTAAAAACCCTGCTTTCTTAGAGCTTAAAGTCACGCAGAAAAAAGCCCATTAGCAGGCTATAAATAACCCTCTTGAGGTCATTCTAAAAGGATCCATTATTCAGTCTAGAAGCCCTAGACTAGAACCCTAGTCTACGATTCTTAGCCTTAGAATCCTTACCGTACTTTTTCAAACCCTTTGTCAAACCATCGACTCTGGCACTACTGTTGGATCATGAGTGAAGTTTGAGGGAACAATCACGTTGAACCAATAACAACCATACAAGTCAGTTGAACACCACATTTTAAACAAACATCTAAAAAAAATTATTACTCTTTCATTTATTTGTTACTCAACTTTCACTATTCAACTGACACTTGTCACAACATATACATCATATGAACACTTCTTGCCCAAACCATTGCTTTTGTTATGAATTTTGGTACAAAATATTTTTGGTTTCAAAGTTTGTCCGTGGACCACATAACACACCCTCTTATTTTATGGATTAGAAGGTGTCGTATTGACAAGGCACTTAACAATCACTAGACCAACAATTCTGGTTAAAACATTAAAATGTCATTGATCACACTTATGATGTTTTGGATGATTTATCTATTTATAGAACTGCTACTGCATGTTGTTAATTTTCACCACATAAATAATTTCTTACAAGGGTTGGTGATTCTTATTTAACAAGCATTCAGAACACAGAAAGTCATTAATTAAAGAAACTGCTTTGTACAAATGCCAATAGTGAAAATTGATGTTTGCCTCCTTTCAGGAATCCTATCCCAACTAAATCATGCAGTCACAATCCAAATTTATTTTATTCTTATTGTGGGAGCCATAGAAAAATTTGTCATTTTATATCAATTTTTTTCACATAAAGTAAGAATATTTGAGATGTATGGAACACTAAAAATAAATATTGCTTACAACTAAGAAATAATTTTTTTTGATGTAGTTTAGTGGTTAAAACTCACACACATAATATACAGTATCTCTACCAACTGAGCTAAACTTACGAGATTTAAGAAATAAACTTTTTTTTTGAGAAAAAGAAATAAACTTTTATTCCCCATATTTTACAAATCTATTTTTGTAAGGTAAAAGTAATTATTTTACATCAAGATTGTATACCACATAGTTTTTTTTTTCAAGTATATACCACATAATTGGTTGGGCTAAGTGGCTAGAAGTTTGATTATTCTTGATCTAATTTTAGGCCATAATTGTTTTAAATGGAAAATTAGGTACAAGGAGCTTTCGCCTCTAAGGTACGGTGGTACGGATTCACCCAACTCAACTTTTTAATAAATCCAACCAAATCAAATATTATTACTTTTAAATACGGATGATCACTAAAAAAAACATAAAAACTAAATATTTATCTTTACCTTTGTAAGTATTAGTTTATAGTTTATACTTTCTTTGAATGATAAATAATTGTTAATAATTTGTTATCATAATAATATTTACTCTTTTATACGAGTTTGAACCCAAAATCTTCAATATCTTAACACTTAATTCAAACTAGTGTGATATCATACACAAGCTACGTCCTATATATACAACCTAATATGATAGTTTCCAACATTCAATGGAGTCTTTTGTTTCTTTAAGTTATAATTTTTAATTGATTTTTGTCAGGTGTGGCTCTGAGGGTGGACGGGAGAGGCGGCAGTTCAGGACACCATTTTTATAGGGGCAGTAAAATTATTATTTTTACTTAGCGGTTAGTACTATATATATAAATTCACTTTGATTAATTCTATTGAAAATATATTTTTAGAGAACTTTGCTTATAAATAGATCTTTTGCAACAAAAAATGCAAGAAGAAAAATATTAGAATAATTAAAAGGGCATGATTTTATTGTTTCGTCTAGGCACCAAAAATCGTAAGACTGACTCAGATTTTCGTCATACGGTTCTTATTTGATCACATGTCCTGTTTGGGTGTGTCTATAGGGTGTTCCCATGACATGGTTTGTTCTTAAGCTATAATGACTAGAGAATTTTGTAGTAGATTGCCCTTAGGCTATTAGGATGTTATTGGACCACATTGATTAACTTTTATGGATCTAACTTTCTCTTATACTTAGAATGGAAAGGAGTATAACAAAGTTGCATGATACAATAAAATACTATAACCGAATGAATTTATATATATCATAGAACCACATAAATATTTAACGACTTAATATATGTTTGATATAAGTATGTATTAATCACGATGATCCACTATAATATGCTATATCCACCATCATACCTAAGATAACCTTATGAATTGCAAATGTAAGTTGCCAAATTATATGCTTGATATGGAGTCAATTTATAAGGGTAAAATCTTAATTATAAATATATAATAAAAACTTTACCCCGTTGTCTCTTTTTTAAATAAACTTTCACTCATTATCGGTAAAGAATCTTATTCATCTTTTTCTTATTCTTTCCTTAGACCACTTACAATGGTTTGTTTAATGGCACATTCAACACCAATATTGCTTTCAATGGTGTGTTTAATATGTGTTGAATGAGGGAATAGAAGAGAGAGAAGGTGAATGGATTCAACACCAATTAACCCTGCCACGCATGCCACGCGGCGCCTCGAAATTGGCTGAAAACTGGCGCGTGCAACACACGCGCCGACAGGGCGCGTGAGAGGTCAGACGGTCGGAGAGAGAAACGCATTTTGGAAAGATAAGGACACATGGCGCGTTTTAATTGGTTGTCCGGATTCTTATCATTTTCATAATTTAACCTCAATTATTTCGTTGTAAATTAATTTTAAAAAAAAAAAAAAATTATACCAAAATTCATGATTTTTTTTTCTCTATAAATAGAGACTTGGTTCATTTGATTTGGACACAGAAAAAAAAACCAAATTTTTCACTATCTTCTTCTTATTATTATCTTTCTATTAGCAAACTAAGTGAAATTTTAATCTTATTTTTAGTGAAATGGATCCCAATAATAACCATTTCAACAACCAAAATTATTCTAATTACCCATTTAACTACGAAAATCCCAACAATTATCCAAATTGCATTTTAAGCTATTTGTGTGTTGCGTGCTTAGTTTGTTGTATTGCATTTTAAGTTAAGAA
This sequence comes from Medicago truncatula, assembly GCF_003473485.1. Classification (NCBI taxonomy): domain Eukaryota; kingdom Viridiplantae; phylum Streptophyta; class Magnoliopsida; order Fabales; family Fabaceae; genus Medicago; species Medicago truncatula. Next base: position 41,802,577 of record NC_053047.1, on the reverse strand, counting down.
AATATAAATAAATTATTTAAATAAATTTTGTTTTTACAAAAAAAAAAAAAAATTAAGTGTATCTTTATTTTAATTTAATTATAATCGATAATTTTAATTTTATGTAATTATAAAAATAAAAATATAAATTAAATAAAGAATAAGAAATAAAAGGTGGTGGGGTAGGGTGTTGAATGAAAAAACCATTGGAGATGTAAAAATTGAATGAGTGTTGAATTAAGAGAGATAAAATGATGTGGAGTGTTGGGAATTGAAAAAGTGGGTGTTGAATGGTATTATTGTGTTGAACCATTGTACATGGTCTTACACTTTGCTGGCTCTTCAAGTACTGCTTAGTTCATGTGTCTTTTCATGTGCATTGTGCAATCCTTTTTGGTTGAATAATGATTGTGTTGTCACGCCTAAAGGTAGCAGAATGGATTGGATTGGTGCAATTTTGCAAACGTGGAGGATAACCTTAGACTTGGTCTTCATAATTAATAGCAGAATCAACCACCATTCCAAATTCTCTGCAGTAGTAGATTTACACATTAACTATATCAATAGTCATTAGAGTAATATTGAACCATATAAATTTTAAGATTAAATATGTTTTTGCTCTCTATAAATATGTGAATTTTTCCTTTTAGTTCTTCTAAAATTTTCCTTCAATTTTTAGTTTCTATAAAATTTTTCAATCACCATTTTTGGTCCCTATTTTAAAGTAATTTTTTGCATTTTTTAATGAAATTGTGCAGAAATGTATAGAATATTGTAAAAATCACTCCAATTTTTCTTTTTTTTAACAAAACATGAATTAAATATGAATTTTTTACCTTCAAAAATATAAAAACTCATTTAATTCATGTTTTGGAAAAAATTCTAAATTTTTTTGGGATAGATCCTAATAATATTATAAATTTTTCTGTAAAATTTTATTTAAAAATATGAATTCTACATATGAGTTTACTTTAAAGGAGGGACCAAAAGTAAAGATTGAAAATTTTATAAGGACTAAAAGTTGAAGGAAAATTTTAGAGGGACTAAAACGAAAAGTTAGTATATTTATAGGGACCAAAATATTTAACCCTAGATTTTAAATCAATTTTGTTTCATTTTTAAACTACAAACCCTAAATTTAAATTTACATCGTTCAATTTTGATCGGACGACTCTCAATATGAGTGACTATAAAGATGCCAAAAATATGCAACGTCGAAAATCTGAATTTGATATGAACATATAAATAGGAAACAAATTTCTTGCTTTAACGGGAGACTACTATAAAGCATGTCAATTGTCTGATCAAAATTGTACGGTTAAGATAACTTTATTAATTAAAAGATACAATTTTTAATCTTAACTGTACGATATCAAATAAACGGTCGAGATCTAAAACTATATGTAATTTTTAATCTTAACTGTTGGATATCAAATGATGAATGTATTCAACTATAAAGTTTGTTCATTCAATTCTTATGGTATAAGGTTTGTAATTATAAATAGGTTAGGCCATGTGAAAAGTGAGTCCATCCGAGAGACAAGGATGTAAGGAGTGCCTTCAATTTCGGTCTGACATATTTGTGGTTCCTACCTATATTGCTTGCCCTACACTTGTTATTCTTCTACTGCCCTTTGATTAATTGTCCTATCTTTTATGCCACCTGTGTTACATTTCTTTGTCCTATAGTGGTTCAAACTCGTATATTATTGTACACGTTGCATGTAATAATTCAACACAAATCTGTCCAAGTCTAACTACTTTCTTTTTTGGCTGAAAATTGATGTCAGATTCAAACGAATAATAACAGCAAAAGGAGATGACACTGAACTTAAAATGAAGAGATATTGCCATCCAATGAGAATAGCAATAAATAAAAATTGTTATATTTCCATCTTTTATCCTAAGGATAGATATAACGCTAAACAAAAATAATAAGTAAAAATCTCTTGTTCAGAATAATAAGTAAAAATCTAATTTGACTATTGAAATAGTAGAGCTGTATCAACATAATTTACTACCTTAATATTTTAAGATAATTAATTAAATTACAAAATATTAATCTTGTTTATTTCCTGTGGGTATTTGTTGTTGATAATTTCAGATAATTATAAATTTGATACATATATTACATAAATAATATTTGGTAAAGCATCATGTTGAACCAAATTACTGTAACTTTTTACGTCAACATAGAAGCTACCATTTGAAGCTTCTTGAAATCACGGCAAAAACACGTTGAAAACCGTGAAAAGCATAAGTCTAGAGTAGAAAATTTGAAACCAAAACACACTTAATGTTGAAAAATATAGCATCTATATATGAAATGGTGAAAAAACTCAGCGGTCTTTGGTTTGATAATATTGAACAATCTTACAAATTAGAAAGTTGAAGTAAAAGAGTATATCAAAATCTATTTAGAGGCATTCACTAACTATTACTACTTAACACTCCTAATAACTACTAACTAGCTATATCTCCGTTATTTAACAAGAGATCGAGGTAGATGATCAAATTTATTGACTTTATTATTCAATAACTTTTGTTTTTGACGAATATTATTCCACAACTTGATCATAGGTAGAGGTTGTATTACTATAGAAGTTTCTTAATATTAATCCAACAGATTTAGGTAGAGTGACAAAAGTTCCTTATAACTTGGCCAATGTATTTCCTCTTCAAAACTAGTTACAAACCTGTGTCGCACTGGTTGTATTATCTTTTTTTGGAAAATTTTGTTATAGAGGAATAGATTATTAGAGACAAACATAGATCCCAAACATATAAATCTAAAAAACTATGAAGTATCAACTTAGTTTTAAATAGAATACTAATAGTTACATTATAATAACATATATATCATCCTATCATTAATATATATATTTTTGATATTATATTTGTCCATTGACAGGTTGAATTACGTATCTTGTAAAAAAAATTATTCTAAAGGAAAATATTATTATTCCAAAACATGGAAAATGTATTATACTTGGTATCTTTCCTTAGTATGATAGCAATTCCAATCCACATGGTCTTATTCTTATAAGGTATGAGAAGCTAGAAACTATCTACAATCTTCCACATGACTACCATGTCACATGAATGAGTATGTTCAATAACAACAAATAATTCAATTTGTCAAACACTTTCTACTGAGCTAATAATGGACAAAGTAAACTCTCTTTTCAAATATTGAATAACCAAAGGTTCTTCAACTCCTTCTTCCAAAGAAAATAAGCTTACGAAATTCTTTCACCACTTTTGAAGAGTTCTCCTCATCATTTATCCATTTCTTCCTGTTGTGGATTGATTCTTGCATTGCTTGGTTACTCGGCGGAGGAGTAGAGATTTGAATCTCTCAGACTTTAGGTGAGGTAACATTACTTTCTTCTATTTTCTGATTCACCTTAGAATTCACAACAGTATATATTAATGGTTTGTTAGGTAATGCAGCTGGATAATTATGTTTAGTATTATTTCGAAGTTGGTTATTATCACCACGAAGTGAAGTTGTCATTGAAATATTATACAAAATATACATGCCAGAATACAATTTCCAAAAGATTAGAATATGAGTGAAAATGCAAACTTCATATTCATAATATATATATATATATATATATAACATTTACATGAGAATGGAACATTTTCTTTTGACATTGTTTTCAACCTTCTTGTTTTCTTAACTTGAAGAACATTTTTTCTAAGAAGTTTAGCCTTTGCTGCTTTATTTTTTCTCATCCCATCTTCAAAAATCAAGTGTTCCTTTGACTTCTGATGATCCATCTTAAACCGAACTTTATCAAGAATTTTGATTCCAAAATCTTTCCCAAGCCATTTTAATATCTGCAAAGATACCATAACCACAACCACTCATTGTTGAGCAACAATTAACTATAATTAATGAAAAAGTAAGCATCAACAATATAGTGACACCTAAATTTTGATTGAAACTACTTATAGTTGAACAAATAGGACTCCAAGGAAAGCAAGAAATCAGATATGATGCACAAAAATGAAACGAAAAAGCAAGTCCCTGTTGTGATAATTGATAACTAATTATTTATGTTAATACTTTCCTTGGTTATTCTTGAACCCGTCACAAATTCCTTGTGTAGGTAGAAGTTACATTCAACTAAACATTATTCATTCTAATTGTGTCATCACAAATCAAAGACAAAATCACTTCTCATATTGTTCAGTAGCATATATGAGCATCTTTGAAATGCATGTACATGCGCAACTAATTAAAAGTGCTCAAATTATCGAATTCAATGTAAAAGGACTAATGAGGTTATATTTTAAATGGTTATGAACTTCAAAATAAATCCCACCTAGGGTATGTTTCGGAGTTTAAGAGTGCCTTTGGGGAGTGTTTTTTTTCTTTCTCAAAAGGACTAATGAGGTTATATTTTGTCGAAGGAAGATGTGACTTTGGGAGGGCAGTGCCTTGGGGAGTATTTTTTCTCAAAAGGGAAAGAGTATTGGTCAAAGTATACAGTTATAGATGCTATTGCCTAGCAACAACCCAAAAAAAATTAAATAAATAAAAACATGAATTAACTCACCTGGTGGGCAATATTGTGAATCACTAATATACTACGCGCATCCTTATATGCCTCATATGGACGATACTTTTCTGCTATACTTAAGTTAACGCCCAAAATTTTCTAAACACACAATCACCATCAATATAAATAAGCCATAGTTAGCAGAGTCCTGCATTGTGTACATACCCACACTCACACAGAGACTCGTAATAAATATCAGTATTTACCCTTATGTACTATAGAAATATGTGGTTGTCATGCAATATTGCATTAATGTTGACATGGAATAGGATGAACTACAATGAAAGCATACAATATAGTGACAAATGGACTGTATTTTCCACTTAACGAAAACCACTTAATGAAACACGTGGCTCAACCATTGATATGCTATAACTCGCAAACCATAGCTAACTCCTTAGCGTTCTGCAATAATTAGATATATGGCTTAGTATTTATAATAAACAAGATATGGAAAATGTGAAGAGTTAAACTTATTTTTAAATAAAAAGTTTCCCTCCAACTTTCTATACTTCATTACTTAAATTAAATCAATCTCTTAAGGTAACTAATGTTGTAAACTATTCATAGGTCTACTTAAATAAAAAGTTTCCTTCTATCAACAATATTTTTTGACGCAAAATATTCACAGTTCTACGTGACTAACTAATTTTTGTGGCTTATTAAGTTATTATAGACTTGATAAAGCATGAATAGCAGGTTTTGAAAAAAAAATCATAGTCAATTGGTCATTAGAATTCTTCATAACAATACTTATTAAAAAGGACAAAACTATGAAAGAAAGACAAATCTAATAAGTCACATAAGCATCTGCTTGAATAAAAAATCATTCATGTACCGTGCCTATGGTCAGATCTGTTAAGGGAAAAGATAACTTTTAATCAAATTAAGAGAAAATACATCCTTTGTAATTTTAATCTTCTATTTCTTGTCCTATCAGTCATTAGAGAAAATACATATTTCTCAAAGCTCTTTGCATGACAGATGCATTCCTTTATTATTCAAGATATCTCCTAAAAGCGTTGGACAGAAAAAATGTTGACGTACCGCAGGAGTGTCAAACGACTTTGAAGATTCAACACCAACATTCATCTTCTCAACATTGAATGAATGAGTTGGATTATGGTGCACAACATCCTATAACAGTAGAATGAAAAGACAAACATAAACCAAGCAAAATTAAATAGATGAATAATTTGTAAATAAAAGGCGAAGCAAGCGCAACAAACCTCATTTGCTTGTCCCTCCTCTGGCTCCATTTCACCAGGATGAAGGTGCCTTAATTTTCTCAATCACAGCAGGATCACGCGAGAAACCTAGGACTGATGACTGAGATTCTAAGCAAAGCTATGAACTTGAGTTTGAAACCTACCACAAAAAAGAAAGAATATTAAACGTCTATAACCAATGGATTTGAATTGGATAATAAAGCACAATTTCCTCTAATCAACCAAACAACAGAACGAAGCATACACTAAATAGGATATAAAAATCATTGGAATATTTTATGAGATTATACACCTAGCATACATTGAAGCACATGTTCGCATAGTTCCTTAAAACCACAAATTAAGACGCAAAATCTTTAGCCAAACAAAAAAAAGGTTCAAATTATATCATTATCCATCAGTTGCAGCCTAAAACAAACTCACCTAGCCCTAAAAGTCTCGACAACCGGGTGCTTCAAGTTAATAAGCAACTTCGAACCCGACCAATTGTTGCAGAAATTAGGCTTACCATTATCTGCACAATAAAGACCAAATAATTAACACAAATAAAATATAATGGCCAAAATGTGAAGATGTTCAACAGAGATATCTTCCATTCCGAGGAGGAAGTTGTATCCCGGTAAAGCTTCTTTATAGAATGAAAAGTCTTATGATCGCGTCAATAGTTGTAAATGTGTTTAATCTAATATGTCTGCACATTGATATCTCATGCAAAGGTCTCAATAGCATTTGTTGAAGAAAAGATAATTCAACACGGGTTCAATAACGTATTCGAAAAAAAATTCTTCGAAAGAAGAGATGTTAAAACAACGGAACATTGTGATTCATCATGAAATATGTACGGGCAGATTAAGAGAGCATATAATCAGTTTATGAGATTAGAAATTGGCATAATATTTAGGATGAAAACAATTGGAACCAATGATGTGAGAATTATGATTACACATTATCCAAAATTATAAAAAAGAGTGTTGTTGTTATAGAGTTACCAAAAAAGGATTGATACCCATATTTACATCAGATGAAATCAAGAAAAGAAGTAGCATCGGTGAGTGAAGATAATTTTTTCTAGGATTAGAGTTAAGGTGATCTGTTGAAAGTGCGGATCATGAACACCAAATCTTTATTTGGGAACGACTTGAACGTGCATATTTTTAGGTGGCTTCTCTAGATGAAAAATTAGTTTTTCACCTACCTCTAACATATGTTCTCAGCAAAAGTTGAACCATTGGCCGCCTAAGTATTTTTCGTAACTTGCTCTCTTTGCCGTTATCAAGCGACACTTATACCTTTTTTGAGCTTGTTTGTCGATGAGTGTGATTGTTTTCTGTGTTCTTTTTAGAAATGTCCTTGATATCTCATTTGGGAAGTGTTAGGTACAAAACAAATTGCAATGTTAATTAAATATTATATATACAAGTACATTTCTAAAACATTTACCAAAGCATTATAAAGATTTGCTGTAAGAAAAGAACATGTTCTATTTTGTTCAAGAGATTAGAAAAGCAACATTATAATTAACATGATACTAATTGGAACCAATGAAGGAATCAACAATGTGCAGATTAACGTTACATAATAGTTAGGTTTATGAAAAAAAACTGCAAGTGTCATATACTAACCAAAAAAGGCTTTTTGCCAATATTTACATCAGACAAAATGAAAAGAACAAATATCATCCCAAAGTCAAGATAGTTTACGATTACAATCCAAAGCGATACGTCAAAATAGTAGAAGTTCAAATAGTTCAGCAACAAAGATCTACTATGGAACAACTCGAACATGCAAGTTCTTTGGTGATTTTTCGAGATCAAAGATGAGATTATCACCTTCTTCCATCACACATTCTATGCAGAAATTGAATCATTGCCCTTCCAAGTATTTTTCACAGCATGCTCTTTCGGCGGTAATGAGACGACACTTATACTTTCTCTGTGTCTGGTCATCAATGAGAGTGATAGTTTTGCGCTTTCCTTTTAGAATTGTTCTTGACACCTCGTTTGTGAAATGCTAAACAGGGAAATAACAACAACATTAGTCTAATACATATTAACATGGATGAGATTTATGCGAATATAGTTACATATAATTTATAAAATAAAGGTAGCATAACTGATTTTAAGATAAAGAAAATGTATTATGACTTCTAATATATGTTCCTATTATCTTCCTATAAAGGCTAGATAAATGCATGCATGTGAATTATATGAACCCCGTTGACCAATTAACATTGTTGAAACAAATGAAAATTAAACATCACTCCCGCTTGTGCATCTATATCTAGCACCATTTGACATTGATGTCTTCGAACATTTGGTGCAACTCTCATAAGACCATCCAAACTGGTTAGGATTGAATTTAGTTGCTTTCCAAATAGTGATGCAATATGCATCCTAACAAAAATTATGCACATGAAATAAAGAATAATGCAATATGTATTTTTAATTTGTGCCTAAAAAAAACTCAAAGCATGTTTGTGTATAAAAAAAGCAGACATTGACTAAGTTTATAAATTCAGCAATTGGCCTAACGTGAGACAGATTGGAAAAATCGTTGTATGAAGTACGTTGAGAAGAAACCGAACTCTGACTTAAGTTCTGACTGATGCTTTGACTCTGAGCTTGAGAAGTTTTAAGGTCACGACAACAATTCAAGAAACTTGGTCAAAAAACAATCAAATCAGATTGTGAAATAGTAAGTTACTCTAACACTCTATTGTGAAATCATAATGCAAACTTACTAAGTCTTAAACTTCTCAACAACCGGATAATGTAGGTTGATGATCAGCCTCGAACCTAACCAATTCTTACATATATTTGGGTTACCATTGACTACAAAATGGAAGCAAAGAACTCAAGGTAAATAGATTGTAAATGATAAAGCTACGAAATATTTTACCCATAGTGTTACATCGACTATATTCCCACTGCATAAGAGAAAGACATCTTTCAGGTCATTATCAAACTTATACAAAATCCTATCATCTGATGCTGACAAATTAGAAAATAATATCTTTTATCTTTAAACAAAATGTTCGTACACAGTTTCTTTCCAGTCCCAATTGGCGTTGTCTTGACAATCTCATTAAGAAGCCCGATGATTTCTTAAAAAAAAATTACATCTATAAGAATATTATAATAGGAGAAAACACAGAAATAAATTAAAGCACATAACCATACCATATAAAACGTCAGTTTTGAATGCAATGAGTAAGAACGTAGTTAACTTGTTATACTTATGCACCTTTATACCAAAACCAAAAACAACCTTAAAGGAATTAAATGCAATGTCATTATCAAACACATGACAATTATACAAAGTATAAATCTTGTTTTCCTCGTTGAAAGCCTTCCAATGCTCCAAATCTCTATATCAAGTTATTACATGAACTCGATCACCCTAAATCTGAGAAAGAAACCAAAAAATATAAATAAATCAAAATATGCACTAATAAGTAACATTGATAAATCATAAAGAAAATTATAAAAAATCTTAACTAACTCATCTAACATTTGCATCACAAATAATGAGCTTCATATGTTGATTCTCATTACTACCGGTCACAATCCAAGAATCTAGCACTCCAAATCCTATTTTCCAAATGTCCAAATCATTTTTGAGATCCTTAATGTAGTCATAATCCCTTGACATTGAAAGTCCTATATAGAAATACAATAATACATCATTTAATTTTATTCTCTTTGTTCATTCTGATATCAAAAGAAGCTAACATATTTCTCTGTGATTAATTTTTATATCATAAAATCAACTTGATCTTAAATGCACAAATTTTTGTATCATCAACTTTTTAGACCTCAAAAAATAAAACCCTTAAAATGCAGAATTGTGAAAAAAAAAAAAAAAAAACCACCTATGATGAAGCAAAAACTAAAACAGTGTTTCAAACCATAAAAATCAGTAATCTCAAGTCATGTATGGTCTCAGAACCATGAAAAAAAAGGAAGAAAATAACCTTAGTAACGTTTGGCCAAGGTTTTTTACGGTCTAAAAGTTACTTCAAAACAAAGTTAAAATAAAAACCTTTAAGAAAGAAGCTAAAGTTATTTGGTTTCTTTGTTTTTTTAGATTTAAACTATTTTTAAGTTAAATGTTGTTTGACAAAATATTGTACAATTTTTATTTTTATTTTTATGGTGTCCGGGGTTCGAACCTCATGAGGACAAAACTTTGAATTTATGCATTGTTCCTATCATCTGAGCTAAACTCATGATGACAAAACTTTCAATTTATTATGAATTAACATAATAAATAAAAAATGTTTAAAATATTTTCTGAAGGCTAAAAATGTTAAAAAATAAAAGATATTTTTTATTTTTTTACAAATATTATATTAACTTAATAACGTTTATTTTGTGTAACATGAATACAAATTTGTATCATCATATAAATGATTTGTTACATATTTGAATAGGAAAAACAATTTAATGAGTTTGAAATAATAACTCTATGACAAATTTCATTATAAGAATATCATATTTTTTATGTCTTTCAAAAAGATAAGAATTTATATTATATGATATTGTATTTGTGACGTTGTTGGTGTCATGGAAACATATATGTTTAGTTTTTTTTGAATAAGTAAAAGATATGCATAGTTTGTTACAATACAAAGGAGAAATATATATATATATATATATATATATATATATATATATATATATATCTGTGTGTGTGTGTAAGTTTTTTAGGTATCTAGACCTTTTTTTTGAAGAAAAGACATCAACAATTTTACTTTTAATTAAAATTGTATAAAAAAAATCATACGCATTATGCAACGCCACAAAAAATTATACGCAGTAGCGTAACAAAAAAACAGACACGCATAAAGTATTACTCTAAACGCTAATGTGTGTGTGTATATATTTGCGAGGTTGAAGAAAGAAAATAAAAATATTTGGTATCATTAAATTACAGCGTGAATAAAAATATTTGTGAGGTTGTGATGATTAAACGATATTGAAATTAAATATATAAGTGATAAAAAGATAATAAAATTTCTTTGAAAAAAAGGTAATAAAATTAAATGGGACCTCTTTAAAAAAAATTAAATGGTACGGTTCAAAAAAAAATTTAATGGAAGAAAAAAAAACATATTGAAATATAATATTAAAAAATAAAAGAAAAGGTTCCCAATGTGAATTGCAGAGAGATGCTTGTGAAATAAATTTTCGAGAATTAGTTTTTTGATGTAGCATTCAACAATTTTTGGTCAAAGCTCATTTCATTCAATTTTATGCATTAAAAAAAAGTACCTTTTTTAGTAAGAACTCAATTGATATTGTATTTGGCCTAAGTTTTCCTTAAAAATGTAGAAAAGTTGAAAAAAAACCCTGGTCAAACGGTATCTTAATCTCCCACAACGGCAGTGTAGAAGCAACTGAATTTGGGAGAAATTTTTTGGGAAATAGTTAAAAATAAAAAATTGGAAAATAGTTAAAAGTTTTTAAAAATATAAAAATTGGAAAATAGTTAAAAAAAATTGGTGAGGTAACACTCAACCAAACAACACTAAAAAAATTATATGCATTAGCGTAACAAAAAAACAGACAGACAGACATAAAATATTACTCTAAACGTTAATGTGTGTATGTATATATTCGCGAAGTTGAAGAAAGAAAATAAAAATATTTGGGATCACTAAATGACAGCGTGAATAAAAATATTTATGAGGTTGTGATGATTAAACGATATTGAAATTAAATATATAAGTGATAAAAAGAAAATAAAATTTCTTTGAAAATATGATAATAAAATTAAATGGAACCTCCTTAAAAATTTAAATGGAACGGTTAAAAAAATAAATTTAAATGGAAGAAAAAAACATATTGAAATATAATATTAAAAAATAAAAGAAAAGGTTCCAAGCGTGAGTTGAAAAGAGGTGCTTGTGAAATAAATTGTCGAGAAATAGTTTTTTAAAGTAACATTCAACAACTTTTGGTCAAAGCTCATTCCATTCAATTTTATGCGTTCAAAAAAAGTACTATTTTGGTAAGTACTTAATTGATATTGTGTTTGGCCTAACTTCTCCTTAAAAATGTAGAGAAGTTTGAAAAAAGTCGTGTCAAACGATACATTAATCTCCCACAACAGCAATGTAGAAGCAACTGAATTTGGAAGAAAAAATTTAAAAATAGTTAAAAAATATAAAAATTGAAAAATAGTTAAAAGTTATTAAAAGTATAAATAGATAATAATTAAAAAAAATTGGTTAGGGGTAAAAATGGAAATTCATAGGCCAAGCCATGAATTAGTAAATTACCAAATTGCCCCTCTTAGGGGCAAAAAGGTAAAATCAATGGACATCACTTTTTATATTAGTAATATAGAAGTTCCTTATCTCACGTCGCCTGACACACTTGCGAAGCGGGCCTTTCTGATGCGGTGTGGCTGAAGCAAGTTCTGTTGAAGGTTTCAATGTTCGTTTTGTGACTCCTTTGAAACAGACTGCCAACAAAATACAATATGGTTCACAGGAGAGTCCTTCATCACGACAACACCACTTGTGTTGGAGGGTGCGGCTTCCCGAAGACAACGGTTCATTTTATTATTCGCTGCGACATCTTTGGTAACTTGTTGCACCTTATTTTTCAGTGGGTTGGTATTTCTGTCATTAGGGGCGGATCTATGTAGAGACCTTCAGGTGCCATGGCATCCCCTAATATTACTATATATATATATATATATATATATATATATATATATATATATATATATATATATATATATATATATATATATATATGATATTAGACATAATTTTATCACTTATTTCCCTTGGTTGTAATGGAAGGGTTGCCGAAGATTGACTGTTATTGCGCAGGTTCGAGTCCTGCCTTCGTTTATTTTTTAATATTTCAACTATAATTTTTATATTTTATTAAAAAAAAACGTTCCTGTGGGGAATCGAACCTGCTCCCACATACTATAATAAAAAATGATCGACCATTAAACTGATGGTTACTCATTGATTTTTCAAGAAACTGTTTAGTTTATATTACATACAATTTTGGTACCCCAAAAAATTTATTCAAGATCCGTCACTGTCTGTCATATCTCCAGAGTCGGTTAGCGATCATTTACATCACTTTGATCATTTGGCGGGCTTATGACAAGAGACTCATAACTTTGTATTTTCTTTAGGTGAATCTCTTTTGCACACCTTTTGCGAGATGAATCACTTTTGTTGAGTTATATTTTATTTTGGTTTGTTAAAAAAAAAAGGCCAAAAAAAATTTAAGAGATTTTATCATCCATTTATGTTGCACAAGACTTAAGAGATCTATAATTGTGTGCAGAGGGGATGTTCGATTTAATAAAATAAACAAGTATCTTGGTATTTCTTTTCTTTAATTTGTTGTTTCTACTCTCTATATCTCCTCCAAATTCTCAAATTGTTTCATATACTACAGCAAGATATATATTTATTCGAAAATGAGAGACACGCATGACATAATTTAGTATGGGTGGCCCATTTTCTCCTTACATACATGAAAAATCTGTGTATCATTGATTGGAACTGCGATACATACACGTAGTCTTCACTTTGTTTTGCCATGCATACACGTGTATATCGGTATGTCACTGAATTGATTTTTTTAGTCAAACTCCAAACCTTCCGTATACTATGTATTATCCTCATAAATTAAACTTACAATAATAGTAAATTGGTTTTTGAAGGGTTATGAAGGAGAATACTTTCGAGCAAAATTTATATTTTAATACGTGAGCATATAATTAATAGGCAAATTCTATGGTACATCCAATGAATTTAGGTGTATCGGTATACCAAGTCGTAAAATTAATAATAAACAGTTGTTTTTTTAAGAAAAATAATTATTTTCTATCATTGACAACTAAGATAATTAAATTTTATTTACCAAAAGCTTCGACAAATAAAATTTAATTTTTAAAATTTTTTATTACTCATAACAATGAATATTGATGATTTTTTTATGACAAAATGTAATTTTTTTAATATAATCCTTATAAACAATGAAATGATGGTTTTTCTTATGAAATGATGTTTTCTAAAATATAAATATTGACAAATACCTTTTTATTTCATTAAAGTGATCGTTAATTTATAAATTTTGTGCAACAAGAGTACCGATACACTCAAAATTGTGGGTGTACCATAGAAGTTCCCTAATTAATATAATATTGTTCCTTTAATTTTTTTTAAATATAATATATATATCATCCCTCCAAATTCCACAAAATATTTTTATTTTTTAGGGTTCCTTTATTATGCTTGGTCAGCTCTCTAGATTCCCGTGATTATAGTTCATGTGTTTCTCACGCTTATTTCAATTCATTGCATTTTCTCTATTTGACTTATTGTACTTTTGACTGAAAACATATTGTGTTGAAATCCATCTTTGAAAACTGTATTTGGCTCGGTAGCTAGTGATAGATTTAATTCCTCACAGACTTCAGCTTGCAAGTCGTTTTGAAAAGATTTTGTCTTGTTGCAAGATCTTTGTAGTTGTTGTTTCCTTTTAAAGGTTTTTAACCATCTTTTAGTATGACTAATGGTATATGTCAACAATATAGACTTATAGAGAAGAATAAAGAAGATAAAGAATGAGACTGCAATTCCAATAAAATACAAAGTCTTGAATAATAATGACAACTTGATACAAGAGAGTAGTATATATATTATTAATTCCTATTTTTTTTTACGAAATCAAAATGAAATATATTAAGAACTAAGAGTCTATTCCCTTAGCATAAAATATGTAAGAGAAGATAGTCGAAAAGTTACGATAGAGATTCATACAGAATGATCACAAATTAGCTGATTCCGAAACATATTTATAATATCAACCATCGTGAACTCTCACAAACAAATTGTTCGCTTGATATAACACTCCTCTTTTGGCTATCTAATTTAAGGAAGTGGTTAAATTAGGTAATCTGACATGAAAATGAAAGGTTAGTTATTGAGACTCTTCAAAAATAGGGTGTCAAAATCCGCAAAACTGAAAAAAAATCACACCAAAATTAAAAAAACTATAATTACATTTCCGAACTTTTGAAAACTTGACAACATAATAGTGATGAATAATTTGAGAAGGATCAAACCAATCTCTAGATATCATGTTAACAATATTAATTCACTACAATTATCTTTTTGTAAAATATATTTTATAAATTAGAAAAGAGAATAGAATGAACATGAGGAGGCTAAAGTTCTAATAGAATGCAAAGTCTTGAATAATAACTTTGATATAAAAGACTAAATATTAATCTCTATTTATATATAGACTCAATTATAAATAAAAAAAGTAAATCATTAACGGTTTGACAAGATACTAAATATATTTTCTAATATTCTAATGCTATGGTCAAGGTTTGACAAAGTATACCAAGTAGAATTTCATGTTATCATTAATGGTTGGTTATAATGGAGAAATATTTCAATGTGAAGAGGTTACATTTAACTACCAAGATGTGAAGTGAACCTATATAAACCGTGTGGTTTTCTTTTCTTTCTCTCTTTATCTTTTTCGTCTGATTATTTTATTTTAAACGTATGTTGAAAAAGACATTTCTTAGCCAAAGAAAAAGGGTTTTTCAAAAAGGTGGCTGTAATTTCTATTTCTTATGTTTTGTGCGCCTTCATATATATTTTTTTAATACCTTTCCGTTATTATTATAAATAAAAATTAACATTTTCGATTTATTAATTAAATAAAATATGTGGTTTATAATAAAAGCATTCAATTTTCATAATCCAAAAAAAACTTCAAGTAAAAATGATTAAAAGACTCAGTTGTGATGTTGCCATCATAGTCAATACACCCCTTCTAAAAACATAGTAAAATTAAATACAAAAACTACATGTAATTTTTTTTTTTTTATAAAATAACATAGCGACTAGAAATCCACCTTTTTTTGAAGGTGAATAAATAAGGTATCTGGGGTTGAACCCTACCCCTGTATATAATATTCGATGTCCCTATCAACTGAGTTAATTTTACGGTGACACAAACTAATGTCAATTTAATTATAAGATAATTGTATAAATATGAAAAAACAATGAATTTAATTGGTGTGAGAAATGGGGTGCATTATGGTGCACTAAAGTGAAAGTAAGTTCTCACTTGTGGTGCTGTCAACATTAGTGGGATTTAGAAGATCTAGTGACCTGCTCACATGAAAGTGACTGAAACAAAAGACTACTAAATAAAAAAGACACAGCTTCTTCAAAAAAAAAAAAAGACATAGCTGAAACATAGTTCATACTAAATATGTAAATATACCATAATGAATTTTGGTGGTGCCTGTGTATAATGTTGACTTGGTTGCCAACATTATTTATATACATTCCTTTTATATAAAACTATTTAAAAATCCTCCTAATAAAAACTATTTAAAAATTATATAAAATATGAAATGAGTTGGGACTAGTGTTTTTATGTACGAGGATGTGTTAGCTAGTGGAGTGTAGGCCTAAAGTGGCAAATTCTCAATTTCTCATCATGCAATATTTTTTTGGTCAATGCTAGTGGGGTGCATTATGCTAATATATAAAACTCCACTAATTAAGCTTAATTATAGGAAGAGTTTCTGGTATTGCCTTGCTACATCTGGCAGGGTAGCTAAGGAAAGGTATCATATTATAGATCACAATTAAATGTCTTGTATATATAATATAAGGTCATTTTCATATGGTTATCATATTTTTTTTTCTTTCCTACCTTCACGTTAATTCTAATTTGTCTTTAAATTATATTTAACATTTATTCTCGTGAGATTAACTCAGATGGTAGGAACAATATGTTAATATTTAGAACACAGTTGAAAGTAGAAAGACAAGTGATATAATTCTCATTGATCTATCTGTGAAGGTACATGACAGGTTTATTTATACACTAAAATAAAGAGAAGACTAATCAACATGTATAAATACAATTGAATAGAATACTAATAAGAAGGCTAACTAATAGGTTCTAGTTAATGATAATTAAATTAAATATTAACATGTAACATCCCCCCACAAGCTGGACTATGAAGATCACATAGGCCAAGCTTGGAAACCAAGGAATTGAAAGCTGGAGACAGAAGTGGTTTTGTCAACAAATCTGCTATTTGAGAAGAAGATGGCACGGGAAAGAGATGAATGAGACCACTTTGAATTCTTTCGCGCACAACATGACAATCAATTTCAATGTGTTTTGTTCTCTCATGAAATGTTGGATTATGAGCAAGATATATGGCTGATTTATTGTCACAATATACTGAAGCTGGTTGTTGAAAGTTGATATGAAGATCCTTGAACAAATAGGAGAGCCATTGTAATTCACAAGTAAGGCTGGCCAAGGCTCTATACTCAGATTCAGAGCTGGATCTAGAAACAGTTGTTTGCTTCTTAGACTTCCATGAGATGAGGGAAGAGCCAAGAAACACACAAAACCCGGAGACAGATCGTCTAGTAGAGGGACAGCTAGCCCAATCTGAATCAGCAAAGCCTGCAAGTTTAATGGGAGATGAAGATGAATAGAATAACCCTTTGGCTGGAGAGTTCTTGAGATACTTCAAAATCTTTGTAGCAGCTTGAAAGTGGACTTCACGGGGCTTGGAAACAAACTGACTAAGTTGTTGAACAGCAAAAGCAATGTCAGGCCGCGTGAGTGTTAAATAGAGAAGTCTACCAATCAAACTTCTAAAGGAGAATTCATCATGATATGGAGGAGAATCAGAATTATGCAACTTTAAGGAGGTATCATAAGGTGTGGAACTAGGCTTAACAGCCATGTGACCACTATCTTCAAGAAGCTCAAGAGTATATTTGCGTTGATTCACCAAAATTCCTTTGTTTGATCTTGCTATTTCCAAGCCAAGAAAAAATCTTAGCTTCCCAAGGTCTTTGATGCGAAATTTTTGATCCAAAAACTTCTTAACATGCTGAATTTCAGCATAATCATTTCCTGATAAAACTATGTCGTCCACATAAACTAATAAGGCAGTAAATTTGGTACCTTTTAGCTTAGTGAACAAAGAAAAATCAGCAACAGAAGGAGTGTAACCGAGAGAAACCAACGCTGCAGAAAGTTTGGCATACCATTGTCTACTAGCTTGCTTCAAGCCATAGAGACTCTTATTTAACCGACAAACTTTAAGATCATTAGAATCTGAATTTTGAAGCTTCAGACCAGGGGGTAACACCATGTAAACTTCTTCATTGAGGTCACCATGGAGAAATGCATTATTGACATCAAGTTGCTCAAGAAACCACCCTTTGATGGCTGCCAAAGAAAGTAATGTTCTAACTGTAGTCATTTTTGCAACCGGTGAAAAAGTATCAAAGTAATCTACTCCTTCCATTTGAGTATAACCCTTTGCAACTAACCGGGCTTTATGCCTTTCAAGAGAACCATCAGAGTGGTATTTAGTTTTGTAAACCCACTTGCATCCAATTGGAACTTTTCCTGGTGGTAAATCAACAATTGACCAAGTATTTGTGGCTGCAAGAGCGTGTAACTCAGCTTTCATAGCTTCTTTCCAACATTCAAACTTACAAGCTTGATTATAGGTCTTAGGTTCAGGGTTAGAAGAAACAGTTAGACAAAACTTTTTATATGAAGGAGTGCAATGATCATATGTCAAAACAGAAGAGAGAGGATATGCAGATTTACCTGAGTCAGAGAGTAATTGTGATTCAGAAGAAGTAAGGAGACTGCAGTGATAGTCTTTAAGATATGCCGGTGTTGTTTTAGGTCGTGCAGACCGTCGAATAGGTACATCTGTTGTGGTCTGATCTGGAATAGCTGTTGCAGAAGATGTAGCATTAGCAGGGGTAGAATTGTGTGTTGTAGAAGTATCAGAATTATCAAGGTTTTGAGAGAGAGGAAAAGAAGAATTTGGAATAACAGATGATTGGATGGGTTCATGATAGGAAGAAAGATGTGAATTATCAACGGAGACATGAGGTGTAAAGGAATCAGGGGAACATCGTTCATGCAATGTAGAAAATGGAAAAGATGATTCATGAAAGATGACATTTCTTGATAAGAAAAATTCATGTGAATGAAGATCATAAAGAAGGTAACCCTTGGTGCCTTCTCTATATCCGAGAAAAACTGATTTTCTTGCTCTAGAATCAAATTTGGTTCTATGACTTTGGATGGTGGAGGCAAAAGCAAGGCAACCGAAGACTTTTAGGTGAATTAAAGAAGGTTGTTGTTGGTGAAGACATTCATATGGGGATTTATTTTGTAAAAGGGGAGTTGGGATTCGATTAATGATATGGACAACTTGTTGAATTGAAAAATGCCAAAAATTGGTAGGGATATGAGATTGAAAGGAGAGGGCTCGAGCCACATTGAGGATATGTTGATGCTTCCTTTCTACAATACCATTTTGTTGAGGAGTCTCAACACAAGACCTTTGATGAATGATACCTTTAGAAAGATAAAATGAAGGCATGATAAACTCAAGTCCATTATCACTTCTCAAGCATTTAAGTTTCTTATGGAATTGAGTATCAATGAAAGAAATGAAATTCATGACATGATTTCTTGTTTCACCTTTACATTTCATAAAAATGACCCATGTAAATCTACTAAAGTCATCAACCAAGGTTAAAAAATATTTAAATCCGGAAACAGAAGGGGTAGCATAGGGTCCCCAAATATCAGCATGCAGTATATCAAATATTTGAGTGGAATGAGTAAGACTATGAGGAAATGATGTTTTCTTATGTTTTGCATAATGGCATATATCACAAGGAGAGTGGGTACTGGTGTATTTTACAATGGGAAACTGAATGGAAATACATTTGTGTATGGAATCCGAAATGTGACCCAATCTATAATGCCAAACATTTGCAGAATCAGTTGACTTAGACGACAAACTTGGAAAAACAGAATTACAAATTGAAGCAGAAACTAAACCATTATTTTGAGATTTATTTAGCAGTGAAGAATCTAACACATACAGTCCTCCAAACTTCTTAGCTATACCAATCACTCTCTGGTTCAAAATCTGCACAATAGAACATGTATCAAGAGAAAACAAGAAACTGGCATTAGAAGTTTTCAAAAATTGAGATATTGAAAATAAATTGATGTTGAAATCAGGAATGTAGTAAACATTATGAAGGATAAGTGAATTGGATAAGGATATTGTGCCTGCTATGGTTGTCACTATTTTATTACCATTTGGTAGTGACATGGAGATAGGTGGAATGTTGTAGAAAGAAGAAAATTTTTGCAAACAGTGAGTGATATGATCAGTTGCTCCTGAGTCTATGACCCAGAGAGTAGATTTCTTACCGATTATGGGAGTGGATGTGGAAGTATAAGCTGCGGGAAGTGAGATAACTGAATTGACAGTAGGCTGAGGCATAGTAGAAATGGTGTTTGACGTTGAAGCTTGCAAATTTGAATGTTGTAGAAGCTGCAAAATCTGATTATATTGCTCTTGGATAGAATTCAGTGAAGGGCTGCTAACAGATCCTTGGTTCTGGACAGCATCAGTATACTTTTGTTCAGAAACCGCAAGATTCGCTGACTTAGGACCTCTGTTTTGATAACCAGGAGGATAGCCATGGAGAAGGAAACAAGTCTCAACTGTATGATTATGCCTTCCACAATGACTACAAGTGCGAGTAATGCCTTGATTCTGTCCTCTTGTTCCATTATAAGATCCTTTACCTCGACCTCTATAGCTAGAAGAACCACCACGAGCAAAACCTTTATTAGAATTGGTTTGCTGAACTTGATTAACAGCTGATTGTTGATCAACAGGAATTTCACCAAAAACAGGAATATTTGTTTGTCTTTCTTGTTGAAGTACAAGAGAAAAAGTCTTATCCAATTCAGGCAAAGGATCAATTAGCATAATCTGAGAGCGCACATGTGCATATTGCTCATTCAAACCTTTCAAAAACTTAATTACTTTGTCTTGCTCATTATACTTTTTGAGATCAGAAGCAACACCACAAGTGCAAGGGATGGCACAAGTGCAATCACGAATTGGCCGGAAGTTCTGAATTTCTTCCCACAAAGTGGTTAATTGTGTAAAATAGGAGGAGATATCAAGATTACCTTGTTGAAATTTAGCCAATTCCTCAAGAATATCAGCAACTCTGAAAATATCACCTTGTGCAAAACGGTTCTCCAATCGCTTCCAAACCACGGAGGCTCGATCACACCAAATGATTGATTTCGCAATGGTTTTAGAAATACATCGTTGAAGCCAAGACAGAACCATGTTGTTACATCTTAACCATGGTTCATGAAGGAGATCTGAAACAGGAGGAGGATTTAGGGTGCCATCAACAAATTTCAATTTGTTCTTGGAAATTAATGCGACCCGCATAGATCGCGACCAAGTCTGGTAATTCTTGTTATCCAATGATGGAGTAACAAGAACAAGTGATGGATTTTCATTAGGATGCAAGTAGTAAGGATTTGAAGGATTGGTTGCAAAATCAAAAAATGGTGGATTCTCCATAGAGATGAAAGAAATCAAATAATCAAGGAATCAAATGAACAGCGGAATGAAAACTGAAGATAAAAATTCAGAAATTGAATAATCAAGAGGATTCTTGAGATGAATCGATCAACAAGAGAAATTGATGAAGAGATTCACAACTGATACCATGTTAATATTTAGAACACAGTTGAAAGTAGAAAGACAAGTGATATAATTCTCATTGATCTATCTGTGAAGGTACATGACAGGTTTATTTATACACTAAAATAAAGAGAAGACTAATCAACATGTATAAATACAATTGAATAGAATACTAATAAGAAGGCTAACTAATAGGTTCTAGTTAATGATAATTAAATTAAATATTAACATGTAACACAATATATAATATATATGAGATCTGGAGTTCGATCGCGGACACCGCAAAAAAAAAAAAAAACTTAACAAATGATGGTTTATACTATGGTGAAAAACTTGGGAAAACCAAAATAAAAATACTTTCCAAAACACAATTATGAAATTCATTTTAACGTCAGCCTAAAACTCATATTCACAGTAAAAAAAAAAAACACTACTAGCATGTTTGGCTTGGCGTTTGGAGCAGGATTCTCGCTTCCCAATGTAATGTTACCGTGAATTTTGTGAAGCTGAAAATCTCAGCTTTAAGCTAGACGGGCTTTTTTTTCTCCCCCCACCGCTATTCCAAACACAGCTTACATTGACAAAGTGTTAGTGTTGCCAACGGTTAAAGCTTCAAAGATAACTTTTCGTCTTTGTCTTTCAGCAACCGACGTTAAATAGCGCCGGTTTCAGCAACCAAGTTTAAAACTGCACTATAGAAATTCTCAAGTTCAATACATAAATTTGATTGCTCATTCTTAAGGTTGGCATCATCTTTGGATTGAACAATGTCATTGATTCATTTGGGCTTTGTTTGAGAGTTTAAAAAAGAGGATAGGGGAAGAGCTTTGGGGGTTGAAAATGTAGAGAAAAATGGATAAGTCTTTTATATTTTTTGAAAATGTATTTTTAGAGAATGATAAATTATATTTTTAATTTTAAAAATATTATAACAACATAGATTAAATTTAAAAAACTTTAATTTTAAGAATATTATTTTTAATGTTATATTTTCGGGATGCTGCAGATGATTATTGTGTTACTAAGGTGTCAACATTGTCGATGGTTCATAAAGATCCCTTTGTACTTTCAATTTATTTAAAATGTCATAATACTACGTACCCATCATATAAGGTTTGTTTTTAATGTTCTTAAACTTTTTTATTTTATTTTTATTTTTTATATTTAGTTCAAAGTTCTCTTATGTGATTTTGTTTTTGCTCTCTCTCTTACTCTATCATCTATGAAAACCCATTTTTGTTTTAAATTCTTAAGAATCATAATGTTTCCTATGTTAAGGTTGACAACAAAATAGCTTAATTAACATTTGCATCCCATGGGATGGCCTTTTCTCCTTGGTTGTGCATGTAACATAAAGACGTTATGTTAGTGATGATGATTAACGAGCCAAAAAAGCCAAAACAAAATGACATAGATGTTTATGTACGTCCATTTGAAAGATGATATTGATGAGTATTCCAATAAAAATTTTAAGCTTTGAAAAATGTAATTTTGCATCATCAATGCCTTCCAGCATACGATAACTTATCTAGGTAAGTGTTAAGGAACATATAAGTGTGTCACATTTTTTTGACACCAATGTTCACTTAATTATTCATCTGGTGAAGGAGATTAGAGTGTCTATGGTCCGGTTTATTTAAGGTGGATGTACCAGTTTAGCAATGCATGAAAATCTTGAAAGAATATGCCAAGAATCCTCACTATATATCCTAAAGCATCTATTGTTGAAAGGTACATAAGATAAGAAACTATTGAGTTTTGTTCAAACTACATGTCAGGAGTAAATGATTTATGACTGCACATTTCTTGTCATGATATATGGAGGATGTGAAGGTATGGATATGAGGGTAAAGTCATTTAAATCAATGATGGGGAGGTGCTTCAAGCACACTTGTGTGTGTCTATATATCAAAAAAAATCCTGATGTTGAAAAATCAATCCAGATGTTGAGCCTTACATTTATGCTTGCAAAAACATTTTGAAACAAAAATGAAAGATATATGGTTTCCAAAAGAATCCCGATGTGGATCAATTTTAACAATTAGTTATGATGGTACAATATTTTAGTTATGACTTATGTGTTATTTCTTGTAATTATGTACAAGTAAATATGCACTACACTGGTCTACCAACGAAAGGTGATTTATGATTAATTTTAGCTTGATTAATATCTAATGTGTTTCATGTAAACATGTTTTTGATATGTGTGAAATGATTAAACAACTCACTTATTTTGAGACAAGTGAGAATAATACTTCAATTTGTGCATTAGGAATCAATTATTATTTATTAGGTCTCGGGGCTGGGTTTATACTCAGCGGTAGAGGCTTCCTCGTACGCTTTTGTGGCTTCTAGGGCGCAGTCTTGGGTACTACAAGATCATATTTTGAGAGACAGTGGGATATGTGGTATGGACTCAGATTTTGATAATGCTTTGGATGGTCTTCACGGTGCGATTCCAGATTTTGACGTTAACAGTTTTACTTGCAAGGACACCGTCCCTCCTAAAGCACAACATGTTTTGGCGAGTGCTCTTTTTAGTAAAATTGTTCAAGATATGGAAGTTAAGTTTGACATGACCGCAAGACAGAAGGAAGTTTTTGGATGTTTGGAAGCAGCACATGCTCAAGATTTTATTCTAGGTATCCCAATTGATGGGTTATGTCAGCATATGTCACCAGTGGAGTACCGTACTATCCTTCGATACTGTCTTATGATTCCATTATTTCATATTGATGAGGTTTGCCCTACTTGTCGTAAGACATGTCTGGATACTTTTGGGGAGCATGTTGTTCACTGTAAGGAGCTTCTCGGCTTTAAGTACATGCATGACTTTGTTAGGGATGTACTTTTTTTATATATTCAGGCAGGCAGGAGTATCAGTGAAGAAGGAGACGCATGTGAACTTTCTGACTGACCCACTAGATAGAAGATCGACACTTAGGCCTGCGGATGTTATGGTGTACGGATGGGCTGGAGGAAAACATGCATGTGTGGACTTGATTGGGGTTTCACCACTTGTGGGTTTAGGAGTCGGGGCTTTTACGGTTGGACAGCTAGCCCTAAAAGCTGCGTCAAGCAAAATAACCAAACATGAGAAAGCGTGTTCTGACAATCAACATGCTTTTATACCATTTGCTTTTGACACTTTGGGCTTCCTAGCATCAGATGATGTTGACCTTCTACATAGAGTCCAAAGAGTTATGCATAGCAATATCATGTCTCATAGGTCTATGAATGTTGTATTTACGAGGATTGATTTTGCAATCCAAAAAGGTATAGCGGCACAAATTGTTGCCCGTCTGCCTCCTATTCAATTATTAAAGTTAAAAAAAAAAATATGTTTGCCCACGTTTTACTAAATAAAGATAATTTTTCCTCCAAAAAAAATAAATTAACTTGAGTGCAATGTATGTCTATTTTTTTTTAATTGTGATTATTGATAAATCATAAGTCAACTTATATTTTTTAAATGACAAATATATATTCTATGAACAAAAAGGAGAAATCTCATGTAAAAATATATAGAAAATAGAGTATAAAAAGTACTTAAGTCAAGCGATAATAAAATCGAAGAATCTCTCCCATAAAAAAACAAGAAAGAAAACTAAATGAAAAGATTAGGAACTGAATCCTTCAATCAACGAAACCCAAAATAAATCCGCACAAATCATTATTATAACCAACACAAAATGGGTTCATGATTTTACTCGTTAAGGTCAACTTATATTGGTAGTAGTAAGTAATTAATTAGAATTAGTGGAATCTTAAGTCAACTTTGAATTGGTGACGTGTAATGTCTTAAAAAAAACTCTTAATTGGTGTGAACTGTAAACTACTAGTAGTGTTTTTTAGAAGTGGTGTATACTAATTTTACCGATGAATATGCAATATTGTAGTTAATAGTGTTATTAGTGTATTCTAGTAGTATTACATTTTTTGTTGTTGAAAGAAGTTATTAGACATGAAAAACAATTGAGATTTTAGGCTTGCGGTAATTACAACGATGAAGCTGAATATTTTAACAAAACCAATTGAGAATTATATTTGAAATTAAAAAGAGATGAAATAAAATGCAAATTATTATTTATTAAATATTCAAGGATGAAAGCAAACATAATGTAACTAAAAAACATAGACTTCAACCCACATTGCTCATTGCCCTTCGGTACAATCTACAGACTTAAAAGACACAGTTTTTTGTTGAAGGTCATAACCAACCATGAAATCTTGTTGAGAAAAGCTTCCAAAGATGGCACCACCGTTAGACGGGGCAAAAGCAAAGCAAAGAACATCTCTAGCAACTTCGACAAACGTATTAGTAGCATACAACAAAATATCCGCACCTTTAAAATGTGCGGTCATATAAGGAAAATCATATTCTTCATCTGATGAAACATTGTAACATAGACTAAATTGTTGATTAGGATCATCAACTCGTTCTAGTGTCACCAAATCTACGATTGCTGAATTCAATTTAGTATAAACATCAGATGGTACAAATGTCACAATTGTACTTGAATCAATTATGATGTTACCTTCTTCAACACCTTTTGAGGACCCTGCAAATTCTACTCTTTTGTCTCCAACGCTAAATGCTTCTATTGTCAAATAGTAGAAAAATGAATGGTCTTTTTTAACTATAGGAGTTGACAATACATTGTGACCAGAAACAATTGCGACATCTCCAAAATTGAGTTTACTCGACCCCATAGACATATTTTTTAACGTAATTGACATTCGCACCAAACAATAAGAGAATTTACCACCAATTGACGGTCCCAATTGTGTTATTAGAGATGCAGGTCCACCTCCAAGGCCAACTACACCAGAGCTTACGCGTTTAAACGACCCTATATTGTTAGTTCCACATCCTATAACAGTTTTAGGAAATGAAACAGGACGCCCAGTGGTAGATTCCAATGTAAGAGTCTCAAGACTAAGATCTCCTTGTGAATGTGATTGATTGCCATAATTGATAGAATATTCGCAATTTTTTTTGTCATTGCAAGAGGTATCTCTCACAGATTGACATAGTTTAGACGAACAAGAAATGTTTTTGTAACTCGATGACTTTGATGGATTAAACTTAGGAGTGGTTTGATTGTAACATTGTTCACAAGGCTCGCATTGTAGCCATACAATGTCACTACCTGTATCGACAATACCATATGACTTAATTGGTGGGGTGCCAACTGAATAGCTCATGATATAATCACCCTCATAAGAGATTACAGTTGATTCAGGTGTACTTGCAAGAGAATTTTTGTTAGAGTGATTGACACGATTGATCGAACGATGTACTGCATCGACAACATGTTGGTATTTGTTTTGTGTAGGTTTGTAGAAAGGTGATTTTGAGGAGTCACGGTGTATAAGTTCAATACTAAAACCGTTGCTTACAGCTTGAGAAAAAGAAATACTAAAACAAAGGAAAAAGAAAGAAAGGGTAAGAAAAGAGACTGTGTTCATTGTTGTTGCAACTTTGACCTGAGATTTGTTACAACTTCTTTGCCTTTTTATATGCACATAGGAATGAGGTCTGAAAAATTGTGATTAATGCTACTTTCAGATTTTCAAATGGAATTTGGTTAATGGTTGGGTAATTAATTTCTATTTGACGCAATTGCATTTAATGGTAATTAATTTAACTTTTGGAATTCAACGACAAATTTTTTACGGTAACGGAAAAGGCAATAATTGTTTTTGATAATATTAACATGGTTAAGGAATTCAAAAATAAAAAAAATTATTTAAAAATTATAAACTGTTATGTTTGACCAACTAATTATTATACCACTTTTTAATAAAATCTTACTCCCTCCGTCCCTAATTATAAGACCCTTTTGAGAATTTTTTTTGTCCCTTTTTATAAGACCCCTTTGTTATTTCCAACTACATTAATTATTTCTTTACATACATGCCCCTATTTATTATACATCTTTTTCTTCAATCAACAATAAATAACATGTTGAAAACATAAACCAACCTTCTTTCTTAAAGGATAAAATTGTAAAAACAATAGTGATTACAAACAACTTTAATACAAATATCCACTATCTTAATTCCCGTGATTTTGGCAAAAGGATCTTATATATAGGGACGGAGGGAGTATTTCTTTTCTCTGCTTAACCAATATCTCAGGGGCACTGGTTAACATTCTCCTATTAATATTATGTTCACATTGGATGGCAATGAGTATTCTATGGATACAATACTACAATGCATTTCTCTATACTCGCATTTGTAAAAAATATATGTACCCGAGCTCGTACCCTCGAGGACAACATATTATGTTTATTGTAGTAGCATATTCACAGTAACTCACAACTTTTTTTTGGGAATTATTGTGCTTTTTGGATCAATCATATCATCTTAAAAAAAATGATATTATAAAGATGGTAATTCAAGTAGGGACTAAGTTGTGCAAATTTATTTTTGTTAGAGGTTAAAAGTTGACTTTATTTTTTTGTCATTAGTTGACTTTAATTTTTTTCATTGATTTAATTGAGTATCACAGTTTTTCTCAAGAGACAAAATGCAATTGTTTTATCAAATCTAAAATGAATTTTCATTTAACAAGATAAAATAAAATTAATACGAAACGATTTTATTCCTTAATTCTTTGCTCACATCTTCATAACGGGCTATATTGATAGCATATTCACATAGGGCAACAAAGAAATCATTAGAAGGAAAAATATCAACCACTGAAATAAATTTCCAGTATGTTCATTCATTGAATTACGTGAATTTTCCGTTGTAAACGTTATCATCTATCTTAT
This sequence comes from Medicago truncatula, assembly GCF_003473485.1. Classification (NCBI taxonomy): domain Eukaryota; kingdom Viridiplantae; phylum Streptophyta; class Magnoliopsida; order Fabales; family Fabaceae; genus Medicago; species Medicago truncatula. The sequence continues at coordinate 41,774,404 of NC_053047.1, read as the reverse complement.
TATAAGAAATTTGTATTTTTTTAAAGAAATTAAAATGAAATATATTATTGAATTGCTGGGAAATTCTGGACAAAAAGTGTCAAAAACTAACAAAAGAATATCCTTTTACATCAAGAAACAAGAAGGACCAAAAGAAAATGCAACTCTGTTACAAAAAGATTCCTAAACAAGATAAAAGACCTAAGAAATTTGTATAAGAAATTTCCTAATACAAATATAAGAAATTTGTATTTAATTATTAATATTATCTGGTCACTCTCCCATGATTTGTATAAAACGTTGAAAATGACACTCTATCATTCACTTAACAATGACAAATCTATGGTCGGTACTTTTACTCCATCGACCATCATCATGTAGGGTACATACAATTGTGCAGGACAATTTATTTATTTATTTTAAAACGGTAACTTTGATTTGAAATATGTGTTTTTTATATTAAATATGTAGCTTTTAAATAAATAATTATTGATTTTCATCAAAAGTTACCACTTTTAATTGGTTTAATATGTGCAATATTGTACTAGACAAACTCTATTAAATATTTATTCCTTGTTTGAGTTTAAATCAAGGACAAGGACCTTCAAACTCCCAACCTATATTAGACCAGTTAACTATCCAAACAATTCATCACACTTTTATTTGTAGTCTATCCATTGTTAGAAGACAAATTAAATACTCCACCCGTCTCCTTTTAATAGTCATTAGAGGGTTGTGTATGGTTTTTAAAGAGATGATTTGTTGTTTTGATTTGAATGGTAAATTAAATACTAAAAGGTTGTGTATGGTTTTTAAAGAGATGATTTGTTGTTTTGATTTGAATGATAAAATTAGTATTATTTACTAAAATATCCTTATTAATTGTGGTTAGTGAAGTAGTTAAGTTGGATGGTATTCAATAAATAAGGATATATTAGTGGAAAGAAAATAATAAATGTTGTATTGATATTCTAAAGTGACAATTATTTTAAGACAAAAGAAAAAAACTAAAGTGATAATTAAAACGAGATAGAGAAAATATCTTTTTAATATACACAACTATTAATTATATGGTGATTTCAATCAAACAATTACCATTTGATCTAAGGTGATCATGAGAACGATGATGTCCAACGAGTTTGTAAGTGGTTAAAACAACGGGATACCAACTAAAGACACTCGACACTCAAGTTAATATAAGAGCTAAAAGTTAGAATTCTTAGATATTAGAAGATCGTACTTTGAAGTATTGTTGAAATCCTCTTTTATAGAATTGACATTACAACTCCTAAGTGATCATGGACTAGTCGTTGGTCGACAACTACAATAGGTGGACTTCGTAACTGTCGACCGTGGATCATTCATGAAGGGCAAGAGGTGTTATAATCCCTAGGGTATCAGATGCTTCTATTGTAACACCCCGTTTTCCCAACATAAAAATTTCTAAACATTTATCAGAGTAAACATCATAAACAACGGGATATCACATTTAACATAATCCAAAACAGTTAAATAACAATTTAACCAAATAATTTAAACATTGCAGCGGAAATTATATTATAATCCATAAAACGCTTTGGCACGCAGGCCCCATCAATATAATCTCAAGAGTTAGTTCAATATCACAAATAGCATATTATTCACGTAATAGAACGAAGCATGCATAACATATAGCCCCATCCCGTTACGTATCAGAGCGACCTAGACGACACAGTGAAGGCAAGGCCACTCACGACGGCAACTGCACACTAAGCACGATCACCTGCAAGTTACCCATACGAAGGGCAACATTTTCAAGCAGAAGGGGTGAGATTTTATAACAAAATAATATTAATCAAAGTAATTTGAATCATAATTAACATCATATCAATCTTAAACAACTTTGCATATTTGATAAACAATTATCACGTAATCACATATTCAATCATCATCAACAACATAGCATCTTAGACACGACAATGCGACAATGCTCTTAGACTCCTTATATGCATGTGGTACCAATCGTCATCATAAGTATTAATATACTTTAAACGTGCGGAGGACAAAGCTCCTAATAATCGTGCGGAGGACAAAGCTCCTATCATGGTGAGGACTAAGCTCAATGAATGCTAATGCATGGACTCTATCAACAAAACATCGTAATCATCATATCAATATGCATCCAATAATTTGGAGCTAAACGTCATCTTATTCATCATATATAGACATTATGCACTTAGTTAAATAACAGCAGCAGCATAGTCAAGTCACAATAACGGATGATATCAATATATCAATTGCAATTCATTAGCATCATAATTATTCATTCATATCTTACATAATGCATAATACATTAACTCATACTCAATTAATAGCAACATATCTTAAACGGCCTTACAGATTGCATTAAACGTCATCATTAGGTTTCATTACCAATTAGGGGTTCACTCTTGATCAAAACGTGCGACACAAATCGCACAAACACTCTAAGCACTCCAAACTGGAAGTGCTTGCGAGGCGAGATTATCTACTCGCCATGGCGAGTACTGTAACACCCCGTTTTCCCAATATAAAAATTTCATAAATTAATCAGAGTAAAACACCTTAAACGGAATATTACACTTCTTTTCTTAAAAACATAAATGGAATAATTAAATAATTATCCTTCAAATTTCAACAACGTATTAATCAAAACTTTGCAGCGGAATTAATTCAACGACAATAAAAGCTCCAACAACATGTTCCAAAATTGATACATAAAGGAATGATAAACATCGTAACAATTTCCCATCCCGTTACGTATCAGAGCCCTAAGACACTTGAGCCACCTCTCCTACTAAGCTTCATTACCTGCAAGTTACCCATACGAAGGGCAACGTTTTCAAGCAGAAGGGATGAGATCTCCCAAACAATGATAATAAGCATATAATTCATCAATTACAGTTAACAACATAGACATCATCAAATCCACCCAATAATAATTCTTCTTAACATCGCCTTAGTACTCATGAATAGAAGACAACTTAGCCACTATGCATCAACGTTATCAATTCATAACAATAATTATTCATCAACCATCTCATTAGCAATACATGAATAAGGAACAACTTATCAACTTAACATAACCATCAGCAAGTACATTTAACAACTCATAGATAACATCATGTAACATCAAAACAGCCTTTCATTCAACACTATAAACAATCATCATAACATCGTCATAATCATCAACATAAACAACGTAAGAGTACGCCACCTCTTATAAACAACAACGTAAGAGTACACCATCTCTTATAAAACGACCAAGTAAGAGTACACCACCTCTTATAAAAAAAAACGACAAAGTAAGAGTACACCACCTCTTATAAAACGACCCTAAGAGTACACCACCTCTTATAAAAAAAAACGACAAAGTAAGAGTACACCACCTCTTATAAAACGACCAAGTAAGAGTACACCACCTCTCTTATAAAACGACCAAGTAAGAGTACACCACCTCTTATAAAAAAAACGACAAAGTAAGAGTACACCACCTCTTATAAAACGACCAAGTAAGAGTACACCACCTCTTATAAAAAAAAAGGACAAAGTAAGAGTACACCACCTCTTATAAAACGACCAAGTAAGAGTACACCACCTCTTATAAAACACCTGACATAAACAATCACCAACGATGGCTACAACTACGACATCAACAACAACACCAACGATGATGACAACATCGACAATTTGCATAACATACTTATGACTTATTCGGCAACGTACAACCCAACAACGCTTACAACTTATCCCAACATTAGATCTTCATGATATTAATACGTCACAACCGCAAGGAAACACCATTAAATAATATGCAGCAAGTCAACATTAATAATAATCATCATATATAACAATTACAATTTCATATCAACGTCTTTCACAATATATAAATATTTTCACATCTAATCATCAAAGTAAATCATCATTATTAATCATCTTATTCATCCTCTTTGAACCTCATTATAATCATTAACAACTTCATTCCAACCCCAAGGGTCGACTCACAACATAAGTTACATACTCTTAAACACCCTAATTAAACTCATAGTCCTTCTAGTTTTGAGCTTTGGAATTATCCCATAAGTTTTGGATTAACTTAGAAACGGTTATACTGAATTTTCATAAGATTTCACTAAGACCTCCTTGGAGTATTTTCATCATATCCCAAAAACCAAAAATCATTTTCAAGTGAAGCCAAAGCCTTTGGGAAGCTAAAAAAAAATATCTACAACTTTCATGTTTACACCAAAGGTCAACTCAAAACAGAAATGTGTGAAAAAGACGCAAGAACATGAAACAAGGTAAGCATCAGACATACTGAAATTTACAGATTTTCTGTCAAAATCGCCTCACGATCACTAGGATCGCCTCACGATTTCGACAGCATCATACATGCTGATATTACAGATTTTTCTGCGATTTTCTACCATGGGAGCCTCCTTGGCTGCGTTTTTTTGACCTTAAATTCTCCAAAATCATCCATAATCCTTACCATATGATTACCCTATCATTGAAATGTTAATCCATCACTAACCTACCCGATTAACCACTCTTTTCACCGTTCAATTCTATGGTTTCTACACTTTTTCATTCAAAAGTCAATAATCAAAACCTAATCCCAATTCTCAAATTTAACCACAACCCCTTGCTAAATCAAAATCAGAATTATACAAACTATAATCATTGAGAGTTAACCTCACCCTTACCTTAGATTGATGAACAAAGCTCCACACGATCTTCTCTGGGATACTCTTGGCTCCCTCTTGGTTTTTCTCCCAAAAAGCTGCTTCCACGTGAAAATGTTTTCTGACTTCTCTCTTTTCTTTTCTAAACCTAATTCAACTTCTTCTATTTCCGCTTAATCCCACACAACTCTCCTTATTTCTAAATCAGCCCCTTGAACTCCAAATATTCTAAATTCCCACTTATTCTATTAAATAGTAAAATAACTCATTTAATAAAATATAACACACCACATAATCAACAATAATTATTTAAAATCATATATAAAAAGACTTTAAATCAACCAATAATAATTAAATAAAAATGGGGCATTACAAGTACAAGCCAACTTCCCAACTAATGTTGTTCTAGGTTCAATCTTGTCCTACATTCATTCCTAATCATCACTAGGTATGTTCAGGCACTCAAAGGCACTCAAGGTCCAACTAAAAATTCGAAATTGCAAAATCTTACATGCTCTCTGCCCTAGCTCGCTATGGCGAGTAAGGTTGCTCGTTGTGGCGAGCTGCATTGTGCAACTCGCGAGGCGAGGGAAAAGGGTTCGCGAGGCGAGCGATGAATGTTCATCACTCGCGAGGCGAAACTCATAGCTCGCCGTGGCGAGCGATGAATGTCGCTACGGCCATACCTGCTATTTTCACAAAAACTCAGCGATTCACATGGTTCTAAGCCTAATATTGATTCCAAAGTTCGTCCTAAACATTATCTATGGTCTAGGAGCACTTTCTACATCAATTTAACCAATTCCTACCGTTTGATCATCAATTCTAGGGATTTGACCTAATTTTCGTTTTCTCCGATTCAATCCTAAAGCTTGCTAACTAATCATCAGAATTACAATCAATTAACATTACTGAGTTAGTAGTCTCACCCTTACCTGGTTATGAAGAAATCGCAGCTCTCTCTTTGATCTTCTCCCTTATAAGCTTTTTCTCCCTTTTCCAAAAGTTTTCACGTACAATGGTTTTTCTAATAATTAGGTCTTCCCTATTTATATCTCTTCCTAATATCTTATCTTATCTCACTTTCTCCCCCAAAACTCTCTAAAATCTCAAAACAACCCTTAACTAAATATTTTATATATATTTTTCAAATCTTTATTTTATTTAACAATAAAATAAGTCTCATATCCTTATCAAAACCTTCAACTCATAACTTATCAGATTATCAATCAAATCATCTAAATCATCAAAACATACCAAAATCATGCATATATTATATAAATATAATATAATCGCCTAAACTCAATTAATTAAACAATTAAACGAAAGTGGGCGTTACATCTATCGTTGCAATTATGCCCCGTTTAGGGTAGGGGTGCAAATAACATTTTCGATCTTTAGTGGAATGAGTCCAAGTTTGGACTTTGTATTGATGAGTAAGGCTCTTTGTTCGACAAAAAAAAAAAAACAAACACAGAGCAGAACACTGTTAATCTTTTTTTGAAGGAGAACACTACTAATCTATTATTAGATTTTTGACCCGTGCTCCGCTCGGGTTTATTGTAAAGGAATTGACGTACGAATAATAAAATGCAATATATAATTGATAACGGTGAAAAAAATAAGTTGTAAGGAAACATCTTTCCATTTGCAAAGCTCTAAATATAAAAATATATGATTTTTGTGTTGTGTGTGAAATTTTTACACGGTTTAGGGGTTTTTTTTTTTGAGAGAAAAACATTTAGCGCTTGGTATATATAACCAAGTTTGCATGAAAATTAGGGTATTCTGTTTGTAAACATATTAAATAAGTGTAGAAAATATTTTTTAAAAAAAGGCAACAAGATAGGAATGAAATAAAGGCATGAAATTGGTTCAAAAAAAAAGTGTACAAAATATTGTAAAAAAAAAAGTATGAAATTAGTCCGATAAATTTTTCTAGTATTGTGTACAAAATATTGTCAAAAAAAAGAAGGCAAAAAGATAGCAAAAAAAAAAAAAAGAGCAAGAGAATAGGAATGAAATTTGTGCGATCCATTTTTTTAGTATTAAATAATGTAAGTGTACAAAGTATTTATTTAAATAAGAAAGTGTACAAAGAATTGTAAAAAAAAAAAAGAATAAAATAGAAGACATCAAATGGTTTCCGTATCATTATCTACTTTACTTTGTAAATATACATATATCCAATTAAACTATATCAAATGCCAAGTTATGTGGGAGAATTCGAATTCAATTTATGAGGTAAACAATTATCAACCATATTCTACTTTCCTCCCACCCAAGCTCTAAATTAGAGTGTCCTTCCCGTAAAAACTTGAGGTCAATCCACTTGGGTTGACCTAGTGGTATTGGTTTGGAATTTGGGAGTGTGCTCCTCCTCAAAGTTTTAAAATTCGATTATCTCTGATGCTAATTTAAAGAATTAGTTTAACTTCTTAAAAAAAATATATCAAAAATTAACATCGAATGATGTATAATTGAAATCATTGGGGGCACTTGTTAAAGTAGGAAAAATTTGTTGTATAGAAAATAGTATATTTCTTTTAAACTTTTAAAAAATTAACTGCATAATTTTCAAAATATTATTAAATAAACAATAAAATTAATCTATATCTTCGTAAGTCACTATCAAATTAATCCACGATTATATTAATATTTTAAATTAATTTTCGTGTTTGTAAAAAGTTTATCATGTGACAAAAACATAAAAACAGAGATTTATTAGAGAATTTTTTGACAAAAATAATAATTAAGTTAAAATATTAATAAAGTCAGGGATTAATTTATAAACGACTTACATAGACAATGATGAATTTGGTGGTTTACTCAAATATTATTTCTTTGAAAATACTCGATTTGAACTTGGACGGTAAACCAATCAAGTACATAGATAAGAATGAATAACATGCTTCTTTTGTAAACAATACCAAAATTGGCACTGTTTTTTATTTTTTAACTGTACCAGAATTTGGCAGTACTAGTAGAGAAACAGAATGAGTAAATCTTAAAAAACACACTAACATAAATAAATATCTATCCTCAAAAACATGAAAAGTCAAACATAATAATAACAAGTAACCACTACATAGTAAAACACTCACCTTAATCTCTTCATTTAGTTCAACTGAATCTTCCTCAAAATCAGATAATGGATTCTCCTTTGTTGGGACCAAATCATCATGTTTCTTTCAACAAATTCAACAGAAAGTTTTTTCTATGTTTTCTTCTCCTCTTTGTTGCTGTCACAACCAGTTAGTTCTCTTTTCTCTTGTTATTGGAACTATACTTTTAATATTTTTATTATTATCACTGTTATGCTCTTTAACTTACAAATATATGATGTTTTCATCAAATAATGCTTAATATATGAATATATAATAATAACTCCATTTGTATACATTCATGATTTATCATTATCTTGCTAGTGAAAGTGATTTAGATATATGAATTTAAAGATGATTGATTATGAGCTAAGAAGAAAATTGATTCAGAAAACTAACATGATGAATTTGGAGAGGCAAAATTGAATTAAACTAAGTGAAGTTTCCTGATATTTATAGCTTTTGAGATATCTCAAGTGATTTCAGTAGGATCTATGAAACACAAACACTCCTCAGATCAGGTGTGTCCTGTTGTGTCCGACACCGTTACATATGACTACTCTGAATTGCGTTATTTTCTCAAATTATTATAGGGGTCGGCGTATAGGTGTCCGCGTCGTGTCCAGTGTTTGTGTTTGTGTCCGTGCTTCATAGGCTAGAATGATTAGTTAGGTTTAATGAGACCAAAATTTGTAGAGGGGAGATGAGGGGGTAAATTTTGAGGGTTTTTATGAAACACCGACACTTGAGATTGAAGGTGCTTTGCTTCTGGTGGCGACATGTTATAGTCAATGTCGTGTCTTTTACCTGTGTATGTGTCGGTGTTTCATAGGGCCTTATTGGTTAAGTGTATGTAACAGGGAAAAGGGGTTCGTGGTATAGAATGTTAGTGCACAGATATGATGTGCAGGATGTAAGGGTGAGACAGGTTGGGAATGAGCTCATTGTGATTGAAGGACATACAAATTTAGAGAATACGGTTGAAGGAATACCTTCTAATTGTTTTCGAAGTAGAAAAGAGGTTGTGTTAGAAGAACGTCCGGTAGATTGAAGAAGTGCTTGGAAAAGATTCTGTTATGTTGTTTGTTTAATTTCTTTATTTACTTTTTCAATTAAGATTGTGCAACTAAATATACACAAAAAATAAAAGGTAGCTTTATGTACAATGTGGTATAGATTAATCATCTTAATCAACCGTATCTTATGCTAAATGCAATTCTTTTCCAGTTGTTGGGCTAGGAGTAAGAGGAAACATAAGTTTTTGGATATTGAAAGGGACAGAAAGATATAATGAAGGAAAAACAGCCAATCAAGGACATGTTATTGAGTCGGAACTTGGAGTTGTTGCAGCTGATGATGCTCGGTGTTCTGCAGTTGGTGTTTCAATGCTTAGGCTTGGTGGACATGCTGTTGATGCTGCAGTGGCTGCTGCGTTATGCGCTGGTGTTGTTTTCCAAGCTTCAAGTGGCATAGGAGGCGGTTCTTTCATGGTTGTGAAATCTTCTTCTAGCTCCAAAGCACAAGCTTTTGACATGAGAGAAACCGCTCCTTTAGCTGCTTCACAGGTTTGTGATTAACTATTTCTGCTACACCATTTAAGTGGTCGAAACACATGATTAAAAATTGGTGAAGCGATTTCGCAAAATTAAGATACATTGTATGATTGCAGATTCTGTATATGTTTTTCCGAAATAAATAAGAAACTCTCTCTACGGGTGGAACTTTCCTCACCCTCCAATATCACTTCGGATGCACACATTTGGTGAAAAACGTGAATTCTGTACTGTCCGGAAGTACACTTCTGGACAAAATATGTCATCCAGAAGTACCCTTCCGAAATATTTGTGGTGTTTTTAGAAATGTAGCGGGCGGAGAAAGTTTCCCCTACTCTCTAAATGTCAGTAGACTAAGTCACATTGACTATTTCATATAAATCTTTGTTTCTTGTTTTTTCTTCTCTGTTGTTTCCAAGTTCTTGATTCATGTTGTGGAAAATTTCTATGACAAGAAATAAGAAAATTTTAAATTTAAAATGACATTTTCTTGTTATGTTCTTTGAGATACTGCCATTAAAACTTCATTTCTGAAAAAACGAACACGCTTTGCAACTTACTTGGACATATTGAAAGCGAGCAGATAATATATCATTTTGATCATTTTCCTTTGCAGAAATCTACGAAAATGCAACTTACATTTGTGTAACTGTTTACTGTAAAAGCAGAATATGTATCAAACCGATCCCGAAGCTAAGTTCTTAGGTGCCTTGTCGGTGGGAGTTCCTGGTGAGTTAGCTGGCCTTCATGCAGCCTGGTTGAAACATGGAAGATTGCCATGGAAGACCTTATTCCAACCAGCTATAGGTCTTGCGAAAAATGGTTTCACAGTGTCTCCTACTCTCGAAGAATACCTAGCTAATGATGAAAATAAGATAATGAGTGATCCTGGATTAAGAAATATTTATGCACCGAATGGAACTTTGTTAAAAGGAGGGGAGGTGTGTAGTAATGTGGAACTGGGGAAAAGCTTAGAGATATTGGCAGAGGAAGGGCCACAAGCTTTCTACAACGGAACCATTGGCGAGAAGTTAGTAAAGGATGTCACAGAAGTCGGTGGTATTTTAACAGTGGAGGATTTACGAAATTACAAGGTGGAAATTACTGATGCAATGACTGTCAATGTAATGGGATATACTATACATGGAATGCCGCCTCCTTCAAGTGGAACACTCGCTCTTTCTCTGGTTTGTACATCGATATCCCTTCTGTACTCTGATATTTCCATGTTGTTACGTAGAAACTTGACCCGTATTCTCTCTTTCACGAGTCTAATACTGAAAAAAGAGAACATATTTGTATGTTTTTTTAGTTCAAGGGTTGGAATGCATCACAACCCTTGCATGCACTTTTAAAACCTTATTAAACCTATGAAGCACAGATACGGACACAGACACCGGATAAGACACAAACACTGACATGCCGACACAACTAATAATTTGCGAGAATCACATAATTCAGTGTAATTATGTGTCGGTGTCGTGTCAGTGTCCGACACCGAGACACGTCTAATTCAAAGAGTGTCCATGCTTCATAGTATTAAACTCTAAGCAAAAGTAGTATAAACAAACATTTAATATCAATACAAAAAGCTGCTGCAATTGTATGCCTGTATATTCTAATGGTTAGTATGAACAGGTCCTAAACATCTTGGACAGTTACGAAAGTCCGGATTCTGTAAAGGGAAATTTAGGTATACACAGACTAATAGAAGCTTTGAAACATACGTTTGCTATCCGAATGAACTTGGGGGACCCCGACTTTGAAAATATTAGTGGAACTTCATCCGAAATGCTTTCCAGATCTTTCGCACAAACTATTCAGCGCCAAATACTTGATAACACTACATTCCCTCCAGAGTACTATATGGACAGGTGTCTTACACTCTATTGGTTGAAGTAATTTGAATTTCAATGAAAACTATACGTTTTGCTTGATATGTTGCAAACTAACTAAGTTGTTATATATGCATTGCATGCAGGTGGAGCCAACTTAGAGATCATGGAACAAGCCATTTGTGTGTTGTAGATGCCGATAGAAATGCGGTATCATTGACAACATCTGTAAACTGGCATTTTGGAGCGGGGATTCGTTCTACTTCAACTGGTATTGTCGTCAATAATGAAATGGATGACTTCTCCACACCTACTGATATATCTCCTGATAAACTACCTCCAGCTCCGACAAACTTTATTGAACCAAACAAAAGGCCATTGTCTTCCATGACTCCTATTATCATTACAAAGGTATTGCTTGCGGCATGCTTACTGAGAATTTGGCACTTTAGAGGAGATTTTCAAATCTGACAAAGTCGTGTAAAATAGGCTATATAGACATAAGCACAAACTTTTGACATTATAAAGTCGTGTAAAATTTCAATCCCCGGATTCATACACATGAAATTTCCTTTTGTTATGCTTTGGTAGGATGACCAATTGGTCGGGGTGATTGGCGCAAGCGGTGGAATGAGCATTATTCCAGCAGTGACGCAAGTATTTCTTAATCATTTCATCTTAGGAATGAAACCATTGGATGCAGTTTTGAGACCAAGGGTCTATACCAAGGTTCTAACTCCTTTATATTCAAATAGTTTCTTTATGTATGATGCTCCTAACTACAATCTAATTGTGGTCTCTATCTTATGTAGCTATTACCGGATACAGTTTCCTACGAGAACTTGATTGATCGTGATGGTGGTCACATCGAACTTTCAGATGAAAGTAGGCTTTTCCTGAAAGAAAGAGGTCATAAACTGTGTGTATGTCAAGGAAAAGCTATTACTCAACTTATTGTTCATACTCCCAAAACACCTTTGAACATTAATAGGAAAATTGGTGAAAATGCCGATTCACATGTAAAGCGCGGCACTCTAACAGCAGTAAGTGATCCAAGAAAAGGCGGTTGTCCAGCTGCTGTATAAATAAATCAATTCATCTTTTGTCTAAATCGATCAATTCATATTGAAATTTGTAAAATTCAAAAATGTCAATATATAATTCATTATTTAACCGGAACATTTGTCCAGTCATTGTTACAATCTATTCATGTATGTAGTGCTTTCTCGAAGCTATTTCTGGAAGGATGAATTAAGTGTTTGGATTAGTTCTGTTTAGTGCACTTTGTAAATTATTTAATACTTGAGTATTCATATTAAGTTTCTTTTTTAACATTTGAGTTTTAAATTTGAAGAAAATTGCAACTTCTTTTGGTTCACGCTAAAGAATTTTTATCTGTTGATTAAATGTGCCAAAGTAAAAGACAAATTACTTGGATTTAGTCAAGAATCTAATTTCATTCAAAAGAAGTTGCAGTTTCTAAGGTTAATGCTCAAACTTTCCACCTTAAAAGGAAACACTAGAGTGCATTTCACTCGTTTTTCACCGTCTAATAATTTGGACCGCCAAGATGGCCAAATTTTTTGACAGAGAAAACTAAAACAGAAAATGGTCGAACACACATCAACCAGAAATACATCTGTAACCTTGCTGCTCGGGCCACCATTGCCTTGCACCGTCACCGGAGGTCGCTGCGTTATAGGTCAAGTTTCAACATCCTATTCACGTGTGTTTCAACTTTCAATTATACATAAAGGATTAAGATGGATCACTTAAAAGTAGTTTGACAGACAAATTTTATAACAAAGACTGGTATATTTTTTTTTGTTGTATTGCATATTTTTACTTTATCCTATCTCATTGATTATGTATAATATGCTTGTTTTAAATCTATATTTTTGGTTGAATGAAACCTTCTAAATCATATAGCTTAAGTTTAAATTGGTCGATTTTATGTCGGACAAAAAGAATATATATAGACGCTCATTGAGTCATTGAACAAGTAAAGATAAAAAAAATGTAATTACTGCAATAACATTTTTGGTTCACTTCTAGCTAGGGGCGGATCCAAGAGTAATTTTTTGGTGTGGCTAAAATAATAGTGTCAAATTTACATGTAGAGTTCAGTTGCCACAAAAACGTTAGAGGATCCGGATCCTTGGTATTGGTTGAAGACAAGCTTTCAGAAATTGGTATAAGCTAAGGTTCACACGATGATAACCAACATAACTCGAAAAAATTCCATCCAATTTGAATGACATTAATAATTACATGTAAAAACCTTCCAAAACTCATCATAGCCTAATTCACAAATAATAGGATACCAAAAGACTTCCAGCATAACTAGAATGAGACCCACACGTTGTGCGGCGATTGTTTATTTTGTATTGAATTATAAATACATATATTAGATTTGTTATATGTAATCCAGAAGTCATAGTTCAACTGGCAAAATGCCGACATTGTTAGGCCGGATGCCATGACCGGGGTTCGAACCCCGGTACTTTCACTTGTGTGTATGAGTTTCTAATAGCTTTGCCATTTCGTCTAACTACCAAAAAAGAGAAGATTTGTTATATGTAATTTATAATGTACTAACATGGAAAATGTTTATTTCATGGATGCATATGCGAATTAATTATTTTATAGATTTAAGTAAAATTATGGTTTCAACTTGTATTTCTTTGGATTAAAAAAAAAAACTTGTATTTCTTTTGCATTTTAAACCTTGGCTATTATACACTTAAAACAAATTGTTGTATCAAATCAAGTAGACACTGACCACCCAATTGTATCAAAAAAATTACTGTCTTTAGATATTTACATGTTACACGTATATGCTTGATATTTGTGATTTGGGAGGTTATTTGCTTCATGTCCTCGAGTTAAAAAAAATGTTTTTTAGGTTGTCTTTGAAAAATTGTAAGTAATTTATCCAACAACTAATAAAAATTGGGAATTTCTACGGTACATCTCACAAATTGAGGTGTATCACTACAAAAAATGTTGCATTTTGTCAGGGGTGGAAGCCCTGGCAAAATGCAGAAAGCCTTGGCAAATGGACGTTTGCCAGGAGTTCTGCCAGGAGCAGAATCACCAGCAAATCTGCTCATCGCAAATTAATTTGCCAGGGCTTTAGCTCCTGGTAAATGTACAGGCTTTTGCAGACTGTGTCAGCATCACATTAGTCATTTTCAAACCATGCAGGAACATTGTCACGGGTTAACCCTTGGCAAAATGCGTACGATTTTTTTTTTTTTTAAAACGTTTTTAAATTGTTTAAAGAATCAATATATTAAAATTTAATAATTAAAATAATTTTCAAAAACATTATCTTTTTTTGTTGAGGTTAAAAATAATATTATCTTTTTTTTTTGTTGAGGTAAATAATAATATTATCTAACTCCTCAGTTTTTAATGACAAAAATAATTGGGGATTAATGACAATGTCACATAGAGAGATTCCAACCACATTTTCATATCACACAGATCAAATAATTGATAGTTTAACTCTATGATGTGATGAAATCAAAATTTAAAGTTACTGCATACACCACTGTGAAATCTTCTCTCACAACTTATTAATCAAACATATGATATGATGAAATAATGTGTATGACATAGCTAATCTGCTTCAGATGTTCAATAATCTCATGTTATTACAAATCAATAATGCTTAATTCTTGGTGCAACTACAGCCCTAAAAATTTGATCATCACTTCCTAGTCCTCAACAGCAGTCTCATCAGAGTACTTTCATGAACTAAGAGGTTGTATGGTTATTTAACATTTATACCTGATCGATAGATCCCTTCATCCTATCATCATAAATCATTCCTGATGCTATCTTCTCAGCATGAAAGTATAATAATTGTGGGAGAAAAAAATCAAAACAAATCAAATCTTACAAGAAAATCACTACCAGCAGGGTTTCCCTACTCCAGAACATTAATTTAAATAAAAGCTATTATCGCCATGCCACACCTTTCAATTATTATTTTTTCTTACTTAAATCTGATGATTAATTTAAATAAAGCTTCCCTCAAAAACAAATAATTAAGGAATATAAATTAGAAATACAAAATGCTGAATTCAATTGACAGATTTGTTCTTTCTATAAGATGTACTTCTCTTCACTGAAGACATGAAAATTTATACCTTGGGAGGTGGGATTCCCAACAGTGTGCCTAACTCATCAAAGCTACAAGAGAGGCAAACACACAGATTAGGAGTATAAAATAACCAGTGTAAATCTTAAATAATCAACCGTTCGGAAACAATAAACTGATAATTCAATTTCTCATACCTGATATTAGTATAAAGTTTGCTTGCACTTTGAAGATTATGCTCAATCATAACTCGATCTAGCACAGTGAAAATGTCTTGAAGAAGGGCTTTATGTGTCAATATTATATTTTAGAAAAAAACTTCATTTCAATATTTATAAGAATCATATTAAATTTTTAACATTTTCTCATAAAAAATAATAAATATTATTTCTTATGAATAATAAAAGTTCAAAAAAAGTCAATTTTACATTTATCGATGCTTTTGGTAAATAGAATTTAAGTATTATAATTTTTAATGATAGAAAATGGTTTTTTTTCTTCAAAATACAACTAATTTAATTATTAATTTAAAGGTTTGGTACACCGATATACTCAAAATTTTAGATGTACCATAAAATTTGCCATAAAAATTAGTCGATGACTAAATTTACAAGTGGAGTAAAAATTAGTTTGTAGATACCACTAGTAAATTTTATCATGTGGCTAATTCTCATTGAATGCATTTTTTTCTTCTTTTATTTAGATCATGATTTTTCCTTCCACAGTGCAATACGAAGCCTAAGGAAGTGCCACCTTGGATTATTGATGAGTTGTTTTGGCAGCAGATGAAGACAAACACACAATTCATCATCCTATACTGAAAGTAAATGCAAGAACCAAACTAATCATCAACTAATCAAAGTAAATGCAAATAGTTCATGCAAGAAACAAACTAACATAAATACCATAACAATGCTTCGGATTTTCTTCATTCACAACTACGAAATGAATACAATTTTTTTTTTCATATGTTTTTTTGTATTTGTACCCTCCACTACAATAGGACAGTATGATTATTTTATGTTACAAGAGCAATGGTCACTCGAATACTGCCAAAACCACCAATGCACAAAACCTCTGGAATATAGATCGGGAGGTTTTGGGCAATGGTTATTCAGGCAATATTCGAACGGCCATTCCTCTTGTAAAAGAAAGTATCCATATTGTCCTATTATAAAGGGTACAAGTAAAAATAAACATATGAAAAAAAATTGTATTTATTGTAATGCTGAATGAATAAAGTACGAAGGCATTGTATGGTATTTATGTTACTTAGTTTGTTTCTTGCATGAACTATTTGCATTTACTTTGATTAGGTGACTCACGCAAGGTTGTGTTTTCGATTCCACTTCTAGTTCCTGATAAAGAAAAAAAACTTAGGTATGTGAATGTTTTGTCAAAAAAAATAAATTGTGAATGATGAAGCATTAGCTATGTAACAATGTCTCTCATCGACACATAATTTATAAGTACACACACTGTCACTTTGCATATAGATGTTAAGCCTTTTTGCATGTGTTACCTGCAAATAGTAGTAGGTAATGAGTAGTTGAAACCACCTATTTGAATTTTGCTTTGAATTTTTCTATGCGTTTACCGTTTCTATATTTATTTCTTAATCTTTTGAATTGATTTTATTTTGAAGTTTTTATTTCAAAGGTGGTATGAAATTCCCACCCTTTTTTACAGTTTTTTTAAGATGATTTTTGAAGTTATTTTTTTAAAAAAACAATATGTATTCTTTCAAATTAGTAAAGTACATCAAAAATAGAAATTTAACATTTTAAAGAGAGTTTCTCAATTTAGAACCCCATCATTATCTTGCACTGCCCATCGTGAGAGGAAGGTAGCATTATATTAATTTCTCAATGTCCATCATATGTTGAGTCAATAAAAATTAAAATAAACGGAATACCATAATTTACAACTCACATATAAAATGACATTCAATTCCACCTAGTCAAAGGATCATAGACATCACAAATGTTCTACTCCCTCCGTCCCAAATTGTAAGACGTTTTGGTCATTTCACACGTATTAAGAAATGTAATTAATATTGTGTGGGGAAGTGAAATTATGAGTTGTTTTACAAAATTATCCTTAATAAATGGTATGGAAAAGATAAATGAAATAATTGAAAGAAGAGGGAGTAATTAATAGTTAAGGATATAATAGGAAAAGTAACATTAATATTTCATTGGTATTGTAAAGCGACTTATAATTTGGGACAAATTTTTTTTCCAAAGCGACATACAATTTGGGACGGAGGGAGTAGTTAATATAGAAGCAATAAAAAGAGTAAAAAGACCGCCCGTCTTTTCCCTAGTATGTTTAAAAAAAAATCAAAATTAGGAGAAAATCACACCAAGAATTGCTACCACAAAAATCGAGATTCTCAAGTGGAAAATCACAGGCTCTTGATTTAGATTAAAGGTTTTACCGAGATAGAATTTTCTGTTCCTCGACAGCCTTCCTTCTCCCAATCAAAACCCTTTTATGAAAAAAATAACCATTGGATTTCTTCTTTTCCATACTTACCCAAATATTGGAAAACCTTACCACTGCCAAGTTCTCTCTTGTCTTTTTGCCACCAAGAGCTAGACCATTGAAATGGAATAGATTCTCTGGCCCTCCATTTGTGAGTGAACACGAAAATTCTAGCCACTACAAAGACTCGCTCCACACCACCGATAACAAGACAATTAGAAAAGCGATGATTTACAGTTTCAAGGTTTCCACAACCGCAGTACGCCGAGGAATTGAAGATTATCCCTCTTAATCTAAGATTCTCCTTAGTTGGAACTCTATTATTAAAAAAAAAATATATTAATGTTTAAAATGTTAAATACCATCCGTGCATATTTTTAACAGAAGGTCATGTCAAAGGCCAAAATTTATGGTTTTGAAATTGGTAGAGTGGGATTTCGAAAAAATGTTTACAATCTTAGAAATCTTACGTGACTGACATGTAATATTACGTATTCCACAAGCTCCGATGTCATGGCTGCATTCTGCCAACGGCCGCGCGCAGAATGTGTGATGAAAAGAATAGATCAAAAAGAACAAATAAAAATTACTGATACACTGCTAAAACATATAGCAGAACAAAAGCCATGCAATCCAATCGAGAGCACCAAAACAAACCAAATACAGTAGAAATACAAATAACTCCTGCCACTTACTCATATGTTGCTCAATTCTAACTAATATTCAATTAAGTTCAAGCATATATTTTATATTACCACAATCATTCAGCACCTTAATCATATAGAAGAGAGGAAAGTTTGCAAATAAAACGAGAGTAAACATGATACCAAAAATGCAAAAGCAAGATCAAAGTAGTGCCTTAGTTTAATTGACACTAATCGTGATATCCCAACAATCATATACTTCTTTGTGAAAAACAACAAAATAAAATTAAACTACTTATTCCTCAAATGGAACAATGCTTTCCTTATAATTTATCATCCTACAAAGAGAATGAAAACCCTCTGTTGTATAACCAAGCACGTCAATCATTTGGGTACTCAAATCAAACCAAGCCACTTCTTTATCTTTTCTTATGAAGAATATTTCCCCCTTTGTCCCCACTCCGATAGGACGCTCAACGTAAGGCAACGGTCCAACCATAAAGAGTTTGATCCACGATTCTTTGAAACCGAGTTGACCCAAAATTGATACACGAAAAGTACTTGTCTCTTTACGATATGAGATCAATGCTATGTACCCATTTAACACCACCAAGTTTTTCCACTTTGCTTTAACATCAAAACAATCATCTACGTCTGGGGGTATGGCTGTTGTGAAGGACACTTCATTGCTCAAGTAAAATGATACCAAACATGGTCCAATGGGATTATCTTTATGTTTTTCACACAACCAATGACACACACCGTCCATGTAGATTTGGGTGCCTTCAGTACAGTCCACAGAAGACGGCATGTCAACATCAAGTTCTCTCCACGAGTTACTCCTTAGGCTATATATCTCCCATTTTGGCACTGTCCGGTAAGATACAAATTCTTTGACGTCACCAGAGTAATCATATGATGGTTTTTCTTTTATACAAACTTTTATAAGCTGAATGACATTATAGTCATTCGTAACATGGTTATAACCAAATCCATGAAGACGAGACGGAACATAAATATCAGAAAAATTCTCCGACTCAACCTTACTACATGGAAGAAGTTTGATTATTTTGGTAGTTGGGTTCCACAATACAATTTTACGATAATTATTTTGTTCATTTTGATGGAGACAAATTGTTCCATTAATACTACTAAAAATATCAAAATAAAGATATTTTTTGAATGCATTTGAAAAATCTAATTTGATTTTATTCTTGAACCTCTCACCAGAAACACAATACAAAACTTCATTACAGTTTTCATTATCAAAAAGTAGGAGAGATGCACCTTCACAGTGAGAATTGGATAAGAAATTGCAGCGGAACATGTCCATGAAGTGATGGTTTTTACATAAAGTGGACCATGATTTGCGAAGACACTCAAAACGCTTGAAAGATTTAAGAGGCAATTTTGAGAGAATAGAGAAGGCAATATCATCAGATATGTATGCGGTGCTCACCTTTTCGTTCGTCGCAGCAACCACTGAATTGTTCTTCTCCATCAATTCAAGATGAGAAGAGCTTGTTCGCCTGTGATTAGTGTTCAGTGCTTTGAAGGTGAACAAGCGGCCAGTACTATTTGTTAGGGTTTTATTTTGTGATTTTTCTTCAAACTTCTTAACATAGGTTTTTTTTACGATGGAGACTATTTTTTTTTAAGGAGACTTTTTTATTCCCTTTAATTAATAATAACTATCTAATATATTTTCTTCCCTCAAAAAAACTATCTAATAAATTTACTCCTTTAAAAAAAATAGAGTAAATTACACTCCCCTCCCCTCTTAAGTTAAAATATACACTCCCCTCCCCTCTTATTCAAAACATATTAGAAAAAATTTCACTCCCCTCCCCTAAGAGAAGCTTGAATTACATCCCCCTCCCCTCTTACGTTAAAATCTACACTTTACTCCCTAAATATTCTTTTTTATTATTTCTAATAATCTAGCAATTAAAAAAAAAAAAATAGTATTGCGAGTCTATTTTAATATAATAAAAAATTGAATACATATTTTTCGCTATTTTTTATTTACAATTTCATTAACATGTAGTTTTAAACCCTATTATAAAATATGAAACAACCCAAAACAAAATTAAAATATGTGAAAAATTACTAAAATCATTAAAGCATGATTATTTAAAAGTTAATTTTATGCTCTAATTTATAAAATCAATAGCAATATATTTAAATTTAATTATCATTGACATTTAAACTATAAAGAAATGAATTAATTTTTCTTAAATGGTGATTCAAAATTAATATATATTATAAGAGTATTTATTTATGTTCAAATAGATTAAAGTGTAGTGCATATTTAATTATTAAGGGAGGAGTTTGTAATTCAAGCATCTTATATTGGAGGGGAGTATAAATTTTAACATAAAAAAAAAAATTGAGGGAGTAAAGTGTATATTTTAACTTAAGAGGGGAGGGGAGTGTAATTCAAACATCTTTGAAGGGAGGGGAGTGTAATTTACTCAAAAAAATACAATCTAATAATTTTACTTAATTTTGCCACTTTAGTACATTGTACCCAAAATAAAAAATATACTTAATTTTACACATTTCTGATTTATTTTCTTATATACTATTAATGAATGAGACTTTTTATATAAGTATTCACAATTTTTTTTTTGAATAAAGTATTCACAATTTTTCTTTCTCATATAAGATTAAATATATATTTTTTATATAAGTCAGAAACGTGTAATATTAAATATATTTTTTAATTTGTGTGCAATGTATTAAGTGGAAAAATTAAGTAAAATATTAGATTGTTTGTTTTGAAAAAGAGGAAAATTATTAGATAGTTAGTATTAATTAAAGGGTAAAAACAGCCTATATTAAAGATTGAAGAAACAAACACAGCCCAAAACCCTAACATACAATGAACACTCATCACAAGCGAATAAGTTCTTCTCATCTTGAATTGATGGAGAAGAAGAAATCAGTTGTTGCTGCAACGATTAAAAAGGTGAGCACCACATATATATATCTGATGATATTGCCTTCTCCATTCTTTCAAAATTACCTCTTAAATCTTTCAAGAGTTTTGAATGTGTTTGTAAATCATGGTATCTTTTATCTGAAAATCATCACTTCATGAACATGTTCCACAAGGATTTGGTATCTAATTCTCATCGTTGTTCTTATTATGATGGAGCATCTATCCTACTCTATAGTATTGAACACTACAAAGATGTTTTGTATTCTCTATTTGGTGAGAGGTTTCTGAATAAAATCAAATTAGATTTTTCAAATCTATTTGAAGAAGATATATATAACCATATTGATATTTTGGGTTTTGGTAGTATTAATGGGACACTTTGTCTACATCAATATGAAACTGATAATTATGGCAAAACTGATAATTATGGCAAAACTGTATTGTGGAACCCAACCACCCAAACAATCAAACATCTTCCACCTAGTATGGATGAGTCGATTGTCACTAGAGAAGATGAGGATGGTTTTTTTGATATTTCTGTTAAGGCCCGTCTTCATGGATTTGGTTATAACCATGTTACAAATGACTATAATGTCATTCGGCATGTAAAAGTTTTTATAAAACCAAATTCATCAACTGATTACGGAGGTAACTTCAAAGAAATTGTATCTTATCGGTTTGGAGATATTAATTCACCAAAATGGGAGATATATAGCCTGATAAGTAATTCGTGGAGAGAACTTGATGCTGTCATGCCGTATTCTATGGAATGTAAAAAGGGAACCCAAGTCTATATGGACGGTGTGTGTCATTGGTTGTGTAAACAATATAAAAAATATAGGCACAACAAAAATTATAGGCCCGTTGGACCTTGTTTGGTATCATTTTACTTGAGCAATGAAGCGTCCTTCACAACACCCATTCCCCCGGAAGTAGATGATTGTTTTGATGATAGCGCAAAGTGGATAAACTTGGTGGTGTTAAATGGGTCCATAGCATTGATCACATATCATAAAGAGATGACTACTTTTCGTGTATCGATTTTGGGTCAACTCGGTTTCAAAGAATCTTGGATCAAACTCTTCATGGTTGGACCGTTGCCTTACGTTGAGCGTCCTATCGGAGTGGGGACAAAGGGGAAAATATTCTTCATAATAAAAGATAAAGAAGTAGCTTGGTTTGATTTGAGTATCCATATGATTGAGGAGCTTGGTTATAGAGCAGAGACTATTCGTTGTAGGATAATAAATTGCAAGGAAAGCATTCTTCCATTTGAGGAATAAGTAATTTATTTTTTGTTGTTTTTCACAAAGAAATATATGATTGCGATTGTTGGGATATCACAGTTATTGTCAAGTAAACTATGACACTGCTTGATCTTGCTTTTGCATTTTTTTTTAATGTTTACTCTCGTTTTATTTGCAAACTTATTTGGCTTCTATATTAATAAATGAATGATCATTTGCCTTTAGTTTTATGTAGAAATAACTTATATATGGAAAACTTTATATTTTGATGAGCAAGAAAAGAGTTTTGGAAGGAATAATAGATAGAGTTTTGGTAGAAATCAGGAGAGGGGGAAATATAATTGGTGGGCTTCCAGCAGCTAAAAAACCACCTGGTTTCTCTTTCACCGGTGATGACGCAACATGGTGGAGTGACGACGGAAGAAATTGGGCACGACAGTATTGCAGGATTAAACTGATGTGGCCGGCTATAGTTGCAGGAACTCTCTCCTTGCTTCCCTTCCTCTCATATCTGGTTCAATTTGTTTATCATTATTGCTACTATATTTTATTATATATAAGCACTACTGAGTACTGATGCTACTTCACTACTATATTGTTCTGCTCTGCTGTTTTGTTAGCATTTTTTTTGTTCTGCTACAGTCGGACTATTTTTTGGTGTGATTTTCTGCTTAGTTATGTGAGCAAGTTGTTGCAGTTTCGTTTAATATCGTGATATCTTTTCCTACTACTGTTGGTGAAGCTTTTTTTGTACTGTCATATCAGAGATTTGTATTACGCATTCTTTGCACCACCGTTGGCATAATGGCAGCCAAGACAGCCGATTGCTTTTATAATTTGTGTGGTTTGCACTGCCATTTTTAATAATTTAGTAAAGAATAAAATTGTGATTATTGAACATGATTACCATATTTAAGTACCAATAATTTTGATACTAGCCTCTGAGTTCTTTAACGATTTAACAGAGAGCAAAGAAACAAAGGCACTAACAGAATTGGTTTTGTCAGTTGAACTGACTATCAGTTGCATCAGTTTTCTCAAAAAGAGTATCATTCTTACAACAAACAAATACAACATCTTACAACAAACAAATTTCATGCTCAATGAACTCACAAAGAAGGGTAGATACTCATAAAGTCCACCAGGACCTTCTAGGCAAAACGGCGACCCTTGAACACCAAGTAATTAGGCAGCGGGTCACATCTCTACTTGCAAGATCAAGAAATTGACTCTTAAACACCCTGTTGAGTTGTTCTTTTCTTTAATAATTTTGTCAATGAGACGAGAATGGTTATTTGATGACTGAGTTAAAGTCAGCTACCTACCCTTTATTAGGGAAAATGATCCTCGAAGATTGAAACGTTTAAAGTACACAGATCAAAGTAAGAATCAAAAGTAAAAGCAAAGGAACTATGACGCCTAAGAAGCACTTTGCGATGCTTAAATGCTTTGCGCAGTTTGTTAATTTCGATTTGGAATGCATAAAAAAATGATACCATGATATGTAAATTATAGCCATGGCAGAGTTACATGAGAAAATCTAAGATTGGAATAATGCCTAAATCCCCTGCCACTAATACAAGTTAAGCCCCTTAGACAATTGGTAAAAATTTATAGGTTAAACTTCAGAAAAAAAGTTTAAATATGTCTTGCACTTGTATATTTTGGTTTCTGCCCTTGTAAACATATTTTCAAACTCACTCTGTCAAGTTCAAAACCATAACACTTTTGGTCTTTGACATAACCTTCTATTAAAAATATGCCGATCGACTTGGTATTTAACATTTTGAACCTTAATTAAAACTTAATTTTTTTTTCTTCATAATTGAGTTCCAACTAAGGACAGTCTTAAATTTAGTGGGATATACTTCAATTCGTCGGCGTACTGTATTGGCGGTTGTGGAAACCTTGAGACCGTAAATCATCTCCTTTTTAATTGTCCTATGTTATCAGTTGTGTGGAGTGAGTCTTTGAAGTGGCTGGATTTTTCGTGCGCCCTCACAAATGGGGTCCCCGAGCACCTTCATTTCAATGTTCCAGCTCTTGACAATGACACATTTGTTGAGATATCTTTTGTGTGATGTTAATGCTTTTTGTCCCTGCATTTTCGTTATGGCTTCCTTTCAACTCAAATTTAGAATAGAACCGATTCTAGGCGTTATAGCGTTTGAGTTTTTATTTTATTTTATTTTTATTTACAAGAACTTTATTTCTTTAATGCGGTCGAAATAGATGGACGAAAAAGAAAACAGTCAGATCCGTAACAACCAGACCCAACCGTGCTCCAAGGACCCATAACTAACCGGAACAAAAAAGACCCGGCACCAGTGACTAGAAGCTCACTATCGGAACGTCGT
Source organism: Medicago truncatula (assembly GCF_003473485.1). Classification (NCBI taxonomy): domain Eukaryota; kingdom Viridiplantae; phylum Streptophyta; class Magnoliopsida; order Fabales; family Fabaceae; genus Medicago; species Medicago truncatula. The sequence continues at coordinate 41,749,443 of NC_053047.1, read as the reverse complement.
TGTTCGAGATTCTGAAACAATACCAACACGAAGAACCAAGAAGATCAAGTTGTGTCGGCATGACGCAGACGACAACCTCTCACCGGCGACGAGGGATGAAACGCGGACCATTTGTATTTGAACGGGAAGAAGAGGTGGCGCCGTCGTGAAGTCACGCGAGCACCACCATATGTGTGTTTTGATAATATCCTGCCATACTACTTTCTAATTAGACAAAGTATTTCAATTAATCCAAGATATTTTTATGTAATCCTCACTCCCACCACAATTTTTTTTAAGCAAAGATTCAATGGAAGAGTTTATACCTGATAAAGTTTTGAATAAAGAAATAGCACAGACAGACAGGGAGGTCAGGACGAATTTAAGCAAAGTCAAGCGGCCACCGAGAGAAAGAAAACGACTTTTCCACCCAGATAGTCTATACTTTATAGTATGCAACATAGAGTCCCAAAACGCTAATCGACGAGGATCTCCACTAATAGAGAGACCCAACCACGACTCAGATATATTAACCCCAACAAACATTGCTTTTATGAAAATTTGCCTTCAGACTAGACATCTCCTCAAACAATAACAACACTGCCCGCAGTGCACGACATGTCATTGAATAATAGCTACATATCAAACCAAACCTTTGGGGTACCATAGTGTTCACGGTCCATTTGATCTAATAACACTGCATTTAAGCCTAAATATTAAATATAGTATTTTAAAATCAAACCTCAATCAATTATAGCTTTGATATGATAACACTAACAAAAAAATGGTAGGACAAATTTTTTGAAGGGAGGACTGGCTTAAAGTATAGTTTTTTTATTTTGAAGATCAGATTTCCCTACATGTTTTTCCTGTCGTATCCTTCAAAAAAAATGTTCTTTCTTTCGCAGGCATTTGCAAATAATTAAAGTTGTAAAATAATTAATATTTGCTTTAGAAAATCTTCATTTTACTTTTTCAACAATATTAAATTTACATTTATTTTCAATATATCCAATTTGAATGAATAAATATCATATTTTAGTAAAAACAAATAACTTAAAAAAGCCTCCAAAAAAATGGTGTGTGTACGTCTCAACTACTCATTACCTACTCATAGTAGATAACACATGCAAAAAGGCTTACCATTGTTATGCAAAGTGACAGTGTACTTATAAATTGTGTGCCGGTGTGGGAGACATTGCTTCATCATTCACAAACCTATTTTCTTGTGTTACACCACTATTGTATACTTATATTTTCATAACTCACTATCTCAATGTTATTCCAACACACCGACGTACAAATATAAGTTACATACTCATCACTAAGAGGTAGAAAAACTTTCAACCCTAATTTATCCTGCATCTCTCAGGATCTCTCAATCTCCTCAAATAGATCCTAGAAATATCAAAGGTATGGTCAATCCATTTTACCATAATATTGTATCTATGATATTTGGATATCTTTATTATTATCTTGCTTTTGCATTTTTATTTTGAATGTTTACTTACATTTTATTTGCAAACTTGTGTGGTTTCTATATCAGTAAAAAAGATTGATCTTTTACCTTTACCGAATGACCTCTAGTTTTATGTGGAAAAACATAAAACTAGAGGAACAAAAGTTGTCTTCGTGTTTAAATTTTATGGATTGTGGCAGAAAGTTGGTTTTCTAATTTGCTTGTTTTAAAAGATTTTCGATTGTTATGGGCTTCCAATTTATGATTTCTATTTTTGGACTTCATAAAAGTCTAAAGAAGCCCCTTCAAAAAAAAAAAAAAAGTCTAAAGAAGCATTCCTTAAAATTATTTCGAATTTCATCCAAGTGCTAGACCAATACAAAATGGGATCTCATTATCTTTCTTTACTTGTAAAAGGTGCTATATTGGAGAGATCGAGCGTAAATGAAGCACTGTATATTATTAATTAATTTGTCTCAAATTTATGTTTCTTTGAAGAAAAAATTGAGATCGAGTGTTAATTAAATACTATATATTATTACTTCATCCGTATCAAATTATAAGTTTTTTTGAAGAAGTTTTTTTATCACAAATTATAAATCGTTTTACAATACAAAATGTGCTATATTTTCATGATTTGATCACTTCTAACCTCCAAAAATTGAATAGAAATATTTAAAACCTTATAAATTCATAATCAATCAATCAATCACACAAAAAAATGTTGCCATTATTAATTAACTTGATTAATCAACATCACAAACATTGTTTAATGGAAACACTATGTTGGCCACCTATATGATAAATATACTTATATATGAGTTATAGAGATAACTGTTTGAATGGTTACATAATTATATAGACATTTCAAACAGAGTTATTTGGATTGTTTCGAGATAATTAAGCGGAGTCATGAATTTGATTCTTTCATAGCATAGAAGGTTCTAAACTTAGAGGATCCAAACACTCATAGTTGTCTATGAACTTGGATAAAGTTACTCAATAGACTTCCTATTGATCAAGTATATATTACCTTTTGTTATTCAACACTTGAGAACTGTGTATTTACATAGCATGATATGAAGCATGTCGTAATTGGTGTGAACTTAACAAGACGGTTTTAAAATGCAATGCAGTTAATTGATCCTATTAACTGTGTACAGAGTAATATCTTTGTTAATGTGTAAGGTATATTGAACTTCTATAGATGATAATATCAATCCCATCATGATATGACCTAAAGAGTTGATGATGTTTTTAGGTTGAAGCAAAAACATAAGTTTTCATTTGTTTCACTTTCTAATCCAACATTTATGAGTACAATAAACAAAACATAAGTTTTGATTTGTCTCACTTTCTAATCCAACATTCAAGAGTGATTTATTCTTGCATTTTGAGACAGAAAAACATATTCTAGAGACGAACCGATAAAACTCATAGTCTCAAGTAGGAATTAATGAATCAGAATACAAGAGATTATGCAAGTAGAATATTGAATGAGAAAATTAAATAAAGAATTTTGTCATGAATTCGATGATTATTATTCAATTCTAAATGCAAGTTGATAAAAAACTCTACCAATCATTGCATAGAAGATATTACACCATGTTAAGCCGGCTCCCACCAATAAAATTCTTTTCCACAGTTACTATTGATTGAGTTACAATCTATCTCATATCCATTTACATCCACAAAGATGCCAATTTCTATCAAGTGACCATTATTATAGCAATTAAGTCGTGGGAAAAAACCAGTTTTTCTCTTTAGTCGATAAGAAATCGTCCTTATTACATATTTAGCCGTTGGACCAAGTTTGATTTAAGATTGGCCAATATGGTTAGTAGCGGGTGTCGAAAGTAAATCGTCAACGCCAAATCAAAAAATTGATATTGGTTGTAGTCTGCATAGGAACAAGTGCCATGAGTATCCCATTGTTTAGACCAAAACCAAAAATTGTCACCAATGCAATTGATCCACGCGTAGTTAAGATCTTGCCTATCGAAGAAACCTATAAAAAAAAAATCATGAAATCAAATTATAAAAAATTTAGATGACTTTTATAAGATCTTGATCCATTGTTTATAACTTTATTTTTTTTATAGAAACCTATAAAAAAAATCAAGATCTTATAAAAAATCATCTAAATAATTTATAGGTTTCTTTAAAAGTCATCTAAATTTTTTACAGGTTTCTTTAAAAAATTAATCAAGATCTTAACTATGCGTGGATCAATTACATTGGTGACAGTTTTTGGTTTTGTTCTAAACAATGGGATACTCATTGCACTTGTTCTTATGCACACTACAACCAGTATAAATTTTTTGATTTGACGTTGACGATTTACTTTCGACACCCGCTAATATTGGCCGATCTTAAAATCAAGCCTGGTCCAACGGCCAAATATGTAACAAGGACGGTTGCTTATCGACTAAAAAAATAAGCTGGTTTTTTCCCACGACATAATTGCTATAATAATGGTCACTTGATAGAAATTGACATCTGTGTGGATGTAAATGGATATGAGATATATTGTAACCCAATCAGTAGTAACCGTGGAAAAGAATTTTATTGGTGGGCGCCAACTTAACATGGTGTAATATCTTCTATGCAATGATTGGTAGAGTTTGTTACCAACTTCATTTAGAATTGAATAATAATCATCTAATTCATGACAAAATTCTTTATTTAATTTTCTCATTCAATATTCTACTAGCATAATCTCTTGTATTCTAATTTATTAGAATCCCTACTTGAGACTTTGAGTTTTATCAGTTCGTCTCTAGAATATGTTTTTCCGTCTCAAAATGCAAGAAAATAAATAACTCTTGAATGTTGGATTGGAAAGTGAGATAAATCAAATCTATGTTTTGTTTATTATACTCATGAATGTTGGATTAGAAAGTGAAACAAATGAAAACTTATGTTTTTGCTTCAACCTAAAAACATCAGCAACTCTTTAGGTCATATCATGATGGGTTTGATATTATTATCTCTCCTCCATCTGGGAGAGTGTGTTAGTTGTTCTTGAACTCATCTATAGAATTTCAATATATCTTCATTCAACTGGGAAACAATACCTTTCCCTTTAACAAAGATACTCTGTACAAATATAATAGTTCAATTAACTACATTGCAATTTAGAACAGTCTTGTTAAGTTCACACCAATTGTGACATGCTTCATATCCTGCTATGTAAATAAACAATTCTCAAGTGTTGAATAGAAATATTCATCATGTTGGTGGCCAGAAGAGTGTTTCCATTAAATAATGTTTGTGATGTTGATTAATCAAGTTAACTAATAATGCCAACATTATTTTGTATGATTGATCGATTGATTATTAATTTTCTAAGGTTTTTAAATATTTCTATTCAATTATTAGTGATCAAATCATGAAAATATAGCACTTTTGCATAAATGTTCTGTCGCGCCATTTTTCGGACGTCAAGGCCATTTGATTAGCTTTTGACTCACTTTTTATCTCACGACTGAACAAATTTTTTTTAAGGGGAAAAAGTTCCAAACAACCCATTTTGAAGAGATTTAGGGTTCGGGGGTTGGTTATATTTAGGGAAGGTATTAGCACCCTAAATATTCGTAGTACTCTACGAGAACCTCTTGATTTTATTTAACTTTTTGTGCTATAACTTGCTTGCTTTTGAAAAGATGAAAATGGAATTGAATGATGAGTTGAAAAGGAAAAGAAAATTGACTTTAATTGAAGAGAAAAAGAAAATGTTTTTTAATTGATTTGAAAGGACAAGTGTCCTCTGCCTACGTACCCGTGAGGGATCAAAACCTCGTAGTTCGGGGTAGAAATTGACGTTTGATTGGTTGAGTGTTTTTTATTAGATTTTGAAAAAAGGTTTTGAAATAAAAAGCCAAGTGGCAAATGAGAATTGATTTGTGTTTTTTAGATTGAAAGAAATTGACTTGAAGTTGAATTAGAATTGATTTGAAATTTGATTAAGAAAAATAAAAAGACGGTCATTTGATTTAAGATCAAGGTTTACTGTGAAAAGTTCTTTTTATGAATTTTTGATATTTGAATGTTTTTGTTGTTTTTGAATAAAGATATGAAAATTATATAAGCAGAATGAGAAAAATGAAGTTAAGCTAAATTGTGAAATTATTTTAACATGGACCAGAATATTCTGGAGAGTAATTAAATTAAACAAAAATAAAATAAATATTAACATTTAAGTTTGGACCAGAGCACTCTGGATTAACAAAAATATAATATTATCAGTTACTTTAGGACCAGAGCACTCTGGATTAATTTAATTAACAATGACCAGAGCACTCTGGAGAATAATTAAATTAAACAAAAAAATATAATATTAATAGTTAATATAGGACCAGAGCACTCTGGATTAATTTAATTAACAAGGACCAGATTGTTCTGGAGAATAATTAAATTAAACATAAATATAATATTAACAGTTAATATAGGACCAGAGCACTCTGGATTAACAATAGAGCGAGAATTAAAATGCATGAAAAAGAAATTAGAAAAATGAGATGCTGGGGGTGTATGAGCAGTAAAGGGGGTGCAGAAAATAAAACGAAAAGGATTTGGGCCTTGGGTGAGGCCAGGCGCGTGTGGGCCTGGAATAGACCGGTTCAGACCGGTTCCAAGATTGAACCGGTTCAGTCTAGCGTTATAAATAGGTAGGCACCGGTTTTTTTTATTCATTTTCACTTCAAACTTCTCTCTCTTCTCTTATTTCTAGAGAGAGAGGCTCTGCCTTCTCTCTAGAATCCTTCTCCAACGCCACCTTCTTCTCCGGTGGCTGGCGCGGTGGCCGGCGAGTTATCGCGGCGGCGCCACCGCGCCGGAGTTAAAAACTCCTCCTTTTTTTGATTTTTTTTTACTAAAATTTCCCTTTTCCTTCTCCTTTCCCCTTTTTTAAATCGTTTTCTGAAGAGAAGTTGAGACAGGCCCTAGATCTACAGTTGAGAAACGCGACTACCTTTTTGTGAATTTTTTAGTTCGGTTTGGTTTGAGTGACTGTGATGTGGGTCTCTGGGTTGAAATAATGTGATTTATGATCGAGATTTGTGGCTGGATTTGATTGTTGTATGCGTGATTGATGCGTTTGGGTTTTTGTGAAGATTTGAATCGAAAGAGGTTAAATGAAAATTGTTTTGTTGGAAAGTTGATTAGGGCTGGAATTTTGTTAGTTGGTAGCGTGTGTTTTGCTGGAAAATTGTTCTCTGTATTTTTAGTTTATTGCTATTTTTGCTGTTGGGCCCCCTTTTTGGCTGTGCTTGTGTGTTGTATTTATAGAGCTGATTTGAGCAAGATTTTGTTGCTTGGAGAGGAAATTGACAGGCTGTTGTGGCTTGGAGAGGAAGCTGTTTTTGTGGCTTGGAGAAGAAGCTGTTTTGTGGCTTGGAGAGGAAGCTTGGCAAGCTGCTGTGTTTACTTCGGATATTATCGGAAAAATTTTTGACAATGATAAAAATAATAATAGTAATATAAAATAAAAAAATAGAAGGACTAAATTGAATCAAAATGAGATAAAAATTTAAAACGGATTTAAAGTTAATAAAAGATGGAAACTTAAATTAAATAAAAATTGAAAATTGAGAGAAGAGGGCTCGATTCGGACCCAAATATGAGGTATTTTAAAATACATCTCTGTCGAATTTTTTGAAAGGCTGAGATCAGTCGGGGTTAAATGACACGTGTCAGTGCTGTCTTAGGTCAAAAATTGGGGTATGACATGTTCCAAAAGCATTTTACAGGAAAGATATTTGAGTCTCAATATATCTAATCAGTGGACATATTAAAATTCTGATCATAAATGTCATTTCATATCATTGGATTGCATCAAATACTAGCTTCATTTCATTAACTATCTGTTTTTAGTTAATATTAATACAATGCTATACTTATTTAAGCAGTTAATTTTCAATGTGTTGGTTTAATTCATTCATATTCATTTGCATGAGTTTTCGTAACTTTTACAAGTTGCAGCAAAGTGTTTTGCAAAATACAGTGGTAGGTAGAACACAAGAAGCTAAAGCATACACCTAAGCAGAAAATTTATTTTCTTTTCCTTCATGGTTGTCTTTGTTTTTTTTTTTTTGGTCCAATAGCCTAATGGCTAGAGCTCACACAATTAATTGTGAAGAAGTAGGGTGTTCGGGGTTCGAACCCTGACCCCTGCATAAATTATGCAATGTCCCTACCAACGGAGCTAAGCTCACGGGGACTTTATGGTTGTCTTCTATATTAGGCAGATTTGATTATTGTTGCATTTATTAAATATCTTTTACATAAATCAAAGTTATAATGTATTAATTATAATTTTTCATACAAATCATACATGGGACTAATCTTTCAGTGTGCTCATTCTCAAGATCTCAAGTTTGATTTTCCCTGTATCAATTTGAGTGAGTTAGTTTAACTTCTTAAAAAATGTATTTTATCTTAAAATAAATTATTGAAAATTAGCATTTGATAATGTATTTTTACGGGTTTGAATATATTAGAGGGGATCTGAACTATATGAACATACACATCCATAACATTCAATTTGGTGGTTTAAATGGACTCCATTTAATATTATATATTCATATTTTTCAACTATTTAAACAACTTAATAATATTTTCTAAATATTCATGTAGAGCCTTGGAGCCTAGGGGAGAGTCATGTTATCAAATATCTCCATACCAAGTAGCTTGATGTAACTCGTAAACTAATCACTAATTTTTACATAGTAGAAAATGAGTTGAGATCCTCTCAATTTTTTCCATTTAGAGAGATGAAAACACAATAAAACTTAAAAATAATTGCGTCTATCTTTTTCTTAGTGACAATCCCCTTTTATTTTTATAAACTGAGAGGATCCTTACTCGTAAGGAAAGATAATCCAAATGAGGATATCTAAATTCTATAGGAGTCGTCTTGCACAATTGATTTTTAAGCTCCAAAAAAACTGACCAGCTGTTTGAAATTTTTGGAAATTAAGAGATCTCGAGAAGTTATGTCATGAATGAAATGAGATGGAACCAAAATGAAAGTCAGCAATGACGATGTTTTTCTATAGCGGTATATGGGATAAGTGATAATGTAGATCATGAATCAAAGTCTATAAAAGATTATAGATAAAGAAATTATAGTTCACACACTTGAAGATGTGAAGATAATTACATACACATAATTTTTCACGCGAAAAAGTATTATATTGATTAAATATATACATATAGAGGTTGTTATGTTCGCTAAAAGTGGATGTTAAATGTCTACAATTTATTTGAAGAGACATTTTCACTTGAAGTGAGTTCAAGAAATTTTTATTGGTTGATTAAGTTTAGTAGCACATAAAAGATCCACTTTGTATGAAAGATGTGTTACAATGTATTTGTATGACTCACTTAAAGTTGATGATTATTTGAAACTCTCTAAAAGAGTTAATTTTCGTGAGACATTGAAGAAATGACATCATATCTCCATTTAAAACACCTGAGAATGAATTTATTATAATCAATTTTACGATGATGATAAACAGTTAACCAAACTGTGATTAATTGGTAACTGCATTGTAAAAAGTATACTATTAATTTAGAGACTTAATAACAACATTTTAATACGTCTAGAGAAAAGGATAGACAAGTTTATTTGGATTAATACTTCTTCAGGTGACCATAAGAAAGAAATTGCTTTGGTAAATATGCAATGATCAGCAAATTTTGTTTTTACCAAAATGTGTAGCAGTTCTTCTATATGATAAGGTTTACAAGCTAAATTCATATGATAAGGTGAGTAGCGGTTCTTCTACATTGATAAGATTTACTCAAGTAGCTACTTTAATTAAAACTTAGAAACCTACATAGTCGTATATAAACATTTATTTGGAAGGTAGCATTATAATGAAGAGAAGGGATTATTTTGAAATGCATGGTCTTCATAATGATCCAATTCCCTCTGACCATTATCTTGCTTAAGTTTTCTTGATCTCCTGCTGCTCTACACATGTTTACCATGAAAAGTACAAACATAAATTTTCTCTTATTACTTAATTGTAACTATGAGATTTTTTTTTTTTTGTAACTATGATTAATACTTCATTTCCCACGTGTTTCTAATTTCTCTGTGAGATTCCTAATGAAATTGGAAACTAAAAATGCTTGCAAAATCTTGATTTGTCTCACAACAAATAATTAGAAACAAAATCTGCTCCTATTCTTATGCATCCTTCCTAAATAATTTCAACTATAAGTGCATTATTTTTGGAATTATAATATAACTTAATCAACAATAAAATTGCAATCAACTGATAAGAGAGCATTTAACCTATCCACTTCACTTACATAGAACAACAATTCCTTTTAGTTGTGTGTTGTTTATCATGTTCCCATTCGCTTCATGGAGAATAGCAAGAGGCAAAAAATTGTGCAAATATATGATAATTCAGAAATTGTTTCACATCAACCTTCATCTCATACAAGTTTCAACCTCTCTAACAGAAATCCTTTGTCCGACATCACAAATGGTTAGTCACACACAAACACCGCAACACTATTAGTAATTGTTTCACCTAATTTTGCTAAAACATGGATGTTTCTTTACGGAAGTACCGAATAGGCGCGGTTCTAACAGCCAAACCAACGAAATCCTTGGAACCAGTGGACATTTTTTAACAAATGCCACACATATGTCTCACGACCAATCTGTTGGATCTCTTTCGATGGCATATGCGGAGAAAACTGCTAGGATTCTGATATACCAGACAATGAAGGTAAACTAGCAATGAACACGCTTGATTTCCATGCTATTCTATTTAGATTAGAATAGAAGCACACACACCTATTTGACCAAAAACACAATTTTAATGTGCCAGGTGTATTTCAGGTTTGCACACTATGCAATTACTCGAAATGATTTAAATTAGTGTTAAATTACTATCTAACAAGTTCGTATTACAATACTTTTTTTTTCCTGCAAATACATAGGAAATATATTTACTCAGAACAGAAGGAAGAAAGAAAGAAAAGATATATTAGAGAGATTTCGTACATGGAAACATGGAAAAATATATTGAAAATGAAAAGCCAGTTTCTTATCAAATCACATCTAGAGAACTTCATTTTAAAATTTTGAATTGCTTCATCCCTATTTCAACTATGCAATAACAAGAGTCAGGGTCAGTCTTTGTAAAATGTTGGTGTCTATCTAACGTCTCCTGTTTTTTGACATGGACAATTGTACGTCGCAATATTGAGGGTTACTTCAAGGGATGGTTTAAAGATGTTGATCAATGATGAAGACGGCCAAGATATTGATGTGACATCAAGTTATGCAGAGAAGTTTTCCGTAATGTGTAGCACTTTGTTTTGTAGTGTTGTTGTGATTGCATATTGGTACTATGTTTATGTCGACAGACGTTGGATTTCCTTTTCTTCAATAAACTATGTCATTAAATTTATATGTTATGTTACCGTAACAGGGTCGATGTCATGAAAATTGTTTAATATGGTACATTAAAGACGTTTCTGGCAATTTATTTTATGAATTGAATTATACTATTTTTTCGATTCAAGTAAAATGTTTACTTTCATATTAGCGCTATAATTGTTCTTTTGTATGACCTGTGGGTCAGCACGGGTCAATGGTCTAGTAAAGTATAAACTACGTACTTGAAAACAAGAAACAAATAAATCGATAACCTACTTATTCTTCCGCATCATTCTAACAAATCTCATTCTTCCCCTTGCTGGTTAGTGTATTTTTCTTTTTATTACTATTTTATGTGGTTTGATCCAAATTCCTCCTAATTTTAATTAGCTATTTTCTTTTTATTTAGATTTACTATTGCACTGTAATTCATTTCATCTTGATGGAGAATAAGAAGAAATATGCGACGAATGAAAAAGTAAGCAAGTATATACCTCATGATACTGCCTTCTCTATTCTACACAAACTACCTCTTAAGTCTTTAAAGCGATTTGGATGCGTTCGTAAATCATGGTTGCAACAATTTCATACCTAACTTTCATCGTTATCCGGCAAGTGCCACACCAGCCCGGCCAGGCCCAATAATATTTATTCTAATTGGACCCTGCTTTTGGTTCAGATTTTGAAAGTTACTTTAACAAAGTAGCACACAGTCAAGGATCCACCAAGCAGTGTTTTGTTTGTTTGTATCTTTGGAGCTAGTACGTACACTCTTTATTTATAAGCTAGCTCATCTCTCAATATCTTAAAAGTGGCCGATGTGGGACTAAATTTCATCTTGCTTTAACCTTATTGTAGAGTATTTCTTTTTGGTAATGTGCAGACAATTTGTTTTAAGTCGTTTCTCTTTTTCCATATCATTCAACAGAACTAACCAGAGTATAAGGCATCACACACCTTACAGCCCTTGCTTGGAAATAAAAGGAATTGAAACAAACTAATCATCACCTAATCAAAGTAAATGCAAATAGAAACAAACTAATCATCACCTAATCAAAGTAAATGCAAATAGTTTATGCAAGAAACAAACTAATCATCACCTAGTCAAAGTAAATGCAAATAGTTCATGCAAGAAACAAACTAACATAAATACCATAACAATGCTTCGTACTTTCTTCATTCACAACTACGATGAATACAATTATTTTTTTCATATGTTTTTTTGTACTTATACCCTCCTCTACAATAGGACTGTACGATTATTTTCTATTACAAGAGCAATGGTCACTTGAATACTGTCAATACCACCGTTGCACAAAACCTGAGGTATATGAGTTTACAATCCAAGGATTGTTCCCAAACAATTTGACAGGTCCGAACCCACGTGACTGCGTTAGAGGGACACCAGCACTGTCACAAAACGATGTAAGTAACTTGATCTCTATAAAATTGTTTTTTATACAAAAAATATTAATTTTTTTTTATATAAATCTATAAATTGGCTTTAGTCATCTAAATTTTTTATAATTTGATTTCTTGATTTTTTTTTATAGGTTTCTTCGATAAAGCAAGCTCTTGGCTACGCGTGGATCAATTACATTGGTGACAATTTTTGGTTTTGGTCTAGACAATGGGATACTCATGGCACTTGTTCCTATCCACGCTACAACCAGTATCAATTTTTTGCTTTGGCGTTGAGGATTTACTTTAAACACCCGCTATTCACCATACTGACCAATCTTCAAATCACGCCTGGTCCAACGGCCAGATATGTAACAAAGACGGTTGCTTATAAACTAAAGAGAGAAATTGGTGTTTTACCACAACTTAATTGCTTTAATGGCCACTTGATAGAAATTGGCATTTGCCTGGATGTAAATGGAAATGAGATAGATTGCATCTCATTCAGTAGTAGCTGTGGAATACAATTTTATTGGTGGGCGCCGCCTTAACATGGTGTAATATATTCTATGCAATGATTGGTAGAGTTTGTTACCAACTTGCATTTAGAATTGAATAATAATCATCGAATTCATGACAAAATTCGTTATTTAATTTTCTCCTTTAATATTCTACTTGCATAATATATTGTATTCTAATTCATTATAGAATCCCTACTTGAGACTTTGAATTTTATCGGTTCGTCTCTAGAATATGTTTTTCCGTCTCAAAATGCAAGAAAATAAATCACTCTTGAATGTTGGATTAGAAAGTGAGGCAAATCAAAACTTATGTTTTGTTTATTGTACTCATGAATGTTGGATTAATCAAGTTTACTTATAATGCCAACATTATTTTGTATGATTGATTGATTAATTATGAATTTCTAAGGTTTTTAAATATTTCTAGAAGTGATCAAATCATGAAAATATAACACTTTTGCATAAATGTTCCAAAAGCATTTTGAGTCTCAATATATCTAATCAGTGGACATATTGAAATTCTGCTCATAAATGTCATTTCATATCATTGGATTGCATCAAATACTATCTGTTTTTAGTTCATATTCGTACAATGCTATACTTATTTAAGTAGTTAATTTTCAATGTGTTGGTTTAGTTCATATTCATTTGCATGAGTTTTCGTAACATTTACATGTTGCAGCCAAAGTGTTTTGCAAAATATAGTCGTAGAACACGAGAAGCTGATTAAAGCATACACCTAAGTTGCAAATTTCTTTTCTTTTCCTTAAGGTGACAACTAGGGTACCCATGGAAAAATGGTGGGTAATTTATCACAACCAATAAACATTCACCTTTTTAGATGGTATCCATAAACTATGTTGACCCCACCAATAAATTACTATTGATTGGTGGGTAAATTACCCACCATTTTTCGAGAGTTCATCTTTGCTCCATTTTCCTTTCCTCAATTTACCCCATTTTAAGTTATGGATGTGTGACATGTGTATAAAATAAATTGAATGGCTGTGATTAAATGCTTGGAAAAAGCAATTCTTTAATGAAGAAAAGTACTACACGCTCTCTGTTATGATACAAATGCCAACGCGCGTACAAACTCTCCTTCTTCCTTCTCAGATAGCACATCTCTCCCTCCCATCACCATCGCCGCCACCGTTGCCGCCTCACCTCTCCCTTCCTTTTCTGGCGCACTCTTTCCCTTCTGCTCCACATCACCTCCCCTAACTCATCCTCAGTCAAACTTTTCTCTTCACCGTCGCCGCCGCTTCAAACCGCCATTGTTAAGTTGTTGTAAAAACTAGTTGTTCCTCGTTTTTATTTGTTGGTCTGTTTTTGTTCCTTCTGCTATGTCATTGCCTTTGTGGACACTTATAGGTGTTTTTGTAAGTTTGTAGGTGCTAACTGATTTTACAGTTTTCGGCCAAGACCTTAATTCAAAACCTGAATCATTATATGACAAAGAGATGGTTTTAGTATGATATTATAAACTCAAGTCCTAAGCAATTATCAGAAATTCCGGTGTTTTTATTACTTATGATATTTTGTGGTGCTGCTATTTTCGATTTTGGCTGTTTTGACGGTTAGGGGTAGCTGCTACCATGGTGTTTTCTTTTGATTTTGGGCACTGTGAGCTATTTTGCAGTGGCCTTTTGCTGTTAAGTTGTTTCTGTTCAGCTGGTTTTGGCTTTGTATTCTGCTGCTATCTTGTGCCAGGCCGTTTTATATAATATATTGTAAAAAAAAAAACCAATGCCGCAACTTCAGAATACTGTACCAAACTCATGAAGTATTCCAATTACGGCGATGTTACTAATGTTATCATAAAAAAACCATATGCTGTGACTTCTGAATGTTGTTTTCTAACACTGTTATCATAAATTGAAGTATTCCAATTACGGCGACGTTACTAATGTTATCATTAAAAAACAAATGCGGCAACTTCAGAATGATGTTTTCCAACACTGTTATCATAAATTGAACACGACTTTAGAATGCTGTTTTCTAACACTGTTATCATAAATTGAAGTATTCCAATTACGCTAACGTTACTAATGATATAAGAAGTGTTTGTAATATATATATTCTGTGACTTAATGTTTCTAACAATATATTCACCACAATGCAATTCTTGTGATCACAGATTATAAATTAATCTTGTCCCGTGTATAAATTAAGACATATACATTCACATTTCATAATTTTTGCTCTTAAGAATATTTTGCTGTTAAGGAAAAGATATTCATTCACAAGTAATGCCACTAGAAAGAGAAAAGGACTTGTATCAAATTGTGCTCCCCTCTTCATTCCTTCATTCTCCTATTTTCTGTTAGGCATTTTCTCCTATTTTTACTGACAAGAGGACCTGTAACAGTGGTTTTCTCTTGTTCCTTCATTATCTCGTTCATACTTTGAGGTTTCCTATACAAAGAAAAGAAAATGAAGATACATTTTGCAGAGAACAAAGTCATAATCCATGAAATGAAGCAACTCAATTCTTCTTATACATTTTTTTTTATGGTATGAATTCCTTCAAGAAAATGAAGCAACTCTTCTTAAACATTTTTTTTTTTTATAAAAAATAGAACCTCAACCTAATTTTAATCCATTCAAAATTTGAAATAACCATTTCAGCTCCAGGGGGAATTTTCAAGGTTTCAGAGCTATAAAATCACCAGTTTTTACAACAACTTAACAATGGCGGTTTGAAGCGGCGGCGACGGTGAAAAGAAAAGTTTGACTGAGGATGATTTAGGGGAGGTGATGTGGAGCAGAAGGGGAAGAGTGCGCCATAAAAGGAAGGGAGAGGTGAGGCGGCAATGGCAGCGGCGGTGGTGATGGGAGGGAGAGATGTGCTATCTGAGAAGGAAGAAGGAGAGTTTGAACGCGCGTTGGCATTTGTATCATAACAGAGAGCGCGTAGTATTTTTCTTCATTAAAGAATTGTTTTTTTCAAGTCATTTAATCACAACCATTCAATTTAATTTTTACACATGTCACACATCCATGACTTGAAATGGGGTAAATTGAGGAAAGGAAAATGGAGCAAAGATGGACTCATTTTTCGAAGGTAATCTAGAAAAAAACCTTTCCTTAATGGTTGTCTTATATATTCTCTCTTCCTCTCCAGGTCTTTAATAGTATTTTCTAAATATTCATGTAGAGCTTTGGAGCGTAGGGGAGAATCATGTTATTTTTAAGAACGTAACAAACATTTTTTTTTTTTTTTCACACACTCTCCCTCATCACAAACAATTGTCAGATACGTTCTTCCTTTTGAACATTCATGGAGTTTCTATTTTTTTCAACGAGTTTTCCACTCTTTCTTCCTTTTGAACATTTATGCAGTTTTTTTTTTTCTCTCTCTCTCTCTCTCAAATATGTTCTTTTACTTTGCACTTGAAATTTTTAACAATTATTCATCTTATTTATAGAATTTTAACTCTTCACAAAACCATTATTGGAGGTAATTTTTTTGGTTTAAATCTGAAGATAACAATAAACAAATTTTGACGCATTTATAAACACAAGTTATTGTAAACAAAAAACAAATAATTCTCTTGTCAAAAAAAAAATAAAAATTCTTTTCTTTAAAAAAAAAACAAACAAACAAAAGAAATGATGAGCAATCAAGTCCATTTGTTTAACTACTCCGTCAAAAAACACGCTTTTAATCTCATATATAGAACAGTTTCTCTCCTTCTAAATCTCATTCTTCCGCAGCATTCTAACAAATCTCATTCTTCCCCTTCCTCGTTAGTGTGTTTTTCTTTTTTACTATTTATTTTTTGTGGTTTGATCCAAATTCCTCCTAATTTTAATTCGCTCTTTTGTTTTGTTTTTTATTTAGCTTTACCATTGCACCGTAATTCGTTTCGTTTAATCTTGATGGAGAATAAGAAGAAATCTGCGACAAATGAAAAGGTAAGCAAGTATATACCTCATGATATTGCCTTCTCTATTCTACACAAACTACCTCTTAAGTCTTTAAAGCGATTTGGATGCGTTCGTAAATCATGGTCTCTCTTATTACAAGACACTCGTTTCATGAACATGTTCCGCAACAATTTCATATCTAACTCTCACCGTTATCACGACGGAGCACCTATCATGCTAAGGGTTTATGATGCCTTTCAATCCGGTCATGATGTTTTGTATTCTTTTTCTGGTCACAGGTTTGAGAATAAAATCAAATTAGATTGCCCAAATCTATTTGAAGAAGAATTGAACAATTTTAAGATTTTTGGTCTAGGTAGTAGCGATGGCACTCTTTGTCTTCATGGACTACTTGGACTAGATTCTTGCAAAATTACATTATGGAACCCAATTACCGATCTATTCAATCCCATTCCTCCCAGTCCGGTTGAGTCTTCTCTTCCAGACGCAGCTAAGGTTATTTTCACCGTTGTTTCTAGTCTTCATGGCTTTGGTTATGACCGTGGTACATGTGACTATAAGGTCATTCGTCGTGTACACTTACAATGTGATGCCAATCTTGAATACGTGCCATCCAACGATATACTTGGAGATTCACCTTTAGACCAGTACCCCATATGGGAGATATATAGCTTAAGAAGTAATTCATGGAAGAAACTTGATTTTGACATGCCGGGTTATGTATCTTGTATTGAGGGCATCCAAGCGTACATGGATGGGTTCTGTCATTGGTTGTGCGTACATAGATGTCGAATGATACCATGTTTGGTATCATTTGACTTAAGCAATGATGTGTTCTTCAAAACACCAATACCCTCATACGTTGATGATTGTTTTGATGTTAAAGCAAAGTGGATAAACTTGGCGGTGTTAAATGGGTTCATTGCCTTACTCTCATATAATGAAAAAACTACAACTTTTCACATATCAATTTTGAACGAACACGGCGTGAAAGAATCATGGACAAAACTCTTCGTTATTGGATCGATGTCTTGCGTTAAGTACCCCATTGGAATGGGGACAAAGGGGGAAATATTCTTCATAAGAAAAGATAAAAAACTAGCTTGGTTTAATTTGAGCACCCAAACGATTGAGGAGCTTGCTTATAAACCAATGTGGTATAGCTGTCGGATAATAATTTACAACAAGAGCATATTTCCGATTGAGGAATAAGTAGTTAATTGTTTTATGATTGTGGTTATCACAATTATTGTCACGTAAACCAAGAAACTGGTTTTTATTTATCTTGCTTTTGCATTTTTATTTTGAATATAATGTTTACTCTCATCTTATTTGCAAACTTGTGTGGTTTCTATATCAATAAAAAGATTGATCTTTTGCCTTTACCGAATGATCTCTAGTTTTAATATTTAAACTTGTGTTGTTTTTAATTGCTTCCTATTAGGTCTAGTTAGTTAGAACAATAAGATGAGTTACAAATATGTTACTTCTTTACCTCTTTCATCTCTATATATTAACTAGTTCTGCTTGTACTTTGATCACTTAAATAATTGTTTCATATTGATTTTCTCTCTTAAAAATATGAACCTTGAGTATTCTTAACTCACATCACTTTCAACTCAACATTGCAATAAAAAAGCAAAGGAATTTTTTAATTGTTAATGGAAAGGCTCATAGTTCTGACGTTTATTTCTTTTTTGTTCAATTTGCTGGTTCCAAATATTGGCTCCAGCAATTAGTTCCAGTTATATTTCCTTTTTTTTCTTATGCTTGATTTACGTTATATTTTTTTAATGACCATTCTTGCAGTTTTGTATAGTTATACACATTGAATTCTTATTAATAGTTCTCTTCCATAGTTCAATGTAGTGATATCTTCTAAATTTATATGAACAGTCTGTATAGCAAAACAGTTGTGTTGAAACTGTTTTATCAAGTTCCTTTGCCTCACTTCTCTGTAGTGATTTTCTTCTCTTAAAAATTGATCGAAAATATGTATTCGTGACGTGTACCAAACTGATTGAAGAAATATATATTTTTTACTTAAGTTTTTATTATTATGAATTTTACGATTATGGGTGCATAACCGTAATAAATCCAAAGGTATCCATTGACTGATCTTGGTTGGGATAGGTTGTACATGCACAAGGGTGGCAGCTTGGGGTTCAAGAGCCTCAGTGCGTTTAACTATGCATTGCTCTGTAAACATACTTGGAAGTTCATGACTGATGCAAAAAGTTTGATCACAATGATTTTCAAAGCTAAATATTTTCCAAACTGCAACTTTCTTGATTCGAGCGTTGGCCACAACCTAAGCTATTCGTGTCGAAGCATTTGGACTGTGAAATTTGTTGTCCGAGTGGGACACAACTGGAGCATTTAGCATGCTGAAATTCTGCCAAATGCGAAGAATTTATCGTGGTGTATTTTTAGAGATAGAGATAGCATGCCAACTCGAATTCGACTTTAAGATATATGCAATGACTCAAGGTTTACGAGAAAGATGTGTCTTCAAGACTAAACCAAGTCAATCTGGAATACGGATATAGAGAAAGACAAATTTATTGCAAAAAAAGTCCAAAGGAGTGAAGATAGTAGCAAAAAATGTACTTAGTTCCCAAATAATGACTCAACTGGGAAAAATTGAACAAAACCAACGAAATTTAGTTGAAGCCAAAGAAACGCACATTGAAGAACAGTCCAATAATTTAATCACTTGCAAAAGAAGATAAGAAAAAAGAACCTGAAACTGTAAAATAAGAAGTAAGATGTAACACCCCTACTAGAAATTACCTAGGATATCTAGCATGAGTGTTAAACTTGGCAATGGATACATTAAAATTACTACAATAAAAATTTCCTTTGAATAAGATACAAAAAAATTCTCGTCTTATACCTCTGAAGTAACACTAACACTACTGACGCGAAACTTCAAGCGACTTCTGCTCCTTCATCACGAACCATCATGTTGTATAATAACTTGTACGTCTGACATAAATAAAAAGAATTGGGGTGAGACAAAATGCCTCAGTGAGTTCCACCTATCCTAGGCTGTAGGCAATCTCGGGGAATCTAGGATCGCCATCTGTTACTAAACTCAACCCATTTCGGGTTTATATGATTTCATTATGCATAACTGAGCGATCAGGGGATAACTAAAATTGCTGTCTGAAATACTATTTTGATTATATCATAAACATAGTCATACTCATAACTTCAATCATAAGCATAATCACCATAATCATAATAATAATCATAAACATAAATCCAATATATCGTATTCTAGTATAGCTTATACTTTGACATACTTATATGAGTATGTCTCTGATTCTCTTTTTTTTTTTTTGGTAACAGCTAGTTTCGGCTAACTGAGCCGGAGTTCCGTAACTAAAATTCATCATTTCCAATGATTGGCAAAATGCCCATAAGATATGGCTTCGTAGCTAATTCATACTAAACATAATTTTCATGTTAATATAAGTATCATTAGTTATACATTTCATTCTATGCGTATATATCATATTATCTCTTCGTTATGGCGAACGGTAACTATTTCATTATTTTTACTATGAGTCGTTCCTCATAGGCTACATTATCTCTTCGTTGTAGCAAACGGAGTTTCACATTCGTTACTATGAGCCGTTCCTCATAGGCTACATTATCTCTTCGTTGTAGCAAACAGAGTTTCACATTTGTTACTTTGAGCCGTTCCTCATAGGCTACATTATCTCTTCGTTGTAGCAAACGGAGTTTCACATTCGTTACTATGAGCCGTTCCTCATAGGCTACATTATCTCTTCGTTGTAGCAAACGGAGATTTTATCAAATTTATTATTTCTTTCTTTCTTTCTTTCTTTTTCTATGATCATGTTACTCATTTCAAGTTTTTTTCTACTCATTTCTATTTTTCTGTGATTTTCTATAATTCACTGGGAGCATATTACTCATAGACTGTATTTCAAATCATTACCATAATTATACATATCAATTGTCTTGATAAAATTTCCCTCCAACAATTATGCTAACATAAACATACTTATTAACATAAAAGAGATTTTAGAATAAATAATAATTGTACCTAGTTCAGAAATAATCATTCTACTATCTCATATCTATTCTGTTTCAAATGTATCATTCATATGGCATAGTAGTCATGCTTGCACAAAAGACAAGAAATCATAAAAATGGCCTAATTATTCATGTTATCTCATTAATCTAACATAATCATAATCCATTCCCAAAGGTGGGTTCTAAGCTAAAGGAACTCACCTTTAATCCTTTAAAATGGCATAGGCTCGTCTCACTTTTGCATTTTAAACCTCAACCAACTTCATGCTCAACCATAAGTGCATCTATAATTAACCTGAAATCATTTATAACCAATTTGAATTCACATTGTAGCTTATTTCGGAAAAATCCACAAAGAAACAATAAAAAAATAGTAGCAACTATGATAAACAAATGGAACCAGAAATGAGAAGGAGAGAGACCCTGAAACCATAGCATGTCAAAGAGCATTGTCCTGCACCGATTTTGTGTCGGTAAGTAAAAGCTACGTATCAAATGTGACTTTCTCCAAACATACAAAACAAAGCTACCCTTGAGCATTAAGAAAATTCAATCAATCTATATAAATATCTAGGATCATATAGGTTTAAATTATAATACATGCATGCATGTTGCAGACGATCAAATTGATCAAAGTCGCGGCAGAAAATATCTTCATAAATATTTATCAGGCATTACTGGCTTTGAGAATGTCATTTCATAATTCTTTTTTTTTTTTTTGACACAATCATTTAATAATTCATAAGTAGCTTAAGTTCAGCATAGCAACATCCCTAACTGACTCCACAATTTGTCTACTTAGTTCAACCAGTAATCATGGGATAAATGATAGATTTTTACAGCAAAGGAATTAAGGAAATAAAACTCAATTAAGAGTAACGGGAAATGTTACTTAAAACATTTCAACCAAAGAGACTAAACATTCAAATTAAAATTGATCAAGCAAGATCAAATAGTTTCTTAATCTACTTGATTAAAAGCCCAAGTTGTGTGAAATATCTGCTTTAAGAAAATCTCCTGAATGACCATCAATCTCTTATCTAAAAAAATGCATAGAATTAGAATTAGATTAACTTAAGCACCACGTTTATTTTTGTGCGTGCGGATATTTTTGGAACTTTCCGGATACTCTGTTGGATCTATTTGTTACAAAAAAGCGCGTTCAGATTAATTATTAAATTAACAAAATTTAATTCATCATTTTCAAGTGACAAAAAATATATTCTTTTTTTTTATCCAAACCCAAGCCCCACCCGGATGGACGGCGGCATTCTCGCGCGGAAATATATATATTTTCTAACCCGTTCGCAAAAGTGAGTATCCCAAGGGCATACTCCAAGTCCTTGGAGGTCACCCCCCCACTTATATAAACACTAGTATGTCTCTCCAATGTGGGACATTTTTAAGTCATACCAATACTAGCTTTTACCAATGTGTTTATTCTTTCAAACTTTCCACTATAAATTGCTAGTGTTCCAACAGAGAAAGTTAAGCATTAGTATACACAAAGGTCATTATAGTTGGTTTTCTTATTATAACTCATCTCTTGCATGTTTGGAATCACGGTAAGTCCAATAAAATCATGGTTGAATCATGATTTAAATAACTCGTCATTACAGAAAACGAGAAATAACTCGTCATTGCAAACTACACATTACATAATAGAGTTTCAACACTATTCCTAATATCCTTTATAATAAGACTAAAACTAGTTCTAAAAGCATAGGACTGCATAACAGGGCTAGACTAGTCTCTTGACTAAACATAGAAGAAGAATCATCAATTAAGGAATTCTTCTAGAACTCGATGATACGCTCACCACTCTTTATGATACGGTGTTTTTGTACAAAGTCTAGTACCGCGCTTGCAGTATTTGTATGTCACAGTTGCAGATAGTGGCGGAGCCAGGAAATTTGTGGATTCAGGTAAAAAATTAATTGTAAATTCACATGTGACATAATATATAAATAGTTATAATTTGAATTTTTTTTTTTTCTAAAAAAAATCGAAATAAAAGAGGTAAAAGTACAATTTAAAATAGGGTTATTAATTGAAATTAATCACGTAATATACGTGAAGTCTGAAAATTGACCATTTAAATAAAACATGTATTCTGACCATGTATTTCGAGATTTTTATTATTTATAACCTGTAATATACGCGAAGTCCAAAAAAACAACCGAAAGATTAAATTTTTTCATGATTTCCTAGAGGCGAGTTAAAAACGTTAAAATATGGCTTTAACAAAAAAATTATAAATTTTCGACAAACGACAAATTAATTATGAATTTTTAAAGTGTCAAAAACATAAAAAAAACAAAACAACGGAAATCTCAATCTATAAATCAAATTTTGAGCTCATTATTTGCAGAGATATCTATAAAAATACATAAAAGAGATCTATAAAGTTTCATACCAGACGAATGTTAGTCGCAAGGAGAATAAAATACATGATAACATGATGAAATATTGAGTAAAAAATAAAGTGAATATGTTACAAGTATTTGCTATTTATATGTGCCTATATTAACCAAAATGTGTTGTTACTTCTTGTACGAACCCTTAAATTTTTGTGCAAGCTTGTTGCATTACCGCACTTAGTTCTGTTCATTATGCCTCAAAAAAAAAAAGTTCCATTCAAACACGTATTTTTTTTTATCAAGAAAAAATGATAAAAAAACAAAACCAAACTACAATCTCAAGCGAGCAACTCCAACAGCATCATTCAGAAGGGAATGATGCAGTTGAGGAGGGCAAACAATCCAAGACTTTAGAGCATCCGAAGAAGAAGCACCATGCTTAGCAAGCCAATCCGCACACCCGTTGCCTTGACGGAGGGTATGATGAAAATTAACAATCCAATCTCGATGTTGCAGTTGGACAATCTGACTAATCAGAGGAGCATGAGGATGATAAGATTGGACATCCGAGACATGATTAAATCAAGAGCCATCCTAGAATCTCACTCAAGAATAATGTTCTTGTAGCCTGCATCATACGTAATACGAAGGCCATGAAAAATGGCATACAATTCGGCCGCCAAGCAAGAAGTAATACCACAAAATACAGAAAAATCCAGCAACCAATCACCATTATTGTTTCTAATAAAACCTCCAAAACCCGATCTTTCAGAATTAGAAAGAGAACTACCGTCAAACACGTGTTGTTATTTCATAACATTGTTCGTGTCGTTATGAAATAAAATAAAAAAAATTAGTAAATTTTTTTAATTTTTTCAAACACGTATTTACCTAAACAATTCAACTGCGACACTAACCTGGATGAATCCAATCAACATCAAAGTGGTTTGTAACCCAAATCTTAATATATATATATATATATATATATATATATATATGAATTTTGTTTGTTGACATAGTCTAAAACTTTAATGTTGTCTAGAGTCTTTTAATCTAAAATTTAAAATTGTAGAAATTTGTTTGAGGGTCTGATTATTTAATTTTAGAATGTCATTGATTTATATTACAAGACCAAGTCTGATATAAATAAATTATAGATGTACTGTCTTATAAAAAAAAGAAAATGGTCAAGTAGTAACGATGAGAAACTTAGAGGATCGAAATAAATTAATTTTTAGTCAGGACTAATCCGATACCAACTAAATAATTAGAGGATTAAAAAGGTAATTTAGCCTTTTATTTAAAGTTAGTGGGTCATGTAGCTTGGCTAGGCCCAAAACACTAATATAAGAGCTGTAACCCTAATTCAAAATTTGTATTGACCACACCATTTTCTTTTTGTCTAGTATGTGCGGCGCATCTCACCATTATCAGTATTTACTTGCTAGTTGCTTTTACCTCACTACATTCTTGTTTCTTCAAATTATCCTCTTCTTCTTTCTGTTTCTTTTTTATGTATCTACGTGACCCAACATTTATGCCTCATTTCTAGCAACTAGTGTGTTGTTTTGAATTTTTTAAGATGAAAAAGGGAAAACCGGTTTGACCTGCAGAATCGATCGAATCGCCGATTTTCCGGTTTTCAATCGGTTTCCCGGTCTGCTATCCAGTTCTGTAAACTAGCGGTTTATGGTGCCAACCGAACCGGACAATGGCCCGGTTCACGGTTCAACCGGTCGAACCGGACGGTCCGGTCCGGTTTTGATAACCTTGGTTTTTATAATTGGTGCCAAAATCCATTGCTATGTGCAGGAATTGGCTAATTTTATTTCATTGTTGTTGAACGCTGCTTGTATTTTGTGAGTGTTTTTGTTGTACACTTTCTACCTGAAAGATGGCTCTCTGATTAATATATCCTTTTGATTTCTTAAAAAAAAAAAAATTGTACAAAGAATATTTTTTTAGTCCGTGCAATGGACTAATAAAAATATTTTCTTTATATTTTAGGGAAAAAATATTTTCATATATTTGCGGTGGAGTGAAATTGAATAAATATTTTGAGTAAACTACACTCTCCTCCCTTCAAAGATGCTTGAATTACACTCTTCTCCCCTCTTATGCTAAAATATACACTTCCCACCCTTGAAAATTAAAATTTATACCCCTTCCCCTATAAGATACTTGAATTACATCCTCCTCCCTTAATAATTAAATATGATGGACTACATTTTAATCTATTTTAACATAAATAAATATTTTTATAATATCTATTAATTTTGAATCACCATTTAAAAATATAAATTTGTTTATTTATAATCTAAATGTCAATGACAATTAAATTTAAATATTTTGTTATTAATTTTATAATTTAGAGTAGAAAATTCACTTTTAAATAATCATACTTAAGCGACTTTAGTAATTTTTCACATATTTTAATTTTATTTTGGGTTGTTTCATATTTTATAATAGGATTTAAAACTATATGTTAATGAAATTGTGAATAAAAAATAGAGAAAGATATGTATTAAAATGAACCCGCAATGCTATTTTTCTTTGAAGTGTGTTAGATTATTTTTTGCTAGATTATTAGAAATAAAAAAAAATATTGAGGGAATAAAGCGTATATTTTAACTTAAGAGGGAAGGGGAATGTAATTCAAGCTTCTCTCAAGGGGGAGATAAATATTTTCTAATATGTTTTGAATAAGAGGGGAGGGGGTGTATATTTTAACATAATAGGGGAGATGAGTGTAATTCAAACATCTTTAAGGGGAGGGAAGTGCAATTTAATCAAATATTTACGACAAGCCAATTTGAATAACTTATATATTTTAGGTGTGTGGTAATACAAAATAATTTAAAGAAGAAGAAATTCATGCATAGATATTTTTGGGTATTGTGAATGGACTTGTCATTTGTTAAACTGTTGATATTTATAAGTTGATGGAAGAATTTATCAAATTTTAGCGTTAGGTGAAATTGATTTGATGCGTGAAGCATACAAGCATTGAAACTTGTGTAGTTAGAAAATATGAAATGTGTGTGTGTTTTTTATCTTAAGAAATGAAATGTGTGTTTGTCTTGCAAAATATGAAATAATCTGTCCGAATACTGTTTTATTGATGGTTCAATGCAAATGGTTTTTTTTAGGGATGCAAATGGTAAATTATGCATTTTGTTATTATACAAATAATAATTATATTGTTTTTGTAAGGAATGTTATACAAATAATTTAATCTTTATTTGTCAAAAACAATTAATCTATTTACAATTCAAATAAAAAATGTCAAATTTAATATAACAGTTACCTATTGTTGGAAATATTAAGAGAAAACTAGAATTGAGAGAGTTAGGAATGATAGAGAAGAGTTTTGTTGTGCCGTGGTCAAAACCATTGCTCTGAAAGAAAATTTTCGGTGGACCTCCAGTGCAACTCATTATCCAGTTTTGCTCCCCAAGATTTACATAACTGCATGTCTGAACTCGTGCACTCGAGATCAAACACGATGGAGCTTCATAAACAATGCCCAAAATAATAGAGAGCAGAATAAGAAAACCAATGAACTCAATAGAGTAGAATAAAGTCACCCAAGAACTTGATATTGCACTTCTCCTATCTCAACCATGTATATCCTCTCCTTATATATGAACAAGGGCGGAGCCACCCCCCAGCTAGCTTGGGCTAGTGCCCAGACTCAACTCCAACTTTCTTTGTAGCAAGCCCAACCATTACTAGAATTTTTAGCTTTTCCTGCGGATTTTTGTGTAAATTCTGCAGGAAACACATTTCCTGCAGATTTTGCCAAGGGTTTAGGTTCCACAGGAAAGATATATCCGTAGAAAATATGAAATTATCTGCAGGAAATGTGAAATTATCCGCAGGAAGGAAGTAACGTTTTGCGATAAATTTTTTGCCCAGGCTCTATAAAATTCTTGACTCCACCACTGGATATGAAGATACATCATACAAGTCTCAATGAACGGCAAGTTATTTCAATTCTTGTGGTAGTCAATAAATCAAATAATAAATAGTATTAATAGCCATAGAACAAGGAATAATTCGTTGGTTGATTTGTTAAGGTGATTAAGGTACCGTTTGATCCGGCTTTTTATCAGTTTTTTTACAATTTTAAGGAGAAGCTAGGCCAAACACAATATCAATAAAGTACCTTCGAAAAAAAGTACTTTTTTTAGAATGCATAAAATTGAATGGAATGAGCTTTAACCAAAAGTTGTTGAATGCTACTTCAAAAACCTACTTCTCTGTAATTTATTTCACAAGCACTTCTCTGTAATTTATTTCACAAGCACTTCTCTTCAACTCACACGGGCAACCTTATCTATTATTTTTTAATATTATATTTCAATTTGTTTTTTCTTCCATTTTTTTTTTTGAACCGGTCCATATAATTTTTTTAAAGGAGGATCAATTTAATTTTATTATCTATTTTTGAAGGAATTTTATTATCTTTTATCACTTATATATTTAATTTTAATATCATTTAAGTATCACAACCTCACAAATATTTTTATTCTTGCTGTCATCGAATGACACCAAATATTTTTATTCCCTTTCTTCAACCTCACAAATATACACACACATTAGCGTTTAGAGTCTGTATGTCTGTTTTTTTTTTTGTTACGCTAATGCGTATAATTTTTTCAGTGTTGCGTAATGCGTACAATTATTATTTTTATAAAATTTTGATTTTATTTAAAGTACTAGTATAGATGCCTAAAAAAATTATACTTATATATATTTTACACATTTATATTGTAACAAACTATGGATATCTTTTTCTCATTAAAAAAACTAAACATATCTTTTTCAATGACACCAGTAATGTAACAAATATAATATCATATAAAAAAACACAAAAAATATCATATTCTTATAACAAAATTTGTTATACAGTATAATTGGAAAAGAAAAAACAAATTATTCTCTAGCTTAGTTCAGTTGATATAGACAATGTATAAATATATGCAAGATCGCGGGTTCGAACCCCGGACACCACGAAAAAAAATAATAAATTCAAAGTTTTGTACAATATTTTTTCAAACAACTTTTAACTTAAAAATAACTTTAGAACTAAAAAAAATAAAGAAACCAAACAGCTTTAACTTTTTCCTTAAAGAACTTTATTTTAACTTTGTTTTAAAGTAGCTTTTAGACCGAAAAAAAGTCTGGCCAAACGGTACCTAAGAATATGCATCGGAGAATTGATTGTCATTATATCCTACAATCCCCCACTAATGACAATCAAAGAGAAGGAATTGAAGTCTTCACAAAGAAAAGAAATTGAAACCTTGGGCAAGGAAAGGTTTTTTCATGCTTAAGTGTTAATGTCACAAGGATTGAATTAACACGTAGTGAAGTTGAGGCAACACCTTAACTCCATAAAGTGAAATTACTCTTGAATTTAATAGATTTTAGATGAGACCCCCACAACACGCACTTTTACCTTTAAAATTGTGATAGCACCGTGATAATTAATTACGTCATAATTGAGACCTTTATCACCTTGGATCACTCATGAGTGCTCTAGAAAGATTACCCAAGTCTTTCATAGAAGGTGGTCTAAGCCTTCACACTCAAGTAGGTAAATTCATCAAGTGCGTCTCCACCATAAAAGACTATGAATTTATTAAGAACATAAAAAAATGCTCAGCCTCAAATTTAACAAGTGGCGAGTCCATCAAGTCCGTCTCATATAAGGACCATCCAAAAATTAGGGCTATGAACTCATTTAAGAGCTAAAAGTTCAACCTCACATTAAGCACTACCACACACCATAGGGATGAAAAATGTATTCATATGGCTTTGTTTGACCACAAATTGGGTATCCACCATATTTTCCTCCACTCAAGGTTTTATATTCATCCCCCTCGATGTATCCAGGACAACTTACCTGGGTAATCCTTTCGCATAAGGATCTTAAGTGTTTTTTTTTTTTTTTTTCTCTTTCTTTTCTCACTTTTCATATAGTGAGATAACATTATTTTTAATTCTTTTCACAAAAGGATTTGTGTCGTCTCTTATGGACACTATTATTAGTCACATAACATATAGCTTGTGATCACAAAATATTTAGAAGGTGTGGATCTCATCAACAAAGGTATCTCATTCACACAAACTCGTTTAACTATTATGCTTCTTGACCTGCAAATTCAAGAGCTATGATTTTTTTATTTCATTAGTAAATATGAATACTCATATTTGCTTTATTTATTTCCAAGAATCATAACATCATCATGAAATAAATATTTGTTTTGCAAAGGAACTTACCTCATCCTTATTTGAGATCTAATTCACTAAAATCCTTCTAAGATAGAGAATCATCATAATATAATATCCAAAATACTCTTTAAATATTTTTCAAAGCATAATTGACCATTCAAATAATAATCATTGAAATCATGAGTTTATATACTCAATCTATTCATTGTACCACATGCAATATCATGTATAATACAATTCACAAAATACATAACATAGTCAATTATCTCACACTCAAATTGAGAGACTATCTTTTGAAATTCCACTTGTTATTCATGAGATTGCTACCTTAAGGTATACTCCCTCCGTTTCAAAATATAAGTAAAATTCACTTTTTAGGTATTTAATGACGTATGTGGTCCATATTATGAACCACATACGTCATTAAATGAATGAACCTAAAATGTGAATTTTGCTTATATTTTGAAACGGAGGAAATACTAACTAATTTCAAATCATATTACCATGGAATTTCGTTCACTTTCTAATGCCTTATTTTTTATTTTAAATAATAATAAAATAGCATTGGTTAACCCTTTCCTTCAAAAAAAAAAATTGGTTAACCCAAACATACTCATGGATAGTGAAACTATCATAAGCATAGCTTTTTATTCATAATTTATCAACATCTTCTACTCCTACTAAAAGGGGAAAATTATACAATCTGTCTTTTTTATATATATACACTTATAATTTATTTTATAAGTCTTTTCCCAACATCTAAGACAAAATTAAACATGAATTATATATGACGAGAGAAGTTCATCAACAATTCTACTCAAAATTTCTAGCATGTGATACAACAAAATTCAATTAGGTCATAGATGGGATAACACTTGTGTACCATTATATTATATAACATTAGCCAATTAAGGTGTGTCATGTGGCACACACTTTAAAAAACATATATCAAATAAAGTATTTATAAAGTAACATTGGTACGTGGCACACTTTTATTGGTCAATGTTATATAACATTAATACCTTAATGGTACACAAGTGGTGTCCGTCATAGATGTGTTCATACATGTAAACACACTCCATATCCCAATGCACATACATAATCACATTTATATCCGTAATTCTATAAAATTTAATAAGACGTAAAAGTCCTAAGCTTTAGAAATGATACAACTTACAAAATAGTTATATGTAGGCCACAAAAATATCGATAGAGAATTCTAAAATTTCAAAAGTCAAATATTCTCAATTTACTTATTAAAAACCCAAGCCGTGTGATTTAAGAAAATCTCCTAAATGACCATCAACCACTTATCTAAACAAATGCATAGAATTAGATTAACTGAATAGCATGCAATTACAGTAGAAACGAGTTGATATGAAATTGAAATGGGTACGTAAGGAATTTACCCGCCCTCTTCAAAGTGTAGGGTAAAAGGTCAGAAACTCCTCAGCACAGCGAGAACAATATATCAGAAATAATAGGATCGAATAGATGTAGATTAGCTTTATAGGAGAAGTATGATTGATAGGAAGAAACATAGGGAAAACCCTTAGAGTGTGTTTGGATGGAGGAATGTTTTGAGGGAATGTAATGTTTTGAGGGAATTCAAATACTTTGATGTAAATTCCATTGTTTGGATGGGGAAATGTAATGTAATATTGAGTAAATGTAATATTATGAAGGAATTTAAATACTTTGAGGTAAATTGCCTAGAATTTTAAATTCTTTAAAATTTCCAAATTACCTCATCCAAACACACTCTTAGAATTCATTATGAATTGTATTGAAAAAGATTATATGAATGAGTATATGGTTGGTCCTTTTATAGACCTCAATGACCTTAACTACTTGTAACTAACTATAGTTCTCTCTAACTAACATTTAACCAACTCTAACTACCTTAACTAATTCTAGTTATCTCAACACAATCCACAAACAAGCAAAACTCCATGAGGATAAGAGACCTTAATCACCGCCTGCATCACAAGACCTTAATGTATAACACCAACGTGCAATAAATAGCATGGGTACTCCACACATGGAGAAGTACCGGTACCCGACACGCATGCGTATCGGGTACGATACTCGTAACGTACGTACCGAACCGGTGCAGCAAAAATGTACGGCGGTGGAAAAATAACCAAAATGGTTTTTCTTTTCTTTTTTAATTGTATTTCAATTCACTCTCTTGTTTTTGAAGAAAATAGCAAAGGGAGTGCACAAAAAAAGTAAAACTCTAAAGCAACATAATGATATAAGTGCTGTTAAACACGTGATCAAAATATGACTAGTATTATTATTATTATTTTATTATAATTGATATTTTTTCTAAGCATGTTTTTACAACAACAATAGTAATTCAATTGAAAAATCAACTTTTTGATATTTATATCAACGTACCTATACCAAAATTTGGTATTATGTACCACATTACCTGTATCTGTACACGTACCTGTACCGTTACCAGGTATCGTTTCTCTACCTACGCATCATAGACAAGCTTCCATCTAGCTATAAACATATCAGGCCTGATTTTAGATCAAAACAAATCCACACAATGATGTTCTTATTTCCTTTCCCTTAGCCGCATTACATTTTCCATAACTCTAGCGCCCTGCGTTTCAGGAAGCAACCTCACCAGTTTTGGTGACATCTCCAACATGAGATTTTAAGGCACAACGCAACATTATGTAATTAAAACCTTAAACTAATAAATTTTTGAGATAAACCTATGTCATTTATAGATTGCAATATCACTTTAATGTAGTTTGTTGGATGTTGATTCACCTGAAACAATTAGTATTGTAGAACTGTACTTAGGAGGAAGTTAAGCATTTGTATACACAAGGGTCGCTATATTTGTTTTCTTAGTAGAACTCATTGCTTGCATGTTTGGAATCATGGTAGGTCCAACACAATCATGGCGGAATCATGATTTGAATACAAAGATGGGACAACATCATTGAACACCTTAATTATATAGCACTGATGGGCGATTTTGGGTGAATTCGTTTGCTCGAAGAAGAGGAGGAGGAGAGGTGCACGTGGTATTTTAATGGAGCATTTAAATCTCAGCCATTAACTTTTAATCAAATGGTTGATAGTTATTCTCATGTACGTATGTGTATGTAGGATTTTTCTATTATGTGCAAATTTTAAAAAAGTAAGTTTGTATTGGAACTTGTGAATTTAATATTCAATATGTATTTTGTAAATAATTGTTGTTTTTGCATAAAAAAAAAAAAAAAAAAATCTATTTCTAGTTACTTTAACATGTGCAATATTGCACATTTTAGACAAACTCATATAACTTAAAATAAAGTTATTAAAACTCAATAAAATGTGATTGTTTATTCATTACATAAAGCGAGACATAAGTCTTCATTAAAAGTACTCATTACACATCCCTATTTCATGAGACCAAGTGCAATGGCCTATTGAAAATGGCTTTCAACATATTGAATCATTGAAGTGGGAGGTGTTGAAATTGAAAAAAAAACTGAGTTGGAGGAAAGAGATGATGAAGAGGTTCAACATGTTGAAAGCCTGGACCGAACAGACACGTGGCGCGTGGCTCAAACAGGCGCGTGTGATGCACGCGCCGACAGGGTCGGCGCGTGAGAGATCCGGAACGGAGAGAGAAAGAGAAATGGATAAATGTTGTGACACGTGGCATGTTACGATTGACTGCTTGGATTTTTATCTTCTTAATAATTTGGACTAATTATTTCATTGCAAATATTTTTTTTTTTTTTACCAAAATTCGTGATTTTTTTATCTACAAATAGAGATTTGGATCATTTGATTTGGA
Organism: Medicago truncatula; assembly: GCF_003473485.1. Lineage (NCBI taxonomy): Eukaryota > Viridiplantae > Streptophyta > Magnoliopsida > Fabales > Fabaceae > Medicago > Medicago truncatula. The sequence continues at coordinate 41,716,301 of NC_053047.1, read as the reverse complement.
CACAGAAAAAAAAACCAAATTTTTCACTCTCTTAATCTTATTATTAGCTTTTCTTTTGAAGTTTTAGTCTTTACTTAGTGAAATGGATCCCAATAATCAATTCAGCACCCAAAATTCTTCTGATTATCCATTTAGCTACCAAAATCCCAACAATTATCAACACCCAAATCAATTTCCCAACCAACATCTTCAAAACCCAAATCAATTTCCCAACCAACATCCTCAAAATCCAAATCAATTTTCCAACCAACATCCTCAAAACATGCCTAATTTTGTTAAGTGTATCTTTATTTTAATTTAATTATAATCGATAATTGTAATTTTATATAATTATAAAAGCAAAAATATAAAATTAAATAAAAATAAGAAATAAAAGGTGGTGGGGTAGAGTGTTGAATGAAAAAATCATTGGAGAGGTAAGAATTGAATGGGTGTTGAATAGAGAGAGAGAGAGAGAGAGAGAGAGAGAGAGAGAGAGAGAGAGAGAGAGAGAGAGAGTGTTGGGAATTGAAAAAGTGAGTGTTGAGGGTTGTTGAAAGTTTTGAACCATTGTAAATGGTCTGATAGAGTTTCAACACTTTTCCTAACATCCATTGTACTTAATCACATAAACTACAAAGGAAATGAAAGCTAAGATTATAACTAGTCCTATTTGGCATGCATTACTCTCTTACAAAAATGTAGAAGAAGCATCGACTAATGGACTATCATAGAACTCCATCGATCATCGGTCTTTTATTTGGTATTGAAATCATCCTGCTCCTAGAATCACATGGTTGAGTAATAGTGGACCGATTTTGCGGCCAAAGACCATGAAATGTAAATTTTAAATTTTTCTGTGGTGCCCACTACCGCAGAAGGAGAAAATATCCATACCATGCGAATATTAATCGCAAGGAGAAGAAAAGAAAAAATATGATAACATGAACTATTGAGTAGAAAATAAAGTGAATGATATGTTATAAGGTATTTTCTATTTACAGGTGGGTGGCATTTAGGGAAACTTAAACTCCGACTACAATTCTGGCAACCTCCATAACATCTCCATAACTTTTGCTAGATCTAAGATTTTACTTTGTTGGCGAGCGCAAAGTGGTAGTCTGGTGGTGGTGTGGCAATATGATGTTGGTGAAAGTGGTGGTGATTTATGGACGACATCTAGATTCGTTCGATCCACTCAAATCCATCGCCGGCAAGTGGGTCTTCGGCTGGAAACAAATGGTCAGAGTTCGATAACGGTTGCGACACCGACGGAGGAAGTTGTTGAGTTTGCATGTGGTAGTGGGTGGTGATGAAAAGAGAGATGGTAGGAAGGTTGAAGACAAAGTGAGAAAGATATAGTGTAGGTTTACCATAATAAGATCAATGTTTTTTCTTTAATCTAATGGTCAAAAATAACTATTTATAATTTATGTATAGTGCACAAATTTAAATTTGTGCATCCTAAATGCCACCTCATTGGAGTCTATGTGTTGTTACTTCTTGCATGAACCCTTTTGCACGAGCACTAAGTTCCTTTAATCATATAGTATGATTGCCTTAGTTGTTTAACTAAGCATTGTTGGTGTTTTTTAGCAACGTTACTCACAGCATGGTGATGGTTTACCTTGTATTTTGAGAGAAAAATATATCATTGAAAGGAGCCAATAAACAGAAACATTGAAGCGCATAACCAAATTTTTAAACTATATTCTATAAAAAAAAATTCAAAAATGAAATAAATAAAAAATTACTAACTCTTTTGAATTTTCTCAAACCCGTATTTACCTTAACTAATTCAAGTGCGACTCTAACTTGGATCAATCCAATCAACATCAAAGTGGTTTGTAACCCAACATATTAAAGCAATTTTTTTTTTTTTTATTAGAGATATTAAAACAAATATGAATTTTGTTTGTTGACATAGTCGAAAACTTTAATGTTGTCTGAGTCTTTTAATTTAAAATTTAAAATTGTAGAAATTAATTTGAATATTGGATTATTTAATTTTAGAATATCATTTATTTATAACTATAAGAAAAATTCTGATCCAAATAAATTTTAGATAGAATATCTTATCAAAAAAATAATATACACAGACTAAATTAAGATCATAAGAATAAATTACAAGACACAAAATCATAAAAATATATTACAAGATTATAAGTTGTACAAAGCATATTTTTTTAGTCAAATGAACTAAGAAAAATATTTTCTTTTTTTGAGGTAAAAAATATTTTCATATATTTGCGGTGGAGTGAAATGGAATAAATATTTACGATACACCGTAAGCTAAATTGAATAACTTATATATTTTAGGTGTGTGGTAATACAAAATATATAAAGAAGAAGATATTCATGTATAGATATTTTAGGGTATTGTGAATGGATTTATGATTTGTTAAAGTGTTGATAGTTATAAGTTGATCGAAGAATTTATCAAATTTTAGCGTTAGGTGAAATTGGGTTTGATGCAGGTTATCATACAAGCATTGAAACTTGTTTAGTTTTTTGAACAAATGAAACTTGTTTAGTTTTTTGAACAAATGAAACTTGTGTAGTTTGATTTTTTTATTTATTTTTTAAAGTGTAGTTAGAAAATATGAAAGGTGTGTTTTTTTTTAAGAAATGAAAGATGTGTTTGTCTTGCAAAATAGTATGAAATAATCTGTCCGAATATTGTTTGGTTGATGGTTCAATGCAAATGGTAAATTATGCATTTTGTTATTTTACAAATAATAATATATTGCTTTTGTAAGGAATGTTATACAAATAATATAATCTTTATTTATCAAAAAAAAAATCTTTTTTATTTCAAAAAAATAGAAAAATAATAATCTTTTTATAATTCAAATAAAAAATGTCAAAATTAATATAACATTTATATATATATATATATATATATATTGATTAAATAATTAATTAATTACTTGTCTAATCTATATATTTTAATTATTTCAGAACACAATTTATTAGACTCAACTTTAAAACAATGACGTAAAAATGGATACAAATTGTTGCAGTCCTTTTTTTTACGCATTTATGCATTAAGACAATATTTTTGTTATTAAGACAATAGTTAATGTTGATAAAGAAGTAGTAACAAGTGAAGGATGTAGAGATTGGTTTAAAAAAAATAAGAAACAATGTTGGTAAAAAAATATAGTCCGGAGAAATCCGCAGGTAATCACATAAAAAATTTTAAAATCAATAGGATTAATATCATTTTTTGTCCCTGTAATATAGTGTTGATATGGTTTTAGTCTCTTGGCAAAAAATTATATTTTGGATAAATCCGCAAGTAATCACATGATTTTTTTTTAAAATTAACATGGTTAATACCGCTTTTTTTGTTGTTCATAGTGCATGGGCTTGCTCTTGTGGGATTATTCAATTAAAATAAATAACAAGTGTTTGTTTCCTGGATTCAAAAATTATTCCCTCGAAAATCATAATGAGAACTTAACGTGTTTGTTGGGGTGAGCTTAACGTGTGTTTGGTGGTTGAGAAGGTGGAAGTATGTGTCTTGTGGGAGAAATAATGGTTGACCAATGAGAAAAGAATGATTGAGTGATATGTGAGAATTTTTGTTAATTTTAATTTTACTGATTGTGTGAAGAATTATTCTGAATTTCTTTTGGTTGTTGTTAAGAATTTCTTATCAAGAAGTTTGTTTGAAGAAAATGGAAAAGATGAGGATGCAATTTTGATTTTAATTCTAATCTCTTGTAAAAAAAAAAGTAATTCTGATCTTGTATTAATATTAATTTATGTTATTTTAATTTCTAAGTTTTTTTTTTTCGTTTAAATAAATGTCATTTGACAATAAAATCAATCAAAGAAAAAATATAATCTTTTTTGATAGCGTGATTATTGTGTCATGTCATTCTTGAATCTTCTTGATAAAATCATTCTTGATATCTAGCATTTTCTAAATAGATTCGCCCAATATTACATGGACCACTATACTATTTGTCTAATCATGGTAAATCTTTATTATCCTTTTAAAAAATAATAATGTTAAATCTATTAATTTTCATATTACTGATTTTTTTAATATTTATTATTTTTAAAAAGTTGATATCGTAAGTTGGAGAGCACGGGTTGTTGGCATTGACACATCGACACCGTTTATGGGATCATTGCTTGAAGTCACACTCTACTCGTCACGAGGTTAATAATTCAATTTAAATTGTGCAATATTTTATAAAACAAATTATTTAGTATAATGATTGTAAATATGATTGTAATACTTTTTACATTTAAATAATAGCCCAACACGGTCGGTTTGACTCCCAACGACAACTGTCGATCTAATTTCAGCTCGCCCCCTCTTAATCTCGGCCCGCCCCAGCACATACGCCCTTCATATATCACTTATCAACTCGTATGTTACGATCACCGAAGGTGTGGCTAGTTTCATGTTTCTCCTTCTTTTGAGTAGATTGTTTTGTGTGTCGTAATTTAAACATTTTTATGTAGTTTTGGTTGTTGGGATGTTAACACATGATGTTTAAACCTTTTGTATAGTATGTGTTTCCCAAATATATCCGACAAAATATTCATTTTTGAAAATAATTTTGATACATTTACAATTATTTTATGTCCTCCTAAAATCTAAAAATATCCAAAGATATGCATGTATTTAATTTGCTATATTTAATTATAACAAAATACAATTTAAAAAATATATAAAAAGAAAAATATATAATAATTAAAAAATACAAAAAAAAGGATACAATTTCCACTAATTTCTTTTATTTTTCATTTCTTCAATGTGTACTTATTTGAGTTATTCAAATCAATAAGCACCTTCCACCTTTTTCCTCAACGGGGTAGGTATGTCATGTGTGCAACCAATACTTATTGACTTAGGTTCATCAATTATATATGGTCTAAGTTTAACCTAGTTTGTTAGTATAAATAAAGGCTAGAGAAGGAAGAAAAATCACAGCAGAGGAAAATGTAGAAACAAAACAATACTAAACATTTCATCATTCATAAACACACTACACATATCAAATCAACCATCAAACCACCTTTCAAAACCAAAACCAACATCTATTAGGGCAAACATATAACTCTTAAATGTGGCAATAATCTTGCTTGGTCAAAGTAACACTCGATTTATGTAAGCATGTTATTTTGTATTACTTGCTCATTATTATAAAGAACAAGCCGTTACTCACACCAAAAAGACACATTCTTTTGCTTGGTAATGGCTTATTTTTTCCTAAAGAAAACGGTTACTAGCTTGTGCATATTAATATTAATATGAATTTAGTGGCCATGCTATAGTGCCTATTCACACACCTATCCTTTCAACTTTCTTAAAATCATTTTACTCCTCATGAGTTTTTTGGATTTCATCTTCCTTGATTATATATTCCTCTTGTCAGTTCTGTATCCTCGGTCCTTATCGAAAAGGGTCTGTTAAATCCTAGGAAATTAGTGTATAATTACGCGGAAAATCCTTAAGGACAGTGCGATCAATATGTCTCAGACTATTTTCACGGTTTGTTCATTTTGTAGTTCTCTTATTGAATTCATGTTTAGAGGTGTTGATTAAGCTATGTCGGTGGTCTATTCTACAACAATTTTAAGATAGATAAATTTATTGATCTCTCTTTTGTTTATATTTAATTGATTCATTTATTTATAAATTGATTATTGTTTATATATATATATTCATATCCCTAATATTTACATCAGTTTGTGTCCACCAAACAACCACACCATATCCTGCAGCAAGCACTTTCGCCCACCATAGATTTGCACATAACTCTAATAAACAGCCTTCGCACCCTCCTCGACATCTTTATCATGTTGGCCCTATCTCAATCATTCCTGTTTTTTTTTTTTTTTTTTTTTTTCCTCTTTTCTAGAAACAAATTATTCATTTTTTCCTTTCTCTCTGAGATTTTTTTTTTTTTCCTTTTTGTCAGGTAGCCTGGCTAGAATTCAATAGTGCGGTGTCCGGGGGTTCGACTCCGACCCCTGCATATAATAACGCATTGTCCCCCTATAAGTTATTCATATGTTGTGTGTGTTTTTTAAGAAACATGTAGGTTTATAATCATATTTTGATATTAATTTGCATTTAAATAAAATTTTATTTATAAACTCAAAAGTGAGTTATTTTTATATTAAAAATAAAATTTTACGATGCTTAAGATGACTTGATAGTTCTTAGACTCGTTTTCCAATAGATTAATCATGAAAAAATAAAAAGGTTAACATGAAACGATGTATTTTTAATCATTGAGTTTAATTTATGGACATAAGTTGTGTCAATTTGATAGTTGTAAAACTCGTATTTCGAATAAACTATAAAACAAATCATTTTAAGAGGCTTAAATAAATGTGACATCTTTTTAATCCTTAATTGTTAGATAATAAGTTGCACAACTTGATCGTTATCAAAATTTAAAAAAAAAAAAAAAATTTATTTTAAGAGAATAAATTGGATGTGACGTATTTTTAATTATTGAGTTGTCAGGACACAAGTTAAACAACTTGGTTGTTCTTAATCTTGTTTTTGAAAAAACAACTGAGAAACTCATCATGATCAATTTCGAAACTTAATATTTTTATTTTCGTTTATTAAATCATAATTATCGGTTATCATAATTTACCATGATAAAAATCATTTTTTTATAATCAATCATCACATAGATATTTTATACCCAAGAACTATGTAGCTTTGAATTTTCCATCACACCAAAAGATATGCAAAGTAAGAGATCATTCTTGTCAAACACGATAATACAAATTTACATTTTCCTCTCTATTTAAACATACTCATTTCCATTTCAAAATTTGAGTTTTAATTTGTATTTATTAATAAGATGAACATATTAATTGTCTTGATACCATTAATATGATTTATATCATATTCAAATGTGATTTATTTATATCTAATATAATTTCTTATGTTATTTTACTGGAGACAACTTCGGATTTTGGTTGTATAAGTGGTTGACCATGGTACTTGAAAATGTGTGTAGGCCACTCATGATACAAATATCTTTGCTAATGTGATATAGGCAGGCAGCTCTGAATTTTATCCTTGGACTTATTTGTACAGTCAATCCAATTGAATTGTTGAAAATAGGAATATCTGTGGATGCACGGCACGGTGGGAATTGATGGATTCATATCAATTGTCTCCTTGGATCCAGGCAAATTTCAATTTCTTTCAAGTCATTTTGATTGATGTGCAAATAAGTCTAAAGTTAAAGCCAAGAACTCCATGTATTACATTAGAACAATATTTGTTAACGAGTATGTCTGGGGTATTTTTTAAACATCATAAATTTAGTAATTATTCTTTTTTTATTTTAAGGAAGTAATTATTCTTTTAAAAAATTAACTATTACAATTTTCAATACATTTAATACACTGATTATGTTATGATTGTAAGCTTATTACCTAAATAAAAGGGGCAAAAATAATGAATAAGAGAAGTAGAATTTTGATAAAAAAAAAAAAAAAAAAAATACACTTTGTGGAAAGCAATTGTGCCTACAAATGAGCCAAAGCTAATGACTGAGTAAAAGAGAGAATATTCTTAAGTTGAGATAAAATAGGCTCATTTCAAGCATCATTACCAACCCTCATTTGCAATTTTGACTAAGTATATTAACATGTGGTCAAAATAATAGTTAAATAAAATAAAGCTTATTTTTAATTAACTTCTGAAATAATATAAAACTTTAAAATTACAACAATCCTCCACATATTTCGAAAGTTAAACTAAAAGGTAAAGAGTTTTTATGGGTAAACATCGTAAATGTAATGCATCAGAACGGTATAGCAAGTTATGGAACCCGTCCTAGACTAGTAAAACTTAACACACAGTGAATCGGTTTAGCAAGTTATGGAACCCAAGACACTTGTTGTATGTTAGAGGTCTCACAATCACATTACACCCCCACAATTCTTGCTGTTACGCGGTGGTGCGCTAATAGGCCATGCGTGTGCCTGATATTCATGAGTGCTCTAGAGATTTTGCTAAGATCTCATGCAAGCGGCCCCACTTGACTCTCATATAGGCGATTTCATCAAGTGTATGCTGCAAGTCATACACCACGCATAAGGGATATGATAATCGTTGAAAGCATTATAGCTTATCGATTTTCACCATAGGAAAGATACTGGGATTAAATTTAGCGCTAGCAGAACTAACATGTGACTTCTTCTTACCATATTGAACCTTCTTCATGGGATCTCCAATCACAAAGGTTGGGTTCCTATCACATATCGATTTTCATTGGCTTATGTCTCAATCCCCTTGATGCTCACAATTTTATTTCATCCCAGGGGCTTTATTAGTACGTATTTTACACACATTGTTGAAGACAAAAATTTCTTTCATCAAAGAATATTGACTAACACGTCTCTCAATCAATTAATCTCATATTTACCAAGTTAACAGTTATAAAGTTGTTCATCATAATAAATTCATATAGGTCTGCTTAGTTGTCTACTAAGCGACGACATATTCATCAACAAGATAAATCTACTTATAAATTTATTCTCATTGGATTCATATCTAATTAACGTCATTGTATTATTTAAATATAATGGTTTATCCACTTTTAAACAATATCTCAATGTCAAATTGACCTTTTGATATATGTCAGCGGGTCTACTTAGATAAATTTTAAGCGACGAACCCCCACATTAGAAAAATATAACTTTATGTGTGGATTTCTTACACAGGTCTACTTGAAAATCATGACAAAATAATAACCATCAAATGAAGCACGTGCCATATTCAGAAGTGCAAATAAACCTGACACTAGAAATCCACTAAGTTGTTACGAATCGTGGTGATTGATCCGGAAATTAGAGTACAAATAATTCCATTAATAAAATTATTAAATAATAAAATAAATCCTCGTTATAAAATTTAGATGTGGAATTATCACAAATAAGAAATTAAAGAGAAATATCATAACAAATAAATATGACTAATAATAAAGTGAAAGGAACTAATTGAATTTGGTTTTCAACACGACTCTATCAAAACCTTTACAAATCAAATTAGGAGATGACAAAACAACTCAAATTTATCTCAAAAATATCACAAAAATATGAGGGAGATGTAACCCACAAACTCAATATAGACATAGGCTAATGAATTTATTGATTAGAACCGGAAAAATCATGCCTTATAATGAGGAATGCAAATAAGTAGATGTGGAAAGCAATTGTGCCTACAAATAAGCCTAAGCTAATGACTAAGTAAAAGAGAGAATATTCTTAAGTTGAGATAAAATATGCTCATTTCAAGCATCACTACCAATCCTCATTTGCAATTTTGACTAATTATATTATCATGTGGTCAAAATAATAGTTAAGTAAAATAAAGCTTATTTTTAATTAACTTTTGAAATAAAATAAAACTTTAAAATTACAACATTGTCACATTGTGTACTGCACTTTGAGTTTTTATCCTTCTCAACAACATGGAAGTACCTGACGATATTGCTTTCGAGATATTTTCATGGCTACCAGCAAAGATTATTTGCAAGTTCAAATCAACTTGTGAGTCATTCTCCAAATTTTCAGAAGAAACCACTTTTAAAACAAAACAGACCTTCTGATAAGTTCAAGGATATGCAAAAGGAGCCCAGGATGCTTCTGAAGCTGATGGTAGATTGTTTTCTTCAAAAAGGTGGTGGTACAGACACTGTATCAGTGGAACACAGAGGCTCTGTTTGGTTATCCCAAAAAAAGAGCTTTTAGCTTTTAGCTTATAGCTTATAAGCTCGTTTGACAAAAAAAGCTCTGTTTGGTAACACTTTTTCACCATGAGCTTATAGCTTATTTCACGAGCTTATAAGCTATTTTTCAGAAGCTATTTCAAGTAGCGTTTGAGCTTATAGCTTATAGCTTCTCATTTTTTCTTCCAATTTTACCCTTATTATTTCATTTAAATTGTATTTTTATCCATTATAATTTTTATAATAAGCTACGTAATAAAGACTACTATCCCTTTATTCTAATTTTTGTATATATATTAGCTGACCTTTTTTTTTTTTTTTTTTTTGAAAAATATATACCTTCGTGTTTTTTTTTAACGAAACGAAATACTATTATTCTATTAGTGTTACTTTTTTTTTTTGAGGTAAGTGTTATTTTCTTTATTCTCTGTTATTAGTATTACTCTATTAGTGCTACTTTTTTTTTGTTTTCGAGGTAAATGTTATTTTTTTTATAAAGTGGAAACACTTAAATGATAATAAATATAAGATAAAATTTTAGTGAATAAAATTTAATTTAATTTATAATACATAGGATATATTAAATTAATAAATTTAAAGTATTTTTTTAAAGAAAAATTATTTTACAAAATTACAAATACTTAAATTAATGATATAATTTTTATTATGAATTAAGAATACCCTTTATGTCATTTTACATTTATCAGCTAGTTGAACCGCTATTTTTACCAAACACTTCAGTTAGCTTATCAGCTAAAAGCTATCAGCTAGCTTATCAGCTATAAGCTATCAGCTAGCTTATCAGCTAAAAGCTATCAGCTAGCTTATCAGCTATCCGCTATTTTTACCAAACAGAGCCAGAGTCTCTCTCTACAACCTAATCATGTTTGAGAAGGTTAATTTACCAAGATATATCTCCAATCACATGATTTGGGCACTAAAAGAAAGTTAGGGAAAGAATAAAAGAAGGCAAATGTTTTATGAAGGATTTCTTGTTAACGAGTGCCCCGGAGGCACTCTTTAACCATCTTAAATTTAATAATTATTCTTTAAAAAAAATAACTGTTGCAATTTTCAATGTATTTAATACACAACTTTTCATTAAGAACTTTCATTTAAAGGGCTTAAAGAGTGCCCCGTGGCTCTCGTTAACATTTCCCTTAATAAGAAAATGAGCATTAGAGAGAGTGTTCAAAAGATAGTGTTGCTATCATGATGAAACAATGTATACATGTGAATTATTCAATGAAGATAATATAAGAACTTATATAAGATATGAACTCACATTTTTTCTTTTTAGTACAAGGTTTAAGAGTGGTTGAAAATTGTTGTTCACACATATTATAAGGCTGAAAAACACATAAAAGATCAAAATACTCCTCGGTAGTTAACTGGTTTCGAATTTTATCGGCAGTTAGCTGCCGCTGGTTTTTTGAATCCCTCAGCAGTTAAGTGCCGTGGCGCTGTTTCATTAGATGAAACAACCACCTGCTCCCCCTACTCATTATTTCATCATCAACTTTTTTTTCCCTCTTCCATCTAAACACCAAAATCTAATACTTTTTTCATCAAATCTTGCCCCAATCATTTGGTGATTAATGAGTGATTTTTTGTCGGTGTTAATCCTTTTTTTTTGTAGAAATTACACCGACGAATATTTTGGGATCAAAATTGTAACGTCAATTTTTTATGGCCAATATATAACTAACATTATGTAATTTATATAAATATATGATAATATGACTTTTTTGTGGTGAAACTAGTGCATACTTATTTATTCCTTATTAATGTTTATGCATTTTATATACATTTTATTTGTTATTACGTTTCATTTAATTTCATTTTAATGTATGATTTTATTTCATAAAACTTTTATGAAGTGAAACATGTCTGAGGTTGCAAAAATTGAAGATCCTGTTAGGTACTCCGCTTTTAAAAAGACAATTAAGGTTATGATAACGCCGACCGACTCTCTTGATGATTTGAAGGCACAAATTAACACTTGTTTTGAGCATATTGGTGAAACTCAATATACACGTCACTTATTTGCTCAGATGTCTTGCATTGACCACCTAGGAGTAGATAAACATAAAGATGAAGACATGTTCAAAATGGCGACTTGTGTGCCTTGGCTTATTCAAGAGGATAGTGACGTCCGATTTATGTTTTAGAATATGGTAGAAGATAATATATTATATATGTATGTTCGTTCCATCTGCAACTGTGTAGAATGTTAGTAGAGATTTAATTTAACGATGTGTAATGTGTTGTTTAATTATGGACACTCTTTAATGTTTTGATGAATTTCAAAGCATTCATGTAATTTTAACGAAATGTCGGTTTGATTTAATTATAGACAATTGTAAAAGATAATGTATTTTTATTCTTTATGACTGAGTATAAATGTTGTACGACTATAATTGCCTTTGCAAATAATCTGGTTGAATTATAGGTAAAAACTGGCCGAAAATGGCTTTGTTCAATTATGCAGAATCCACTGTCTGCATAATTGGTTTTTTCGACAGTTAACTGCCGATGAAACCGGCGTCAATTAACTGCCGAAGTTTTCTTTGATAGTTAATAGCCGAGAAACAACAAGACTGGCAACAATTAATTGCCAATGACCTTATAACATGTGTGAACATCAATTTTCCTGGTGGTTTTGTACAAATGTTAGTATTAGAGAATGTCAATGACCATTGTTGTTCGAGCAACAAATATGATTATTGGGCTATTATATAATATAGGTTAAGACGAATAAACATATGAAATAAATCTACTCATGGTAATCGTGAATGAGGTAAGGCATTAATGATATTTATGTTTGTACATGCTAATGGAAATTCGTTAAACTTTTGTGTTACATCTTGCATGAGCATATGTAATCCAACAAATATGTTTGTAATAGCTTTTACTCGTTAATGCAACTTAATATCAAAGTATGCAACTTAATATTGGAGATTCATGCAACTTAAATGTTTTCTTTTATTGCTACTATTTTTGGTTTTGAATCGAGGTTTGAGGGATTAAGTACTTTTTTTTTCTTTTTACATTTTCCTTTGCTATGATTTTTCATCCCTCTCTAGTTAGTATCTGTTTTAATTCAATAAAATATGTTCTTAATTATTTGTAATTTTGCCTTCTCATCCCAATGAATCAGTCATCTGGTTATATTCTTACTTGATATTCCATCTGCTCAATTAAATAATCAAAAGTTCTTTTACCATGTTTTTTATTAGAATAAATACAAATAATGATTCTTCAATAGATAAAAGTACTAGCTCCCATCATTTGAAAAATATAATAATTAATTTGTTCCAAAATCTGATTGAATGTTGTCAAACATTTTTCTTTTTCTATTAGAATTTCCTAGTCCATGTGCATGTTGATTACATTGCACTTTGAATATGCAACATGTCTTGTGCACATAGAAACATTTGGAAATACACACTTTCCAATTTCTAGAAGTTAAAACCTTCCAGAAATTATCATAGAAATTCAATGGCAAACAAATTTATATATTCATGTAACTTCGGATTAGATGTGTCCCGGTGTCCGACACCGACACCAACACGGCATCTATTATTACACTGACTTGTGTCATTTTTTCAAATTATTATCCATGTCGGTATCCGTGTTGTGTCCGGTGTTCGTGTATGTGCTTCATAGCTTATAAGCTTAGTTCCTCATCAACCTCTCCGTCAAATTTCGAACGTTGGATCAAACTAACATACAAGAATATTATATCTCAATAGTTAGATTAATCCAATGGACGAAATTTGATCGAAGAGGATGTAAATCAACACCAATTTAACTCATTTGATTCTTTCCTACAGTATGCAATGGTTGCCATTAAACATGGACAATACATTCAAACTAACAAAGTTTCATTTCTGGACAGACCAGAATCCATTCAAATTATTGAGCATACAAGTAATAGGATAGTAAATCATTATAAACTAACTAATATAATGATTATGTCAGGCTGAGATTTCCACAGCCATCCTTTATAGACATGGAAGGACAAAAATGATAAACTCTAATATATATACTTGTGGAGAAATTGCGGCCGTTGAAGTGCCTGTGCCGTAATTTTTTTTAAACACCGGATATCCCTCCCGTACGCAGGACTGGTACCGCAAGCGGAGCTAAGCATCCCAAATTGTGGGTGATTTCATCAACCGAAGTGTCTTCTGAACAATGTCCATCTGGTAATTCGTCCAATGAGTTTTCGCCTTTTGTGTCTTCATCGGAAACCTTGACCTCCATAAAACTAGGTTGATTTGTTGAAGATAACAGCCTTGCCCACATTCTATCAGTTATCACAACATTGTTCTGTCTCTCTGTGATTCTCTGCATAATATTACACGAAAACATGAGTTGGCCAAAAGAGTACCACTCTTGCAGCAAAATATGATAAATACTCCTATAACATCTTAAAGTTACCATAAATGCTCTCTAGGAGTGTTAAAAAAATACCAAAAACCGAACTCCTAAATTGAACAGTAGCGAAAAAAGTCAAATTGAGAGACAGGCAGTTCTCGAAAGTTCTGTTCAACTCAGTAAGTGGATTATCCGTCCGAGGTTTGGTTCTTTTCAACGTGGTTCAGTTCGGTTTTAATTTTTTTAAACAGTCCTAACAGTTCAATTCTGTTCGAGACGAATCATTAAAAGTTCGGTTTAGTTTTAGTTCAAGATGAATCATTAACAGTTCGGTTTAGTTTTACCGAACTGTTGTAATGGTTCGAATCAGTTTTCATTTTCCTTCTTGAACTGTACCATAAACAGTCATAACGCTCTCTATTAGAACAAACACATATCATGTCTAATGAACTCACATAGAAAGGTATATAAGTTTGTCTTCCGTTGACAAGTCCACTTGTATAGCCAGTGTAACCTGCCATTGCTCCATGAACAGCACTTTGAGCAAGAAGTGTACAGTATACATTGTCAGAAGCATTACTTGGAACAGCTCGGATCATATAGGTTGGATCTGTAACGCAGAAAAGAGACAGCAATATTCTTTCAGTTATCGATTTCTGGTTTGAATGTCTATGCATGCAATGTTTTATGAATTTTAAATTTTACAAACCTATATATTTGAGAGTAATGGGCAGGGTCTTCTCTCTGGCAAAATGATCCTGGAAGATCAAAATGTTTAATGTAAGCGATAAAAATACCTTCAAAAGTAATAAGATAGCGGAAAATTGGCACGGAAAAAATAGAGCATAATCGGTATTGGCCTACTTTTGACCACTTGTATCGATCAATGTTACTGTTGTCAAATAGCGGCGCTATAATTCTATAGCATAGTGAATTTTGAAGCATCTACCGCAAACAGAACAAATAACAATCATACCTTAATACTTTGAGATATCCATAGCCCAACATCTTGAAGAAGTTTGTTTCCAGAAGCATCCTGTTTCTTGCCGGATTGCAGACTCTCGGTAAGAAGTTCCTGTCCCGCTCCTTCAGCAATCACGATAACCATGTGACCATTTTCCTTGAGCCTTCTATCTATATATTCATAAAGTCCACCAGGACCTTCGAGGTAAAACGGCGACTCCGGAATCAAGCAACAGTCAACATCTCTACTTGCAAGAGTAGCATACATTGCAATAAATCCTGCGCAATGAATCAGTGTTGTCAATTGCCGATCATGGAAAATAACAGTTTGTTCAAATTTCACTACACAACAGTGCTAAGTAGGTATTGTAGAATAATAATGATTTCTTCAAATTCCCCGGCACTATAACGCCGTTATATCCGTATTTAAAGGATTGCATTGAATTAAAGCATATACGAAGCTATGTTTGGTATGCTACCAATATAAATACAAGATATAAAATCTCTAGGCCAATTGAAGGTAATCACAGAATGAACCAATAAACTGATTACTGAAAGCATTATAAACACCTAAGAAACTTACCGCTGTATCGACCCATCAGCTTGACAACACCGATACCATTTTCAAAACTTTCAGCTTCAACATGTGCTGCATTTATAGCACGTTGAGCCTCCTCAACAGCAGTGTCAAAGCCAAAAGACTTGTCAATAATCTGTTTAGCGATAAAGACACAGTGAAAGGAATTTTACCAATTAGTAATGCTGATGAGTAGTAAGAAACAGATTCAAGTTATATGAGGTGTTGAAACCACGATCTACAATAAAAATGGACTTACTGGGATATCGTTGTCAATGGTTTTCGGGATTCCTACAACCGCACATTTGAGACCACGCCTTCTGACTTCCTGTATCAATAATCAAGTTGAACTTTTAGTAAATTTTCTACTTCAATGTAACTAGTTTCACATATCTTAAATTTTAACGTGACCATATAGTAAAATTTTCATGCAAATTCCCGAATCATAAACCAACAAGTTTGAAAGTTTTATTCAAATTATCGATACCTCAAAAATTACAGATGCACCCCTCTGAGTTCCATCTCCTCCAATGATATAAACCTGAAATTCAAAGCGATATTAATCAGATGTACGGACACAAAAAAAAATATAAAATCCGTAAATTGAAAGAAACACAGACCTGGTTGATTCCGCGATCTTGAATACTGTCAACTATCTTATTAGTGTCGTGTCCACCTCGCGAAGTACCGAGAATAGTTCCTCCACGCTTGTGTATATTATTAACACTTGAAGGAGTTAAAGTGATTGTATTGCGAGCGTAGAAACCCCTATATCCTCCCTTCACATCAAAACATTTTCTCAACTTAGTTAATGCAGACCAATAAAAAACTGTGATGGCAAAGTTAATTCCATATAGATCAATATGTACCTCGATTCCGAGAACTCGAGTCACACCATACATATGGTGTAAGCTACAAACTAATTCCCTTATCACAGTGTTGAGTCCAGGACATAGACCTCCACATGTAACAATTGCAGCTTGAATTTCATCTGATTCAAAATACACCTGAATGTACAATTTCAAAAGGGCAATAAATTAAAATAAGTCACAAAACATATTAAAATTTGCATAAATAAGTTCACACAGCATAGAAAACATACCTTCTGACGAGGTCCAGCGCGCCGGAAATGTACTCCCCTTGGACTATCTTTGTGAACAACAACCTGTCAGAGTCAGAACAAAATCAAAATAAATAAATAAATGAAATGCAAATTCAGGTAACATTGTCTTAGTTGATATCTATGAAGCACGGATACGGACACGGACACTGGACACGATAAGGACACTGACACAACTAATAATTTGAAAAAATCGCATAATTCAGTGTAATTATGTGTCGTGTCGAACACGCTGATATACGCCTGATCCGAGGAGTGTTCGTGCGTCATAGGTTGCAATTAACATTCCACCAACTTCACAGAAACATCTTCATGACAAGATTTTGGATCATAACTCTATGCATACAATTACAATTCCTTTATATTGGATTAAAGGGTGTCCCTACTTGTTTTTGGAGATGCAAATTAAAATCAATTCCATAATAATCAATTGAAAATTACATAAAAAACAAAAAATACCAACCTTCTGAGGAACTGTGTCATCAACATGCACAAAATACTGCCTGAAAATGTGAAAAAAAGTGAAATTCAAATTCAGCTTATCAATTAAGAAGAAATTCAGTAAATGAAATCAAAATCATCACACAAATAAGAGAGAGAAAAACAAACTCACTTTACAACTGAGTAAGCAGGGTTGTCTTGCAAAGGATTAGGATATGTCTGCAGTAACACCAAGTACAATTAAACCATATATTAATAATCTTTATTCCTTAACCAACAAAAAAAGCAAACTTTAATCTTTTCCACCATGCAATTCAAGATATAAATTTCACTAAAATTAATAAAAGTAAAAAAAAATCCCAAAAAAAAATTTATACATTAAAACAAAAATTAAAAGTGGCATAACCAAATTATTCATATCTGATCTGTTAGCAGATAAAAAAACAAAAAACACCAATAATCCAACATAATTAATAATAATAATTTACTGTCGGCAGAAAGAAAAAGAATATTAAAAGTATCTTTTATTTTTTAATTATTAAGACAAACATTACAGAAAAAAAAAAGTTAAACATGATTAATCATTGACCATGAATAGTAGCTTGAGAAAAAAGCTAGAGAGAGAGAGAGAGAGACGTACAGGAAGATCAGGAATGTAATCAGACAAGTGAGGAACATCTTCAAGTACATAACCAGCAGGACCAGTAACAACCTTAGGTTCAGTTAAACCCATCTTCTTAACACCTTCAGAACCCAGCTTGAAAAATTCTTGTTTTTGATGATAAAAAAAACAACTTTAATGATTTTTGAATGAGCCCTTCAAAAATTCAAGCAATGAAAAAGCTATATAAGAATAAGTTTAAGCAAGTTTTGATTATATAGTTGAGTTGAAAAAAAGTTGGTCTTATTTATAGTACATGGTGTTGACCATATGAATCAAATTTGGTTGGCAAAAAAAAGTTTAGATAGAATTTAAATATTTATTCTATGATATGATGATGATCATTGATCATATATCATATGGTCATGAATCACATGTAGCAATATTAATAATAATTATAATAAAAGATATAAAAGTTATTGAATGATGATCCATATTATACTCTCTCTGATTCTCCGTTCTAAAATAAAAACAAAAATTGGTCAATAAAAAGTTAATGTATTTAATTTAAAATGTGTGTTAGATACATAAACTTATATTGACTCATTTTGCTTACATTTTATGATAGATGGAGTATAAAAATGAGTTTATCAATAAATGTCAATGTATCTAAACAACTTTGATACATTAATTTTTGTTGACCAAAAGTTATTTTATATATAAAAGCAGAAGAAGTAGGGTCACATGTAAGTACCTTTGTAAGTTTCCGAACTTTTAAGTGTGTTCCGACTCTGATGAATATCAAAATCTAATTTATCTATAAAAAAATTATTAGAAAAATAATAAAACTTATGAAAGAGGAAAAGAAGGTGAGAACTTTCTAGGATGGGAGAAGAAAGAAAATTGATTGTTTTTGAACAAGAGAAGAAGGAGAAGAAAAAGAGAAAGTCTAAGTTGACATCTACACACAGGTTTTTGGTTTACTAGGGATGGCTGCGTGGAACACAGAGTGAGGGGTGTGGTTTTGTTCTAGAATAAACCTTGGAGATTCCGAATTTATTGTCTTGTTTTTTAATTTTCTAACATTATTTGTCTTGTACAAAAAGCAACCAAAGAAACATTGTACTTGTAGTATATGATGTATTCTACTATGTATATATATTGTAGGAATATTTGGATCACCTTATTTATTTATGGTATAGATATGATTTTGTTTTTATTCAAAAAAAAGATATGATTTTGTTTTTTATTAGTTTTTTCTTTCTCTTTTTAAATAAAATCAATAAAAAAATTGACAAAAATCAAATCAATAATTATAAATGGTGTATTTTTTTACGGTATTAATGACCCGTTTGGATTAATTTATTTTAGAACTTATATAAAACAACTTATGAAAATAAATAAGTTTTTATGTGTTATTTATAAGTTTGTTTATATATTCTATAAAAAAACAGTTTATGAAGATACAATTTTTTGTTAGTGAGAGCTTATAAATTAAAATAAAAACTTATTTATTTACATAAGCTATTTTTCATAAGCTCAATCCAAACGGGGCATAAAGATTGTCAATATTTAGATACTTAAATAACATATCCTAAAAAAATAACATATCCATAAAAAAATAATATATCTTTATTATTTACATTTTTTATTTCCATGAAATTTAGTGTTTTTACTAGAATTTTTTTATTCTACTAGAATATATCTCTTTAAAATGGAGAGATGTTCTATATTTTAGTAGAACAATTTTAGTGTTTTTTTCTTTCCATTTTCTACCGTACGTGTCTTGAGGAAAAAGTAAAAACAGAGCCATCTGTGTGGTACAAATTACAATCGAATATTGTCCTTTCTAAATTATTACCAAAAATAAATATATAATTCCTTTTTATATTTTTTTGGTAAAAAAACTATTTCCGTCAAGTATTGAACTCTTTTTTTTATTTTTTTTTTTATTTTTTTTATTCATTGTCTATACCAACAACTGAGTTAAGCTCACGATGACCATTTTTCCCCTTTTTTTGATACTATAGAAGACGCAAATAATATGATAAAATCTAAATCGCCAGAATACACAGGCTTCCGGATCTGCTGCAACTTTGACGTCCAAATTTGAATCCATGATTGAATGAAGTTGATCTTTCATTATGAACCAAATGAAAACCACAACAAGACACGAAATCAAAACAACGTCGTACAAGACGAAGAAATGTCGTACAAGACGACGAAATCATGAAGAAAAAAAAAACACAAAAGAAAACACCGCATATATGTTGAAACCACTTATTTAGATCGAAAGAAAGGGGAAAAAGATGTAGAGGGGTGATTCTAGGTTAAAAAATGACATAACAACAACAAATATGTTCTTGTCTGAGCGGCCGCCACCAGAGCCTCCACCATGTTCATCCACTACCGTGAAGGCTATTGTGCCGCCAAATCCAGATCTGAGTCGCTCACCACCAAAGCCTCCATGGTTAATTTGTTGTTTGATCTACTTTGTGTTGTTCGATTTATGCTTTAGTGTTTGTGTTATTGTTGTTGACTTTGTGTTGTCTGTGTATTGTGTTGTGTTTTGGATCTTGTATTCAAGTTTAGTTTGTATTAAGTGTGTATGTCAGCTGAGTTTTGATGTTTGGAATCACATAAGGTGTGCAGTGCCTTATGAGGCTGTTCCTGACTTCATTCTGTTTGCCTTTTATCAACTGTTTCTTATCCAGTGCGACATGGTGAACAAGATCGAGACCAATTATAGTCGAAATGCGCGTGATGAAGCCAAAAAAATGATCCGTACCTGAATAGAAAGAAAGATTGTGGATTCTCACATTTCCTTTGTCAATATCAGTGGATGGACAATGTTGATGCATTCGTTATTTGGATATGGTAGTTGGTTTAAGTCCTCATATCTCTCTGCAAAATTTATGTGTAATTTACATCTTGATTTAGTAGACTACCTCTCTAGAATTTACTCTTTAAAATTGTTGGGGAATGCCCCTTCAATGTTAACATTAGCTCTTTGTAATGTTTTGTGTTTTATGGAATGATGAAGCTATGTTTTACTGTAAAAAAAAAAAAAAATACCGACATAATTCAAGATACAACTGCATAGTCCTATTACTTCTTATTTCATAAACTCTCAGATCGAGTTTGACAAGCGACAATTAAATGAGGTAACTCACACCTTTACTAAGATCGTTGCATTATCACGTAGTCCCACTATTTATTTTAATATACGTCGTTGCATAAACACTTTTATTATTAATGAAATGCTATAAGCATTCGTTTTCCTTTAAAAAAAACTACATAGACATGATTTTCGTACAAAAAGTACTCTGATTCGGAACTAACATGAACAACAAGAAATATAGGGGAAAACATACGAAAACAACCAAACACAAATTAGTGATAGAAAAAATAAAATATTACAAATTCTTTGATTGCAAAATTACAGAGAAATTTAAAGTTTTCCTTCTCTGAATTTCTCTCACTAATTTTTATTTTTTTAAGCGAAAATAACTAATTGGGGTTGGTTAGATCCTCACAATATGGATAACCAAGTTTAAAGTCAGGATGGGAGGAGTGATCACACTTAATATCCAATAGAATTTTGAATATAGTCACCTTTGAATGGAACCTATAAAAAATAATAAAAAATACAAGCTAAATTAATCAGATTATAACCATATTATGTATGTCCTCGGGAGCATAGTTCAATTATTATGAACGTTATAATATGTAATGGCTGCAATTTAAACTTAAAATCCTTACTTATTCATTTTAAAAGATTAAAGACTGACCGTCTAGATATTTGACAAAAATTGGATTATAAATAGCTTAACTCTTAAATTAGTTTTACCTAATGTATCAACAATATTGTCTTATCTTTTTGTGATAAGCACAATGTTCTCTTATCTCATTTCTCATTTGACATATATGATTTTATTATTTTTTTAGTTTTTAGTCAAATTCAGGATTTTGAATTTTCCAATGAAAAAGGTATGTATATAAAATATTTAAAGTAACTTTCATAAATTGTGAGCTGATGTTACAAAGTACTATAACAATTTTTTTTTGGGTGGAATATAACAATTTTTTACTTTCATTATTGGTGATAGACATACCGGAGAGGCAGATTTAAATAAAAAATTATAAATTATTGGATGGATTATGTAATATCCAAAAACATATAATATAATATAATTATAAATCAGAAGTCTTTCCCTATTGTCAAAAAATAAGTCGTACCCAAAAATAAAATATTGTAGAAAAGGCAGCACCTTGTTAGGCATGTCACATGTCACTCTTTATATATACAGATAGATTGAAAGTCCCTCAAAAATAAAAATATGGGATAAATGACGTTGTCCAAATTAAATTTTGTTTACAGTTGGTACAAATAAAATGTTTACTATAATAGAACTTGGACTGGTTCAGGTCGACAGTCTACGCCATAACATGCTTGACGTCTAAGCTTTATTGTTCAGGTCACGTGAGCTCCACCTGCTTAGCTCAGCTTGATTGTTCAGGTAAAACGAGCTTCATCTGCTTAACTTAGTTTGATCGTTCAGATAATGTGAGCTCCGCCATCAAGTCGTTGTCCAGACATCATTGTGGTCCTCCTCTTGAGAGTATCTCAGAACACGCCACACGTCTTGCACAGACAAGTGACGTGAGCTGTGTACCCTTGACTCCACGTGCCTTGTACGGACGAGCAGTTCAAGGAAACATGATCGGCTCCACGCGTCTGGTACAAGTGATCCATATTGACCTCAGAGAGTTAATGGGCCTGGACATCCAAAGAAAGACCTATTAGATCTAGAAAATGAGGCCTATAAAAAGAGGCATCTAGAGAACAGAAGAGGGATCAAATTCATTATCTTGAACACAATGTTTTTTCAGCTAAGTCTTATTTAAAGTGCTCTTAAAATTATATTTCATTGAGCAACTTACCTATTGTAATTAACTTGTGTTTACATACGTGAACAAAACTATTTCATTTGCATCCCAATGTAAAGGAAACAATACAAATTAGAACAACAAAAGAAAACATGAGAATTAGTTGATGATGTGATCACACTTATCATGAAATATAAGAGAAACCATATTAAAAGTTGTTCAAAGAAAGTCGATACATAATTAATATAATTAATTTATCAATGTCATATAAGGTTTGTTGGACATACGATTAAGAGTGAAGCCTTATATGAAGGTTTACATGATGATTACTGCTTTCAAAAACGTAGGTGAAGTTTTGTCACACTTTATAGTAAAAAGGTCAACATAAGAACAAATTTGTTTGAGAGACAAAAACAAAAGTCGTTGCATTAATTTATAGACTAATATTATGTTTAAAAACTAATCCTAACAAAAAATATTTAAAACTATTTTCAAGGGACTTTGATGAATGATAAAGGGCATGAATTATGCAATGAGATATGAAAATAGTTAGTTATTCCCGCATGCAAGGTCGCATTCTTAATCGACATCACAAAGGTCTTGCTTGAATCACATGAAGTTTATGATGTTCAAATAATGAATAAAATAAAGTTGTATGAAAGAAAATAAAAATAAAAATTGTACCATTTAAAGAAAGAAAGCACTTGGGAAGGTCCATGTGAGATCATTTGTCAGAACAAGGTTCGTTTTGATGGATGTTGACATAAAATTACGTGGACCAACAAAAATATAAGAACATTAATTATGGTCCCTAGTTATCCTTTCTTTTACATGCCTTAGTGTGTGACACCGCCCATCTAAAACTCACCATCCATTGTTTTCTCCCTTTAAGACCCTTCCTTACATGAGAGATATAATTATTATACTCCATCATTCTCAAATTATAGTCGTTTAAAAAAAAATTTGTCTATGTCGTTTTACAATACCAATGAATCATTAATATTATTTCTTCTATTATATCCTTAACTATTTATTACTTTATCTCCTTTCATGTGATTCATTTATCTTTCCATATCATTTATTAAGGACAATTTTGTAAAACAACTTATAATATCTCTTTCTCACACAAAAGTAATTACATTTCTTAATAGGTGTGAAATGTCCAAAATATCGTATAATCTGGGACGAAGGGAGTATTTAAAACATATCATACATTAAATAAGAGTATATTTTTAATCAAAACTAGTTACAAAACCGTACATGTTGAATTACGTATTTTTTTTTTTTTAAAAATTTGCTAAGGAGAGATGTTCAAATTACGGAATATTGTAATTCTTCATAAATTCGAAAACGAAGGTCGCATGCTTCGCACAGGTTGAATAAGGTATTTTTCAAAATTTTAGCTGTGAAGGAGAAATGTGTAAATTTTGGTAAATTGTTGTCCTTTATGAATTGTATTGTGCAAATTTTGGTAAATTGTTGTCCTTGATAAATTGTATTGTGAGAATTATGTGACTGCACCGAAATACAAAACCATAGCTCACACTAACCACACACAGACCTGCAAAGACTCCACCGAGCACCCAAGTAACACCAGCCCAGCAGAAGCAAAAAAACGGTGCAGGCCTTAGTTCATCTGCCTCCATTGGTGATACCATTTTCGGCCGCCAGAGAATTCTTTTACTAATGTGCTCATGTTCTTCTTCCATGATGCATGTGCTGAAAAAAATAAAATAAGCTGAGAAGGTGGAAACACAAAGAGCATAGACAGATGAGATTTAAATGAGATTTGTTTCCCTTGATTCTTGATCCCTGAAAATTTGCAAGAGATCACTATTATAATAGACATTATAATTATTATATAAAGGATCACCCTTCGATACAAACCTGGGTTTTTTTCTTGGTGTAAGGCACTTCACTGTCACCTGCAAAATACATAACCACTGAATTTCAAACTCTGTTCAATGACATTTTTCTGAAATGGCATTCCTACCAAAATACACACGTGTATATCTATCTACCTTACTATATATTTTTAAGCATGAAGTCTTTTATTTTTCAGATTTTCAGTGTTAAATTTTCCCTCAAATTTGACAGAAAATGCCTTTTATGCACATAATATATAGCTTTCAGCAGCCTAACTCACATTGAAAATTGTCCCATGGTTGCAAGTGGAACAGCTGCATCTGAACTCTCATAGCTGGTCATACTAACTGTGGCCTCTCTTTATAATGCTTCGGTTTCAGTTACTTCTTGCGCTTCAACGACATTGTGAATTTCGCCATAAAAATCACAAAAATCACAATCATGAAAAGTCCTTCAAAATGAAAAAGGTAAAAGTCACATAGATATAAAAAAAAAGTGTAACATAGGAAACAAAGTTTTCATAAAATAATAATATATGATTATGCAGGATTATGTAGGAAAAAACACGAGCCATAAAAGAAATTTCAAAAAACCATGCATCATCATCATTATTTCCCTGTAATCAATTCATGGGAACCATAATGAATATACATTGAAAAGAATATACAATAAGATGATATGAATTATAGCAATAATCACTTAATTAGTCTTACATTTTTTGGTGCTGTTAGTATCTTCATTTAAAAACCATAAAAAATCTAGAAAAGTTAATTCACAACAGAGCCAAGTCGTTTATAGCTATCAATAAGGGCATGGTTTGAAATCACATACATTATTAATATTCTGCATAAATGTAAAAGCCAAGCTACAGGTACATTTACATTGTGTAGATTGTAATACTGAAGTAAAATTTCGGGTGCAATTGGTACATTTACATTTACATGTGTTGGTGTTGTATTTTTGTCGGACATGGGACATGCCTTTAGTTGGTGCTAAAGAGATAAGGTGAGACCCCATCTGTTTTGTTCCTCTCATCAATGGTGAATTTTATCTATAGGAACCGGCGAGTAAAAAATATTTTTCCATCATACTCGCAGTGATACATGAAATAGATCTAAAACATATATGAATCATAATGTTTCAAGGGTGACGCGCTTTGTATCAGAATTGGTCAGGTAGAATACTCGAAAGGATTGGCGGAATGTCAAAATGCTCTCTGGGGACGTCTGACCTTGAATAAGGGCGACAAGCCATAAATGGAGCATGATTTGGTTACTAAGCTTGGAAAAGTATGGAAGACTGTGAATAAATGGAAAATGGTACCGCTTGGCATGGGCTATTACGATTTTCATTTTGAGTCGGCAGAGGACTTACAAAAAATTTGGTCGGCTGGTACCATTGATTTGAAGCCAGATCTCCTTCGTCTCTCCCAATGGACGAAGGATTTTAATTAGTATTCACAGAAGCAGACTCACGCTTCTATCTGGATCCGTTTGGTTGACTTACCGCAAGAATATTGGCGGGAACAAACATTGAAGGAAATATGTCTCTGTTGCAAGAACAGACACTCTCTTCTACACCACTTAATGATGTTTCTGCCAACTCTTTCAGCTTGACATTGCAGAATGTTACAGATGAAATTCCACAGGGAAGGTTTCCTCACTCCGCTAGTCCCGAGTTGGAATTGGTTTCCGAGGTAGCACACGATGACGTGCATTCACAGGGAGTAGAGAAAATGCCACAGGATTCTCGGAACGTAAGAGTTCTTGGGACTTCTGTCGCTGCCGTTCGGCTCCCCTCTTCAGTTGAGCACGTCAACGTGCATGAGAACTCTGAGTTTACTGTTTCTGCTTCTGTTAAGGAGATGAGTCCCTCGCTTGCCCAACTCAGTAAATCACAAACGGATGTTTCCACCAATTCGTTCAACCTTGCCTTGCAATATGTTATAGATGAAATTCCAAAGGGAAGGTTGCCTCAGCTCACTAGCCCCGTGTTGGATTTGGTTACTGCAGTAGCATACGATGACGTGCATTCAAATGTAGTGGAGCAAACACTTTCAGGATTCTCAGGACACGAGCGTTCTAGAGACTTCTGTAGCTGCTGTTCCGCTTACCTTTTCAATAGAGCACGTTGACGTGCATGAGAATGCCGAGTTAGCTCTCTCCGCTTCTGTTAGGTAGATGAGTCCCTCGCTGGCCCAGATCAATGAATCGCAATCTAAGGTGCATACAGGTTCGCCCCGCCTGCACTCACAAGCCAAAATTTCTGTTGTTTCGGCCATTGCTTCTTCTAAACAGCTCGCGGTTTAGTTTGAAATTCTGGCGGATCCGGTAGTTCAGTAGGTTAATGGTAACACAGGTTCTGTCATGTCCAAAGGTAGTAGCATGCTCGTGATTCAGTCAGATTTTTTGGCAACTACTGTAGTTCATAATGGTAAGGCAGGTTATGTCATGTTCGAAGGCAGTAGCATGCTCGCGGTTCAGCCTAATTTTTTGGCAGATACAGTAGATGGTAACGCAGGTTCTGTCATGTCCGAAGGTAATAGCATGCTCACGCAAAGTGAAATTTTAGTTCATTACAGTGACCCAAATATTCAACGTGATATGGAATTATGGAATCGAATTCGGGAGTACGATCAAAAGGCAGCGGAAGATCCATTCACACCGGTTTTGTCCAAGAAGCAAAAACTGAAATTCAGACAACAACATGTCCTTGGGAAACCGCCGTATAGAACCTGCTCAAGGGGTGCTTCATCTCCAAGTGCCCAATGACTGTCCTATATTGGAATGCTCACGGTAATGGAAACTCTGACACAAGAGTTGCTTTAAAAAAATTATTTCTGTCTCATAAACCATTGTTAATTATTATTGCGGAACCTATGATTTTGCGGCGTCGAAGAGGTTCTGAATGTATATTGATGATTGATAAAAAGATTAATAGGAACTGTTGCCACCAATGCCTAAAATGGATGAAAAAATTCTTGACATATACAACAGGGTTGCAAGTCTTCTTAGCAGATATACAGTAGGAAATTCTTGACATTTAAACACATCCCCTCAATGCAAAATTGGGTGAAGGTCTTATATGCTACTGCACCTAAAAAGTGTTAAAGCTACTATTGTTTCAAGCCACTAGAATCTGTTCTACTAATTTCAGTGCAAAAAAGGTTGAGCACTTCTACAAGTTTCTGTTGCTTCCAAGAGTGAGAGATGATGTAAAAAAGAATCAACAGTTTCGTTAGAAATCGACTCAACTACTCGTGATTTTTAGAAATGCTTCTTTAGTCCCAATTATGCTTCGAAATAGATGGGCATAATACCGGTGTTCAAGTTATTTCTTTTAATAATTACCACGAAGGTATCTGTTGTGCGTTGTGCTGACAGGTTAGTCAATATGGGTCATTTGGTTCAAGATCCGTTTTGTTGGATACTTTACCATTGGAACTACACTGATTTATTTCGTGAGTGGCGTGGTCTGCCTAACTAAAGATTCACATAGTCTGCTGCCCTTTTCTTTTTCTTTTTCTTTTATTTCCAGCTTTTGACGGTTTTAGTCTAGCCCTCCCTTTTGTATATATTTTTCCCTCTTTTATAATAAAATCTTTTTTCAAGTTTGGCGGCATAAGATGGGGTTTCACGGGATGCCAACCTAGGTGGGATGTCGTTCTTTCTTCTTGATACATGTCAGTTCTCCTGGCTTACCTAAAAAAAAACTTAAGGCAATACAATTACTTTTTCTAAATAAACCCAATTTTTCTTTAAAATAAAATACTACATTTTTCATTGATATCTGAAAGTATTTTCAGATACCTCAAATTCCACATATTACCCATTTAATGGATACCCGCATGAACATGTCGTGGACACGAATATCATATTTGTTCAACTGAAAAAGCTCAATAATAATAATAATAATAATAATAATAATAATAATAATAATAATAATAATAATTATTGTCATCCCTAAACCTAAGAGTAATTATGTTCCTTTATTTCTATTAAGAAGAAACACGTTAATAATCTTTTCGTGTTTATTATTTAATTTTATGAAAATTATTCTTTTAAAATCGCAATGAATCTTAGCCAGCACAAAGAGTGCTAGACCATGAGTCTTAAAGTAAACAACATACAAAGGATATGTGAGGAGCCTCCAATGGAAAACTCATACACCTGTGAATCAAAGAAAAAATCAAAAAAACCTATAGAAAATGCCTCCTAACAAAGGACTATCTCCGAAAACAATAAATAGTAGCACCAAAACAAAGTTAACACCACGATCAACAAAACAACATAAACAAAAGTTGTACCAAAATCCCCAAACATCCTCATAGCTGCCACAAAAACAACTTTCACCACCCACATTTTGCTGCTTGCACACAACCCCCAAACAACAACTTAAAAACCTACACAACAACCTTTGAAAAACAGCCGGGAATAAAATCCCAAACACCACCATTAGCTCTCCCAAGCACCATATCCCAAAACACACCTCACAAAGAATCGCAAAAGCCAACCAAAAACCCTTGTACCAACATCCAACAAGAAAAAAAATATAACCATCACTAACCACCACCACTAGCCACCACAAAAATCAAAACCACTACCACCAACGTCACCAAAACCACCATTAACCCTCACCAAAAACAACATCAGCCAGCACGTGCAGCACCACCAAAAGCCATTACGAGCCCCGCCACAAAAGACCCAAAATCAACACCACCATGAAAACCGTTGTGAAGCACCACAATAACTAATATAATATAATAGTTAATTTAAATCGTTTGTTCAAATTGTAATTAACTTGTGTTTACATACGTGAACATTCCTTAATTTTTATTATTTTTTTTAAATTTTAGTGTATTATTAAAACATATAAAGTAAACTGTCATATATGTAAAATATAAAATTCTCTTAAATTTTATATGTTTTTGAAATTTTAGTGTATTATTAAAACGTATAAAATAAACTCTCATATATGTAAAATATAAAATTCTCTTAAATTTTATCTATAAAGATATTGATCAAGGATGACACCACAAGATATTACAAGATAGATTGTATTATTGTATATTAAAAATGACTTTATATTGATCCAACGGTTAACATGTATACACAGTAACACTTATTTTATTTTTGTAAAAAAGAATATTTTACTTGGTATGAATCATTGTTTTTCAGATGAAAAATATAACATCCAATATATCTAACTAATTAATATTTGTAAATAATATTGTTAAGTTAAATATTTTGTTGAAATGTATTCAAAATAAACTTTTAATTTCCAAAAATAGCTAGATTAAAGAAATTTTCTAAATAACTTGCATTTTTAGATTTTCTGATAAATTCTTAACGATTTTTTTGTTGTTGAACTACTTAAAAATATATAAAAACACCTCGTACACCTAAAAATGGGAGTCAACATCTGTTGGGATTGTTAAAAAAAGTATGAAACATGCAATATCTGCAAGTCAAAGTTATGCCAATCTGTTAGATGTCAACTATAAAAGTAGGCAAAATGCAAGATCTCCACATCTTCACAAATTTGAATTCTACAAGTTTTTAACTTCAATTCCAAGGAATTCAAGAAGGTAAAAAATCTTCGCTATGGTATTTTTATTTATTATTTTACACAAAATAATATCAATAGAAGCATTAACCATAACTAATGATGTAACAATAATCATTTGCCTGCAGGTAAACATGAGATTAATCTCTAAATCGTTTATTTTCTCATTATCAATACTTGTGATGCTATCAAGCACAGCTTATTCACAACCACAATCTCCAAAAATTATCCATTCAACAACATATTTGTCAAAAAAGTTTGATGTGGGGCCTGGAGAAGTCGCAGATATACACATGTATAATATTGAATTTCCAAAGGGTCATGTTGGAATCAAGAGTTTTGATGTTGATCTAGTTGATGAACATGGAAACTCTGTACCATTGCATGAAACTTACATTCATCATTGGTTTATTTTAAAATATAATATAAAGAAGAATATGTCAGTGTCGCAAAATCCAAATGATCATAGCAAACCTTCTGGGGATCTCATTTACAAAAGAAATGATGGAACATGCAACAATGGTATTCTTCCACATCAATGGAGTTCTGGAAGTGAAACACGAGGAACAAGTACAAAACTTCCTTATCCATTTGCAGTTGAAATAGGTAACCGTGCAGATATTACAGAAGGGTGGGAAGAGCAATGGTTGTTGGGTGTGCTGGTCATTGATACACGAGGCGCTGAAAATAAAAAAATTTGTATTCAATGTAGGTGTGACCAATTTAATCTCCCTGAAAATTTTTATGATGTGACAGTTGGATTCCATGGAAAAGTGACTCCCGAATATAAAGCAGGAGTCCTTTGTTGTCAAGATAAGTTTCAGTGCAAAATGAGAAAGGGATTTCAAGCACCAAGGAGAAATCTTGCCATAAAATACAACATAACTTGGGTTAACTGGGACCAACACCAAATTCCAGTTAGATTTTATGTACTTGACGTCACTGATCGGGTAACAACAAATGGTTCTGAAACAATCCACAATTGTCAGGTAAGTAAATAATATAAATATTATTTTTATTTTTTGTGGTTAATTAAATTATATCAGGACCAATATGTGGCTTAGGCGTTTGGATTTGAAAACCTTAGTAGGAGGCTCATTGAAACTCTATTTACTATCATAGAAAGAATACTAAAAACTATCATTTGCATGTAAAAACAAAATAAGATAATTTTTTAAACCTGATGATAATAGTTTTTTTTTTATTACTTTGCACGTTAAAAACAAGTGATTCTGAAAGATTTCTAAATTTATTACAGGCAGAGTTTACTATTTCAGAAAATAATAGTACAAACATTTTCCATGTTCAAAAAGCAAGCACCCTATGAAAAAAGGTGGCTATCTTATCTACGCCTCTGGTCATGCGCATACAGGTGTTATTAATGCAACATTATACGGACAGGTAAAGTTTAATATTATTCATTTGACTAAATTTTGTTAAATTAGGTTATGTTTTCTCAATGTATTTCTTAAACGATAATAAATTTTCTTGATTTCATATATATTCAAATTAATCTTGTGATAATGTTTTATTAATTTTTTTTGTTTTGCATTAATTAATTAGGATGGAAGAACTTTGTGTACATCGACACCAACATATGGAACGGGAAAAGAAGCAGGGAATGAGGAAGGTTACCTTGTTGGGATGTCTGTATGTTATCCAAAACCAGGTTCAATGAAGATTGATGATGGTGAAACCGTGACCGTAGAATCAATATATAAAAATGAATTTCTCCCAGCAGTTATGGGAGATATGCATTTCTATTTGGCTGATGAACTGTCCCATGATGCATAGATATCAAACTTCTTTGAATTTATAAATGTTTGATCAGATAAATTATTCTTTGACACCATTCATGTAACACCCTAAACCAAAATTTTAGATGCTTAGTAAAATAAATTATTTACGAATGATTTTTGCAGCTGATTTAAATTATGCATAAAAAATTAATTTTCAATAAAAGGCTTGGTATGCCCCATTACAATCTTTCATAAAACATTTAGATGAAGTCTTAAATTAAAATATCTTGGAGCAAAAGGAACCAATGTTTATCAATTATTTATGATCTAATAGACAATTAGTTTTCTCTCTAAAATAATTTACAAAATAGTGCTACATACTGATCCAATAGTTTTACCTACCATAAAATTGTTCAAGACTATATAAAAACCATGGACACATTCCTTACCCATTTGAATATCGACCGACAATCTATAAGAATTGTGCTTTCGTAACTTGCACGCACAAATAATGAAGGGGTGATTAGTAAAATAAACATGAAACATAATACATAAGTAATAAGAACAATGAATATGCGTATAATCACGAATGCACATCATATAATTCATGGAAATGTGATAAATTGATGATATAAATTAATTTTGAACCAAGATGTTGTGTTCTTTTTTCCTTTATCATTTAAAAAGTGTAACAAATTAATTTATATATATGTCTGTTTTTTTTTCCTTTATCATTTAAAAAGTGCAATAAATTAGATGCATATATTTATACTTAATTTTTTCATTATCCCAATTATATCTTTAAACAACTTTTTCTATAATAAAGGTTGTTGTTGGTCTCAATAAAAATAATAATTTAGATTATATTGTTGTTTTTGTTATATTGTTTGTGTTATTGAAACATATACTCATGTTTAGTTTGGTTTGTTATAGGTCGAAAGCAACAAACATTCATATTTTTAATTTTAATCAAAATCAAAATTTCATAAAAAAAAACACTGTTCATAATTTTTAAACGTTTGCGCAATAAAAATAGCGGAAAGACTGGCAAATGAGTGCCCGTTGCCAAAGGAGGAGATTGTTAGGTTTTTATATTGTGATTGGCCGCATTTTGTAAAAAAAAAAAAGTGTTCTAGAAAGATGTTGGACAAGATGTCTCGACATGTTAGTACGACATCTTGTACCAAGTGAAGTACTTTGTTTCGAAATCTTGGAAGATTATATTTTTGCATGAAATTCTTCAAGATTTTATTCACATAACTTGTGGTCCAAGAGGCGTGTGTTTCTAGAAGCTTTCTATTATCGTTTTTCTATGTCGTATTTTCTAAATTAAATATCTTGACATTTAAGGAAATAATATATTTGCTCCTAGAATATTGTGAAGACCATATATTTGGAAGAGAAAGGAAGACTCAGATTAATTAATATATTTTCTCTCTCTGATTGTCTAGCCCATGAAGAAAAAGCCCACACTGCTGAATAGCTATATCGGGAAGACTAAGACCTAGTTTCATTCTTGAAATCAATATTATTGAAGTGTGTTTTTTAAGGTTTTGTTGTTAAGACTTGTTCTTTATTTTGTATAACTCTCTGTGTACTGCCACTAATTATCGAAGCACATAGGTGGTTTGTTTAATTGAGTTGTAAAAGGATTGAAGTCGTCATTTGAAAAAAGTGTCATTTGGAATTTCGTGTTTGTCATTGTTATTTGTAAGCCTCTATTTGTATCACCTTGATGCATTAAGTTGGACTGATTAGTTGAGTTGCACTTGTGAATCTCTTTGAAGCTTTTAAGCAAAGAGTGGATTCTATTTATCGGAGTGTTTCTCCAATTTTATTGTTATCATTGTTGAAATCACAGGGGCTGTGATTGAGAGTAAGTGAAAGAGGTTTCATATCTAAGAGAGTCTTAGATAGAAATACCATGAGTAGTGATGAAGTGAGAAGACAGTGAACCGGAGGTTGTTCACCTAGGACTTTGAATTAATACTATTAGTGTATTTCCTTCATGGCTCGGATGCCATCAGATGTAGGTAACATTGCACCGAACTGGGTTAGCAAATACTTTGTGTTATTTCCTTCCTGCATTTTACTTTAAGTTATTTATTGTTTATTGTTATTTGTGTTGTTACGATGTCTTTGACATTGCATTCGACATTTTCTGATGTCTTCACATCATATACGACATTTGTCCACTACGTGCCAAAATTTCATTTTATGTTGTGATTCCGTTGCGACTGTTTCTATGATTATGATGATTTATAACTATTTTGGATTAATGATGACGTAGCACCTTGAACCTTTGTGGTTATCTGTTGATTTATTATTTAAATATTATATTAAGGTTTAAGGGTGTTACACAAAACACCATCTTAGAAGTGCATTTCCTTTTATGACACTCATCTTATA
This sequence comes from Medicago truncatula, assembly GCF_003473485.1. Taxonomy (NCBI): domain Eukaryota; kingdom Viridiplantae; phylum Streptophyta; class Magnoliopsida; order Fabales; family Fabaceae; genus Medicago; species Medicago truncatula. Next base: position 41,682,037 of record NC_053047.1, on the reverse strand, counting down.
CGAAGCAAAATACCTCACATGATATATTAAGGTTTTACTCATCTTGCAAAAAAAAAAAATATCAAAATTTAAACAAACCCTAAAACTATAAAATTTCTTATTTAAGAGGAAAAATGTAAAATAACAACATAAAATGTTAATGGTACTTGATTATGAAAACTTACTTGTTATTGGAGCGTTGTTGATTTGAACTTGAAGAAATTGAGGGTTTTGATGATTTGAGAGATTTTTTTTAGAGATTTTAGATGTGAAATGAGGAAGAATGAGGAAATGAGGTATTGTCTCACCTTTAAATATACGCCACATGACATAACTCACGCTAGATGTACCGAACGTGACTTAAGTCACGTATGTTGTATTCCAACGTGACTTAAGTCACGCTGGATATAATGCCTACGTGGCTTAAGTCACATAGGGCATTTTGGAAAGTTCGGTTGGGAGTGAGCAATTTCTAGTGAGAGAAGAGCAATTTTCAAAAGTCTAAGGTACCGCTTGCCCCGGCTTTTTTTTTCTTCAGTTTTTCTACATTTTTAAGGAGAAGTTAGGTCAAACACAATATCAATAAAGTACTTTCGAAAGAAAAAAAAGGTATTTTTTTTAGAATGCATAAAATTGAATGGAATGAGCTTTAATCAAAAGTTGTTGAATGCTACTTCAAAAAACTACTTCTCTGTAATTTATTTCACAAGCACTTCTCTTCAACTCACGCAGGCAACCTTATATTTTATTTTTTAATATTATATTTCAATTTGTTTTTTTCTTCCATTTATTTTTTTTAACCGGTCCATATAATTTTTTTAAAGGAGGATCAATTTAATTTTATTATCTATTTTTGAAGGAATTTTATTATCTTTTTATCACTTATATATTTAATTTTAATATCGTTTAATTATCACAATCTCACAAATATTTTTATTCATGCTGTATTTGAATGACACCAAATATTTTTATACCCTTTCTTCAACCTCACAAATATACACACACACATTAGCGTTTAGAGTAATATTTTATGTCTGTATGTCTGTTTTTTTTTGTTGCGCTAATGTGTATAATTTTTTCAATGTTGCGTAATGCGTACAATTATTATTTTTAAAAATTTTGATTTTAATTAAAAGTACTAGTATTGATGCCTAGAAAAATTATACTTTTATATATATATATATATATTACACATTTATATTGTAAAAAATATGCATATCTTTTTCTTATTAAAAAAGCTAAACATATCTTTTTCAATGACACCAACAATGTAACAAATATAATATCATATAATATGAATTCTTATCTTTTTAAATGACACCAAAATATGATATTCTTATAACAAAATTTGTTATACAATATAATTGAAAAAGAAAAAACAAACTATTCTCTAGCTTAACTCAGTTGATATAGACAATCTATAAATATATGTAAGGTCGCGGGTTCGAACCCCGGACACCACCAAAAAAAATAATAAATTCAAAATTTTGTACAATATTTTTCCAAACAACTTTTAACTTAAAAATAACTTTAGAACTAAAAAAAATCAAACAGCTTCAACTTTTTTCTTAAAAAGCTTTATTTTAACTTTGTTTTAAAGTAGCTTTTAGACCGAAAAAAAGTCTGTCCAAACCGTACCTTAAGTATATTTTGAGCTAGCTTTTTGAAGCACGGTCTAAAATGAGAAATAATGGACCATTAACCCGGCCCATTTTTTGACAGCTCTAAACATAATTAAGTCGTTTTAGTTTTTAGAGGTTATAATCCTTCATATATATAGTTACGTTAAAAAATAAAAAAATAATCCTTCGTAATCATAGTTGAGTCATAGACACAAATTGTTCTTTCTCATCCTTTTCATGCTTATAGAAATCTTTGCAATAAGCATTATCACAAAATGCACCATTTGCGCTCGATAAGTCTTGATCCAACAGTAATATATACATGAAGGACACCATAATAATTTGAATCTTAATGCAGCAACAATCCAACAACCACAAGGATCAAATACATATGGGACCTAAATCTAAACCATATTGCAATAATGATAAGTGACCACACCACACCTAACTTGCTAACCCTATTGATATTGGTGCCAGGACATGTACTACAAAAGGAACCTTCCCTTAATATTTACATTTAATTTATTAATCAATAGTTTATAATGTTCATGTTACTCTAATGCCAATTGTTCATTTTAGTGTAGCTGAGTCCTCACATTATGATATTTTCACGTAAAATTGTTCAATAGACACTTCAATTTCATTTTCGATAATATTGTAACTTCCAATCGATTGTTTTTGTGTGGAAAATACAATCTGATCATAACTTCCGATCTACTTTTTTTAAACAAGTGAACAATTTTGAGATGTTTAGTAAGCAACCATCTTAATAACAAGTACTTAAATTAAGCACATTTATCTTAATCCTAGATTGGGTTGAAGCCCAATATTAGACTAATTTTCGGAAATTATGTTTACATTTTTGAGAAGGTTAAGAAACATCATAAAATGACAAAATTATCCCAATTTTTCTTCGGCGATTAACTACCGCTGATTAAAATCCATCGACAGGTAACTGCCGATGATGTTATATTGATATTTTAGTGGTGTTTCCCAGTATCCTTTGATGTGTGAACAACATTATTCTTAATTTTCTGGGTTAGTTCAAACCGTTGTTGTGCCCCTTTTCATAATTTGTGAATTGAAACATAAGTTCATTACTAGCCACAAAACTTGGAAGCTAGCTGTTTTCAATCAGTAGTTAAAATGGGATGTTCTTCTAGTTTTCACACCAAGCTTGATCAGTCTAATGATTTGTTTCTGGATTTGGAGAAGGTAATTGAACACTGTGTCACTAAATTTTATTGAACTTTAGAAAGTGACTTTAGTTCAATGTATAGAAATTTGATTTAATTCGTATACATAGGGTGAATGTATTCAATCTAATCACACTATGTAGATACTTAAAAAGAGATGATAAAAATAAACTTAAAAAGGGTGAATGTGTAAAAAAATTAACATTCTTAATATATAGAAATGAAATTAATATGACATGAATTTGAAAAGGTAGCAATCCAATCATAATGGAATAAAATGTGAGTGAATGGAATTTTTATGTGATCATGATATATATGTAAGAAAAATTGGGGTTATAGTCATTTTTGTCCCTTAATGTGTAATCAGGTAGTTAAGCTAGTCCTTCAATGCATCGAAAATTTCAAAATAGTCCATAATTGTGGAATATGTTAGTCAAAATAGTTTTTTACGTTAAAATATTTCGTTAATATTGTTATATGAACCCCATAATATGCTTATTTATTGTCATATCGGTTATTATAAATACTTATTTATTATTATATCATTTTTTTTTGTTAGATATCATATCAATTTTTATATGAAAAGGGTTGATATCAACGTTGATGGACTATTTTAAGACTATTTTAACTGCACATTCAAAGACTAAAATGACTATTAATCAAAATTTAATTAACAACTCTAACATAAAACTTTGGGTTAATAGTGCTTTTTACCCCTATAATATATGTCATTTCTGGTTTTCGCCCCTATAAAATTTTCGGTTTAATTTGCACCCTCGTAAATTTTTTATTTTTCGGAAAACATCCCTAATAGGTCATTTTCAGAATTTTTTTCAAGAAATTTTGGTTTTTGAATGACCTATTAAGGGTGTTTTCCGAAAAATAAATTTTTTACGTGGGTGCAAATTAAACCGAAAATTTTATAGGGACGAAAACTGGAAATGACATATATTACAGAGGTGAAAAACACTATTAACCTTAAAACTTTATAGTATGAACTTTATTTTAATTTAAAGACAAGATATCGACCCGTGAGGGAGAAGGTGAAAATCTCTTGAAAAGCAAGTTGGCTATGTGAAAGAGTATGATTGATTATGTCCTTGTGTTTTATAAACTATCCAATTTCTCCCAATGAATTAAATCAATGAATTGATTTTACTGGATTATTATTAAGATAAGCTGAGAAATGGAAAGTAAAGGAGTTGTGGTCCTTTGGCACCCTTCAAACTATTTTTGCAGTCACCAAATAATTTAAGTCACATTCATATCTATTTTTTGTCTGAATAAACCATTCCATATCTTTTTAATTTTTTTAATTTTTATTGTTATTTTACTTTCTTTATCTCTTCGATTTTCAAGAGAAAGATACAAGTTTAAAATTAATAGTCACATTAAGTCAAATATACATAAAAAATCTAAAAAGTTTAATTCAACTGATAGTGTCGATATTGTTAATTTATATTTTATCAGGTTCGTATAAAATTTGTATATGAGTTTTAAGAAATATCACTTTGTATACGGACGTGGTAAAATATAAATAGTAAAAAAAAATGGCGGATTATATTAGTGATTTATTCTTATAATAAAGCCATGGAGCTACCATCTGGCAACCATTATCACAAATTAAATTCTATCTACCAGTCACACAGAGAAATAGTAACTAGTTATTTTTCTTATTCTACGTAGGGTACAAGTTAGACTCATAAGATTAATGAACACAGTGATTTACAGTTTTATTTCTTCTACTTTTTCAAAATGTATATAGGTTGAGATTCATACAAGATAAGTCTATAAGACATGTCATGTTTTTGTAAAGGTGATTACATTTTTAACTAGTGCCCTTCTTTTTATTGATATCTCCATTTTTTATGAAAAAAAAGTTTAAGTTAGTTGAGCTTTAAGATTCATTATGATTAGAACAGATTTTAAGGTTTAAAAAATGTTAATAGATATTTGCAGATGAACTCACTTTTTATTAATGAAATTCTATAATCATTTTAAAGAGAACGAAAAACATCTTAAATGTTAATACGATCAAATTAATTTTTGTTATTGTTGAGGTGCGATCAAATTAATCTTAGTAGTCTTGCGAGTAGAGATCAAATCATAAGGCAACTTATTATTGAAACTAAACTTATTTTTCCACAAATATTCTATTCCTAATGAAGGGTATTGGCACTGACACTACATTTTTTGCAATGATATCTAGATTATTTTTCAATTTACATTCTAATAAAATAAAAATTTAAAAAAATAGTAAACGGTAAAATGAGTAGAAAATATCCAACATATTGTCGTCTTTCTAATAATCATCATTTTGCTAACACATTAAAAAAAAAATACAAATTTTGTATTGTCTAAAAGTGTATAATTTTGATAAATTATGTACATTTTTTAGAAATTTGTGAGTTGAAAAGTAGACCAAAATTTAGTCATTGTAGGGCCATACAGCTTAGGCCATTGGACCTTGATGTCTCTCTCATTTGTTTTCTACACGTGAAGAAACAGATCAATCAATGCATCCAAAAATTAAGTGACTCATGAGGTTTTATATAATTAAAAATGATCAAGGACTTTCTAGCAAGTAAGATTTGTAGTCAATACAAACTAAGTAATAACAAGACTTTGCCTTTTACAAGTAAAAAAAAACTAGTTCAATTAATACTCCCTCCCTCTGATCTTAATATTATTTATTGAATGAACCTAAAAAGTAAAAAGCTGTTTAAATTTGAGACCGAAAGGAGTATCACTTCAAGACAGAATGCACCAATCAATCATTAAAAGTTTTGGATTCCATGCATAATGCAATTACCGATTTTTATCGTCCGATTTCAAATTACGATAATCTAATAAAATGTAATGTGAACCGATCAATCTTAAACCGCTATATAACTGTCAGATTTTTTCCTGCTACAATGGATTTGCATCCCTCGTCAAAATGAATTTGAATTCTTTGTGGACATACATGTATTCACGAAATCAACATGCTAATAATCGTCGAATCAAAATCAAACAATTTATTTTTAAGATCAATATTAAAATATTTATCATTTCATTTCATCTTGATCTAACGATCGCCAATAAATTATTTACATAAATGCGCGCAATTGGTGACTATACCTAGCACACAAATGGGAATTGGATTTGATGTTGTAACTACCGTTTACAGCCGTTCGATTTGTATCTACGATCGAGATTGACTAACTGTCCGATGTCAAATAAATGACCAAGATTAATTACAATGTAAAACTGCGTGTATTACTACAACAGCAAATTGAGATCCCACACAAAAAATAGTTGGTATGTGACCACTTATAATAAACACCAAAAAGTTATACTAGTGATTATTGATTAGTAGCCCCTCTTCCTTTCCTTCTCTTCTCAGCAACCTATTCTTCTGACACAAAATTTCATTCAACACAAGTCAACATCTATACACAACAAAAGGGTGTACAAAACAAAGTGATGGCCCAAAAACTCATCACATAATCAAACTATAAGCTAAAAAAGAAAAAATGTTAAATGGTGAACAATAAAACCTAGCACATTCAAGCCAAATCAACCTCACCAATCCATCACTCTCTTACTTCAATGCATCAACATTATTTAGATTTTCCTTTTCAAAAAAAAAAAAATTATTTAGATTTTAGAAAACAACCTTAGAAACCACATACTATAGTAACCAACCAACCAAACAAACAAACAAACATCTTGAGCTAAACAATGAAAAATCAAAACACCATCATTCTTGTTTTTCTCTTTCTCATTCTCCATTTAGCTACAACAAAAGCTGGTTTTGGTGTTGGTGGTAGTGTTGGTGTAGGTGTAGGTGTTGGAGGTGGAGTTGTTTGGGGAGTAGGAGGTGGGAATAGTAACCAAAATCCAAAGTCCTATGAATCTCCAACATCAAAGATGGAATCAGCTTACACAGTTCTTCAAGCATGGAAATCTGCAATCACTGATGACCCTTTAAAGATACTAGATTCTTGGAATGGTTCAAATGTATGTTCATATAAAGGAATCTTCTGTGCAAATCCTGAAAATGGAATAACTTCTACAACAGCTTCTACTTCAGTAGTTCTTGCTGGAATAGATCTAAACCATGCAAACCTTGAAGGAACACTTGTACAAGAATTATCATTACTCACTGATATGTCATTACTTCATCTCAATAGTAACAGATTCAGTGGAACAGTTCCTGAAACATTCAAAGATCTTGTTTCACTTCAAGAGTTAGACCTAAGTAATAACCAACTTTCAGGTTCTTTTCCTTTGGTTACTTTATATATGCCAAGTCTCATATACTTGGATATTAGGTTTAACTCTTTCTCAGGTTCATTACCTCAAGAGCTTTTCAACAAGAATCTTGATGCAATATTTCTCAACAACAATGAGTTTGAAGGTGAAATACCTACAAACTTAGGTAATTCACCTGCTTCTGTGATAAACTTAGCTAATAACAAATTGAGTGGAAATATTCCAGCTAGTTTTGGTTTCATGGGATCAAAGATCAAAGAGATTTTGTTTCTGAATAATCAGTTAACTGGTTGTATACCTGAAGGAGTTGGACTTTTTACTGAGATGGAAGTTCTTGATGTGAGTTTCAATTCATTGATGGGTCATTTACCTGATACATTATCATGTTTACAGAATATAGAAGTGCTTAACTTGGCTCATAATCAGCTTTCTGGAGAGTTATCAGATATAATCTGTTCTTTGAGGAGTTTGGCTAATTTAACTGTTGCTTATAATTTCTTTTCTGGGTTTAGTCAACAATGTTCTAAGCTGTTTTTTAGGAATGTTGGTTTTGATTTTTCACTTAATTGTATTCCTGGGAGGAACATGCAAAGACCTCAACCTGAGTGTTCTATGATCCCAGGTGGTAGCTTAAGTTGTCTCAGAATTCCAACACCAAAACCTCTTGTTTGTGGTTCTATGTCTGTAAGTACCTCTGAGAACGCTCGATTCTCTTCACAATCACATTCACATTTTTCAAAATCACAATCTCCTCCGTGATAGTTACTGAGTAAATCGTTATTTTAGTCCCTAAATGTATCAAACAATGTTACTATAGTTTCTGAATGTATGTTTTTTGTTATCAATTTCACATTCGAGGATCAAAACAAACCAATGAAAAACATATTCAAGAATCAATCTCTCTAAGGAATGTGTATACATTTACGGACTATAGTGACAGCACTGAAGGATCAAAATGACTGTTTACTCTGATAATTACAGTATAGTTAGTTACAGGCTGTTCTTGGCTTTGTCTACTAATTAGTGTTACCAATTCTAATTCAGACCCTTTCAATTTAAATTCTTCATAGATTCAGTAACCATATTTTCTGTAATTATATTTAACATTTATGGATAAGTTATGCTTATAAATTTTGGAGGAAAATTATTTGCAGCTTCTGAAACATCTTATAAAAGATAAGATAATTTATGTTTCACGTGACATGTTTGGTTTGGTTACTTTATTAATGTACATTAGTTCATATCACGGGTTATTATACCTTCAACAACTTCATTCCATGAAATTGACAAGGCCTTTTGATTGGTTTTGATCATGAGCAGTGAAACTTGTGTGCCAGTGTAATGGTTTAGATTACACATCCAATATTACAATCTTATCCACTTCGCTTTCAAAAAAATCACCTGCGCAAATTGGATTTGGGTTGTGTGCAGCATGACTACGTTGAGTCAGACACATTTGAACCGTCTGATAAAAAATTTAAAGGTCAAGATTTCAATGCTGATTTTGATTTTTCTTAAAACCTATAATACTCAGCTTCCAACGGTTTAAATGTAGCTGATTGTACGCAGTGGTGCGATTGTGATTGTACACAACCCAAATCCTTCATAATTCCACTATGATAAGGCAAAAATTTCAAGATAGTAATGGTTAAACAAGAAATAATGCAGGGAAAATTTTGCAGGCTTTCATATTAGAAACAGGTTCAACTCCGGTAAAGTGATCGATTCACTTGAAAAGTATGCACGTACGCATAACATCAATCACTTGATTAAGAATGCTTTTGTTTCACATCTTAAACTGTTTTCACACTTTAGAGGAGCCAGATTCAACACATTGTTGATCGAACAACCTAATAATGCAAGTCATTTGTTGCTATTTGGTGAGAACTAAAAACATGTGAAAGCTCAAAATAATTAATCTGTCACAATAATAACAAGCAGCGTATCAGAACGAGCCCTGTTGTAACAAGAATGAAAAATTATGAACAGAAATTACAACAAGCAATAATGAAAAATGAATACAGATTGGAGAAGCCATCTCAATTCGTGTGTTATTAACCAATAAAATACATCGGATTCGGGAGTTTAAAAGACCGGGTGGATACTGCATAACCCCACAAATCACTCCATTGATCTCCGGAGCTTCCATGGATTCTGTAGCCTTCACTCATCAACTCTTGTCGCTTTTCAGACTTGTAACTAGTTGCTGATTTCCCTTGATCAGAAGCGCCTCTGTTAAATTGCAAAGAACTTTATGTTAATTTAAGTTTAACAAAACACGTCCCAAGTAGGAAGCTCGGTTGGTGGCCTAAGAGACACTGAACGAGTTTTAAGAGGGAGTTTCAGAGTTCGAACTCTTGAAACTAGCATAATCACTATTTCACTAATATTTGCCTGTAAAACACAAAGCTGATTGGTGACCTAAGACAAACCGGAAGAGTTTTACGAGAATTCTTGGAGTTTAAACTTTCGAATCTAACATTATCGCTAACTTATTGACATTTACCTATAACAAAGAAAAACTTAACAAAACAAAACGTACATAATTTCAAGGACCAACAATTTTTATGTACTCTTTTGATGGGTGACCTAAGAGACATGGAATGAGTTATAAGCATGAGCTCTAGAGTTCGAACTCTTGGAACTAACATAATCTCTAACCTGCTAACATTTATGTATAAAAAAATGTTTAACAAAACACACCATACATATATTTTCTAAGAACCAACAATTTTTTATGTACCTTAAGATGAGTCTCTCCCAATTTCTGTACCCTGCAAATAGAAGGTTTGCTTCTGTGACATTTCTTTGATGCTCACTTCTACCAGTTAAGAGAAATATTGTGAAGCCCAATTCTTGAAGCTTTCTATAGAAACTCAAACTGGCAGGTAAAGCTGGTGCGTCAGCCAAGTTCACCCAATCATTGAAGGATGTCTCATTGAAGATTTTTGACCTGTTGGTCCAAACACCAGAGTGTGAAACAAGATAACCTCATAATGAACTTAACCAAAGACTTTTCCTATAGGCTAGTTACAGCTTATATCTAGTGTTAATCATCAATGACTTCATTAGGATTTCATCCCACAAGTGTGCATAAGGATTTGATTAGTTTATACAAAATCACAGCCTTTCAACTAAAGATTTCCCCAGCATTTAATTTCACAATAAGCTATTTTCTAAACACAAAGCAAGCAGATGATAAACCATGCTCATATATCATTTCATTCTTCGCCGTTATAGTTTTGTTCATCTTTTACTACAATTATTTCATTATTCATTTTAATCCAGTGATTATTTGAATTCAATTATTCAATTCAATATAAACACTTGATACACTCATAAAAATAAACTTATGTCATATCCATAAATTGTGCTCCAACTACAATAAGATCTCCAGAATAGTGTACGAATAAGCTTTTTAACTTTTTTCCATTTGACAAATATAAGCTCTTAAACTTCTCTACAAGTATTTATGAGGAAAGAATAAAGAAAAGCTCATGAAGGCTTATATTTGTTTTGTTCATAAGAGTGTGATGACAAAACTCACACTAAATGTATGTTTGATATCACGGTGGATATGTCAGAATCACGATGGATCACCGTGATTTTCGCATACCCACCGTGATACCAAACACACACTAAAGTGTATAGAAGTGCTGAATTATGTGTTCCAACCCACATTCCAGCATATATAATGTCCCTGTATCCTATTAATATTTGAGCTAGAATCGCGAGACTCGTAAATCTTTATATTATTGATCAGTGATTGGATTATTGGAATAATACTAAAGAAAATAGTGTTAAATTAACTCTCTGATCAAAGAAAAACAAGTGTATCATAGCTCTGCTAAAGAGCTGCAAAGACATATGATAATTTTGAGCGCAGATTCGAATCCGTAATTTTTCGCTTCTATGCTTTTAACGTGTGAGTTTCGCGATTAGACTCTTTTAAAAAAAATGTTTAGTTAAAATGGACAATTATATAAGGTTACTCATAGACCCTAAATACATATACTTCTAGAGTAATTTCAATTACTCAATAATTAATAAATTTAAATATGATTTCAGTCGTGTTTTTTTTTTTTTTTTTTTTTTTTTTTTTTTTTTTTTTGTAGTCCTCTTAAGGTTTTTTGTTTGGATTTAGTCTCTACAATGTACAAATTCAAAAATTATTGCTCATCCATATTGTTAGCTTACATGACCATAGTTTATTGAACCACTTATAACCTAACCTCTATTGCACTGACACTTCTAGTTGAAGGTGTGTCCTGGTCTCCGACACGTGTCTTGTCTAACACGACACCGACACTTATAATTACACTGAATTATATCACTTTCTTAAAATTTTATTGTTGTCTGTGTTAGTCATAATTATAACAAACTTACGGAAATCAAAACCAAAAAAACATTATAATTGAATAATTACATAAACTAAAATCATATTTAAACCTAACTAATATAATCTATGAATAACGGATACGGACACGGACTCTGGATACGAGTACGACACAAACACAAAAACACTTTTAATAATTTGGAAAACATCATGTGTCCGACACCTACACACGTCTAATGCGATGAGTTTTTTTTTTTTTTTTTTTTGAGAGATACCGATGAATGTTTGTGCTTCATAGAATATAATCAAAGTTTAAAAAGAAAATGTGATTAATTGAAATATATGTCAAAAAACATTAAACAGGAAATGAATGAATCAATAAAAATCCAACGTCTAAAAAAGCACATACCCAAATCCAACGTCTTGATAATAAGGCACATTAGAAAGCAAAGTTTCATCAATATCAAACACCCAAGCATCCCTACCATCACCACCAACCGTCACACCTTTCACAAACTCAGCGGAAAATTTCCCCACCACCTCACAATCGCTCTCATATTTTTCTCCGATCATATACTCCGCCACAGACTCCACACATCTCGCCGGAATCTGCTTCCATTGTCCGACGTTGTTCGTTTCCACCGCTAATCTCCAGCTGTCGCAGTATGAGGTGGAGATTGAAGCTTCGGAGGGGAGGCGGATGGTTTGCGATGAGGAGATGTGGTGGATCAATGAGGAGATGATGAAGAGGAGGATTGTTAGCCGGGCGACGGTGTCCATCGCCGGCGTGTGGTGGAGATTTTCCGGGGAAGTTTTTCCGGCGAGTTTTGTTGAAGATTGTAACAGAAACTAAGAAATGTGTTGAATGAAACAGAATGACAAAAAAACAAAATCTGATTTAGAGGGTTATTAATTAGGCAAATTTTATGGTACACTCAAAAATTTGAGTGTATTGATTAATCAAATCAATAAATTAATAGTTAAATATGTTATTTTTTTAAGAGAAAAATTATTTTCTATCACCTATAATTATAATAATTAAATCTTATTTATCAAAAATATTCTACAAAATAAAATAAAAATTTTCTGAATTTTTAGTACTCGTAATAGAGAATTTTGATTATTTTTTACAATAAATGTAAAAAAATTAGTATGTTTTTTTTCTTATTCCATAAAAATAATAGTTAATTTAAAGATTTTTGAAGTAGAAGTACCGGTACACCTTAATTTGCGGATGTACCGTAGAAGTTCCCAATTAATTATTGTTATTTAATATTTTTTTTTTTGACAAATTATTTAATAAATTTTTATTTAACCCTTATTAATAGGATTTTTTTTTAAGAATAGGAAATTATTATTTGACTTAATTAAAATCTTTATTTTAAGACAAAAAGGCTTTGCCCCTAAAAAAAGGATAAAAATGGCTTGAGAAAATAAAAATGAAAACGTCTGATAAATGAAACTCATATAGTAGCGATCAACGACATTATTTGCGGTAGTTGAGATTTGAATTCTAAATTTTTCACGTTTAAAGTGAATTTAACCATTAAACTATTTGATGGAAAATAATAATAATAAATGGTTAAATTTAAATAAATAATAGTTTTTTTAATATTTTTTTTTAGGAATAGTTATTTTAAGAATTGGTTATAAAATAGGGATATGTGACAACATGAGTTACTTATTGGAGTGGATAATATAAAACTATTTACGCAATCGATGCATTTAAGTTAAAGTTTGATTTTTAAAACATAATAAAGTTTTCAAATCAAAGTTTAATTTTATGATTTAAGAGTATTTTGACGAGATGATAAAGAGTCTCTTTCAATTAATTAGATGTCATGAATTTTAATCAGTTTTAAAAATACAACATTCTTAAATCTTTCGAAAGAGATATTTGTCAATTGTTACGGTTTTATACAAGTTAAATGATTAGTCTTTACTGTTGTAATTAATGGTGTAAAAATTACTTACACAGACGGGTTAGAGTTTTCTTTTATATTTTGTGTTTCTTATATTGAAGGACAAGTTTTTTTTTTCTTAAGAAGTAAAAGTCATTTTTTATTTTCTTACAATGATAAATTATTTTTTTATTTTCAGTTTCATCTATTATACTTTTTTTAATAAAAAAAAATCTCATATGCTAGATCTTAACTTAGCTATTCAAGAAAGCTTACAAGGTTTGCAAAAAAAAAAAAACACACACACAAGGTACAATATTCACACTATATACTCTCATATTGGTTGTCTAAAATATACGTAAATAAAACAAATGTTAATTTATTCAAAAAAAAAAAAAAAAAAAGACAAATGTTAATTCTGACTTAAAGTATATATAAATATAAATTTGCATCAATGGAGAAAATAATATATAGAAGCAGACAATTGCCTGTGGTTTGTCTATACAATTCAATTATTCAATTCAGTATCCAAAAAATATAAATGATACTATCACTATCCTAATTTCAACTATTGTAAAAATCCCATTAAATTGAAAGAATGATAAATCAAAACTAGCAACTCTATATAGCTCAAACCAAACATTCCCACATTGTATAAGTAGAAACACATTGGTTAACATTCCATGAAACACCGACAAAGACATCAGATACGATAATGACATTATCATGTCAACATTGATTCTAGTTTGATAAAATAAATTAAATAAATTTAATCACATGTGTTAATGTCATATTAGACACCAGACACACTTTCAATCAGAAATGTCATTGCTACAGAGGTAACAATACAAGAATAAGTATAATTCAATTCTCTTTGAGATTGTTATGGAAAAGAAACTTGTTCCTCATGACAAAGTTCTTTCCTAAGTTTATGAGAGAAAAGTTGACATGCATCCATACTAAGATCAATAGCAGCAGATAATGCAACAAACAATGCAGCATCAGCCATACATGTAACATGTTGTGCTCCAACTTGCACAAAAGGTTTACTAATTTTTCCTTCACCTTCAACACTAGAACTCATCACAAACCCTTTACCTGGTGGTAACCTTGAACACAATCCATAATACTCTTTCATAACATTATAATCAATGCAAAATTGGCCACCCTTTTTCACATTCATTGTGGATTCAGCAATAGGTATTCCGTTATTTTCGGTTACGAGTTCAAACTTGTATCCCAAGCCATCTACATGACCTCTTTCTCTCCATGCTTCTAAGCGTCCCCATGGTTTCCAGCTACTCACTGAGGCGCCATTTGGGCGAAGAATTAGCCATGCGCCCGGGTTTGATCTTGATACTCTATCTGAGCCAGGGGAAGGGACAAATGGTGTGACCATTGAGGCTGCAGCAACCGGGGAACCCGAGAGATCGTGAACTGTTATCATCCAACCCTTTCTTTCTCGTCCGTGACGCTCTTGAACACTTTTCAATGCCCTTTTCCATCTACTAGGAGTGTTTGCAAAATCTGTAGCATTAGACCTGAAAAATAAAATAAAAAATTGATCAACAAGAGACATATGATTAAAATTAATTCAACTTTTCCTTTGTACATGAATTCCCTATAGTATAGGAAAATTTTGTAGTGACATAGTCAACTAATTACATATATTGGATGAAAATCGAACGGCTCAATTTCAAACTATGATAAATCTAGTTTAAAAAACATAACTTGAAATTTTAGTCGTTGATCTTCATAGATTAAACCATCGAGATTTTCAACTATGCAATTCATGATCACGAAAAAATCTATTTTTTTATTTTACTCGGATATAGATTCTCTACAGTCAAATAGTGACGGTACAATAATCTAAATCAGTCAATTTTGTCATTGGTTTATGATATTTTTATATATTTGTTGACCTACAAATTTAGTTGTGTCAAATCAAGCTAACACTAAATCAGATAAACAAGTATAGTTAATCATTCATTAATTTAGTGTGTCAAGTAACAACCTAATGAAAATGTCAAACGTGCTATGATAATAAATTATGTATGAGATATTGAGTCTGCAGCCAGATACTAGCACATGGTAGGGAATCCATGACAGTTATATATCATAGTTTGGAAAATCTCAACTTGTCTGTTTGACCAAATCTGGTTATATATGCAGCTAATCATAAATCATTTATTCTAAAACCTAATAATTTAGTAGTTGTACTTTTTTTTTATATAATATAATTTAGTAGTTAGTGAACCTGTTTTTAAATGAGTGGACTTTAATTTGAAAGGGAAAAAAATTTCATAGAGACATAAAGTTTGAGCATTTTAAAGAACAAGTGGGAAAAAAAAAAACTTAGTTTAAAATTGGTGATGATTTCTTGCAAGCAAAGAAAACTAGTTAAGATTCGATCTAAGTTGTAACTCAGCAAAAACCATGGATTTAAGGTGGAAAAGGAAGAAGTTGTCACATTTATGATATGTTATATGGTTGCTTAAACTATACTATATCTTGTTAACTAAGTTACTTTGTTATATGATTATGCTAAAGTTAAACTATCTTAATAAAGGTTGAAAAGAACACTAATGATTTTTAATATAAGCTAGAAATAGATTTTCAAAAAAAGAAGAAAAAAGAACAAGAATTTTAGGGACATAAACCTAGATATGTTTAATCGAGATAAATTTTGAAACTGCTTGAGTAATTTATATATATTTTTATCAACGTTATGAGTCTTGAGTCTATCTTAACCTTAATGAGTTTACAAGGTCAAACTCTTCTCAATTTTTTAATGCTAAAAAGTCTTGAATAAAATAATTAAGGCTAAAGTGCATTTTTTCCTCATAAAAAAGTTGCGATTTTGGCCCCCTATTATAAAAAATGGATATTTTGCCCTCTATCTTTATGGAAATATGCTTTTTTGACCCTCAAACTTTAGGGAAAAATACAATTTTGGCCCTCTATCTTTAGGAAAATAAGATATTTTAGCCCTTTATCTTTACATAAAGTTGCGATTTTGCCTCTCTGTTTTGGAACACGTGACGTCTTCTTAGTGGCTATGCAACATTTTGTAAAATTAAGGGGCCAAAATATTTATTTTTTTTAACAAGGGGCCATAATCGTAACTTATGGAAACTTAGGGAGGAAAAGTGCACTTTAACCAATAATTAATTGTATGTGTAAAAGATGTTTACACCATAACTTGAGATATGGTACAATTTTGTGACAATAGTTGAGTAGCTTAAGAAACTACACACATTGAAAGTGTGCAAAACTTGTAAACACCTTAATCATCAAAAGTCATAATTGAGTGAATGAAAATTTTGTAACAGCCTAATACAAAACTTGTGGATAGGGAAGTGACAAAAGTTTTTGGAATGTAAAAATTGAAGTGTCAAGTAAACATGTTTTTGGTGTTTTCTTTCACAAGAAACAGAAACAAACAAATAGAGATGATATGATTCATGATACCAAATGAAATGAGTACAAAATGGATAACAACTAAGCCACGAGAGAGACATGATAATATGAGATTGAGCTGGATAAGGGTAAGACCAGACTAAGCATGTGCACCTGATTAAATGACATATATGGTAGGTACCTAGCCTAAAGATATTGACAAGCAAGCCCATAAGCTTAAACTATAGATTGTTAATTAATTAACCCACCATAATGTGGTCCACCACTTGTAAAACTAGACAAATGGTCCACTATAATTATCCTTGTTAATTTATTTTTTTAGTGATATCTTCATTAGTTCTTTTGTACTAACTATTGTCATTAAATAGTGTACATAATATTAATTAATTTTTTTTATAAAAATAACTTATGAAAAAGTAAAATAATTAATTTTATCTTTTTTTTGAGTAAATAATAAATTTTGTATTGAAAATATGAAAGTACTCATATTCTTTTAATAAAATATTTTTTTAATGAATACTTTTAATAAAATAATAAAAGGCTCGATAATAATTCCCTATTTTGTCATGTAGTGATCTTATACAGCTGTCTAAATAGATGAAAGAATTTGACCATTTTTTCAACCAACATAAAAGCATTTTCCTTTTCCATTTAATAATATGATGACTTTCCATTTAATTTTTTTGGATAGTAATAAACTCTATTTTATTTTAATTAAAAAGACACAAATGAACAAAAATTAAATCTTTGAAGAGATAAAACTTTTGAGTTATTTTTCCAAAATCACTTTTAACTATATATTGGACATGATTATGATGAAACGACCAAATAACTAAACTATAGATAACTTTAGTTTATAGTTTAACCGATTCTACCGTATTGCTTGATTCGAATTTTGAAGATTAATCCAATGTGAACACAGAAAAATTAAAAACAGTATTAAAATGCAAAAAACAAGATTAACCAAACTCACCTTGATCTAGAATTTCGATCAGCACTAAATTTGCAACTAAAAACCGGTTGTCTAATATTCTCTTGAATCTGAAAAACCACGGGACTACATTCCGGTTCGCCTCCGAATTGAAATAAGAACCGTGGATCCGGTTCAGTCCGAACCACGAAATGAACCCGAGCCGAATCCTTCTTTCCCGGTTCAAATCCTTTCTTTTTTCCCAATGCAAGCCATCCACTATGAAACATAACTGAACGAGACAAAGAGTTTTTAAGATCAATATTAACAACAACACGACCTAAAAGCTTCGAATTTGCTATACCGCAAGTTCGACCCATGCTTCCAGCGTACACAGACAAACGCAGAGGGATAGGTTTGCCTGTGAGACGCTGGAGTGCATTGGAGTCGAGATGGAAACCATCAGCAGAGCTAGTGGTTTCAGGTGATGATGAAGATGATGAAGAGAGTGGAAGAAGTGTGGTTTGAGAAGGGAAATTTGGTATATGAATGGTGCAAAAACATGGTATTGTTGTTGTTGAAGGATGAATACGTGAAAGTGGTGATGGTTTTGTTGGTGATGGAAGGTTTAGGGCTAATGATTCAACTGTTAAGCGTACATATGGACATGAATCCATTGTTCTTTGTTGTTTGGTTTTCAATTGTTTGAAAACATGAAAGGTATGTTTTGGTTTATGTAATAAGATTTGGTGTTGAAAAGGATGCTACAAGTTTCGTAGTTTAAGAAAGAGGGTGTGGATTTTGTTGTGTTTAGAGTGAAAATGACTGAATGAGAACACGAGGATGATGCATGTGATATATATAGGCTATGTTTCTCAAGCAAATTTTCAAGTTTATATTGGATATCTTATACTCTATGTCTTAAATTATAAATCACTTTGATTATTTTACATTAATTAAGAAATATAATTAATTTTAAAGGAGAAATGGAAATTATGAGATATTAAATCAGATTTTTTTTTATTAATGATATGAAATTTTTTTAATATAACTGGAAAAATAGATAATAAATAATATGACAAACAAAAAACATTAATGTTTAATTAATATTTTTTTTTGCGGAAAATTTTAATTATTATTGTAACATAATTTATAATTAAGTTATGAGATATTTAATCAAATTTTCTTTTATTAATGGTATGAAAAAAATTAATATAATTGGAAAAATAAAATAATAAATAATATGACAGACAAAAAACATTAATGTTTAATTGTTATAATTTTATTAGAAATTTTTTAATTATTATTCTAAAATGATTTATAATTAAATTCTGAGATATTTATTCAAATTTTCTTGTATTAATGGTATGAAAAAATTAATATAAATGGAAAAGTAGATAATAAATAATATGACAGACAAAAACTTTAATGTTTTAATTAATATTTTTATTTAGGGAAATTTTAATTATTATTGTAAAATGATTTATAATTAAATTATGAGATATTTAATCAAATTTTCTTGTATTAATGGTATGAAAAAAAATTAATATAATTGGAAAAATAGATAATAAATGATAGGACAGACAAGAAACATTAATGTTTAATTAATATTTTTTTGGAGGAAAATTTTATTTTATTAATGATATGAAAAATTTAATATAATTGTAAAAATAGATAAAAAATAATATGACAGACAAACAACATTAATGTTTAATTAATTATTTTTTTGAGGAAATTTTTAATTATTATTTTAAAATAATTTATAATTAAAAACGTTTTTCTAATTTATAATTTAGGAAAAAGATAATAAATGTATAAACATATATGATAAGAAAAACATATTTTTTTCGATTCTATTTACAATAGACATTTGCACTGGCGGAGCCAGGAATTTTCTAGAGCCTGAGCAAAAAATTTGTCGCAAAACGTTACCTCTCTCTTGCGAATAATTTCACATTTCCTGCGGATAATTTCACATTTCCTGCGGATCCTAAAATCCTAAGGTATTACTTCACCTGAGAATCTAAATCATTGGTAAAATCTGGAATTTATACAAACATTCGTAGGTAAATCCGCAGGAAAAGTTGAAAGTTCTAGTAATGGCTGGGCTTGCTACAAAGAAAGTTGGAGCTGAGCCTCGGCTAGTGCCCAGGCTAGCTGGGAGGTGACTCCGCCCCTGGACATTTGGTTCAACAATAATCAAAGAGATCCTATCCTTCTTGCTGGCACAAGGAGTTGTTGGTTCTTGGATCCATTTCGTATTGACATTTGGTTCATAAACCGCACATTAGACATGCACCGGTGTTATTTTTATTTATTTGTATCACTCGATTGTGTTAACATACACTTTATGTGGATTGACCGGGTTGGGTTTATGTCCCTCCGATTCTTTTTGTATTTTATTTACTTTTTCCTTCCTTTTTAATAATATATATATATATATATATATATGAGCATCTGACATAGATTGGAATCTGCAAGACATTCAAACTTTGTTGGACTGTCTTCTATTCCTTTTTTATGTCATTGGAGTCTTGCCTTATAAAAAAAAAAAAAAAGTCTAATTTATATTTTGAATCAGGGTCATTTACTTTTGTAAACCAAATGTATGTTGGTTAAATATGTTTTTGATCCTTATGAATATACCAAATATTTGTTTTAGTCGCTCTAAAATATTTCTACTGTTTTTGGTCTCCAAAATTTTTCCATCTTCACTTTCGTCCCTCATTTCAAGTAAACTCACATGTAGAATTCATATTTTTGAATAAAAATTTGCATAAAAGTTTATAATATTATAAGAATATCTCCCAAGAAAAATTAGAATTTTTTAACAAAATATGAATTAAATATGAATTTTTATATTTTTGGTAATTAAAAATTCATATTTAATTTAAGTTCTGTTTAAAATTTCTCATTTTTTTGGAGGGATTTTTATAACATTCTACGCATTTCTGTACAATTTCATTAAAAAATGCAAAAGCTAATCATGAGTTGACTTAAAATAGGGACCAAAAGAGACAATTGAAAATTTTATAGAGACTAAAAGTCGAAACGAAATTTTAGAGGGACTAAAATAAAAAGTTGATATATTTATAGGAACCGAAAACATATTTAACCCTTTATAAATAGAACAAGAGTGTCCCTAAAAAAAATAGAACAATAGTGAGTATTAGTTTGAGTTAAATATGTTTTTAGTCCCTACAAAATTACAAATTTTTAAGTTTAGTCTCCACAAATTTTTATTCTCTTTTCATCCCTATTTGCATTTTATAGGGATTTGTTCTGGCCAGGCCAAAAGCCCAATCCCATTGCGACATGTGGATGAAACGTCCACCACACTAAGGCATTACGCCTGAAGGAACACACCAATTAAAATGTACCGTATCACATTCGAGCATGCCTCCACGCAACAATCACCATGCACGTGTCCTCTAATTGATCCCTAATCACACGCTGCATATCCCGGAGACGGTTATTCTCACGTATGCCTATATAAGGGTGAGCTTCACCCTCAAGGTACAATTCACTTTCACCACACTTTTTACACACTCTTTCTCAGTTCCATTACTGACTTGAGTGTTGGTGTGCTAACGTGTCTGCAGACACCTTTCGTTCCACCGCAAAGACTTATCACCACTGTAGCGGAACACTTTCCGCCGCCGTTGCCTCTCATTCATCCTCACCTGATAGGTCAGGACTATTTTGAAGGACCAAAAGTATTCATTTTTTTTAACAAGTTTTCAAAATAGAGACTATTCTTACGAACTACAATATTACATAGGACTAATTAACATTACCATTAAAGTTTTATATACTAAAAACATATTTAACCATATTAGTTTTTGTAAAAATAAAATAAAATAAGAGAGTATTAATTTGGGAACAATTGTTTCTTATGCTAACATTATTCATAGGCAAGTCCTCGTGAGCTTAAATTAGTTAATATCTATTTTTTCTCCAACTTTTTACCATCTAAAATGTGCTTATATAAGACTAAAGTTGTCTATCTTAATCTTAATTTTTTTCTGAAGGGGTCTATCTTAATCTTAATTAAAATCACTTTTTAAACTATCTAATCCAAAGTATTATGAAAGAAACGCTGCTTAAAAATACATTCAAGTAGTTTTAGATTTTGCTTTTATTCTCATTCTTTCTACAAAGATATATAATAAGCAGATAAATTCTAAATTTAATTACGTTTTGTTTTTTTTCTACTTCAAAAAAGTAATTTTTTTTAAAGAAAAAATTGCAATGAACACGCCATAATATGGTGGGGGATACTTGAGAGAAACTGAAAAATTGTTTTATAAGTAATTTTTGTTGTATAGTTTTTTCGAATATTTTAAGCTGGTTCTATTTGGAGAGGGAATCTGGTTTTTGGTTTTGGATCTGCTGCTGCTGTAGTCTTTTTTGGCTTCTTTATAATCAATTCATCGGATTCCATTATTTGTTCCCTGTTGATAAGGAAAAAATATGTTGAAACTCTCATCTTTTACCTCAAATTTTTTTTCTTCACATGAATATGAGAATTTTAACCTTTTTATTTGGTCTATCTTCATTCACACATAATCTATCAAATAGACAGGGCAAGTTAGCCTACAAGATTAGTTTTTTTTCTTCTTCTTTTTTCCATTCATTATATGATTTTTAAATTAACTTTTATATGTAGTCTTTTTAAAAAAGAAAACTTTTATACACTAATTGTGTAAACTTTTTTAGGTCGGCATTCAATAAAATCAAATTACAATATAATGTCACTTTGTTATGTTATTTTACAAAAATATTAACTTTTACTTCCAAGTAAGCATTTTATACATATATTTTCTTTTACCCGCTTTGATTAATTCAATTTAAAAAATATTTTTAGGGAATCTTGATTATACTAATGAATGAATACTTTATAGCACCAAAAATACAAGAAAAAGACATTCAAATAATTAAAATGGTTGTAATTGACCAAAAAAATAAACCGCACAACTTTATTGATTTATCAGGTACACAAATTTCTTTGGATTTAAATAAGTCATATTCACATATATCAAGTGTTTTTTTATATTTTTTTTATATTTTTTTTTGTGATTTCATCGTTTGAGTGCGGCATTGTGCTGTTTGTCGTCTTGTGTGACGTTGTTTGATTTTGCGTCTTGTTGTGGTGTTCTTTTAGTTCATATTGAAAGATCAACTTCAGGTGATCACGAATTCAATCAATGATTTGGACGTCAACTTTGCAAAACTAGAATCATGGGTATTCTGGTGATTTAGATTTTATCATATTATTTGTAGGTATTTTGTCGTTATGTACTATCAACTTGGGTGATGTGACTTTATTCGTAGATTCACCTTTTACTTTTTTAGCGATGTTGAATCTGATATACTCTATCAATTTGAATGAATGAATATCATTTTATTTTTGTTAAAAAAAGTACACAGAGAATCTCAAAATAGGTCTTGTCTACAATTATGATCGTTCTGATTTATTATCGTATTAATTACAAATAATTCTCAACAAATTTACATGTCATTCTTAAATGCAAAGTCATTTATGTTTATTCATATACTCCATCCGTTCTTAAATATAAGCAAATTTTATTTTTTTAGGTTCATTTAAGTGATGATGTGTGTAGTCCATAATATGAGATTTTGATTCTCTGCTCTCCCTCATTCTCTCTCTTCACAAAATTGTATTTTTATCTCTCTAAAATTTAGAGAAAAGGTTAAAGAGAGGAAAAATAAATAGGTCTTGTTAACAAGTGCCTCCGGGGCACTCTTTAAGCATTCCTAATAAAGAAATTATTCTTTAAAATGATTAAAGACTTCAATTTCCAATGCAATAAATGCACAAACTTTCATTAAATCTTACCCATTTAGGTGCTTAAAAAGTATTTCGGGGACACTCGTTAACATTTCCTAAATAAATAAAGTAAGATCATGAAAGAGAGAAAATAAGAGAGAGATATACACATATTGGAGAATGAAGGTGAATGAGAAAATGACCGGAAGGAGGGATCCATATACCATTCTCAATAATTTTACGCAAAACACACTACACATGTCATTCATAGATGCAAAGTAATACTTCATCATATTCTTTTTTACAAGAGATAACATTTCAAAAGTTGATGTATTTGGTATATTTTTATGTTTAATCCTTAGAGGCCTAGGTTGTCTGATTTTAGACTAATTTCTTTACTCGACTGTATGTAAAAAGTGTTGGCTAAGATATTGACTAAAATGTTAAGATAGGTTGTTGATAGTGTAATTTAAGACTTACAATCATCTTTTGTGAAGAGGAGACAAATTTGGGATGGGATCTTGATTCCTAATGTGACAGTTGTTGATGCAAAAAAGTTGAAAAAGAAGTTTTTTTTGTTCAAAGTTGATTTTGAGAAAGCTTATAATTTAGTTTAATGCAAGTATTATCTCAATAACGACTTCTATATTAGTCAATGATAGGCAACTATTGAGTTCGAGTTGGAAAGAGGATTGATGCAGGGCGATCATTTTTTTTATTGTTGTTGAATTCATGGTTAACACTTCAATTAGTGTTGGGTTGTACACAAGCTATCAAATTGGTGTCACATCAAATTTTTCCACTTATAATTTCTTGAAGACACTTTGATTTTAAGTGCAAAAAATTGGACAGACATTAGGAATCTAAATGCTAATCTTATTCGTTTTTAGATTATGTTGGGGTTAACAATAAATTTCCAAAAAAGTTTGTTGGTTGGAATTAATGATGTGGAGTCTTGGTTAGTGGTGGCTTATGTTGTATTAAATTGCGAAATTGGGAAGACTCAACTTAATTATTTTGGCTTTTGAGTTGGGGTGCAATCCTCACGGTCTCTCTTTTCAATCAAAAGAGTCTATCATCTTTTCAATCAAGAGGAACATGTCGACCCTATGGCATTCAAAGATCTTATTTGGAGTAAACTGGTACCGGTAAAGGTATCCCTAAATCATAGGATTACAATAAATGATAATCTTAATATGAAGGGTGTTGTCACCTGAGATTTTTTGTTATGTTCAATTGGATGTGGTAAAGAGAAAAACATTCATTGTATGTTTTTTTTACTGCAACTTTTCTTGAGTTCTCAAGTGGTTGGGCATTACTTGTAATTATGTTTTAAAACTTACAAGTAATTTTCACAAAGATTAAGAACAACAAACAATTAAATGTTTATCTAAATTGACAATGGTGATATAGTGTTAGATTGAAGACCGTTCACCTGAGTTGAAATCAATCAATTGTCTGTGTGAATTTCAAGTCATGTTTGTCATTTCGTTTATACGTTGTTTTTAATGAGTCCAAACTTATGTATACAATATTTATTTAAGGGATACAGATAAAAATAAAAATTTATATTTTAAGTATCTTAGATGGTAAAAGGATATACAAATATTTAATATACTAGGGGCTGATTCGAACTTATAACTCTCTATTTCTCAATATCTAGTGTTTGTGGGTTTTGCTGCTGGATTTTTCAAAAAAAAAAAAAAAAAGTTAAAAATTAAAAACTTTAATATAATATAGAAGAATAATATAAATGTTTAGGAAATTCCTTAACTCGGAAAAAAGATTTACAGAATTTTAATTTAGAAGTAAGTTATTTTCTTTTTTTCACTAAGGCTATATAATTTTACAGCTTTTATATTTACGATTTCATAGTCGCTCATAGCTTTGCTAGAGTGGCTTTGCGTCATGTTAGTTTTCATATTTATATTGGGATTTCATCTTGTATCTCTACTACTATTATGAATTAAATGCAATAAGTTTCTCCTTATCAAAAAATATTTACGATATCATAATAGTATTAATAAAAAGTAGAAAGCAAGTTAAACAAATCATAATTTTTATATTACTATACTATTTTTTTTATGAAATCGTTGAATTAATTTTTTTTTCCGACAAAATCTTTGAATTACTTTTATAAATAAACAACTGACCATATTTTTCTTATGAAATTTTGTATGATCATCATCTATATGAAAAGAAAA
Source organism: Medicago truncatula (assembly GCF_003473485.1). Taxonomy (NCBI): domain Eukaryota; kingdom Viridiplantae; phylum Streptophyta; class Magnoliopsida; order Fabales; family Fabaceae; genus Medicago; species Medicago truncatula. The sequence goes on along the minus strand of NC_053047.1, from coordinate 41,656,421 downwards.
TATTTATGATTAGTGCATATCTTGGAAAGATTAATTCAGGAATAAAAAATTAATACGTACAACATTTTAAATAGAAAAAGACTAGTAACAAAAATAGCAAAATATTTATTACCATGCTTAAATGAGAGAAACAGACAAACAGTTGCTGTATTTAAGCTGTCATCACGTTATCAAGTGAATTGGAAGAAGGGAGAATAAGAAATAATGGATTGGATGGATAGTGGACAAACAGTCCTATGCAGGCAAAATAAAACACATCCATGATGACTTGGCATTCACCTTATGTATATATGATTTGTTTGGAATAACTTCTTTCCTTTTATTCAGAAATCCTAACTCAGCTGGCAAAATGCCGAAATTATTAGGTCGGATGTCATAACCGAAGTTCGAATCGCGGTACCTTCACTTATGTGTGAGTTTATAATAACTTTGTCAGTTCGTCTGTTTAAAAAAAAAAAAAAAATTCTTTTCATTTAACTTACGAGTAAACATTAATGATCTAAGCTGAAGATTTGAAATATTAGACATTTGTTTTGTGAGTTTTATAGGAGAATCAGATGCTTCTAATGTGGTTTTTATGTTGAATATTCATCAACAATTTGTCACCTATGCCGGTTCTATCATTTAAGATTGTATTAATTTTAATGTTTGTTTTCGTAGTTTAATTTTTTTGCATGTTAGGCATGAAACTAACTAAGATGCTCATTATTTAGCTAAATATGTTCTTCATAATTTAGATTGCATACAGATCGAATAGATTCCACCTTGAATTTCTGCAGCCTTAACATTTAATTTACTGTCACACTTTCATCAACTTCAACAACAAAAATCCAATAAAAATTTCAAAAGAAAGTGAAGAAACCTTAACGTTCTTGAATTAAAATTATTGTAAATGACCAAAATGTGTAACGGATAGAAAGTTAAGATACCAAAATAAATCAAATTTTAATTGAAGAACTAAAACGAAACTAGCAAAATAGTTAAGGGATCAAAAATAAAATTTAACTATAAAAAAACAAAAAACCTAACCTGCCCTCAACGTTGTAAATGGGTTTTATCTAAATCCTGCTCTTAAGTGTTGGAAAGCCAGGGCACCTCTACACTACCCCTATCAATCATGATTATTGGATCTCATTCTATATCTTAACATTAGAGGAGAAAAGTAAAGTATATTATATTTGACAACGACTTGATTTCTTTAGGATTTAATTTAATTGGTACGTACCAAGTTCTTTATATGATTGGTATGATCACCTTTTCTCTTTGAGCAGATTGGTATGATCACCTGGCAAATGCCTAATTACAAGATATAATGTTAATAAATCTCCGTGAGTTTAACTCAGTTGATAACGATATTGCATATTATATGTAGAAGGCAGGATTCGAACCCCGAACACCCTATTTCTTCACATTTAAAATGAGTGAGCTTTAACCACTAACTACTTCACAAAAATAAAAATCAATAAAACGCTAAATGCAACACTATCCTTTATATATAAAGAGGACAACATTATAATTCCAAGTAAGTTTTATTCTCTTTCTCTAACCTCTCAACTTCCCTGTTTTCCATCTGACTTGGACGTTAGAGCATTTGTGCATGTACATTCCCTCCCGTTTCAACGGCAACAGGGCATTTCATAGATTTCGGCAAGATCTTTGACAACAGAACACATTCTTCCAAGTATCGATCATTAATGAGCGATTCTCATATTTTTTTTTTTTAAATAATCTTGTTGACGAATAGAAAAATAACTAATTATTTTTTATTAATTTTTCATACGAAGCATTTGCTGTATTCTGGAGAGATTGTTTCATGTAACGACAAACAAACAAAAGGATCAATATTTATTATTTAGATGGGTTTGTCAATTGGTTCTGTTGCTTTTTTACTAAAATAATGACTAAATAATGAATAAATACAATGATTATTGCTAGAAACAGTTTCATTGATTGTGGAATCAACTTCTGATATTTTCATCGGCGTAGCAATATCGTGAGGAGCAAATGTAGAAGTATTTTTTTGTTTGATATATTCTTCTCATGGAATAAAATCGTTAAACTAATTAATTTTAGTTTGATGATAGTTAGACAAATAATGTTTGAAATATCATATAGGAATCATTTGGGTTATGAAACCATCAGTTATAACATATGATCTTTATTATTTTAACAAAAAAAATATACTTCTTATTATGGTCTACGGATTGAATTTGTTTTCTTTTTTCCTTTCGAACAAGAAGTTGTTTGTAGTTGCTGCATAGAATATCGTTTTTTTTCAACAAAGAATATCGTTTTCACTAAAGTAATTTACTAGGAACGGAATATTTATTGAGAAAGAATTATGATGTTAGTTGATAGAGGAGGTCTTTCGTATAGGGTGTTGGCTGCTAGATATGGTGAGGAGGCATGAAGGTTGGGGCCCAGAATGGTTCTTATTGGTGGAGGGAGGTGGCTAAGATAAGGGATAGGATAGGTGTAGAGGAGGAGGGTTGGTTTTCGGAGAGAGTGTCGAGAAAGGTGGGGGATGTGACATTTACTATATTTTGGTATGATCGGTGGTTAAGGAAAGGTTCCTCTTTGTCAGCGTTTTAGTCGATTGTTCAATCTAAAGGAGAACAAGTTGCTTTCAGCTGCTACTATGTTCTCTCTAGGTTGGGAGGAGGGGTGGGGCATGGCAGTGGAGGATGAGGTTGTGGGCGTGGGAGGAGGAGATAGTAGTGGAGTGTAGGATCTTACTTTCTAATGTCATATTGCAGCTTGGTGTTTCAGATTACTAGCGGTGGCACCCCGATGTTGTGGGGGGTTACTCGGTGCGCTCGAGATATCAGGTGCTTACTTCTAATGATTCACAATTCTTGGATGCTTCAGAGAAACCCATGTGTCACTCTCAGGTGCCGTTAAAAGTGTCTATTTTAGCTTGGCGTCTGCTTCAGGACAGATTTCCAATAAAAAAATAGTATAATATCTGTTGAGAACACTTTTTGTACAGCGGGATGTGGTCAGGTAGAAACTGCTCAACATTTGTTTCTTCATTGCGACAATTTCGGATCTATTTGGCAGCAGGTTCGGTTATGGCTAGGTGTTTCAGGAGTCGACCACCAAAGTGTAGGTTCTCATTTCTTACAATTTTCTAATTACCTAGGTGGTTCGAGGACTCGTCGATTATTCCTCGAATTGATTTGGCTCCTTTGTGTTTGACTAATTTGGAAAGAGCATAATAATAAAATTTTTAAAAATGTTTACACTTCCATAACAGATCTTGTTGAAAGGGTAAAATTCCATTCTTATTGGTGGTTGAGGGCTAATAATGTCACGTTTGTTTTTGGTTGTCAGTAGTGGCGGTTAAATCCCTTAGCTTGTTTGGATAGACATGGCAATGGGGCAGGGTGGGGACGAGTTTCACCTTCCCCGTCCTCATACCCTACTCTCATATACTTACCCGTTACCTACCCATATCCAACAGGGATGAAAAATTGAATCCCATCCCCGTTCTCGACGGGTTTGGGTTTCCCCGCCCCATCCCCATCTCTGCAATGGATAATTTTTTTTAGTAAAAAAAGAAGTATTTTTCAACCCTAGGCGTGATGTTGTAATGCATTATCCAGCAAAGAGATGATATTGATCGATGAGTATGGTGATGGAGAAGAGAGAGACTGAGATTGTGAGGTATGGAAGGAGAAGAGAGAGAACTCTAAGAAGTGAGTGTATATGTGAGACCGAGACTCTGACCGTGCGAATAAAATGATTTAGGGTTTGAGTTTCTATTTATATAAAAAGAGGTAATAAATTGATTTTCAACATTCAGGACTGGTTTGATTATAGGTTTGGGGTAGAGCTGTCAAAACGGGCGGTCCGACCCATTTAGGGTTGGGCCTAACGGGTTTCGGGCTTTAGCGGGCCGGGCCAAAAGCCCGGTTGAAAAGCGGGCTTGAAATATACTACCTGAGCCCGGCCCTACATGGGTTGCGGGCTAAACGGGCCGGCCCGTATTAAAAATTATATATTTTTTATTTTAAAAAAGTACTATAAAACACTACTATAATTTTTTTATAAATAATATTTTTAATATGTTTAAGTAATGTCTAGCACAAAAATAAATTGTAAACATTTTCGTACAAACGTCGTAAACTAAAACGACGAGGAAAAGGATTTTAAATAAATTAGATACGTTATGGTTATAGATATTTATATATTCAATCTTTAAAACTATAAATAACCAAACGAATAAATATAATTTTATATTACATTTATATTTGTGTTAATTCATTGAATTTTCACTTTTGTTTTTTACTTTGATAATCAACTAAGTAAAGAGTTATTTGAAAAATCTATATAATTTATAGGATTTTTTTTTGTTATGTGGGCTAACGGGTACCAGGCTTTTAAGGGCCGGGCTAAAAAGCCCTATTAAAATTTGGGCTCAATATTTTAGGCCCAAGCCCTATATTTATTCGGGCTAAACGGGCCGGCCCATACGGCCCGACCCGTTTTGACAGCTCTAGTTTGGGGTGGGTACCTATATCCTTGTTACCCGTCTCGTACCCGTGTTTTGAAATCAGGGGAAACCCATACCCAAACCCTGTCAAAACGGGGAACACCCATCAAATTGGGTATGGTTCAGGCGGGTACCCGCGGGTATGAGTTTTATTGCCATGCCTATGTTTGGGTATCGACTAATGTCTGCTTTTGTTTTTGTTAATATTTGACAGATACTCTGTATTATGAGCAACCTCTTTAGTACGTCTTGTGTTAGAGCGGCGTCTTTGTTATTGTAAATATATACCATTTTTGCTTTTTAAAAATAAAATAAAATTATGATGTTACATGCATTATTATTAAATGAAAATTTTATATTAACTTTTATCTCAAATAAATGGAATTTCATTCAAATTTAAATAAAATAAGAGAGAAGCAAACATCAAATTTTACATTACAAGATCATAACTAAGATGTGACACTCATTTTCCCAGAATCTAAGTTGGACCATTATATATATACTCCCTCCGTCCCATAATATAAGTAAAAAAAACACATTTTCTTTGTACCAAAATATAAGTAAAAAACACAAACTTTTATCTTTTCCAAGATTTTTTTTTGTTATTCTCATAAAATTAAATGCAAATTACATTCAATTATCTCTTTCTTTCATTTTTTCCATAACCAATAGCCAATGAAAATTGTTTTTACATCTCCCTATAAATTTTTTTCCAAAGAAAACACAAAAAACTATATTCCAAATTCTTATGTTTTAATTTTCTTAATAAGTGTGATTTTTGTTTTTTTGCTTATAATTTGAGACGGAGGGAGTGTATATATATATATATATTGGGACATTCTCCACCAGACCTTTGTCGTTGTCAATTTGCCAGCATCGAATATTGGATGATATGCTCGTATGGAGACAGACCATATGTGTTGTAATTTTGAAATTTATCATCTTCAGTCAATATTGGTTTATATGCTCATTTGAGTTTGGTTTGGTCCATTATACACAAAATCACACCTTTCAGTGGTCCCTTAGTTTTGCTTTAGCTTTGAATTATATAGCAATAATCATTAACGGAGAGAATATATATAGCACTGATCCATTGCATTGCATGCAAAGACACCATCCATGTGGTGGTAACTAAGATTAGTTGACTACATAAACTTTTTTGAACAAAACTTTGTCCAAATGCTTACCATTATAATCAAATTGATTGAGCAGTGGAGGGACACTCGTCCTTCATGAACTATGATGATATAACGAGCTAATTCTAAGTGTGCGTTTAGATTGAAGGTTTAGGAAAGGAAGGGAGGAAATGACTCACTTTTATTTTTTAAATTACGAACAATGTAAAATGTTTTCTTCAAAATAAATTAAGGGTGCGTTTGATTTGCTAAAAAATGAAGGACAAGACAGAACAACTCTAGTTGTCACTTGTTTGATTTGTAAAACTGTTTCAGGTACATGACAAACTGGAGGCAAGTGACATGACAAAAACTCATATTTTTGTCTCTCACCAAATCACAGCACAACTTTTTGTCCCACGTACAAGTAGTCTAAAATACCAAAATAGCATTTTGTCCCTCAAAAATCGTATAAAACAAAAAATTACTCAATGCCATAAAAAATTTGTCCTGTGCTGTTCTGTCTTATGTTGTACTGTTCTGTCCAGTACTTACCGTTTTGCAAACCAAACCCACCCTAACTGTTTTTGAAATATTATATGATCATTTATTATATTGTTAATTCAATTTTTTAAAAATCAATTTATAATTTTCGTAATTTAAAAAAGAAAAGTAAGTCTTCCCCTCCCATCCCCTCCTAAACCCTCAGTAATTTATGGTGTGTTTGGATGGAGGGTTTATGAGGGAAGAGAGATGAGAGTTTAGTTTTCATTTTTAAATTACGGACACTATGAAATATTTTTTTTAAAGTTAACATATTAACATAATAAACGATCGTATAATACTGCAATCACACTTGATTTATTTTAGAAAAACATGTTATATAATCCGTAATTTTTTTTTAAAAGTAAACACTCTTCTTCATTCCCCTCTTAAGCCCTCAATTCAAATACATCCTAAAATTAAGCTAACCAACTCATAAAAAATAACTTATAAGAACAACTTCATAGGAGGGGTGTTCGCGGATTGGATTGGTTCGATTTTTGGAGGAAAAACCATCCGATCAATCTTTTCGGTTTTGCTATTTATTCATCCAATTGGTTTAATCTTAGAATCAAATCCAATCCAATTCGATCCAAATTTTTTCGGTTTGGATTGGATTGGTTTTCGGTTTTCATTGTTGTATATTTTTTTTTTCATTTTCTTTTAAGAAAATATATTATTTTATGACATTTCATAAAAATGTAAGGTTACGAAAAGGATAAATAAGTAGAAAATAAATGTAACATAAAGAAAATAAAATAGTAGATTAAAGAAAATAGTTATAGAATCGTAAATTAATAATATTTCTCAAAAGAACGGAAAAAAAGTTAACATTATTGAAGAACAAGTCTAAAAAATAGTTACATAATTGTAAATTAAGGAAACATTTATAAACTATTCATATAATAATATATATACAAATATAAATATTTCGGTTTGAATTGGATTGGATTGGATCGGTTTATACTAAGGGAACCAAAAATCAATCCAATCCATTTAAAATTGCGGTTTTTTTCTTCAGTTTTCGATTTTTGGTTTGGTTCGGTTTTTAGTTTTTCGGTTCGATTATTGCGGTTTGCTTTGGATTGGATTGAACATGAACACCCCTACTTGATAGTGTTAGGATAGGAGAGTTAAAAACTAGAGTGATAAGTAGGTCAATGGTTTGATAACAACTAAGAATATCAAATTGACTATTTAAAAAAAAATGTCAACCAACTCATACTACATCATAATTAGAAAAAAAAAAATGATATAGTACATCTATTTTTTTTATAACTTTTAACAATGATTTCTTTCATTTTATTTAAGGATAAAAACCAGAGAGAGAAAGAGGATGAGATAAAGAGAGAGAGTGAAAACACAATATAAGTATAAGAAAGTCGTTCTAAAAAATTGTCACAAAATTATTAGGGCCTACCTGCATTATGTTTTTATTTACTCTCTCTATTACTTTGGTTTTTTTGCCAATACTTAATTTTCTTTATAAAATTTAGGTTGTCTTATAAATCGATGTTTAAATAACAAAACGTAAACAAAAAAGAACATTAATCATTTGAGTCGGCTAGGATCGCAAAGGGCGGCAAAACTTTCCCTCAAGAGATTTAACATTGCTGTATTTTTAAAGTTGAATTTGAATGCAAGACCTCTAGTTAAATAGGAAGAGATCCCTTACACCTCATCCAAAGTGATCTTAGGTATATATATTTTTAAAACTAATATTAAATTTATATAAAATGAAGCTGCAATGGAAATACAAATCGATAATAATATTAAATTTATATAAAATGAAGCTGCAATGGAAATACAAATCGATAATAACTATTTCGGAAAGATGACCTTAATGATGCTTCAAGAAATCAGACTCGTCAATAAACTACTTTGTACTAAACAAAATAACAATATATTTTTCAATTTTATATCTCCTTCAACTAATTATACTATTTTATTAGGGTAGTTAAATATAAAAATATACTTACTTTTTCTAGAGGAAAAATATACTTATTTAGTGCACTAACTGAAATTTATTAGGGAGGTTAAATATTTGGTAAAAATGGGAGATTAAATATAAAAATGAACTGATGTCTCTTTGATTATTAACTGAAATAATTTCACGAGCTTTGGTATATTTTACGACAATTATGGGCCAAGAATCACAAGAATTGCTCTTACAAAAATAACAAATATAAAAAGATGTGCCAAAATACAATGTGTTGATGGAATTAAATAAGAGGATGATATTTATTCGTGGTTTTCGTTAAAATTGGGAATAAATCAGACCGATCTATAGGGGTTTACGATCTGGTCTGTTTAGAAAGCTTTTCGTTAGCTTCCCTTTCGTAATAAGAGGCACTTTCAGAATTTTACTTTAACTTTCGTCTAAACTTCGAATTAGTCACAGTCTCTATTCCATGAGGAACCAAAATAAGAGTTATCAAAAAATTTTGATAAGATTGTTATTTGATAGGGCATTTATTATTATTATTTTTTATAGAATTTGATAGGGGTAATTTTGTTTGCATAAGATAAAAATAGAAAGTAGAGAAATAGAACAAGAGACCAGAGCAAAATCTGGGTCCTAAAATGAAGGGGACGTTGAATGGAAGGAATTGAATTCATTGAATGGAGAGAAAAACTGATTGTCTATCATAAACAAATTATTAAAGCATTCTCACCAATCTCTCTCTCTCTCTCTCAACTAGCATTTTGAATAACAAAAGTAGAAAACTAAAATCAAAGCAAAACAAAAACACAAAGGAAGGAAGAACAAGAATAACAAAATGTCGTGGCAAACTTATGTGGATGAACATTTGATGTGTGATATCGATGGCACTGGTCATCACCTCACCGCGGCTGCCATTCTCGGCCATGACGGTTCTGTTTGGGCTCAGAGCACTTCATTCCCTCAGGTAATATCCACTCAATTCAAATCTATTTTTGTATGTGAGCGCGCGCTTTTTTAATATATATGTATGTGTGCGCGCACTTTCTAATGTTCATTTTGTATCAATGTTCTCGTCATCACAATGTTGCGATGTAGATCTATCATAACAACTATTTTCATCTTGATTTAATATTTTGTTTCAAATTTTAATTCACATTTGAGACATGTGGCTTTTCAATATCACATCGTGAACATTACTTTTATTTGATTTATAGATTGATCAATCTATCGATTTAATCATTTTTTTATTTGTGTATGCTATAACCGTTCTAGTAACGATTATTTCGACAAGAGTAAAGACGAAATCTTAGACAAATTGTGCTATAGGTGTTAGGATCTGTTCGTTTCTTTGTGTCAAATTGAGTTGATAATACGAGAATTACATTTCTGATTTGAGAAGCTATAAGATTAGGGTCATGTTTGGATAAACATATTATTTGCAGTTTACAGAATAAACACTTATCATGACTAACTACTTGTCAACATTGCAATGAAACTCGAGAACATTGTATCTTTTAGGTCTTATTTGTGTGATGATTTTGTTTATATGTGAGACCTGTGTGCTTTTGAAGTGCATTGATTTGTTTTATGCTTCTTTTTACAGTTTAAGCCTGATGAGATTACTGGTATCATGAAAGATTTCGACGAACCAGGACATCTTGCACCTACTGGCATGCACCTTGGGGAAATCAAGTACATGGTTATTCAAGGAGAGCCTGGAGCTGTCATTCGTGGGAAGAAGGTAACTTTTTATACTCATAGGGTGGGAATGAATCGCCCAACATATCAAATGTTTCTGCAACTTTTTACCAAATGAGTTATGCATTTGGAAGAATTTATTTGGATGATTCTTATTAGTACAGCATCTTTCTCATACAAACGACATGAAAATGACAAATATATTGTTGGACGAGCCAAAACCTATATATTTTTGTATGCACATTGCGCATATACATTTACTATGTTATATTCGTATATTTACCTTGAAAATCTCCACATTGAGTTAAGTTTTATTGTGAAATTCAAATGTGATTTCTGAAAGTTTGTGACATCATGCTAGATGTTTTACAATTAATCCAATTAAGGAGCTTTTCTATAGTTGCTTTGCTCTAAAATAACAATATGAAACACTTACACAGACACAAAATACGACACTCGTACTCACACATAGACGCTAATAATAATTTTAAAAAAAGAAGTGACTGGATATATGATTAGTGTGTCAGTATTAGACTGCTACATATCGGGCACTAACACGGTTTTGGTCTAAACTGTTGGTACTTTTCATAGAAGATAACCGACACTTGCATTTGTTTTGTAGGGATCTGGAGGTATAACAATAAAGAAAACTGGACAAGCTCTTGTTTTTGGCATCTATGAAGAACCTGTTACTCCTGGACAGTGCAACATGGTTGTTGAGAGGTTGGGAGATTACCTCGCTGAACAAGGTCTCTAGACCATGAATCATCAAGATTTGACTATTTTGTTTTTTCGTACTATATTGTTTTGATATATTTCTCGGATTAGGCGTGTCCTGGTGTCGGACACGTGTCCGACACCGACACATATAATTTTAATTAATTATGTGATTTTCTCAAATTGTTAGAGGTGTCGGCATGTCAGTATTGTGTCGTGTCCGTGTATCCATGCTTCATAGCATATAGGGAAGCAATAAGCTGTAGACTCCTTGTTTTGTATTTGTTATCCTTCTATTGTTAACTTCATTCTTCTTGTTCCATAATTAAATGTAATAAAAGGTAAATCAAGCAGAGAATAGAAAATTAGAAATAAAATCCATTCATTCTCTTTGTTAATTTTTCATGCAAAAACTTGCATTGGGGTTTGCACAATCTTTGCAAGTCATGCGGCAGACGTGATATGGAGCCCTAATTCGCGTTCATGAGATGCGGTAGACGAGGTATGAACCATTTGCTCTTGAAAGAACAAAATTGTGGAATTGTTGATGATGATAATAACAATAATAATACTAAAAGGGTGGAAGGCGTTGAGAATGTCATGAAATGTACTCTAACCCATTACAATAATAACAAGATGGTAGGCGGGGTAAACCCCGTTTACATAATAAAGTAATCATTATCGACTAGAGGCATTTTAAAGGGTTATTTAACCAGTTTGAGAATACAAAATCAGATGCCATACCCCTCTTGCTAATTAGCCAACTCCATGATAGATCTTGAATCTTGGCCTTAAGACTTAATCTGCCATGGTTGCATTCCTCAACAGCCAAATGTTCCAGATTGTAGCTAGCCAAATCAAGAAGCGTGTTTTCCGGTATGCCTTTCCCTTCAGTTGCTGTCCATGTTGCAGAAAGTGTTCTATTCCATTAATGTCTTCATGAATAATGATTCCCATCCGAACACATCGATCTTTGATAATGATTCCCATCCGAACACATTGATCTTTGATGAGGACCACTCTTCTACAGTTTATTGATCGCTTTCTTTTGACCTTCTTCTAGTGAAGAAGCAGAGGCAGATTTTTGTAGAAGCAGAAGCAAAATGTCTTTCCACCAATTCGAGTCCTATCTTCTTGTCATAGGACCATCATGGCGGAGTACTTTACGAGCTAACAGACCATATTTGAATTTTAACAGATCATACCATAGTGCATTTTTTTCTGAGACACCACCACTTTCCATTTGTTCAAAAGATTAGTATTGAAAAGCTCCAAGTCCTTCACACCCAACCCACCTTTATTCTTTGGAAGACATACTTGTTTCCAACTTAATCGGTTTCCATGTATCACAACGCTGCGGATTCACCCCAACAGGTAGACCAAGGAAGCGAAACTGAAATTTATCAATACTGGAAGAGAGGAAGGCATATGCGGCACCGATGAATTGATCTTCAAGGTTGATCCCATACAACCTGCTCTTGTAGAAATTGACTTTCAGTCCTGCTACTAATTCAAAGCCTCTGAGAATCAACTTCAAACTTCATAAGTTTTCCTAAGAACCTTCACCCAAAAGTATGGTATCATTTGCGTATTGTAACATATAGTGTTGTTGATCATTACTCTCCACGTAACCTTTAAAACACCCTCTTCGGATGACATTATTTACAAGACCTATGAGACCTTAAGCAACTATAATAAACAAGAATGGAGAAAGTGGGTCTCCTTGCCTTAACCCTTTGTTCACCTCAAAATTTTCTGTCGGACTTCCATACACAAGAACCGACATTGAGCTTCAGAAAACGCAATCCCTCATCCATTTAATCCATTTCTCATGGAACCCCATCTGGTTGAGCATATATTCTAGATGCTTCCAACTAACAGAATCAAATGTTTTTTTTCGAAATCTACCTTTAGGAACATACACTTATCTCATCTTTTCTTAATTAAATCAATTAACTCATTAAGCACAACCACTTATCTAAGGCATTTTTATGCAAACAGATTGGAAAAGTGCATTTTTACCACTTTCTTCACATTCTCAACGCCTTCCACCCATGTATCTCCTTTCTTGAATGAAACCAGTTGATCTTTCTCATTGTTAAAAGTGCTTCACTCTCAAGGTATGTATGGTATTTTCATTCTTCTTCGTTTCTTTTTTTGAGGGTAATTCTACTTGTTCTTTCTTTTTCAATTCTAGTTGTTAACCAATGTCTCATTAGTTAATGATGCACATGGTCTATAATATAGATCACATACATCATTTAATGAATGAATCTAAAATGTTGATTTTTGTTTATAATAGTGAATGGAGGGTTTACTGTTTGATTGCTCATGGAAGGTTACACCATAATCTTACACCATGAGTACTATTTACGTCACGCACGCAAAAATCATACACTCACAAATTACCTATGGAATACTACTTTGTTCAATTCTTTAATGCTGACACAAATTATCACTGATTTCTCGAAATATGTTTAACGGTCGCATAATTTGTTCAACATGTAAATTGATCAATCACTTTTCTAACATTAAGCCTCCAGCACTTTCTTCTCTTGCTGCTTTGGAATTTTCAGTTGTCTGCTTTCGAAATTCATCGATCCTCTTTTGAAGTGCAGCTCTCAGATTTTGAATTTCAGCTTTATCCTTTTCATGTTTAGCAGCTATAGCTCCTTTTGAAGTTCAGCCTTGCAAGTCAACACATCCTCCAGAAAGAAACATGCCTCAGTTTTTAAATCATATGCACACTTCACATTTTTCATGCCGCTTTGAATTTCAGCAATGACAGCAACATGTAACATCTTCGCCACCGACTTCTGCTAGTATAGAGATTAATCTTAAAGAACTCAAATATTGACAAAGAAATTAAAGTTGTTTGAATCAAAAGCATTGCGTCGTGCCCCATAACATTTCCAGAAAAAACTTACCTTGGATTTTGCCAAAGATCTCCTTTTGGGGTATCTCTTTAAATTATTTGATTCATTCGCAGCACAGACTTTGAAACACAAACAAGAGAAATATTGATTGGAAAATTTAAAAAGGAAAAAAAACTAATCAGTTAAATTCCATGAGACTATAGGCTTTATCATTTTCAGAACTGTGCAGCCTCCTCTTACTTAGAAAAGATGGAGTTTTGAATAGAATGTTCCAAGATCGTTGAACGCATTTGAAACGCATTAGTGATTTTACTGGTAGACGAACTAGTATCTCCATCCGTAGATCTTCGGTTAGACTTTCCCAATTCATTTTCTCTGTACGTACACAAGGTAAGTAAAACATCTAATTTCAAACTAGAACTGAAAAAAAGAAAGAAGAATGAAAATACATTGATGAAAGAGTAATGAAAACATGCATGTGTGGACTTGACCGGGGCTTTTACCGTAGGACATGCAACCCTAAAATTTGCGTCAAGCAAAGTGGCCAAACATGAGAAAGCATGTTTGGACAAGCAACATGCTTTTATACCATTTGCTTTTGGCTTCCAAGCATCATCAATGTCATGACTCCTAGATCCATGAATGTTGTGTTACGAGGATTGGTTTTGCTATCCAAAAAGGCCTAGCGGCGCAACTTGTCGCCCGCTTGCCTTCTATTCATGTGTAATTAATCATTTATATATATAAAATAGCTTGATTATATGAAAATAGGAGTAAGAGATTATAAAAATTGTGAACCCTAAACAAGAAGCATTGAATAAGAAAATTAAAAACCTTAACCTCCCAAATCCGAGAAGATATGATTATTTTCTAGCAATCAATCGCAAAACAGATTGAAAGGCAAGAAGACACATAATAATAAAGGCTAGCCTTGTTCTTTGAAGGCAATTGAAAATTAAAAACCTAACCCCCAAATCCCAGAAGAGTTGAATATTTATTTTGAAGTTCAGCTCTCAGATTTTGAAGTTCATCATTCTCCTTCAGAAGTTTAGCAGCTTTCTTGTTTTGAAGATCAGCCTTGAAATTCTGCACATCCTCAAGGAACTTCATCTGCTAGTTTAGAGGTTAATTAATAATAAAGAGCTCAAATATGAACAAAGAAACTAAAATTGTGAAACTTGAATCAAAATCACATTTAAAGGCTTTCCCCATAAACTTTGTTAACATATCCAAACAAAACTCGCCTCGTATGTTAACTTCAACTCAGAATCCCACTCATTCATGTGTCTTAGAATTCTATCAGGCAGTTTATCAAGCGCCGTCTGCGTCAAGAGACGCTGGTATAGAGATAAATCTTAAAGAATTAAAATATGGACAAAGAAACTAAAATTGTTTGAATACAAAGCATTGCTCCCATAACATTTCCAAGATAAAACAAACCTTGCGTTTCGCCCAAGTAGCAGAAAACATGCCACTTGAGATTTAGGGCAAGTTATTTGCACTTGTGAGATGTTGAAGATTGGGGAGAGACTGAGCCTGAGCTACATGGATAGAATGAAAGAACAAAATTGTCATGCAACCCTACTTAATGTCTGAGAAAACAAACAAAAGAAGCTTTGGATTGGAAAATTAGTAAACAACCAAAAAAGAGACATAATAATACTAAACTAGAATTGAAAAAAGAAAGAAAAAAAAGAATGAAAATAGCTTGAGTGAGATTATAAAAATGGGAGAAATTAAGAGATTATGAATGAAAATTGGCATGCAACCTTAGAGAGACAAGTAGTTTTTGTCAAAGACAAAAAATAATAGTAGTTATTTTTCGGCCAAATGAAGAAATAATAAATAAAGCCCAAGCCCGAGCTAACTTAACGAGAAATAAACGCTTGTTTATTATCTATCTTGCCGGTCTCGATTCATCTTGTGCAGGGACATTTTGTCGTAAAAAAAAAAGCGATCGTTTATGTCTATTCATGTTTTTTCTTGCTTTGCTTTCCTCCCTATTATCTATCATCAATTTTTATTGCCATTTCAACATAACTGTTGTGAATCCCCGAGCCTCCAAGACCCGGATCGAACCACACCAATACAAAGAATAATGATGTGTGGAGCGACGGAGAGTGGTAACCACCAAACAAATTGTATTGTGCAAGCAAGAAACAACAAAACACCACCTAGATCTAATCTAGGAACCAAGTGTGAAACACAAAGCAACAATCACAAGATACAAGGAGAGGGAAGAAGAAAACAATAAACACAAAGAGATTGTTCACCCAGTTCGGTCCAAACTTGACCTACTCTGGAGGAGAGTTTGTACTCTCCAATCCACTATCAAATAAGTTCTTTACAAAAGGAATACAAGAGGTTACAAGAAATTAGCTTGACAATGTTCACTTTGAACAAACCCTAATTTCTACCCCTTTCCCAATCTCACCAAGACACTCAATGATTCTCTCTACAAGGTGTTTCCCATGTTTTCAACCCAAGAGATACTCTAATCAAAGAACCCTAAACCCTAGAGCTTCCCCTTTGATTTCCCAAGTTTCTCTCTCTTTTTTCTCTCTCTTCAAATCTGCACAAGAACACTTAAGTACTAGTCTTCCTCTGTTCCAATCGTGTCACGATTTGCGTCCGTCCCAAGGAACGACCAGTCCTTATCAAGGATACTTAACGAGCAAGTTTCTTGATCGTGTCACGATTTTCCCAAAATCGTGACACGATTTGCACCCCTGCAACCCTAACTCACGGCATCCGAAATCGCGTCACGATCCCAGAATCGTGTCACGATTTCCCTGTTCTTCCAAGCCACAAATTTGAAGACAAACTCAACAATAACTTTTAAATCTTCCACTCCCTTCTCACTCTATCACTCAGGGCCATTTCACTCACTCAAACACCAAACCTGAAGATTTAACAATTGCAAAACTAGAGGGACTAAATTGCATTTATGTTTTGAATTTAAAATAATTAAATTTTAAAAAGTGATACATGACTTTAAATGATTGGATGATGGATAAATATATTCAACCAAATTTTGGGGTACCAAAGTGTTTAAAAAGTGGTATATAAGAAATCTGACTATTTGAACACTTTTAGATGATTGGATTTACTAACAATATCATGCTTGAACTTGAACTTTTCTAGGGTTAACTTGATTTTGATACAGACAAGAGGAAAGTTTGGTGATGAAATTGAGACATGTGTTGGGAAAGCTGTTCAGATGAAATTGAAACATGAGAGTGCAAAAGAAATAAAAGGGTGTAAAAATCAAGTCAACTTATAGTGGTCCAACATTTTTCTAATAAATGTCATTTGCATTTCTAACCAATTACTTGTTATCAGATTCTGTTAGGAAGCTTTTGATTCCAGAAGCAGCTATATGGTTGTTACTTGTTACCAATTAAACAAGCTACTGAATTTTGAGGTTTTAGTAATTATCTTTCTCTTCTCTCAGCCATATCACTCATGCTACTTGAGGCATTTGCTTGCATTTTTAACCCTCCCAAAAAAATGAATGTTCATTCAGAGAAGAATGAACCTCCATGGTTGAGAAAGAAAAAGCTCCAAATGGAGAAAACTTGTAACTGATTTTCATTAGCTTGTGAAGGTTCATTATTGAGTTATATACACATTAGTGCCAACTCATCACCATTCTAACTAACTTTTTTTTTTTGAGAAAACCATTCTAACTAACTAGATGCAGATGAAATTACAATTAGAAATGAAATGTAAATGCAAATACTTCTAATTAGTTAACTTGCGCGCCAAGTTATCTCATTGCTCTTTATTTTCTTCATATGTTGATATTCATCATTTTGTTCGATTGAAAAAAGCGACTAAGAAGTTTGGTACAAATTCTTGTATAGAGTGATGGTTATACATTCAATCAAACCTGCGTTTGATTCTACAATTTGGCATTATTATCTGTGATAGGTTTGCTTTAAATTTTTATAAATATAGATATCACCATATCGGTCTACTTTCCCAAACTCTAATACTGAAATTCTCCATGTTCATCATGTTTAGTGTATGATCCACTTTAAACAAAAAAATTCTCATAGAGAAACCAACCCATCTGTGGCCAACAACACTCAAGTTTTTATATCATACGCACACTTTGCATCAAACTATTAAATCTGCATTCGAACTACTGTTTCATCAAGTCTAAACAATAGTTGCCATCTCCAAATCATCACCAAAACCAAACCAAGAAGAGACATGATAATCTTCAAATTTAATTGAACAGTTAAATCAACTAGAAATGAAAGAACTAGGGAAGCAATAAGTTTTAGACTCCTTGTTTTATATTTCTTCTCCTTCTATTGTTAACTTCATGTCTCCTTCTAAGGTTAAATCAAAAAGGGAATAGAAAATTAGAAATGAAAACCATGTAAACTCTTACATTTTCATATTCTAAAACATAAAAGATCTAGTACTCAATTTTCTCCAACAAAAAATAAGGGTTCAAAATAGTAAATTAAATTCCACATATGTTTGGTCCACTAAAACAAATGAAGGAAAGAAGATTGTTCGTCTACTCATCAACTAAATGATCAAATTTTGGATGTACTTCATCGTAAGCCTCCTGCTGCTTCTTCATCTGTCTTAGTCAACTTTCGAACTTCATCTATCCTCTTTTGAAGTTTAGCTCTCAGCTTTTGAATTTCAGCGTTATCCTTTTCATGTTTAGAAGCTAGCTCCTTTTGAAGTTTAGCCTTGCAAGTCAACACATCCTCCAGAAACCTCATCTGCTGGTTTAGAGGCTAATTAAGAAACTAAAATAATTATGAAACCTGAATCAAAAGCATTGCTATCAACTTGCCTCAGTTTTTATATCATACGCACACTTTGCATCATTCATGCCTCTTCGAATTTCAGCAACGACATCAACATGTGACATCTTTGCCACCAAATTCTAAGAGTATAAAAACAACATTGAAAAAATTCATTAAAATTAAAAATAACTGAAATATTAAAAAACTTTAAAAAAAGGACTGTTCATATTAAAATGAGCTGAAATGCGGACAAAGAGATAAAAAATGTTTGAAAAAAAAAAATTGCTATGGCTCCCGTAAACTTCGCTAACATTCCCAGAAAAAACTTGCCTTGGATTTTGCCAAAGATCTCCTTTTGGGGTATCTCCTAAAATTGATTGATTCATCATAGCCTTTGAAAACAAACAAAAGAAACATTTGAATTTTGAAAATTAAAAAAACAAAATACAACATAAAATCAATCAGTTAAATTTCATGACACTATTATTAGCTTTACCTTTTTTAGAACTGTGCAGTCTGCACTTCTTCTCAAAGGCAGGAGTTTCGAATAGAATCTCCCAAGATCGTTGAACGCATTTGAAACGCATCAACGATTTTACAGGGAGACGAGCTAGTATCTCTATATGTAGATCTTCAGTTAAACTTTCCCAATTCATTCTCTCTTTACGTACATAAGGTAAGTTAAACTTCTAATTTCAAACTAGAATTGAAAAAAGATAGAAAGAAAAATGGAAATAGCTTGATTATGAAAATAGGAGAAAGAGATTTTGAAAATCATGAACCCTAGACAAAATGCCTTGAATAAGAAAATTAAAAACCTAACCACCAAATCCGTAAAGATTTGAATATTTCGAGCAATGCAAGAATAGGCATACTAATAAAGGTAAACCTTCTCCTTTTAAAGGCAAGAAAATTAAAAACCTAACCTCCAAATCTGAGAAGATATGAATATATATTTTGAAGATCAGTTTTCAGATTTTGAAGTTCATCGATCTCCTTCAGAAGTTTAGCCACTTTTTTTTGTTGAAGTTTATCCTTACAATGCTGGATCATCTCTAGCATCCACATCTGTCGGTGTAGAAGTTAATTACATAAGTATTTAAGAACTCAAATATACGAACAAAGAAAGTAAAATTGTGAAACTTGAAACAAAAACATTACTAAAGTGGCCATTAAACTTTGTTAACATTTCCAGAAAAACTTGCCTTTGTTTCTAATTTAGACTGAGACTTCACATTATTCATGCCTTTTCGAATTTCAGCAACGTTAGCATCATACTGCTTCGACTTCTGCAGGTTTAGTGATTAATATTGAAGAACTCAAATATAGACAAATAAACTGATACTGTTTGAATAAAAATCATTGCTACATGCCCATCAAATTTTCAGAAAAAACATGCCTCAATTGGGATGTGGTAGTTGTTCCTTGGCATTTTGACAATACCTCTGATAATGATTTAAAATATATAAGTGAATGAATTTATTTACATTTATATGCATCAGACACAATATGTAACGGATGCCGAAACACCTTCAATTCAAAGTGTTGATGGTATACACATAGAGACAACTGGTTTTTGCATTTGTTTTGTAGGGATAAGGAGGTATAAACATAAAGAAAATTGGTCAAGCTCTTTGCATTTCCGACGAATCTGTTACTCCTGTACAGTGCAACATGGAGTTTGAGAGGTTTGGAGATTTCCTCATTGAGCAAGGTCTCTAAACCAAGATTCATCAATTGCAATATGGTTGTTCAGAGCTCCATTCTTTTTAAGTTTCAACCCTAAACTGAGAGTTATGGCAGACAATAACTATGTGAAAATGTTAGGATCAATTGTCATTTCTTAAATGTAAAAAAAGGAAAATCAATTTGAGAATAGAAAATTAGAAATAAAAACCATACATAATCTTGCATTTGCATATTCTAAACCTTAAAAGTTCTAGAGCTCTTTCTTGTGTAACAGAAATAAAGGTTTAAAGTAGTAAATTAATGAAGCAAAGGAGTCTACTCATCAACTGATTCATCACATTTTGGATGTATTTCATTCTAAGCCTACAACCTTTCTTCTCCTGCTGTCAACTTTCGAACTTCATCGATCCTCTTTTGAAGTGCAGCTCTCAGCTTTTGAATTTCAGCGTTATCCTTTTGATGTTTAGCTGATAGCTCATTTTCAAGTTCAGCCTTGCAAGTCAACACATCCTCCAGAAACCTCATCTGCTTGTTTAGAGGTAAATTAATTAATATTAAAGAACTCAAATGTGAACAAGGAAACTAAAATTGTGAAACTTTATTCAAAAGGCATTTCTAGAAAAACTTGAAGAACTTTTTTTTTTTTTTTTGAAAACTCGGTATCCGATCCAAGAATCGACTAATCCGAGGGGACCAATCCCACCGCCCACTTGCGGGGGGCCCGTTTAAAGCCAGAGCAAGCTCTGTATGGACTTAGCCCACCGAAATTGGCACCAGAGGGAATCGAACCTGAGACTTCTGGAAGAGCAAACTCCAAGATCCCAAGCCAACCACTAGGCCAACCCCAAATGGGTTAAAACTTGAAGAACTTGCCTCGGTTTTTAAATCATATGCGCACTTCGCCTTTTTCATGCCGCTTTTAATTTCACAAAGGACATCATCATGCGACATCTTCATCACCAATGAATTCTGCAGATATAGAGATTTATATCAAAGGCATTTCTACAGGTTCCTAAAGGTTTCCAGAAAATACGTACTTGCCTTGGATTTTACCCAAGATCTCCTTTTTGGGTATGTAGTACTCCTTTTGGGGTATCTACTAAAACTAATTGATTCGTTCACAGCACGGCCTTTCAAAACAAACAAAATAAACATTGGAAATGGAAAATTTAAAAAATAAAATAGGACAAAACTTTAATCAGTTAAATTCCATGACAAAATAATATAAAATCCGATCTAAAAAGGGTTTAATAAACCCTAACCCCCAAAGGAAGGATGATAAGACTGTGGGCTTTACCATTTTCTGAATTTTGCAGCATCCTCTTATTGACAAAGGAAGGAGTTTTGAATAGAATGTTCCAAGATAGCTGAACACATTTGAAACGCATCAGCGATTTTTTGGGTAGACGAACTAGTATCTCTATTTGTAGATCTTTATTTAAACTTGCCCAATTCATTCTCTCTGTACATACAGGACGTGAATAAAACTTCTAAGTTCAAACTTGAATTGAAAAAAGAAAGAAAGAAAGAAAGAAGAAGAGTGAGGAAAGAATTGAAATAGCATAGTTATGAAAATCGGAGAAAGAGATAATGAAAATGGTGAACCGTAAACATGAAGTATTGAATAAGAAAATTAAAAACCAAACCTCCCGAATCCGAGAAGATTTGAATACTTCGAGCAATCAATCACATAACAGATTGAAAGGAAACATGAGACATGATAATAATAAAGTTTAGCCTACTTTCGAAGGCTAGAAAAATAAAAAATCTGACCCCCAAATCCGAGAAGAATTGAATATTTCTTTTGAAGAATAGCTCTCAGATTTTGAAGTTCATCATTCTCTTTCAGAAATTTAGCAGCATTCTTCTTTTGAAGATCATCCTCGCGACTTTGCAAATTCTCCAGCAACCCCATCTGTTGATTTAGAGATTAATTAATATTAAAGAACTCAAATATGAACAAAGAAAATTAAAATTGTGAAACTTGAATCAAAATCATTGCTAAAGGCTAACCTCATAAACTTTGTTAACATTTCCAAACAAAACTTGCCTCTTATGTTAAGTCAAACTCAGAATCCCACTCATTCGTGTGTCTTCGAATTCTAGCCAGTTTTGTTTCAAGTGATTCTACCGGCCTTGGCTGGTATAGAGATTAATATTAAAGAACTCATCAATTATGGACAAAGAAGCTAAAATTGTTTCAATAAAAAACAATGTTAAGACTCCCATAATATTTTTTAGAAAAAACTTGCCACATGATTTGCCCTAGCAGAAGCACACATGGAACATCGCCTATTTCGACTTCTAGCCATTTGCGCTTGTGAGATGTTGAAGATTGGGAAGAGACTCGGCTGCATGGGTAAAATGAAAGAACAGAAATGTGAAAAGACAAATTTAATTTGATGATGATGATGACGACGACAATATTGAGGAACAACATGTATTGTATATAAGACACCATCAATTACAAGTTAGGCAAAAAATGAGTTACATGAACACAGACACCATATTGCATCCATCTTGCGACCAAATTGAAAACAAAAGACTCGTTGAATTGACAGAACAGAAAATCCCAAATTCAAAAGGTTTGTATAAACCCTAACCCTAAAGAAATTGTATTAATGACTGAACAGATTGGAAGACAGCCAGAGACATCCATTAACAACTAGAATTGAAAAAGAAAAAAGAAGAAGATGATATGTTTTTCACAAAGGATATTATTAATAATGATAAGAAGAAGAAGAAGAATGAAAATACCTTGATATATGAATATCCGAGAAATTAAGAAAGATTATGAATGAAATGGAAAAACCGAAGTAAACCTATGGTTCGCCGTTCTGAAGCGGTTCTGGTTGAAGATCCGACAATTTCCTCAACAGTACCAGTATCACCATTTATGATTTGTGAGTGTTCTTGTGAAGGAAGGAAAATCTAAGAAGAGAAGAGAGAGTGATCAAATTTACTGGTGTGACAGATGAACGAAGGAAAGGAAAATATGTATGTCATGTGAGAGACGTCTTCTGCATAATTATTTTGTACCGTATGTTATATTTAATTTAACTTTTTCCCATTTGAGTGGTCGATTAAACTAATAAATAAAATTGTATAAAATATAATAATATATCATCCTCCCTTAAAAAAAGTATAATGTATCGTCTTGATATTAGAAAAAAAATGTAGAATTACCATCTTAATATTTTTCTAACAAAAGAACCAATATAATAATACTTTCTTAACAAAAAAACCAATATAATAATACTAAATACAAGTCTTGAGAAAAAAATTTACTAAATACTTATCCCACCATAAAATAAAGAATCCTACCAAAAATTTATTAAATACAAGTATTGGAAAATTCCTGTAAATAAAAGTATTAAAAAAAATTACAATTTAAAAAGGTATAAAAAAGTTTTTTTTTTTTTTTAAGAATAAAAAATGGAATATATTAACAACGGTGGTAAATTCTCTTCAGCACAAGGTGTACTAAAAAGGCCGCCCCAAGATACATTTAGTTAGAGTAGAATATACAAAAACAAAGGTCAGTCGATACCTAAACATAATAGAGGGGTCCGACCACAATCTCTGAGAGCCATAAACAAAGTTGGCATTGTTGGCTTTCAGCTACCAAAAAGAATTATACTTTTTTATAAAAAAAAGTATTATTTAATAACTATTGGTTCAATTACGGTTCCAATTCGTCTTCCACGTTTATCTATTGCTTTCCTAGTCCTCTACCTTCGATGCAAGAGGATAGATGGGTCAAATGGAATTCCTTCAATAATTCTTGCACCGTTCTTAATGTTGATGGCAGCTGCCTTGGCAACCCCATCACGACTGGATTTGGTGGTTTGCCTCGTAATCCTTCCGAGGTTTTGAAATCTGGTTTCTTTGGATTCTTTTCAGGAGCATCTGACATTTTTCATGTTGAGCTTCATGCTGTTCATATCAAGGACTTTTGGTGGTCAAGCAGTTCGATTATAATGACATACATTGTTTCACAGATTCTCTTCATTATGTTGATATACCACATGATCAAATGTCAAGGTTTCACAAATATGCTACTTTGATCAAAGACATCAAAGATCTTCTTCACCAAGATTGATATACTCCATGGTCAAATAGTTGTGCAGACATCCTTGCTGAGTTAAGAGCTTCTTCTAGCATTGATATCATGGTTCATCTCTCCCCTGGCCGGCATCTCGGACCTCCTCTTCACATACACTATGGAAACTTGGTTATGTAGATGTTAGTTTTTCTTTTCTTTTTATGTAGAGGTAGAGGAAGACCTAGGAAAACTATTAGAGAAACCATTACAAAGGATTTAGAGGTCAATGAGTTGGATCCAAATTTGGTGTATGATAGAACACTATGGCGTCATTTGATCCATGTAGTCGACCCCACTTATTGGGATAAGGCTTGGTTGTTGTTGTTGTTGTCGTCTTTAACTTTGTAACCAAAACCGCAACTGAAACTTAAATTGGTGTCTGTATCCGTTCAATGACAGAAATGGCTGTCAAAACATTGATTTTTCTTATGGCTGACAATAAACTGAATAAACATTGATTTTTCTTATGATTCAGTAACTAATTCGTTGAACATGAGTTCAGAATCCAATGAGTCAAATTTGAGTTAATAATTAAGTTCATCAAATAAATGAATTGAACTTAAATTATATAGGATTTAGTTGGTTGTTTATGATCCAACTCGATATGTGTATGTGTATGGGTGCACATAGGCAAATATGGGTCACTTGGGTTTTAATCCTTACAAAAAAAAAAAAATCTACTCGTGCAAATATCTAATGTGGGTAAAATAAAGTTACTGTGTTGGATTCAACTATCTTCAGTTGAGCTCAAATGTCTTGCAGAGTTCTATTTTGTCATCACTTGGTTGAGTTCAATTGTCTTTCATGCTTAATATTAAAGTGTTTTTTCATGTCACCCTCTTTGATTTTATATCCTAGACTCCTAGACCCCTTTAGGATCATCTCACCTTTATTTTGGCCCCATTACAACCTTAATAAAGACATTTTGATCTTTACATGCATGTGCTCCGATGATGTGTTGACGTTAGAGGCTTGTCCAGCCTATGACGGTGCTAGATTTGATGATGTGCTTGAGAGTAACAGTAGCCATGTACACTTCTTGAATGATTGGGTGCATTTTATATATTCATCTTGTGAGGATTCTATCATGTTTTATGCATTTTTAGTCGAATATTAACCTCCTTGTTCACTACAGATGTCAAGATTTTATTCATAATTGTTGGAACACTAGTGTATATTGGCAAAAACTTGGAGTATACTAGTTGTTATGTGGAGACTTTGGAATGTAAACACAAGGATGTAGAAACTAGTGTAAAGTGTGAATTGAAAATTTTATGTCCCACATTGGGTAGATCACACACTCTAGTAGTGTTTATATATGTGGGAAATCACTTCCAAGGGTGTGCCCTTGGGGTACCCACTTTTGTGAACGGAGTGAGCGCTAGCCAAAAATTATATAAGCCACACGCACGACGCCGCCACCGACCGGGCTTGGGCTGGGCCTTATAGATATATATTTTTTGGTGCTCAGAAAATGAAAAAATATTTTTTATTTGCTCTCCGAGTTTCCCGCACACGGAGGACCAAATCCCACACGTTTTTCACACGTGCAAGCTTCCTCTCCACGTTTCCGCGTCGTGGTTACCATTACGTGGGTCGTGGGCTGAGTTTGGCGGGTCGCGAACCGGGTCGGCGGAGAAAACGAGGAAAATTCCCCTCTATAAATAAAGTGCTCGGGAATTGGATTCTTCACTCCAAAACCGAGAATCGAATCCTCTTCTCTGGTTTTCTCCCCTTCTCATCTCCCTCGGTTTGTGTTGACGAACCGTTCTTTTCTTCCCTCCTTCTTTGGTTTCTCGAGTTGTCTGCGAACCATATTAGAGTGGTTTTTCGAATTTTCGAAACCATACTGAGGTGTTATTCTCGAGCGATTTCTAGCAGTGCAGCCTTTAATCGTACAGTTTGAATCTGGGCTGTTTTATCCTGGAGACGGCGCGGTTGCTAGTCTACCTTGCACAACTTGGGTAGAGCCACGAAACGTCTTAAAGAAAGCGACCTGGTCGTGACTCACCCCGGTAACAGTTTCATATATAGCTCTGTCGTAATTTTTCAAATCCAAAATCAACAATAATTGTCATGCTCCTTAAATTTTAAATGTGTTAATTGCTTGCAACTTTGCATCACGCTCTGTTTATCTTTTTGAATTTTGCTATGTGTCTTTAATATTGTGTTTTGCTCGGAGTACATAAGCTTAAGTTTGGGAAATTTGATCAATGCATTTTTACATATTCATTATAGCCTTGCATTTTTGACATTTTGAGAGTTTTTGTGTTTAATATCATGTTTTTAGCATGTTTCTACATTTTAGGTCTGATT
This sequence comes from Medicago truncatula, assembly GCF_003473485.1. Lineage (NCBI taxonomy): Eukaryota > Viridiplantae > Streptophyta > Magnoliopsida > Fabales > Fabaceae > Medicago > Medicago truncatula. The sequence goes on along the minus strand of NC_053047.1, from coordinate 41,630,147 downwards.
TGAGTATTAACATAGATATGCATTATTCTCTCTTCCAAATATTTTTCTCATGTTTTGGTTCTGTTAGGAGTCATCAATAAGACACCATCAATGAAGTTTCCACGAAAATCATCATAATATTTAAGCTGAGGGCAGCATGAGAATGGATGGTGATATTTACGATTTTAAACCACAAAAATCAAAACAGCTTAATATTCTCTCAAGTTTCTATTTTATTATTTGTAGACCTTGTGCTTTTATTTGGTTCTTTCCCCATTTCCTATCGTCAAAATATATACATTTTCTTAGGTCTTTATTTTGGCAAATTATCAAAGAATATGAATGGAGAGATTAAAATATATACATTTTCTCAGGTCTTTAATTTGGCATATCTATTACCCCATTGCATCTTAAGGAGGCATGCAACAAATCTACAAGCATACATGGAACGTGCATTTAAAATGAGAAAATATATAAGAGAAATATTAAATCATATGAGATATTAAATTAAAGAGAAATAATGGTGAACCAATTTGTAAGAATTTCAAAAGAAATGTAAGAAAAAGGTTAATGAGTAGCATATACAAATAATGGTGAACCATATGTAAGAATTTCATAAGTTTTGGGTTGACTTAGAAATAGTTATGCGGAATTTTCATAAAATTTCACTAAGATCTTCTTGGAGTATTTTTATCATATCTCAAAAACCAAAAATCATTTTCAAGTCATACCAACGCCACTAGAAAGCTAACAATTATCTAAAACTTTCATGTTTACACCAAAGGCTAATTCAAAACAGAAACGTGTGAAAAAGACGCAAGAACATGAAATAATGTATGCATCATACATACTGAAATTACAGATTTTCTGTCAAAACCGCCTCACGATCACTGGAATCACCTCACAATTTCGACAGCATCATACATGCTGAAATCACATATTTTTTTGCGATTTTCTACCATGGGAGCCTCCTTGGCTCCGTTTCTTGAGCCCTAAACTCTCCAAAATCGTCCATAATTATCACCATATGATTACCCTATCATTAGAACGTTAATCCCTCACTAACCTACCTAATTAACCACTCATTTCACCGTTCAATTCTATGGTTCACTTTACCCTAGGTTATTTCTCTCAAATTATAATCTCTCAACAATCAAATTGCAATTCAAACCCTAATTTCTCTAATCATCAAAATCAAACAACAACAACCATGTTAAACCCTATTCCAGAATTATAAACTTAATTCCTATAACATCAAAACTAACAACAACTACAAGATTAAACCAGATTTCAAAATTATAAACCCATTATTAGAGAAGCTAGTCCCACCCTTACCTTAGATTAGATGATTACAAACTCTACAAGCTTGCTCCTCTTCTCCTTCTCTAACTTCTCACTTTCTCCCAAAAAGCAGTTTGCACAGTATTCTAATTTTTCTAACCCTAACTCTTCCCTTTATATAAATCTTAACCTACTTATTTTCCCATATTTCCAATTCTGCCCCCAAAGCCTCGTAATTCTAATTAATTATATTTCTCCACTAAATAATAAAATAGGGGCTACTAATAAATATCATACACAACAAAAATATCACTTATCAAAATAAATCGATTAAATTATAAAAAGACTCCAAACTCAATAAAATAAATAAAAGTAAGACTATTTTGCACAGGGTGGAAAAAGTAAAACTAAAAAAAAAATTGCTTGTTAAAAATAGGGGTCGGGTCGGTCTTAAAACTCTTAAGTTTTGATATTCTCTCTTTCTCTCCTCTCTCGACGATTACACGATTAAGTTCTCTCTTTCTCTCCGATCGTCGCAGGTATGAATTGAATTTTCGTTCGTTTGTCATTCTTCTCTTTCCTTTTCCAATTCTTGAACTGATTGCTCAAACATTCTTCTCTTAATTTGGGGGTTAGGGTTTTAAAATTGCATACGATGAAATTCAGAAATATAATCTATCTATTCTTCCTATTTATTCGCGCACACACACACTATAAAATTGTATTGTTCTTTATGATATGTTCCTTCGTATTGATTTTTTGTTTTTTTTTTATGTACAGAATTTACTATAGAAAATTATAGTTTTGTGAACACAGATTTTTAACTTGTGAGCAAATATTCATATAACAAAGTGATTGTTCATTGTGAACACAGATCTTTTCTTTCGTATTGATTAATCTATTATTAGGTGAATGATGTTTGTTAACTTTTCTCACGAGTTTGATTGGTCGATCGTTTTTAGGATCATTCACCTAACGATAGATAAATCAATACATGTGTTTTTAGGATTGTTTTTAGAAAATATATCTTATATAGTTGATAACTGATGCTGCTGAGTGTAATAAAGTCTCCGTAGCTTGACTTATTGTTGAATTATGTGCTGCTATGTATTTTCTTTTGTTATAGTGTTTGATATAACCATATCAGGTTCAGAGGTTTTTCTTTTCCATCATGTTTTCTTTTTTTGATTCCTATTTTTTGATGAAAGCCATATTTCACTAACTATTTATTTCTTTCGTATTATATATGCAGCTGAGTCTCTTCTCTCCCCAATCTTTTGACATCTCACAAGCGCAAAAATGCCTTGGGGCCGCTATGACTGTTCTCACCGCCTAGGCCTGTATCACCCACAACCTCCCAAGCACAAATTTTGTATGAGAAAAACCAAAGCCACGGCAAGTTTTGCAATTGCTTTCTTTTGATCCTAGTTTCACAATTTTAGTTTCTCTAATATTACTATTTAATCCAACAGGATTTCGAACTGGCATCGTTGGAGATTATACTTGATCAAGTGAATGCTGACCTGGCTCTGCCCAACACTCCCTCTGACCTAGAACTTTGGGCAAGTTTTTTCGGGAAATGTGTTAACAAAGTTTATTATTATGTTGCCTTCACCAATGCTTTTGATTCAAGTTTCACAGTTTTAGTTTCTTTCCGTATATTTCAGTTCTTTAATATTAATCTCTGAACCAGCAGAAGAATTTGAAGAAGGATGTTCTTGATTCCATTGCTGAACGTGAGGCTGAAATATTGGCTGAACGTGAGGCTGAAATATTGGCTGCACGTGAGGCTGAAATATTGGCTGAACGTGAGGCTGAAATATTGGCTGAACGTGAGGCTGAAATATTGGCTCCAAAGCTCGAGTTTCATTGCAGAGTTTCTGCTAAAGCTCCAAAGCAGACAGCCAAAACAACTGAAGTTCCGAAGTAGGAGGGAAATATAGTGTTGGAGACTTGATATTCCTTCGTTTGTTTTAGATGTTCCAAGAAACATAATAAATAAGTCATGTTGACTGTGTTGTGTATAATAACACTATGTTTAAGAATTTAGCTTGGTTGTTTGGATTTGGATTTTGTTTTGTTACTGCCTTAATGCCTTCTGAAAGTTCAATATGTACCCTTAGCATCTATCTTAATAAGTCCTCATTTATGGATGGGGAGTGTCTAATGATCCTTTGATTGTATTGTTGCTCTCTTAGCATTTGAATGAATGAAGCTTATTTCCTGTATATAAAATAAAAAGACAAAAAAGTTGCCATGTTTGTAGAAGCAAATACATAGATAGTATTAAAAAGCAAAACATGTTTGAGATGTAACAACTTTTAGTCAGGCTTTACTTTACTTACCTCCTGGTGGAACTCTGGATTGTTAGGGGCTCTTTCCCCTATGAAACAGATGGTTAACACAACAGCAAAAATTACAAAGCACCTACACATACTTAATGTATCTTGAGTTTGTATGTATATGTTGCACTTAAATTTCTTAGCCTCACAAACTTGATGCTTACTCCAGTTCAATGGACTTTTATTGCATCTTTGTATAGAATTTCGACTTTTACCAACTATCATAAGTATATTTGGTTCTGTTATTAGTACCTCAAATTTTAATGCTAAAGGACATTAAATGACATCAGTACAAGGTAACTAAAGGTTTATGCTAGAGAGAGAGATTTGCCGTTTATATACAGGAATAGTTTAGCTAGGCTGTTTGATGTCCATCATTTGGAGGTTAACCAAGCCAGAATGATGGAAGTAAAGTATTACTGTCATGTTCTTCTCTTTTTTTCTGATACCGTTGGTAAAGTATTACTGACATGTTCTTCACATAGATTACTTGATGCATATTTTGTTTACTTTTTATTACTGAGTTTACTCAGTATATAATTATTTGTGTACCATCAAGTTGGGGTTAGGATGCGCTTGTGCTTGGCTGTCTGTTTTGTTCAAACAGTTTTGCTGTTATTTACATTTTCGTAGTTCAAGAATAGACAGACTAGATAAAAATATATTGTAACATTCTCATATAAATATTGTAAAGAAAAGCAAGTTCTTCCTTATTTTTGTAAAGAAAAGTAAGTTGGATGATTCTTACATGAAGTTAATTAATTTCTTTTGTTGAATTTATCATTTCAATTCTATTTTCATAGGTGGACGGTTTCCGGGAGTTAGTGGAAGGGTTAGTTCACTATTGATAATCTATTTAGTCACCACTTTACTGATTCTACACTTTGAAGAATAGAGAAAAAAGGAAGAACCATAGCGGAGAAGGATGAAGAGCTATTAGAGAGATTAGAGCAAACCTTAAGAGAATTATCATAATCAAGTAAAAAATCTTTCTTTTTTATAGTTATATATATGTAAACGATGCTAGTAGAACAAGACTGTTGAAACTTTTAGCACTTATTTATGCTGGAACCATTCTCTAAATCTTTTTATTGAATTCTATTTAAACGGGCCATATTTTTATGAGTGCAACCATGAATAAAATTAGTCCATTGTTCTAGTTATCCTTGGTGAGTTAAAATATAATGGTTATTGGAATGACTAATCGATCAAAATTTTATAGTTAGAAGTATGGTTTGGTTTTTCTTATATAATAAGACATCCTGGTATATAAATAGAGTTTGCTACTTTGTGTCTGTTTTGACTAGATGAATATGACCTTGAGTAAATTTTGAGTCAAACATAAAGAACAATTTTTGGATTAAAATTCAAACAATTTTAGTATTTTACTTTAGATAGTTGATTGTCAATGCTTTTAAGTTTAAGCTATACTGAATTGAATTTAAAGTGTCACTAGTATTCTGATTTAATCATTTTATGCAACTGCTTTATAAATTTCTCTTCTCTCTTTCTCTCCTCTCTCGACGATTACACGATTAAGTTCTCTCTTTCTCTCCGATCCTCGCAGGTACGAATTGAATTTTCGTTTGTTTGTCATTCTTCTCTTTCCTTTTCCAATGCTTGAACCGATTGCTCAAACATTCTTCTCTTAATTTGGGGGTTAGGGTTTTAAAATTGCATACGATAAAATTGCATACCACAATGCTTCAGTAACACACTTGCTTTATCTATTTCCGTTGCTTCACTGAATTATGTGCTGCTATGTATTTTCTTTTGTTATAGTGTTTGATATAACCATATCAGGTTCAGAGGTTTTTCTTTTCCATCATGTTTTCTTTTTTTGATTCCTATTTTTTGATGAAAGCCATATTTCACTAACTATTTATTTCTTTCGTATTATATATGCAGCTGAGTCTCTTCTCTCCCCAATCTTTTGACATCTCACAAGCGCAAAAATGCCTTGGGGCCGCTCAGACTGTTCTCACCGCCTAGGCCTGTATCACCCACAACCTCCCAAGCACAAATTTTGTATGAGAAAAACCAAAGCCACGGCAAGTTTTGCAATTGCTTTCTTTTGATCCTAGTTTCACAATTTTAGTTTCTCTAATATTACTATTTAATCCAACAGGATTTCGAACTGGCCTCGTTGGAGATTATACTTGATCAAGTGAATGCTGACCTGGCTCTGCCCAACACTCCCTCTGACCTAGAACTTTGGGCAAGTTTTTTCGGGAAATGTGTTAACAAAGTTCATTATTATGTGGCCTTCACCAATGCTTTTGATTCAAGTTTCACAATTTTAGTTTCTTTCCGTATATTTGAGTTCTTTAATATTAATCTCTGAACCAGCAGGAGAATTTGAAGAAGGATGTTCTTGATTCCATTGCTGAACGTGAGGCTGAAATATTGGCTCCAAAGCTCGAGTTTCATTGCAGAGTTTCTGCTAAAGCTCCAAAGCAGACAGCCAAAACAACCGAAGTTCCGAAGTAGGAGGGAAATATAGTGTTGGAGACTTGATATTTCCTTGGTTTGTTTTAGATGTTCCAAGAAACATAATAAATAAGTCATGTTGACTGTGTTGTGTATAATAACACTATGTTTAAGAATTTAGCTTGGTTGTTTGGATTTGGATTTTGTTTTGTTACTGCCTTAATGCCTTTTGAAAGTTCAATATGTACCCTTAGCATCTATCTTAATAAGTCCTCATTTATGGATGGGGAGTGTCTAATGATCCTTTGATTGTATTGTTGCTCTCTTAGCATTTGAATGAATGAAGCTTATCTCCTGGATATAAAATAAAAAGACAAAAGTTGCCATGTTTGTAGAAGCAAATACATAGATAGTAGTAAAAGCAAAACATGTTTCAGATGTAACAACTTTTAGTGCTTTACTTACCTCCCGGTGGAACTCCGAATTGTACGTGTGCGAGAAATTAAATTTAGGTTTTTTAAATTGTAATTGAAATATAATTTTTTTAAGTAATATCTTGGATTAAAATTCAAGGCGTTATTTACCATTGAAATGGGTAAATTCAAACTTGCTAAACAAACATTCACCGAGAAGTTCTATTGTTCCTTTCAGAAGATTAAATTCTTGTAAGTTTGGTTTAGATGATGGTATTCAAGTGTCAAAAGAATGATGTGTATTCTGCGACACTTCAATACATTCATCAAAACCAAACAAAAATTTAATATTGTGAAAGGAACAATAAAACTTTCGGGTGAATGCTTGGGAACTGTTGTTTAGCAAGTTTGAATTATTCCATTTCAGAGGTAAGACAATTGTTGTAGTTGAAAGGTGCATTCCCTACCTAATCACGATCTTTTAGCGGAATCAAACTGTTGAGAATTTCTTCAGTTGATCTCTGCAACATGACAGACATATTGATTGTAACACCCCGTTACCCAAATGCAATAAAATAGCATAAATACATCAGAGTAATTTCACAACGGCATGTTACACGTCATATTAAAATTCTTAAATAGAAAATAAAACTATTTAATTCAACAACAGTCATAACTTCAAATTAATGCAGCGGAAAGTTTTGCATTTGCAATAGCAACAACAATATTTTAATCTCCAACAACATCTTGGCATTAAGCCTAAACAACAAAAGTTAGCCAATGAAAGGGCACATCAACAAGTTCCAAAATTTGATACATGGAAGGGAAAACAACAATGAAATAATAAAATGACTCCCAACCCACGTATCAGAGCCCTAGACACGACTCTTGAGCCACCACCGACTACTCAGGATCACCTGCAAGTTACCCATAGGAAGGGCAACATTTTCAAGCAGAAGGGGTGAGATTCACAACAATAAATATAGATATTAAGATCATCAAATGAATCTAACACCCTATAACTTCAAACATGTTCACTTGCAAATATTATAATTATTCACAACCACAACAACATCATCATAATCATCCACTTAACAAGTAGTATTCAATGTATATCATACCATCAACATCAACAATTCACCAAGACTCATGCAAATGACATGACCACTGCTAAGACACCATCTTAGACTTCTTAATGAGATGCAATTATGCATGTGGTACCAATCAGGACCGAGGCCCTCACCGCTTTTGAATGGTTAAAGCATTCATCAGGACCGAAGCCCTCACCGCTGTTGAGCAACTAGTACTCCAGGACCGAAGCCCTCACCGCTGTTTTATGCATATGCAATGGACCTACTTGTGTATATCTACATACAACTGACCATGCAATGCAACTCCATGTGACTCAACTTAAACAACATGTATGATTCAATACTTAAACATACAATGCATTCATCATCATTAATCATCATCAATCCAGCAATTCAATCAATCACAACAATGCATAATTATATAACTATGCTCAAAACCAACAACACCAACCACTACTAACCAAGCTAGCAAAACAACACTCTGGAACAGGGTAGCTCGCCTCGCGAGCACATCTGCTCGCCACGGCGAGTTCACGGACAACACTAGCTCGCCACGGCGAGTTCAAGGCGAACTAGAGGCGAGTGAAAACTAGGTGCTCTCGGGAAAAGTGACATTTTCTCACTCAAACTCCATTCCTAAGTTTCCTATTCATCTTTTTAACCTAAAACTTCCACCATTCATCTTTATTATCATCTAGGTACCTTAAACCATCCCCAAAACACCTTATAACAACTTTTCAAAAAAATCAAGTTTTATCTGGGCTTACTCGCCATGGCGAGTTGGACTGCTCGCGAGGCGAGTAGTGATGTTATTCACTCGCGAGGCGAGACATGAATGCTCGCGAGGCGAGCGATGAACATCAGTACGGGCAGAAAACTGGTTTTTCCCCAAAATCCCATTTTTCTTCCAATCACTCCCCAAATCAGTTTACAGATACCTAACTAAGTGTTCTATGCAACCAGAAACTAATTATAACTCCAAAATCATGCTCATAAACTCAAAATCATCATTTTACCATAAAAACCCAATTTCCCAAATTCTCACCACAACTCTGTTAAACACAAAATCAGAAATCAATAACTATATTACTGAAGAAAACCTCACCCTTACCTTAATTTTGCAGAAGGAATGCAGCACAAAATCACTCTTGGCTCTAACTTGGTCTTCTCCTCTTTTTCTCCCAACTTGCCAGTTTTACGTACAAAGCTTTCTAACCTCTCTTTTCCTAACTTCCCATTACTTGTAACTCCCTTCTATTTTCATTTAACTCCCTTTAATTTTAATAAATGTTAAATAACTCCCCAAACTCCAAAATAACTAATATTTCATACTTATTTTAATTATTATAAAATAAACCATATAGTAAAATAATCCACCACATAAAACATCCAAAAATCACATATATATGAATACATGCATATACCCCACATAAATCACCAACATCATATATAAATATATATATATATATATACTCCACATAATAAAATAATTAATTAAATAACTAGGGCGTTACATTGATAAGCGGAACCATGTACCAAAAAATTGAGAACATGCTTCTCACGTCATCGTCGTTCTTCAATTCTAGCAGACAAAACGTTATTCTCCCGTAGTCCAACGTTGGACGTTTATACCAAATACATTTCACCTTCCTTTTTTCACTGGGGTTGAGTCCTTGATTGATTTCATCCAGATGATCCTTGAGATCTTTTAACGTGACATTGATGTATCAAACCTTGAACATCTGATGTCTTCCACCGTTGAAGCGTGCGCTAACATCAAACTGATCAGTCATTGTTTCAAATCTACACCATAAAAAAAATTAAACAATCAATGAAAAACTCATTCAAACATTTCATCAAACACTTGAAGTGCAAATTATACATAAACCCTAAAAATCCTAAATAAAACCTAAAAAATTTATAAAACTCGAAAAAAAATATAAAGTTAAGCAATATAACTCCATTATAACAAGTATTCATAATATTTATTAATAGCATTTCAGATCTACAACATAACTCTACTAAAATAAATAAAACAAAAGTGTATGTCAACAATTACATTACATTACATGCACCTTCCAACTACAACAATTGTCTTGCCCCTGAATGGGGCAAATTCCAACTTGCTAAGCAGTAGAACTCCAACATACGTTCAGAAAATAGAAATTTATTAGTGGATTAAAATAATGGTAAAATAGGAAGAAAATGACAAAAAAACGCATCTCTATTTTTGTGTTAATTTTCTAAAAAAAATATTTAAAAAGTAACTGAGGTATTATAATATTTGAAGGCATTTCTTTATAATATATATATAGATAGAGATAGAGATAGCCTCCAAACAAATATATCAACAAGAGATAACCTAAAAAAAATTTGAATTCTGCGTTTTACCCAAACATATTTGCTCATTCCCAAGTGAAATAGTCAAAATGGCCCAACGTATGAAAGTTACACTTGTGCAAAAAAGAACGTGAGTTAACTCACGCTAGTTTTGTGCGCACTAGGACATACAGGCAATAGCTACTGCCTTGTTCCCTGTTTAGCTTCGTTCCTTCGTTCGTTCATACATAGGAACAACCATTCATTCTTTCAACCAAAACTCATAATTTAAAGAACATGCATTCATTCATTCATTCATAATTTAGAAACACAATTTTAACGAAAATTAACTCAAATGTCATAAAGAGGCGCAACCGTGCAAAAGTAAATGTATTACATCCAAATTCAACAAAATGTCATAAAAATACTACAAATATAAAATAAAAAAATAAAAAAAAGGTCATAAAATAAGACACTATTGATACTCCTGTGGACTTTCTTTGTTTTGTTCCTACAAATCCGTGAGAATATTCCTAGGCTTTACCAAGCTCCAAGAGGACCATCGAATGTCAGGCTCTGGAGGAGGGTTGACGATAAGAGGATGGGATACACGGTAGAACCACCGAATGTACCTATATGAATGCTTCCAAGGCTCGTCGGGACCTAGTCACCCCTCTACTGTTGGGCAACGACATGCAGAGCAAACTCGAAGAAGGCAACAGCCACATCTGCTAGGGCAAGAGGAATGATCGTTCCGTATTTTAAAATCCGAACAAATCTGAAAAAACATTAACAATGCATGCGCGCGAGGAAATGCATAGGGTGGGAAAAGTAAAACTCAAAAAAATAAAAAAAAAATTGCTTGTTAAAAATAGGGGTCGGGTCGGTCTTAAAACTCTTTAAGTTTTGACATTCTCTCTTTCTCTCCTATCGTCGCAGGTATGAATTGAATTTTCGTTCGTTTGTCATTCTTCTCTTTCCTTTTCCAATTCTTGAACCGATTGCTCAAACATTCTTCTCTTAATTTGGGGGTTAGGGTTTTAAAATTGCATACGATAAAATTGCATACCACAATGCTTCAGTAACACACTTGCTTTATCTATTTCCGTTGCTTCACTGAATTATGTGCTGCTATGTATTTTCTTTTGTTATAGTGTTTGATATAACCATATCAGGTTCAGAGGTTTTTCTTTTCCATCATGTTTTCTTTTTTTGATTCCTATTTTTTGATGAAAGCCATATTTCACTAACTATTTATTTCTTTCGTATTATATATGCAGCTGAGTCTCTTCTCTCCCCAATCTTTTGACATCTCACAAGCGCAAAAATGCCTAGGGGCCGCATAGACTGTTCTCACCGCTTAGGCCTGTATCGCCCACAACCTCCCAGGCGCATATTTCGTTTGAGAAAAACCAAAGCCACGGCAAGTTTTGCAATTGCTTTCTTTTGATCCTAGTTTCACAATTTTAGTTTCTCTAATATTACTATTTAATCCAACAGGATTTCGAACTGGCAGCGTATGAGATTTTACTTGATCATGTGAATGCTGACCTGGCTCTGCCCAATACTCCCTCTGAAGAACTTGAACATCGGGCAAGTTTTTTCGGGAAATGTGTTAACAAAGTTTATTATTATGTGGCCTTCACCAATGCTTTTGATTCAAGTTTCACAATTTAGTTTCTTTCCGTATATTTGAGTTCTTTAATATTAATCTCTGAACCAGCAGGAGAATTTGAAGAAGGATATTCTTGTTTCCATTGCTGAACGTGAGGCTGAAATATTGGCTGAACGTGAGGCTGAAATATTGGCTGCACGTGAGGCTGAAATATGTGAGGCTGAAATATTGGCTCCAAAGCTCGAGTTTCATTGCAGAGTTTCTGCTAAAGCTCCAAAGCAGACCGCCAAAACAACCGAAGTTCCGAAGTAGGAGGGAAATATAGTGTTGGAGACTTGATATTCCTTCGTTTGTTTTAGATGTTCCAAGAAACATAATAAATAAGTCATGTTGACTGTGTTGTGTATAATAACACTATGTTTAAGAATTTAGCTTGGTTGTTTGGATTTGGATTTTGTTTTGTTACTGCCTTAATGCCTTCTGAAAGTTCAATATGTACCCTTAGCATCTATCTTAATAAGTCCTCATTTATGGATGGGGAGTGTCTAATGATCCTTTGATTGTATTGTTGCTCTCTTAGCATTTGAATGAATGAAGCTTATTTCCTGTATATAAAATAAAAAGACAAAAAAGTTGCCATGTTTGTAGAAGCAAATACATAGATAGTATTAAAAAGCAAAACATGTTTGAGATGTAACAACTTTTAGTCAGGCTTTACTTTACTTACCTCCTGGTGGAACTCTGGATTGTTAGGGGCTCTTTCCCCTATGAAACAGATGGTTAACACAACAGCAAAAATTACAAAGCACCTACACATACTTAATGTATCTTGAGTTTGTATGTATATGTTGCACTTAAATTTCTTAGCCTCACAAACTTGATGCTTACTCCAGTTCAATGGACTTTCATTGCATCTTTGTATAGAATTTCGACTTTTACCAACTACCATAAGTATATTTGGTTATGTTATTAGTACCTCAAATTTTAATGCCTAAGGACATTAAATGAACTCAGTACAAGGTAACTATAGGTTTATGCTTGAGAGAGAGATTTGCCATCAATATAGGAATAGTTTAGCTAGGCTGTTTGATGTCCATCAGTTGCAGGTTAACCAAGCCAGAATGATGGAAGTAAAGTATTACTGACATGTTCTTCTCTCTTTTTTTCTGATACCGTTGGTAAAGTATTACTGACATGTTCTTCACATAGATTACTTGATGCATATTTTGTTTACTTTTTATTACTGAGTTTACTCAGTATATAATTATTTGTGTACCATCAAGTTGGGGTTAGGATGCGCTTGTGCTTGGCTGTCTGTTTTGTTCAAACAGTTTTGCTGTTATTTACATTTTCGTAGTTCAAGAATAGACAGACTAGATAAAAATATATTGTAACATTCTCATATAAATATTGTAAAGAAAAGCAAGTTCTATGGTTTGATGTGATTATGAATTTTTCCTTATTTTTGTAAAGAAAAGCAAGTTGGATGATGATTCTTACATGAAGTTAATTAATTTCTTTTGTTGAATTTATCATTTCAATTCTATTTTCATAGGTGGACGGTTTCCGGGAGTTAGTGGAAGGGTTAGTTCACTATTGATAATCTATTTAGTCACCACTTTACTGATTCTACACTTTGAAGAATAGAGAGAAAAGGAAGAACCATAGCGGAGAAGGATGAAGAGCTATTAGAGAGATTAGAGAGAAAACCTTAAGAGAATTATCATAATCAAGTAAAAATCTTTCTTTTTTATAGTTATATATATGTAAACGATGCTAGTAGAACAAGACTGTTGAAACTTTTAGCACTTATTTATGCTGGAACCATTCTCTAAATCTTTTTATTGAATTCTATTTAAACGGGCCATATTTTTATGAGTGCAACCATGAATAAAATTAGTCCATTGTTCTAGTTATCCTTGGTGAGTTAAAATGGTTATTGGAATGACTAATCGATCAAAATTTTATAGTTAGAACAAGTATGGTTTTGTTTTTCTTATATAATAAGACATCCTGGTATATAAATAGAGTTTGCTACTTTGTGTCTGTTTTGACTAGATGAGTAAATTTTGAGTCAAACATAAAGAACAATTTTTGGATTAAAATTCAAACAATTTTAGTATTTTACTTTAGATAGTTGATTGTCAATGCTTTTAAGTTTAAGCTATACTGAATTGAATTTAAAGTGTCACTAGTATTCTGATTTAATCATTTTATGCAACTGCTTTATAAATTTCATTGATGATAGATTATGACTATTTTTCCAACAATTAATCTGAAACATATGTCAAATATATTTTACTAATTAAAAAGGTTTTATTTTATAAACGAATTAAATGACTAGGATTCTGCTGTAAATTTAACTTTAACCAACCCCGAACCTTGAGTTGGTTACACCTGCGACAACACCCCTTGAATGATAACCAGTGACGGAGCCAGAAAAAAATATTAGGGTGCGCCACTAAAATTAACTATTGTAAAATTGTTTAAAGTCTCGCAAATTAGACCTATAATTGAATTATTTAAATTTTCCGGGTGGGCCACTACACCAATTTGCAGGAATTTGGATCAACCGAAACCTAAAACCGACATAAAATTGTATAAAATCTTGCAAAATAGACCTATAATTGAATTATTTAAATTTTTGGGTGGGGCATTACACCACTTTGCAGGAATTTGGATCAACCAAATCATAAAACCGATACAAAATTGTATAAAATCTCGCAAAATAGACTTATAATAGTTGATTTTTTAATTTTTCCGTGGGCACCACTGATGATAACAAGTTTCTACCATCGGAAAAACAAAAGAAAAACGGTTACAGTGATGAATTTATGGAAAAACAATTGAATGAAGTGATTCCCCTCCTTCTAGCACCAATGCTCTGGTGTATACTGGATCAAGGTATATTCAATCAATGTAAAGTATACAAGGTATTTGATGCAATAGAGCTATTATAGTTCACGACAAAGGTAGTTCTCCGAACTAATTATATTGAGATTATAGAGATCTCGATAGAAGATTCAGTGTAAGGGGTGAAAATGTGTAACATGTACCCGTTGTCACACGTAGCCACCTTTATATAGGGGAGATTTTATGTAGTTATCTCCGTCAAACTCAGGTACGAATGTGGGGGTTCGTTGGAGATAACATCAACGATCCTGATTGATGGAGACTTGCTTATGTATATGAAGTCCTCAGTAGTCCTCATGAAGGCGGGGATTATTCGATATTAGACAGCTGTATGTTGGTTTGGCGACATAGGCTTAGACATAGTCCGGAACACAATAAATTACGTTCAAGGTAGAAGCTTGGGTGTTTGATTTGCAGCAGCAAGCTTGGAGATAAGTTGAAGCATATGTTTGAAGTGGAAGTGCTTATGGTGAGTTCCTTTAGCATAAAACCCACCTTGGGTAGCAAGATTTTTAGTGAGAAAAACTTGATGATATTATGTTATATTTTTGTTTACATCTTCAATATTAATTTGTTTAAAACACCCTATTATTTTGTGGTAAAAGGAAGAAGAAAATGAGTGTGATGTATTTAGTTTTGGTTAGAAAATTTGTCGTTAAATTGAGAATTAAATGTGTGAATATTTTTATGTTAATATTTTGTATCTATTGCCATCCCTAAATTCGAGAGTAAATGTTCCTTTACTTCTATTAAGGAGAACCACATTAATAATTTTTTCCGTATTTATTGATTTTTTAATTTTATGAAAATTAGTACTTTGTGACTATTGAAATAATAGAGCAGCATGAAAATATAATCCTTTAAATCAATTTTGACAAGAATCTCCGCCAAGTAGACTCACTAAGATTTTGTTTGACTATAGTAAAAGTATCATTTGTACTCACATTAGTTGTATACTCCCTCCGTCCTTAAATATAGGACCCTTTTGAAAAAATAACGGGAATTAAGATAGTGGATATTTGTATTAAATATGTTTGTAATTACTATTGTTTTTACAATTTTATCTTTTAAGAGAGAATTGGTTTATGTTTTCAACATGATATTTATTGCTGATTGAAGAAAATTATGTATAATAAATAGGGGTATGCATGTAAAGAAATAATTAATGTAGTTGGAAATAGCAAATGAGCCTTATAAAAAGGGACAAAAAAAATTCTTAAAATAGTCTTATAATTATGGACGGAAGGAGTATATGTTTTTACTTAAAAAACAAAATATAATACCTAATATTACTAACTAATTTTTGTTTTTAACAAATCATATTCCCTGATTTTTTTATGTTGAAATTTTAGTGTATTATTAAAACATATAAAGTAAAATCTCATATATATAAAATATAAAATAATATAAAATTCTCTTAAATTTTATTTGTAATGATACTTGATAAAGGGTGACACCACAAGATATTGTGAGATAGATTGTATTATTGTATATTAAAAATGACTTTATATTGATCCAACGGTTAACAGGTATACGCAGTAACGATTAGATTACTTTTGTAACAAAAAAAATTACTTGGTATGAATCATTTTTTTTCCAGATGAAAATGATAACAATCAATATCTGTAACTAATTAATATTTGTAAATAATATTGGTAAGTAAAATATTTTGTTGAGATGTATTCAAAATAAGTTTTTTATCTTCAAAAATAGTTAGATAAAAGGAATTTTCTAAATGACTTGCATTTTTAGATTTTTAACGATTTTTTTGTTGTTAAACTACTTAACAACATATACAAACACCTCATACACCTAAAAATGGAAGTCAACATATATGTTGGGATTGTTGAAAAAAGTATGAAACATGCCATATCTACACGTCAAAGTTATGCCAATCTTTTAGATTTCAACTATAAAAGTAGGAAACATGCAAGATATCTACATCTTCACAAAATTGAATTCTACAAGTTTTTAACTTAAATTCCAAGGAATTCAAGAAGGAAAAAATCTTCGCTGCGGTATTTTTATTTATTGATTTACATAAAATAATAACAATAAAAGTATTGACAATAACTAACGATGCATCGATAATCATTTATGTGCAGGTAAACATGAGATTAATCTCTAAATCATTCATTTCCTCATTATCAATACTTGTGATGCTATCAAGCGCAACTTATGCACAACCACAATCTCCAAAAGTTATCCAATCAATGACATATTTGTCAAAAAAGTTTGAAGTGGGGCCTGGAGAAGTCGCAAATAAACAAATGTTTAATATCGAATTTCCAAAAGGTCATGTTGGAATCACGAGCTTTGATGTTGATCTAGTTAATGAACATGGAAACTTTGTACCATTACATGAAACTTACATTCATCATTGGTTTATTTTAAAATATATTATAAAGAAGAATATGTCAGTGTCACAGGATCCAAATGATCATACCAAACCTTCTGGTGATCTCATTTACAAAAGAAATGATGGAACATGCAACAACGGTATTCTTCCACATCAATGGAGTTCTGGAAGTGAAACGCGAGGAACAAGTACAAAACTTCCTTATCCATATGCGGTTGAAATTGGTAACCATGCAGATATTACAGAAGGGTGGGAAGAGCAATGGTTGTTGGGTGTGCTGGTCATTGATACACGAGGCGCTGAAAATAAGAAAATTTGTGTTCAATGTAGGTGTGACCAGTTTAATCTCCCTGAAAATTTTTATGATGTGACAATTGGATTCCATGGAAAATTTACTCCCGAATATAAAGCAGGAGTCCTTTGTTGCCAAGATAAGTTTCAGTGCAAAATGAGAAAAGGATTTCAAGCACCAAGGAGAAATCTTGCCATAAGATACAACATAACCTGGGTTAACTGGGACCAATACCAAATTCCAGTTAGATTTTATGTACCTGATGTCACTGATCCGGTAAGAACAAATGGTTCTGAAACAATCCACGATTGTCAGTTAAGTAAATAATTTAAATTATTTTTTATTTTATTTTTCGTGGTTAATTAAATTATGTCATGACAAATATATGGCTTAGGCGATTGGGTTAGAAAACCTTAGTAGGTGGCTCATTGAAACTCTATTTACTATCATAGAATACTAAAAACTATCATTTTCATGTAAAAATAAAACAAGATAATTTCTTAAACCTGATGATAATAGTTTTTTATTTTATTAATTTGCACGTTAGAAACAAGTGATCCACAAAGATTTTTGTATTTATTACATGCAGAGTTTACTATTTCAAAAAAGAATAGTACAAACCTTTTCCACGTTCAAAAAGCAAGCATCCCTATGAAGAAAGGTGGTTATCTTATCTACGCCTCTGGTCATGCGCATAGAGGTGTTATCAATGCAATATTATACGGACAGGTAAAGTTTCATATTATTCATTTGACTAAATTTTGTTAAATTTGATTATGTTTTCTCAATGTATTTCTTAAATGATAATAAATTTTCTTAATTCCATATATAGTCAAATTAATCTTGTGATAATACTTTATTAATTTTTTTTGTTTTGCATTAATTATTTAGGATGGAAGGAATTTGTGTACATCGACACCAACATATGGAACGGGAAAAGAATCTGGGAATGAGAAAGGTTACCTTGTTGGAATGTCTGTATGTTATCCAAAACCAGGTTCAATAAAGATTGATGATGGTGAAACCGTGACCGTAGAATCAATATATAAAAATGAATTTCTCCCTGCAGTTATGGGAGACATGCACTTCTATTTGGCTGATGAATTGTCCCATGAAACATAGACATCAAACTTCTCTGAATTTAATTTATAACTGTTTGATTAGAAAAATTAGTCTTTGATACAATTAATGTAACACCTAAACCCAAGTTTTAGATACTTAATAAAATAAATTATTTACGAATAATTTTTGCGGCTGATTTAAATTAAGTATAAAAAATTAATCTTCAATAAAAGGCTTAGGATGCCACATTTCAATCTTTCACAAAACATTTATATGAAGTCTTAAATTAAAATATCTTGGAGCAAAACAAACCAAGGTTTATCAAATTATTTATAATCTAGTAGACAATTGGCTTTCTCTCTAAAATAGTTTACAAAATAGTATTATTGATCCAATAGTTTTAGCTACCATAAAATTGTTCAAGACTATATAAAATACCATGGACACATTCCTTACCCAATTTGAATCATCGATCGACAATCTACTTGTGCTTTCATAAACATGCACACACAAAAATGAAGGGTGATTTGTCAAAAAACATGAAAGATAAGTAATAAGAGCAATAAGTATATATATCGTATAATCACAAAATTGGTATATTAGAAATTCTGAAGAGGGTTGTGCGAACCATTAGAATGAAATATAGAAATGAATTTAGACTATAAAAATGAAGAAAACCGAAAGCTTGAAATCAAGAAATATATATATTTTTTTTTAATGACATTAACTAGGTTTCTTAATTCTTAAACTCATGAATTCTTGTTTGCGTGAAACTTTAACTTCTAATATCCTAATCTAATTCGATCAAGATCGCAGATATAGTCTAATACTCAATGTATATGTTGGACCAAATATAATAATTAAAGTATTATCTCACTAAGTACACATGAATAGTGTCAGGAACACCCTATTAGTATATTACTATATTAATAAAATTGTATATAATAAAATTTTATCCGTGTGTCACACGGGTATGTCTAGTGACTTGAATTATAGCATAGTACGGTATTGATAATATTTCTCCTGTTATAAAAATAAAATGAATTTTTCAATCAACCAAAAATATGTTACCCTAAGAATGACACTATACATTGATGGACATTGTTGTTATTGTTCATCTATTGATGATTCTTATTACAACATCTTTCCCATATACTGTTGGACGAGTCAAAACCTACATGTTCTAATATGCGCATGGAGAAATTATTTCTTGGTCACAAACACAAATAAAAAGTGTTTAGAGACACATAATTGAATAAAATTAAAGAAAAAATAATTGAATGATATGAGTAAATTCTTTTTCAATTATTTTTTTCTACTTGTGTGAGTGTGCCCAAACTCTTTTTATTTGCATTTGTGTTCAAGAAAGTCTTCCTCTATGCGCATGTACATTTATGCTATATACATCTATTATTACCTTGAAATTCTTCACATTGAGTTCACTTTTGTTTCGAAAATCAAATGTGATTTTTAAAAGTTTGTAAAATTCTGCTAGGTGGTTTACACTAGTGTGATTAAATAGCTTTTTGTTTGTTTTGCTTTAAAAATACACATGAAGCATTAATATGAACACATAACACAACACTGATACTGACACGTACACTACTAGAAAAGAACCAATTAGCGACGTCCTTTTTAAAAATAATGACTTTATCCGAAGAAATAGAATTAATGTATAAAGAAATAAACAATACCATAAATGAAGTAAATAATAATATCATTTTATTAATAGAAAAAACTAATAAAATTCTAGATCACACATTTAATAAAATTAAAATTGAACGTAGTGAAATAAATAGTATATACGAAACTTTAGACAATATAAAAGGAATTAATGAAGATGAAAACATTTTTAAAATTGGAGAAGTTCTTCAACAACTAAAAAATCATTTAGATTATGAAGAAAATAATAGAAGCATAACAATAAAAGATATAGAAGAATTATTAAATAAAACAAGAGAAGTAAAACAATTAGATAAAATAGTTAAACAAGAACCATTAATACCACCTATGTTAATAAACCCAATATCTTCATGGAGGGGATAAAAACTGAATATATGGAATCAATTAGGAGATCAAATGATATCGAAGAAATTAAACAATTAATGGAACAATTAAAAATAGTTGAAGAAGAAAATAAACCAATAAGTCTAGAAAAAGTAGAAAAAATAGAAACTAAAGAAGAAAATGAAGAAGTAATATTAAATTATAATTCTTCAGATCTAGAATATGAAATAGGATCTAATGTAGGATCTGATTCTGATTTTGATGAAATATTTATGGAGAGAGGAGAGACAAGTAATTCAAAATCAAAAAGAAAAAGAGAAGATAATTGGAACCCACATAGTTCTTGGGAAAACTATGAAAATGAAACAATGAATCGTAGAGGATATACTAGAGCTAACGGAAAATGGACAAAGGTTTCCGATGAATTTTAACCCCATTATGAAGAAGGAAAATCTAAAAAATTACTAAACCTTGATTGCGTAAGAAATCCAGAAGAAATATTAGAAAGATGGTCTAATACTATGATCATGCTTTTAGCAACCGATGAGAGATTTAGTACGGTAAATCTAATGGATGTTAAGAATTTAATAGCTTATAGAACAACAGGGAATGTGCTAAAAATTTTAACAAGTATTGAGGATGAAACTTGGCAACAATATGCTAGAATGACTGAAAATAATCAACAATTTGCCAAACTAATAATAGAATTAATATATAAGGAATTTATAGGGTTTAATATCCTTGAACACAAAGCACAAGTAAATAAATGCTTAAGAGAGAGAGAGCAGAAGCTCATTTAAATAATATGCAAATATGCAATATGTGCGAAATAGATAGCTTTATTTGCGAATTTAAAAAATATTATTATGAATTAGATAGGAAAACTCAATTAATATATATATAAATATATTTATATCCAAATGACCTTATCCACTTAGTACAAGTATAAGAGAAAAATGGAAATCTCGACCAGAAGAATTAGGTGATACCTTAGCAGGAGTAATACAAATTTTATATGAAGAAATAAGAAATCAGTGTCTAGAAAGGGAGAAAATTAAAAACTTAAATCTAGGTAGTACTTCACCTTGCTGTAATAAATTAGAATTAGACCTACCCGGAAATTATGGTTGTAGTAAAAGAAGTAGGAAAAATCCTAGAAGAAAACCAAGGTTAAGAAGAACCTATCCAAAGAAAAGAGCCTATAAAAATACTAACAAAAAGTATTTTAGGAAAAAGAGACAAACACCTAGAAAATATTGCCCAAAAGGAAAAAAGAAATGTGTATGTTGGATATGTAATGTAGAGGGACATTATGCTAATGAATGTCCAAAGAAGAAAGAAAAGGATACTAAAGAGACTAAAGAAAAATCAAAAATAATAAAGAAAGTATATCAAATATATAATTTAGAGCCCTTAGAGGAAGAACTAAGTGATAGTGATTGTAGTGTATATGAATATTTAGGAGATAACCTATCTTCAGAGGAACTTCTAGAAAAACTTGAAGAACTTGCCTCGGTTTTTAAATCATATGCGCACTTCGCCTTTTTCATGCCGCTTTTAATTTCACAAAGGACATCATCATGCGACATCTTCATCACCAATGAATTCTGCAGATATAGAGATTTATATCAAAGGCATTTCTACAAGTTCCTAAAGGTTTCCAGAAAATACGTACTTGCCTTGGATTTTACCCAAGATCTCCTTTTTGGGTATCTAGTACTCCTTTTGGGGTATCTACTAAAACTAATTGATTCGTTCACAGCACGACCTTTCAAAACAAACAAAATAAACATTGGAAATGGAAAATTTAAAAAATAAAATAGGATAAAAATTTAATCAGTTAAATTCCATGACAAAATAATATAAAATCCGATCTAAAAAGGGTTTAATAAACCCTAACCCCCAAAGGAAAGATGATAAGACTGGGCTTTACCATTTTAAGAATTTTGCAGCATCCTCTTATTGACAAAGGAAGCAGTTTTGAATAGAATGTTCCAAAATAGCTGAACACATTTGAAATGCATCAGCGATTTTTTGGGTAGACGAACTAGTATCTCTATTTGTAGATCTTCATTTAAACTTGCCCAATTCATTCTCTCTGTACATACAGGACGTGAATAAAACTTCTAAGTTCAAACTTGAATTGAAAAAAGAAAGAAAGAAAGAAAGAAGAAGAGTGAGGAAAGAATTGAAATAGCATAGTTATGAAAATCGGAGAAAGAGATACTGAAAATGGTGAACCGTAAACATGAAGTATTGAATAAGAAAATTAAAAACCAAACCTCCCAAATCCGAGAAGATTTGAATATTTCGAGCAATCAATCACATAACAGATTGAAAGGAAACATGAGACATGATAATAATAAAGGTCAGCCTACTTTCGAAGGCTAGGAAAATAAAAAATCTGACCCCCAAATCCGAGAAGAATTGAATATTTCTTTTGAAGAATAGCTGTCAGATTTTGAAGTTCATCATTCTCTTTCAGAAATTTAGCAGCATTCTTCTTTTGAAGATCATCCTCGCGACTTTGCAAACTCTCCGGCAACCCCATTTGTTGATTTAGAGATTAATTAATATTAAAGAACTCAAATATGAACAAAAAAAATTAAAATTGTGAAACTTGAATCAAAATCATTGCTAAAGGCTAACCCCATAAACTTTGTTAACATTTCCAAACAAAACTTGCCTCTTATGTTAAGTCAAACTCAGAATCCCACTCATTCGTGTGTCTTCGAATTCTAGCCAGTTTTGTTTCAAGTGATTCTACCGGCCTTGGCTGGTATAGAGATTAATATTAAAGAACTCATCAATTATGGACAAAGAAGCTAAAATTGTTTCAATAAAAAACAATGTTAAGACCCCCATAATATTTTTCAGAAAAAACTTGCCACATGATTTGCCCTAGCAGAAGCACACATGGAACATCGCCTATTTCGACTTCTAGCCATTTGCGCTTGTGAGATGTTGAAGATTGGGAAGAGACTCGGCTGCATGGGTAAAATGAAAGAACAGAAATTTGAAAAGACAAATTTAATTTGATGATGATGACGACGACAATATTGAGGAACAACATGTATTGTATATCAGACACCATCAATTACAAGTTAGGCAAAATGAGTTACATGAACACAGACACCATATTGCATCCATCTTGCGACCAAATTGAAAACAAAAGACTCCTTGAATTGACAGAACAGAAAATCCCAAATTCAAAAGGTTTGTATAAACCCTAACCCTAAAGAAATTGTATTAATGACTGAACAGATTGGAAGACAGCCAGAGACATCCATTAACAACTAGAATTGAAAAAGAAAAAAGAAGAAGATGATATGTTTTTCACAAACGATATTAATAATAATGATAAGAAGAAGAAGAAGAAGAAGAATGAATGAAAATACCTTGATATATGAATATCCTAGAAATTAAGAAAGATTATGAATGAAATGGAAACTGTGAAGCCCTAGAGAAACAAGTAAGTATATATAGTAGTAACTGAGAGTATAAGCTATGTGGGCTGAATGATAATTGAAAACCCAAGCCCAAGCCTGAGCCTCCTTTCTTCTTTCTTTGACTGGCTTCATAACCGGAGGAAATTCCAGAAACCGAAAAACTGACGTAAACCTATAGTTCGCCGATCTGAAGCGGCAGTCGTTGAAGATCCAACGATTTCCTCAACGGTACCAGTACCACCATTTATGATTTGTGAGTGTTCTTGTGAAGGAAGGAAAAGCTAAGAAGATAAGAGAGAGAGTGATCAAATTTACTGGTGTGACAGATGAACGAAGGAAAGGAAAACATGTATGTCATGTGAGAGACGTATTCTGCATAAAAAATTTACTAAATACAAGTATTGGAAAATTCCTCTAAATAAAAGTATTAAAAAAAATTACAATTTAAAAAGGTATAAAAAAAGTATTTTTTTTTTTTAAGAATAAAAAATGGGATATATTAATAACGGTGGTGAATTCTCTTGTGTAATAAAAAGGCCGCCTCAAGATACAATTAGTCATAGTAGAATATACAAAAACAAAGGTCAGTCGATACCTAAACATAATAGGGGGTCCGACCACAATATCTGAGAGCCATAAACAAAGTTGGCATTGTTGGCTTTCAGCCACCAAAAAGAATTATATTTTTATAAAAAAAAAAAAAGTATTATTTAATAACTATTGGTTCAATTACGGTTCCAATTCGTCTTCCACGTTTATCTATTGCTTTCCTAGTCCTCTACCTGCGATACAAGAGGATAGATGGGTCAAATGGAATTCCTTCAATAATTCTTGCACCGTTCTTAATGTTGACGGCAGCTGCCTTGGCAACCCCGTCACGACTGGATTTGGTGGTTTGCCTCGTCATCCTTATGAGGTATGGAAATCTGGTTTCTCTGGATTCTTTTCAGGAGCATCTGACATTTTTCATGTTGAGCTTCATGTTGTTCATATCAAGGACTTTTGTTGGCCAAGCAGTTCGATTATAATGACATACATTGTTTCAGAGATTCTCTTCATTATGTTGATATACTACATGATCAAATGTCAAGGTTTCACAAATATGCTACTTTGATCAAAGACATCAAAGATCTTCTTCACCAAGATTGATATACTCCATGATAAAATAGTTGTGCGGACATCCTTGCTAAGTCAAGAGCTTCTTCTAGCATTGATATCATGGTTCATCTCTCCCCTCCAGCCGGTCTCTCGGACATCCTCTTCACATACACTATGGGAACTTGGTTATGTAGAGGTTAGTTTTTCTTTTTTTTTTTTTTTTTTTTTTTTTTGCTTATTTTCTTTCTCTTTCCCTTTAACTTCGTAACCAAAACCGCAACTGAAACTTAAATTCGTGTCTGTATCCGTTCAATGACAGAAATGGCTGTCAAAACATTGATTTTTCTTATGGCTGACAATAAACTGAATAAACTCAAAAATAGTGCTAGATATGATTCAGTAACTAATTCGTTGAACATGAGTTCAGAATCCAATGAGTCAAATTTGAGTTAATAATTAAGTTCATCAAATAAATGAGTTGAACTTAAATTATGTATGGTTTAGTTGGTTGTTTATGATCCAACTCGATATGTGTATGTGTATGGGTGGACATAGGCAAATATTCATCACTTGGGTTTTAATCCTTATAAAAAAAATCTACTCGTGCAAATATCTTAGGTGGGTAAAAGAAAGTTATTGTGTTGGATTCAACTATCTTCGGTTGAGCTCAAATGTCTTGCAGAGTTCTATTTTGTCATCACTTGGATGAGTTCAATTGTCTTTAATGCTTAATATTAAAGTGATTTTTCATGTCACCCTCTTTGATTTTACATCCTAGACTCCTAGTCCCCTTTAGGATCATCTCACCTTTATTTTGGCCCCATTACAACCTTAATAAAGACATTTTGATCTTTACATGCATGTGCTCCGATGTGTTGACGTTAGAGGCTTGTCCAGTCTATGACGGTGCTAGTGATATCTATGACTGCTATTTGTCATACCGTTATACGCTATCCCATTTTTGGGGTCTGCCACTACGCACCGCTATCCGGGATTCACCACTCCTATGCTTTAAACACACCAAAATAAAATTCCACCAAATGTGCATCACCAATTATATTCAAGGATACAAAATTTTCTCATGGAACCAAACTATTAAATCTGCATTAGAACTTCTATTTCATCAACTTCAAAGATCTAGTACTCTCTTTTTCCAACAAACATAAGGGTTCATAATAGTAAATTAAATTGCAATAAAACAAATGAAGGAAACAAGATAGTTCCTCTACTCATCAACTAACTGATCAAATTTTGGATGTACTTCATCTTAAGCCTCCTGCTGCTTCTTCATCTGATTTAGCTGTCTGTTTTCGAGCTTCGTCTATCCTCTTTTGAAGTTTAACTCTCAGCTTTTGAATTTCAGCGTTATCCTTTTCATGTTTAGCAGATAGCTCCTTTTGAAGTTTAGCCTTGCAAGTCAACACGTTCTCCAAAATCCTCATCTACTGGTTTAGAGGTTAAATAATATCAACGAACTCAATTATGAATGAAGAAACTAAAATTATAAAACTTAAATCAAAAGCATTGCTAATGGTCGGAACTATAAACTTTGTTAACATTTCCAGAAAAAGAAAAACTTGCCTCAGTCTTTAAATCATAGGCACACTTCGCATTATTCATGCCGCTTCGAATTTCAGCAACAACATCAACATGTGACATCTTCGCCGCCAAATTCTAAGAATATAAAAAATAATATTAGAAAAAAATCATTAAAATTTAAAGTAACTGAAAAAACTTTGTTAACATTCCCCGAAAAAACTTGCCTTGGATTTTGCCAAAGATCTCCTTCTGGGGTATTTACTCCGTTTGGAGTATCTCCAAAAATTGAATGATTCATCATAGCCTTTGAAAACAAACAAAAAAACATTGAGTTTTCAAAATTAAAAAAGCAAAAAAAAGACATAATGAGACTATTGGCTTTACCATTTTTAGAATTGTGCAGCCTCCACTTCTTCTCAAAGGAAGGAGATTCAAATAGAATCTCCCAAGATTGTTGAACGCATTTGAAACGCATCAACGATTTTTCCGGTAGACGAGTTAGTATCTCTATCTGTAGATCTTCAGTTAAACTTTCCCAATTCATTCTCTCTGTACGTACACGAGGTAAGTAAAACTTTTAATTCAAACTAGAATTGAAAAAAGATAGAAAGAATAATGGAAATAGCTTGATTATGAAAATTGGAGAAAGAGATTATGAAAATGATGAATCCTGGACAAAAAGCCTTGAATAAGAAAATTAAAAACCTAACCACCAAATCCGTAAAGATTTGAATATTTCGAGCAATGCAAGAATAGGCATACTAATAAAGGTAAACCTTCTCCTTTCGAAGGCAAGAAAATTAAAAACTAACCCCCAAATCCGAGAAGATTTGAATATATATTTTGAAGATCAACTCTCAGATTTTGAAGTTCATCAATCTCCTTCAGAAGTTCAGCCATTTTTTCCTTTTGAAATTCATCCTTACAAAACTTCGTATTCTCCAGCATCCTCATCTATAGGTTTAGAAGTTAATTAATATTTAAAAACTCAACTATGAACAAAGAAACTAAAATTGTGAAACTTGAAACAAAAACATTACTAAAGTGCCCTATAAACTTTGTTAACATTTCCAGAAAAACTTGCCTCTGATTCTAATCTAGACTGAGACTTCACTTTATTCATGCCTCTTCGTATTTCAGCAACGTTAGCATCATACTGCTTCGACTCCTGAAGTTTAGTGATTAATATTGAAGAACTCAAATATAGACCAATAAACTGATACTGTTTGAATAAAAATCATTGCTACATGCCCATAAAATTTTCAGAAATAACTTGCCTCAATTGGGATGTAGTTGTGCCAGTTTGTTGGCCTTTTGACAATACCTCTTCTTAACAGATAATCTGGCCTCATTTTCGGTTATTAGATTTGAAAGATTGAGGAGAAACTCAACTGCACAAATAAAATGTAAATCAGATAAATAAACCTAGACATGAAGCATTGAATAAGAAAATGAAAAGCCTATACTCAAAATCCAAGAAGAAATGAATATTTTGTGCAATCAATCACAGAAAAGATTAAAAGGCAAGAACAGAAATAATAATAATAATAATAATAATAATTCAAGTAGAATTGAAAAAGAAAGAAAGAAAGGAAGTGAAGAAGAAAAAGATACCGTACCTCTAGCCAGAATGAGATATTACGAATGAAAATTGCATGCAGCTCTAGAGAGCCAAGTTATATATATATAGGGAGAAAGAGTATTTATTTGGGCCGAATGAAATTTGAAATACCAAGCCCAAGCCCAAGCCTCCCTCTTTTGTGTATGGTCTGCTCAACGAAAAGATGAATGTCATAAAGCTTATAATTCTGTAAAAAGACCGTGTTAATACCATTTTGGTCCCTGTAATATTAGCGAATTTCGGTTTTAGTCCTGTAAAAAAAAAATAGTTCTGTCAATGTAATTTCAGATTCTTTCACTTTCGATCTCTCTTTTAAACATGTCAGCAGAATATGCTGATGTGTCACGCTGACTATGTAATTTTAATATATTTTTAATCCACATGGAATTCATAATTATTTTCATTATTTAAAATTCAAAGAAATAAATTATAAAAAAAAAAAATAATAAATCCCTTATTCCTCTCATCTCTCTCTCTCTCTGCCACCTTCATCTTCTACCTCCATCTTTCTTCAACTCCAGCCACTATTTCCGTCTGCCACCATCCACCACACTCGTTCTCCCTCTCCCTCTACACCCTTCTGTCTCTCGATCCTCTTACCCATCTCTCCCACTCCACTAACATCTCTCCCTCATCAATCAATCACCACCACACCCAGTGGCGTTGCCAGGACCCTAGAGTAGGGGGTTCAATTTTTTTAACTTCAATAAATAAATTTCATTTCATTAATTTAGGTCCAAACACACATATTAAGCAACTCTATACCCACCACATATCAAGGGCGGTAGAGAACTCACTTAATCATGTGTTCAAAGTAAGGACAAAAACAATACAATAAAAGCTTATTCGAGGATTAAGTCCAAAACGAACACCTGATGGCCAAGAGATGCGAAATATAATATAGGCCAAGACAACAAAAAAGTAGACAAAAGAGGATTAGCCGTTTATCCATAAAATAGAGTGAGTTGAAAGTGCAGATAAAAGTTGAGGGTATGCAATAAAAAAAACTAAGGGGATTCATAGTGCAAAAAAAATGGATTATTGGTGTATTTTTTAAAAGTTGAGAGGATGCATGTGCATCCCCTAACTTGTATGTGGCTCCGCCACTGACCACACCCTCCCTCATCAATCACCACACCATATTTGAATTCAAAAAGTCTGGTGTATTTTCTATGTTCAAGTTGAAGAACAACACATAAATGCTTGTGAGATAGCTTGTTGGTGATAGTTGGTTTGCAATAATGGGTACTTCGATGAGCACCTGATTTTTTTTATAGTGGTGATTAACGATTTTCTAGTCTAGTGTGCTATGGTTGTGTTCTTATATCCAAAAACCCTTCGGATCCACCGTTATTGTTTAAGGTTGTGACACTTCGCTGACTCCGAAAAAGACTCCGGTGAGATTCTAACGGAGAAGAGAATGAAAGATTTGGATGGATTGAAAAGAGGGTTGAAGAAAAGAGAAACGAAGAAGATGAAAATTTATGAAAAGATGGTTTTTTTTTTTTAATTTTAATTCATGAATAAGTCAAATATTAGGTGACTGTGTAAAGAAAAAATGAAAAAAGAAATTAATTAAATAATGGTTTTCAATTTTTTTTTCTTTTGAGTTAAATATTAATTAAATGTTTTTGTCATTCTATGTAATTTATTTATAGTTATGGTTGAGAATGCGGATGATGATTGGTTCATACAAAACCTAGTTATATTGATTATTCAAGCGTGATTAAACCTCCTAATTAAGATTGATGCTTCGGTTGATGTCAAACCAAATATTGATGAAGCTTTCGTTCTTGTTGAAGTTCCGTCAATGTTGGATATGTCGATGTGTCCCAACTTGGTGTCAACAAAGCTGACACGGCTCATTTCTTTTCAAGTCAATATACTTGGAAAGATATAGATGACATGTTTAGTTGGATATGTCGACAAGGACATAGGACCGGACTTACAGTTTTTATACTAAGATCTAGTATAAAGATTCTAATGTTGGAGTTGGTTTGTGAAAGGAGTGACGATCACAAAGTACTGAAGAAAAGATTGATGCATGAAGCAATGGGATCAAGAAAATGTGAGTGTATGTTCAAGTTTCATGGATATGTAAATAGGAAAATAAAGGCTTTGATGTTGGTTATTCTTAATGGAGTTCACAACCATGAGATGGCGCCAAAGTTAGAAGGGAAAATTCTTGCAGGAAGATTAAAGGAAGATGACTAGAAGATTGTACGTGACTTGACCAAGAGTTTGGAGCAACCAAAAATAAATTTGTCGAATTTGAAGGGAAAAACAAGAGTGTCTGGAAAATATAAATCAAGTATAAAATGTCAAAAAAATCAAAAAGTCGGGTAGAGATGACAAGACGGGGAGATGCAATACCTAGTGCTACTATCCAGGACATATTTTGGGCTCATCTTGAATCAGTTAAGTTGTTTAACAGTTTTCTGACAAATTTTGATCATGTACTCCAACTATCAAACCAACATGTACAAGATGCCGATGTTTAAGATAGTTAGGGTCACCTCAGCCGATATGACATATTTGGTTGCTTTTGCATTTCTGATAGTTGAGAAAGTGGAGAACTTTACTTGGGTTTTACAGATGTTGCTTCAACTTCTTAACTCAAAGAAAGATACGCCAAAGGTGGTTGTCAGGGATATGGATTTGATGAATGTCATTGCAACTGGTCTCCCTAAAACTAGTGTAATACTTTGTTGTTATCATGTTGGTAGAAACGTTAGAGCAAAATGCATCACATACTGCAAAGTGAAACCGAAGGATGTAAAACTGGATGGGAAAGAAAATGTAGTAAAAAAGGTGAAGCCAGGTGATATAGTTAACACCATAATGAGAGCATGGGATTATGTGATTGAATCTTCTACAAAGGATTCATATGCAAGTGCGGTAATGCGATTTTGAGATGTTTGAAAAAAAAAATCAAAGTTTCTTAAATATGTTGAAAGTACCATTTTGGATACCGTTAAGAAAAAAACAGTGAAGGCATGGGCAGACCGTGTCTTGCATCTTGGCTACAAAACCACCAATAGAGTTGAAAGGACTCATGGTGAATTGAAGAAATATTTGAGCAATAGTGTGGATGATTTGGATACTTGTTGGGAGAAAATACATGATACGTTGTTAATCCAGTTAACTGGAATTTAGGCATCATTTGATTGGAGTTGTACTCTCTTGAAACATAGATACAAAGAAAACATTTTGTACTATAGGTTTAGTGCGGTATGTGTCTAGAGTTATCCTGAGCTATATTTTTTAGGAGGCAAAATGTTCCAAGAAAAATTGACATGGACCGAAAAATGAGGAAACAGAACTCTCAAGCACACCAATAAATCAACAACAAAATGGTACCTCAAACCACCACAGCCCAAAGGGAAACAGTCATATACCATAATAAAACCTAACCTAAAGCTTTTCCTATTTCCAAAGGATACAAAAATCTTTAAAAGCCTCCCCAAACTACTTCATAAAATGGGCTCCCAACCTAACCACCTACGAATAGCATACCAAATTCTAAATGCAACCTCACGAGTGACAAACCAGTGATCATCCGATTCGAAACCCCCCTACAAATGACACAGCCTACCCCATTTGGAACTACAAAGGAATGCTATTAACTTGCAAAGTTTGTCAATACCAGTATCACTCCAATAAAACAATAATAATCATTTAATTATGAATGAGTACTTTGTTTCAAACAAATAGAAATAAACGAGAATAATGGATACTCTGATACTCTTAGTACATACAAGAAACTAAAACAATTAAGTATAAGTACTTATCCCAATAGTTTACTAGAGAGTATCAAAGAGATGACGATAATTTTCATCAATTATCACGGCTCTATTTATGCATTATCTAAGGAGAGAAAATTTTAGGATCAATTGTCATTTGTTAATTTTCCTCAACCAATTCTATTAGGGCATTAACTAAGAAAATAGATAAAATTAGTTAAATTCCACTATTTTGAAATACTTCATCCAAAGCTTCCGACATTTTCTTCTCCTGCTGCTTCTTCATCTGTCTTAGCTGTCTACTTTTGAACTTCATCGATCCTCTTTTGAAGTGAAGCTCTCAGGTTTTGAATTTCAGAGTTATCTTTTTGATGTTTAGCAGCTAGCTCCTTTTCAAGTTAAGCCTTGCAAATCAATACATCCTCCAGAAACCTCATCTGCTTGTTTAGTGGTAAATTAATTAATATTAAATAACTCAAATATGAACAAGGAAGCTAAAATTGTGAAACTTGAAACAAAAGCATCGATAAATCAAACGGTTTTTAAATCAAACGCACAGTTCGCCTTTTTCATGCCGCTTTTAATTTCAGCAAGGACATCATCATGCGACATCTTCGCCAATGATTTCTGCATATATAGAGATTTACGTTGAAGAACTCAGATTTGGACAGGGAACTAATATTGTTCGATTCAAATGCATTTCTACAAGTTCCTAAACGTTTTCAGAAGAAGAAAAAAAACTTGCCTTAGATTTTACCCAAGATCTCCTTTTCGGGTATCTACTCCTTTTGGGGTATCTAAAATTGAATGATTCATTTGTAGCATGGCCTTTAAAAACAAACGAAATAAAATTGATAATGCAAAATTTAAAAAATAAAATAGGACAAAAAATTAATCAGTTAAATTCCATGACAAAATAATATAAAATTCGATCAAAAAAGGGTTTAATAAACCCTAACCCCCAGAGAAAGGATGGTGAGACTATGGGCTTTACCTTTTTCAGAAATGTGCAGCATCCTCTTAAGACAAAGGAAGGAGTTTTGAATAGAATGTTCCAAGATCGTTGCACGCATTGTTCTTTACAATTCTGCACTTTTATTTTCAGCCGTTTAATCTCATGTCTTTCTATTCCATCACTTTAATCTTTTTGTCTACAATGAACATGAGTGAATAGATCTCTTTGTCTTGGGATTGTTGAATGAGTCTAATGACCTAATCCCTATCAAACCAAGCCTAGAACCCTAATTTATGTCAATCTAATTTCTAATCTAATCTCACCGTTCTTAATTCATATTTCAAATAATTACCGAAGGATCGAAAGATGAAGGTTAATATTAGAACAAGTGACATTAGACAAGGTTTGATAAACATGAGAATAGTCTAGTAAACCTTGAGACCTTAAGAGTTTTGTTCTTAATGGATTTCAATAGCAATCAATCATGAGAATAGGCGTGATTGCCATTGAAATACACTTATGCATTCTGAGAGGAAACATAAAATACATTAGAGAAACTTGTCTTTAGAAACGGATTTAATATAAGATTTAGATATAGGTTTGGATTGTAAGTGATTTGTCATTATGATGAACCAATAATCCCGAGGCATTTTTTATTATTTTAGATCAACCAATTTGCTAAAACTATAAACTTTGAAATTTTTCAGCTAATCGCAATTGAAAAGACAATCAATAATTACAATAACTCCCTATGGAACGATATTTTTACTACTTTGATAGAACCGTGCACTTACGGATTAAACACATCAGTCATATCACCCGACGCAAGATAGCCAGATTATTTTTGAGGAAAGAATGTGTAAATCGCAGTAACCCCGCTATATGACCTAACTGATGAAGGTGATCACGAACCGAGTTTGGTGCAATAAAAGAAATGTTGAGCCACTGATATAAAAGGTGCCACACACTGCCAATGATGTCACAACTAAAAAGAAGATGAATCGTGGTCTCGAGGGAGCCGCACCCTCGAACACATAAACTGTCTTCTTGATGAAGGACTCTCCGACGAACAAAATTGTCTTTGGTTTGAAGTTTGTTGCGAAGAAGTCTCCAAGCAAACACGGAAAGCTTTAACGGAACTTGCTTCTGCCACACCACATCGAACAAACCACGCTCATGAGGTGAATCTACCTTCGTAAGATATTGGTAAGTCTCCTTAACGGAGTAACCGTCAGCAGGATCAAGGATCCACTGCCACGTGTCATGAATATGTTACCACCACGAACCATCCAGCATGTAAAAAATAGCAACCAAGAGAAACAGGTGGTTGAGTGATACGGATGGCCAAAGCCAATCATCGCACCACCCAACGATTGCATCTACATCACACTGGAGAAAGTTCGGATTGGGTGGGAGGAGGGAAACGGTGGAAATCTAGAGAGAAGTGTTTCTAGAGAGAAACAAAAAAAAATTTACTTTGTTGTTGATGGTATACATACTACACAGAGACAACTGGTTTTTACATTTATTTTGTACGAAAAAGGAGGTATAACCATAAGGAAAATTGGTCAAGCTCCAGTTTTTGGCATTTTTGAAAAAACATGTTACTCCTGGACAATGCAACATGGTTGTTAAGAGGTTAGGAAATTCTTCAAGATTTGATTATTTTGTTTTTTGATACCATATTTTTTTAACTTGTTTTTTTTCCAATTCCGGTCTTTTTATGTTTTTATTCGACCCTAAATTGGGAGTTGTGGTAGACAATAACTATGTGAAATTTTTTGGATCAACTACAATCACGACCCCACTTATGCATAATATAAGGAGAGGAAATTTTAGGATCAATTGTCATTTCTTAATTTTGCCTCTACCAATTCTACTGGTGCATTGCATTGAATCCGAAAATTCAAAACAAAAAAAGAGAGAAAAATAGTTAAATTCGATGACAGAACAGAAAATCATAAATTCAAAAAAGCATCGAAACCCTAACCCCCAAAGAAATGGGCATTATCACACAACACAATCAAAGGCTAGAAGTGATATAATAATCTATCAACTAATATGTAAATCAACCCTTTTTTGTCCAACATAAATAAAGGTTCAAAATAGTAAATTAAATTCCACTCTTTTGACGTACTTCATTCTAAGACTCCAACACTTTTGTCTCCTGCTGCTTCATCTGTCGTAGCTGTCAACTTTCGAATTTTATCGATCCTCATTTGAAGTGCAACTCTCAGCTTTTGAAATTCAAAGTTAACCTTTTGATGTTCAGCAGCTAGCTCCTTTTCAAGTTCAGCCTTGCAAATCAACACATCCTCCAGAAACCTCATCTGCGGTTTACATGTATATTAATTAATATTACATAACTCAAATATGAACAAGGAAACTAAAATTCTGAAACTTGAATCAAAAGCATCGATAAATGCTAGCCCCCATAAGCTTTATTAAGATTTCAAAAAAAACTTACCTCGGTTTTTATATCAAACGCACACTTCGCCTTTTTCATGCCGCTTTTAATTTCAGCTAGGACATCATCATGTGACATCTCTGCCACTAACTTCTGCAGATATAGAGATTAATATTAAAGAACTCAGATATGGACATGGAACTAATATTTATCGAATCAAAGGCATTTCTACAAGTCCCTTAACTTTTCCAGAAAAAACTTGCCTTGGATTTTACCCAAGCTCTCCTTGTCGGGTATCTACTCCTTTTTGCGTATCTAAAATTGAATGATTCATTCGCAGTACAGCCTTTCAAAACAAATTAAATAAACATTCAAAATGGAAAATTTTAAAAATAAAATAGGACAAAAAATTAATCAGTTAAATTCCATGACAAACTAATATAAAATCCGATCAAAAAAGGGTTTAATAAACCCTAACCCCCAAAGAAAGGATGGTGAGATTATGGGCTTTACCATTTTGAGAATTATGCAGCATCCTCTTATTGACAAAGGAATAAGTTTTAAATAGAATGTTCCAAGACCGTTGAACACTTTTGAAACGCATCAATGATTTTCTCGGTAGACGAACTAATATCTCTATCTGTAGATCTTCAGTTAAACTTGCCCAATTCATTCTCTCTGTACATGCACAAGGTGAATAAAACCTCTAAGTTTAAACTTGAATTGAAAAAAGAAAGAATAGTTAGGAAAGAATTGAAATAGCGTGGTTATGAAAATAGGAGAAAGAGATAAAGAAAATGGTTGTAAACCATTGACAAGAAGCATTTTTATTTAACAGCAAAGTTTATTAATAACCTAGTCTATGTACAATACGAGCAAAGACCGACAATATAGGAACAACACAACAAAGGGCACCGTATATAGGCGAAACACCCAAAAGAAAATTCATACACCTCTCGTTCATCATAATCACACATATCGAAAAATCCCAATCGAGGGATACTGTCAACTCCAATAAAAACAAACCTCCAAATACAAGGTCAGCGCCAATACAAAGTTAAACCCCTACTCACCAACATAAACCAAACTTGAGCTTAAACCTCCAACTTCATCGTGAATGACCATATAAACAAAATATTTTGCCCGCTACTCACCACACCAACCCCCAAAAAACTCTCCTCATCACCACAGCTGAGCGCTATTAAACACCTAAACCGACCCCCGGTGCGTCAGAGAACACACCATAACAAGCCAAAATTTGAGTCAAGAAACTGACTCCCGATCTCGAATCAAAAGTGATCGGCCCACCAAACTCTAGAAACAAATCACTAAGGCACCCTTCAACTCTCACATACATAAACCAATAAAAAAAACTTGAAACTAGACACTAACTTCCGATCTCGAAGCAAAAATGATCTCCCCACTAAAGTCCAAAGCTGTTGTATGAGGAATGGCAGCGCAACTAGAACCAGCTCGAGATTAAGAAAATTGAACCCCCCCCTCCAAACACCAAATCTGAGTAGATTTGAATATTTGGACCAATCAATCACGTTAAAGATTGAAAGGAAAGATATATGAGACATAACAATAAATAATAATAAATTTCAGTCTTCTTTTGAAGGTTAGAAAATTTCAAAATCTAACCCCCAAATCCGAGAAGAATTGAATATTTCTTTTGAAGAACAACTCTCAGTTTTTGAAGTTCATCGTTCTCTTTCAGAAATTCAGCAGCATTCTCCTTTTGAAGATCATTTTCGCGACTCTGCGCATGCTCCAGCAACCGCATCTATTAATTTAGAGATTAGTTAGTATTAAAGAACTCAAATATGAACAAAAAAATCAAAATTGTGAAACTTTAATCAAAATCATTGCTAAAGGCTAGCCCCATAAACTGTTAACATATCCAAAGAAAACTTGCCTCGTATGTTAACTTATACTCTGAATCCCACTCATTTATGTGTCTTCGAATTCTAGCCAGCATATTATCCCTAGCAGCAACACACAAAGAACATAGCATATTTCTAGTCCAAGGCATTTGCGCTTGTGAGATGTTGAAGATTGCGAAGAGACTTGGCTGCACGGGAAAAATGAAAGAACAAAAATGTAAAAAAGACAAATTTAATTTGATGAAGATGATAATAATAATAATAAGTAAGAAAAATAAGGAACAACATGTATTGTATATAAGACACCATCTCAGCTACTCTAGTGCAAGCGCTATCGTCTCCGGACCATGGTGATTCAGAATTTTATGCTATTGTTTTTAGTATTATTTTTCAGTTATCTTTACATTCGAACTTCGAGGTGAAGTTTGTTAGGAGACAAGCAAACATGGTTGCTCATAGCTTAGCTATGGCGGCATGTTCTTGGGCTAGTCACCGTATTTTTTATTCTTATCCTTCTCGTATTGAACACTGATAATAGTTAACTTTTCTTTGGTAAAAAAAAAAAAAGACACCATCAATTACAAGTTAGACACAATGAGTTACAGGAACACCTGGTATCGGTAGAGATTTAAGAAAATGACATGAATCCTCAACACACAGACACCATATTGCATTCATCTAGGACCAAATTTGAAAACAAAAGACTCATTGAATTGATAGAACAGAAAATCCCAAATTCAAAACGTTTGTATAAACCCTAACCCTAAAAAGGTGCATTAATCACTGAACAGAATGAAAGACAACAAGAGACATATATTCACAACTAGAATTGAAAAAGAAAAAAGAAGAAAATGAATGAAATTACCTTGATATATGAATTTCGGAGAAATTAAGAAAACTTATGAATGAAATGAAAACTGTGAAGCCCTGTAGAGACAAGTAAGAATATATAGTAATAAATGTGAGTATAAGCTGTGTGGGGTGAATTAGGGGAGGTTCTAAGGCCTAGCGAGCCTAGGTAGTTGTCCGGACTCTGACCCACGTTTTTTGTAATTTATTATGTAAATTCCTCTGAATTTCTTATATAAACCCGTATAAATTGGGAAATTTCTTTAGATTTTTTATTATTTGTTTGCAATTTCTTATGTAAACCTTTGTAAATGTGTTGCAATTTATTTTGCCTAGGCTTTATAATAATCCTGGCTCCGCCACTGGGCTTAATGATATTTGAAGACCCAAGCCCAAGCCTCCTTTCGGCTGACATCATAACCGGGGGAAGTTCCAGAAACCAAAAAAAGGACGTAAATCGATGGCTCATTGGTCTCAAGCAGTTGTTGTTGAAGATCTGACAATTTCCTCAACGGTAACAGCACCACCATTTGTGATTTTTTTTTTTTTTTTTGAAAGACCACCATTTGTGATTTGTGAGTGTGCTTGTGAATGAAGGAAAAGCCAAGAAGAGAAGAGAGGATGATCAAATTTACTGGTGTGATGGATGAAGGAAGGAAAGGAAAATATGAATGTCAATGTAAGAGACACGTATTTTTCATAGTTATTATTTTTTACCGTATACTGTATTTAATTTAACTTTCTCCATTCTACCAAAAAAAAAATAACTTTCTCTTTCTCCCAATTTGAGCGGTCGATTAAACTAATAAAATAGTATAGAAATAAAAATATCGTCTTAATATTAGCACAAGTAATGTATGATATATCATCTTAATATTTTTCTAACAAAAATACCAATATAATACTAAATACAAGTATCCCACCAATCCTTAAAAAATAAAAATAAAAACAAGTATCCCACCAAAAACAAATTAAATACAAGGATTAAAAAAATCCTCTAAATAAAAGTATTTAAAACATATTAAAAAGTATTATTTAATTATTATTTGTTAGTCCTTCTGAATTCTGCTCAGTTGGTATGGACATTATTTAGAGTCGGATTCGAGAATCGAACACCCCATTTATTCACCTTAATAGGTAATTTTCTAACCACTAGACTACTTATACAAAATAAATAATTAATTATTATTGATTTAATTACGGTTCAACCACTCGAGATATTTGTGACCTACCCGATCAAACCATTCGAAATTTCATACGGACAAACTCTAACGACAAAGGGATCAACTTGATGAGTTGGGATAAAATTGCTTGTAAGAGGACTTGGTAAGGTGAGGGATGCAAACACTTGTTTTCTTGATTTAATGTTTTTTTTCATTCAATCTTCAATTTTGTATGATCATATATGTTTAAACTCTTGTTTTGATTCGTATTGATTCTATCAATTCCAATTCATAATTGTGTATGTGTTTGAACGTTTAATTTGTTTCCATTCTAATATGATTCTGTTAAATTGTAATTGTGCACTTCCTTAGGGTTATTCGAGAATTAATTAAGAGACTTGTTTTAACTTATTATTGAATGAAGATTTTTAGGTTCTTTAACGCATCGTTATCGGTTTCATAGAATTCAGTTATTAGGTTAGTCACAGGTTTGTGACGCTTCTTCCATATTTATGATTAATCAAATTCTAGGTTATATCGACACGCTTGTTCATATAACCGGTAGGAATTCTTATGAATCGGTTGATGCTTATCCGATTAAATTATTAATCAAACAAGTTATTGAATTATAGTAAATTGATACATTTGAACATAATCGATAACCAGTGATTTGTTGTTTTGCCAAATTATTATTTCATTAAATTGGACATTGTTTTCTACAAACAAGAATCCCCCTAATTATATTTATGACATTGTTCTTATTTATGTTATTGATATTGATAAATTAGAGTTCCTTGTGAGACGGCCAAGGTTTAACAACCTTGTACTACTTTTAAAAAATCTCAATATTTTGACCACACACGACAGCGATCAGTTGTCACAGACAACAACAATGTCAGATCAAATTAATTATTAATTAACTTGTATTCTAATGTTTAAATATTTAAATGACTTTGCTTTGAAACTTGCTTTATAATATCTCGTAGTATTATAAAGAGTGTTTTTTTTTTTTAATGAGTTATAAAGAGTGTTTTTAAGTGCTTAACTTGATTGAAAAGGGTAGAAAGCCTAGCCCTCAATGAAAGAATTCTATGACAGAACAGAAAATCCTGAATTCAAAAAAAGGTAGAAGAGATAAGGGTAAATCATAGGCAAGAAGAGACATAATATTCAATCAACTAGTATGGAAAAGGTAAATCAAGCAAAATTTATTAAACAAATCAGATCCTTGCTCAAGACAAACCAAAATCGGTGAATCAAAGACTACAAATTAAAATTGTCGAATATAGGCGGAACACCCAAAATAAACACCATAAAAGATCTAAACCACGCCCTGCCTTCAACACCCATGAGGACAATAACCACCAATATAAACCTTACCACCAAAACCAGACTCCGTTGCAAACCACCGTTAAAAACGATATCCATAACCACTCATCGCCACTACTAACCCCAAAGAAGGGAGAGAACTAGGGAAGCAATAAGGAGTAGACTCATTGTTTTGTGTCTGTTGTCTTTCTAATGTTATCTTCATGTCTCCTTCTTTTATAATTAAATGTAAGGGTTAATAGTGTTTTTCATTCCTGTAATATATGTCATTTTCGGTTTTCGCCCTTATAAAATTTTCGGTTTGATTTGTGTCATCGTAAAAATTTTATTTTCCGAAAAACACCCTTAATAGGCCATT
The DNA here is from genome assembly GCF_003473485.1 of Medicago truncatula. Classification (NCBI taxonomy): domain Eukaryota; kingdom Viridiplantae; phylum Streptophyta; class Magnoliopsida; order Fabales; family Fabaceae; genus Medicago; species Medicago truncatula. The sequence continues at coordinate 41,589,647 of NC_053047.1, read as the reverse complement.
TTCAGAAGAAAAAAAAAATTCAAGAAATTTTGGTTTTTGAATGGCCTATTAAGGGTGTTTTCCGGAAGAAAAAAAAAATTATTTTACGAGGATGCTAATCAAACCGAAAATTTTATAGGGGCGAAAACCGAAAATGACATATATTACAGAACTGAAAAGCACTATTAACACTTTAATGTAATATAAGGTAAATCAACATAGAAAATAAAAAATTAGAAATAAAAACCATATAAACTATTACATTTTCATATTGTAAAACTTAAATAATAAAGGTTTAAAATAGTAAATTAAATCCCACATTATGTTTGGTCCATTAAAACAAGGATTAATGGTGTTTTACCCCCCTCTAATATAGGTCATTTTTTGTTTTCCCCTTGTAAAATATCAGAATACAACATCTTCGCCACCGACTTCTGTGGGTATGCAAATTAATATTAAAAAGAACTCAAATTTAGACAAAGAAAATAATAAAAATTGTTTGAATCTAAAGCATTGTTTTGTGTAATCATGTGTATACATTAGTCACGGATGGGGCTCTAAACCCTCAACACACAAACACCGGATTACATCCATCCAGCGACGAAAATCAAAACAAAAGAGGCACTGAATCAATGTCATTGACTTGAATTGGGAAATTAAAATCCAAACAAGGACATAAAAATTAGTTTAATCATTCCATGACATAACAGAAAATCCCAAATTCAAAAAATTTGTATAAACCCTAACACGAAAGAAAGTGTATTAATCACGAAATAGATTGAAGTGCAACAAGAGATATTCATTAACAGCTAGAATTGAAAAGGAAAAAAGAAGAATTTCTTGTTTTTTTTTATAAATAATAAGAATAAGAATAAGAAGAAAGAAAATACTTACCACCAACAAAAAAAAAAAAAAAATACCTTGATATGAAAATCGGAGAAATTAAGAAAGATTATTAGTAAAAATTGGGAAGCCCTAGAGAGACAAGTAAGTATATATAGTTAGTAATAATAACTGAGAGTATAAACTGTTGTATATTTGAGATATTTCAAAAGTTATTCATTTTCTATTTATTATAAAAATGGTTTAACTAATTTTATTAAGAAAATTAGCCTTGTTGACTTATTCCTAAGAAGCTGATTTGGCAGAATATCACGTTGCCATAATTTGTGGAACTTCCTTTTCAATTACTTTGCATTGGTTTTACTTGGTCTTGACATCACTATAACGTGCACAATAAATTAGTTTTACTAGTATCCCTATTTTTATGCCAAGAAGTGGCAGTGCCGAGTATGTGTACATCCCACGTTTTATTATGCTCAGCAGTTTGTTATTGGAAATGGCCTATATAAATTGTTTGGAGGAGCACATATTAAAATACAGAAAAAAACACAACTCACGAAAACAACAAAACATATCCCTTTCACACTTCCATCTTTCTTTCTGGTTACACTACCTGTCTCATATCTCTTGTCAGTTCTGAATCCTCGGTTTGCCGGGAAGGGTCTGTTATATCTTGGAAGGGTTAGCGTTTTACACGCGGAAAATCCTTGAGGACAGTGCGTCCAGCACGTCTCAGATCTTTCTTATTGATCTTGTTTTGCAGGTCTTCGTAGCATTTTATACAACAATCTCAAGGATTTTCAATGACTACTGAAGACAACTCCAACAACGGCTCTCCCAAAAACGATGCTCCAAAGGTTCAATAACAAAATCTTGTTGTGCCGACCATCAACTATGCCAAACCGTTTCCCGACGTTTCAAAGATCGAAGTCTTTGCGGGTCAGAACTTTCGAAGGTGGCAGGAGCGCATCAGCTCAACACTCGACTTACACGGTGTCGCTTCAGCCCTCACCAACTCTAAGTCACCGTCTTCATCAACTCAGAAAGAAGTCGACACATGGGAACATGCAAATAAAGTATGTCGTCACACTATTATGACTACCTTGTCTAATGAGTTATTCGATGTCTACTGTTCGTACAAGGAAGCGAAGGAAATATGGGATTCCATGGTTCTGAAATATACCGCTGAAAATGCTGGAAAGAGAAACTTCGTCATAGGCAATTACTATCGCTGGACGATGTTAGAAGAGAAAGATATTAAGGATCAAATCAATGAATATCACAAACTGATTGAAGAATTAAAGGCTGAAAATATTCCTCTCCCAGACGAGTTCATTGCTGGAATTCTCATTGAAAAATTGCCTGAATCATGGAACGATTACAAGAACCAGCTGAAGCACAAGCAGAAGCAGTTGCCGTTGGTAGATCTTATTACACACATCATCATAGAGGATACCAACCGAAAGGAGAGCAGGGCTGCCAAGGCCAGGGCTTTAGCTTCCCAAGCAAATCTGATCCAGAACAACACTAATCAGAAAAGGAGGTATGATAACAAACCTAATCGTAAATCTGGTCACAATAAAAATAATCATGTTCCTCGTGTTACTAATCCCACTTTCAAAAATGGAAATGGAGGACACTGTTATGTATGTGGTAAGATAGGTCACTATGCACCTCAGTGCAGACACCGAAAGAAGAATGAGAATCCTCCTGAAGCTAATTTGGCTGAAGGAGATGATGACATTATTGCTGCAGTCATTGCTGAAGCAAACATTGTGACTGATGTGAACAAATGGGTGGTAGACTCTGGAGCTACCCGACATATATGTGCTACTAAGGATGCCTTCACCTCCTACAATACTGTGGGGGATGGAGAAGAACTGGTTTACCTTGGTGACTCTCGAACTGCTGCTGTTTCGGGAAAAGGGAAAGTTATGTTGAAGCTCACATCAGGAAAGACCTTGGCTCTAAGTGATGTCTTACATGTGCCTAATATAAGGACCAATCTGATTTCAGTGGCTCTTTTGAGCAAGGGTGGGATTAAAGTGTCATTTGAATCTGACAAGATTGTAATGACAAAAGATAATGTATTTGTGGGGAAAGGTTATTGTGACAAGGGTCTGTTTGTACTAAACATTGCTGAAGTTATGCATAATTAGGTTCCTTCTTTAGAGGGGTCAAATTTTCTTTTGCTTATTAGTATGGCACCTAGAATAAACATTGCTGAAAAGCTTTGGTTCAGTCATGTCATTTCATTCTGTTAAATTGAATTCAGTTGCTTTCTGTGTTACTATTATATGTTTTACATGATCTTAATTTGAGTACTTTTCTTAATTTAAAACGGTCATTGTTCTAGCCACGTATGGATGCCAATGCCATGTTATTTTCTCAAGTTTGAAATTGAATTAGTTCTCCTTCTGGATATAATCCTGGTATTTATCTGTCATATATATGTTACTGTATTGAGATATGACAATTTAATTCATTGTATGATTGTATGAACTATTCAATTTTGAAATTACTTTGCTTAATATTCTGGTGTTGAACAAACTAGATGAAACAAGGTCTTATATTAAGGTCTTGTAATTTTATGAAACATTATATTAATAGTCTACATCATGAAATACGTTGGCATTTAAATGAAGTATTAAATAAGAACTTATTTGATTTGAATATACTTTAATATAATGTTTTGTACAATCTGCACATTGACTGGAAGTAAGCAATTCTTTTCTATATAACTCAAGTTCTATATGTAATTTTATCAGCATTTCATTTTTGCACTGTCATCATGATTTTAGATAGGTGTTGTATTTTATTTTGTTAATACATTACTATCATCATATGACAAGTCTTATATTTAGAAAATCATAATTTTGAATGTGCATGTTTTGGTAAGTATATGTGAACCTTTTTAGTGTAGGAAGATGTATTCGTAAAGCTACCAAAGTCATTTAGGCAACAACCTTTGTAGTAAGTTTGTGATAGTGACCTTGATAGGTTAGAGTCCAAACTGATGGCAATCAAGGTTACTATTGCAGCGGTTCATTAAATTTTCATTCTCTGCAAAATTACTTTATAATGTGAATTGTAATATTGGTTAGAGTGTACGAGCCATTGTGTAAAATAATGCAATGAGGTTAATTTGATTTGAAATCAATGAGTATTAATTTTACTCATTGTGGGGGTGTTGTCGCTTAGTAAATATCTAAGTAGACCTGTATAAATTTTATTATATACACCGAGTTCATGAGACTTGTAAACATGAGATTATTTGATTAAGAAACGTCTTAATCAATATTTGTGAATTTAACGGATCCGATAAAACCCCTAGGGAGGAAAATAATATGTGACACATCGAGGGGAATTAGACTTGAGCCATTCGAAATTAATAAGTGATAGGAACCCAACCTTTGTGATTGGAGATCCCATGAATAAGGTTCATATGGGTAATAACAAGTCACTCATTAGTTATGCTAACAAGTCACCTATGTGAGTGTCAAGTGGGGCCGCTTGCATGAGATATTGGCGAAATCTCTAGAGCACTCATGAAAATATCCAAGCACGCGCACGGCCTATTTGCGCACCACAGCGCCAACGACAAGAATTGTGGGGGTGCGATGCGGGTGATAGACCTCTAACATACACAAGTGTCTTTGGTTCATATAGCTTGCTACACCAAATTCACTGTGTGTTAAGTTTACCATTCTAGGACTGGTTCATATAGCTTGCTACACCAGTTTGATGCATCACATCCACGTGTTAACCCAGAAAGTCTTTAAATAATTTCTTTTAAACTTTTGAAATATGTGGGGGATTGTTGTATATTTGAGATATTTCAAAAGTTATTCATTTTCTATTTATTATAAAAATGGTTTAACTAATTTTATTAAGAAAATTAGCCTTGTTGACTTATTCCTAAGAAGCTGATTTGGCAGAATATCACGTTGCCATGATTTGTGGAACTTCCTTTTCAATTACTTTGCATTGGTTTTACTTGGTCTTGACATCACTATAACGTGCACAATAAATTAGTTTTACTAGTATCCCTATTTTTATGCCAAGAAGTGGCAGTGCTGAGTATGTGTACATCCCACGTTTTATTATGCTCAGCAGTTTGTTATTGGAAATGGCCTATATAAATTGTTTGGAGGAGCACATATTAAAATACAGAAAAAAAACACAACTCACGAAAACAACAAAACATATCCCTTTCACACTTCCATCTTTCTTTCTGGTTACACTACCTGTCTCATATCTCTTGTCAGTTCTGAATCCTCGGTTTGCCGGGAAGGGTCTGTTATATCTTGGAAGGGTTAGCGTTTTACACGCGGAAAATCCTTGAGGACAGTGCGTCCAGCACGTCTCAGATCTTTCTTATTGATCTTGTTTTGCAGGTCTTCGTAGCATTTTATACAACATAAACTACGTAGGCTGAAATAATATTTGAAAGCCCAAGCCCGAGCCCGAGCCTCCTTCTTTCTTTTCGGACTGACTTCATAACAACAGGAGGAAGCTCCAGAAACAGAAAAAACCGACAAAACTGATGGTTTTCCGGTCTAAAGCGGTTGCAGAACCGACGATTTCCACCATTGTGATTTGTGAATATGCTTTTGACGTAAGGAGGAAAAGCCAAGAAGAGAAGAGACTGATCAAATTTACTGGTGCGACTGTGTGAGTGGTGAAGGAATGAAAGGAAAAGATGAATGTCATGTGTGACAGACACAAAGAAGCTACACGTCAAAATGTAAAAAGAAATTACACTTTGGAGCATTTGGTTGATGAGAACGAAGTTTTAATTTAAAGGAGCCATGGGTGATGATGCATCATTGGTGGTAGACATCACCAAAACTTTGTCGTGAACTTGGTTCATGTGTAGCAACATTACAAAACTAGGACTTTGTATTTCATGTTAAGTGTTAAACACTATATGTTTTAATGGAATAGAGTACCTCTTGTACTTATCTCGGATGGTAAGGATATTCCATATTATATGCAGGGGCCGAAGTACCTCTAGGTTACTTGACCAAAAAAGAGTACCTCTTGTACTTCCATTTAATAAAATTTCATGCTTATCAAAACAAAAAAAAATTAAAGACGAACTAAAAAAAAGGAATTAAGCAATAAATTTTATATTGAAAAGATAAAATAGAGTACTTTCACTTTGGTCCCTACGACCCATCATTCATCCTTGTCAACTTCAAACAATTGTAACCTCATCTGTTAACGGAAATTTTTAATGTCAAGGACTAAACTGATAATGGACGTACACATCTAGTGACTACCTTGTATTTTATCTATAGTTCGGGACCATTGTGACAGTTGTGTGCAAAGTAGGGACCAAAGTGAATATTTACCCTAAAAACAATGTTTTCTTCTCCTGCAAAATTTGAAAATATTTAAAAAAAGTCCTTGAGTTTTGTGTTGATTTGGCACATGCTTATTGTGTAAGTGTTGATGACATGTCATAATTATATTATAATTAATTAAAAAGTTTTTTAATTAAAAACAAATAAATATATGTATTGATATTATAAAAGATAAACTTTTTTAATTTAAAACACTGATTTTATTATTAAACTCAGAAGCGCCCAACATTAGGATTTTAATTTGTAATTGTGTTCATAGAGAAAGAGAATGAGTCGATGCAACTTCTTTGTTCTTCACTAATTCCTATGATAAAACATGCAAAAGTTGGACTATGTTTAAGGACATTAAGGAAACTTCTTTGAATTTGTAATGTTTCACATTTTTTCATTCATGGAATAAACCAACATATGTAATGAACAAGCTATTTTGGTTGTACTTTGTTGTTTTGGTTGTGTATCACACCAATTTGGTCTTAAAAAAGTGGACTTTCGCCTCATAAAAGATATTTTGTCTTTAAAGAAATTTGAAGATTTTGTAAAAAGGTAATTATTTTCGTGAGTTTAAAAAAATAGAGGAACCAAACATGTAATTATAAAAAAAAATTGTAAAATCATACAATATTTTAATTTAATATAAAATATAGATTTTAAAACAATATAAAATATTTAAATCAAACATTTTTTATGTATAAATTGAAACAAATTTAATTAAAATAATTAATTAAAATTTTATGTTGAGTCTAAATTAAACTAAACCTATGTTGTATTCCACATTTGGAAACAAAAAAAAATATTTATAGGTGTAAAACTAATTTTGACATGTTTGAAATCAAATCGATTTTGTCCCCATAGTAATTTTATGGTTAAATAAGTTTTTTATCCTTATAAATATTTTAAATTTTGTTTTTAAACCCTTAAAAAAAATTCATAAGTTTTGGTTCCAAATACTTTGGGTCATGACTTGACTTTTCATTCATGTCTAAGTAAACAAAATTTAATGAAAATTGCTAGCAACACACTTTTCAACATAATCTCTTTGATTGGTTAAAATTCACATGGGATCCACTAAATTTACATGAGATCCATGTGATTTAGTGGGAACCTAAATTATTTTAACCAATCAAATAGAGTGTTTTATAAAGTGTGTTAAAATGTGTGTTGCTAGTGTTCTTCAAATTTCAAATAAGAAACAAAATTTCATATATTAGAGGGTTAAAAACGTATTTGACTCTATAACTTAAAAGTTTATTTTAAATATAGGCCCCATTTATTACAGATTAACATAAAAGTAATTTTTCAATAAAATAATTTAGAGATTGAAAAAATCTATTTTTTGAGAAGATTTCTCTTAAGAGATTCTCATTCGAAGCTTTTTTTAGATTTCGATTTTTTTAAAAAGTTGTAACTAACGAATGCAACACTCTTAAAAGTGATTATTTTTATAAAAAAAAATGATTTTATTTCTTAACAATCTAGGATTTATTTGACCGACGGAAACAAACCTGAGGGACCAAAACATGAGTTTTATTGACAAAAATAAAAACTTGAAATTAATTAGGGGACCAAATGACCTATCATATCAAAGTGATTGAATATATCCACATTTATACGCATCAGACACTGTTTGTAACGGATGCCGAAACACCTTCAATTCAAAGTGTTGATGGTATACATACTTTTTTTTAATGGCAAAATTTATTTAAAACTCGATCTCTACTAAAGACGAATAGAGACCGGTTAATTATATACTACAAAAGCATCGTATATAAGCTGAATACCCAAAATAAACACCAATAAAGACACAAAATACACACATCACCCACCTAAGACCTGCCTTCAACACCCATGAACCCTACAACCACAAAATCAATTTCACCGCCTAAAACAATCTCCATCACAATAACCACCTGAAACAAAATCCACAAGCACCCATCGCCGCTACTCACTCCAAAGAAACACCCCTCGCAATCAAACATCCTCTTCACCTCCCCATGGTTAAACCACACCCACAAAGTCATATTCCAACAGTCCTTTTGCATCCACTACCTCTCTACTCCCGGTCCACCGAAGAAAAAAAACACCTAATTGACCAAAGCAAACTTGAATCAAAGAATAGACTTCCTATCTCGAATCAAAAGTGATCGGCTCACCAGACTCCAAAGACAAATCAGTAATGTACCTCTCATCTCCAATCCGTAGAAGAAGACATCATAACCAGCCAAACCACTTGTAGCTAAACACTAGTTCCCAGTCTCGAAGCAAAACTAATCGGTCCACCAACATCCAACGCACCAAACAGTAAGGCATTGGATAGGATGGGCGGTGATTTAACCGAAATCGTGACAGAAAATGAAACAGGTTCAACTCAAATACCACCCACACTCTAAGCACCAAAACACGACAAGAGTTAGCAACGGCGAATATGGACCCAACACAGAGGCGGCCACCACACAAGAAATAACTCCAATAACAATCATATAACACCACCTAATACAAAACAAACACCACATTCTCATCACACACCCAAAAAAGTTAACGCCACTACAAAACCATAACACCCAAAAAACAAAGACCGAGCAGCTGATGGTCGAATATGAAAAGTGTATCAAATCGTTTACCAAGTAATAAAGTGATAGAAACCCTCACCCCCTAAAGAAATCAGCATTATCACATAACACAATCAAAGGCTAGAAGCGATATGTTAATCAATCAACTAAAATGTAAATCAACCCTTTTTTGTCCAACAGAAATAAAGGTTCAAAATAGTCAATTAAATTCCACTATTTTGAAGTGCCTCATCCTAAGCCTCCAACACTTTTGTCTCCAGCTGCATCATCTGTACTAGCTGTCAACTTTCGAACTTCATCGATCCTCTTTTGAAGTGCAGCTATCAGCTTTTGACTTTCAATGTTATCCTTTTGATGTTTAGCAGCTAGCTCCTTTTCAAGTTCAGCCTTGCAAGTCAACACATCCTCTAGAAACCTCATCTGCTGGTTTGAAGGTAAATTAATTAATATTAAATAACTCAGATATGAAGAAGAAAACTAAAATTGTGAAACTTGAATCAAAAGCATCGATAAATGCTGGCCCCCATAAACTTTATTAAGATTTCAACAATAAAAACTTGCCTCAGTTTTTATATCAAACGCACACTTCGCCTTTTTCAAGCCGCTTTTAATTTCAGCTACGACATCATCATGCGACATCTCTGCCACTAACTTCTGCAGATATACAGATTAATATTGAAGAACTCAGATATGGAAACATAACTAATATTGTTCGAATCAAAGGCATTTCTACATGTTCCTTAACATTTCCACAAAAAAACTTGCCTTGGATTTTACCCAAGATCTCCTTTTCGGGTATCTACTCCTTTTGGGGTATGTAAACTTGAATGATTCATTTGCAGCACGACCTTTCAAAACAAATAAAATGAACATTGAAAACCGAAAATTTAAAAAATAAAATAGCAAAAAATTAATCAGTTAAATTCAAAGACAATATATATATATATATATATATATATATATATATATATAAAACGATCAAAAAAGGGTTTAATAAACCCTAACCCCCAAAGAAAGGATGGTGAGACTGTGGGCTTTACCATTGTGAGAATTGTGCAACATCCTCTTATTGACAAAGGAAGGAGTTTCAAATAGAATGTTCCAAGATCGTTGAACACTTTTGTAACGCATCAATGATTTTCTCGGTAGACGAACTAATATCTCGATCTGTAGATCTTCACTTAAACTTGCCGAATTCATTCTCTCTGTGCATAGACAAGGTGAATAAAACCTCAAAGTTTAAACTTGAATTGAAAAAAGAAAGAATAGAAAGGAAATAATTGAATTAGCGTGATTACGAAAATAGGAGAAAGAGATAATGAAAATGGTTCTGAACCATTGACAAGAAGCATTTTTTTTAAGAGCAAATTTTATTAATAACCAAGTCTTTGTGCAAGACGAGCAAAAACCGACAATATAGGAACAACAAAACAAAGGGCGTCGTATATAGGCGAAACACCCAAAAGAAAATTCATACACCTCTCGTTCATCATAATCACACATATCGAAAAATCCCAATCGAGGGATACTGTCAACTCCAATAAAAACAAACCTCCAAATACAAGGTCAGCGCCAATACAAAGTTAAACCCCTACTCACCAACATAAACCAAACTTGAGCTTAAACCTCCAACTTCATCGTGACTGACTATATAAACAAAATTCAATAACCTATCGACCACTACTCATCACACCAAACCCCTAAAAACTCTCCTGATCACCCCAGTTGAGCGCTATTAAACACCTGAACTGACCCCCAGCGTGTCGGAGAAGACACCATAACAACCCAAAAATTTGAGTCAAGAAACTGACTCCCGATCTCGAATCAAAATTGATCGGCCCACCAGACTCTAAAAACAAATCACTGAGGCACCGTTCAACTCTCGGTCCACCACAGAAGTCAAATACATTAACCAGTCGACAAACTTGAAACTAGGCACTAACTTCTGATCTTTAAGCAAAAATGATCGGCCCACTAGAGTCCAAAGCTGCCATGTGAGGAATGGCAATGCAACTAGAACCAGCTCAAAAACAAGAAAATTCAGAAAATTAAAAACCTAACCCCCCCCCCCCCCCCCCCCCCCAACCGAGAAGATTTGAATATTTCGACCAATCTATCACGTAAGAGATTGAAAGGAAAGATGAGATATAATAATAAATTTCAGTCTTCTTTTGAAGGCTAGAAAATTTAAAAATCTGACCCCCAAATCCAAGAAGAATTGAATATTTCTTTTGAAGAACAACTCTCAGATGTTGAAGTTCATCATTCTCTTTTAGAAAATCAGCAGCATTCTCCTTTTGAAGATAATCCTTGCGACTCTGCGCATGCTCCAGCAAACGCATCTGTTATTTAGAGATTAATTAGTATTAAAGAACTCAAATATGAACAAAATAAATCAAAATTGTGAAACTTGAATCAAAATCATTGTTCAAGGATACCCCCATAAACTTTATTACATATCCAAATAAAACTTGCCTCGTATGTTAACTTATGGTCACAATCCCACTCATTCATGTGTCTTCGAATTCTAGCCAGCATATTATCAAATGATTCTGGCGGCTTCTGCATATATAGAGATTAATATTAAAGAACTCATCAAATACATAAAGAAACTATAAATTTTTCATTAAAAAATGCCAAGACTGCCATAATATTTTTCAGAAAAAACTTGCCAAATAATTTGCCCTAGCAGCAGCACACAAGGAACATAGCCTATTTCTACTTCTAGGCATTTGCGCTTGTGAGATGTTGAAGATTGCAAAGAGACTCGGCTGCACTGGTAAAATGAAAATACAAAAATGTGAAAAGACAAATTTAATTTGATGATGATGACGACGATGATAATAATAATAATTAAGTAAAATGAGGAATGACATATGTTGTATATAAGACAACATCAATTACAAGTTAGACACAATAAGTTACATGAACACCGATTATCGGTAAATATTTAAGAAAATGACATGAACCCTCAACACACAAGCACCATATTGCATTCGTCCAAGACTAAATTTGAAAACAAAATATTCGTTGAATTGATATAACAAAAAATCCCAAATTCAAAAAGTTTGTATAAACCCTAACCCTAAAGAAAGTGCATTAATCACTTAACAGATTGAAAGGTAACAAAAGACATCCATTAACAACTAGAATTGAAAAAGATAAAAGAAGATGATTTTTTTTAAACAAATATTAGTAATAATAAGAAAAGAAGAAGAAGATGAATGAAATTACCTTGATATATGACTATCGGAGAAATTAAGAAAACTAATGAATCAAATGAAAATTGTGAAGAACTGTAGAGATAGGTAAGAATATATGGTAATAAATAAGAGTATAAGTTTTGTGGGCTGAATCAGGGGCGGTTCTAAGGCCCCCAGCGAGCCTGGACAGTTGTCCAGACTCCGACCCAAATTTTTTGTAATTTCTTATGTAAATTCTTCTAAATTTATTAATGGAAAAAAAATCATCTTCTCTTGGCTCGGCCACTGGGCTGAATGATATTTGAAAACCCAAGCCCAAGCCTAAGCCCAAGCCTCCTTTCTTCTTTCTTTGACTGACATCATAACTGGGGGAAGTTCTAGAAACCGAAAAAAGGACGTAAATCGATGGTTCATTGGTCTCAAGCAGTTGTTGTTGAAGATATGAAGATTTCTCCAACGGTAACGGCACCACCATTTGTGATTTGTGAGTGTGCTTGTGAATGAAGGAAAAGCCAAGAAGAGAAGAGAGAATGATCAAATTTACTGGTGTGACGGATGAATGAAGGAAAGAAAAATATGAATGTCCATGTAAGAGACTCGTATTTTACATAGTTTTTTTTTTTTACCGTATATTGTATTTAATTTAACTTTCTCCATTTTACCAAAAAAAAAAAAATTAACTTTCTCCCAATTTGAACACTTGTTGGAATTTCGATCTAGATTAAAGAGAATAGGATTGAAGAAGAGAAAAAAAAAATGTTTTGGCTAGTTACTCTATGGAGCATTTGGTTGATGAGGAACGAAATTTTATTTTAAAGGAGCCATGGATGATGCATCATTGTTGGTAGACATCATCAAAACTTTGTTGTGGACTTTGTTCATGTGTTTCCTACATTACAAAGGTATTCATGCCCATTACTTTGTATTTCATGTTAAGTGTTAAACACCGGATGTTTTAATGAGATAGAGTACCTTTTGTGCTCCCATTTTATAAAATTTATTGCTTATAAAAAAAAATTAAAAGATAGTATCATGTTGATTTGTGTCCTCAGTGACTATCTGTTCAATTCTGGTTCAACCACAATTGTAACTAAAACGATTGTCTTTATTGGATTAATGACTGGTATGGATTTTAAACATTGATTTTTTGTATGGTTAATAATGATCCGAACCAACTCAAAAATATCTCAAGATTTGATTTAGTAACTAATTTGTTAAACGTGATTCATCAAATTAGTCTAACCTAAATTGACCAATAAACTCGTTAATAAATGAGTTGAACTTGAATTATGCATTATTCAATTTTTTATGTTATGAGCCAAATCAATATGTTATAAAAAGAATGATTTATTCTCATGCAAATTTCAAAGGTTTTAAAGTATGTTCATTGATGTTTCTTCTTGATTGTGTTCAAGTTCAAATCTGTATTTGAGAATCGTTGTTCAAAATCGTGTTCTTGGTGAACAGACGTGAATAAGTTAGCAATTGAATTGACAATTGAGATTCGTCCTTGAAAGTAACACTTATTATTTTTGCTAGATTGAATAGGGTGCAAGCTGGTAAGGTTATATGTTGCGAAGAAAAACTGTAAGGTCAATATTTATCTGAACATGGTGTGAATGATGTTAGTGTGGACTAGTTCATTTGCCTAAGTATAAATAATAATGTGTGAGTGGATTGGGAGGATATCTCATGAATAGGATTGCAATAACTAGGTATTTTCTTGATGGATGCCAAGATATAATTATGCACAGTTTAGATAAAGATGTCGAATATAAAAAATAGATAATAGATCCCATCACTACTAATAAGTGGATCTCACTACTATTTATTATTTATATAAATTTTTAAAGTTCAATATCTCTTTATATATTAAAATGAAAGAAATAGAGACAATACTGGTCTTAACTCGTTAATTGTGTGCAAACATGTTAATAAATAAATAAATGAAGAGACTACTAAATGGAGAGGATCTTGACTATACATGGACAGATGATGACAAATTTGGAGTCGAAACTCCATGGAGGAAGTAGATTTCTTGTAGACATTGCAAAGAGATATTGTAATTGTAAACTTTGGAAATTAATGGGTAATCCATGAAAACATGTTGTGGCTACCATGTCAAGATCACAAAAACCTAAGGATTAGGTTAATGATTGTTACTCAAGATAGACATATGATATACTCCAATCAGAGGCAGAGCACATCTTGATGGGCACAAACCCAAATAAAAATATTTGGGTACACACACAAAATCAAAAAATTATAACGTGAACCAATATATCAATTGATGTGACTAAATATTTTTTATTTAATTTTGTTAGTTTTATGTGAGTGTGCCTAAATAATATTTATTTAGAGTTGTGTCAATGAAAGACTTTTCCGCCCCAATCATAGGACTGCAACGTGAATCAATCCTACGACCACAATCTGAATCAGCCCCTAAGACAAAACATGATCAACCATTACATAAGATAAACATGATGAACTAGTTTAAGGAAAAACTTGCACCACTAGTTCCTAAGACAAAACATGCAAAAGTAGTTAATTACAAAGGTTGATTTCACCATATATTAAGAAGGAGTGGGAAGGACTGTATAGTTTAATTTTGGACCTATCAAACTTAGTGCACCTCGAACTGAACTCAAAGCCAATTCAAGTTTATGATGATGAACCTAAAGATAGAGATGGTGAATCAACTCTAGAGAAGTTGAATGATCTCAAAGTTGAAACATTTAGGGACATTAAGGAAACTTCTTTGAATTTGTAATGTTTCGACCAACATATGTAATGAACAAGTTTTTTTTTGTTCTAATTTGTTGTTTTGGTTGTATTTTTTGTTGTTGTGTATCACCAATTTGGCCTACATATATAATTTTTTGGGCTACATATATGATTTTTGGTTCTAATTTATTATTTTTTGGTGATATTTTGGTACAAACTTAAACTCAGTTTAAGTAGATCATGTAAACTTAGTTTAAGTAGCTTATGTAAACTGAGTTTAAACTCAGTTTAAGTAGGTCATGTAAACTAAGTTTAAGTAGGTCATGTAAACTGTGTTTAAGTGTACATCGAAAAGTTCAACTTTGTTCAATGACTATACGTAATATCAGTTTAATTATGTACATGTAAACTTAGTTTAAGTAGGTCATGTAAACTGAGTTTAAGTGTACATACTTAAACTCAGTTTAAGTAGGTTATGTAAACTAAGTTTACATGAACCTACTTAAACTGAATTTAAGTTAAACTCAACAATGTAAAACTGAAATTGTCGTACAGTGCAGTTGAACAAGAAGAAGAAAATTGAAACCAGCGTTATTGAAAAAGAAGAAAAAATTCACTTATTTATATGCAATCGAGTATGAATGAAAGATGTTTTGATTCACTCTTTAATCTTCCATAGAAATTAATTGAATATCAGGATTGTTTGATCGTTGGTGGGTGAAAGAGAGTGGAATTTTAGAGTGAGAATGAATGAAATCAAGATTTTAAAAAAATTTATATAAAAGGACAATTTTGATATTATCAAAAACTTTTTAAAAAAACTAGGTGTAACCAGAAATATATAGGGTGTGAATAGAAAAACTCAAAATAAAATATATTTGGACAATCATTTTATAACAATTTTCTCTCTCATATTCAACAATATATTTTCACTTTCATTCTATTACTTTGGTTTTTGTGTCCTTATATATCTACTTTTTTTTTTTTTTGCAAATTTATGGTTGTCTCATAAGTTGTCATACAAATAGTTGTTCAAATATAATTATATTTGATAAAATCATAGAACATTTTAATTTAATATAAATACATATTTTAAACAATATAAAATATCTAAATAAAACAATATTAAATAATTAATTAAAATTTTATTTTGAGTCTAAATTAAACTAAGTCTTTGTTATATTCCACGTTTGGAGAAATTTTATGTTCAAATAAATATTTATTTATAAATATTTTAAATTTAGTTTTATTTCGTTTTTTAAATTTAGTTTTCTAAAACCTCTAATAAATTTCATATCTTTTGAACCCAAATGTTTTCTGTCAAATTATTCAAAAAAAAAATAAATAATGTTTTCTGTCAACTTTTGATTCATGTCGAAGTAAACCAAATTTCATTTTTTTTTTTTGTCAAAAAAAAATTCATATAATTAAGTCTTGGTTTTTTAACTTGAATTAAAAAAGTTGAGTCGAAATATAATTTTTACATTGATATTTACTTTTCTAGTAAATCAATTTTTTTCAAAATCACTTCTTAACCAAACATGCACTAACTCATTGAATGTTATGCTTTTATGAGAAAAGCTTCCGTCTTTGATCACCAATTCTCCACCGCCGACGTCATGCGAAACTAATCGGTCCACCAACATCCAACGCACCAAACAGTAAGGCATTGGATAGGATGGGCGGTGATTTAACCGAAATCGTGACAGAAAATGAAACAGGTTCAACTCAAATACCACCCACACTCTAAGCACCCAAACACGACAAGAGTTAGCGACGGTGAATATGGACCCAACACAGAGGCGGCCACCACACAAGAAATAACTCCATTAACAATCATATAACACCACCTAATACAAATCAAACACCACATTCTCATCACACACCCAAAAAAGTTAATGACACTATAAAACCATAACACCCAAAAAACAAAGACTGAGCAGCTGATGGTCGGATATGGAAAGTGTACCAAATCGTTTACCAAGTAATAAAGTGATGGAAACCCTCACCCCCAAAGAAATCAGGATTATCACATAACACAATCAAAGGCTAGAAGAGATATGTTAATCAATCAACTAAAATGTAAATCAACCCTTTTTTGTCCAACAGAAATAAAGGTTCAAAATAGTCGATTAAATTCCACTATTTTGAAGTGCCTCATCCTAAGCCTCCAACACTTTTGTCTCCTGTTGCATCATCTGTAGTAGCTGTCAACTTTCGAACTTCATCGATCCTCTTTTGAAGTGCAGCTATCAGCTTTTGACTTTCAATGTTATCCTTTTGATGTTTAGCAGCTAGCTCCTTTTCAAGTTCAGCCTTGCAAGTCAACACATCCTCCAGAAACCTCATCTGCTCGTTTAAAGGTAAATTAATTAATATTAAATAACTCAGATATGAACAAGGAAACTAAAATTGTGAAACTTGAATCAAAAGCATCGATAAATGTTGGCCCCCATAAACTTTATTAAGATTTCAACAATAAAAACTTGCCTCAGTTTTTATATCAAACGCACACTTCGCCTTTTTCAAGCCGCTTTTAATTTCAGCTACGACATCATCATGCGACATCTCTGCCACTAACTTCTGCAGATATAGAGATTAATATTGAAGAACTCAGATATCGACACATAACTAATATTGTTAGAATCAAAGGCATTTCTACATGTTCCTTAACATTTCTTAAAAAAAACTTGCCTTGGATTTTACCCAAGATCTCCTTTTCGGGTATCTACTCCTTTTGGGGTATGTAAACTTGAATGATTCATTTGCAGCACGACCTTTCAAAACAAATAAAATGAACATTGAAAATCGAAAATTTTAAAAATAAAATAGCAAAAAATTAATCAGTTAAATTCCAAGACAATATATATAAAAAAAAGGATCAAAAAAGGGTTTAATAAACCCTAACCCCCAAAGAAAGGATGGTGAGACTGTGGGCTTTACCATTGTGAGAATTGTGCAACATCCTCTTATTGACAAAGGAAGGAGTTTCAAATAGAATGTTCCAAGATCGTTGAACACTTTTGTAACGCATCAATGATTTTTTCGGTAGACGAACTAATATCTCTATCTGTAGATCTTCACTTAAACTTGCCCAATTCATTCTCTCTGTGCATACACATGGTGAATAAAACCTCCAAGTTTAAACTTGAATTGAAAAAAGAAAGAATAGTAAGGAAATAATTGAATTAGCGTGCTTACGAAAATAGGAGAAAGAGATAATGAAAATGGTTCTGAACCATTGACAAGAAGCATTTTTTTTAAGAGCAAATTTTATTAATAACCAAGTATTTGTGCAAGACGAGAAAAAATTGACAATATACGAACAACAAAACAAAGGGCGGCGTATATAGGCGGAACACCCAAAAGAAAATTCATACACCTCTCGTTCATAATAATCACACATATAGAAAAATCCCAATCAAGGGGTACCGTCAACACCAATAAAATAAAACCACCAATACAACGTTAACCCCCCCCCCCCCCCTATGAACCAACATAAACCAAACTTGAGCTTAAACCTCAACGTCATCGTGAATGACCGCATAAACAAAATTCAATAACCTATCGACCGTTACTCATCACACCAAACCCCTAAAAACTCTCCTCATCACCTCAGTTGAGCGCTATTAAACACCTGAACTGACCCCCAGCGTGTCGGAGAAGACACCATAACAACCCAAAAATTTGAGTCTAGAAACTGACTCCCGATCTCGAATCAAAATTGATCGACCCACCAGACTCTAAAAAAAAAAATCACTGAGGCACCCTTCAACTCTCGGTCCACCACAGAAGTCAAATACATTAACCAGTCAACAAACTTGAAACTAGGCACTAACTTCCAATTAAGCAAAAATGATCGGCCCACTAGAGTCCAAAGTTGGCATATGAGGAATGGCAACGCAACTAGAACCAACTTAAAAGCAATAAAATTCAGAAAATTAAAAACATAACCCCCCCCCCCCCCCCCCCCCCCCAACCGAGAAGATTTGAATATTTCGACCAATCTATCACGTAAGAGATTGAAAGGAAAGATGAGATATAATAATAAATAATGATAAATTTCAGTCTTCTTTTGAAGGCTAGAAAATTTAAAAATCTGACCCCCAAATCCAAGAAGAATTGAATATTTCTTTTGAAGAATAACTCTCAGATTTTGAAGTTCATCATTCTCTTTCAGAAAATCAGCAGCATTCTCCTTTTGAAGATAATCATTGCGACTCTGCGCATGCTCTAGCAACCGCATCTGTTATTTAGAGATTAATTAGTATTAAAGAACTCAAATATGAACAAAATAAATCAAAATTGTGAAATTTGAATCAAAATCATTGCTAAAGGCTACCCCCCATAAACTTTATTACATATCCAAATAAAACTTGCCTCGTATGTTAACTTATGCTCACAATCCCACTCATTCATGTGTCTTCGAATTCTAGCCAGCATATTATCAAATGATTCCGGCGGCTTCTGCATATATAGAGATTAATATTAAAGAACTCATCAAATATACAAAGAAACAAAAATTGTTTAATAAAAAAACGCTAAGACTGCCGTAATATTTTTCAGAAAAAACTTGCCAAATAATTTGCCCTAGCAGCAGCACAAAAGGAACATAGCCTATTTCTACTTCTAGCCATTTGCGCTTGTGAGATCTTGAAGATTGCGAAGAGACTCGGCTGCACGGGTAAAAGGAAAAAACAAAAATGTGAAAAGACAAATTTAATTTGATGATGATGACGACGATGATAATAATTAAGTAAAATGAGGAACAACATATGTTGTATATAAGACACCATCAATTACAAGTTAGACACAATAAGTTACATGAACACCGGGTATCGATAAATATTTAAGAAAATGACATGAACCCGAACCCTCAACACACAGGCGCCGTATTGCATTCGTCCAGGACTAAATTTGAAAACAAAAGATTCGTTGAATTGATATAACAAAAAATCCCAAATTTAAAAAGTTTGTATAAACCCTAACCCTAAAGAAAGTGCATTAATCACTTAACAGATTGAAAGGTAACAAGAGACATCCATTAACAACTAGAATTAAAAAAGATAAAAGAAGAAGATGATTTTTTTTTCCACAAATATTATTAATAATAAGAAAAGAAGAAGATGAATGAAATTACCTTGATATATGACTATCGGAGAAATTAAGAAAACTTATGAATGAAATGAAAATTGTGAAGAACTGTAGAGATAGGTAAGAATATATGGTAATAAATAAGAGTATAAGTTTTGTGGGCTGAATCAGGAGCGGTTCTAAGGACCCCAGCGAGCCTAGGCTGTTGTCCGGGCTCCGGCCCAAATTTTTTGTAATTTCTTATGTAAATTCTTCTAAATTTATTAATGGAAAAAAAAAATCATCTTCTCCTAGCTCGGCCACTGGGCTGAATGATATTTGAAAACCCAAGCCCAAGCCTAAGCCCGAGCCTCCTTTCTTTTTTCTTTGACTGACATCATAACCGAGGGAAGTTCTAGAAACCGAAAAAAGGACGTAAATCGATGGTTCATTGGTCTCAGGCAATTGTTGTTGAAGATATGAAGATTTCCTCAACGGTAACGGCACCACCATTTGTGATTTGTGAGTGTGCTTGTGAATGAAGGAAAAGCCAAGAAGAGAAGAGAGAATGATCAAATTTACTAGTGTGACGGATGAATGAAGGAAAGGAAAATATGAATGTCCATGTAAGAGACTCGTATTTTACATAGTTATTTTTTTTTTACCGTATATTGTATTTAATTTAACTTTCTCCATTTTACCAAAAAAAAAAAAATTAACTTTCTCCCAATTTGAACACTTGTTGGAATTTCGATCTAGATTAAAGAGAATAGGATTGAAGAAGAGAAAAAAAAAATGTTTTGGCTAGTTACTCTATGGAGCATTTGGTTGATGAGGAACGAAATTTTATTTTAAAGGATCCATGGATGATGCATCATTGTTGGTAGACATCATCAAAACTTTGTTGTGGACTTTGTTCATGTGTTTCCTACATTACAAAGGTACTCATGCCCATTACTTTGTATTTCATGTTAAGTGTTAAACACTAGATGTTTTAATGAGATAGAGTACCTTTTGTGCTCCCATTTAATAAAATTTCTTGCTTATAAAAAAAATTAAAAGATAGTATCATGTTGATTTGTGTCCTCAGTGACTATCTGTTCAATTCTGGTTCAATCACAATTTTAACTAAAACAATTGTCTTTATTGGATTAATGACCGGTATGGTTTTCAAACATTGATTTTTTGTATGGTTAATAATGACCCGAACCAACTCAAAAATATCTCAAGATTTGATTTAGTAACTAATTTGTTAAATATGATTTATCAAATTAGTCTAACCTAACTTGACAAATAATCTCGTTAATAAATGAGTTGAACTTGAATTATGTATTATTCAATTTTTTATGTTATGAGCCAAATCAATATGTGTTTGGTCGGGGGGTGTCGCTTCGGTTTTGGTCCTTGTAAAAAGAATGATTTATTCTCATGCAAATTTCAAAGGTTTTAAAGTATGTTCATTGATGTTTCTTCTTGATTGTGTTCAAGTTCAAATCTGTATTTGAGAATCGTTGTTCAAAATCGTGTTCTTGGTGAACAGACGTGAATAAGTTCGCAATTGAATTGACAATTGAGATTCGTCCTTGAAAGTAACACTTATTCTTTTTGCTAGATTGAATAGGGTGCAAGCTGGTAAGGTTATATGTTGCGAAGAAAAACTGTAAGGTCAATATTTATCTGAACATGGTGTGAATGATGTTAGTGTGGACTAGTTCATTTGCCTAAGTATAATAATGTGTGAGTGGATTGGGAGGATATCTCATGAATAGGATTGCAATAACTATATATTTTCTTGATGGATGCATGCCAAGATATGATTATGCACAGGTTAGATAAAGATGTAGAATACAAAAAATAGATAATGGATCCTATCATTAAATGCATCCCACCACTATTAATAAGTGGATCTCACTACTATTAATTATTTATATAGTTTTTCAAAGTTCAATATCTCTGTACATATTAAAATGAAAGAAATAGAGACAATACTGGTCTTAATTCGTTAATTGTGTGCCAACATGTTAATAAATAAATAAATGAAGAGACTACTAAATGGAGAGGATCTTGACTACATGGACAGATGATGACAAATTTGGAGTCGAAACTCCATCGAGAAAGTAGATTTCTTGTAGACATTGCAAAGAGATCTTGTAATTGTAAACTTTGGAAATTAGTGGGTAATCCATGCAAACATGTCGTGGCTACCATGTCAAGATCACAAAAACCTAAGGATTAGGTTAATGATTGTCACTCAAGATAGACATATGACATGTGATATAGGTTAATGATTGTTACTCAAGATAGACATATGATATACTCCAATCAGAGGCATAGACACACCTGGATGGGCACAAACCCAAATAAAAATATTTGGGTACACACACAAAACCAAAAAATTACAGCGTGAACCAATATATCAATTGATGTGACTAAATACTTTTTATTTATTTTGTTAGTTTTATGTGAGTGTGCCTAAATAATATTTATTTAGAGTTGTGTCAATGAAAGTCTTTTCCGCCCCGATCATAGGACTGCAACGTGAATCAATCCTACGACCACAATCTGAATCAGCCCCTAAGACAAAACATGATGAACCATTACATAAGATCAAACATGATGAACTAGTTTAAGGAAAAACTTGCACCACTAGTTCCTAAGACAAAACATGCAAAAGTAGTTAATTACAAAGGTTGATTTCACCATATTAAGAAGGAGTGGGAAGGACTGTATATTTTAATTTTGGACCTATCAAACTTAGTGCACCTCAAACTGAACTCAAAGCCAATTCAAGTTTATGATGATGAGCCTAAAGATAGATCGAGATGGTGAATCAACTCTAGAGAAGTTGAATGATCTTAAAGTTGAAACATTTAGGGACATTAAGGAAACTTCTTTGAATTTGTAATGTTTCGACCAACATATGTAATGAACAAGTTTTTTTGGTTCTAATTTGTTGTTTTGGTTGTATTTTTTGTTGTTGTGTATCACCAATTTGGCCTAAAAATGTTGATTTTGGTCTCAAAAATTATATATGTCTTTAGAATCAACATTGACACAATAAATCACCCTATTTTACGCCAAAAATAACTTATTTTTGGAGTAAAAAGCATGGATTGAAATAAATATGAAAATAGAGAACAAAAAGAAGATTTTGTAAAAATGAAATAGTTTTTTTAATTACACCCTGTGTAATCCTGGTTGCACCCCAAAATGACAAAATTATCCTTCCATAAAATTTAATTTTCAAAAAGCATCTTCCTTTTTTCTTGGTTATACCCTAAAATTCCTCTTCAGTTTAAGTGGGTCATGTAAACTTAGTTTCAGTAGGTCATGTAAACTGAGTTTAAGTGTACAAGTAGTTCATGTAAACCGAGTTTAAGTGAACATTTAAAAGTTCAACCTTGTTCAATGATTCTACGTAATCTCAGTTTAAGTATATACATGTAAACTTATTTTAAGTATGTCATGTAAACTAAGTTTAAGTGTACATACTTAAACTCAGTTTAAGTAGATCATGTAAACTTAGTTTAAGTATAGTTTAAGTAGGTCATGTAAACTCAGTTTAAGTAGGCCATGTAAACTGAGTTTAAGTGTACATCTAAAAAATTCAACCTTGTTCAATGATTATACGTAATATCAATTTAAGTATGTACATGTAAACTTAGTTTAAGTAGGTTATGTAAACTAAGTTTACATGAACCTACTTAAACTGAATTTAAGTTAACCTCAACAATGTAAAACTGAAATTGTCGTACAGTGCAATTGAACAAGAAGAAGAAAATTGAAACCAGCGTTATTGAAAAAGAAAAAAAAAATCACTTATTTATATGCAATCGAGTATGAATGAAAGATGTTTTGATCACTCTTTAATCTTCCATAGAGATTAATTGAATATCAGGATTGTTTGATCGTTGGTGTGTGAAAGAGAGTGGAATTTTAGAGTGAGAATGAATGAAATCAAGATTTTAAAAAAAATTATATAAAAGGACAATTTTGATATTATCAAAAACTTTTTAAAAATACTGGGTGTAACCAGAAATATATAGGGTGTGAATAGAAAAACTCAAAATGAAATATATTTGGACAATCATTTTATAACAATTTTCTTTCTCATATTCAACAATATATTTTCACTTTCTTTCTATGGCTTTGGTTTTTGTGTTATTATCTACCTTCTTTTTTTTTGCAAATTTAGAGTGAGAATGAATGAAATCAAGATTTTAAAAAAATTTATATAAAAGGACAATTTTGATATTATCAAAAACTTTTAAAAAAAACTTGGTGTAACCAGAAATATATAGGGTGTGAATAGAAAAACTCAAAATGAAATATATTTGGACAATCATTTTATAACAATTTTCTCTCTCATATTCAACAATATATTTTCACTTTCTTTCTATTACTTTGCTTTTTGTGTCATTATCTACTTTTTTTTTTTTTTGCAAATTTATAGCTGTCTCATAAGTTGTCATACAAATAGTTGTTCAAATATAATTATATTTGGTAAAATCATAGAACATTTTAATTTAATATAAATACATATTTTAAACAATATAAAATATCTAAATAAAACCATTTTAAATAATTAATTAAAATTTTATTTTGAGTCTAAATTAAACTAAGCCTTTGTTATATTCCACATTTGGAAAAAAATTATGTTCAAATAATTTTTTATTTATAAATATTTTAAATTTAGTTTTTTTTTTTGTTTTTTAAATTTAGTTTTCTGTCAACTTTTGATTCATGTCGAAGTAAACAAAATTGGCTTAATACATCATTTGGTCCCTTAACTTATTTCTGGTTTTCACTTTGGTCCTAAATATAAAGTGTCTCAATTTGGTCTCATAAATCTTCTGTCGTTTACCATTTGATTTTTTCTTTAAATGAGGACCGTTGAATTATGTAGGGTCTATTGTACTTTACTGTGAACCACTAACACCTAATACTTTTATCATTTTCTTCATCTTCATCTTTCATCTTCTTCTTCTTCATCTTTCATCTTCTTCTTCTTCATCTTCATCAATCCTATCAGTAGCACCATATTGAAAACTCAAACTAAAACAACAATAAATTTCATCAAATTAAAACACTTAACATTCAAATAGAATTAAAACCCAGAATTTTTTTTCTACAAAAATCTAGAAATTATCATCAATAGCAGCAACAACACATCAAGAAATCAAATTCAACCCTTTTTTATTCTTTTCATCATCATCATCATGAATTAAAGAAAAATAGATTTCTCCAATTTCAGCACATCAACAACACAACAACAACATGGTGCTTGAAACAACAACAACAACATCATAAAAAAAAATGTGTGAAAATGGAATATGCATGATTTCCATTAATTTCATTTTCATTTTCTTTCAGCAGAAAGAAAGAACAATAATCTTGTTTTGTTTTGTATGTTTTTTTTTTTTTTTTTTAAAAATCATATTTTTAGGAGTTATTTGTGCAACCTCTGATTTTTTGTAATTGGGTTTGAACATGCATAGAAGGAATAAGGAAAGGTTGTTAATTGTTTAGACAAAGAAATGGATTCTGCGAGAGTTGGCTTTCGAAGTTGCAGCCTTGTGATAAAATGAAGGCAAAGAAGAGGGATGAAGATGGTAATAATGATGGAAATGTATGCCCATTTGTAATGTTGGTTTAATTATTTAATAAAATGTTCCTTTTATAAAAATAAAATCCTTGAATTTTGTATGAATATGAAGAAGTGGTGTACGGAAGAAGATGAAGAGAGGGAAAAAATTATGTGGTGATGGTTCACTATTGTATATAATGGACCTGCAATCGAATGGTTGAAATTATATCAGAAATGTTACACATTAGAAACTAACAGAAAGGATCAAAATAGTAAACGACTGAAAATTTATGAGATCAAATTTGAGACAGTTTATAATTAGGAGACCAAAGTGAAAACTAAAAATAAGTTAAGGTACTGATGGATTAAGCCAACAAAATTTCATATATTTATCTTTTTAGTCAAAAAAGATTCATATATTTAAGTCTTGGTTTTTTAACTTGAATTAAAAAAGTTGAGTCGAAATATAATTTTTACATTGATATTTACTTTTCAAGTAAAATCAATTTTTTTCAAAATCACTTCTTAACCAAACATGCACTAACTCATTGAATGTTATGGTTTTATGAGAAAAGCTTCCGTCTTTGATCACCAATTCTCCACCGCCGGCGTCAAGCGGCAGAGTATTTCTGAGAATCAACTTCTACTTAGCTTCTCATTCTCAAACAATCAAAACTTGCTGGGGTAAAATTTTCATTCATTTTCTTTTAAAATCTTTTTTTTTTTTGTAATTTCATTTACATAAACCCGATTACGCCTTTTACTTTACTTTCAAGATGGGTTTGATGAAGTTTAGAAGAAAAAAATGGGAAATTTAAAATAAAATAAAAAAATTATGAAGTTTGGAATTTAAGTTATAAGTTAATTAGTGTATGATTGTTGTAAGTGGAAATCATAAAGTTAGGTTTTTTTTTACAATTTCATGATAATTTATTTATTTTTTAAGGAATTTCATGATTATTATGTTATTGGGTTTTTGTTGATTTATGTGAGTATTGTGTTATGAGATTAGAATATTTGGAATTTAAGTTATGGGTTTGTCAGTGTTATGGTTTTTTTGTAAGTGAAAATCATAAAGTTAGGTTTTTTTACAATTTCATGGTAATTATGTGATTGGGTTTTTGTTGATCAATGTGAATATTGTGTTATGAGATTAGGAAAGCTTAATTTTCATAAATGAACAGTGATTGAGCTTGATTTTGTGGATCTCTGTTTAAGAGTTTGACTTTGTAATATCAAGAGACGGAGTTCGAATTCACTTGAGATAGTTGTAAAATGTTCATTTAGGGTCACAGATATTAATAATAATTGATTAGCTTCCCATTTCCCCCCCCTTTTTTTTTAATTCTGAATTTTCATAGGTTGGATTATTTTTTGAATTTCATGTTTTAATTTTTTAGCCGTATTTTAATCGATGATAATGCTTTGGTGCAACGTTAAGGTTTTTGCTTTGTGATTGGGAAGTTAGGAATTCGAATTCTAGAAACAATCTCTCCATTTATGGGGTGTAAGACTGTGTAGATTTAACCTTCTTAGAGTCCACTTGGCAGGAGCCTTCTGCCCCAATTATAAGGGATAATGCTTAATTTTAATTTTAATTGTGTTATCAATGGCGGATGCCAAATTATGTTGGCCATCTGAAAATCCGCCATATAAACATAGTGTTGCGGCCTATGGCGGAAACATGACAGGTACATTAGGTTTTGCGGATTATGGTCCGCATTCTATAAAGTCACGGTGCTGCTGTGGTGGAAATTTGACAACACTGATGGACAATGAAGTATAGTTGGTTAAAATTGAGTGATAAGTGATGTCTATTCTGCTATGTTTTATCATGCGTTAATTTGAAAGCGGAATGCTTTGGAGAAGATCTCAGTGATTTTTATCGATTCTGCAAAGGCTATATAAAAGCTGGAATATATCTCATATTGAAACAACAATAATTAAAGGTTTCTTTGTTTCTTAGTCATAGTTGAGTGGAACAAAACAAGACCAAGGAAAACCTCTGCAAGAAATCCTCCTATAGTAGGTGAATTGTCCACAAGAGGTAGCAATCTAACAGCCAAATCTAGGCCGACCAGTAGACTTGTAAAAGCTTCACACTGGAGGAACCATGGCTTAAAGTTTGTCCCTACGGACACATTCCATGTTTTTCAATACAGAAGATTATAATATAAAGTACCTTATTTGCATAGATGGTCCAGTTGGTTAGAAGCTCAGAAAGCATGGCTCCTAGAAATCTAAAAGTGCACTGGATGTAACAACTGACCTAGTATTTCGTGTAGTAGATTGTTTCAAATCCAAAAATAGGTAAGAGAAATACTGTCAAATAGTGGCTATTACTGCACTATAGTGCTATTGTGTGGCAGAATTTGAACTAGTCGCTATTGTCCGGCAATCCGCTATTTAGTACAAAATACTGTTGAACTGCGGCTATTGTGGCACTATAGCTGTGTAGCCTAGCAGAATTTGAACAAAGCGTTCTTTTTTGCAATCCGTGATGAACAACAGTGGATGACAAGCCTAGAAAGTGTATATAAGAATCATTAGATAGGTCTTTGTGAAGCACATATAAGCATAATTAATTATAATAAGATAACAATAATTACTTTAGATATGCATACAATAACTAAACCGATTCTTTCACATACTCATTTTATCTAAAGAGGTTCCATAGTTTTCAAAAATAATGTTTTAGGAGTTACTTTTTTTTTTTATCCGAATCTACTCTTGGTTAACTGATACGGTTATCTAAGATTAGATTAACTTTCTTGTTTATACTGATGAACACAATGTGTTTTAGTTCCCCTTCGATATGTAATCTTGGTAAAATATGTGTTCAGTTTTATCAAAACAGCGATTTTTCTAAAATCATTAAAAATGTCCGCAGTTTTATACATCAACTGCTATTTTGATTTCTATGTTGCTCAAGTCCTACGGAAAATTGAGCAGAGCGAAGAATATTGAATGGAACAACCTGTATATAATTTCCTTAGCATAATGGTTCACCTATATAAACTATATCAGTTATTTTTTGCACTAGTACGGTATATTTTACGGTGCAGGGAAATTATCTACCTTTCACACACTTTTTGTATCATCTGCATGTTTCAATCTGATCGTATCAGATATTTTCAAAGGGAATTCACAAAAATACCTAGTTATCCTAGTTATCAATAGATCATCAACTTTGTCAAATGTAGTACTCCCTCTATTTCGTAACTATTGATTTTTAGGAATCTACAATATAATTAATGCTTTTTTTCAACTTTTCCCTCTGTTTCTGTTTTACAAATTAGACCTGTAATTTCTAGCCTGGATTTATGCATTGGGTTTGTTACAAGTCATTTGATAAATTGATATCCTCACTTTCAACTTGGATTTTAGTCTTAAGAAAATAGGATATCAATTGTTACTTTAGTTGACATGTCGTAGTATACTGAATACTTGTCCGTTGACATTCTATTGCACAGGTGACATTTATCAGTGGGTAGCTCTGGCTCAAGCCCTTCTGTTACCTTGTTGGAGACACAAGAATCATTGACAAAAAATGCTTCAACACCAAGTTGTACAGTCACCTGCTAGGCTAGGCCTAACAAACCCTAACTCACCGTTGATTCCAAACCCTACCCCTCCAAAGCTCCCTCCTCTACAGACCACCAATCACCACCAAGACCGTCATTTGGCAACCCCTTCTCCTGCTCTACTCTCTCTTCTCCCACCCCTTCCTAGAGCACAAGCACTTCTTCAACAAATGGCTTCCTTATCTACTAAGCTCTTTGAAGTATCACCCAACAAGTCCCTTTGGGTTAGTGCATTCCGTGGATCACTCCCGACCTTCCTTTCTTCACAAGGCCAACCACGTTCTTCTGCATCGCTCGATTCGTCTCCTTCTACCACCAAAGAAATCCTTTCACTTTTCACCAACCTTCAAACCCAAATGTTTGAAGCTGTTTCCGAACTCCAGGAAGTTCTTGATCAAAAAGATGCTAAGCAAAAGATCGACCAGGAAATTTGCTCAAAAGATTCAGCACTACTTGCATTTGCCAACAAACTCAAAGATGCTGAGAGGGTACTTGATATTCTTGTTGATGATTACTCTGATTATCGCAGCAAAACCAAGAGATTAAAATTAGGAGATGGAAGTGAAGATGTTTCTTTGACTACATCAACAGTATCGTCTCAGCTGAAGCTGTCAGATATATTATCATATGCTCATCGAATAAGTTATACAACGTTTGCACCTCCAGAATTTGGAGCAGGGCAGGCCCCTCTCCGGGGTGCACTTCCACCTGCACCGCAAGACGAGCAAATGAGAGCTTCACAGTTATATAATTTTGCAGATCTGGATATTGGATTACCAAAGTCGGCTGAAACCACGGAGAAAACAATTGAGGCTATTATTGAGCCTCCACCTTTACAGCCTGTGGATGCCAATTCACTTGCAAATTTGCCTGGAATTCAAGGACTGCTACCTCCAAATTTTACTGTTCCGGCTGGTTGGAAGCCTGGAATGCCTGTACAGTTGCCTATTGATATACCAATTAAGCCCCCACCTGGGTGGAAACCAGGGGATCCTGTGGCATTGGACTCCCTTTCAATACCAAGGATTGAGGAACAACAGTTACACCCTCATGTTCCTCAGCCAAAGCTGCCAGAAATTATTCAAGTGGCACCAGTTAATTTGGATCTTGGAGAAAGTGATAGTAGTGACTATAGTAGCGATGATGCCAGCACTGATGATGAAGATTGAGCAGGTTTTGATAATTATCTTCTCAAATCAGCGAATATACAGGTGATTATTTAAAATAGTTCAAAAAGCTTGATCGATGTAAATTAATAGCATCAATATTTTCATTCTAGTAGTCTGCACATTTGCATTTGATACTTATCTCACTGGCCTATCGTGCAGGCCTGTGTTTGGTTTTAGTTTTCATTTTGTTTAAATGGCAACTATTTAGGTGCAATAATGAGTAAAAAGAGGAATCCAGGGGACCCAAAACAAAACATAAAAAACAATGCACCAAAAATGAGTGCAAGCCGTACTCAAAACCAGCCAAAAGAAAAAAGCCAAGACAAACACCAGAGCTCCTAGCTGGGCAGTGGATCCATCAAACTCCCGTCCACCAAAAAGACCTGCTCAACACACCACCTCCTGTAAGCGTCCAACCTGAAAAAAAAAAGAAGAAAAAAAAACACCCAACAACCTGCAAAAGAAAGAGAAATGAATGCTCCCAAAAAAAGGGGTGGGCGGCTAGGACTAGGGCCCTACTAGCAGGGATAATCTTGTCCTATAGCCTCTAGAAGGAAGAAAGCATGCCTCATGCTTTATAATCACTCACAAGTACCCTAATTCACGTTTTTGCCCTATTTTTTACGCATCATACTCATTGCAAGCCCATGCATGCGCACTCGCTTATTTTTTATGCAGTGATTATGCTCATACAAACATTCAGACTTTTGACTCATGCACATTGATTCTCAGATTAAGCACAGGAGGGCCACGTTTAGCAAGGGGCGAAAGGCTGAGAAGGGTAAGCAACTGGGAAAGCAGTTGAATCGTACTGGGTCATCTAGCTAAATGTAATTAGTAGAAGATAACCTGAGATAGTAGAAGTTAAATGTAATTAGTTGATTGTGACAATTTGTAACTATAATTTTCATGATTTCTGGATTTCGTATAGGGTGCTAATGAGTTTACTTTATTGTCTTGGTCTGAAAAGCTCTTAACAAAAGGAATAGTAGGCTGATGATTTTATTAATGGTGTTTTATCCCCAGTAATATATCTCCACTAAGTACTTGATTAATTATTCTAACATCATGAATTTTGACTGTACAAAATCGAAGATATGGTAGGGGGTAAACCGAAATTTGCTCAAATTAACAGGGGGTAAACCGAAATTTGCTCAAATTACAAGTGGACAAACCTAAATTTGCTCAATTTAAAGGGGGTGAAATTTTTCATGAAGGTCCAAAACCATAAAATCTTTAAATTACAAGGATGAAATTCAAAAAAAAAAAGATTTTACAGGGGGAAAACCGGAAATGATTTATATTACAGGGGGTTAAAACACTATTAACCCTTTTATTTTATTGTTGTTGGTTTGCATTGCATAACTGATTTTAACGTTAGTTGTGTATTTGTAAGTGGTGAAGATGTTGCATCTAAAGTTGCTGGTTTTGGCTCAACAACGAGGGGCTTTGAGTTATCTCAAATGCTACGCTGTATGTGATGCATGTTCTAATTGTTGCACGCATAAATTAATCATGACATACGAGGAAGCAATGCACTGAATTTTCAGCAGGAAGCTACAAGGATGTGTCAAAAAGGTGTGGAAAAAGATTATGAGAAACGTCAAAGCTGGGATTTCAGCTCCATGTTATCACTAAAACCTTTAGTTTTCCATCCATAGATCATTGAAAATGTTGACTGCACATAATCTGAACGATGAATACCACAAATGGGCCAACAATCAAAAACATTGAAAAGATCATGCAAAATCACTGTTATGTCATGGGGAATTCGATACATATGCATCTAAAACAACTGTCAAATTTATGTAGTTCATATGCGTGTGCTCGACCAATTTGTGCAGTCGGGATGCATATTACCAAAAACATGGAGGTTTTTAGTAGTGGTGGGGAAAGCAGCCCCCTTGGTAAATATTATTAAGCTGACCAAAAAATAAACAGATAGGAAGAGATTTGCTCATTGTTGCTGCAAAAAAATGTTTATTAAAACCAATTGAACAAAATATGTATGTTCCTCAACAATTGTAACAGGCACTGATAAATCATCTCAGCATAAGCTTGTAAACAAACTAATAACATACTATAAATCAGTGTTGCATGTGTTTGTGTTGGATACCGATAACTGTCAAACACCATGCCTTCAATCTAGAGTGTCGATGTTACAGAGGTAACATTCATTTTCGCCATGTATATAATAATGAAAAATGAATGCTGATGCTACAAGCAAATTTGGTACTGCAGACCTTTTGGAGTGTCATTTTTCACTAATAACACATGCATTGATGTAATAGAAAATATGAATCCATTGTTATACATTCCCTACATGAAACTATTGAGACTGTACCTAAACTTCCACATTCAAAAGTTGAAGCAACACTTACAAAACTAAACCACAGAAAATGTTCATCCTGCTATTTTGGCCTGTCACTTGGAATACAAAACTAGAAGACAGATTGCTCTAATCTACATGCAATAGTTAAATTTCATACAAATTTACATTTTTTTGATGCACTACTAAAAAATCTTCTGAAATCATTACTTTTCCTTCATGCCAAAAGCAGCATACACCTCAACGTGGTAAAAAATTAATCATGTTGCCTTTTCAACAATCGAAAGCTTTCCTCTTGTCATCGATCAAGCTTGTTAGGCTTGTCCGATATCCAAAAGAAAGAGGAGAAAGATCAAAAGAAGAGCACTAGTAGAGATTGAAGTGTAGACTTCTTTGCTTGAGGAGGATGGAGGTGAAGATATTGACGTTGCCGTTGTATTATTACTTGCCAAAGTTTGGTTATTTCTGCTCAAAAGAAAGAGAGAAAAAGACTCAAATGTCATGCTTCAAATAATATAACAATTTAAGGACATTAAACCAACAAAGAAATTTTCAAGAACTGAACATACCCAGTTTTCATGTAGATGCAGTTGTCATAGGCTGCAAAATCGAAAACAAATAGTTTGTTCAGTAAGCAAAACAGTCTATAAAAATGCTATAGCAATAATAAATCATCTACACATATTACAGGATCATTCAAACATGAACAAATTTTATCGATTATCGGGACTAAAAAAATAGCAAGGACAGATGGAAAATATTGTATATTTACAGGGACCATAACATATTTAAACCTCAAAAAACCATGCAATAGCTGCCGAGAAGATAAGTATACGGAAAAAAAAAAACAGAAAAAAGTAAAGCAAATTAATTAAGTGATGAGATATGAACATACTTGGATCCTTATCAACAAGGACGCCAGTTCCTCCAAAACTACAAGCAACATCAGAAGCACCATTTTGCTGGTAATAGCTATTAAAAGCATATGAAGCATGCGAGACTAAGTTATCCGGCTCAAAACAAGGCTGGCTAGGCTGGATAGCAGTACAGTCCACATTTCCAGAAGTACCACATGCCCAATTTATCGCATTCTGTAAGTCAAGTTGTGTTGCATTACTCGAAGCAATGCACCATTTTGTTCCATTTGAAGTTGGACTAGTAGCATTTGCATCTGCGGTCATGTCTACAGGACCTCGTCCGGTAAAATCTAGGCTATACACGTTTGTTAGGTCCGGATAAACTATTCCCCAGTTCCTCTCAGATTCCAAACCCGGCTTCCTGTTTTCGTTGAACAACGAAAATATGTAGATGTCTAGCTCTTCTCCCGGCTTTGCAGGTGTGCCGGTTTCATTGATAACATGTCTTATCAGATTGGTATTATATGTTTGTGCATTATCAGGAGTAGCAGCTGTCTCCTTAGGTGAACCTTTCGAAGGCCAACCTGTTTCGGTTACCATGACTTTAATCGTTCTGAAATTCAACGCTGTTAATGCAAAATAAATAGCATCAATCTGAGCATCAAACATGTTTGTATAAAGCAAACCAGTGTTAGGGTCAATAACTTCGGAGGAGGACTCGAACAATGCATAGTCCAAGGACACTTTGGTTGGAGAGTCACGATATGCGTAATAAGGATATAGATCAATCATAAAAGGCGACTGATTTTCTGCAAGAAATTCTAGCAGTGGCTTCAGGAAATGAGCATGTTTGCTATTAAAAGCACCGGCTGAAGGAGGGAACGATCGAGACAAAACACCAAGTGAATGAGTACTGGAAACTTTTATCTTCTTATGAAGTCCAGCTTTCTTGAGTGCTGCAAGGACATTAGTCATCGCTGGCACGACTAATGCGGAAATGTTTTCAGGACTTTCTGTGACTTCGGCACCGACAGTTATGTATGTGATCTTAGTGGCTGGATAGTAAGGAAGGATGCTATTTCTCAGCCAAGTATCTGCATTAGTTTGGAACTGAGAGAATGGAAGCAAATCTAGATTTGGAATTCCAATCATAAGTTCGACGCCAGTGTTTGCAAAAGATTTTAGAACTTGTATGTTAGAATCATAAATTCTAACATATTTAATTTTGTGATCTTGAACCAACTGTGACACCTTATCAGGTGGAGGTAGGTCATCAGCATTTCTTCCATAGCAAATTCCAACAAAACTCCCATAGCAACAATCTGGAAAAAAATTCATAAAATCAAATAAAATAAATAAGAATTAAAGAAGAAAGAAGAATTACTATTGAGAATAGTATCTGCAAGTCAAAACAATAATTAATTAACTTGCAATTGCTTCGATATCAAATGCTTAAGTCTTAACCAACCAACATTACATTGATTCGAGTGAAACTGGACTCGGATCCCTTAAGTAATATTTCTTGTTGGAGCCTTGTGGATGGAACAAATGTGGTTGTAAGGGGAGACCACACAAAAGGTAGTCCAACCAGGTTCCCCAACGGATATCAATCATCGACTAAGTCTGTGTGTGGAGGATACTTTAACTAATGACATAGTTAGCCAAAAAATTCTTAACCGATGTTACAAAGCTTCATTTTAGTTAATCATGCTAAATGGAACAAAAGTAGTTTAGGCTTGAGATATCCAACAACCTAGCTTTCTTTTTTTTGCGAAATCAAAACCAAATCTCTCAAATGTGAGTTAAACCCTATGGGACACCGTCGGACTCGGACACACACAAACACTGATATGTAGACAAAGTAGTAAATAGTAATTTAAGAAAATGAAAGTGATTATGTGTCACTATCGTACGAATGTTGGACACACTCAGACGCACCTTCAACCTGAAGTTTCCATGAGTGTATCGAAACATAAATAACTTTACATTCAACTCATTTTTAAGCGGAATCAATTTTACATAATTAATTATTCAAAATCTATGAAGCACGGACACTGGACACGACACGGACACTGACATGCCAACATCGCTAATAATTTGAGAAAATCTCATAATTCAGTGTAATTATATGGGTCGGTGTCGTGTCGGTGTCTACACGACATGTGCCGACACCGGGACACCTCTAATTCGAGGAGTGTCCGTGCTTCATAGTTCAAAATCAAGTTTTGTCACCGGATAACCGAACACACACTACATATGGTTGGTTAATGATGGTTAGAAAAGTTAGATCCACATGAAACGTAACTGATAATGCAAACCACTTAATGAGATTGATGTCTATGAACAACAACATTAGAAACTGCTTTTAACCTATCTTCTTTCTAGTTCAAAACATAGAAGTCTTCCATTTCTCATGTTTTCCATAAAGGGTAACAAGCTTAACATCACAAACAACTTTTAAAAGAAAGTGAGAGAAAATATAGCTATGAGAAACTAGTGACATCATGAAACAAGAAACATGCAACAAAAGTACTTAGAAACAAGTACATTACAAAAACACAACATAAAAACATCATGAACCAAGAAACATGCAACAAAAGTACTTAGATCATAAACATAATGCAAAGTGTTAGAAGAAAGAGAAAGAAGTACAAACCAAGAAGCATAAGCAAAACTGATGAAACAACAAAGATGAAGCAAAACCCTCTTGCCATTGTTCTCTCTATCTCTAGATTCTCACTGCTCTGGTACTTGT
The DNA here is from genome assembly GCF_003473485.1 of Medicago truncatula. Classification (NCBI taxonomy): domain Eukaryota; kingdom Viridiplantae; phylum Streptophyta; class Magnoliopsida; order Fabales; family Fabaceae; genus Medicago; species Medicago truncatula. The sequence continues at coordinate 41,553,608 of NC_053047.1, read as the reverse complement.
TCTTGTTCTACTTGCTTGCTTGCTTGGTTCAGATAAAGACATAAAGTAACGGTACTTGTTTCCTGTGTAGAGTCTAGAATGGAGTGTACTGTTTATTAAATCATTTTAATAAGATTTACAGCAGCACATAGTTTTTTATTGGATAAATAGAGATTTTGTTCCTTGTGTGAACTTTTAGCACATAGTAAACACATCATCATTGTCACTTTTATTTCTAATTTTATGAACTAAATTAATGATCAAAATAACTAACAAAAAATGAATTGTCTCATAATAATAATAATCAAAATAACAACAACATTTGCAAACAAAATTGTATCTAAAAGATTGTCATTTTCAATTTAATTTTAATTCATTTTTTCAAATGTATTATCTAATTAATATGATTTGCATCACTGCAAATCTATTATTTTCTACTTTGAATTTATGACAGTTAAAATACATCAATGATTAATACAATAAGACATGAGTGTAGCATAGTGGTAAACACTACTAAGACATGAGTCTAGGTTCGATCTCACCGCACGCACCTCCCCCTTAACTTAAAATAAAATTTGTATGAAATTGTCAAATGCAACAATTATCATCGTGGGATTTAAAGTGTATTAGACAACGTGATTATATGTTAGTATTATGAAATACTACCTCTATAGAAGAAAGAGTTGAAAGATTTAGTTTATAACTTGATCTAAATACTTCAATTTTCGTTGATTCAAATTTTTCTTATATATAAAACTAATTCAAGTAGAAAGTAATATGAACCAACTTGATTCAAATTTTTCATATGTATATAATCAAGAGACATAATTTTGACATTTGTTTTTTATACTAATTTGTTAACATAATATGAACATAAGAATGCACATAATAATGTAACATAAGTTTACAGACATCTTAAATATAAAATAGTCATAACTTTAATATTAATATGAACATAAACTACTCGTTATAGATCAAAAACATAATGAAAAATTTGGGGAGAATAAAAATATCATATTTATTTTTAATCAAAAATTCATATATATTTTTAAGAATGAAAAAATGTTAAATAATGATTTTATAATTAAATGCATGATATAATAATAATACAAACAAGTGAAGCTAAAAGAAAAAGTAACAACATTTTGCAAAACAAAGAAAGGCTATCTAATGTGGTTGTGGCCCCACAAGACAGAAACAGAAATGAGTGAATAAATAAATAGAGCTACTCTATACACTGTGATAGTGAAGTATCATCGGGTTGAGCTCAGAGTAATGTGTCAGCATATGTTTAATTAAAGTAACAATGGACCTCAAATATAATTTATACATTTTTCTCGATTCCGTCCATTCATTAACGGCATAATAGTATGTTTGTTTTTGTTCTGTCTCCCACTACCGTACCTACACCCTTATCTTATCAATGTAAATATTGATTGTCGAAAAATCACCGCATTCCCGCATTTGAAATATTGATAGCTGTTCGATTTGGATCGAAATGGTTAGATGATACATTGTTTTTAAGGAAGATAGTATATCTTTTGTTTTCTATTTATGATTATGAATATCGAATTTAAATACGGTTTATCTGATTTTGATGGAACGACTGTTGATGTCACAAACAAAATGAATGTGTGGAATTGTGAGACTGCGAATAAGCTAAATATCACATCACATAAATAAACAAATAAAACAAACGAAAGAAAGCATGCAACATATATATAAATCCCATGAAAAATCTCGAAAGACAACAAAGTAGCGTCAAGACTTATGGTATAAAATAGCAAATCTCTAATAACAAACATTATAATTATTCTCTCAAAAAAAAATATTATAAACATTTTTTTCCTCTTTAAAAAACATTTTAATTTGTTTTTTTCTTCTTCTAGAAATGTATTTACTTTGAGAGTCGGGTCTCTAGTTCCATAGAGACGGCCCTGCTCTTAGATAATATTATGTTGGTCTGGGCGAGGTTTTATGATGTTGTGTTGGGTCAAGATCAACTCATAATCAGTCTTGGTCTCTGGATTAAGTAAATTTTGTATTTAATTTGATCTTTATATAATATAATGTACTTGATGTTCAAATAAAAAAAGTTAAGATAATAGTGATTTAGGATATTTTAAAAATAATAAAAGACCTTTTAAAAATGCTGACATACATGTTTTTTTTGGGAGAAGATGATCAAAAAAATAGAGCATGCATATGATTTTTTTTGGGAGACAATGATTTTCTTTTAGATTAATGAATATTGGTTGGAACTTGGAATCTAAGTGCAAAGAAGGATACCTTGTGGGTGCAGGTGTTGTGAACCCATTCGTATAGATTATAGATGAGATTCCTAAAATGTTTGGCCAATCATGTAATGATTTCTTAGCTATTCTCACACCTTCTTTTGAAGTTCTTGATGAACTAGCTTGAGCTTGTTCTACTTATGGTAGTTTTTCTACAAATTTTGCTTATTCAGGCTCACCTTCTTGCACCTTTGGTGTTGGTGGAGCAAAGATCTCTATTGACAAATGAGACCATCATAAATATTTTGCCGACTTTGAAAGACAGAAGGAAAGACAATTTAACCATTAATTAATGCAAAGCAAGTTTAAAATGCACGTCAAAGATACAAAAACACCATAAGAAGTTCGACAAAATAAATGCAGCAATTGTTCAAGTGTTTGGAAGATAACAACTACGTGTTCAAGTATATATATAACGGCAGGTGAGTCAAGATTGTCGAAGGTAATTGTTACTGACTGGGATACCGCACTTATGAATGATGTTGTTAATACGTTTCCATCATCTATTACTTTAGTATGTAAACATCATATTCCCAAAAATGCGAGAGTTAGGTGCAAGAAAGGATTGCAAAATCAAATACCCCAAATCAAAATGGTGAAGTTGACGAATTTATGTATGTAACACATCGCCGGATGCTTGGAAATTTGTAGTGCATTCTCCTTCTAAGGAACTATATGCAGATGAATCTATACAATTTCAAAAAGGTGTGTGAAAATCTTCCAAAATTCTTGAATTATGTTGAAAGTATTGTATTGAATCCTTTGAAGGAGAAAATTATGATGGCCAGGATAACACGTATTATAGATTTTGGTAACATAACAACAAACAAAGTTGAATATTATCATAGTAGATTGAAACAATATTTACATGATAAGTTTACTTTGGGTGATAGTTTTACCACTTGGTATCCATCATTCTTGGAGCATGTCGACACTCAATTTTCAGATATCAAGATTCACATATGTTATGGAATGTAAAATGTGAAAATGATCTCATTTCTCATGATAGTGAATGAATGTACATCAGGTATTTATAGGAAGAAAGTAAAGTACAAATCACCTATGAACAAGCTAAATCAGGTAGAATATAGAAAGCTAAACTAGTTAACTTCAGATCCAATTAAACTAGGAGAGCTTTGTTTATTATTGTCTTCTTCCTCTAATAGTCCCCCACAAGCTGGAGAATGGTATATATCCAACATTCCCAGCTTGAAAAGTAAAGTGGTGAATGGTTGAGGAAGTAAAGGTTTAGTGAAGAAGTCTGCTAGCTGATCAGAAGAAGAAACAGGGAGAAGCTTCATTATTCCTGCTTGTAGTTTTTCTCTAACCAAGTGACAGTCAATCTCAAGGTGCTTGGTTCTTTCATGAAAGACTGGGTTAGCTGCAATGTGTAAGGCACTCTGGTTGTCACAGTAAAGCACAGGAAGTTTAGCAATGGAAACATGCAGATCTTTAAGCAGATAGAGAAGCCATTGTAATTCGCAAGTAGCTGCTCCTAAAGCACGATATTCAGCTTCTGAAGAAGACCTGGAGACAGTTAGTTGCTTTTTGGTTCTCCAAGAAATAAGGGATTTGCCAAGAAAGAAGCACTGGCCTGAAATGGATCTCCTGGAATCTAAACATCCAGCCCAGTCAGCATCTGAGTAGCCAGATAAACAAAGATATGAGTCCCTAGAGAACATTAATCCTTGACCAGGACATTTCTTGAGATATCTTAAGATTCTAGTTGCAGCTGTGAAATGTTGTTCAGTTGGAGCTGTGAGAAACTGGCTCAACTGTTGAGTGGCAAATGTGATATCTGGTCTGGTATTGGTGAGATAGATAAGCCTGCCTATCAATCTCCTATAGGATGGTACATCAGTATAAGGGGCACTAGAATCATTATGTAACTTGCAAGAAGGGTCAGATGGAGTGGAAACAGGTTTGCAAGCCAGAAGACCAGTATCAGTTAGCAAATCAAGGCAATATTTTCTCTGACATAGAGAAATGCCTTCAGAAGAATGAGCAACCTCTAAGCCAAGGAAGTATTTCAATTGACCAAGGTCCTTGATTTTAAAAGAGGAATGCAAAATGGATTTGATGGAGTGAAGTTCAGAAAGAGAGTCACCAGCAATAATCACATCATCCACATAGACTAGTAACACAGTAAATGAAGTAGTGGTCTTCTTGGTGAACAAAGAATGATCAGAAGTAGATTGAGTAAAATTATGAGTGATAAGAAGAGATGTAAGTTTCTCATACCACTTTCTACTGGCCTGTTTCAATCCATAGAGTGATTTAACTAGTTTGCTGACCTGATTGGGTTTGGAAGGAGTGATACCTTGAGGAACAAGCATGTAAACATCATCCTGCAGATCTCCATGTAAAAAGGCATTATTGACATCCAACTGATGAATGTGCCAATGATTGATGGAAGCCAATGCAATAACAGTTCTGACAGTTGTTAATTTGGCAACTGGAGAGTATGTATCAAAGTAGTCCAAACCCTCTATCTGATTGTAACCTTTAGCAACTAAACGTGCTTTGTATCTTTCTATGGACCCATCTGCATGATATTTGATCTTATAGATCCATTTACAACCAATAGGTTTCACATTTGGTGGTAAATCAACCAGCTTCCATGTCCCTGTGTTTTCAAGAGCAGAAATCTCAGCTTGCATAGCTTGATTCCAACAACTGAATTTGCTTGCCTCAGCATATGTAGTTGGTTCAGTGTGGGAGTCAATAGACAAAGAATAAGCACAATGAGAAGGTGACAAATTGGTGAAAGACATGTAATGATGAATTGGATAAGAAACATCCTTGGTTTGTGAAGCAGATGCATGATTAAGACTGCATACAAAATCCTGTAAATGTGATGGGGGGTTAACAGTTCTAGAGGACCTTCTCAAGGTGGGTGGTGGGAGAGGAGGTGGTGGGGAGGGAGTGTAAGCAGGATGAGAAGGATCAATGTCAATAAAGGGAGGTGGAAGTTGTGGTAATTGAGTATCAGAGGGGTTACTTGTGGTGGAAGCATCAGAGGGAAAATAGTCCCAATCAGTAGTAACAGATGATGAAGATGGGGGATAAGGTAATATGTGTTCATGGAAGGTGACATGTCTAGAGATATGTATCTCTCTAGTGTGAATATCTAATAGGACAGATCCTTTAAAACCAACAGAGTAACCTAAAAAGACACACTTTCTGGCTCTGGCATCAAGTTTGGTTCTATGAGAATGAAGTGATGTAGAGTAACACAATGAACCAAAAACCTTGAAAGAATCAATGTCAGGGACTTTGTCATGAAGCAATTGATAAGAAGATTTGTTGTTGAGAGTTGGGGAAGTGACCCTGTTGATGATAAAGGTGGCATGTAGGAGAGCATAGGACCAATATGATGCAGGTAATTTGGACTGAAAAAGGAGAGCTCTTCCTATATTAAGAATATGTTGGTGTTTTCTCTCAACCCTACCATTTTGTTGAGGTGTCTCAACACAAGATCTATGATGAAAAATGCCTTTGGAAGCATAATAGGAGTTTAAAAGAAACTCAGGACCATTGTCACTTCTAATAGTTTTAGGGGTGATATGGTGTTGGTTTTCTATGAGGGTAATGAAGTTTTTGACATGTTGTGATACTTCAGACTTATTCTTTAACAAAACAATCCAAACAAATCTACTATAGTCATCAAGGATAGTGAGAAAATATCTGTGATTATGCATAGAAGGAATGGACAAAGGGCCCCAAATATCAAAGTGTAACAATTCAAATTTACTGGAAGCAATAGACACACTATTGGAAAATGGTAACTGTTTTTGTTTAGAAAAGTGACCGATATCACATGTGGCTTTGTGATCAAAGGTTAATGCAGGGTAAAGAGTAGACATATGAGACAGTCTTTTATGAGAAACATGTCCCAATCTAAAATGCCATAAAGCAGAAGAAGGAATGGTTAAGGTTTTATTTGTGGAAACGTGATTAACTGAAAAACTATTGTGTAAAGAAAAAGCAGTTGAATCTAAAACTAATCTATATAGACCAGCAAAAGGTTCACCCAAACCAATCATCTTCTGGGAATGGAGGTCCTGTAATAAACACTTGTTATTATGAAAAGTGGCATAACAATTGAGAGAGGAGCAAAGCTTAGATATGGAAATCAGGTTGAAGTTGAATGAAGGTGAAAACAAAACATTGTCAAGATAAAGATGAGGTGTAAAGTGTATAGTACCAGCATATTCAACTAAAACATAAGAACCATTAGGTAAATTAACAGGTTTTGGTGCAATTTTGTGAAATGAGGTGAACCAATGTGAAGATGACACTATATGTTCATTAGCACCAGAGTCTAGCAACCAAATATCAAATTTAGATGATATAGAACATGAAAAAATGGAAGCAGATATACCAGACTCAATATTGGAGATGGAAGTTGAATTGGATGAAGTGTGGATGTGATTAGCACTTGAAGGAGTGGAAACTGCTGGTGCAGGAAGCAAATTCACTTGTTGTAACAAACTAAGCAATGGATCATACTTCTCCTGAGAAATACTGGTACTGGAAGATGAAGATGCATCATTGCAACTTCCTGATTAAGCCTCTTTTTCATCAAAACTGCTTGAGGCATTAACAGAAGAATGCTGCTTCTGAGAATTTGGATTTGGGAATCCATGTTTCTGATAGCAATATTCAATAGTATGATTGGTCTTGCCACAAAATGAACAGTGTCTAGGTGGCTTGGAGCCAGAAAAATATCCTCTCCCTCTGCCTTGAGGTTTGCGTGAATCAGTAGCATTGATGACAGATAAAGGTTCATCAATGGAGGAGTGTAATGAACTATTGTTGCTTTCCTCTTGTATAACCAATGAGTATACTTTGTTAATTGAGGGGAGTGGATCAAGCATAAGCACCTGAGTCTTAATCACGTTGAATTGATCATTCAAACCAGTCAGAAACTGGATGACTTGATCCTCAAGCCTGTAATTACGAGCTTCTCTCATGGCAGCACAACGACATGGATGAGGACAAGTACAATGTGGCATTGGACGATGGGAATTCAACTCTTCCCAAAGAGTTTTCATTTCAGTGAAGTAGTCTAACACTGATTTTGAACCTTGCTTCAGATTATTGATCTTAGAACGAAGAGTAGCAATACGAATACGATCTGCTTTAGAGAAGCGTTCTTTAAGATACAACCACGCATCAATGGCGTTTTCATGAAAAACTAGGGTTTGAGCAATTTGAGGAGTAACTGAATTGATGATCCAAGACTGAAGGAGATGATTACAATGTTCCTAGGCGTTGCGATTCAAATCATCTTCATCTGGAATCTCCATAGATCCATCAATAAATTTCAATTTGTTTTTCGCACCAAAAGCTCGAATCATGGAACGATTCCATGCGAGGTAATTGGATCCATCCAATGGAAGAGTTACAAACACTGAATTCGGTCCTTCGCTTGGATGAACGTAGAACACGGATTCAGTATCAGGTTGATTATTGCGAACCATGTTGAAATGCAAAGCAAAAGACGAAGTAGATGAAGAAATGGATCGTAACTAACTTCCGCCATGGAAGAGAGAGAAAAAAGCTCCTGATACCATGTTATGGAATGTAAAATGTGAAAATGATCTCATTTCTCATGATAGTGAATGAATGTACATCAGGTATTTATAGGAAGAAAGTAAAGTACAAATCACCTATGAACAAGCTAAATCAGGTAGAATATAGAAAGCTAAACTAGTTAACTTCAAATCCAATTAAACTAGGAGAGCTATGTTTATTATTGTCTTCTTCCTCTAATAACATACAAGTCATTCATTTCCAAAAAGAAGAGCACACATATGGATAATCCATTACCAAAATAATATTTTGTCAGTTGACCTTGTAGGGCTTTTATGCCTTTTTACCGTTGAGAAATGATGTTTATACAACTATATAATGACAATTTTTTGGACAACTCTTCTTCTCGTACTCTCAAATAATATATGTTATGGACCGGTCAGTGGCCGAACTTACACCTCCTTAAGACTCCACACTTAAGGAAGCACGCCATCTTGCGTACACGTACCACACAGGAGCGCGCCTTCGCGCAAGGATCACCATACATGTGTCCTACTTCGCCCCTAATCACGTGCCGCATAACCCGGTGACGGTTATGGCCAACTCGCGCCTATATAAGGGTGAACTTGCTTCACCCTCAAGGTACACATCACTTTTCACAACACTTCTTACACACTCTTTCTTAGTTTCATTACTGACTTGAACGTCATAGTGTTAACGTGCCTGCACACACCTTTCGTTCTACCGTGAAGACTCATTACCGTCATACCAAAAGTCGTTACCGTCACACTGAAACATTCTCTGCCGTTGTTACCAATCAACCGTTCTCATCGGATATATCAATATATTTTTTTGTGGACAACTCTTCTTCTCGTGCTTTGAAATAATACACTTGATGAGCTATACAATCCATCACTTTTAATAAAAAAATTATTTAAAAAAAAAGTAAAAATAAAATAAATTTCAAAAATTACACGAGTGCAAGTAAAAACAGCTTCCTTATCTAGAACACGATAACTCTTTCTCTGGTTCTGTTCTTTCATTCACTTCAACATTCGACAGAATCGAATCCAACAACAATGAACATGTTAGCATCATCATCATCAACAACATCATCAATGTCTGTTCTTCTTCCAACAACTTCAAAACCTCTTTTTTCAATTCGACCCAACAACGTACATATGAACAAGTTGAAGATGAAAACAAACCGGTTTACTGTTTCTGCTGTTGTTGCTGAAGATGCTGCTGCTGTTTCCCTCCAACCTCCACCTCAATCTCAGGTTCTCTCTCTTTCTATGCTCTTAATTGTGATTTTTGTTTCAAATGGGGTGCTTAAATTGTTATTGTTGTAATTTCAATGAAAATGCTTATAGAGGTGCTGAAGTTTTTGTGTTGATAAACAGAAACATGTTATTGTAATTTTAGTGTATGTTTGGTTGTACGGTGAGAAAAATTATTTTTTGAGTGAATTGATTATGATTAAAATTGGGTTGAAGCTAAAGTGATTTATGTTTGGTTATATTTATGTAAAAGTGGGTTTAACAATAAGTTTGATTGTAAAAGTTAATTCTAGAATGAGAACCTACAATTTCTAGCTTATAGTAGAATCAATTCTACCGGAGGAACCAAACATGTCAAAATCAATTCTACACCTGTAGAATCAACGTTGGCTCCTCCAAAAGCGGAACCAGAATTACACTTATGATATTGTTATCTCTGATTATTGAAATCTTAATAAAATGATTTGAATGTGAGTTGAACAATAAATTTGAATGTAAAAATCATGTTCTAGAGGAAAAATCAATTCTAATAGACACACGAAGCCTATGTTTGGATGAAGAAGCTCAAAACATGTCAAAATCAATTTTATGTTTAAGGAATCATATTAGACTCTCCCTACAGTAAAACCAAACACACACACGAAGCCTGTGTTTGGATGCAGAAGCTACAACCACAAGCTTCCATTTTGACACACGTTGATATTCATGTGACTGTGAAGCCAAGCATAATATAAGTTCTTTAGTTTCTCTTATTTAAACACTTTTTTAATTGTTACGATGGTTGCTGTGATGTAGAAGCTAGGAGTGGTTGTGAAACCAACAGACAAACCAAGACTTGTGTTGAAGTTCATTTGGATGGAAAAGAACATTGGTATTGGACTTGATCAAATGATACCTGGCCATGGAACCATTCCTCTAAGCCCTTATTACTTTTGGCCAAGGAAAGATGCTTGGGAAGAGCTCAAGGAGTTGCTAGAGAGTAAGCCTTGGATATCACAAAAGCAAATGATTATTCTTCTCAATCAAGCCACTGATATTATCAATTTGTGGCAGCAGAGCGGCGGTAACTTGTCCTCCTAAGGTTCAAATGTAGGATAATTTCAAACGATGTTTTTTCTGTCGATAGGATGTTCTCCTTTTAATGTTATTGTTGCTCTGTTGTATTGCATTTGTTGTTATTATGTACACTAGACAAGTGGCACATTCTTTTAGTTGAATAATTACTTTTTGTTCTATCATCATAGTTTTATCACTTATTTTCCATGTGACAAAAAATTTGAGTTGCTAACTGTAATTTGTGTTAGTGCGTAGTATTACTCTTGTTCACCACTGCAAATAATATTACCTCCCGTATTCATATGATATTTAATCCAAAATATCTATTATATGTTAGTAGAAGGTAAGCTTCTAAGCAATTTTTGTTGAATGCATTTGTCAAATTTTCATCTAGAACTGTTTATAACATAACGACAGGTACTAATTGGTATAACTTTGCCTGATACCCAAATTACCTGTTTTCTGATCAATCATTTTCTTATCAAGATTTTCTACAAGTCTGTTGCTCACACTGAACCATGTGACACTCACAGCAAGCATTAGCAATATTTTTCGATAAGATTGTTAGTTTATAGTTATTCTGGTTTCCAAATTTGACCAATTCTTTTCTGAACATCCATAACTTTGGTTTGTGATTATTTGAGATCACTGGATGTCCTGATTTTACAATAATTGGTTGAACATTACTTTTTTGTTGTTTAGCAACTTCTGTTATCGACATGCTACCTTTCTAATTAGCTAGGCAAGCGTTATACCACCCGGTTTTGATTCACTCAGTTTCTTATTTTCTTGTATTTTTCTTTATTCTCATCCCACTTTTGCGGATACTTTTATGTCTTCAGTTTGTCGTTAGAGAATTTGTTAGGGGGTCTTAAATGCCAACATGCTCTCCTGATACTTCACTTATATATATATATATAACGTTACGTCTCCAAACTTACTTTCTGATCAGTATCCATTGCCGGTCCAGGTTTCAAGTTAGAAAATGCTCCAATGTTCATTTTATTCTCTAATCTTATCGACTGATTTTCTACTCTCTCCTGTCCCACTCCTTGCTGTCTCGTTCCTGCTCCTGTTTGCATTTTTGCTTCTGCTCCTGTGTTTGTATGTGAAAGAATCACCCTATTAAAGTATTGGATATTTGGTTCTTTCTGCAGTTTTGCTATGATGTAGATTTTAAGGCCTGTGTTTTGAAATAACAAATGATCTAGACCTGCTAAACATTTTTGTGCTTCTGCTAAATAAGACTTCTACATGCATTTTCATTTAATGAGATGATGAAAAGGTCAATATCATGGCTCCATGCCATTACCAAATTGTACAACTTTGTCTTTTCCTGGATCTCAATCACCTGAGTTTTATATGGAGCTGTTTTGTTTGTTAATTAGACCTGACATTGGCTTATTTTTTGAATTGTTGAATTGGTTCTCTTTGGCCAATATACTATTGTTAGCCCTTCTGGCATTTGTTTCGGGTGGAGCATGCAAGGATGTCAATATATTAACCAAGTTGTCTTCCAAGATCAATTCTTATGTAGATTCCGTTAAGGTGCACCTGTAGCACCAAATCAGAAAATTGTAGTCAGGGTACAAACTGGAAATCGTAGAGATTATAGCTTTAAAGACTTGTGAATAAAGATCAAAATAGAATCAGTTTGTAAATGTGTAGCATATACTTAGTTTTTTGTGCATGATGTTATAAACTTATAAAATCGAAATATGAAAATTCTAATGATGTTCCCCTCCAAACCACTTTATATGTTTTTGCAACTATTGCCTGTAAGAGGGGGAAGAATCCTAGAGTTAGAAAAATATGACTTGAATTGTCACATTCAAGACTGCATCCGGCTTAAAGGCAATCTGGTGAGCTTATCTGCCACCTCTGAGGAATTCCTCTACCTTTCCTCAAGAATGGATGTAGTCAATCATGACGAATTTCGATCTGAGGGATCTTGCTTATAACAAAGTTCAAGTTTAAGCACCATTCTCACAAGATCACTAGCATCTAAGTTCTCAAATACCTTTGATCCCATACCCAGGAGTTAGGCTTTGTAAACTTCCTTTTGAGACTGTTTCCAGTTCCTTCATGCTAATGATGAATCCGTTTTGTTTTCTGAAGAGTGCTGCTTTCTTACATTCAACTTTATGAGCTGACACCCTAACTCATCAAAATAAATCACTTCACCAATGTCGCGAAGACAAATCGCAATACCGTTTTGCTTCATTCCTACCGCCTCTTTAATATAATGTCTTGATCGAATTCTCAAAGGTGGGACTTTTACTTGGCATAGCTCACCAAACTCTCTTCCACTTCGTTGCTGGCTTGTTGTAATTCTCCGTTCTCCTGTCTGATGAAACCTGTGTAAGATCATTGCAAAGTTGATAAAGTTGTCGTACTCTTTGGAGAATTATTTTGCACTTTTTTCTGATGTGATGAGCGAGTTTACTAACTGATACTGATGATCTTGCATCAACTATGAATACAATTGAGTACAGATCAAAATTGCCTTGAAACTTAACTCTCAATCTCTGAATTGAATCAACTGTTTTCTGTGATGATTGGTTGATTTTATCGAAGTATGTAAAAAAAACAGCTATACTAGGTAGCATGCACTGTTGTACTGCTCTTTTAGAGTTGGAAACTATGAACGCGAGCCAACATTGCAGGCTCTCTTCAATCTCCGCAGTGCTTTTCAGTTGTCCACCTGACTTCCTGAATAAACTTGATAATATGATAATGAAAATCGATGCACTCTCGAGCCCCATGAACATCCTTGAATGTTTTTATCTTCATTCATACTGTTTTAACAGCATGCTTCACTGGATTAACTATTGTTCTGACTTGACCCAAGTAAGGAAGCGCCGAAGCAAAAAAGTTGTGATATCGAATCACAAAGTGTGGTTTTGCCTGAAAATGTGAGATTGATCTGTGGTTGTGACTTTGTTGTATTTTAATGGCATTTTACTCCTTTTTTTCTTACAAAACTGTTCTTAAAATTGGTATAACAATTGCACTCAAAAGGTTAACACCCTTTGAGAGAAATTCACTGGAGAGTAAGCGAAAATCAGTGTAGAGGCAATGACAGATTGAGCTAGAGCTTCTTGCAAGCAAGTTTCTTGGAGTGGTTGAAAGGTCTTCAATATCTTGATTGAAGTGTCTTTGAAGGTAATGTTTAGTGATAAGAACAAGAGGATGGATGTGTCTTTTAATGCTTCATATGTGACTCAAAGTTTTGAACAAAATGGTGCAATTATGAAGATGCTTAGTTTTCTAACGACTTTCTGAAAATTTTAATTTAAGAAACTAAAAAGTAAACTAATGACAAATCATAAAGTGCACATACAATAAGAGAAAATTTCACCTAAAGAAAATAAAAACATAAATAGAATGTGTAGTGAATATGAGATCTAATAGTGGGATGCACAACTTCCAACTTAATATTTTTACTTTAAGATGATGAAATGAAAGCTAGAAGGTGATACTAGTTTAGAAGGCCAAGGAAGGTGAGTAATTCATATTTAGTTGCTAAGTGAAATATTTTTGGTTTGCTTGTGAGTAACTTAAGACAAGGGTGTAGGTATTTATAGTGAAAGTGGAAGAGTAAAAAGTTCATCTCATCGTTAAAATTAGTGCAAAGTGTCATTCAATTAAGCTAGTCATATCCTATTAAGATAAGACCAAATTTATTATTTAATAGATTCATTGCACATATGCTTAATTAATATATATTTTTTATTCTAATTTCATTTACTATATTATCAGTTACGAACAGATGATACTCAATTAAAAAAAAAAAAAATAAATTGCATACCATCACACACCACCACCCACCATGAGAGCTTCAACAAAATGCAAAATGTGAAAACCAGTCCGGTCCAACAAACCACGGGTTCACAGGTTGATCTGAAAACCCAGCCGGTTCAAGTGCACAACCGGATCTTATATGCAATCAACAATTCAAAATAAAATATATTTAATTAATTAAATAATTTTCGCGGCCACTTTAGTTTGAATTTTAATAATCACTTTTCTATATTCAACACACTTCAAAGTTCAAAATTAATCACTTTTTTTCTTTCTCTTTCTTCTTTTCATTCCCTTTTTCCATTTCTTTCTCACTGTATGAAAAACTTTCAAATCAACATTGAATCTTAAACCCTAAAAACTATAGCACTGAAAATTTTCATTCAACAAAGATGAAGACCAAGACGCCATTGAAGCAGCTCAAGCTCTCAGTTCCAGCTCAAGAAACACCCATCACTTCATTCCTGTAATTTCTTCAATTTTCATCTTTCTTTTACCGACCCATTTCTTTTTTTTGCTTCATTAATCTAATTTATCAATAAAGTTTGCATTTTTATTAACATGTGTTATTATAGTCTCTGTTAATTGATCCCTCAAAGGTTGTTTTTTGAAGTGGCACAGATAAAGATTTGGCCTTGATTGTGAGTTTTAGTAAGTTGGGTTGTAGTTTTGGGATTGATCCGGTTAGTTTGTTGAAGCTCAAATTGATTCTAGGATTGTTGCACTGACATTTTTGATTGAAGACATGTATGGTGTTCGACATGTGTCTGACACCGACACATGTGATTACAGTCAATTATGTCATTTTCTTATATTACTATTAGTGTTTGTGTCCGTGTATGTGTCAATGCTTAATAGATTCTGGGACTGAGAAGGATCAATGGTGTGATGAAGAGGGTTTGATTAAGGCTTTGAAGGACTCAACTACCCTTTAATCTGAAATGGATTTAAATTTTAGTATTATTATCATGATTTGAAAGAAAAATGAAAATTTCACATTTTGGAATTGAAAACTAAAAAGGAGAATTGATTTCATACATTTTTATCTTTCTTTTACCAACCCATTTTGTTTTTTTTGTTTTTCATTAATCCAATTTATGTATAAAGTTTGCATTTTTATTCCCATTTATTACTATAGTCTAATTGCTAGATTCAGGGTTTAATTAGTTTGATCCATCAAATGTTGATTTTTTAAGAGGGTTGTATAAAGATTGGGCCTTGAGTGTGAGTTATAGCTAATTGGGTTGTGGTTTTGGGACTGAATTGTTTAGTTTATTGAAGCTCAAATTGATTCGAGAGAATTAATAGAGTTTCGAGAGACCCAGATAGGGTATTGTGTGAAAGGTCAAGAGATTTGAGGGTGGTTGGTTATGGAAGAAGGAGGGATTCAACCGGAGAAGGAATTGACTTGGAAGGAAAGAGATTTAAGAGGTATTGAGCTCTGTAGCAAGGTCCGGTGTACGGCATGGGTCTGTGTCTAGTGTCTGTGTACCTTTTTTGGTGTCTCGTTAGATTGAAGAAACTGACACGTGTGATTACGATGAATGTCATTTCTCAAATTATTACTGTTGTGTCAGTTTTGTGTCTTGTGTACATGTCCGTGCTTCATAGGGATTGCGCAAAAGAAGTTGTTGCCGGATAGGTATAGTGTGACAAGTTTGGTGAGTTGAGAGATGAGTGAGGTGAGTGAGCCTGAGTAGCTTGCAGGGTTGAGGGTGATTTGATTGATGTGTGTGGAATCAAAGGTGTAGGTGAACCCACAGATGAAGTGAGTGCGATGAGGAACTGAACAAGGATCAATGGTGAAGTTCCATGATTCTATGCATGATCAAGGTGTCGCGGAAGAGGGTTTGGTTGAGGCTTTGAATGCTTTGAGGGTTTAACTACCCTTTAATATGAAATAGCTTAGAATTTTGTTTTAGTATTATCAGGATTTTGAAACTAATTATTTCAGTGAGAAAACCAAATGAATATTTCATATTTTGGTGTTTCCAACAAAAAAATAGCTATTTCTTCTTCTTCTTGTGTTTATGAAATTGACTTGTGTTGAAATTGTTATTAGGACTGCAAGTGGTACATTTCATGATGGAGATCTGATGTTGAACCAGAAAGGGATGCGTCTTATTTCTGAAGAAAAGGAATCAAGGGTAAGTTAATTTCACTTCTCCAGTAGTTTTTGTTTTAATAGTTTCAGTTATAGATGTATACTACTTCAGATTTCAATTTTTTTTTCTTTTTTTCTGTAGAACCTAGAATTTGCATGCCTTGATTTATTATTTTTTTTATTTTATTTTTATGGTAACAAACTTATTGCATTTCATTTAAGATCAAATTTGCAATACAATTGGGATTCGAGAATAACATCAAAAACTTGTGAGCTAGCATAAAACCTTGAGTCCTTGATGCTCTTGCAAGAGTAGGAGCAACAAAATTCGCTTGCCACATGATAAAACTAACCCTAAGGTTTTGTAAATGACGGATAATATTTTTGCATCGTTGCAAAATTGAGCCAAATTCAGTTACATTTGTTTGATTTCCCTAGTTCCCGTCTACTACTCTACCTCACAATCCAGCTCGATGTTGACTCTTTGAACACCCAATTCCTGCAACCAAACCAGCGCCTCATAACATCCTGATGCTTCCACCTTTGAAGCTAACAAAACTGCTGTGAACCACTGTTTTTGCGCGTACGAAGCTACCAGAGTCGTCTCTTATTCATATGCTGATACCATATTGCCTAAGTTGTGAAAAAGTTACAGCATCTATGTTGTATTTAAGTTTCCTACTGCCTGGCTTCTCCTGTGTCTGCATAATATGCTCCTGCCTGCTAGAAAAATTGTTTGAATCTTGCTTCCTTCTTGCCATTTGTCATTCATGTAAATACTCACTGGTTACTTAGACTGATAGCCAAACTGGTCTAACAATATTGTCGCGCACTTTGTCATTTCTCCGACACCAAAGCTGCATGACAAACTCGCAGACAAGTAGCGGTTGGTCATTTCTCCGACACCAAAGCTGCATGAAAAACTTGCAGACAAGTAGCGCTGAAATAGAGGCCAATAGATTAAAGAGACACTCCTTAAAGTCTCGTGCAGAATTTATCTCGGCTGTCAGCAAGTTCCATAGTCCTACTTCTGGCCATACTGCTTCAGCCTGTGCACAGGTAAAAAAACAGATGCGAATCTGCTTCATCCTCACTGTCACAGCAAGGACATATGCTAGGATAGTCCACTTGCTTGCGTTGGAGACTAATTCTAGTTGGAAGACAATTTCTTGCAGTCCTCCAAAGAAACAACTTGACTTTATTTGGGACTTTTAATTTCGAAATTCGCATCCAATTCTCTTCTATGTGGAGATAACTATTGTCTATGAATTACACCATGACACAGTAGTATGCAGAACTTTGAACAGCCCATTCCTACTTTTGCACCAGCCTTGATTCATTTAATGGCGTTCAATGTTTATTATTTTCACTCTACATGCTTACATTGAGTTTACTTTATCACCAACAATTTGCAATTGTATAATTTAGGGTTTGGTTTGTTTATTGTTTTTGGCTTCAAACATCTAATCTAAAGACTTGCAATGTATCTCTCTGAGCAGCCTTCGGATGCTAAGGATCTCGACTTTGACTTCACATTGGACGACCTTGAGACTGTCAAAGTAATCGGAAAAGGCAGCGGTGGCGTAGTGCAACTTGTTCGCCATAAGTGGGTCGGAAAATTGTTTGCTTTAAAGGTTGTCATTCATAGCTATTTTCAATCGCTTATCACTAGATTTTTCTATATGATTATTCTGTCGACATGTTATCGTAATTTGTATGAATGTGCTCTCCATCTCATTGCTTGTTTTAAGTTTGGAATAGTTTTCTTCCTATAATAACATGTGATCATGCATATTGTTTTAGGATATGTAATAATATCCATAAAACAATGTTTTGATACACAGTTTACCATTATGTTCTTGCGTCGTTGTTAAGCATTTGCTTTTGAAATTAAAGCATGCTGTTGGACTTTTTATTGCAGGCCATTCCAATGAATATACAAGAGGATATTCGGAAACAGATTGTTCAGGAATTGAAAATAAACCAAGCATCACAGTGTCCACATGTTGTAGTTTGCTATCACTCATTCTATAACAATGGAGTTATATCTCTTGTATTAGAATACATGGACCGTGGTTCTCTCGTAGATGTAATCAGACAAGTTAATACAATTCTGGAACCATATCTTGCTGTGGTTTGTAAACAGGTATCCTTGACCATACTTCTATTTTTCTTTGAAATTGGCAGATTTTGTCGTTGCAATGTTCTTTTTTTTTTTTTGTTAAATGTTAATCATTTGTGTCTATGTTCCAGGTTTTACAGGGCCTTGTTTATTTGCACAATGAAAGACATGTCATACATAGGGACATCAAACCATCCAATCTTTTAGTAAACCACAAAGGGGAGGTGAAGATTACTGATTTTGGCGTCAGTGCTATGCTGGCAAGCACAATGGGCCAAAGAGATACATTTGTTGGAACTTATAATTACATGTCGGTATGTAACTTTTCTTCATTAAGCTTGTTTGACATTACCAGAAAAGCAATGCTATTTTTTACGAAGGATTTGTACGAGACAATAATGAACGACAATAGGATATTTGGCCAATCATCACTCCTATTATTTGTCAAGTGTTACTTCTTTTCACATATTATTCTTGCATTTCTTGTCAGACTCCTTCGTAACAATATTCTTACCAGAAACTGCATAGCATCTCATTCTATCAAGTTTATGCCTCCATTCTCCTTTTATCTCTTGCATTCACAGTCAAATGGAGAACGTTATGATACTTAATGTATTGGTTTGTTGATTTCCTTTTTGTAGCCAGAAAGAATCAGTGGCAGTACTTATGATTATAGCTGTGACATCTGGAGTTTGGGGATGGTAGTACTCGAATGTGCCATAGGGCGGTTTCCTTATATACAATCTGAAGATCAGCAAGCATGGCCTAGTTTCTATGAGCTTTTGCAAGCAATTGTCGAAAGTCCACCACCTTCTGCTCCTCCTGACCAGTTCTCGCCGGAGTTTTGTTCATTTGTGTCGTCCTGGTAATTTTTTATTCCTTCTTACTACTTTCTTACTATGTTCTCTGAACTGTGTCTCAATACACATCAGCGCGGAAGCTGCAATATTGAGCTTCAGTATGGACGTGCGTATATAAGAAATTCACCGTGTTTTCAAACAGAATTTAGACTCAATCCCAAAAAACCTGATATGATACTCAAGTGTTTCAAACATAGGACTGCATTGTGAGCTGTTTTTGTTACTTATTCAGTTGCATTGTAAACTTTGTTCATCTAAAAATGTGGTGATTAATTTTTAAATTCTGTTACGTGTTCAGTTGCGTTTTAAGCTTTGTTACTTTGTTATTTTTTGACTTGTTTCTGTAGTTTCTAAACCTTGTGCCTCCAGTATATAAACTACCTTTTTCACTTAGTCGCTTTGTTTTGTTTCTAAGTTCATTTCTTTGTTTAATTACAGCATAAAAAAGGACCCTCGCGAAAGATCAACGTCATTGGAGCTTTTGGTGAGTATGATAAGCCGTTCTTTTTAATTAGAAAAAAAACTACTTCTTACGTTTTGTTAAAATTCTTCATTTCTGATTCTTTCAATCTCATTGTGCTTTCAGGATCATCCATTCATAAAAAAGTTTGAAGATAAAGATCTAGATCTTGGAATTTTAGTAGGTGGCTTGGAACCTCCTGTAAATTTTCCTAGATAATTTCTTAAGATATATGGTGTAAAATTTGTACTCGAATGTCATAACTTTTATGGAGTTAAGTTTCTCCTAGTTACTATAAAATATACTAGTCTCTATCCTTGTTGTCTTAGTTACAACTTCTTGGAACTGATATGTAAAATAGTTGTTTCTTATTTGTAAAATAGTCTTTATCCTTATCTCTATGGATCACTTCTTGTTGCACCCTCTGCATAAGTTCTAGATTGTTATCAAACCTCACTTGTGACGCTTTATAGAATGCCAAAAACTGAATAAATTCACGACATTGAATTGAAGGTGTGTCCAATATTTGACAACATTGATACGCGTGGTTATATTTGACCACTTTAATTTTTTTGAAATTATTATGTGTCAGTGTTATATTCGGCTATAGTGCTTCATAGGGTAGAAGTTTTCAAAATTATGTGTTCAGCCAGTCCCCAATAAAATGATAATATAAGAACAATTCAGAATTTCATTCACATAATCACTCAATCATATTTGACTATATTATTACATCATGCAATAACACACCATAACAAAATAGTGAAATATAATTAGACTCTTATTTGGTACTATACATTAAACATTTAAACTCTTTTCCTCTAGAAAATAGATTCCCTAATATAACTCTTGACTGCACGAGTGATCTTAGCATTTGAAACAAAATCAAAAGGCACGTGTCTTGAAATTTTGCTTTAATTGTCAAACTTTTATTTCTTTCCAATGTTATAGATTTGCTTGAGGGGTTCAGTATAAAATGGATTTGTAAAAATATTGGTTCATCATGGACCATTTTTTTTTATGGTTAGATTAGACCATGTACCAAATCTTACCCTGGTCCACTCATACCAAATCTAACCCCAACTCCATCTATGTCATTGCGCCTCTCTCTCTCTCTCTCTCTCTCTCTCTCTGTTTATCTCCATCCAAATCAGGAATGGTTCCTTACTTCCTTTCTCTTTTTCAGTGGCAGCATTAGTGGTGACGTTACGATTTGAGTCTTCATATTTCTTGTTCTTGCTTTGTATGAGGTAGAATGACCCCCAAAGTATCAAAATACCAATTGCGGATGGTTTTTTTTTTCTTTCCAGATTCAAAAAATTGTTGATTTTCCATCAATCCTCACTAAATTCTTTTGTATGATTCTCCATCCACCCCCCAAGAATAAAAATTGTTCTGTAGATTTTAACTTTTGAAGTGTTACTGCTACTTCTCATCTCTGTAGAAACATTGTTTGAGGGAATAACAAGTGAATAGTTGCTGCAAAAAGAATTAGGAAGAAATATGGCTGTTATGGAATTGAAATTAAACAGGTCGAAATTCATATCAAAAGTTTATCTAGTTTGGTTGAACCAATGATTACTAGTGTTTGAATCATTTGGTAAATAATCATTCTCAGTGTTTGTGTAATTCATATGAAGTGGATAATTTCTCATTAAACATGAGAGTTGAATGAACCTGTCTTGAAAATACTTTTTGTTGCGTTGAATGTGGGTTTGAGGTAGATCATCATGTTGTTCATTAAGATTTTTTTCCCAAAATTGAAGAGATGTGAATGGTCTTCCACAAGGAAGAGAGAGAAAGTAAAGGAAACTTTAGAGAAAGTAAATGTATCAGATGTGTGTGATGTATAGTGTTATTGTGTTTACATGTTAATCTAATGACTTTAATTTTTGGTCCATCATGGACCAATACTTTCATTGGTTCAGGCTAAATGCCACCTGCTTGAGGATGTGAATCCAAGATTATATCTATACAAATATATAAGGGAATACACACTCTTTTTTGAGTTAGACTTTTTCTTCCATTTTTACCTTTCGTATCAATTATTTTGTTATTTCTATAATATTATTTAAATTATCAATTAAAAAAACTGGTTAAATTTTATTATAATAGGAACAATCAACAACAACAATAGAAAACAATCACTGAAAATAGGAACAATATTGGACACTATTAAAAAAAAAATATTATTTTGACCTTATGTAAAAAAATAGTGTATTTTGGTGTAATATTTTTAACTTCCAATTCTACCTTTCTTTTAATTAATTTTTACCGTTTTATCGTCATTAACTAATAAAAACGGAAAGACAAATATATTAGTGTGCGTCTTGACGTTAGTGTCTATAAGGAATTTGGATTCCTTTTTTGGGTTCTATAAAGTCTTTGTTTTTAATATATACTAATCAGAACCAAAATGATCAAATTTTAACAAAAATTAGTTGCTATTTTAGGTTATGTGGAGTGATTATTTATTTAATTTAAGTACAAATTGAATTTAATTGACTATTGATGTTGCATATGAGAATTGATGCGAATAGTAGTGTTATTATCTTGTGGAAGAAAGAGAACAGGAAGTGATGGGGTCAGTGGTGACAAGCTCTTAAAAGGGACCAAACATTCCATTGAATATGTGGGTGTTAGTCTTTTGTAAGGTGAAGCAATAGATTGAGATAGAGTCATGATCATAGCAATCATGAATAAGATTTTGCATAGACATTATTTAGGAGGAACTTTCCTCATCTTTAACATGACTTGGGACACATAAAATAAAACCTAAACATTGTGTTATTTTTTTTTAGGGCACTAATGAGAGAGAGAGAGAGAGAAATACGTAGTTTAGAGTACACTTTTAAAAACATGTACGAATTTTTAGAAAGAGGAAACATGCAGTTATTTTTTTTATTATAAAGAGAGCTCATGCTCGAAAAAAGAGAAAACTATGATGAAATTAAACAATCATTAATATCTTTAATTAATAATAATTGTAATTTTTAGGCTATCAACATTAGTCAAAACCATCCTTAAAAATAACATTAGTTGGAACCAAAAATTAGCAACCATTTTTTGATGCAATATATCTACTCGATGATTAATCTCTGCTTGAGAATTGGTCGATCATTTTTACTCAGTGTTGAATGAGTGTTACACATTACTAATTAGAGCATGCATCCATAGATAGTGTGTTACTCAACATTAAAAGCAATCCTATCAACGTTAGTCGAAACCATCCTTAAGAACAACATTAGTTGGAACCAAAAATTAGCAACCATATTTTTGGTGCAATATATCTACTCGATGATTAATCTCTGCTTGAGAATTGGTCGATCATTTTTACTTAGTGTTGAATGAGTGTTACACATTATTAATTAGAGCATGCATCCATGGATAGTGTGTTACTCAAAATCTCTCAATTCTAAGTTAATTAATTACAGTACTTAATCTTACTCATTATTGTATGTATAATAACCAAACCAAAATCATGTAACACAATTTTTAACACAATGTCTCACCTTTGTTTTACCCCAATATTTCACCTTTATTTAACTAACTATTACTTTACTTAACTCACTTTTCTCATTGTTACACTCCGAAGAGAAAGAATGGATCTTCAAAGAAGAAGCCAAAGAAATATGATCCAATGGCAAATAAGAAGGTCGTCAGTTTAGTCTTTGTTCAAATCTGAATCCAAATCCAAATCCAAATCTGAAATTATCACGGAGTCAGTTGATGATATCTTTAAAACCCAACGAGACATCAAAAAGGTATTCATATCCATTATTAGTTGTTTATTAATTTTCATTGTGATAAACGACATTTGATATAGGTTGTTAAAACAAAACTAGATATAGGTTGGTTGTTTGTAATATTTGTTAATGATAAAAAAATAAAATAAAAATTGTTAGCCAATTTATTTAAGTTGATTGTTTTCTCTAAAAATACTTGAGGACTTAGACATTTTCGAACAAATTGTTACGTTTATGCTTCAATCTTATAAATTAACTATAATTGGACTTGCTTCCATTGATTGAATATGATTGTTGAAACTTGTTACTTCTAATGTTATGTTTTTAGGATATTGAAGAGAAATGGATTTTCCTTTTGGACTTAGAACATAAGTATATGGAGAGAAAGAAAAATATTTGTAATGACCGTAGTGAAATTATAAAAAACATTTCTATTTTTTAGAAAACTGTTGTGAGTTTGGTTATGTTTAAAAAATATTGTAAATTTCATTTAGGTTATGTATTTTTGCTTATTGTATGTTTTGAAACTGTGATGCCTTATTTTTTTGTGCAGTTTTTTAACCATCCTACACTTAACGGATTTTTTACTGATTTCGATAAAAAGATATGATTTTTTTTGCCTATGTAATTAAGATGTTCCGGTCCTAATTTGTTATTGCTTGAAATTTAATGCTTATTAAACTTGTTTGATGGTCAATTATTATATTTTATTCACAATTCAAATAAAAAGTTTTACTATGCAATTCAAATCAAAACACTTTTAATTCTATACCATTTTATTCAATGTTGTTCCTCTAGTCATATATATCCGATGAATAGTTCATATATGTTCATTACAATTTATTTGTATATGAACATATATAGAAGTTAACTTTCTATTAATAATGATAATTATTTTTTAGATAAATGATATCTCTACAACCGTTTTTTAACAACTTTCTTTTTCATACTTACATTATATATTTACTTTCTCTTTTTATTGTTTTGGTTTTATTGTCAATACCTTATTTTCTTTGTAAATTTATGGATGTCCCCAAAGTTGTAATTAAAATGGTTGTTCAAATAACACAACTCTTATTCTTATATGTTTTTCACCATCTATTTTACTTTATAGCCATTATTATTGTCTATATCATTGATTCTTTTAATGGTATTTGATTAAGAATAAAAAATGCATATGTATTTATTATAAATAAAAGTTAGTACAAAAATTAGAACATAATAAAAAAACATTGTACCATTATAAGAATATGATAAATCATCAAAAATTAAGTTTTCAACAAGAAATACTTGTATCAAAAACCAACATATTCGTGCCTATATTTATTTGTTCGATGTTAGAACAATTTGGTAGATGTTCTCACAAAATTGAAACTACCTTTTCTATTAAAATAAAACTATAATAATAAAGAACAAAACTAAAGACATTGATCAATAAATTACCTTTGTTCTTGCACATAAAATTAATTTATCAGTTTAACGACGTCAAAGTTGCATCCAATACTATGCAAGGATTTAATGTTCTTGAAAATATGAAATGTATATGTGTGATAGTGACGTCAATATGACATTCTTAAAATCCATTGAAAGTTGTTTTCAATTTAATGTGATTAAAAAAGTTTTTTTTTTTCTTTTAGATAAAGCCAAAGCAATTAAGTCGGTACCCAACTCTAATTTGTCAGATGCTCATAAATATATTATTAAAAAAAAGGAAAACATACAAAACAAAAATTGGGGGAATAAACCTAACCAATTTATCCACAAAATGGAGGTTTACCCAAACGGAAAATATTAAAATTAAAAACAACACAAATAGATTATAAAATTATCTTAAGTAGAGGTCTAGACTACGGTGAATAGACCAACCGTCAACATGAAACAAATTCACGTATCATTCTCTCCCTGTAAAGCACAACATATGGCATGTCATCTTGTCGATGTCCTATGAACGGAACATTAGCGTCCAAATCGCAACCCCTTCTTTCGACAAATCGTAGGGCATCACATGCACTTGCTTCGTAGATCCTACGCTCATTATTTATTTTCTTTATATCACCAGAAGCACGATTTACAACTCCATTAATAATATATTGCATTAATAAAGGTGGCCCTAGACGGAGATGCTGAAAGAGTTTTGTTATTTGAACATCCATAAATGTGACAACTTTTGTGACAACCAAAATTTTACAAAGAAAAAGAGATATTGGCACAAAAACCAAAGCAATAGAGAGATAAGATAAAAAGATAATGTGAGTATGAGAGAGAAAGTTGTCACAAAAGTTGTAAAAAATGGTTGTTCAAATATCATTTCTCATGCTGAAATTAGTATTTAGCTCTCAATAATTGAGAGCCACTCAAAGTCCAACAAAACAGCTCAAACAACTCTGTAACATCGGGAAGTCATGGAGCTTCCCAATAAGTAAACAACAAAATATTTCATTATATTAGCCATTTCTCATAACACACCGGTCAGGTTGACATCGTCAACTAATGATGGAAGTGGTTGTGTTCGAGCACATCCTCGGCATCAACTAACACATCTAAGAAATGTATAACCTCTTCCTCATTAATGTGTTCAACTCTTATTTCATCACTTGCCATAAGAACATCCATCACTTCTAGCAATTTCTAGAAGAACCGTTTCAAATTCCTTATGTGTACTTTTTGAGATAAAACGTATTGTTGTTATTTATATTATTTACATATTAAAAGTGTTGTTATAAACTCTTAATATTAAATTATAAAAAAAAATCATAATATTGAAAAGATATAATTAATATATTGAATTACTCAAGGCATAACCTGAACGTTTTGTTTGTTACAAAAGTAATACAAACAACATTTCAACAATATATATAATATGAACAAGTTGGTAATCTTAGGATTGTTTTTATTTAATGGTTTTAATGATGTTCACTCATATTTCTTTCATATTAAAAGTGTTGTTATAAACTCTGAATATTGAATTATAAAAAAAAAAAAAAAAAAAACTTCTAATACTGAGAAGATATAATTAATATACTGAATTACTCAAGGCATAACCTGAATGTTTTGTTTGTTACAAAAGTAATACAAACAACATTTCAACAATATATATATATATATATATATATATATATATATATATATATATATATAATATAAACAAGTTGGTAATCTTAGAGTTGTTTTTATTTAATGATGTTCACTCATATTTCTTTCATAATCCTACCAAACAAAATAAATAAAAAATAGGATAATTAAAATTTGGAACACATTTTTTTAAATAAAAAAATTACAATGTTTACTTTTTCTTTTTAATACACTATTATTTAAATTTTTACCCTTAATAGTTTTTCATAGTTAGTGATTTTCAATTCAATGCAATTGATTTAGTTTAAATTATACTAATTCTCACTACCAAAATCTAGTTTAATGATTCTCATTATAAAGTGAAATTATATAAGGGTTGTACTATTTACGGTGAGAGTTGAGAGGAGTAAATCATGATCCCTCCAATCACTTGTTTAATTAGATTGAGTAGCTTATGACATTTAATTGATCTTATTAAGAATTGTTGACTATTATTATTGCATTTTTTGTATTTAAAAAAGAAATAAATAAAAAGAAAAAGAAAGAAAGAAATCTTACTCATAAACCCTTAAACTCTCCTTCACTCACTCAACCATGCTTCTCACCACCGCGTTCTGTTTGCTCTCATTGTAACCTCTCTGGCACAGCCGTCAGAGTTGGCACGGAGTAAGTGTCGTCAGACTCGGAGTTGGATGTGAACGAACAAATGTATCATCTATGGATTACATCTGTTTCTCGCGACACCAAAACCAATGATTGGATTAATATTGTTTCTAAATCACAACTTTCGATGATACTTCTTCTACCTTTGGGATCTTTTGATAATCAAACCACCATTCACGATCCATTACTTATACCTTACCACGTCGTTCCATTCAAAGTTCAATTTCTTTCTTTTTTGGAGTTTCCTGTTGCAACGCCCTAGATTTTGATCTAAGACATTACTTAAAAATATTCATATTCTTAGTCCCTCCTTTTCTTTTCTTTTGATGTTTTATTCAAAATATTTGATGTTTTAAAAAATTTAATATTTTTATCCAATTTTACCCTTGTTGAAAAACACACCATACGATAATTAAATAAGTTGTGACTTTTCACTTAACACAATTGAAATAAAAGACGAGTTAAAAGATTTAGATGGAGTATACAACTTCCGAGGTAGTAATACAATTTACTTCAACTATCCATGATAGTATTTAAAACTATTCATACACCATATATATGCCATTGAAGTTTTAATTTGTGTGGTGAGTGTCGATAATTAAGGAGATTAGAAGTTTCAATTTGTATGGTGAGTGTCCATAATTTAGAAGATTGGAATTTTGTGTGGTTCAAATCATTAAAGCATATTGGTGAGTATACGAATATTGGTGTTGTCAAAAAACATAAATAAGGGCAGTTTAGTCTAAACCTTACAACTATTTGTATACTTTAATGATTTCTTAATACTTGTGCAATCAGCTAAAACATCACAATAAAAGAAATAGAGTGAGTATATTTTATCTAAATTATTGTGAGAAGAAATAAATAATTAAGTATGGTGTGATGTGTGTGAATGAATGCAGTTTCTTTTTTGCCTAGTTTAATGATACAAATGAGTTAATTCATAAGAGCGGGGAAATAGATTAGGTTTATATTAAGCTTTTTGATAAAATCTTCTAGAGTATGATTTGTATCACATTTTTCATCTATCTATTGAATAATCATTGATGTACCTTCTCTAAATTGTAGTTTGCTGATATCATCAAATATTAATTATGAAAAGATCTTTGACGTTATTATTACAATGTGAATTACGTTAACTTTAATTACAACTTTACTAATTATTAGTGATAGTTATTCTTAGTGTTGTCAAATAACCGCTATGCTTAATACAAAGTGTTGCCAATAAAATAAAGGTTATTGTAGGGTGTTATTATATATCTTTTGAGAAGAAAGAGAACACGAAGTGATGAGGTCAGTGGTGACAAGCTATTAAAGGGACCAAACATTCTATTGAATATGTGATTGAGATAGAATCATGAATAAGATTTTGCATAGACATTATTTAGGAAGAACTTTCCTCATTTCTAACATGACTTAAGACACATAAAATAAAACCTAAACATTGTGTTGTTTGGAAGGGCACTAACGAGAGAGAAAAATATGTGGTTTAAAAGTACATTCTTGAAAACATGTGCGACTTTTTAGAAATATGGAGGGTGAAAAAAAAAACATTTTCATTATTAATTTTAGATTAAACATTTGTAATCTCATGAAACATACAATTTTAAAACAATCATTGATATCATTTTAATTAATAATTATTATATTTTTTAGACCTATTAAAATTAGTCGAAATCAGAAATTAGTTACCATATTTTTGGTGCAAATTATCTACTGAATTTATCGATGATTAATCTCTTATGAAGAACTAGTTAACCATTTTTAATAGGGTCTCTCCTCCAACTATAGTTT
Source organism: Medicago truncatula (assembly GCF_003473485.1). Lineage (NCBI taxonomy): Eukaryota > Viridiplantae > Streptophyta > Magnoliopsida > Fabales > Fabaceae > Medicago > Medicago truncatula. The sequence goes on along the minus strand of NC_053047.1, from coordinate 41,524,836 downwards.
TTTCATTTATAAAGTTGAAATTTGCGACCTTGCTTAAAAGATTTAATTCCATCCGAACAAAAGTAATGTTGGGGTAGGAGGTTGAACCTTGAATAAAGTAAATGATTATGTAGGTCATTAATGTTTTTAATCTCAAAATAGGATAATTATTTTGTTTTTGTTCTCTAAAAAAGATCATAAGTTTCATGTCTCTATTTTCAGGCCCGTTCCTAGAGTTTTACGGGCCTTACGCATAATATGAAAAAAGGGCCCTTACATAATGCATCATAATTTTTTTATCTCATTGTTGTGTTTTTTTGCTTTTCATTTTATTTTTTTTATTTCGCTTTTCACTACAAAATAAATGTTTTTTTAGACAACATCTGAAAATAAATTAAATATTTTATACACACCAAAACAAAATAAAAATACCGTAGAAGTAGAGAAAAATAGCACATGTGAAGTAGACTGAAATTTTAGCACCCTATTTTCAACTAAAATAGAATTTGCTTTGTTATGAAAATTATCCCCATTTCTTGGATAATAAATATCGTCGATATTTTTAATATTAATGAAGAACATTATTAGGAACAAAGGGCCCAAAAAAATATCACCAATTTCTTCGATAATAAATTTTTGAGCATATTATCAAGAACAACCAAAAAAATTTATAGGAGGGTGTATATAGAAATATTTGTGTTACATGGGATATATATATATATAGCAAATCTCACTAAAATGGCTAAAAATACTAACAGATGTCAACCCATTTCTTTATCATGTCAAAGTTTGGGCCTTTACAGAGAATTTTTCTATATATATCCCCCGAAATCCAAATATTTCTATATACACTCCCTTACCTTAAAAAATTTTTGGGCCCCCTACCGGCATGGGCCCTAGGCCGTCACACTCGCGGCCTATGCCCTAGGGCCGGCCCTGTCTATTTTCATAAAAGATAATGTTTGATGAATACCTCATTCACCTATTCTAATCTTTATTTTTATCAAAGTGTAGAATGGATGAATGAGTGTCCATCAAACATTTTTCATTTGTAAATTAATCACAATTGATTTTCCTTCCTCGCTCTTAACCTCTCTTTTGATGGATTTTGTCTCTCATTTATGAAAATTATCATTTTCAAGTATATGAAAAAATAAAAAAGATTTTTTTTTTTTTTTTTTTTGTGTTTGACTCAAGAAATTGCCTCGCTATTATCATCCAAAATAAAACGATATACCCATGTGAGTGAGTGGCACTCTTATTCTCCACATATATTATTCTAATACCAAACCCTTCATGGCTTGCAAGTCCAAGTCAATCTTCTTATCTAAATCCACCTCATTCTAAATAACAAGATCAAATATTTAAATTACATGAGCTGCTTAACAATAGACAATAGAACTTCTGTTCTTAAATAGTGAATTTTTATAATAAACAAGATCAAATATTTATATTACATGAGCTGCTTATCACTATGATCTTAAATAGTGAATTTTAATGATTTCTTTTATAATTAATAATATGGAGAGGATTCTTTATCAAAAAAATATATGTGGAGATGATTCTAACTGATTTTAATAATCCTATCATCTTTTATGTTAGAAATTTGTGACAAAAGCTCAAGTGTTTTTTTTATTTTAGATATGAAGAATAGGTTTGATAGACAAACATGCATGATTAACGGAGACATAATGTTCAATGCTATATTATACCATGCATTCTTTTTTAAAAAACAATATTATACCTAAGAAAGGTTAACACTTAATATACACGGGGGTTCAATATTTAATCAAGCAACAGTTAATATATGATAATGAACTTTGAAAATGAGAAGAGAAAGACTTAGAGAACTCATCAATTCAAATGAGATCCTAAGGACTAGAAGAAGAATAATAGTTTAGTGTTTATCGTGTACAAGTTACACTAAAAAAATGTAAGCTTATTCATTTGCAAATTTAGTCAAGAAAATAAACGAGATTGTGGCAATCAAAATCTATCTATAATCTCTCTTTGAGAAATACATTTATCTCCCCAATTGATTTCTTAAAGATTACACTCATCCGTTTTTTTCGAACAATGAAAAAGAAAAACTTTTTTTTTTATAAATTTATCCATACTAAATACATGTGGAATAGAAAAGTATCCATGCTCTCTCTTTTCTTTTTAATAATCAGGAAGCCCTAATTTTACCAAAAAAAAAAAATCAGGAAGCCCTAATAAAAAAACATGCGAAACAACTACAATGGACTAACAAAGAGAAAAACTTTTTACACTCTCAAGATAAGTTCGAACTCAAGAAACGTTGAGTTTAAGTATATGAGAAATGTGAATATTAACCATTAATTAGTAGTCTTGAGATTCATACTTAAATTCAATGTTTCTATATTCCAAATATCTTAAGTCTCAAGACTTGGATTTGAATTTAAGACATCTGGTTAAATCAATAGAGATCATTTATCGTATCATTCAAGTCTACTGGTTAAATCACATATTTTCAACTAGAGTAAAATTAATAAAAGAAAAATAAATATTATATAAGTAATATAAAATGATAAATAATTTGAGATACATATTATAATATGCAATCCATAACGAAACAATTTTTCAAATATCATTTTTGTTTATATTTAATTTCAGATGGAGTAATTTAATAATTTATTAAATAGGTATTTTCCACTTGAACCAAGGTAATGTTGGTGTAAGAGGTTCAACCTTAAAAAAAAAAATGAATAATGTAGGTTGTTAATGTTTTTAATGTCAAAATAGGTTAATATTTGCTTTGAGTCTCTAAAAAATCCATGCCCTTTTGATGAGCTTTGACTCTCTTCTCTTCTCTGAAAATTATCATTTAAAAGATTAGAAAAAATATACGAAAAAATAAAAAAGAATAAACATTTTTTGTTTTTGACTCAAGAATAAAACAAGATATGCATGAGTGAGTGGCACTCTTATTCTCCACATATATTGAAACACCAACCCTTCATGACTTATGAGTCCAAGTCAATCTTCTTATCCAAATCCACCTCATTTTAAATAACAAAAGAACTTGTATTGCAATTAATTACAATATATAGAACTTCTGTTCTTAAACAGTGATTTTTTTATAATAAACAAGATCAAATATATGATCACGTATTCATATTATATGAGCTGCTTATCACTCAGATCACACTAATTTAATGATTTCTTTTATAAATTGATAATATGGAGAGGATTCTTTGTAAAAAAAATATGGAGAGGATTTTAACTGATTTTAATAATCCTATTCTCTTTTATGTTAAAAATTTGTGACAAAACTCAAGTGTTCTTTATTTTTATTTTTTGGTCAAGTAACCTAGTAGTTAGACCTCACACAATTTAATTGTGGAGAAATGAGGTGTCTGAGTTCGAACTCCGACCCTTACATATAATATACAATATCCCTATCAACTGAGCTAAGTCACGAAAATCAAGTGTTCTTTATGTTAGAGATGAAGAATGGGTTTGGTCGTTATATGACCATGGTGATGACATGCGTGATTAATGGAGACATAATGTTCTTTTTTCTTGTTTGACAAAGGAGACATAGTGTTCTACTAGTTGTGAAAATGGTTATGCAATTCAACATATATATCTTTTGTTAAAAGAAAAAGATTATTCCTTAGAAAGGTTCAAGGCCGGCCCTAGGGCATAGACCACGAGTGCGACGGCCTAGGGCCCATGCCGGTAGGTTGCGTATAATTTGTACCAATGAGAAGATTGGTCCAACTTGGACCAAGATTAATACTAGCCATTGATCTAAAGTTGTATATGGAAGTTAGAGTAAAATTCACTCTCCTAGCTGCTAGTCTGCAAGGCAATGTCTTGTGGAGAATTTGGATTTTATGATACAAAGTATTAAATGTTGAGCATGTTGCATGAAATATAAGTTCTTGCAAAAATTATTTTTGCATGAAACAGTCAAAAAAATAATGCTTTAGAGTAACCCCTCTTTTTCCTCTTGAAGAGTTTGGGGTTGGGGAAGAGGTGTGTGTCAAAACTAACAACGAGTTAATAAAAGTAACATCTTCGTCTAAAATATATTGATAGTAACATTCATTTTAATATTTTTTTTAACATTTTCTTTTTTATTTGGTGAAATATATTAGATTCCAATACTTCAGAAATAGCCATCACGTGAAGTGATCACACTCGTATATATTCCACACAATAAAAAATAAAAATAAAAAAGAGAGAGAGAGTGTTATAAATAACGTATTGTAAAAAAAATATAACGTATTAAAATGAATATTGTTAATATTATTCTTAAAACAATAGATATATGTATGAATCATCTCTTTTATATATCTAATATATTTATCTCATTTATGATCGGTGTGCGACTAATCACACAAACTTAAATTCAACGATTCCACATAAAATGAGTTGTTAATTTAATTTCTAATAATCCTTTTAAACAAAAATCTGAATATAAAAATGATAAAATATTTAGTTCAATTGGTAGCTCATGACATTGAAATGCAATGATCGGAGTTCAAACTCAACATTTATTCTGGCAAAAAAAAAGAGGGCTGCTCAAGAGGGATTAATTGAATTTAATTTAATACTTTCAAAAAAAAAAGATGGAATAATTTAATAGTTTCCTTAGTTTTGTAATTTACATTTTAGATATATACGTTGTCATAGATAATGGTGCATTAAAAAGATAGGAATGTATCATATACCAAGCTGTCGTGCCTTTATGAAACAAAGTTGGGTAGATGTGGACCTTAGCTTCACCCAACCAAAATTAAAATATGTTAATTAAAGAGGTGACTCAATATAACATATGGATATAGATGTATTCAAATTTAGATCTTATCTTTTATCCTAGTTGTCTCATACAACCCATGCATTTCCCACCATATATAACATTTTCGGATAGTGACAAAAATTTATAATACAATCTAGGATATAATTGGTCAATGTTATCCAATCCAATTATTCTTATATATATAAGCTTCAACATATTCTATGCTTTTTCATTGAAGGCTTGTTTCATTTCTTTCTTAATACAAAAAAAAATATTTCTTCTTGAAATGAATGTGAAGGGAATAATGGGTGATGATAGTGCAAGAAACATGAAGTGGATGGTTAAGAAAACTAATAGTGATTCAACAACATCCATTGGAACATTCTCAGAAGATTCAAATAATTCTATGTGTTCTTGTTCATCTGATTTGACTGAGGATGCTGATTCTTCTTCATCATCACATTCAATAGGATCATTATGTGATTTCTCAGAGCTCATGAACAATCTTCCTATGAAGTATGTAATTTCATCCTACATATTTATATGTTTTATTCAAAAAAATGTCTCTAGTATATATCTATCTATCTATTAAGTTAACAAATATGTATGCGTAGTTTAGATTAGTTTTTGGTTTACATAATCTTGTTGATCAAAATAAATTTATGATTCTTCGATTATGAAAAGAACAAATTAATAAGTATAGATATCTACAAAGAAATCACATGATACTTTCTAAAATTATTGAGATGCAAAAGCTAAAAGAATCATAGTTATTACAAGCTTCATTTTATTTTACTTTTTATAGCTGAAAATTGTATCAAAGACTCAAATATAGATAGCCATTTTTGTCAAAAGAAAATTGCTATATTTGTTTGACAAGACACATACACTTGTATTCAAATATTTTATTTTTTAAAATTATTACCAGTGTCGATGTGTCTCTATTGTAAATGTGTTTGTTTTGGTGCTTGATAGATCTGGATAAATATGTAGAGTTGTAGATAGATCAATTGATATAATCGATGATGTTTAATTTTTAGATGTAGTGAATTGGTATGAGTTTTTGTATTAATTAGTTTATGACTTTTGCAGGAGAGGGTTGTCAATGTTTTATCAAGGGAAGGCTCAATCATTCACTTCTTTGGCTGAGGTAGAAAACATTGAAGATCTTCCAAAGAAAAGCATATCTTACAACAAAAGAATGAAGTCATGTAGAAGTTATGGAGGAGGTTTGGATAATCATAGAATATGGTATAGTCCAAAGGCTACAATATCAAAAAAAGCTTCAAGAGGGCCATTAAGTTCATCTTTATTAGGCAAAAGAGGGAGTTTCTTAGAACGTTCTAGACCTTCAATTGTTGTACACAAGAACTTCTGAAAATCAATTAATTAGAGATAGTTTGTTTCAGGTTCTATAGAACCGACACTTTTAGTCGAAGGCATGTTCTGCATCTGACATGTGTTCTAAAAACCGACACAATACCGATACAAATGACTACTTTGAATTATATCATTTTTTCAAAATTGTATCAGTGTTGATGTGTTTGTGCTTTATAGGTTCCATGTGCAAAATCAGAATTTTTTTTAATCTTACAACTTCAGCTTATTTTGAGTCAAAGCCATATTAGTAATTGGTTCAATATTAAGACTCTCTTTAGTTAAACAATTTAATTAAATGCTTATAGTATTAGTGTTTATCATGTAAGGGCTTATGCATAAGTTACTTATAGATACAACATAAGTTGCTTATAGTATAATCGCAAATGATTTTATTATAAACTAAAAGCTAAATATAACTTATGGATACAACATAAGTTGTTTTCATAAATTTTCATATAAACTAAAAGTTGAAAACAACTTATACACATAACACTTCCTCAAAAAAAGAAACTTATAGACATAACATAAGTTGTTTTCATAAGCTCTTCTAAATAGACACAGAAGTGCTTATGCCGATAGTTAAGCTTAAATAATTCAATCTAAAAATAAGCTCTCACAAGTACTTATGCTAGTAGATAAGTTCAAATAAATCAATATAGAAATACTTAAATTCTGTATGTGCGATTTCTATTGTGAATTTATGACATTATCCCTTGTCTGCCACACTTGTTACTAGTTACCACTTACCACTGACTCAAATATTGTTAATTAGGTATATGCATCGGGTAATTAAGTGGTAATAATCATGATAACTGAAAAGATGAGTGTTATTTGAACAACTAATTTAGTTGACAACTTATGTGACAAAGAAAAAGTATGTATTTGCACGAAAATCAAAACAATAAAGAGATAAAGTAAAAATGATATGAGTATGAAAGAGAAAGTTATCACAAAAATTATCACCAAATGGATGTTCAAATATCATTTCTCAACTGAAAAATAAAGGTAAAAAGGAAATCTATCTTATTTAAAAAATTTGTTCAATGTATGAGTGTGAGTAGAACTGACCTGGATATGTAACAAAATTTGAACCTACTTTTTGATTCCTTGCAGTTTCAAATTCAAATTATATCAATTGAAAGAACTGAATCATGTCCTGTGGAAACAAATTTTGACAAATAAAATAAGCTCTTGTTGTTTTTTGCAAATACATAATCAATTGACTTCAAAATAAGCTCTTGTTGTTTTTTGCAAATACATAATCAATTGACTTCAATTAAGCACATAACAATTTTTGTCTACAAAGAGAAAGAAAATTTGAGTCCAACTTGCAGTCATCATACTTTTACTTCTAGCTTTAAAAAAATCTTATAAATAATCAGCTTAAAGTATAAATAAAAAATATATAAAGAATTCTAATAATTTATATATAGAAAATATATATTTAATGCGAGCATAAAAGTATTTCACAACTACATTAGTCGCAATCTTTCAAAAAAAACTACATTAATCGCAATCTATGTCGTAGTGATCGCAAATAGCGGTAATCACAGAAAACTCAGTCGGTAGCTGCAATCACAATCCATACATAAGTCAACGAAGAAAAGTACTAAAATTGGTTATTCATGATCTTGCTAGAGCAATATCCAGGCATTAATCAAGAGTATTTGGATCCTCTCATGTCCAATGCTATATAAATGCTATGCAACAGAAAAAGACAAGAGTAAGGGACAAAGGAAATGAAGAGATGATGGGCACATGATGGAGAAAAGAGATGAATTGAGAAAAAGACAGTTAAAGAGGGCTCTACTGCAATAATGGTCATATAAATCTGAAATCATCGTATATGCATTGTGACATGTCAGAATGGACGGTATTTAATATTCCATCCAATCTTATATATAAGAAAGAAAATTCAGGTTCACTGAATAACTGATGTGTTTAATCTGTATTATAGACTATATGCATCAATTATTCAATGAACTTAAAAAAGGGATTTTTTTTTTTCTTCTTATATTTAGGACCGGATCGGATGGAGTATAATCATTCTAACAACATTAATCTTGACAATCTAACTGAGAATGTTTGCTATAATGGTGGCTCATCACTGTGATTTGCAAGCTTACCATGATACTAAATATGCACTAAAATCATGACTGAAAATATGGTGATGGTTATTGATACAAACACCAAATGAAATTCACCAGCTCAAAGACTCGACATAAATCCTAAACCTTTTAACAACAATTGCCCCTTTATACTTAAATTGAGTGTGCAATGATTTTTACATTTTCATTTTTGCCTAGTCCATTAGAATCCACATAACGTCCAAATCTTGTCATTTCACTTGGAACGCAAGTTAAGCAGAATATACATGGATTCTTGTAACAAAAGAAATGAATTTGAGAACCTTATCAGTTTCCAGTAACAATGCTATAAAAAATTACAACTTTCCCTCTTACACCTCTCATGCAAATACAATAAACAAAAAGGATGAGATAATTTGCCAAAACAAATTTCATTTTGGAAGCTTTTTATAAAAATAATAATAATAATAATCCTATGAAAAAAAAATATTATTTGAACTCCTTCAGATGGGTTATAATTTGTAAACAGGTTCAATTCCAAGGAGATAAAAGCACTTTCTCATCACAACTGCAGTTGCTTCACATAGCAAAAGTCTACTAGTTTCCTCAGGTGTTCCTACAACCTGCCAAAGGGAAAGAAATTGAATCAAAAGGCTTGAATCTAAAAATTATACTTTGGCAGCATCTTAAATAGGACTTTAGATTGTGTAATGACATTGAAAGTAAAGTTTAAGAATATTTAGTGGATTTAGAGATTTAATAACCCATCAGCAAGTACTTGACAAAACAGGTGGAGTTTAACATGGGAAAGGAGAATTGTTTCCCATCATGGGAAAGTTATTTTAAACCATTGGATCAAATAGAGAACATAGTTTTACAGTGGACATTCAGCACCAAATTTTTTCTCACACTCACCCACATACAACTCTCCTTCATCCTCTCCGGTATCTGTGTTTTCTAATTTCTTTTATATTCTGGCAAAAAAAGTGGTTCTTCCACAAAAGCTTCATGAAGCTTTCAAAGACAAAACAAAGCCAAGAAGCTTTCTTCTGGCTTAAACATGTCAATCCCAATCCACAACCTCATATAATTATTAAGCAACATCTTTCATATTTCAATCAATAAAAATACTCACACATCCATAGAAATTAAATAATAAAAATAGCACAAGGACCCAAAATTCCAAGAACGAATTGCAAAGTAAAGAGAGAGAAAAAATCTTGGATTGGATTTGGGTGTGGTTTTTCAGTTTGGGGGAATTGTCTTCAGAGGTTAAAGAGAAGCACAAGTTCAATGGAATTTTTAACATGAATGGTTTTTTATGTTGTACAAAGTAGCAGATCGGATAGAGACTTCAATCCCCATTAACAAAGCTTGTATCTTTTCCTCAATTCTAAATGAAATTTTTTTCTATGATGTTAGTTTTAATTTATTCATGTTTAATTATTTGTCACTTGTAGAGAGAATCACATGTCCATGGGAATTTCAGTGACAGTAACAAGGCAATGGTTTATGGAAGATCAATTTTTCTAGGTTTGAAGAAGAGGAGGAAAGAGAGTTGCAGCAACAGCCGTTTGTGGGTGAGTGGTGAGTGTGGGAAAAAAATTTGATGCTGAAAGTCCATGATAAAACTATGTTCTCTATTTGATCCAATGGTTTAAAATAACTTTCCCATGGTGGGAAGCAATTCTCCTTTCCCATGTTAAACTCTACCGACAAAACAATGACCAGTAAGATGTATAGTATTTATCTTTAACATGTTGCACAGTAAATAATACAACAAGTATTCTACTTGGCAGCTTTATGCAAATCTCATCACTGGGAAATAGGAATAGAAAAGCCGTATAAATTTGAATATGTAGCATAAGATGACTGTTTCAGAAGTATACCTGACAATTAGAATAGAACTTTTTCGTAAAGATTTCTGCCAAGGTATAGAGGTAATCACACAACACACTAGGCAATAAATTGCTGCATGCCTCCTCAAAAACCTGAAAAATTAAACAATACACAAAGCCCGTATATGAGCGAGAGTATCTTTTTAGATTATAAAATACTATGCAAAAATGCCGATCCACTTTAATAATAATATATCAAGTCTCCTGTTTAAAGAAAATGGAACGCATATATATTATAAGTAGTATGCAGAGTCTAAAGCTCAAAAACAACATAAACTATTCATGTATCCTACCTCAGGAAATTGTAGTATATGAAGCCCCAATAAACGCTCAGATTCATGATCCAAAACAATAACCCCATTCTGTCGCAACAAAGATGACAGGGACATAAAATACACAGTAAGAAATATGCCAACTTGATTTCATCTGAACATAACTAAATATGTATACACATGATATACTGAGCCATATCACAATTGTAATAGATGAATGCTTAATTGACTCGTATCGAATCAACCACGTAGGATCTAAACTAGGCACAAGTATTGTATCTTATATTGTAAAATTAAGCATATAATAGAAAAACAAATAAATAAAGTAATAGATATGGTAGGTCAACAAATCAGGAAGAAAAATAAACTTACCTTCTTTACTTCTTCAATGTCTTTACCCGATTTCCTGATGATAGAACAAATCCTAGCATGTGCATAGAGCAAATAAACTGCTGTATTCCCCTGTTACACAATAAACTTAGGAAGGTGAGACATAAATAACTTCAGATCTTTTAGTTTTGTTGGGGATGAAGAAATGGTTCATCAATTGCTAAAGGAGCTTCAAACCAAATCTTCTAAGCTGTTTGGAAAGAAATTTTCATAAGGTTTTCATGAGCAATTTAGCTGAGTAAGGAAGGACTCTCTCTCAGCAGGGGGTTTCCTTAGACTCGTACATTTTTCTTTTCTGATATCTTGTAAGAAGATTTGCTCTATCCATCATTCACTTAATTCCCTTTGCTAAAACTACTTCAGTATTTGTAATTGAGGAATTATTCCTCTCTTGACAGAAATACAAAACCAATTTCATTGTTCATTCCAATTGGTTTTTAATTCCAATCAATTGCACTTTAGAAAATTGAATGCAAGTGATAACCACTGAAAACAAAATCAAAGGAGCGGATTTCCACAAATAAATGGTTTGCTATCCATATGATGGTATTTGTTAGAATTAAGTGAATCTGTACTTATTCCTTTAAATGTACAACTTCCTAGGTTAGTGCTCACTCATTAAGAATTAAATGTATTTATTGTAACACAATTTTAAATACATGCGCGGTCTTAGATAGACACACAGAAATTACAGAATCTTGTAGTATTTAATAAAAAATTTAGAATAGTGATATTTTCAGTCCATTGTTATCAAAAGTTATCCTATACTTCAAAGGGTCCAAATATAGTGGGACAGGGCCCAAAGAAAATGGCTACTAAATCTACCGGCTTCTTTACTGTAAGTTCACAAACCAACTCTCAATTTGTATGTAGTGAATGCCACCTTACCTTATCACTAAGCATCTGATCAAAATCGAACTTGTAATTCGTTAATCTGTTGATCTTCAAGTCAGCATACCTGTAAACGCAAATCAAAAGAACAAACATAGGGGACTATAAGCCTAGGAGTCATTTAGAAATTGCAAGTGACATGATTGTGAAGACTTCCATTACAGGATGTTGATTTGCTTTAAAGCAGGAAAATGAAAAAGGCTTAAAGTTAAAGAAGCTTACTTAACAGCCCCGTAACCAATTGCCTCTGATGTTCTCTCAATCTCCTCCTCAGACCAATCATTAGTTGTATCTAGAAGAATATAGAATATGGAATGTTACCTTTCCGATGTCTAGACACTAAAATCTCACCAAAGGAAAATAAAATAGGCACAGTCATTCGTAGATCTTGATCAAGCAGAAACAACTTGTACATTACCACGTTCAAGAAGGGCAGTTTTACAGCGCCTTTTAGCTTCATCAAGCAAATCAACCAAACGAACAACCTCACTGCTCCGACTCCTAAATCGTTTTCCGTCATTCCCAAGAACAAGACCAAAACCTATATGGGTACATTTTGGATACGCGTTCTCATTCCGTGGAAGCCAACCTGCACGCCTAAAGGCCTGAAAGAAAATCAAAGGAGAACTCAGCCATTTTAACTCATTGAAATATTAGCAGTAGCACTAGTCGGTGATTATTCTCTTTCAAAAAAAGCAAAGAAAATGAAACGACTGATCCAATAAAAGCACTTAAACAGATAACTATTATATAAGGGTGATATCAGCAAAACCCAAAGAAGTTGATAACAACTCACTACAGGGTAAAGCAAGTAAAAAGGATAGTGACAACAACAATATAATGTGGTAACCATAATATACAATGAAAATCATGATTTGAGATATACCTTATATAGCATATCAAAGTGTTGTTGTTGCCCAATATCAGTAACATATACAATCCACTCGAGTTTTTCTTTATTTAGACGATACCTACACGGTTCAAATAGCTCAGATAAACAAAACAGTTTATTTTCCTAAGTCAATATATTTCATGTTCTATTCTTAGATAATAATAGAAAAATAGAAATAGGCATACCAAAAATTTACAGGGAAGAATATTTAGACATTCAAGATAAAAAAAATAAAATTGGCATATAATAATTAATAACAAAGTTTGATCACTCAAAAATATGTACAAAAAACCTGTAAGAAGAAAACTAACCAAAGCGATGCGAGATCGGTTGAAAAATAGTTGTAGCCACCATCTCTTTTCACAGCAATAATTGGTATATTTACACCCTCAACATATATCACACGAGCACCATCACTATCTTCCACCAATCCTAATTTATCCAGCTTCTCAATAACCCCGGGGATATATGGATTATAGAAGCTCTCTCCCTGTGGTCAAACATATCATTCAGTACGCTGTAAAAAAATTGTCAAAATCACTGATTGAAGTAAGAAACATCTGTAATTACTGCAACATAAATTTAGTGATGCACTAATCGCACATCATGACATTAATGATAGTCAGTAGAAAGCAATGTCCCTTCATCCACAATAATGATAATTTTCATTGCAAATGCTGTAAAGCATTAGTGGAATTGTGTTTCATCCAACAAAAAACAGTTATTGGTCATGTTATGAGGGGGGGGGGAGAGAGAGATAACGCGAGTTCCTGAGACTAATTTACAGAAACCAATCAAACTTTCGGTCATAATACGGTAGGTCTGGTTAAATGGGAGTATCTAATCCACGTGATAAATTTAAAAAGCAAAGCAACTGTCAGAATTTATAATAAACCAAACTAATACCAAGCATGTATAGAATTCATAATAATCTGATAACGCATGGTAGAGATAACGCGAGTTCCTGAGACTAATTTACAGAAACCAATCAAACTTTCGGTCATAATACGGTAGGTCTGGTTAAATGGGAGTATCTAATCCACGTGATAAATTTAAAAAGCAAAGCAACTGTCAGAATTTATAATAAACCAAACTAATACCAAGTATGTATAGAATTCATAATAATCTGATAACGCATGGTACTAAAACAGTTCAGAAATTCCTTCAGGAAGGTACAAAACATAGACATCATGGATAAAATCCACAGATAATGAAAAACACAAAACTAGAACCCTTACCATTTCCTCCAGTTGAACTCCAAGACGTTGATAGACCTTGTCAAACTCAGCCCTACTAATATCACAAATTTGTTGCCATGCCTTGCGATACCTGGTATCCCCACTCTGAGATAAAAATTAATGCATACTACAAGTCAAAATTAAGTTTCCCGATATCTCATGAGTAGGGGCTAAACTCGGGCTATACCTGGAGCAGAACCACTGCCTGTTGTGCCCTCAGCTTAAATTCGGGATCATCATCAAACCTCACTTTAGATGCCTTATAGAATGCCTAAAAAATGTACCAACTCATGTCAGTTTCAATATCGCTTATACTAAATCACTTTTCCAGAGGAAATATATTTAAGAGACAAAAACCAAAAGGTGAAAAAATAAGTGACAATGACAATTAATGAGAATGTTCCCCTCAGAGACCTATAAACATTGTCATTTCAATGCTGGAGGTTCATTTATAAGAATTGACAAGGATCAACATTTTTTATCAAACATAACCGAAATCGTTTTTTCAGATGTCAGTCCTTAACTTCTTTGTACTTAAGGGGTAAAACGTGACAATTGCATGCATAGAAAACCAATCGTTTATATGCCATTGGTCATGTGATAGCAGCTTATATTTCCAAGCAAGGGTTAAGGGTATCATAGCACATCACTTCTGGATAGCTTGGAACTGTTTTTACTTCCCTTTTTGAAATGTATTCGGTAAGAATTAGAACTAGAGTGAGCATGAGCATGTGGTACGATGAACTCAAAATTATGTCGTTTCTATCCGAACCAAAAAAATGCCAATAAAATAATATATGATTAAACACCTGAATAAGATTAACTAGAAGTAAGTTCAATGTATGTTCTCACCTGAAGATCTCCGATGGCTGTTTCACTAACATCTTCTTGGTTTGGAAATTTTTCAAAAAGGTATTCGATCAGCATCCCAAACTGCAAAACAAATGCATGGACTTTGAGCTCTATGGTGCCAATACCAAAAAATGAGAACTTTCCTAGTAAAATGTTTTAGAGTTCCAGCAGATATCTCATTAGACTATCCCAGCGAAAAATCAATGGCCATTACTAATTTAGTGACTAACTGAATTAATTGATTATTTTGATAACTAAAATATTATATTTAAGGGGGAGAGAGCACTGTCTTAGGACATCAACTGTTTAACACAGAGCACACACTATAACTACATTTAATTAGGAGGAATGTAATGCATGTTCTTTATCAAGAAAACAGTTAGAAACTCAACTTACATCAGCAACTATCCCTACGTAATCAGTTCCCGTGCAACTAATGTAAATGCAATAATGAATCACCCAAAGCCAAGAGATATATGAAGAAGCCTAGCTTTTACAGTGTATAGCAAAGATCCAGCCCCGATAATTGGCATAAATAATTTATCTCCAGATTAAACATACACTATATTCAAACAAGTAGGACAAAAATAGCAGAGTTTCAGAAATTAAATCTACCTGTGTTCCCCAGTCACCAACATGATTCCGACGGGTAACAAGTTCCACACGTGAAAATTCAAGCATGCGGGCTAATGTGTCTCCAATTATGGTAGATCTAAGGTGACCAACATGCATTTCCTTTGCTATATTAGGAGAGGAAAAATCAACCATAGCCCTCCTGATTGGAAGTCGAGGTGCCCAGGTATCAATACCATCATTTAGCATCCTTTGTACGCTCTGCAGTAGGATTTTTTTTTTTTTTTCATTAAACATGAACAGAGGGCTTGAATAAGCTCAATAATCAAAACGCAAGTAAAAATCATAAAATTCGTGTATATCAGACTTTCTAAAGTAGAATTATACGATAGAAAATGCAATCACCTGAGCTATCCAGTGCTTTGACAAGACAACATTAACAAATCCCGGACCAGCTAAAGAGCATGAATCTATCATTTCAGATGGAGGAAGATTCTTAATGATGGCCTACAGAAATTAAAAATTAAAAATAAAACACAGGTTAGGATTTGACGACAACAAATCAAAACCTAATTTCAACAAAAAATGACTAAAGAGTTTAACGACTATATACACTCTGAACAAGTTTTATACAAACATCTAATCATATTTTACAATCTCACAACATCATCAGGTTACATATTAGAATTTACTTATATTGTAGTAAGATGGAAAACTATGAATAGAATTTATTTTACACTGTCAGTACATAGTCATTAAACTCATTGGTGATCAGTTAAAATGCAATTACATATGGGTTGCAGGAAAAACAAAAATAATGTGTCCGATTATACCTGTCCAATAGCAGGGGGGCCTTTGAATCCAGTTTCCTTCCCTTTGAGCTTCGACCATATACCCATTGCATTATTACTGCACCAATTAAAAAACTCTTTACCTTCCACATATGCCCAGTAGCAAATGTACAGTGCAAATACTTTGGCTTATAGAAATACAAAACCTTAGAACTTATTTTACTTACAACAAACATATTTGTGACCAAAAAAGTGAACTTACCATTGATAATCACCGAATTTTACACTGCCAGTTTTGGCGGTGCAAACATCAACTAAGGGCACAACATCTTCCTCATCTGGCACAATTGTCTTTAGAGAAACATCAAACAGCTGTGCTAACTGTCTTTTCACACTAGCAGGATTATCAATGTCCTATAACCAAATTCAAAACACGTAAACTGACATCACTAAACAAAATTAGAATCCATTTATTACAGCTTATTATGTAAAATAATCATAACTTTTGGAAGTTTTCATCTGTTTGTTATAGATTTTCAAAACAATGAGACTCCAAAAAGACTCTAAAAATTGCTTCAATTGGCAAGCTGTTTTGAGTAGCTTCTCTTGAAAATCACTTTCGAAAACTGGTTTTTTTTTAAAAAGGTGATTTTCATTTTGCTAAACAAACACAACAACTTCTATCTTTTTTAAAAATCTCTGGTGTGTTTGCTTCCACGTTTGGAGGAACCAAAACTGATTTTGACATGTTAAGTTGCTCTCGAATAAAATTGATTGTGCCGCTAGAATTGATTCTAACTTGAAGCTTTTGATTCTAGAATTGATTTTTACACTCAAATTTATTATTCAACTCACTCTTACATGAATATATCTAACCATAAACCGTCTCACTTTCAACTCACTTTTAGCCACAATCAATTTTACAAAAACTATTCACTCAAAATCAATGTTTGCATACATATATGCAAAAGTAAGTTGAACAAAAAAATTCAAAGTAAAAATCACGTTTAGACTCACCAGCTACAAATCTTACCTTAAAGTTAGACTTTTAATCGAATTAAGTAAACAAACTGCTTCAAATGGAAAGTTGATTTGAGCAGCTTCTCTTGAAAAATCATATTTGATGACTGGTGTTTTCAAACAAACAAACACAATGGCTTTTGCTGATGTAAAGAATAAAAAAAAATTAAGAGCCTGTTTGTTACAACTTTTTTCATGAAAAAATCACTTTTCTTAAACAAAATAATCACTTTTAAAAGTTTTCATCCATTTGTTACAGATTTTCAAAAAAACCATAATCTGAAAAAATATCTAAAAACTGCCTCAAATGAGAACGTTTTTAGTAGCTTCTCAAAAAAATCATTTTTTCATAATTGATTTTCTTTAAAAAATGATCTTCATTCCGGTAAACAAACACAAAGCTGCTTCTCCTTTTTTTCAAAAGCTCTAAAAATTGAGTATCAAAATCACTTTTTTTTATAATGCGTAACAACCGAGCTCTAAATTATTAAGCAACGAAACCACATATTTTTCATAATCCATAACAAACGGAAACTTAATGGAATCAATTAAGTGATTCTAACTTGAATTTAGAATTTGAAACTTTTAGCTTCTACAATTGATTTTTACACTTAAATTAATTATTCAACTCATTTTTACATGAATACGCATCCAAACATAAATAACTTCATATTTTTCTTTTTAATAAGCTAAACTAACCCATCCAAATTGAAACCGGGAGAATCATAACCTGAGACCTTGAGGATGAGCAAACTCCAAGGTCCTAAGTCAACCCAATCCAAATGGGTTATAAATAACTTTATCTTCAACTCACTTTTAGCCAGAATCAATTCACTCAAAATATATTCTTGTCACAGCAAAACCAAACACACACTAAAAAAACTATCTCTAAAAATCAATTAAGTATCAAAATCACTTTTCTATAATCCGTAACAAACAGTCTGTTAATCAGATTAATCGAATTAATGAAGTAATTAGTAGTAAATTAGTGTATTAATGAACAAATTGAAAAATAAAACTTAAAATAGATAAGGTAGGAGTACATGATTGAGTTTTAGAACTCGGTGATGATTGAGAATTGATTTTTATACTAGAATTTATTATTCAAATCACTTTCAACAAGAATCAATTTTACATAATCAAGTCACTCAAAATCAACCAAATACACTAAAAAACTAATTTCTAAATTATTAAGCATCAAAATTACTTTTTTTTTTAATCAGTAACAAACAGTCACTTTAATCAATTCAACTCACTGTTGACCTCAATTAGAATCCACAAATCACTTTACATTCAACTAACTTTTAGCCAAAATCAACCAAGTACACTAAAAAACTAATTTCTAAATTATTAAGCATCAAAATCTTTTTTTTTTTAATCAGTAACAAACGGGCGCTTAATCAATTCAACTCACGGTTAACCTTAATTAGAATCCATAACTCACTTTACATTCAACTAACTTTTAGCCAAAATCAATTCTACTTAAGCAATTCACTCAATAATGTTGATTTTTTTCAAACTATTAGCATTGTCAGCACGTGTCTGTGTCTGTATCCGTACATAGTAACAAACAGGTAATTAATCAAACTAATCGAATTAATGAAGTAATTAGTAGTAAATTAACTAACTTGAATTGAATAATGAAAACTTACAATAGATAAGGTAGGAGGAGATGATTGAGTCTTAGAACTCAATGAAGGTGATGATGAAGATTGTTGAGTTTTGGCAACAGATAAAGCAGTGAATCTTCGAGTTGCAACTTTCAATAAATCTGTCTACACAATAAGCAAAAATTAACATTGTTATTATTATTGAAAAACGAAAACGAAGAAGAAGCGATGAGATAGAAAGAGAAGAAGAAGCTGACCAGAACGTGAAGGTTGAAGAGAAGGTGGAGAATGAAAATGAGATAATCGATTCAGGTTTAAGCAACCTAACCCTAACATTTTCCTTCTTCTTCTTCTTCTTCTTTCTTTTTCAGTTTTTTGTTTTGAAATTGAACTTCCACGGTTGGGAAGTAGAACGAGTAAGAAGAAGCAAGCATTGTTGCTGAAGATATAGCTCTAGTGGGCCACCACCGTGATTCTAAAAAAATTACAGTGTAGTAACATTCAGTTTTCACGATAACATTACGTGCACCTTACCGCATACAATCTTCCCCCACCGTCCTCCTTATCCATTTCCACCTCCCCAATCTCAAATCACACACAGTATCAAATCATCAAATCCCAAATTACAAAACTACCCTCACCCTTTTTTCTATATAAACCTCACATACCCACTATTCACACTCATTCATCACTATCACTCTCTCACTTCATTTATCTTCAACGCTTCAACAATGAAATCCACCGGAAAAAGCCACAAATCCACCACCGGAAAATCCTCCTCCGCATCAGAATCTCGCAAAGATCGCAAATCATCCTCTGGAATGAGCGGTTCACCGAAGAAAGGAGGTCACGGAGGGAAGTTCACATGGATCGGATCTGATCACCTTCAGATCGGTGCTGAAAACGAAGCTGCTTTGGATTCTAAGGATCCGAATTTTGAAGATCATGAAGAAATCATCGTCGCCGACACTGACACCGTCGCCGCCGCTGTTACCGTTTGATTGCGGTGGTTGTGTTTCGTTACTGGTTATGTAAATAGAGTAATTTGAATTGAATAATGTGAATTGTGAAAGTGAGATTATGAAGAAATGTTTTGGAGTTTGGTTAATCTAGATTTAGAATTATGTTTATGTCATTTTCTATATAGTTTTGTAAATTAATCAGTGATATTAAACTAGTTTAAAGTTTTCATGACTATTTAAATTTGTTTTGAGAAGTAATTTGCATGTAAATTTGTTGAGAATTAGTTGTATACTCTGTCGGTGTAGAAAGTTTTACACGATCAAACGATTTTCAGTGATCCGACGGTTACGATTTGATGACAGTGTAAAAAACTTTTACACTGACAATGTGTTTATAATTGAAAACTAACCTGTAGTTTACGAATGAGGAAATGTGAAAAGCGATAACACTTGCCACGAATGCGTATTTAGTGTGTTTGTTATAATTTTGATTGAATTAATTAAAGGCTTATTTGATCCAATGATTCTCAAATAATTTCAAATTTTCATTTTGGTCCCACAATTAATAAAATGTACATTTTGATCCCTCACTTTTTCCTCCGTTTGTCAAATAACTTTCGATGGTTAACTTTTTCCTTCGTTTGATCTTTTTTAAAGAAAGTGGACAAACGGTACACTTTCTTAAATTAATAAGATCTACGATGACGGAGGAAAAGGTGAGGGACCAAAAGGTACGTTTTATTAATTGTGGTACCAAAATGAAAACTTAAAATTATTTGAGGGACCATTTGATCAAATAAGCCTTAATAATATAAATTGAGTTATCTCATGTGAATAATCCACACAATTAAAATACATTTGATATTTAAATTTCCTATGTTTTGTTTTTTCTGATCCATATTTGACTGGACTATATCATGTCACGGGAGAGAATCAGTCTCATGAATTTAGGAACCATGGCAAATGGCAAATGTCATCCTTTGAGACATGGCGGAGCCTTTTATGGACTGGGATGGGTTACGGCCCACCTGAAAAAATTAAAAAATCAACGATTATAGGTCTATTTTACGAGATTTTATATAATTTTGTGTCGGTTTTATGTTTTGGTTGATCTAAATTTCTGCAAAGTGGTGTAGTGTCCCACCCAAAAATTTAAATAATTCAATTATAGATCTATTTTACGAGATTTTATACAATTTTATGTCGGTTTTAGGTTTCGGTTGATCCAAATTCCCGCAAATTGGTGTAGTGATCCACCCGAAAAATTTAAATAATTCAATTATAAGTCTAATTTGCGAGACTTTAAACAATTTTTCAATAGTTAATTTTAGTGGCCCACCCTGACATTTTTTTCTGGCTCCGCCACGGTTTGAGATAAAATAACCAAAGATCTTAAACAAAAAAAATAGGAGAACGTTAGTGGAGTCAAAGGGATTAATTGTTAAAAAGAGAGATATTGAAATGAATAGAACAAATAATGGCTTGAAGGTAGAAAAAATACATAAAACAAAACTCAAAACAATACAAAAAACTAAAGTTTGTCCTATAGACGAAACAAATCATAAGAAAACAAAAGAATATGTAAAAGTTGAAAGAAAACTATATAGTTTATTTCCTCTTTATGATTAGAAGGGGAAGTTAATGGGTGTGCTTGTTAGGTTCAAGGCTTGAGAAAAGAGCCTCCAATCAGTGTCAGGGACGGATGCTCACCAAGGCATGCAGGGGTTGGTCATGCCCTCCCTTTTGTTCATTAATTTTGCAAGCTTACATAATCTTGATTGATGTGTACAATGGTATTAAGATCCAACAGTGGTTTGTTTTTGTAAAGGGTTAATAGTGTTTTTGCCCCTGTAATATAGTGCACTTTTGGTTTTAACTCCTGTAAATTATTTTTAGATTTCACCCTTGAAAAATGAAGATTCTTCAGGATTGGCCCCACACCCCAATGTGTCCGCAGAATATCCTACGTGGCAGTGACGTGTCAAATTCTTTTTCTTTTTTTTCATGCCACACGTGTAAATGAACGCCACGTGGCATTTGTGATTTTTTTAAATAAAATTAAAAAAAATTAAAAACGAAAAAAACTTAAAAAATTAATAAAAATACTGAAAAATTTAAAAAAATGGAAAAATTAATAATGATTAAAAAAATCTGGTAAAATAAAAAATAGTGAAAAATATCTGGAAAATTATAAAAAAAATCTGGAAATATTTTAAAAAATTATGGAAAAGATTAATATATATTGAAATTTTCGAATATTTTTTTTCCAGAATATCATATTTAAAAAAACTAACTATTCGAAAAAAAGTTATGGAAAAGATTTAAACAAAACTTCTTACTTTTGAAAATAAAAATATGAATTTTTTCCAGAATTTTTTAATTTTACCGGAATTGAAAAAAATCTTGAAATTTAATTTTTTTTCTAAATATATTAATCTTTTCCAGATTTTTTTTTAATTTTTCCCGAATTTTTTCATTATTTTTCTTTTTACCAGAATTTTTAAATTTCCAGGTTTTGTTTTAATTTTTTAAGATTTTTTTTTCGTTTTTAAATTTCACGTTTTTTAAAATTATATTTTTAATTTTTCCAGATTTTTTTCATTATTTTTTATTTTACCAGATTTTTTAATCATTTTTAATTTTTCCATTTTTTTAAAAAAAAAAATCATTCTTTTTATTAATTTTTTAAGTTTTTTTCGTAAATCACAAATGCCACGTGGCATGAAAAAAAAATGACATGTCACTGCCACATAGGAGATTCTACTGACACATTGGGGTGAGGGGTCAATCCTGAAGAATCTTCATTTTTCAAGGGTGGAATCTAAAAAAAATAAAATTACAGGAACTAAAACCAATAGTGCACTATATTACAGGGGCCAAAAACACTATTAACCGTTTTGTAAACCTAGTTTTAAGTCTAACAACTAACATCCACAAATGAAATTATTCTAGATCGGTTATCTAAAAAGTCTATGCCAAATACTTAGTAAATCAAAAGCTCAATTTCAAAAGTATAAGTTTCGGGATAACACTTGTATATCATTTGGATCTCAATGGTATATAACATTGGTTAATTAAGATGTGTCACGTGGTCAATGTAAGAAAATATTAAAGATAAAAGAGAAAAGATATACATGTAAGGTGTTACTAAGTGGTTTGAATAGAATTAAGACCGAAAATAATTCATCAATATAATAAAAACAAGATTATATATAACCGCTACATCAAAATCATTACATAAGATATGATTAATTTGCATATATTCCCAATAAAAGAAAAATTAGCCACAAACATTAACCTTACAATGCATAATGAGAAGAGAATATATTTTCTGTCCAAAAAAAAAAAGAGAATATGTTTATTGTTGAAGTTGATTCCTCAAAGTTCCATGGGTAAAATCACATATTTTCTTTCGATTGTAGTTAATGAGTATCGTGTTGAATTTTTTTAAGAAATGATATTTGTACAACCAACAATTTTTTGACAATTTTCTCTCTCATACTCATATTATATCTTTATTCTCTCTCTTCCTTTTTCCCTCTCTATTGTTTTTGACCAATGAAAAGAGAGAGAAAAGAAGTTGTTAAAAAAGTTGTCTCAAATGGATGTTCAAATATCACTACTCTTTTTTTTACCCAAAACAAAGGACATTCATTCATTCATATTGATAGAGTACATCGATGCAATACAAATTCGCTAAAAACAAAAAGGATGAATCTGTGAACAAACTCACATCATACATGTTAATAGCATAAAACGACAAAGTACATAAGCCTACAAATATGACTATATTAAAATCATCGGAATAGTCGTGCCTCCGGATTTGCAACGTTGATTACGCCAAAGTCATTGGTTGGATCTACACTAGATCGAGGCTGATCTGACAATCTGATCTGAACAAACACCTGAACAAGAGGAAAAACAAACAACGTCGTACAAAGACGACAAACAAAACAGCGTCGCACTAAGACGACGAAAACCTAATTCAATGTAAAAACCACTTATTAAAATAAAAAGGAAGGAGAAAAACAACGTAGATGGATGATGTTGGGTCAAAAATTGACCCTAAACCACCCCTCTTTGGTAGATGAAGAAGAAGAAACTGCGGTTTTAACTGACGGCTCACAAAAGAGAGGGGAGTATCGTGTTGAATTGAATAGTGTGAATTGTGAAAATGAGATTTGTCAAAAAAAAAATGTGAAAATGAGATTATGAAGAAACGTGTTGCAGTTTGCTTAATCTAGATTTAGATTTATGTTTATGTGAGTGATATAAAAGTTGTGTTTGAATTATTAGAAGAATTTTATACGAAAATTTGTTGAGATTCAGTTGTATAGACCGTTAATGTAAAAAGTTTTGCAGTTATAGTTAAGGTCAAACGATTATCTGCCTAAAAAAAAGTCAAACAATTTTTAATGATTCGACGGTTACGATATATTGACAGTGTAAAAAACCGCCAAATCAAAATTAATACATAAAAGTGTGATTAATTTTAAAATAATCCAAACAAAAGAAAAGTTAGCTACACACATTAACCTTACAATGGATGATGAGAAGAGGATATATTGATTGTTGAAGATGATTTCTCAAAGCTCTATTCCGAAAATCACATAATTTTTGTCTGAAAATTGGCACTTTATCAACATTGTTAGTGTAAAGTTGGTTGACACTGACATCTAATCGAGACTTTTTAATTAACAGCTTCACATGTAACACTCTATAAATAAATAAAACTCTCTCTCATACTCACATGTGTTTTTATTCTCTCTCTTTTTCTTTCTCTCTCTATTGATTTTGTCCAATAAGAAGAGAGAAAAAGTGGTTATCACAAAGGTTGTACAAAATTAGTTGTACAAATATCAGTCATCATAAATAAAACGTGGCTACTAATTTTTTGTTGTGTTGACGAATTGTTGTCAGTGTAAAACAATTTTATATCGACGCTGCATATCTTTTAATCTTATAAATGATATGAAAAAAAGTTTAAAATAAGTTTTATTTTGCATATGTTTATAATCTACGTCACATTTATCTTAAATTGAAAGAGAGATGGATAGAGAGATAGAGAGATATAAAGAGTATGAATTAGTGTAACTAATGTCAGCTTAAATTATCTTCTGTTCGAGAATTTTTTGAATAAATGATCGGTTTGATATTGTGATTTTTTCAATCATTTGTGAGATTATTTTCATTTAATTCGTTTTAAGCATGAAAAATGATATAGATTTAGGGATGTTGAAGAGGCAATGCGGGGTGGAGAATGATATAGATTTTTTCAATCATTTGTGAGATTATTTTCATTTAAAATAGCAGACATGCAGTGAGGTTTGAATTATGACATTTTGAAATTTTTGGCTTGATCTCAACTTTGAGAAGTGATTCAAATTTGTGAATTTGAAGTATCAAGTATGTATTAAACTAAATTTAATATAGGACGAGTATAAGTGTATGTGTATGCTTATTATCTTTTACAGTGAATAAATTGAGGATAGAGAATGACAAGAAAGTTATCATGATTCACCAAAATTGGATTATTCTATTCCTTATAGTATGTGAGATTATCCAATATAGTGCTTTGAGATACCTCTCAAACTTTTGCGCTCTCTTCTTTTTATGTTCTACATGACATTGCAAGTAGTTCACAACCTCTTCATAATTTTGTAACCACAAGGATGATTAGTGATGCAATTGATATTGTTTGTGATCTTTGTCTAATTTGATCAATTTGATTTCACTTACAAAGTGGATCTTATCTAAGAAATACACTTTAAATTGTTTATACAAAGATATAGCGCAGGCTTAAGTGTATTTGAGATTATTATTTTTGATAAAAACAAAACGATATTCATTCATTTAAATTGATAGAGTATATTAGATACAAACATCGCTAAAAACGTAAATGGTAAATCTGCAGACAAACTCACAACACCCAAGATAATAATATACAACAGTAAAATGCCTACAAATAATATGATAAAACATAAGTCACTGAAATACTCATGCTTCCGGATCTGCAACGTTGACGCCCAAATCATTAGTTGAATTTGTAATTAACTGATCTCGATCTTTCAATAGGAACTAAACGAACACCGCGACAAGACATGAAATCAAACGTCTCACAAGACGACGAACAACACAACGCCACACTTAGACGACGAAATCACAAAAAACACAAAAGGAAAAACTTGATATATGTGAAAACCACTTATTTAAATTGAAAGAAAATGGGTAAAGAGATGTAGAGGGGTGATTCTAGGTCAAAAAATGACCTAAAACCTTCCATCCTCGATGAACGAAGGAGAAAGAAAGTTTAGACAAAAATTGAAGCTTCTCTCACTGGAAAACTAGGGCCATCTATTTTTCAAAACAAATCATATACCCAACTTGAGAGTTTGACATTATTTATGATGTTTTAGAATGATTTTTAACTTGAAATCATTTCACCCAATTCGGTTATGGTAGTGGTGGTCCAAGGGTGTGTCATGCATTTTTTAGCGTCATTTGGTTCGCTACTGTGTGGGAAATATGGAAGGAAAGAAATAACAGGATTTTTAATGGTAAAGATTGCTCGATTTTGCGTTTAGTGGACAAAATTAAGTTACTAATCCTTCTCGTGGTTGAAGGAAAAATTTGTTCAATTATCCCTCAATTACCATGGATGGTGGCTTAGTCCCCTAGCAATGTTGGGTTATGGCTAGTTGTTAGTTTCTTTCATCTTTGTATTTTTCTTATGTTGCTTTACTTTCCCATTTTTGTAAATATTGTTTAAGACGTGATGTTTTTCCTTGGCACACTTTGTGCTAGGATTGACTCTTTGATTTGGTAATATATTTCATTTTAGCCTCTTCAAAAAAAAAAATTGAAATCGAATCTGATCTCAGTTTGTGCAATCTGATCTTTTTGTATTATGATCCTCTTTTGATCGGATGTGTGAATTTTTTATATGTAAATTTTTGACAAAAGATCTCCGATCAGATAATCTCTTCTTTGAATAATGATTATTTTTATAGAGAATGTCTTGTTATGCTTTGTCTTGAATCTCAAGTTTTGATGTATCAACATGATCATCTAAAACATCTTGGCTTTGTTCTTTTCATCATTTCTTTTGGTTACTTAAGAATGAATGATACAATTACCTTTGATGCTTAAAGTCCTCTGGTTTTGGAGAAATCTTTTATTTTTGATACATTATGCACGTTTCTATTGTTACCTTATACATTGTGCATGCATTTGTTTGTAATCTGAGTTGTCCCAATCAAATTGGAGACCCTATTCAAATATTAAAATGAAATTATGATATATAAATCCAATTGTTAAAGAAGGGTCCGATTCTATATAAATTTTAAATAATATCAAGAACATAAAAATTAGTTATCATTGTAACTAACATAAAAGAAATATTGCTTCAAACTAATAACATTATCAACCTTCAAACTATTTTAAAAGAGTCGTTCTTTTAAACATTTTCCTTAAGCATATTCACCAATCCAAATCTTTAATGGTTTGTTCGTTTAAGAAGAGATAAGTAATTTCTACCGTTTGACACATCAGAGAGATAGAGGAGAAAGACTAAAATTCTGTGGGGCCCACACCTTTTCTTTGCTTCACATGCATGCGAAGAAAGAAGAAAGAGATATGTGAAAGTTGGATATTTACTAAGTAGCCATTATCTCTCATCACGTTGGCATGACAAATTAACATCAATGTACTTGTACAAATTAAATATAGTATCTTATATAAGTTATATTTTAAAAAATAATTAAATTAATACATGTTCGCCCAAAAATAATTAATTAAGTTGATCTAGTTTATAAATCTAATATAAATGAAATCAAATAATCAATTAGTTAATTTAATAGGATGTGTTTTTAGTTCAAGGGTATTATTGTACTTTCGAAAATAATCAACACTTCTATCTCTTTAACAAAAGAAAAGGTGTGATTTCATGTGTGAGATTGAGTTGTGAGTGGAGATGGAATGTTCTTGTAGAAGTGGGCGAATGAAGGTGGTTTCTTCACATTTATATCACAAAATCTAAGCATGATAATCCTGTTGAATTGATAAAACTCAGCCCAACACTTTTTTTTTTTCTCATTCGAAGAACTTAACTACATAAACTTGTTGATCAAAAATCTAACTCTTAACCACCTGGTGAAACAAATTTTGTGAAAATCTCTGAATTTAATAAATAGTCATAGCCTGTAAAAATGTTCTGAATTAAATTCTGAAATTTTAGAGTATTTCCATACCTAAAAGATTAATATGCTCAAAAAATACATGCTACACAACTTATCTTAAACAAATTACCAACACAAGATGATAATTACTTAGAACTTGATGATGCTAGTGTGTTTATCATTTCAGCAACAGGTAACGATCAGCAGTTCAACTTTCAAGCTTCCTTATTAGTAAAAACAACTTCTGATCGACTGCAAACTTGACACAGTGGGAAGGATCGCCTCTCAGCATCAGCTGAAGTCCACCAAATGATGCATATACCTCCCTGGAGCAAGATAAAATAGCTCAGTGAGAGAAATTACTAGAGTCTCATGAAACAAAACTATAAGTCACTGGATTCATGCATTTCCAAATAGAAACTACAAAATTAGAAGAAAAGACCCGATTGATTTTATTTTTCTTGATAAAAACCAGATTGACATGCAAAGCCATCAAAATGGAGTCTGAAATCCAAACTAGATTGGCACCTCAAGGCCCACAAATCATTTGCGGAACACCTCAAACCCCATTGATATTAATTATAAAATAATATATTACTTTCCTTTCTTAAAAATGATACATTACTTCCATAAAAAAGAACTTGCACTCTGGTTATTCCTGCAACCCTGAGGACCCTTTGAAAAGCATTTTATTGTGTTGCACGCAATACAATTATAGGAACAAAGGCTTGATTCATTTAGCTAGAAGCAAACAGTAATATAATCAAACTCATCCAAATAAGCAGAAAGCTAAAAACTCCTAATCCAGAGGTTCACTTTGTCAGGTGAAGCTGAGCTTGTCATGTCACTAGTTAAGGTCGACTTAGATTATATGGATCAATCAAAGCATTTTCTGATATCATGTATAATGACAAAACATTATAAGATACTACATTCCTTGGTGATATTTCTGATTAAAATAAAATGAAGTAATACAAATACAACAATATAACATGGGAAGCATTTACATACACTTCAGGTGGGGAACGTGAAAGTCCATCAGCTTTAATGTCATATAATCTTCCATACATGATATATTCGAACTTCTCTTGAATTGAAACAGGGCCATCCTGGAGGCAAAACCAATTTAGTGTAAAGGCAATATCCAGTACTTGTGAGAAAATAAAATCATTTAAACTGCTATAACTTTCACATATATCTATTGTAGATAGCACGAAACAAAAATTATCCTAACTGAAAATGCTCAATAACATAATGTTGTGATTACAATTTATATTTACTTATTACTTGAGACACCAAGAAAGAAATCCTTCTTACTAGTTACACCAAATTAGACCATTTCCGTCAAGTGACCAACAAACACCATTTGTTTTTCCTCAAGGGAAAGTCATGTTCCTTATGTGTCATCCAACCCATGGTGATATGGAGACTTAATTGGATATTTGATCTCTCGAGTTTTTTTAGGTTTCATTTTCGTTCCTTACATACTAAAAGTTTCATATTTGGTCCAAATGTCACACCCAGTTTTCATCTCTTCCTCAAAAAGAGATCTAGGGAGAAGAGAAGAGGAAAGAAGTATAAACTAGAAACGAGGAGGGGGAAGTAGCATGTGGTCGTGAGATATAAAGAGGGGATGAGGGCATGAGAAGGCCACCGCAACAGAAGGAGGAGATTTGAATCCACTGGATGGCTCTTGAGATAGATAACCCAATAGAATATTGATGCAAGAGACCACACTGGTTTAATTTCATTTCAAGGAGTTTACGGCTCTTTTAGATATGACCGTTTAACAGTCGTTTTTTGGATCTTTCTCAGATGGGTCAATTACAAACTGGAGTCCTATATTTCAATGCATGGACATTTAATCACATGAAACTCAGTGCCCTGTCATTCCAAATTTACCTTGACTGGCCTATGTTGCCAAATACAGGCAATACAGGTTTGGGTAAGAGGTATTCCAATTTTTTAATATGACGTATCAAAAACTAAGTAAGAAAAATGATTAACTTCTTAGGCAGAACCAGTAGAAGGAACCTCCATAATCCACATAATATGTGAGAGATTGAAAGAATGGTTTTATGGAATGGGTCCGCAAAAGATCAAGTGGATAATAAAAGCATATATTAGGGTTGAACTCTGTAGATAAATGTCTGCTTTTATACTGGATAAAAATATAATATAGCATGGAACCACAAACAAAATGAGCATTAAATTTACCTTGGTATTTAAAACAAGAGATGGAGATAAAGCCAGCAAGAATTTTTCCTTTCTGTCCATAGGATAAATCTCTGTATTTACATCTAGAAGCATGTGCATGCCATGCTTCTCGCTACGTGCAACAATCCGAGAAACTATAATAAGATGTTCATGAAACTGTTAAATTCATGCCAACTTAAATTTGATAATTTGAGCTTTAAAAGAATGTAGACAGGAGGAAAGCACATATACAAACAGAGAGGATTACAGAGCTATATCACTAAATGAAGCATGTAGAAACGAGTGTCAAAATACACAGGGATTTGATATCTAAAATGACATCTGAATAGTATAATTATTGCATATTGCACAACACATTGCAAAAACTGTATGCGATTTATATGAAGCACGGACACCTCAAGGACTAGGCGTGTCGCGGTGTCCGACACGCGTCGGTGTCCGACACTCCAATGACACTTGTGCGACACGTGTCGAACCGGTGTCCTAAATAATTGTTTTTTTCTTTACTTCGACACTCCTACGATTGGTGTCCGACACCTATATAACACTCATACGAGCCGTGTCAGACAAATATCTAAAACAAAACAAAGAAAAATCTTTCTTGCTTCCGCACACCATAGATACAAGAGTTGCACATGTTTTGAGAAATGGTGATCAATTAAGAGTTAAATAAATGTCAAATACTATGATATCTTGTTGTAGAACTTTTTATGATGACATAAATTGCTCGAGTTAGATGTTTATATATGTATTTTAATTTTCACTTTAGACGGTCTTTAAATAAATTAACATATAAGTAACGGTGTCGGTGTCCTATATTTTTTACATTAGCGGTGTCGACGTGTCCGTGTCAGAGTCCATGCTTCATATCTCTCTAACAGACTGCCAAATCTGCATCCTAAGTTGTGAATGTTTCCATTATTAAATATACTAGACTTCTCCAAGGTTCATAATATTTTGTCATCCAGTACACTTTACTTACAGAGCAAAAGCAAAACTTTTTTCCTCAATTTTCTTAATTGACTTCTGCTCTATATGATGCTCTGATTTACTCACACACATGATATGATTCCTCAGTAAATATCACATATCTATCTGCAGAACATTGTAATTTCAAATAGATAACAGGAAGAAAAAAAATAGCATAACCATCAACGATTTCTGTTGAGGCAACCTTCAAGACACGGGGTGCTGCTTCACCCAGTATAAAATCACATAATCAACTCAATAAAACAACTTTGCATATCTGAAAGACCCCATAGCACAAATACAATTTGAACCTTTTTTGCTTTAATCTTCAAAAATAAAAAAGAAATGAGAGATCAACATACCCTTGTCATACTTTTCACCATTTGGGTTTACATCCACAATCTTAAAAAAGTCATCGAAAAGAAGCTCGCTCATCCTTCTAAGTCAATTAGGTGTGTTGAGTCCACTTCAGATCAAAAGAACAGTCTCCCACTAAACACACAAATAAAATAAATATTAGAATCAGAGTTTATCAAGCATCGTACTATTTATTAAATAGTATATTGTAAATTAGAATATTGTGCATATTAAAATGAAATTACTTCCACAACAAACCTTCTAACATCAAAATCAAAAGATTTTCACATATAATGCCTAATGTAACATAACATGAGTAGAACATACACAGAAAACAATAAATATGACATTTCAGCAATTACAATAATATATTTAATCATATCTTCTAGCCTCTGAATGAGTAAAATTCAATCCGAATTAAACTTATAAAAGCGAAGGTGTCCTTTTAATAAACAGCTGTATGCAATGTTTATGAACTGGCACAGATTATGTATAACTTCGTCACTGTTAGGTTAACTTATGTTCGTGTATAAAGAAGCAATAAATCAAATGAATCATTCAATTCACATCATTAACAAAACAAAAGGAACCATTTTACATAGAACTCGATGAATACTCAATGAAGAAATGGACAGAGGTAAATTGTAACCATTTTACCCTTATCATACTCAGGTCATCCAAATTTTAATAAAAAGGCAATCAACTTTGTTGAGACAAATTTTCAAACAGATGGTATGCATACAAAAAAGTAGAACAATTAGTCTTTTTTTTAACTGGAGTAGAACAATAAGTTGATACCATCACCCACATCCAAATACATCAGTATTAGCATCATAAAAGTTAAGTTTGATTAATCGAAGAAGCAGTCACTACTCACTAATGGCAATTTAAATGAAGAGTAATCAGAATTTCCTTCCAAAAAAAAAATGTAATCTAAATTGACTATACACACAAAAAATTAAAACTGATGTTCACCTAATCTAAGTTCACGTGTTCTACGTGAGATTAGTTCACGCTTGCCTCTGCAACCCACAAAACGCACTATATAGAAATTGGAAAACGCAGGAACATGCATACCAAATTGAAAGCATAAATCAAACGCAAAAGACACAACAATGGCATGAATTGAAATGAGGGAAAAACACCAAATCAAAACACAATTTTCTAACCTTGTTTGTTTCAAAATTGATTCGAGAAGAACTGTTTTGGGAGAGAAGATAACAATGAAGGAAGGGTTTAGGAGAGAGCAATTGCAAAGATTCTGGGTGAATTGGGAATTAAATTTTATTTAAGGGTGTTATTGTCATTGAGGAATCATATCATGTGTGTGAGTAAATCAGAGCATCATATAGAGCAGAAGTCAATTAAGAAAATTGAGGAAAAAAGTTTTGCTTTTGCTCTGTAAGTAAAGTGTACTAGATGACAAAATATTATGAACCTTGGAGAAGTCTAGTATATTTAATAATGGAAACATTCACCACTTAGGATGCAGATTTGGCAGTCTGTTAGAGAGATATGAAGCATGGACTTTGACACGGACACGTGACACAACACTGACACGGACACGTCGACGCCGCTAATGTAAAAAATATAGGACACCGACACCGTTACTTATATGTTAATTTATTTAAAGACCGTCTAAAGTGAAAATTAAAATACATATATAAACATCTAACTCGAGCAATTTATGTCATCATAAAAAGTTCTACAACAAGATATCATAGTATTTGACATTTATTTAACTCTTAATTGATCACCATTTCTCAAAACATGTGCAACTCTTGTATCTATGGTGTGCGGAAGCAAGAAAGATTTTTCTTTGTTTTGTTTTAGATATTTGTCTGACACGGCTCGTATGAGTGTTATATAGGTGTCGGACACCAATCGTAGGAGTGTCGAAGTAAAGAAAAAAACAATTATTTAGGACACCGGTTCGACACGTGTCGTACAAGTGTCATTGGAGTGTCGGACACCGACGCTTGTCGGACACCGCGACACGC
Source organism: Medicago truncatula (assembly GCF_003473485.1). Taxonomy (NCBI): domain Eukaryota; kingdom Viridiplantae; phylum Streptophyta; class Magnoliopsida; order Fabales; family Fabaceae; genus Medicago; species Medicago truncatula. The sequence continues at coordinate 41,491,510 of NC_053047.1, read as the reverse complement.
CTAGTCCTTGAGGTGTCCGTGCTTCATTTAAATCGCATACAGTTTTTGCAATGTGTTGTGCAATATGCAATAATTATACTATTCAGATGTCATTTTAGATATCAAATCCCTGTGTATTTTGACACTCGTTTCTACATGCTTCATTTAGTGATATAGCTCTGTAATCCTCTCTGTTTGTATATGTGCTTTCCTCCTGTCTACATTCTTTTAAAGCTCAAATTATCAAATTTAAGTTGGCATGAATTTAACAATTTCATGAACATCTTATTATAGTTTCTCGGATTGTTGCACGTAGCGAGAAGCATGGCATGCACATGCTTCTAGATGTAAATACAGAGATTTATCCTATGGACAGAAAGGAAAAATTCTTGCTGGCTTTATCTCCATCTCTTGTTTTAAATACCAAGGTAAATTTAATGCTCATTTTGTTTGTGGTTCCATGCTATATTATATTTTTATCCAGTATAAAAGCAGACATTTATCTACAGAGTTCAACCCTAATATATGCTTTTATTATCCACTTGATCTTTTGCGGACCCATTCCATAAAACCATTCTTTCAATCTCTCACATATTATGTGGATTATGGAGGTTCCTTCTACTGGTTCTGCCTAAGAAGTTAATCATTTTTCTTACTTAGTTTTTGATACGTCATATTAAAAAATTGGAATACCTCTTACCCAAACCTGTATTGCCTGTATTTGGCAACATAGGCCAGTCAAGGTAAATTTGGAATGACAGGGCACTGAGTTTCATGTGATTAAATGTCCATGCATTGAAATATAGGACTCCAGTTTGTAGTTGACCCATCTGAGAAAGATCCAAAAAACGACTGTTAAACGGTCATATCTAAAAGAGCCGTAAACTCCTTGAAATGAAATTAAACCAGTGTGGTCTCTTGCATCAATATTCTATTGGGTTATCTATCTCAAGAGCCATCCAGTGGATTCAAATCTCCTCCTTCTGTTGCGGTGGCCTTCTCATGCCCTCATCCCCTCTTTATATCTCACGACCACATGCTACTTCCCCCTCCTCGTTTCTAGTTTATACTTCTTTCCTCTTCTCTTCTCCCTAGATCTCTTTTTGAGGAAGAGATGAAAACTGGGTGTGACATTTGGACCAAATATGAAACTTTTAGTATGTAAGGAACGAAAATGAAACCTAAAAAAACTCGAGAGATCAAATATCCAATTAAGTCTCCATATCACCATGGGTTGGATGACACATAAGGAACATGACTTTCCCTTGAGGAAAAACAAATGGTGTTTGTTGGTCACTTAACGGAAATGGTCTAATTTGGTGTAACTAGTAAGAAGGATTTCTTTCTTGGTGTCTCAAGTAATAAGTAAATATAAATTGTAATCACAACATTATGTTATTGAGCATTTTCAGTTAGGATAATTTTTCTGCATCTCCTACTCCATTTTGGAAGTTAAACCTATTTCCATAAATAGGTTTAACTTCATCTATAGCTGTTTTCATAAATTCTCCCAAACTGTCTCACAAATCATATGCCAATACAAACAGACCCTTTATCTCTTTATATAACAATAGCTTATGGAAGCTTATGCATAAATTAAGCTTCAAATAAGTGGTTTAACCAATCCAAACAGGCCCTAAGATTCATATCAGGTTACAAATCAACAAAGCCAAGTAATTAACCATATAAATCAGTGCAACAAAATTTGATAAAAATGCAACAACTAAAAACCCCATTATTAAATTTCAAATGAAAGTTCAATAAAAGTAAAATAAAACAGAAAAAAATACCCAATCATCTCATCGTTGTACCAAAAAATATGGTTTAGAAAGAAACTAAAAATGAGAACTTTGAATTCAATTAACATTGATTTAGGATGAGAAATCACATAGAGCAATAAATCGTAAAAGGGTAACTGAATTGTACCTTAGCTGAAGAAGATGCAGATGCAAACTCCGGCTGCTGAGTGCTTGCTGTGTGACTGTATTCGCAGAGAAGAAAACCCTAATGAAACACTCTTCGTTTATTGCGGGATTGTAACGGGATCACCGCAGCTGACGACGTGGAAGATGAGACGACAGACGGAGGCAATGGAGAGAGAGACGGCAATGGTGGGAGAATGAATATTGGTGTGTGTTTATTGGATTAGAAACAGTGGGTATATGTTACCAATGCAGTTCTGACTTAAAATTGAAAGACGGTGTTTATTGAAAATAGATGGATTATGTGGAGATCTACACATATGCATTCAACGGCTAATTTTCGTTTGAATTAAGCAACATAGATTAATCCAACGGCTGGAACGATTTGGAGCCAAAAAATTAGAATTAGGGTAAGCATTACTGCTAGGATTAAATATAAAGGATTTTTGAAGCATATTGGCTTGGCGTACGAGTTGACAGCTATTGGTACATCGTCAGAAGCATGATTATGTTAATGTTAATTTATATTCCAAAGGCTATTTAACTTTTGAAGCATTTGATGATTAATTTATGCAGAATTTTCCCTATATTGTTTGTCCATTTATTGCGTATTGACCACTCCATTGAGTGTTTATTGCAAGATTCAACTTATAGAGATGTAGAAGTTTCTGGTGTTGCATTCTTGCAAAAGTGTCTCCATAACTGACGAATTCATGAAGATATTTTCATGTATTGCTACCTTCATGGAATTGGTAGTGGTGTTTCTTTGTTGGTAGATAGAGTGTTTTGTAAGTGGTGCCATGTATACATCTATTGTTGAAATGGTGCTTTTATCATGATTTTGGTATCATTTCTATCTAACGTTGTAGTCGTTTCAAATATATAAACTTAATTTTGTAATTTTTCATCCTTGCATATATTGTACTTAGGTGTGGTTTTTCAATACCTTCATTTTGCATGTAATAAAAAACTTGATGAATTTGTACCAAAAAAAAAGTACCTGAATTTCGTATTCAATTCTTTATATTCATATCCAACTGTGATAATACTTTTTTCATTTAAATTTATAGCAACCATGAGTATTTCATTGTGAACTATTAATTTACATATTAATTTGATTTGATGTAAGTTTTATTGAGCGAGGTTATCATGTAGTATTTCATTTTAAGCCGTTTTGTTTAAAAATATTGTAACCATATATAAAGTATGACGTTTTTTCCCTCTTCTAAATTTTCTTGAAAGGCATACTAGGATGATTTTCATTTCTATATTGTATTTTTATCAAGTTCTTTTGTGAAATACCAATCATACGAAGTAGTTTGATGTTTGAATATCATATGTCATATTCTGCTTTATTTTATTAGATACTATATATCAGAGTCTTGAAGCTTATTTTGTACTTGACTTTCTTCGACATTTACAGATATTATATGTTATTTTCTGCTTTCTTTTATTACACACTATATATGACCCGTGCGACAGCACGGGTAGGAGATCTAGTTAGACTAATACAAGTACTTTATATTAATTTTTCAAATGAAAAGTTCATATAATATAATTTAATATATTATAATAAAATAAGTTAAGTGCTAAATTTTATATATTCAGTTGAGTTATATTTTGATCAGTTTTAAAATATAATTCAAAATTGAATGCTATCCAAGCAAAAAAAAAATTGCAAGTTAGTAGTGATAATAAAAAAAAAATCTTCTAATTAAAACATAAATTAGGCCTATTCAATCAATTTTGTGACGAAGTAGATAAACCCAATAATTGAAAGAACTTCTAACACTATTTTGACTTTTGACCTATGACTGATGTAGTATTTTTCTATCAATCAAAAGTAAGTATTTTTGTGTATATCGTCTCCACAGAGACTAGCGCGATATTCAAGCCATTCAACAATCAATATTGTTCTAAGTGTTTGGGTATAAATTGTTTGTTTGTGTAAAACTATTTTCCTAATCAACATAAAAGTAAAACGAGAAGAGATAGGGCTATTCCGCTTGCGGTCAGAGACATCAACCAAGCGTTAAATTACCACAATCACTCGACAATATCATTCGTGTCCAAATGATATCGTTATTTCTAAGGGATCGTTTAAACATCGATTTCCCAAACATTTAAACGATCACAAAGTCGTTTGGGTAGTTTAATCGACGATTTCCCAACCGATTAAATTATCCAAAAGCATTAAGTTCTAGATTAAAAGTGATTATCAAATATTAACATCCATGTCTAGAGTGATAACTTAAGATAGATTGTTATTCTATTTCTAGATTCAAAAGTATGTGTCCATATCATTTTGAATCTCAATAAAACAATAAAAGCAAGAATAACAACAATATTGAATAAATAAGCTAGAACCATATATTAAAAGATCAAAAGATTACATAATAGCTTGTTTGAATACCTCAAAACTACAAGAGTAGATGTAGCTACATATGTCTATGATAGCTTTGCAAAGGATGAAGAAAGGGTGAAGGTTCCATGACAAGATCCATGATGTCTCAACAAATCTTGGTTTGAATCTACTCCTAACTACCTTGCTTTGTGTTTCTCTTTCTAGAAAAGCTCTAGTCTTTCTCTAAAAACCAGAAAATATCAATAAAAATGTAAAAATATTTGGAAAGAGAAG